>NC_140579.1:1197013440-1198349640 GCF_964204655.1 Triturus cristatus | reverse complement strand
GTAAGACTGTAAGACACTAAGACTGTAAGACACTAAGACTGTAAGACACTAAGACTGTAAGACA
This sequence comes from Triturus cristatus, assembly GCF_964204655.1. Taxonomy (NCBI): domain Eukaryota; kingdom Metazoa; phylum Chordata; class Amphibia; order Caudata; family Salamandridae; genus Triturus; species Triturus cristatus. The sequence goes on along the minus strand of NC_140579.1, from coordinate 1,198,349,576 downwards.
CTAAGACTGTAAGACACTAAGACTGTAAGACACTAAGACTAAGACTGTAAGACACTAAGACTGTAAGACACTAAGACTGTAAGACACTAAGACTGTAAGACACTAAGACTGTAAGACACTAAGACTGTAAGACACTAAGACTGTAAGACACTAAGACTAAGACACTAAGACTGTAAGACACTAAGACTGTAAGACACTAAGACTAAGACTGTAAGACACTAAGACTGTAAGACACTAAGACTGTAAGACACTAAGACTGTAAGACACTAAGACTGTAAGACACTAAGACTGTAAGACTAAGACACTAAGACTGTAAGACACTAGACTGTAAGACTGCAAGACACTAAGACTGTAAGACACTAAGACTGTAAGACACTAAGACTGTAAGACACAGACTGTAAGACACGAAGACTGTAAGACACGAAGACTGCAAGACACTAAGACTGTAAGACACTAAGACTGTAAGACACTAAGACTGTAAGACACTAAGACTGTAAGAAACTAAGACTGTAAGACACTAAGACTGTAAGACACTAAGACACTAAGACTGTAAGACACTAAGACTGTAAGACTGTAAGACACTAAGACTGTAAGACTGTAAGACACTAAGATTGTAAGACACGAAGACTGTAAGACACTAAGACTGTAAGACTAAGACTAAGACTGTAAGACACTAAGACTGTAAGACTGCAAGACACTAAGACTGCAAGACACTAAGACTGCAAGACACTAAGACTGCAAGACACTAAGACTGCAAGACACTAAGACTGTAAGACACTAAGACTGTAAGACTGTAAGACTGTAAGACTGTAAGACACTAAGACTGTAAGACACTAAGACTGTAAGACACTAAGACTGTAAGACACTAAGACTGTAAGACACTAAGACTGTAAGACACTAAGACTGTAAGACACTAAGACTGTAAGACACTAAGACTGTAAGACACTAAGACTAAGACACTAAGACTGTAAGACACTAAGACTGTAAGACACTAAGACACTAAGACTGCAAGACACTAAGACTGTAAGACACCAAGACTGTAAGACACTAAGACACTAAGACTGTAAGACACTAAGACTGTAAGACACAGACTGTAAGACACTAAGACTGTAAGACACTAAGACTGTAAGACACTAAGACTGTAAGACACTAAGACTAAGACACTAAGACTGTAAGACACTAAGACTGTAAGACACTAAGACTGTAAGACACTAAGACTGTAAGACACTAAGACTGTAAGACACTAAGACACTAAGACTGTAAGACACTAAGACACTAAGACTGTAAGACACTAAGACACTAAGACTGTAAGACACTAAGACTGTAAGACACTAAGACTGTAAGACACTAAGACTGTAAGACTGTAAGACACTAAGACTGTAAGACTGTAAGACACTAAGACTGTAAGACTAAGACACTAAGACTGTAAGACACTAAGACTGTAAGACACTAAGACTGTAAGACTGCAAGACACTAAGACTGTAAGACACTAAGACTGTAAGACACTAAGACTGTAAGACACTAAGACTGTAAGACACTAAGACTGTAAGACACTAAGACTGTAAGACTGTAAGACTGTAAGACTGTAAGACACTAAGACTGTAAGACACTAAGACTGTAAGACACTAAGACTGTAAGACACTAAGACTAAGACACTAAGACTGTAAGACACTAAGACTGTAAGACACTAAGACACTAAGACTGCAAGACACTAAGACTGTAAGACACCAAGACTGTAAGACACTAAGACACTAAGACTGTAAGACACTAAGACTGTAAGACACTAAGACTGTAAGACACAGACTGTAAGACACTAAGACTGTAAGACACTAAGACTGTAAGACACTAAGACTGTAAGACACTAAGACTGTAAGACACTAAGACTAAGACACTAAGACTGTAAGACACTAAGACTGTAAGACACTAAGACTGTAAGACACTAAGACTGTAAGACACTAAGACTGTAAGACACTAAGACACTAAGACACTAAGACACTAAGACTGTAAGACACTAAGACACTAAGACTGTAAGACACTAAGACACTAAGACTGTAAGACACTAAGACTGTAAGACACTAAGACTGTAAGACTGTAAGACACTAAGACTGCAAGACACTAAGACTGCAAGACACTAAGACTGTAAGACACTAAGACTGCAAGACACTAAGACTGCAAGACACTAAGACTGCAAGACACTAAGACTGCAAGACACTAAGACTGTAAGACACTAAGACTGTAAGACACTAAGACTGTAAGACTGTAAGACACTAAGACTGTAAGACACTAAGACTGTAAGACACTAAGACTGTAAGACACTAAGACTGTAAGACACTAAGACTGTAAGACACTAAGACTAAGACACTAAGACTGTAAGACACTAAGACTGTAAGACACTAAGACACTAAGACTGCAAGACACTAAGACTGTAAGACACCAAGACTGTAAGACACTAAGACACTAAGACTGTAAGACACTAAGACTGTAAGACACAGACTGTAAGACACTAAGACTGTAAGACACTAAGACTGTAAGACACTAAGACTGTAAGACACTAAGACTGTAAGACACTAAGACTAAGACACTAAGACTGTAAGACACTAAGACTGTAAGACACTAAGACTGTAAGACACTAAGACTGTAAGACACTAAGACTGTAAGACACTAAGACACTAAGACTGTAAGACACTAAGACACTAAGACTGTAAGACACTAAGACACTAAGACTGTAAGACACTAAGACTGTAAGACACTAAGACTGTAAGACACTAAGACTGTAAGACTGTAAGACACTAAGACTGTAAGACTGTAAGACACTAAGACTGTAAGACTAAGACACTAAGACTGTAAGACACTAAGACTGTAAGACACTAAGACTGTAAGACTGCAAGACACTAAGACTGTAAGACACTAAGACTGTAAGACACTAAGACTGTAAGACACTAAGACTGTAAGACACTAAGACTGTAAGACACTAAGACTGTAAGACTGTAAGACTGTAAGACTGTAAGACACTAAGACTGTAAGACACTAAGACTGTAAGACACTAAGACTGTAAGACACTAAGACTGTAAGACACTAAGACTAAGACACTAAGACTGTAAGACACTAAGACTGTAAGACACTAAGACACTAAGACTGCAAGACACTAAGACTGTAAGACACCAAGACTGTAAGACACTAAGACACTAAGACTGTAAGACACTAAGACTGTAAGACACAGACTGTAAGACACTAAGACTGTAAGACACTAAGACTGTAAGACACTAAGACTGTAAGACACTAAGACTGTAAGACACTAAGACTAAGACACTAAGACTGTAAGACACTAAGACTGTAAGACACTAAGACTGTAAGACACTAAGACTGTAAGACACTAAGACTGTAAGACACTAAGACACTAAGACTGTAAGACACTAAGACACTAAGACTGTAAGACACTAAGACACTAAGACTGTAAGACACTAAGACTGTAAGACACTAAGACTAAGACTGTAAGACACTAAGACTGCAAGACACTAAGACTGCAAGACACTAAGACTGTAAGACACTAAGACTGCAAGACACTAAGACTGCAAGACACTAAGACTGCAAGACACTAAGACTGCAAGACACTAAGACTGCAAGACACTAAGACTGCAAGACACTAAGACACTAAGACTGTAAGACACTAAGACTGTAAGACACTAAGACACTAAGACTGTAAGACACTAAGACTGTAAGACACTAAGACTGTAAGACACTAAGACTGTAAGACACTAAGACTGTAAGACTGCAAGACACTAAGACTGTAAGACTGCAAGACTGTAAGACACTAAGACTGTAAGACACTAAGACTGTAAGACACTAAGACTGTAAGACACTAAGACACTAAGACTGCAAGACACTAAGACTGCAAGACACTAAGACTGCAAGACACTAAGACTGCAAGACACTAAGACTGCAAGACACTAAGACTGTAAGACACCAAGACTGTAAGACACTAAGACACTAAGACTGTAAGACACTAAGACTGTAAGACACTAAGACTGTAAGACACTAAGACTGTAAGACACTAAGACTGTAAGACACTAAGACTGTAAGACACTAAGACTGCAAGACACTAAGACTGTAAGACACTAAGACTGTAAGACTGCAAGACTGTAAGACTGCAAGACACTAAGACTGTAAGACTGTAAGACTGCAAGACTGTAAGACACTAAGACTGTAAGACACTAAGACTGTAAGACACTAAGACTGTAAGACACTAAGACACTAAGACTGCAAGACACTAAGACTGCAAGACACTAAGACTGCAAGACACTAAGACTGCAAGACACTAAGACTGTAAGACACTAAGACTAAGACACTAAGACTAAGACACTAAGACTGTAAGACACTAAGACTGCAAGACACTAAGACTGTAAGACACCAAGACTGTAAGACACTAAGACACTAAGACTGTAAGACACTAAGACTGTAAGACACAGACTGTAAGACACTAAGACTGTAAGACACTAAGACTGTAAGACACTAAGACTGTAAGACACTAAGACTGTAAGACACTAAGACTGTAAGACACAGACTGTAAGACACTAAGACTAAGACACTAAGACTGTAAGACACTAAGACTGTAAGACACTAAGACTGTAAGACACTAAGACACTAAGACTGCAAGACACTAAGACTGCAAGACACTAAGACTGCAAGACACTAAGACTGCAAGACACTAAGACTGCAAGACACTAAGACTGTAAGACACTAAGACTAAGACACTAAGACTAAGACACTAAGACTGTAAGACACTAAGACACTAAGACTGCAAGACACTAAGACTGTAAGACACCAAGACTGTAAGACACTAAGACACTAAGACTGTAAGACACTAAGACTGTAAGACACTAAGACTGTAAGACACAGACTGTAAGACACTAAGACTAAGACACTAAGACTAAGACACTAAGACTGTAAGACACTAAGACACTAAGACTGCAAGACACTAAGACTGCAAGACACTAAGACTGTAAGACACTAAGACTGTAAGACACAGACTGTAAGACACTAAGACTAAGACACTAAGACTAAGACACTAAGACTAAGACACTAAGACTAAGACACTAAGACTAAGACACTAAGACTGTAAGACACTAAGACACTAAGACTGCAAGACACTAAGACTGCAAGACACTAAGACTGTAAGACACGAAGACTGTAAGACACTAAGACTGTAAGACTGTAAGACTGTAAGACACTAAGACTGTAAGACACTAAGACTGTAAGACACTAAGACTGTAAGACACGAAGACTGTAAGACACTAAGACTGTAAGACACTAAGACTAAGACACTAAGACTGTAAGACACTAAGACTGTAAGACACTAAGACACTAAGACTGTAAGACACTAAGACTGTAAGACACTAAGACTGTAAGACACTAAGACTGTAAGACACTAAGACTGTAAGACACTAAGACTGTAAGACACTAAGACTGTAAGACACTAAGACTGTAAGACACTAAGACTGTAAGACACTAAGACACTAAGACTGCAAGACACTAAGACTGCAAGACACTAAGACTGCAAGACACTAAGACTGCAAGACACTAAGACTGCAAGACACTAAGACTGCAAGACACTAAGACTGCAAGACACTAAGACTGCAAGACACTAAGACTGTAAGACACTAAGACTGTAAGACACTAAGACTGTAAGACTAAGACACTAAGACTGTAAGACACTAAGACTGTAAGACACTAAGACTGTAAGACTGTAAGACACTAAGACTGTAAGACACTAAGACTGCAAGACACTAAGACTGCAAGACACTAAGACTGTAAGACACTAAGACTGTAAGACACTAAGACTGTAAGACACTAAGACTGTAAGACACTAAGACTAAGACTGTAAGACACTAAGACTGTAAGACACTAAGACTGTAAGACACTAAGACTGTAAGACACTAAGACTGTAAGACTAAGACACTAAGACTGTAAGACACTAGACTGTAAGACTGCAAGACACTAAGACTGTAAGACACTAAGACTGTAAGACACTAAGACTGTAAGACACTAAGACTGTAAGACACTAAGACTGTAAGACACTAAGACTGTAAGACACTAAGACTGCAAGACACTAAGACTGTAAGACACAAAGACTGTAAGACACAAAGACTGTAAGACACAAAGACTGTAAGACACAAAGACTGTAAGACACTAAGACTGTAAGACACTAAGACTGTAAGACTGTAAGACACTAAGACTGTAAGACACTAAGACTGTAAGACACTAAGACTGTAAGACACTAAGACTAAGACACTAAGACTGTAAGACACTAAGACTGTAAGACACTAAGACTGTAAGACTGTAAGACTGTAAGACTGTAAGACTGTAAGACACTAAGACTGTAAGACACTAAGACTGTAAGACACTAAGACTGTAAGACACTAAGACTGTAAGACTGTAAGACTGTAAGACACTAAGACTGCAAGACACTAAGACTGTAAGACTGTAAGACTGTAAGACACTAAGACTGCAAGACACTAAGACTGTAAGACTGTAAGACACTAAGACACTAAGACTGCAAGACACTAAGACACTAAGACAGTAAGACTAAGACTGTAAGACTGTAAGACTGTAAGACTGTAAGACACTAAGACGGTAAGACTGTAAGACACTAAGACTGTAAGACACGAAGACTGTAAGACACAAAGACTGTAAGACACAAAGACTGTAGGACACAAAGACTGTAAGACACGAAGACTGTAAGACACTAAGACTGTAAGACACTAAGACTGTAAGACACTAAGACTGTAAGACACTAAGACTGTAAGACTGTAAGACACTAAGACTGTAAGACACAAAGACTGTAAGACACAAAGACTGTAGGACACAAAGACTGTAAGACACGAAGACTGTAAGACACTAAGACTGTAAGACACTAAGACTGTAAGACACTAAGACTGTAAGACACTAAGACTGTAAGACTGTAAGACACTAAGACTGTAAGACACTAAGACTGTAAGACACTAAGACTGTAAGACTGTAAGACACTAAGACTAAGACTGTAAGACTGTAAGACACTAAGACTGTAAGACACTAAGACTGTAAGACACAGACTGTAAGACACGAAGACTGTAAGACACTAAGACTGTAAGACACTAAGACTGTAAGACTGTAAGACACTAAGACTGTAAGACACTAAGACTGTAAGACACTAAGACTGTAAGACTGTAAGACACTAAGACTAAGACTGTAAGACTGTAAGACACTAAGACTGTAAGACACTAAGACTGTAAGACACTAAGACTGTAAGACACAAAGACTGTAAGACACAGACTGTAAGACACAAAGACTGTAAGACACAAAGACTGTAAGACACAAAGACTGTAAGACACAAAGACTGTAAGACACGAAGACTGTAAGACACGAAGACTGTAAGACACGAAGACTGTAAGACACGAAGACTGTAAGACACGAAGACTGTAAGACACTAAGACTGTAAGACACTAAGACTGTAAGACACTAAGACTGTAAGACACTAAGACTGTAAGACACTAAGACTGTAAGACACTAAGACTGTAAGACACTAAGACTGTAAGACACTAAGACTGTAAGACACTAAGACTGTAAGACACTAAGACTGTAAGACACTAAGACTGTAAGACACTAAGATTGTAAGACACGAAGACTGTAAGACACTAAGACTGTAAGACACTAAGACTGTAAGACACTAAGACTAAGACACTAAGACTGTAAGACTGCAAGACACTAAGACTGCAAGACACTAAGACTGCAAGACACTAAGACTGCAAGACACTAAGACTGCAAGACACTAAGACTGCAAGACACTAAGACACTAAGACTGTAAGACACTAAGACTGTAAGACACTAAGACTGTAAGACACTAAGACTGTAAGACACTAAGACTGTAAGACACTAAGACTGTAAGACACTAAGACTGTAAGACACTAAGACTGTAAGACACTAAGACTGTAAGACACTAAGACTGTAAGACTGTAAGACACTAAGACTGTAAGACACTAAGACTGTAAGACACTAAGACTGTAAGACTGTAAGACACTAAGACTAAGACTGTAAGACTGTAAGACACTAAGACTGTAAGACACTAAGACTGTAAGACACTAAGACTGTAAGACACTAAGACTGTAAGACACGAAGACTAAGACTGTAAGACACTAAGACTGTAAGACACAGACTGTAAGACACGAAGACTGTAAGACACAAAGACTGTAAGACACAAAGACTGTAAGACACAAAGACTGTAAGACACAAAGACTGTAAGACACAAAGACTGTAAGACACTAAGACTGTAAGACACTAAGACTGTAAGACACTAAGACTGTAAGACACTAAGACTGTAAGACACTAAGACTGTAAGACACTAAGACTGTAAGACACTAAGACTGTAAGACACTAAGACTGTAAGACACGAAGACTGTAAGACACGAAGACTGTAAGACACGAAGACTGTAAGACACGAAGACTGTAAGACACGAAGACTGTAAGACTGTAAGACTGTAAGACACTAAGACTGTAAGACTAAGACACTAAGACTGTAAGACACTAAGACTAAGACTGTAAGACACTAAGACTGTAAGACACTAAGACTGTAAGACTGCAAGACACTAAGACTGCAAGACACTAAGACTGCAAGACACTAAGACTGTAAGACTGTAAGACACTAAGACTAAGACTGTAAGACTGTAAGACACTAAGACTGTAAGACACTAAGACTGTAAGACACTAAGACTGTAAGACACTAAGACTGTAAGACACGAAGACTAAGACTGTAAGACACTAAGACTGTAAGACACAGACTGTAAGACACGAAGACTGTAAGACACAAAGACTGTAAGACACAAAGACTGTAAGACACAAAGACTGTAAGACACAAAGACTGTAAGACACAAAGACTGTAAGACACTAAGACTGTAAGACACTAAGACTGTAAGACACTAAGACTGTAAGACACTAAGACTGTAAGACACTAAGACTGTAAGACACTAAGACTGTAAGACACTAAGACTGTAAGACACGAAGACTGTAAGACACGAAGACTGTAAGACACGAAGACTGTAAGACACGAAGACTGTAAGACACGAAGACTGTAAGACTGTAAGACTGTAAGACACTAAGACTGTAAGACTAAGACACTAAGACTGTAAGACACTAAGACTAAGACTGTAAGACACTAAGACTGTAAGACACTAAGACTGTAAGACTGCAAGACACTAAGACTGCAAGACACTAAGACTGCAAGACACTAAGACTGCAAGACACTAAGACTGCAAGACACTAAGACTGCAAGACACTAAGACTGTAAGACACTAAGACTGTAAGACACTAAGACTGTAAGACACTAAGACTGTAAGACACTAAGACTGTAAGACACTAAGACTGTAAGACACTAAGACTGTAAGACACTAAGACTGTAAGACACTAAGACTGTAAGACACGAAGACTGTAAGACACGAAGACTGTAAGACACGAAGACTGTAAGACACGAAGACTGTAAGACACGAAGACTGTAAGACTGTAAGACTGTAAGACACTAAGACTGTAAGACTAAGACACTAAGACTGTAAGACACTAAGACTGTAAGACTGTAAGACACTAAGACTGTAAGACACTAAGACTGTAAGACTGCAAGACACTAAGACTGCAAGACACTAAGACTGCAAGACACTAAGACTGCAAGACACTAAGACTGCAAGACACTAAGACTGCAAGACACTAAGACTGCAAGACACTAAGACTGTAAGACACTAAGACTGTAAGACACTAAGACTGTAAGACACTAAGACTGTAAGACACTAAGACTGTAAGACACTAAGACTAAGACTGTAAGACACTAAGACTGTAAGACACTAAGACTGTAAGACACTAAGACTGTAAGACACTAAGACTGTAAGACACTAAGACTGTAAGACACTAAGACTGTAAGACACTAAGACTGTAAGACTGTAAGACACTAAGACTGTAAGACACGAAGACTGTAAGACACGAAGACTGTAAGACACTAAGACTGTAAGACACTAAGACTGTAAGACACTAAGACTGCAAGACACTAAGACTGTAAGACACTAAGACTGTAAGACTGTAAGACACTAAGACACTAAGACTGTAAGACACTAAGACTGTAAGACACTAAGACTGTAAGACACTAAGACTGTAAGACACTAAGACTGTAAGACTGTAAGACACGAAGACTAAGACTGTAAGACACTAAGACTGTAAGACACTAAGACTGTAAGACACAGACTGTAAGACTGTAAGACTGCAAGACACTAAGACTGTAAGACTGCAAGACACTAAGACTGTAAGACACTAAGACTGTAAGACACTAAGACTGTAAGACACTAAGACTGTAAGACTGTAAGACACTAAGACTGTAAGACACGAAGACTGTAAGACACGAAGACTGTAAGACACGAAGACTGTAAGACACGAAGACTGTAAGACACTAAGACTGTAAGACACTAAGACTGTAAGACACTAAGACTGCAAGACACTAAGACTGTAAGACACTAAGACTGTAAGACTGTAAGACACTAAGACACTAAGACTGTAAGACACTAAGACTGTAAGACACTAAGACTGTAAGACACTAAGACTGTAAGACACTAAGACTGTAAGACTGTAAGACACGAAGACTAAGACTGTAAGACACTAAGACTGTAAGACACTAAGACTGTAAGACACAGACTGTAAGACTGTAAGACTGCAAGACACTAAGACTGTAAGACTGCAAGACACTAAGACTGTAAGACACTAAGACTGTAAGACACTAAGACTGTAAGACACTAAGACTGTAAGACTGTAAGACACTAAGACTGTAAGACACGAAGACTGTAAGACACGAAGACTGTAAGACACGAAGACTGTAAGACACTAAGACTGTAAGACACTAAGACTGCAAGACACTAAGACTGTAAGACACTAAGACTGTAAGACACTAAGACTGTAAGACACTAAGACTGTAAGACACGAAGACTGTAAGACACGAAGACTAAGACTGTAAGACACTAAGACTGTAAGACACTAAGACTGTAAGACACTAAGACTGTAAGACTGTAAGACTGCAAGACACTAAGACTGTAAGACTGCAAGACACTAAGACTGTAAGACACTAAGACTGTAAGACACTAAGACTGTAAGACACTAAGACTGTAAGACACTAAGACTGTAAGACTAAGACACTAAGACTGTAAGACACTAAGACTGTAAGACTGTAAGACACTAAGACTGTAAGACACTAAGACTGTAAGACTGTAAGACACTAAGACTGCAAGACACTAAGACTGCAAGACACTAAGACTGCAAGACACTAAGACTGCAAGACACTAAGACTGCAAGACACTAAGACTGCAAGACACTAAGACTGTAAGACACGAAGACTGTAAGACACTAAGACTGTAAGACACGAAGACTGTAAGACACGAAGACTGTAAGACACTAAGACTGTAAGACACTAAGACTAAGACTGCAAGACACTAAGACTGTAAGACACTAAGACTAAGACTGTAAGACACTAAGACTGTAAGACTGCAAGACACTAAGACTGCAAGACACTAAGACTGTAAGACACTAAGACTGTAAGACACTAAGACACTAAGACTGTAAGACACTAAGACACTAAGACTGTAAGACACTAAGACACTAAGACTGTAAGACACTAAGAAACTAAGACTGTAAGACACTAAGACTGTAAGACACTAAGACTGCAAGACACTAAGACTGCAAGACACTAAGACTGCAAGACACTAAGACTGCAAGACACTAAGACTGCAAGACACTAAGACTGTAAGACTGTAAGACACTAAGACTGTAAGACACAGACTGTAAGACACTAAGACTGTAAGACACTAAGACTGTAAGACTGTAAGACACTAAGACTGTAAGACACTAAGACTGCAAGACACTAAGACTGTAAGACACTAAGACTGTAAGACACTAAGACTGTAAGACACTAAGACTGTAAGACACTAAGACTGTAAGACACTAAGACTAAGACACTAAGACTGTAAGACACTAAGACTGTAAGACACTAAGACTGTAAGACACTAAGACTGTAAGACTGTAAGACTGTAAGACTGTAAGACTGTAAGACTGTAAGACACTAAGACTGTAAGACACTAAGACTGTAAGACACTAAGACTGTAAGACACTAAGACTGTAAGACACTAAGACTAAGACACTAAGACTAAGACACTAAGACTGTAAGACACTAAGACTGTAAGACACTAAGACACTAAGACTGTAAGACACTAAGACTGTAAGACACTAAGACTGTAAGACACTAAGACTGTAAGACACTAAGACTGTAAGACACAGACTGTAAGACACTAAGACTAAGACACTAAGACTGTAAGACACTAAGACTGTAAGACACTAAGACTGTAAGACACTAAGACTGTAAGACACTAAGACACTAAGACTGTAAGACACTAAGACACTAAGACTGTAAGACTGTAAGACACTAAGACTGTAAGACTGTAAGACACTAAGACTGTAAGACACTAAGACACTAAGACTGTAAGACACTAAGACACTAAGACTGTAAGACTGTAAGACACTAAGACTGTAAGACTGTAAGACACTAAGACTGTAAGACACTAAGACTGTAAGACTGTAAGACACTAAGACTGTAAGACACTAAGACACTAAGACTGTAAGACACTAAGACACTAAGACTGTAAGACACTAAGACTGTAAGACACTAAGACTGTAAGACACTAAGACTGTAAGACTGTAAGACACTAAGACTGCAAGACACTAAGACTGCAAGACACTAAGACTGCAAGACACTAAGACTGCAAGACACTAAGACTGCAAGACACTAAGACTGTAAGACACTAAGACTGTAAGACACTAAGACTGTAAGACACTAAGACTGTAAGACACTAAGACACTAAGACTGTAAGACACTAAGACTGTAAGACACTAAGACTGTAAGACACTAAGACTGTAAGACACTAAGACTGTAAGACTGCAAGACACTAAGACTGTAAGACTGCAAGACTGTAAGACACTAAGACTGTAAGACACTAAGACTGCAAGACACTAAGACTGTAAGACACTAAGACTGTAAGACACTAAGACACTAAGACTGTAAGACACTAAGACTGTAAGACACTAAGACACTAAGACTGTAAGACACTAAGACACTAAGACTGTAAGACACTAAGACACTAAGACTGTAAGACACTAAGACACTAAGACTGTAAGACACTAAGACTGTAAGACACTAAGACTGCAAGACACTAAGACTGCAAGACACTAAGACTGCAAGACACTAAGACTGCAAGACACTAAGACTGCAAGACACTAAGACTGCAAGACACTAAGACTGTAAGACACTAAGACTGTAAGACACTAAGACTGTAAGACACTAAGACACTAAGACTGCAAGACACTAAGACTGCAAGACACTAAGACTGCAAGACACTAAGACTGCAAGACACTAAGACTGCAAGACACTAAGACTGTAAGACACTAAGACTGTAAGACACTAAGACTGTAAGACTAAGACTGTAAGACTGTAAGACACTAAGACTGTAAGACTGTAAGACACTAAGACTGTAAGACACTAAGACTGTAAGACTGCAAGACACTAAGACTGTAAGACACTAAGACTGTAAGACACTAAGACTGCAAGACACTAAGACTGTAAGACACTAAGACTGTAAGACTGTAAGACACTAAGACTGTAAGACACTAAGACTGTAAGACACTAAGACTAAGACACTAAGACTAAGACACTAAGACTGTAAGACTGTAAGACACTAAGACACTAAGACTGTAAGACACTAAGACTGTAAGACTGTAAGACACTAAGACTGTAAGACACTAAGACTGTAAGACACGAAGACTGTAAGACACTAAGACTGTAAGACACTAAGACTGTAAGACACTAAGACTGTAAGACACTAAGACACTAAGACTGCAAGACACTAAGACTGTAAGACACGAAGACTGTAAGACACGAAGACTGTAAGACACTAAGACTGTAAGACACTAAGACTGTAAGACACTAAGACTGTAAGACACTAAGACTGTAAGACACTAAGACTGTAAGACTGTAAGACAGTAAGACTGTAAGACACTAAGACTGTAAGACTGCAAGACACTAAGACTGTAAGACACTAAGACTGTAAGACACTAAGACTGTAAGAAACTAAGACTGTAAGACACTAAGACTGTAAGACACTAAGACACTAAGACTGTAAGACACTAAGACTGTAAGACTGTAAGACACTAAGACTGTAAGACTGTAAGACACTAAGATTGTAAGACACGAAGACTGTAAGACACTAAGACTGTAAGACACTAAGACTGTAAGACACTAAGACTGTAAGACACTAAGACTAAGACTGTAAGACACTAAGACTGTAAGACTGCAAGACACTAAGACTGCAAGACACTAAGACTGCAAGACACTAAGACTGCAAGACACTAAGACTGCAAGACACTAAGACTGCAAGACACTAAGACTGTAAGACACTAAGACTGTAAGACACTAAGACTGTAAGACACTAAGACTAAGACACTAAGACTGTAAGACTGTAAGACACTAAGACTGTAAGACACTAAGACTGTAAGACACTAAGACTGTAAGACACTAAGACTGTAAGACACTAAGACTAAGACACTAAGACTAAGACACTAAGACTGTAAGACACTAAGACTGTAAGACTGTAAGACTGTAAGACTGTAAGACACTAAGACTGTAAGACACTAAGACTGTAAGACACTAAGACTGTAAGACACTAAGACTGTAAGACACTAAGACTGTAAGACACTAAGACTAAGACACTAAGACTAAGACACTAAGACTGTAAGACACTAAGACACTAAGACTGTAAGACACCAAGACTGTAAGACACCAAGACTGTAAGACACTAAGACACTAAGACTGTAAGACACTAAGACTGTAAGACACAGACTGTAAGACACTAAGACTAAGACACTAAGACTGTAAGACACTAAGACTGTAAGACACTAAGACACTAAGACTGTAAGACACTAAGACACTAAGACTGTAAGACACTAAGA
Source organism: Triturus cristatus (assembly GCF_964204655.1). Lineage (NCBI taxonomy): Eukaryota > Metazoa > Chordata > Amphibia > Caudata > Salamandridae > Triturus > Triturus cristatus. The sequence goes on along the minus strand of NC_140579.1, from coordinate 1,198,334,528 downwards.
CTGTCAGACACTAAGACTGTCAGACACTAAGACTGTCAGACACTAAGACTGTCAGACACTAAGACTGCAAGACACTAAGACTGCAAGACACTAAGACTGCAAGACACTAAGACTGTAAGACACTAAGACTGTAAGACACTAAGACTGTAAGACACTAAGACTGTAAGACACTAAGACTGTAAGACACTAAGACTGTAAGACACTAAGACTGTAAGACTGTAAGACAGTAAGACTGTAAGACACTAAGACTGTAAGACTGCAAGACACTAAGACTGTAAGACACTAAGACTGTAAGACACTAAGACTGTAAGAAACTAAGACTGTAAGACACTAAGACTGTAAGACACTAAGACACTAAGACTGTAAGACACTAAGACTGTAAGACTGTAAGACACTAAGACTGTAAGACTGTAAGACACTAAGATTGTAAGACACGAAGACTGTAAGACACTAAGACTGTAAGACACTAAGACTAAGACACTAAGACTGTAAGACACTAAGACTAAGACTGTAAGACACTAAGACTGTAAGACTGCAAGACACTAAGACTGCAAGACACTAAGACTGCAAGACACTAAGACTGCAAGACACTAAGACTGCAAGACACTAAGACTGTAAGACACTAAGACTGTAAGACACTAAGACTGTAAGACACTAAGACTAAGACACTAAGACTGTAAGACTGTAAGACACTAAGACTGTAAGACACTAAGACTGTAAGACACTAAGACTGTAAGACACTAAGACTGTAAGACACTAAGACTAAGACACTAAGACTAAGACACTAAGACTGTAAGACACTAAGACTGTAAGACTGTAAGACTGTAAGACTGTAAGACTGTAAGACACTAAGACTGTAAGACACTAAGACTGTAAGACACTAAGACTGTAAGACACTAAGACTGTAAGACACTAAGACTGTAAGACACTAAGACTAAGACACTAAGACTAAGACACTAAGACTGTAAGACACTAAGACACTAAGACTGTAAGACACCAAGACTGTAAGACACCAAGACTGTAAGACACTAAGACACTAAGACTGTAAGACACTAAGACTGTAAGACACAGACTGTAAGACACTAAGACTAAGACACTAAGACTGTAAGACACTAAGACTGTAAGACACTAAGACACTAAGACTGTAAGACACTAAGACACTAAGACTGTAAGACACTAAGACTGTCAGACACTAAGACTGTCAGACACTAAGACTGTCAGACACTAAGACTGTCAGACACTAAGACTGTCAGACACTAAGACTGTAAGACACTAAGACTGTAAGACACTAAGACTGTAAGACTGTAAGACACTAAGACTGCAAGACACTAAGACTGCAAGACACTAAGACTGCAAGACACTAAGACTGTAAGACACTAAGACTGTAAGACACTAAGACACTAAGACACTAAGACTGTAAGACACTAAGACTGTAAGACACTAAGACTGTAAGACACTAAGACTGTAAGACACTAAGACACTAAGACACTAAGACACTAAGACTGTAAGACACTAAGACTGTAAGACACTAAGACTGTAAGACACTAAGACTGTAAGACACTAAGACACTAAGACTGTAAGACACTAAGACTGTAAGACACTAAGACTGTAAGACACTAAGACTGTAAGACACTAAGACTGTAAGACACTAAGACACTAAGACTGCAAGACACTAAGACTGCAAGACACTAAGACTGCAAGACACTAAGACTGCAAGACACTAAGACTGCAAGACACTAAGACTGCAAGACACTAAGACTGTAAGACACTAAGACTGTAAGACACTAAGACTGTAAGACTAAGACACTAAGACTGTAAGACACTAAGACTGTAAGACTGTAAGACACTAAGACTGTAAGACACTAAGACTGCAAGACACTAAGACTGTAAGACACTAAGACTAAGACACTAAGACTGTAAGACTGTAAGACACTAAGACTGTAAGACACTAAGACTGCAAGACACTAAGACTGTAAGACACTAAGACTGTAAGACACTAAGACACTAAGACACTAAGACTGTAAGACACTAAGACTGTAAGACACTAAGACACTAAGACTGTAAGACACTAAGACTAAGACTGTAAGACACTAAGACTGTAAGACACTAAGACTAAGACACTAAGACACTAAGACTGTAAGACACTAAGACTAAGACTGTAAGACACTAAGACTGTAAGACTGCAAGACACTAAGACTGCAAGACACTAAGACTGCAAGACACTAAGACTGCAAGACACTAAGACTGTAAGACACTAAGACTGTAAGACACTAAGACTGTAAGACACTAAGACACTAAGACACTAAGACTGTAAGACACTAAGACTGTAAGACACTAAGACACTAAGACTGTAAGACACTAAGACTGTAAGACACTAAGACTGTAAGACACTAAGACTGCAAGACACTAAGACTGTAAGACACTAAGACTGTAAGACTGTAAGACACTAAGACACTAAGACTGTAAGACACTAAGACTGTAAGACTGTAAGACACTAAGACTGTAAGACACTAAGACTGTAAGACACGAAGACTGTAAGACACTAAGACTGTAAGACACTAAGACTGTAAGACACTAAGACTGTAAGACACTAAGACTGTAAGACACTAAGACTGTAAGACACTAAGACTGTAAGACACTAAGACTGTAAGACACTAAGACACTAAGACTGCAAGACACTAAGACTGCAAGACACTAAGACTGCAAGACACTAAGACTGCAAGACACTAAGACTGCAAGACACTAAGACTGTAAGACACTAAGACTGTAAGACACTAAGACTGTAAGACACTAAGACTGTAAGACACTAAGACTGTAAGACACTAAGACTGTAAGACACTAAGACTGTAAGACACTAAGACTAAGACTGTAAGACACTAAGACTGTAAGACACTAAGACTGTAAGACTGCAAGACACTAAGACTGCAAGACACTAAGACTGTAAGACTAAGACTGTAAGACTAAGACTGTAAGACACTAAGACTGTAAGACACTAAGACTGTAAGACTGTAAGACACTAAGACTGTAAGACTAAGACTGTAAGACTAAGACTGTAAGACTAAGACTGTAAGACTAAGACTGTAAGACTGCAAGACACTAAGACTGTAAGACACTAAGACTGTAAGACACTAAGACTGTAAGACACTAAGACTGCAAGACACTAAGACTGTAAGACACTAAGACTGTAAGACACTAAGACTGTAAGACACTAAGACTGTAAGACACTAAGACTGTAAGACACTAAGACTGTAAGACACTAAGACTGTAAGACTAAGACACTAAGACTGTAAGACACTAAGACTGTAAGACTGTAAGACACTAAGACTGTAAGACACTAAGACTGTAAGACACTAAGACTGTAAGACTGCAAGACACTAAGACTGCAAGACACTAAGACTGCAAGACACTAAGACTGTAAGACACTAAGACTGTAAGACACTAAGACTGTAAGACACTAAGACTGTAAGACACTAAGACTGTAAGACACTAAGACTGCAAGACACTAAGACTGCAAGACACTAAGACTGTAAGACACTAAGACTGTAAGACACTAAGACTGTAAGACACTAAGACACTAAGACTGTAAGACTGTAAGACACTAAGACACTAAGACTGCAAGACACTAAGACTGTAAGACTGCAAGACACTAAGACTGTAAGACTAAGACTGTAAGACTAAGACTGTAAGACTGTAAGACACTAAGACTGTAAGACACTAAGACTGTAAGACTAAGACTGTAAGACTAAGACTGTAAGACTGTAAGACACTAAGACTGTAAGACACTAAGACTGTAAGACACTAAGACACTAAGACTGTAAGACTGTAAGACACTAAGACACTAAGACTGCAAGACACTAAGACTGTAAGACTGCAAGACACTAAGACTGTAAGACTAAGACTGTAAGACTAAGACTGTAAGACTGTAAGACACTAAGACTGTAAGACACTAAGACTGTAAGACTAAGACTGTAAGACTAAGACTGTAAGACTGTAAGACACTAAGACTGTAAGACACGAAGACTGTAAGACACTAAGACTGTAAGACACTAAGACTGTAAGACACTAAGACTGTAAGACTAAGACTGTAAGACTAAGACTGTAAGACTAAGACTGTAAGACTAAGACTGTAAGACTGTAAGACACTAAGACTAAGACACTAAGACTGTAAGACACTAAGACTGTAAGACACTAAGACTGTAAGACACTAAGACTGTAAGACTGTAAGACTGTAAGACTGTAAGACACTAAGACTGTAAGACACTAAGACTGTAAGACACTAAGACTGTAAGACACTAAGACTGTAAGACACTAAGACTGTAAGACACTAAGACTGTAAGACACTAAGACTGTAAGACACAGACTGTAAGACACTAAGACTGTAAGACACTAAGACTGTAAGACACTAAGACTGTAAGACACTAAGACTGTAAGACACTAAGACTGTAAGACTGCAAGACACTAAGACTGTAAGACACTAAGACTGTAAGACACTAAGACTGTAAGACACTAAGACTGTAAGACACTAAGACTGTAAGACTGCAAGACTGTAAGACACTAAGACTGTAAGACACTAAGACTGTAAGACACTAAGACTGTAAGACACTAAGACTGTAAGACACTAAGACACTAAGACTGCAAGACACTAAGACTGCAAGACACTAAGACTGCAAGACACTAAGACTGCAAGACACTAAGACTGTAAGACACTAAGACTGCAAGACACTAAGACTGTAAGACACTAAGACTGTAAGACACTAAGACTGTAAGACACTAAGACTAAGACACTAAGACTAAGACACTAAGACTGTAAGACACTAAGACACTAAGACTGCAAGACACTAAGACTGTAAGACACTAAGACTGTAAGACACTAAGACTGTAAGACACTAAGACTGTAAGACACGAAGACTGTAAGACACTAAGACTGTAAGACACTAAGACTGTAAGACACTAAGACACTAAGACTGCAAGACACTAAGACTGCAAGACACTAAGACTGCAAGACACTAAGACTGCAAGACACTAAGACTGTAAGACACTAAGACTGTAAGACACTAAGACTGTAAGACACTAAGACACTAAGACTGTAAGACACTAAGACTGTAAGACACGAAGACTGTAAGACACTAAGACTGTAAGACACTAAGACTGTAAGACACTAAGACTGTAAGACACAGACTGTAAGACACAGACTGTAAGACACTAAGACTGTAAGACTAAGACACTAAGACTGTAAGACACTAAGACTGTAAGACTGTAAGACACTAAGACTGTAAGACACTAAGACTAAGACTGTAAGACTGCAAGACACTAAGACTGCAAGACACTAAGACTGTAAGACACTAAGACTGTAAGACACTAAGACTGTAAGACACTAAGACTGTAAGACACTAAGACTGTAAGACACTAAGACTAAGACTGTAAGACACTAAGACTGTAAGACACTAAGACTGTAAGACACTAAGACTGTAAGACTGCAAGACACTAAGACTGTAAGACACTAAGACTGTAAGACACTAAGACTGTAAGACACTAAGACTGTAAGACTAAGACACTAAGACTGTAAGACACTAAGACTGTAAGACTGTAAGACACTAAGACTGTAAGACACTAAGACTGTAAGACTGTAAGACACTAAGACTGTAAGACACTAAGACTGTAAGACTGCAAGACACTAAGACTGCAAGACACTAAGACTGTAAGACACTAAGACTGTAAGACACTAAGACTGTAAGACACTAAGACTGTAAGACACTAAGACTGTAAGACACTAAGACTGTAAGACACTAAGACTGTAAGACACTAAGACTGTAAGACACTAAGACTAAGACTGTAAGACACTAAGACTGTAAGACACTAAGACTAAGACACTAAGACTGTAAGACACTAAGACTGTAAGACTAAGACTGTAAGACTAAGACTGTAAGACTAAGACTGTAAGACTGTAAGACACTAAGACTAAGACACTAAGACTGTAAGACACTAAGACTGTAAGACACTAAGACTGTAAGACACTAAGACTGTAAGACACTAAGACTGCAAGACACTAAGACTGCAAGACACTAAGACTGTAAGACACTAAGACTGTAAGACACTAAGACTGTAAGACACTAAGACACTAAGACTGTAAGACTGTAAGACACTAAGACACTAAGACTGCAAGACACTAAGACTGTAAGACTGCAAGACACTAAGACTGCAAGACACTAAGACTGTAAGACACTAAGACTGTAAGACACTAAGACTGCAAGACACTAAGACTGCAAGACACTAAGACTGTAAGACTGTAAGACTAAGACTGTAAGACTGTAAGACACTAAGACTGCAAGACACTAAGACTGTAAGACACTAAGACTGTAAGACTGTAAGACACTAAGACTGTAAGACACTAAGACTGTAAGACACTAAGACTGCAAGACACTAAGACTGCAAGACACTAAGACTGTAAGACACTAAGACTGTAAGACACTAAGACTGTAAGACACTAAGACTGTAAGACACTAAGACTGTAAGACACTAAGACTGTAAGACACTAAGACACTAAGACTGTAAGACTGTAAGACACTAAGACACTAAGACTGCAAGACACTAAGACTGTAAGACTGCAAGACACTAAGACTGTAAGACACTAAGACTGTAAGACACTAAGACTGTAAGACACTAAGACTGTAAGACACTAAGACTGTAAGACACTAAGACTGTAAGACACTAAGACTAAGACACTAAGACTAAGACACTAAGACTGTAAGACACTAAGACTGTAAGACACTAAGACTGTAAGACACTAAGACTGTAAGACTGTAAGACACGAAGACTGTAAGACACTAAGACTAAGACACTAAGACTGTAAGACACTAAGACTGTAAGACACTAAGACACTAAGACTGCAAGACACTAAGACTGTAAGACACCAAGACTGTAAGACACTAAGACACTAAGACTGTAAGACACTAAGACTGTAAGACACAGACTGTAAGACACTAAGACTGTAAGACACTAAGACTGTAAGACACTAAGACTGTAAGACACTAAGACTGTAAGACACTAAGACTAAGACACTAAGACTGTAAGACACTAAGACTGTAAGACACTAAGACTGTAAGACACTAAGACTGTAAGACACTAAGACTGTAAGACACTAAGACACTAAGACTGTAAGACACTAAGACACTAAGACTGTAAGACACTAAGACACTAAGACTGTAAGACACTAAGACTGTAAGACACTAAGACTGTAAGACTGTAAGACACTAAGACTGCAAGACACTAAGACTGCAAGACACTAAGACTGTAAGACACTAAGACTGCAAGACACTAAGACTGCAAGACACTAAGACTGCAAGACACTAAGACTGCAAGACACTAAGACTGTAAGACACTAAGACTGTAAGACACTAAGACTGTAAGACACTAAGACTGTAAGACTGTAAGACTGTAAGACTGTAAGACACTAAGACTGTAAGACACTAAGACTGTAAGACACTAAGACTGTAAGACACTAAGACTGTAAGACACTAAGACTGTAAGACACTAAGACTAAGACACTAAGACTGTAAGACACTAAGACTGTAAGACACTAAGACACTAAGACTGCAAGACACTAAGACTGTAAGACACCAAGACTGTAAGACACTAAGACACTAAGACTGTAAGACACTAAGACTGTAAGACACAGACTGTAAGACACTAAGACTGTAAGACACTAAGACTGTAAGACACTAAGACTGTAAGACACTAAGACTGTAAGACACTAAGACTAAGACACTAAGACTGTAAGACACTAAGACTGTAAGACACTAAGACTGTAAGACACTAAGACTGTAAGACACTAAGACTGTAAGACACTAAGACACTAAGACTGTAAGACACTAAGACACTAAGACTGTAAGACACTAAGACACTAAGACTGTAAGACACTAAGACTGTAAGACACTAAGACTGTAAGACACTAAGACTGTAAGACTGTAAGACACTAAGACTGTAAGACTGTAAGACACTAAGACTGTAAGACTAAGACACTAAGACTGTAAGACACTAAGACTGTAAGACACTAAGACTGTAAGACTGCAAGACACTAAGACTGTAAGACACTAAGACTGTAAGACACTAAGACTGTAAGACACTAAGACTGTAAGACACTAAGACTGTAAGACACTAAGACTGTAAGACTGTAAGACTGTAAGACACTAAGACTGTAAGACACTAAGACTGTAAGACACTAAGACTGTAAGACACTAAGACTGTAAGACACTAAGACTAAGACACTAAGACTGTAAGACACTAAGACTGTAAGACACTAAGACACTAAGACTGCAAGACACTAAGACTGTAAGACACCAAGACTGTAAGACACTAAGACACTAAGACTGTAAGACACTAAGACTGTAAGACACAGACTGTAAGACACTAAGACTGTAAGACACTAAGACTGTAAGACACTAAGACTGTAAGACACTAAGACTGTAAGACACTAAGACTGTAAGACACTAAGACTAAGACACTAAGACTGTAAGACACTAAGACTGTAAGACACTAAGACTGTAAGACACTAAGACTGTAAGACACTAAGACTGTAAGACACTAAGACACTAAGACTGTAAGACACTAAGACACTAAGACTGTAAGACACTAAGACACTAAGACTGTAAGACACTAAGACTGTAAGACACTAAGACTAAGACTGTAAGACACTAAGACTGCAAGACACTAAGACTGCAAGACACTAAGACTGTAAGACACTAAGACTGCAAGACACTAAGACTGCAAGACACTAAGACTGCAAGACACTAAGACTGCAAGACACTAAGACTGCAAGACACTAAGACTGTAAGACACTAAGACTGTAAGACTGTAAGACACTAAGACTGTAAGACACTAAGACTGTAAGACACTAAGACACTAAGACTGTAAGACACTAAGACTGTAAGACACTAAGACTGTAAGACACTAAGACTGTAAGACACTAAGACTGTAAGACTGCAAGACACTAAGACTGTAAGACTGCAAGACTGTAAGACACTAAGACTGTAAGACACTAAGACTGTAAGACACTAAGACTGTAAGACACTAAGACACTAAGACTGCAAGACACTAAGACTGCAAGACACTAAGACTGCAAGACACTAAGACTGCAAGACACTAAGACTGCAAGACACTAAGACTGTAAGACACCAAGACTGTAAGACACTAAGACACTAAGACTGTAAGACACTAAGACTGTAAGACACTAAGACTGTAAGACACTAAGACTGTAAGACACTAAGACTGTAAGACACTAAGACTGTAAGACACTAAGACTGCAAGACACTAAGACTGTAAGACACTAAGACTGTAAGACTGCAAGACTGTAAGACTGCAAGACACTAAGACTGTAAGACTGTAAGACTGCAAGACTGTAAGACACTAAGACTGTAAGACACTAAGACTGTAAGACACTAAGACTGTAAGACACTAAGACACTAAGACTGCAAGACACTAAGACTGCAAGACACTAAGACTGTAAGACACTAAGACACTAAGACTGTAAGACACTAAGACACTAAGACTGTAAGACACTAAGACTGTAAGACACTAAGACTAAGACTGTAAGACACTAAGACTGCAAGACACTAAGACTGCAAGACACTAAGACTGTAAGACACTAAGACTAAGACACTAAGACTGTAAGACACTAAGACTGCAAGACACTAAGACTGTAAGACACCAAGACTGTAAGACACTAAGACACTAAGACTGTAAGACACTAAGACTGTAAGACACAGACTGTAAGACACTAAGACTGTAAGACACTAAGACTGTAAGACACTAAGACTGTAAGACACTAAGACTGTAAGACACAGACTGTAAGACACTAAGACTAAGACACTAAGACTGTAAGACACTAAGACTGTAAGACACTAAGACTGTAAGACACTAAGACACTAAGACTGCAAGACACTAAGACTGCAAGACACTAAGACTGCAAGACACTAAGACTGCAAGACACTAAGACTGCAAGACACTAAGACTGTAAGACACTAAGACTAAGACACTAAGACTAAGACACTAAGACTGTAAGACACTAAGACACTAAGACTGCAAGACACTAAGACTGTAAGACACCAAGACTGTAAGACACTAAGACACTAAGACTGTAAGACACTAAGACTGTAAGACACTAAGACTGTAAGACACAGACTGTAAGACACTAAGACTAAGACACTAAGACTAAGACACTAAGACTGTAAGACACTAAGACACTAAGACTGCAAGACACTAAGACTGCAAGACACTAAGACTGTAAGACACTAAGACTGTAAGACACAGACTGTAAGACACTAAGACTAAGACACTAAGACTAAGACACTAAGACTAAGACACTAAGACTGTAAGACACTAAGACACTAAGACTGCAAGACACTAAGACTGCAAGACACTAAGACTGTAAGACACGAAGACTGTAAGACACTAAGACTGTAAGACTGTAAGACTGTAAGACACTAAGACTGTAAGACACTAAGACTGTAAGACACTAAGACTGTAAGACACGAAGACTGTAAGACACTAAGACTGTAAGACACTAAGACTAAGACACTAAGACTGTAAGACACTAAGACTGTAAGACACTAAGACACTAAGACTGTAAGACACTAAGACTGTAAGACACTAAGACTGTAAGACACTAAGACTGTAAGACACTAAGACTGTAAGACACTAAGACTGTAAGACACTAAGACTGTAAGACACTAAGACTGTAAGACACTAAGACTGTAAGACACTAAGACTGTAAGACACTAAGACACTAAGACTGCAAGACACTAAGACTGCAAGACACTAAGACTGCAAGACACTAAGACTGCAAGACACTAAGACTGCAAGACACTAAGACTGCAAGACACTAAGACTGCAAGACACTAAGACTGCAAGACACTAAGACTGTAAGACACTAAGACTGTAAGACACTAAGACTGTAAGACTAAGACACTAAGACTGTAAGACACTAAGACTGTAAGACACTAAGACTGTAAGACTGTAAGACACTAAGACTGTAAGACACTAAGACTGCAAGACACTAAGACTGTAAGACACTAAGACTGTAAGACACTAAGACTGTAAGACACTAAGACTGTAAGACACTAAGACTGTAAGACACTAAGACTGTAAGACACTAAGACTAAGACTGTAAGACACTAAGACTGTAAGACACTAAGACTGTAAGACACTAAGACTGTAAGACACTAAGACTGTAAGACTAAGACACTAAGACTGTAAGACACTAGACTGTAAGACTGCAAGACACTAAGACTGTAAGACACTAAGACTGTAAGACACTAAGACTGTAAGACACTAAGACTGTAAGACACTAAGACTGTAAGACACTAAGACTGTAAGACACTAAGACTGTAAGACACTAAGACTGTAAGACACTAAGACTGCAAGACACTAAGACTGTAAGACACAAAGACTGTAAGACACAAAGACTGTAAGACACAAAGACTGTAAGACACAAAGACTGTAAGACACTAAGACTGTAAGACACTAAGACTGTAAGACTGTAAGACACTAAGACTGTAAGACACTAAGACTGTAAGACACTAAGACTGTAAGACACTAAGACTAAGACACTAAGACTGTAAGACACTAAGACTGTAAGACACTAAGACTGTAAGACTGTAAGACTGTAAGACTGTAAGACTGTAAGACACTAAGACTGTAAGACACTAAGACTGTAAGACACTAAGACTGTAAGACACTAAGACTGTAAGACACTAAGACTGTAAGACTGTAAGACTGTAAGACACTAAGACTGCAAGACACTAAGACTGTAAGACTGTAAGACTGTAAGACACTAAGACTGCAAGACACTAAGACTGTAAGACTGTAAGACACTAAGACACTAAGACTGCAAGACACTAAGACACTAAGACAGTAAGACTAAGACTGTAAGACTGTAAGACTGTAAGACACTAAGACGGTAAGACTGTAAGACACTAAGACTGTAAGACACTAAGACTGTAAGACACTAAGACTGTAAGACACAAAGACTGTAAGACACAAAGACTGTAGGACACAAAGACTGTAAGACACGAAGACTGTAAGACACTAAGACTGTAAGACACTAAGACTGTAAGACACTAAGACTGTAAGACACTAAGACTGTAAGACTGTAAGACACTAAGACTGTAAGACACTAAGACTGTAAGACACTAAGACTGTAAGACTGTAAGACACTAAGACTAAGACTGTAAGACTGTAAGACACTAAGACTGTAAGACACCAAGACTGTAAGACACAGACTGTAAGACACGAAGACTGTAAGACACTAAGACTGTAAGACACTAAGACTGTAAGACTGTAAGACACTAAGACTGTAAGACACTAAGACTGTAAGACACTAAGACTGTAAGACTGTAAGACACTAAGACTAAGACTGTAAGACTGTAAGACACTAAGACTGTAAGACACTAAGACTGTAAGACACTAAGACTGTAAGACACAGACTGTAAGACACAAAGACTGTAAGACACAGACTGTAAGACACAAAGACTGTAAGACACAAAGACTGTAAGACACAAAGACTGTAAGACACGAAGACTGTAAGACACGAAGACTGTAAGACACGAAGACTGTAAGACACGAAGACTGTAAGACACGAAGACTGTAAGACACGAAGACTGTAAGACACGAAGACTGTAAGACACTAAGACTGTAAGACACTAAGACTGTAAGACACTAAGACTGTAAGACACTAAGACTGTAAGACACTAAGACTGTAAGACACTAAGACTGTAAGACACTAAGACTGTAAGACACTAAGATTGTAAGACACGAAGACTGTAAGACACTAAGACTGTAAGACACTAAGACTGTAAGACACTAAGACTAAGACACTAAGACTGTAAGACTGCAAGACACTAAGACTGCAAGACACTAAGACTGCAAGACACTAAGACTGCAAGACACTAAGACTGCAAGACACTAAGACTGCAAGACACTAAGACACTAAGACTGTAAGACACTAAGACTGTAAGACACTAAGACTGTAAGACACTAAGACTGTAAGACACTAAGACTGTAAGACACTAAGACTGTAAGACACTAAGACTGTAAGACTGTAAGACACTAAGACTGTAAGACACTAAGACTGTAAGACACTAAGACTGTAAGACTGTAAGACACTAAGACTAAGACTGTAAGACTGTAAGACACTAAGACTGTAAGACACTAAGACTGTAAGACACTAAGACTGTAAGACACTAAGACTGTAAGACACAGACTGTAAGACACGAAGACTGTAAGACACAAAGACTGTAAGACACAAAGACTGTAAGACACAAAGACTGTAAGACACAAAGACTGTAAGACACTAAGACTGTAAGACACTAAGACTGTAAGACACTAAGACTGTAAGACACTAAGACTGTAAGACACTAAGACTGTAAGACACTAAGACTGTAAGACACTAAGACTGTAAGACACGAAGACTGTAAGACACGAAGACTGTAAGACACGAAGACTGTAAGACACGAAGACTGTAAGACACGAAGACTGTAAGACTAAGACACTAAGACTGTAAGACACTAAGACTGTAAGACTGTAAGACACTAAGACTGTAAGACACTAAGACTGTAAGACACTAAGACTGTAAGACACTAAGACTGTAAGACACTAAGACTGTAAGACACTAAGACTGTAAGACTAAGACACTAAGACTGTAAGACACTAAGACTGTAAGACACAGACTGTAAGACACTAAGACTAAGACACTAAGACTGTAAGACACTAAGACTGTAAGACACTAAGACTGTAAGACACTAAGACACTAAGACTGCAAGACACTAAGACTGCAAGACACTAAGACTGCAAGACACTAAGACTGCAAGACACTAAGACTGCAAGACACTAAGACTGTAAGACACTAAGACTAAGACACTAAGACTGTAAGACACTAAGACTGTAAGACACTAAGACTAAGACACTAAGACTGTAAGACACTAAGACTGTAAGACACTAAGACTGCAAGACACTAAGACTGCAAGACACTAAGACTGCAAGACACTAAGACTGTAAGACACTAAGACTGTAAGACACTAAGACTGTAAGACACTAAGACTGTAAGACACTAAGACTGTAAGACACTAAGACTGTAAGACACTAAGACTAAGACTGTAAGACACTAAGACTGTAAGACACTAAGACTGTAAGACACTAAGACTGTAAGACACTAAGACTGTAAGACTAAGACACTAAGACTGTAAGACACTAGACTGTAAGACTGCAAGACACTAAGACTGTAAGACACTAAGACTGTAAGACACTAAGACTGTAAGACACTAAGACTGTAAGACACTAAGACTGTAAGACACTAAGACTGTAAGACACTAAGACTGTAAGACACTAAGACTAAGACACTAAGACTGTAAGACACTAAGACTGTAAGACACTAAGACTGTAAGACACTAAGACTGTAAGACACTAAGACTGTAAGACACTAAGACTGTAAGACTGTAAGACTGTAAGACTGTAAGACACTAAGACTGTAAGACACTAAGACTGTAAGACACTAAGACTGTAAGACACTAAGACTGTAAGACACTAAGACTGTAAGACACTAAGACTAAGACACTAAGACTGTAAGACACTAAGACTGTAAGACACTAAGACACTAAGACTGCAAGACACTAAGACTGTAAGACACCAAGACTGTAAGACACTAAGACACTAAGACTGTAAGACACTAAGACTGTAAGACACAGACTGTAAGACACTAAGACTGTAAGACACTAAGACTGTAAGACACTAAGACTGTAAGACACTAAGACTGTAAGACACTAAGACTAAGACACTAAGACTGTAAGACACTAAGACTGTAAGACACTAAGACTGTAAGACACTAAGACTGTAAGACACTAAGACTAAGACTGTAAGACACTAAGACTGTAAGACACTAAGACTGTAAGACACTAAGACTGTAAGACACTAAGACTGTAAGACTAAGACACTAAGACTGTAAGACACTAGACTGTAAGACTGCAAGACACTAAGACTGTAAGACACTAAGACTGTAAGACACTAAGACTGTAAGACACTAAGACTGTAAGACACTAAGACTGTAAGACACTAAGACTGTAAGACACTAAGACTGTAAGACACTAAGACTGTAAGACACTAAGACTGCAAGACACTAAGACTGTAAGACACTAAGACTGTAAGACACTAAGACTGTAAGACACTAAGACTGTAAGACACTAAGACTGTAAGACACTAAGACTGTAAGACACTAAGACTGTAAGACACTAAGACTGTAAGACTGTAAGACTGTAAGACTGTAAGACACTAAGACTGTAAGACACTAAGACTGTAAGACACTAAGACTGTAAGACACTAAGACTGTAAGACACTAAGACTGTAAGACACTAAGACTGTAAGACACTAAGACTGTAAGACTGTAAGACACTAAGACTGTAAGACACTAAGACTGTAAGACACTAAGACTGTAAGACACTAAGACTGTAAGACACTAAGACTGTAAGACACTAAGACTAAGACACTAAGACTGTAAGACACTAAGACTGCAAGACACTAAGACTGCAAGACACTAAGACTAAGACACTAAGACTGTAAGACACTAAGACTAAGACTGTAAGACACTAAGACTGTAAGACTGCAAGACACTAAGACTGCAAGACACTAAGACTGTAAGACACTAAGACTGTAAGACACAAAGACTGTAAGACACAAAGACTGTAAGACACAAAGACTGTAAGACACAAAGACTGTAAGACACAAAGACTGTAAGACACTAAGACTGTAAGACACTAAGACTGTAAGACACTAAGACTGTAAGACACTAAGACTGTAAGACACGAAGACTGTAAGACACGAAGACTGTAAGACACGAAGACTGTAAGACACGAAGACTGTAAGACACGAAGACTGTAAGACTGTAAGACTGTAAGACACTAAGACTGTAAGACTAAGACACTAAGACTGTAAGACACTAAGACTGTAAGACTGTAAGACACTAAGACTGTAAGACACTAAGACTGTAAGACTGCAAGACACTAAGACTGCAAGACACTAAGACTGCAAGACACTAAGACTGCAAGACACTAAGACTGCAAGACACTAAGACTGCAAGACACTAAGACTGCAAGACACTAAGACTGTAAGACACTAAGACTGTAAGACACTAAGACTGTAAGACACTAAGACTGTAAGACACTAAGACTGTAAGACACTAAGACTGTAAGACACTAAGACTGTAAGACACTAAGACTGTAAGACACTAAGACTGTAAGACACGAAGACTGTAAGACACGAAGACTGTAAGACACGAAGACTGTAAGACACGAAGACTGTAAGACACGAAGACTGTAAGACTGTAAGACTGTAAGACACTAAGACTGTAAGACTAAGACACTAAGACTGTAAGACACTAAGACTGTAAGACTGTAAGACACTAAGACTGTAAGACACTAAGACTGTAAGACTGCAAGACACTAAGACTGCAAGACACTAAGACTGCAAGACACTAAGACTGCAAGACACTAAGACTGCAAGACACTAAGACTGCAAGACACTAAGACTGTAAGACACTAAGACTGTAAGACACTAAGACTGTAAGACACTAAGACTGTAAGACACTAAGACTGTAAGACACTAAGACTAAGACTGTAAGACACTAAGACTGTAAGACACTAAGACTGTAAGACACTAAGACTGTAAGACACTAAGACTGTAAGACACTAAGACTGTAAGACTGTAAGACACTAAGACTGTAAGACACTAAGACTGTAAGACACTAAGACTGTAAGACACTAAGACTGTAAGACTGTAAGACACTAAGACTGTAAGACACGAAGACTGTAAGACACGAAGACTGTAAGACACTAAGACTGTAAGACACTAAGACTGTAAGACACTAAGACTGCAAGACACTAAGACTGTAAGACACTAAGACTGTAAGACTGTAAGACACTAAGACACTAAGACTGTAAGACACTAAGACTGTAAGACACTAAGACTGTAAGACACTAAGACTGTAAGACACTAAGACTGTAAGACTGTAAGACACGAAGACTAAGACTGTAAGACACTAAGACTGTAAGACACTAAGACTGTAAGACACAGACTGTAAGACTGTAAGACTGCAAGACACTAAGACTGTAAGACTGCAAGACACTAAGACTGTAAGACACTAAGACTGTAAGACACTAAGACTGTAAGACACTAAGACTGTAAGACTGTAAGACACTAAGACTGTAAGACACGAAGACTGTAAGACACGAAGACTGTAAGACACGAAGACTGTAAGACACTAAGACTGTAAGACACTAAGACTGCAAGACACTAAGACTGTAAGACACTAAGACTGTAAGACACTAAGACTGTAAGACACTAAGACTGTAAGACACGAAGACTGTAAGACACGAAGACTAAGACTGTAAGACACTAAGACTGTAAGACACTAAGACTGTAAGACACTAAGACTGTAAGACTGTAAGACTGCAAGACACTAAGACTGTAAGACTGCAAGACACTAAGACTGTAAGACACTAAGACTGTAAGACACTAAGACTGTAAGACACTAAGACTGTAAGACACTAAGACTGTAAGACACTAAGACTGTAAGACTAAGACACTAAGACTGTAAGACACTAAGACTGTAAGACTGTAAGACACTAAGACTGTAAGACACTAAGACTGTAAGACTGTAAGACACTAAGACTGCAAGACACTAAGACTGCAAGACACTAAGACTGCAAGACACTAAGACTGCAAGACACTAAGACTGCAAGACACTAAGACTGCAAGACACTAAGACTGTAAGACACGAAGACTGTAAGACACTAAGACTGTAAGACACGAAGACTGTAAGACACGAAGACTGTAAGACACTAAGACTGTAAGACACTAAGACTAAGACTGCAAGACACTAAGACTGTAAGACACTAAGACTAAGACTGTAAGACACTAAGACTGTAAGACTGCAAGACACTAAGACTGCAAGACACTAAGACTGTAAGACACTAAGACTGTAAGACACTAAGACACTAAGACTGTAAGACACTAAGACACTAAGACTGTAAGACACTAAGACACTAAGACTGTAAGACACTAAGACACTAAGACTGTAAGACACTAAGACTGTAAGACACTAAGACTGCAAGACACTAAGACTGCAAGACACTAAGACTGCAAGACACTAAGACTGCAAGACACTAAGACTGCAAGACACTAAGACTGTAAGACTGTAAGACACTAAGACTGTAAGACACAGACTGTAAGACACTAAGACTGTAAGACACTAAGACTGTAAGACTGTAAGACACTAAGACTGTAAGACACTAAGACTGCAAGACACTAAGACTGTAAGACACTAAGACTGTAAGACACTAAGACTGTAAGACACTAAGACTGTAAGACACTAAGACTGTAAGACACTAAGACTAAGACACTAAGACTGTAAGACACTAAGACTGTAAGACACTAAGACTGTAAGACACTAAGACTGTAAGACTGTAAGACTGTAAGACTGTAAGACTGTAAGACTGTAAGACACTAAGACTGTAAGACACTAAGACTGTAAGACACTAAGACTGTAAGACACTAAGACTGTAAGACACTAAGACTAAGACACTAAGACTAAGACACTAAGACTGTAAGACACTAAGACTGTAAGACACTAAGACACTAAGACTGTAAGACACTAAGACTGTAAGACACTAAGACTGTAAGACACTAAGACTGTAAGACACTAAGACTGTAAGACACAGACTGTAAGACACTAAGACTAAGACACTAAGACTGTAAGACACTAAGACTGTAAGACACTAAGACTGTAAGACACTAAGACTGTAAGACACTAAGACACTAAGACTGTAAGACACTAAGACACTAAGACTGTAAGACTGTAAGACACTAAGACTGTAAGACTGTAAGACACTAAGACTGTAAGACACTAAGACACTAAGACTGTAAGACACTAAGACACTAAGACTGTAAGACACTAAGACTGTAAGACTGTAAGACACTAAGACTGTAAGACACTAAGACTGTAAGACTGTAAGACACTAAGACTGTAAGACACTAAGACACTAAGACTGTAAGACACTAAGACACTAAGACTGTAAGACACTAAGACTGTAAGACACTAAGACTGTAAGACACTAAGACTGTAAGACTGTAAGACACTAAGACTGCAAGACACTAAGACTGCAAGACACTAAGACTGCAAGACACTAAGACTGCAAGACACTAAGACTGCAAGACACTAAGACTGTAAGACACTAAGACTGTAAGACACTAAGACTGTAAGACACTAAGACTGTAAGACACTAAGACACTAAGACTGTAAGACACTAAGACTGTAAGACACTAAGACTGTAAGACACTAAGACTGTAAGACACTAAGACTGTAAGACTGCAAGACACTAAGACTGTAAGACTGCAAGACTGTAAGACACTAAGACTGTAAGACACTAAGACTGTAAGACACTAAGACTGTAAGACACTAAGACACTAAGACTGCAAGACACTAAGACTGCAAGACACTAAGACTGCAAGACACTAAGACTGCAAGACACTAAGACTGCAAGACACTAAGACTGTAAGACACTAAGACTGTAAGACACTAAGACTGTAAGACTAAGACTGTAAGACTGTAAGACACTAAGACTGTAAGACTGTAAGACACTAAGACTGTAAGACACTAAGACTGTAAGACTGCAAGACACTAAGACTGTAAGACACTAAGACTGTAAGACACTAAGACTGCAAGACACTAAGACTGTAAGACACTAAGACTGTAAGACTGTAAGACACTAAGACTGTAAGACACTAAGACTGTAAGACACTAAGACTAAGACACTAAGACTAAGACACTAAGACTGTAAGACTGTAAGACACTAAGACACTAAGACTGTAAGACACTAAGACTGTAAGACTGTAAGACACTAAGACTGTAAGACACTAAGACTGTAAGACACGAAGACTGTAAGACACTAAGACTGTAAGACACTAAGACTGTAAGACACTAAGACTGTAAGACACTAAGACACTAAGACTGCAAGACACTAAGACTGTAAGACACGAAGACTGTAAGACACGAAGACTGTAAGACACTAAGACTGTAAGACACTAAGACTGTAAGACACTAAGACTGTAAGACACTAAGACTGTAAGACACTAAGACTGTAAGACACTAAGACTGTAAGACACTAAGACTGTAAGACTGTAAGACAGTAAGACTGTAAGACACTAAGACTGTAAGACTGCAAGACACTAAGACTGTAAGACACTAAGACTGTAAGACACTAAGACTGTAAGAAACTAAGACTGTAAGACACTAAGACTGTAAGACACTAAGACACTAAGACTGTAAGACACTAAGACTGTAAGACTGTAAGACACTAAGACTGTAAGACTGTAAGACACTAAGATTGTAAGACACGAAGACTGTAAGACACTAAGACTGTAAGACACTAAGACTAAGACACTAAGACTGTAAGACACTAAGACTAAGACTGTAAGACACTAAGACTGTAAGACTGCAAGACACTAAGACTGCAAGACACTAAGACTGCAAGACACTAAGACTGCAAGACACTAAGACTGCAAGACACTAAGACTGTAAGACACTAAGACTGTAAGACACTAAGACTGTAAGACACTAAGACTAAGACACTAAGACTGTAAGACTGTAAGACACTAAGACTGTAAGACACTAAGACTGTAAGACACTAAGACTGTAAGACACTAAGACTGTAAGACACTAAGACTGTAAGACACTAAGACTAAGACACTAAGACTAAGACACTAAGACTGTAAGACACTAAGACTGTAAGACTGTAAGACTGTAAGACTGTAAGACTGTAAGACACTAAGACTGTAAGACACTAAGACTGTAAGACACTAAGACTGTAAGACACTAAGACTGTAAGACACTAAGACTGTAAGACACTAAGACTAAGACACTAAGACTAAGACACTAAGACTGTAAGACACTAAGACACTAAGACTGTAAGACACCAAGACTGTAAGACACCAAGACTGTAAGACACTAAGACACTAAGACTGTAAGACACTAAGACTGTAAGACACAGACTGTAAGACACTAAGACTAAGACACTAAGACTGTAAGACACTAAGACTGTAAGACACTAAGACACTAAGACTGTAAGACACTAAGACACTAAGACTGTAAGACACTAAGACTGTCAGACACTAAGACTGTCAGACACTAAGACTGTCAGACACTAAGACTGTCAGACACTAAGACTGCAAGACACTAAGACTGCAAGACACTAAGACTGCAAGACACTAAGACTGTAAGACACTAAGACTGTAAGACACTAAGACTGTAAGACACTAAGACTGTAAGACACTAAGACTGTAAGACACTAAGACTGTAAGACTGTAAGACAGTAAGACTGTAAGACACTAAGACTGTAAGACTGCAAGACACTAAGACTGTAAGACACTAAGACTGTAAGACACTAAGACTGTAAGAAACTAAGACTGTAAGACACTAAGACTGTAAGACACTAAGACACTAAGACTGTAAGACACTAAGACTGTAAGACTGTAAGACACTAAGACTGTAAGACTGTAAGACACTAAGATTGTAAGACACGAAGACTGTAAGACACTAAGACTGTAAGACACTAAGACTAAGACACTAAGACTGTAAGACACTAAGACTAAGACTGTAAGACACTAAGACTGTAAGACTGCAAGACACTAAGACTGCAAGACACTAAGACTGCAAGACACTAAGACTGCAAGACACTAAGACTGCAAGACACTAAGACTGTAAGACACTAAGACTGTAAGACACTAAGACTGTAAGACACTAAGACTAAGACACTAAGACTGTAAGACTGTAAGACACTAAGACTGTAAGACACTAAGACTGTAAGACACTAAGACTGTAAGACACTAAGACTGTAAGACACTAAGACTAAGACACTAAGACTGTAAGACACTAAGACTAAGACTGTAAGACACTAAGACTGTAAGACTGCAAGACACTAAGACTGCAAGACACTAAGACTGCAAGACACTAAGACTGCAAGACACTAAGACTGCAAGACACTAAGACTGTAAGACACTAAGACTGTAAGACACTAAGACTGTAAGACACTAAGACTAAGACACTAAGACTGTAAGACTGTAAGACACTAAGACTGTAAGACACTAAGACTGTAAGACACTAAGACTGTAAGACACTAAGACTGTAAGACACTAAGACTAAGACACTAAGACTAAGACACTAAGACTGTAAGACACTAAGACTGTAAGACTGTAAGACTGTAAGACTGTAAGACTGTAAGACACTAAGACTGTAAGACACTAAGACTGTAAGACACTAAGACTGTAAGACACTAAGACTGTAAGACACTAAGACTGTAAGACACTAAGACTAAGACACTAAGACTAAGACACTAAGACTGTAAGACACTAAGACACTAAGACTGTAAGACACCAAGACTGTAAGACACCAAGACTGTAAGACACTAAGACACTAAGACTGTAAGACACTAAGACTGTAAGACACAGACTGTAAGACACTAAGACTAAGACACTAAGACTGTAAGACACTAAGACTGTAAGACACTAAGACACTAAGACTGTAAGACACTAAGACACTAAGACTGTAAGACACTAAGACTGTCAGACACTAAGACTGTCAGACACTAAGACTGTCAGACACTAAGACTGTCAGACACTAAGACTGTAAGACACTAAGACTGTAAGACACTAAGACTGTAAGACTGTAAGACACTAAGACTGCAAGACACTAAGACTGTAAGACACTAAGACACTAAGACTGTAAGACACTAAGACACTAAGACTGTAAGACACTAAGACTGTCAGACACTAAGACTGTCAGACACTAAGACTGTCAGACACTAAGACTGTCAGACACTAAGACTGCAAGACACTAAGACTGCAAGACACTAAGACTGCAAGACACTAAGACTGTAAGACACTAAGACTGTAAGACACTAAGACTGTAAGACACTAAGACTGCAAGACACTAAGACTGCAAGACACTAAGACTGCAAGACACTAAGACTGTAAGACTGTAAGACACTAAGACTGTAAGACACTAAGACTGTAAGACACTAAGACACTAAGACACTAAGACACTAAGACTGTAAGACACTAAGACTGTAAGACACTAAGACTGTAAGACACTAAGACTGTAAGACACTAAGACTGTAAGACTGCAAGACACTAAGACTGTAAGACACTAAGACTGTAAGACACTAAGACTGTAAGACACTAAGACTGTAAGACACTAAGACTGTAAGACACTAAGACACTAAGACTGCAAGACACTAAGACTGCAAGACACTAAGACTGCAAGACACTAAGACTGCAAGACACTAAGACTGCAAGACACTAAGACTGCAAGACACTAAGACTGTAAGACACTAAGACTGTAAGACACTAAGACTGTAAGACTAAGACACTAAGACTGTAAGACACTAAGACTGTAAGACTGTAAGACACTAAGACTGTAAGACACTAAGACTGCAAGACACTAAGACTGTAAGACACTAAGACTAAGACACTAAGACTGTAAGACTGTAAGACACTAAGACTGTAAGACACTAAGACTGCAAGACACTAAGACTGTAAGACACTAAGACTGTAAGACACTAAGACACTAAGAAACTAAGACTGTAAGACACTAAGACTGTAAGACACTAAGACACTAAGACTGTAAGACACTAAGACTAAGACTGTAAGACACTAAGACTGTAAGACACTAAGACTAAGACACTAAGACACTAAGACTGTAAGACACTAAGACTAAGACTGTAAGACACTAAGACTGTAAGACTGCAAGACACTAAGACTGCAAGACACTAAGACTGCAAGACACTAAGACTGCAAGACACTAAGACTGTAAGACACTAAGACTGTAAGACACTAAGACTGTAAGACACTAAGACACTAAGACACTAAGACTGTAAGACACTAAGACTGTAAGACACTAAGACACTAAGACTGTAAGACACTAAGACTGTAAGACACTAAGACTGTAAGACACTAAGACTGCAAGACACTAAGACTGTAAGACACTAAGACTGTAAGACTGTAAGACACTAAGACACTAAGACTGTAAGACACTAAGACTGTAAGACTGTAAGACACTAAGACTGTAAGACACTAAGACTGTAAGACACGAAGACTGTAAGACACTAAGACTGTAAGACACTAAGACTGTAAGACACTAAGACTGTAAGACACTAAGACTGTAAGACACTAAGACTGTAAGACACTAAGACACTAAGACTGCAAGACACTAAGACTGCAAGACACTAAGACTGCAAGACACTAAGACTGCAAGACACTAAGACTGCAAGACACTAAGACTGCAAGACACTAAGACTGTAAGACACTAAGACTGTAAGACACTAAGACTGTAAGACACTAAGACTGTAAGACACTAAGACTGTAAGACACTAAGACTGTAAGACACTAAGACTGTAAGACACTAAGACTAAGACTGTAAGACACTAAGACTGTAAGACACTAAGACTGTAAGACTGCAAGACACTAAGACTGTAAGACACTAAGACTGTAAGACACTAAGACTGTAAGACTAAGACTGTAAGACTAAGACTGTAAGACTAAGACTGTAAGACTAAGACTGTAAGACTGCAAGACACTAAGACTGTAAGACACTAAGACTGTAAGACACTAAGACTGTAAGACACTAAGACTGCAAGACACTAAGACTGTAAGACACTAAGACTGTAAGACACTAAGACACTAAGACTGTAAGACACTAAGACTGTAAGACTGTAAGACACTAAGACTGTAAGACACTAAGACTGTAAGACACGAAGACTGTAAGACACTAAGACTGTAAGACACTAAGACTGTAAGACACTAAGACTGTAAGACACTAAGACTGTAAGACACTAAGACTGTAAGACACTAAGACACTAAGACTGCAAGACACTAAGACTGCAAGACACTAAGACTGCAAGACACTAAGACTGCAAGACACTAAGACTGCAAGACACTAAGACTGCAAGACACTAAGACTGTAAGACACTAAGACTGTAAGACACTAAGACTGTAAGACACTAAGACTGTAAGACACTAAGACTGTAAGACACTAAGACTGTAAGACACTAAGACTGTAAGACACTAAGACTAAGACTGTAAGACACTAAGACTGTAAGACACTAAGACTGTAAGACTGCAAGACACTAAGACTGTAAGACACTAAGACTGTAAGACACTAAGACTGTAAGACTAAGACTGTAAGACTAAGACTGTAAGACTAAGACTGTAAGACTAAGACTGTAAGACTGCAAGACACTAAGACTGTAAGACACTAAGACTGTAAGACACTAAGACTGTAAGACACTAAGACTGCAAGACACTAAGACTGTAAGACACTAAGACTGTAAGACACTAAGACTGTAAGACACTAAGACTGTAAGACACTAAGACTGTAAGACACTAAGACTGTAAGACACTAAGACTGTAAGACTAAGACACTAAGACTGTAAGACACTAAGACTGTAAGACTGTAAGACACTAAGACTGTAAGACACTAAGACTGCAAGACACTAAGACTGTAAGACACTAAGACTGTAAGACACTAAGACTGTAAGACACTAAGACTGTAAGACACTAAGACTGTAAGACACTAAGACTGCAAGACACTAAGACTGCAAGACACTAAGACTGTAAGACACTAAGACTGTAAGACACTAAGACTGTAAGACACTAAGACACTAAGACTGTAAGACTGTAAGACACTAAGACACTAAGACTGCAAGACACTAAGACTGTAAGACTGCAAGACACTAAGACTGTAAGACTAAGACTGTAAGACTAAGACTGTAAGACTGTAAGACACTAAGACTGTAAGACACTAAGACTGTAAGACTAAGACTGTAAGACTAAGACTGTAAGACTGTAAGACACTAAGACTGTAAGACACTAAGACTGTAAGACACTAAGACTGTAAGACACTAAGACTGTAAGACACTAAGACTGTAAGACTAAGACTGTAAGACTAAGACTGTAAGACTAAGACTGTAAGACTAAGACTGTAAGACTGTAAGACACTAAGACTAAGACACTAAGACTGTAAGACACTAAGACTGTAAGACACTAAGACTGTAAGACTGTAAGACTGTAAGACTGTAAGACACTAAGACTGTAAGACACTAAGACTGTAAGACACTAAGACTGTAAGACACTAAGACTGTAAGACACAGACTGTAAGACACTAAGACTGTAAGACACTAAGACTGTAAGACACAGACTGTAAGACACTAAGACTGTAAGACACTAAGACTGTAAGACACTAAGACTGTAAGACACTAAGACTGTAAGACACTAAGACTGTAAGACTGCAAGACACTAAGACTGTAAGACACTAAGACTGTAAGACACTAAGACTGTAAGACACTAAGACTGTAAGACACTAAGACTGTAAGACTGCAAGACTGTAAGACACTAAGACTGTAAGACACTAAGACTGTAAGACACTAAGACTGTAAGACACTAAGACTGTAAGACACTAAGACACTAAGACTGCAAGACACTAAGACTGCAAGACACTAAGACTGCAAGACACTAAGACTGCAAGACACTAAGACTGTAAGACACTAAGACTGCAAGACACTAAGACTGTAAGACACTAAGACTGTAAGACACTAAGACTGTAAGACACTAAGACTAAGACACTAAGACTAAGACACTAAGACTGTAAGACACTAAGACACTAAGACTGCAAGACACTAAGACTGTAAGACACTAAGACTGTAAGACACTAAGACTGTAAGACACTAAGACTGTAAGACACGAAGACTGTAAGACACTAAGACTGTAAGACACTAAGACTGTAAGACACTAAGACACTAAGACTGCAAGACACTAAGACTGCAAGACACTAAGACTGCAAGACACTAAGACTGCAAGACACTAAGACTGTAAGACACTAAGACTGTAAGACACTAAGACTGTAAGACACTAAGACACTAAGACTGTAAGACACTAAGACTGTAAGACACTAAGACTGTAAGACACGAAGACTGTAAGACACTAAGACTGTAAGACACTAAGACTGTAAGACACTAAGACACTAAGACTGCAAGACACTAAGACTGCAAGACACTAAGACTGCAAGACACTAAGACTGCAAGACACTAAGACTGTAAGACACTAAGACTGCAAGACACTAAGACTGTAAGACACTAAGACTGTAAGACACTAAGACTGTAAGACACTAAGACTAAGACACTAAGACTAAGACACTAAGACTGTAAGACACTAAGACACTAAGACTGCAAGACACTAAGACTGTAAGACACTAAGACTGTAAGACACTAAGACTGTAAGACACTAAGACTGTAAGACACGAAGACTGTAAGACACTAAGACTGTAAGACACTAAGACTGTAAGACACTAAGACACTAAGACTGCAAGACACTAAGACTGCAAGACACTAAGACTGCAAGACACTAAGACTGCAAGACACTAAGACTGTAAGACACTAAGACTGTAAGACACTAAGACTGTAAGACACTAAGACACTAAGACTGTAAGACACTAAGACTGTAAGACACGAAGACTGTAAGACACTAAGACTGTAAGACACTAAGACTGTAAGACACTAAGACTGTAAGACACAGACTGTAAGACACAGACTGTAAGACACTAAGACTGTAAGACTAAGACACTAAGACTGTAAGACACTAAGACTGTAAGACTGTAAGACACTAAGACTGTAAGACACTAAGACTAAGACTGTAAGACTGCAAGACACTAAGACTGCAAGACACTAAGACTGTAAGACACTAAGACTGTAAGACACTAAGACTGTAAGACACTAAGACTGTAAGACACTAAGACTGTAAGACACTAAGACTAAGACTGTAAGACACTAAGACTGTAAGACACTAAGACTGTAAGACACTAAGACTGTAAGACTGCAAGACACTAAGACTGTAAGACACTAAGACTGTAAGACACTAAGACTGTAAGACACTAAGACTGTAAGACTAAGACACTAAGACTGTAAGACACTAAGACTGTAAGACTGTAAGACACTAAGACTGTAAGACACTAAGACTGTAAGACTGTAAGACACTAAGACTGTAAGACACTAAGACTGTAAGACTGCAAGACACTAAGACTGCAAGACACTAAGACTGTAAGACACTAAGACTGTAAGACACTAAGACTGTAAGACACTAAGACTAAGACTGTAAGACACTAAGACTGTAAGACACTAAGACTAAGACACTAAGACTGTAAGACACTAAGACTGTAAGACTAAGACTGTAAGACTAAGACTGTAAGACTAAGACTGTAAGACTAAGACTGTAAGACTGTAAGACACTAAGACTAAGACACTAAGACTGTAAGACACTAAGACTGTAAGACACTAAGACTGTAAGACACTAAGACTGCAAGACACTAAGACTGCAAGACACTAAGACTGTAAGACACTAAGACTGTAAGACACTAAGACTGTAAGACACTAAGACACTAAGACTGTAAGACTGTAAGACACTAAGACACTAAGACTGCAAGACACTAAGACTGTAAGACTGCAAGACACTAAGACTGTAAGACACTAAGACTGTAAGACACTAAGACTGCAAGACACTAAGACTGCAAGACACTAAGACTGTAAGACTGTAAGACTAAGACTGTAAGACTGTAAGACACTAAGACTGCAAGACACTAAGACTGTAAGACACTAAGACTGTAAGACTGTAAGACACTAAGACTGTAAGACACTAAGACTGTAAGACACTAAGACTGCAAGACACTAAGACTGCAAGACACTAAGACTGTAAGACACTAAGACTGTAAGACACTAAGACTGTAAGACACTAAGACTGTAAGACACTAAGACTGTAAGACACTAAGACACTAAGACTGTAAGACTGTAAGACACTAAGACACTAAGACTGCAAGACACTAAGACTGTAAGACTGCAAGACACTAAGACTGTAAGACACTAAGACTGTAAGACACTAAGACTGTAAGACACTAAGACTGTAAGACACTAAGACTGTAAGACACTAAGACTAAGACACTAAGACTAAGACACTAAGACTAAGACACTAAGACTAAGACACTAAGACTGTAAGACACTAAGACTGTAAGACACTAAGACTGTAAGACACTAAGACTGTAAGACTGTAAGACACGAAGACTGTAAGACACTAAGACTAAGACACTAAGACTAAGACACTAAGACTAAGACACTAAGACTAAGACACTAAGACTGTAAGACACTAAGACTGTAAGACACTAAGACTGTAAGACACTAAGACTGTAAGACACTAAGACTGTAAGACACGAAGACTGTAAGACACGAAGACTGTAAGACACGAAGACTGTAAGACACTAAGACTGTAAGACACTAAGACTGTAAGACACTAAGACTGCAAGACACTAAGACTGTAAGACACTAAGACTAAGACTGTAAGACACTAAGACTGTAAGACTGTAAGACTGCAAGACACTAAGACTGTAAGACTGCAAGACACTAAGACTGTAAGACTGCAAGACACTAAGACTGCAAGACACTAAGACTGTAAGACTGCAAGACACTAAGACTGCAAGACACTAAGACTGTAAGACACTAAGACTGTAAGACACTAAGACTGTAAGACACTAAGACTGTAAGACACTAAGACTGTAAGACACTAAGACTGTAAGACACTAAGACTGAAAGACACTAAGACACTAAGACTGTAAGACACTAAGACTGCAAGACTGTAAGACTGTAAGACTAAGACTGTAAGACTGTAAGACTGTAAGACTGTAAGACTGTAAGACTGTAAGACTGTAAGACACTAAGACACTAAGACTGCAAGACACTAAGACTGCAAGACTGTAAGACTGTAAGACTAAGACTGTAAGACTGTAAGACTGTAAGACTGTAAGACTAAGACTGTAAGACTGTAAGACTAAGACTGTAAGACACTAAGACACTAAGACACTAAGACACTAAGACTGTAAGACACTAAGACTGTAAGACACTAAGACTGTAAGACACCAAGACTGCAAGACACTAAGACACGAAGACTGCAAGACACTAAGACTGTAAGACTGTAAGACACTAAGACACTAAGACTGCAAGACACTAAGACACTAAGACAGTAAGACTAAGACTGTAAGACTGTAAGACACTAAGACTGTAAGACACTAAGACTGTAAGACTAAGACTAAGACTGTAAGACTGTAAGACACTAAGACTGTAAGACACTAAGACTGTAAGACACTAAGACTGTAAGACACTAAGACTGTAAGACACTAAGACTGTAAGACACTAAGACTGTAAGACACTAAGACTGTAAGACTAAGACTGTAAGACTAAGACTGTAAGACTAAGACTGTAAGACTAAGACTGTAAGACTGTAAGACACTAAGACTAAGACACTAAGACTGTAAGACACTAAGACTGTAAGACACTAAGACTGTAAGACACTAAGACTGTAAGACACTAAGACACTAAGACTGCAAGACACTAAGACTGTAAGACACTAAGACTGTAAGACACTAAGACACTAAGACTGCAAGACACTAAGACTGTAAGACTGTAAGACACTAAGACACTAAGACTGCAAGACACTAAGACTGTAAGACTGTAAGACACTAAGACACTAAGACTGCAAGACACTAAGACTGTAAGACTGTAAGACACTAAGACACTAAGACTGCAAGACACTAAGACTGTAAGACTGTAAGACTAAGACTAAGACTGTAAGACTGTAAGACACTAAGACTGTAAGACTAAGACTGTAAGACTAAGACTGTAAGACTGTAAGACACTAAGACTGTAAGACACTAAGACTGTAAGACACTAAGACTGTAAGACACTAAGACTGTAAGACACTAAGACTGTAAGACTAAGACTGTAAGACTAAGACTGTAAGACTAAGACTGTAAGACTGTAAGACACTAAGACTAAGACACTAAGACTGTAAGACACTAAGACTGTAAGACACTAAGACTGTAAGACACTAAGACTGTAAGACACTAAGACTGTAAGACACTAAGACACTAAGACTGCAAGACACTAAGACTGTAAGACTGTAAGACTAAGACTGTAAGACACTAAGACACTAAGACTGTAAGACACTAAGACTGTAAGACACTAAGACTGTAAGACACTAAGACACTAAGACTGCAAGACACTAAGACTGTAAGACTGTAAGACACTAAGACACTAAGACTGCAAGACACTAAGACTGTAAGACTAAGACTGTAAGACTGTAAGACACTAAGACTGTAAGACACTAAGACTGTAAGACACTAAGACTGTAAGACACTAAGACTGTAAGACACTAAGACTGTAAGACACTAAGACTGCAAGACACTAAGACACTAAGACTGCAAGACACTAAGACTGCAAGACACTAAGACTGTAAGACACTAAGACTGTAAGACTGTAAGACTGTAAGACACTAAGACTAAGACTGTAAGACTAAGACTGTAAGACACTAAGACACTAAGACTGTAAGACACTAAGACTGTAAGACACTAAGACACTAAGACTGTAAGACACTAAGACTGTAAGACTGTAAGACTAAGACTGTAAGACACTAAGACACTAAGACTGTAAGACACTAAGACTGTAAGACACGAAGAAACTAAGACTGTAAGACACTAAGACTGTAAGACACTAAGACACTAAGACACTAAGACTGCAAGACACTAAGACTGCAAGACACTAAGACTGCAAGACACTAAGACTGCAAGACACTAAGACTGCAAGACACTAAGACTGCAAGACACTAAGACTGCAAGACACTAAGACTGCAAGACACTAAGACTGCAAGACACTAAGACTGTAAGACACTAAGACTGTAAGACACTAAGACTGTAAGACTGTAAGACTGCAAGACACTAAGACTGCAAGACACTAAGACTGCAAGACACTAAGACTGCAAGACACTAAGACTGCAAGACACTAAGACTGCAAGACACTAAGACTGTAAGACACTAAGACTGCAAGACACTAAGACTGCAAGACACTAAGACTGTAAGACTGTAAGACTAAGACTGTAAGACACTAAGACTGCAAGACACTAAGACTGCAAGACACTAAGACTGTAAGACTGTAAGACTAAGACTGTAAGACTGTAAGACACTAAGACTGCAAGACACTAAGACTGTAAGACTGTAAGACTAAGACTGTAAGACACTAAGACTGCAAGACACTAAGACTGCAAGACACTAAGACTGTAAGACTGTAAGACTAAGACTGTAAGACTGTAAGACACTAAGACTGCAAGACACTAAGACTGTAAGACACTAAGACTGTAAGACTGTAAGACACTAAGACTGTAAGACTGTAAGACTAAGACTGTAAGACTAAGACTGTAAGACTAAGACTGTAAGACTAAGACTGTAAGACTAAGACTGTAAGACTAAGACTGTAAGACACTAAGACTGTAAGACACTAAGACTGTAAGACACTAAGACTGTAAGACACTAAGACTGTAAGACACTAAGACTGTAAGACACTAAGACTGTAAGACACTAAGACTGCAAGACACTAAGACTGCAAGACACTAAGACACTAAGACTGTAAGACACTAAGACTGCAAGACACTAAGACTGTAAGACACTAAGACACTAAGACTGTAAGACACTAAGACTGTAAGACACTAAGACTGTAAGACACTAAGACTGTAAGACACTAAGACACTAAGACTGTAAGACACTAAGACTGTAAGACACTAAGACTGTAAGACACTAAGACTGTAAGACACTAAGACTGTAAGACACTAAGACTGTAAGACACTAAGACTGCAAGACACTAAGACACTAAGACTGCAAGACACTAAGACACTAAGACACTAAGACACTAAGACACTAAGACTGCAAGACACTAAGACTGTAAGACTGTAAGACTAAGACTGTAAGACTAAGACTGTAAGACTGTAAGACACTAAGACTAAGACTGTAAGACTGTAAGACACTAAGCCTGTAAGACACTAAGACTGTAAGACACTAAGACTGTAAGACACTAAGACTGTAAGACTGTAAGACTGTAAGACACTAAGACTGTAAGACACTAAGACTGTAAGACACTAAGACTGTAAGACACTAAGACTGTAAGACTGTAAGACTGTAAGACACTAAGACACTAAGACACTAAGACACTAAGACACTAAGACACTAAGACTGTAAGACACTAAGACTGTAAGACACCAAGACTGCAAGACACTAAGACACTAAGACTGCAAGACACTAAGACTGCAAGACACTAAGACTGTAAGACACTAAGACTGTAAGACACTAAGACTGTAAGACACTAAGACTGTAAGACACTAAGACTGTAAGACTAAGACTGTAAGACACTAAGACTGTAAGACACTAAGACTGTAAGACACTAAGACTGTAAGACTAAGACTGTAAGACTAAGACTGTAAGACTAAGACTGTAAGACTAAGACTGTAAGACTAAGACTGTAAGACTGCAAGACACTAAGACTGTAAGACACTAAGACTAAGACACTAAGACTGTAAGACACTAAGACTGTAAGACACTAAGACTGTAAGACTGTAAGACACTAAGACTGTAAGACTGTAAGACTGTAAGACTAAGACTGTAAGACTAAGACTGTAAGACTAAGACTGTAAGACTAAGACTGTAAGACTAAGACTGTAAGACACTAAGACTGTAAGACACTAAGACTGTAAGACACTAAGACTGTAAGACACTAAGACTGCAAGACACTAAGACTGCAAGACACTAAGACACTAAGACTGTAAGACACTAAGACTGCAAGACACTAAGACTGTAAGACACTAAGACACTAAGACTGTAAGACACTAAGACTGTAAGACACTAAGACTGTAAGACACTAAGACTGTAAGACACTAAGACTGTAAGACACTAAGACTGTAAGACACTAAGACACTAAGACACTAAGACACTAAGACTGTAAGACACTAAGACTGTAAGACACTAAGACTGTAAGACACTAAGACTGTAAGACACTAAGACTGTAAGACACTAAGACTGCAAGACACTAAGACACTAAGACTGCAAGACACTAAGACACTAAGACTGCAAGACACTAAGACTGTAAGACACTAAGACACTAAGACACTAAGACTGCAAGACACTAAGACTGTAAGACTGTAAGACTAAGACTGTAAGACTGTAAGACACTAAGACTAAGACTGTAAGACTGTAAGACACTAAGCCTGTAAGACACTAAGACTGTAAGACACTAAGACTGTAAGACACTAAGACTGTAAGACTGTAAGACTGTAAGACTGTAAGACACTAAGACTGTAAGACACTAAGACTGTAAGACACTAAGACTGTAAGACACTAAGACTGTAAGACTGTAAGACTGTAAGACTGTAAGACACTAAGACACTAAGACACTAAGACACTAAGACACTAAGACACTAAGACACTAAGACTGTAAGACACTAAGACTGTAAGACACCAAGACTGCAAGACACTAAGACACTAAGACTGCAAGACACTAAGACTGCAAGACACTAAGACTGTAAGACACTAAGACTGTAAGACACTAAGACTGTAAGACACTAAGACTGTAAGACACTAAGACTGTAAGACACTAAGACTGTAAGACACTAAGACTGTAAGACTAAGACTGTAAGACACTAAGACTGTAAGACACTAAGACTGTAAGACACTAAGACTGTAAGACACTAAGACTGTAAGACACTAAGACTGTAAGACTAAGACTGTAAGACTAAGACTGTAAGACTAAGACTGTAAGACTAAGACTGTAAGACTGCAAGACACTAAGACTGTAAGACACTAAGACTAAGACACTAAGACTGTAAGACACTAAGACTGTAAGACACTAAGACTAAGACACTAAGACTGTAAGACACTAAGACACTAAGACTGCAAGACACTAAGGCTGCAAGACACTAAGACACTAAGACTGCAAGACACTAAGACACTAAGACTGCAAGACACTAAGACTGTAAGACTGTAAGACTGTAAGACTGTAAGACACTAAGACTAAGACACTAAGACTGTAAGACACTAAGACTGTAAGACACTAAGACTAAGACACTAAGACTGTAAGACACTAAGACACTAAGACTGCAAGACACTAAGGCTGCAAGACACTAAGACACTAAGACTGTAAGACACTAAGACACTAAGACTGCAAGACACTAAGACTGTAAGACTGTAAGACACTAAGACTGTAAGACTGTAAGACACTAAGACTGTAAGACACTAAGACTGTAAGACACTAAGACTGTAAGACTGTAAGACACTAAGACTGTAAGACACTAAGACTGTAAGACACTAAGACTGTAAGACTAAGACTGTAAGACTAAGACTGTAAGACACTAAGACTGTAAGACACTAAGACTGTAAGACACTAAGACTGTAAGACACTAAGACTGTAAGACTAAGACTGTAAGACTAAGACTGTAAGACTAAGACTGTAAGACTGCAAGACACTAAGACTGTAAGACACTAAGACTAAGACACTAAGACTGTAAGACACTAAGACTGTAAGACACTAAGACTAAGACACTAAGACTGTAAGACTGTAAGACTGTAAGACTGTAAGACTGTAAGACTGTAAGACACTAAGACTGTAAGACACTAAGACTGTAAGACTGTAAGACACTAAGACTGTAAGACTGTAAGACTGTAAGACACTAAGACTGTAAGACACGAAGACACTAAGACTGTAAGACACGAAGACTGTAAGACACTAAGACTGTAAGACACGAAGACACTAAGACTGTAAGACTGTAAGACACGAAGACTGTAAGACACTAAGACTGTAAGACACTAAGACTGTAAGACACTAAGACTGTAAGACACTAAGACTGTAAGACACTAAGACTGTAAGACACTAAGACTGTAAGACACTAAGACACTAAGACTGTAAGACACTAAGACTGTAAGACACTAAGACTGTAAGACACAAAGACTGTAAGACTGTAAGACACTAAGACTGCAAGACACTAAGACACTAAGACTGTAAGACACTAAGACACTAAGACTGTAAGACTGTAAGACACTAAGACACTAAGACTGTAAGACACTAAGACTGTAAGACACTAAGACTGTAAGACACTAAGACACTAAGACTGTAAGACACGAAGACTGTAAGACACTAAGACTAAGACACTAAGACTAAGACACTAAGACTAAGACACTAAGACTGTAAGACACGAAGACTGTAAGACACTAAGACTGTAAGACTGCAAGACACTAAGACTGTAAGACTGTAAGACACTAAGACACTAAGACTGCAAGACACTAAGACTGTAAGACTGTAAGACACTAAGACTGTAAGACTGTAAGACACTAAGACTGTAAGACACTAAGACTGTAAGACACTAAGACTGTAAGACACTAAGACTGTAAGACTAAGACACTAAGACTGTAAGACACTAAGACTGTAAGACACTAAGACTGTAAGACACTAAGACTGCAAGACACTAAGACTGTAAGACACTAAGACTGTAAGACACTAAGACTGTAAGACACTAAGACTGTAAGACACTAAGACTGTAAGACACTAAGACTGTAAGACACTAAGACTGTAAGACTAAGACACTAAGACTGTAAGACACTAAGACTGTAAGACACTAAGACTGTAAGACTGTAAGACACTAAGACTGTAAGACACTAAGACTGTAAGACTGTAAGACACTAAGACTGTAAGACACTAAGACTGTAAGACACTAAGACTGTAAGACTAAGACTGTAAGACTAAGACTGTAAGACTAAGACTGTAAGACTAAGACTGTAAGACTGCAAGACACTAAGACTGTAAGACACTAAGACTAAGACACTAAGACTGTAAGACACTAAGACTGTAAGACACTAAGACTAAGACACTAAGACTGTAAGACACTAAGACACTAAGACTGCAAGACACTAAGGCTGCAAGACACTAAGACACTAAGACTGCAAGACACTAAGACACTAAGACTGCAAGACACTAAGACTGTAAGACTGTAAGACTGTAAGACTAAGACTGTAAGACTAAGACTGTAAGACACTAAGACTGTAAGACACTAAGACTGTAAGACACTAAGACTGTAAGACACTAAGACTGTAAGACACTAAGACACTAAGACTAAGACACTAAGACTGTAAGACACTAAGACTGCAAGACACTAAGACTGTAAGACTGTAAGACACTAAGACTGTAAGACTGTAAGACACTAAGACTGTAAGACACTAAGACTGTAAGACACTAAGACTGTAAGACTGTAAGACACTAAGACTGTAAGACACTAAGACTGTAAGACACTAAGACTGTAAGACACTAAGACTGTAAGACACTAAGACTGCAAGACACTAAGACTGTAAGACTGTAAGACACTAAGACTGTAAGACTGTAAGAAACTAAGACTGCAAGACACTAAGACTGCAAGACACTAAGACTGCAAGACACTAAGACTGCAAGACACTAAGACTGCAAGACACTAAGACTGCAAGACACTAAGACTGCAAGACACTAGGACACTAGGACACTAGGACACTAGGACACTAGGACACTAGGACACTAGGACACTAGGACACTAGGACACTAAGACACTAAGACACTAAGACTGTAAGACTGTAAGACTGTAAGACACTAAGACTGTAAGACACCAAGACTGTAAGACACCAAGACAGTAAGACACTAAGACTGTAAGACACTAAGACTGTAAGACACTAAGACTGTAAGACACTAAGACTGTAAGACTGTAAGACTGTAAGACTGTAAGACACTAAGACTGTAAGACACTAAGACTAAGACTGTAAGACTGTAAGACACTAAGACTGTAAGACACTAAGACTAAGACTGTAAGACTGTAAGACACTAAGACTGTAAGACACTAAGACTGCAAGACACTAAGACTGCAAGACACTAAGACTGCAAGACACTAGGACACTAGGACACTAGGACACTAGGACACTAGGACACTAGGACACTAGGACACTAGGACACTAGGACACTAGGACACTAGGACACTAAGACTGTAAGACACTAAGACTGTAAGACACTAAGACTGTAAGACACTAAGACTGTAAGACACCAAGACTGTAAGACACCAAGACTGTAAGACACTAAGACTGTAAGACACGAAGACTGTAAGACACGAAGACTGTAAGACACGAAGACTGTAAGACACGAAGACTGTAAGACTGTAAGACACTAAGACTAAGACTGTAAGACACTAAGACTGTAAGACACTAAGACTGTAAGACACTAAGACTGTAAGACACTAAGACACTAAGACTGTAAGACTAAGACTGTAAGACTAAGACTGTAAGACTAAGACTGTAAGACACTAAGACTGTAAGACACTAAGACTGTAAGACACTAAGACTGTAAGACACTAAGACTGTAAGACACTAAGACTGTAAGACACTAAGACTGTAAGACTGTAAGACTGTAAGACTGTAAGACTGTAAGACTGTAAGACTGTAAGACTGTAAGACTGTAAGACTGTAAGACTGTAAGACTGTAAGACTGTAAGACTGTAAGACTGTAAGACTGTAAGACTGTAAGACACTAAGACTGCAAGACACTAAGACTGTAAGACACTAAGACTGTAAGACACTAAGACTGTAAGACACTAAGACTGTAAGACACTAAGACTGCAAGACACTAAGACTGTAAGACACTAAGACTGTAAGACACTAAGACTGTAAGACACTAAGACTGTAAGACACTAAGACTGTAAGACACTAAGACACTAAGACACTAAGACTGCAAGACACTAAGACTGTAAGACACTAAGACTGTAAGACACTAAGACTGCAAGACACTAAGACTGTAAGACTGTAAGACTGTAAGACACTAAGACTGTAAGACACTAAGACTGTAAGACTGTAAGACTGTAAGACACTAAGACTGTAAGACTGTAAGACACTAAGACTAAGACTGTAAGACACTAAGACTGTAAGACACTAAGACTGTAAGACACTAAGACACTAAGACTGTAAGACACTAAGACTGTAAGACAGTAAGACACTAAGACTGTAAGACACTAAGACTGTAAGACACTAAGACTGTAAGACACTAAGACTGTAAGACACTAAGACACTAAGACTGTAAGACTAAGACTGTAAGACTAAGACTGTAAGACTAAGACTGTAAGACACTAAGACTGTAAGACACTAAGACTGTAAGACACTAAGACTGTAAGACACTAAGACACTAAGACTGTAAGACACTAAGACTGTAAGACACTAAGACTGTAAGACACTAAGACTGTAAGACACTAAGACACTAAGACTGTAAGACTAAGACTGTAAGACTAAGACTGTAAGACTAAGACTAAGACACTAAGACTGTAAGACACTAAGACTGTAAGACACTAAGACTGTAAGACACTAAGACTGTAAGACACTAAGACTGTAAGACACTAAGACTGTAAGACACTAAGACTGTAAGACACTAAGACTGTAAGACTAAGACTGTAAGACTAAGACTGTAAGACTAAGACTGTAAGACACTAAGACTGTAAGACACTAAGACTGTAAGACACTAAGACTGTAAGACACTAAGACACTAAGACTGCAAGACACTAAGACTGTAAGACTGTAAGACACTAAGACTGTAAGACTGTAAGACACTAAGACTGTAAGACACTAAGACTGTAAGACTGTAAGACACTAAGACTGTAAGACACTAAGACACTAAGACTGTAAGACACTAAGACTGTAAGACACTAAGACTGTAAGACACTAAGACTGTAAGACACTAAGACACTAAGACTGTAAGACTAAGACTGTAAGACTAAGACTGTAAGACACTAAGACTGTAAGACACTAAGACTGTAAGACACTAAGACTGTAAGACACTAAGACACTAAGACTGTAAGACACTAAGACACTAAGACTGTAAGACACTAAGACTGTAAGACACTAAGACTGTAAGACACTAAGACACTAAGACTGTAAGACTAAGACTGTAAGACTAAGACTGTAAGACTAAGACTAAGACACTAAGACTGTAAGACACTAAGACTGTAAGACACTAAGACTGTAAGACACTAAGACTGTAAGACACTAAGACTGTAAGACACTAAGACTGTAAGACACTAAGACTGTAAGACACTAAGACTGTAAGACACTAAGACTGTAAGACTAAGACTGTAAGACTAAGACTGTAAGACACTAAGACTGTAAGACTGTAAGACTGTAAGGCTAAGACTGTAAGACACTAAGACACTAAGACTGTAAGACACTAAGACACTAAGACTGTAAGACTGTAAGACTGTAAGACACTAAGACACTAAGACTGTAAGACACTAAGACTGTAAGACACTAAGACTGTAAGACACTAAGACACTAAGACACTAAGACACTAAGACTGTAAGACACTAAGACTGAAAGACACTAAGACTGTAAGACACTAAGACTGTAAGACACTAAGACACTAAGACTGTAAGACACTAAGACTGTAAGACACTAAGACTGTAAGACACTAAGACTGTAAGACACTAAGACTGTAAGACACTAAGACTGTAAGACACTAAGACACTAAGACTGCAAGACACTAAGACTGCAAGACACTAAGACACTAAGACTGCAAGACACTAAGACTGTAAGACTGTAAGACTGTAAGACTGTAAGACTGTAAGACTGTAAGACACTAAGACACTAAGACTGTAAGACACGAAGACACTAAGACTGTAAGACACGAAGACTGTAAGACACTAAGACTGTAAGACACTAAGACTGTAAGACACTAAGACTGTAAGACACTAAGACTGTAAGACACTAAGACAGCAAGACACTAAGACAGCAAGACACTAAGACAGTAAGACACTAAGACTGCAAGACACTAAGACTGCAAGACACTAAGACACTAAGACTGTAAGACACTAAGACTGCAAGACACTAAGACACTAAGACTGTAAGACACTAAGACTGTAAGACACTAAGACACTAAGACTGTAAGACACTAAGACTGTAAGACACTAAGACTGTAAGACACTAAGACTGTAAGACACTAAGACTGTAAGACACTAAGACTGTAAGACACTAAGACACTAAGACTGTAAGACACTAAGACTGTAAGACACTAAGACTGTAAGACACTAAGACTGTAAGACACTAAGACTGTAAGACACTAAGACTGTAAGACACTAAGACACTAAGACTGCAAGACACTAAGACTGCAAGACACTAAGACTGTAAGACTGTAAGACTGTAAGACTGTAAGACACTAAGACTGTAAGACACTAAGACTGTAAGACACTAAGACTGTAAGACACTAAGACTGTAAGACACTAAGACTGTAAGACACTAAGACTGTAAGACTGTAAGACTAAGACTGTAAGACTGTAAGACACTAAGACTGTAAGACTGTAAGACACTAAGACTGTAAGACACTAAGACTGTAAGACACTAAGACTAAGACTGTAAGACTGCAAGACTGTAAGACTGTAAGACTGTAAGACTGTAAGACACTAAGACTGTAAGACACTAAGACTGTAAGACTGTAAGACACTAAGACTGTAAGACACTAAGACTAAGACTGCAAGACACTAAGACTGCAAGACACTAAGACTGTAAGACACTAAGACTGCAAGACACTAAGACTGCAAGACACTAAGACTGCAAGACACTAAGACTGTAAGACACTAAGACTGTAAGACACTAAGACTGTAAGACACTAAGACTGTAAGACACTAAGACTGTAAGACTAAGACACTAAGACTGTAAGACACTAAGACTGTAAGACACTAAGACTGTAAGACACTAAGACTGTAAGACACTAAGACTAAGACTGTAAGACACTAAGACTGTAAGACACTAAGACTGTAAGACACTAAGACTGTAAGACACAGACTGTAAGACACAAAGACTGTAAGACACTAAGACTGTAAGACACTAAGACTGTAAGACACTAAGACTGTAAGACACTAAGACTGTAAGACACTAAGACTGTAAGACACTAAGACTGTAAGACACTAAGACTGTAAGACTGTAAGACTGTAAGACTAAGACTGTAAGACACTAAGACTGTAAGACTGTAAGACACTAAGACTGTAAGACACTAAGACTGTAAGACACTAAGACTAAGACTGTAAGACTGTAAGACTGTAAGACTGTAAGACTGTAAGACTGTAAGACTGTAAGACTGTAAGACACTAAGACTGTAAGACACTAAGACTGTAAGACACGAAGACACTAAGACAGTAAGACACGAAGACTGTAAGACTGTAAGACTGTAAGACTAAGACTGTAAGACACTAAGACTGTAAGACTGTAAGACTGTAAGACTAAGACTGTAAGACACTAAGACACTAAGACTGTAAGACACTAAGACACTAAGACTGTAAGACTGTAAGACTGTAAGACACTAAGACACTAAGACTGTAAGACACTAAGACACTAAGACTGTAAGACACTAAGACTGTAAGACACTAAGACTGTAAGACACTAAGACACTAAGACTGTAAGACACGAAGACTGTAAGACACTAAGACTAAGACACTAAGACTGTAAGACACGAAGACTGTAAGACACTAAGACTGTAAGACTGCAAGACACTAAGACTGTAAGACACTAAGACTGTAAGACACTAAGACTGTAAGACACTAAGACTGTAAGACACTAAGACTGTAAGACTGTAAGACTGTAAGACTGTAAGACTGTAAGACTGTAAGACTGTAAGACACTAAGACTGCAAGACACTAAGACTGTAAGACACTAAGACTGTAAGACACTAAGACTGTAAGACACTAAGACTGTAAGACTGTAAGACTGTAAGACTGTAAGACTGTAAGACTGTAAGACTGTAAGACACTAAGACTGTAAGACACTAAGACTGTAAGACACTAAGACACTAAGACTAAGACACTAAGACTGTAAGACACTAAGACTGTAAGACACTAAGACTGTAAGACACTAAGACTGTAAGACACTAAGACAGCAAGACACTAAGACAGCAAGACACTAAGACAGTAAGACACTAAGACTGCAAGACACTAAGACTGCAAGACACTAAGACACTAAGACTGTAAGACACTAAGACTGCAAGACACTAAGACACTAAGACTGTAAGACACTAAGACTGTAAGACACTAAGACACTAAGACTGTAAGACACTAAGACTGTAAGACACTAAGACTGTAAGACACTAAGACTGTAAGACACTAAGACTGTAAGACACTAAGACTGTAAGACACTAAGACACTAAGACTGTAAGACACTAAGACTGTAAGACACTAAGACTGTAAGACACTAAGACTGTAAGACACTAAGACTGTAAGACACTAAGACTGTAAGACACTAAGACACTAAGACTGCAAGACACTAAGACTGCAAGACACTAAGACTGTAAGACTGTAAGACTGTAAGACTGTAAGACACTAAGACTGTAAGACACTAAGACTGTAAGACACTAA
The DNA here is from genome assembly GCF_964204655.1 of Triturus cristatus. Classification (NCBI taxonomy): domain Eukaryota; kingdom Metazoa; phylum Chordata; class Amphibia; order Caudata; family Salamandridae; genus Triturus; species Triturus cristatus. Next base: position 1,198,291,145 of record NC_140579.1, on the reverse strand, counting down.
GACTGTAAGACACTAAGACTGTAAGACACTAAGACTGTAAGACTGTAAGACTAAGACTGTAAGACTGTAAGACACTAAGACTGTAAGACTGTAAGACACTAAGACTGTAAGACACTAAGACTGTAAGACACTAAGACTAAGACTGTAAGACTGCAAGACTGTAAGACTGTAAGACTGTAAGACTGTAAGACACTAAGACTGTAAGACACTAAGACTGTAAGACTGTAAGACACTAAGACTGTAAGACACTAAGACTAAGACTGCAAGACACTAAGACTGCAAGACACTAAGACTGTAAGACACTAAGACTGCAAGACACTAAGACTGCAAGACACTAAGACTGCAAGACACTAAGACTGTAAGACACTAAGACTGTAAGACACTAAGACTGTAAGACACTAAGACTGTAAGACACTAAGACTGTAAGACTAAGACACTAAGACTGTAAGACACTAAGACTGTAAGACACTAAGACTGTAAGACACTAAGACTGTAAGACACTAAGACTAAGACTGTAAGACACTAAGACTGTAAGACACTAAGACTGTAAGACACTAAGACTGTAAGACACAGACTGTAAGACACAAAGACTGTAAGACACTAAGACTGTAAGACACTAAGACTGTAAGACACTAAGACTGTAAGACACTAAGACTGTAAGACACTAAGACTGTAAGACACTAAGACTGTAAGACACTAAGACTGTAAGACTGTAAGACTGTAAGACTAAGACTGTAAGACACTAAGACTGTAAGACTGTAAGACACTAAGACTGTAAGACACTAAGACTGTAAGACACTAAGACTAAGACTGTAAGACTGTAAGACTGTAAGACTGTAAGACTGTAAGACTGTAAGACTGTAAGACTGTAAGACACTAAGACTGTAAGACACTAAGACTGTAAGACACGAAGACACTAAGACAGTAAGACACGAAGACTGTAAGACTGTAAGACTGTAAGACTAAGACTGTAAGACACTAAGACTGTAAGACTGTAAGACTGTAAGACTAAGACTGTAAGACACTAAGACACTAAGACTGTAAGACACTAAGACACTAAGACTGTAAGACTGTAAGACTGTAAGACACTAAGACACTAAGACTGTAAGACACTAAGACACTAAGACTGTAAGACACTAAGACTGTAAGACACTAAGACTGTAAGACACTAAGACACTAAGACTGTAAGACACGAAGACTGTAAGACACTAAGACTAAGACACTAAGACTGTAAGACACGAAGACTGTAAGACACTAAGACTGTAAGACTGCAAGACACTAAGACTGTAAGACACTAAGACTGTAAGACACTAAGACTGTAAGACACTAAGACTGTAAGACACTAAGACTGTAAGACTGTAAGACTGTAAGACTGTAAGACTGTAAGACTGTAAGACTGTAAGACACTAAGACTGCAAGACACTAAGACTGTAAGACACTAAGACTGTAAGACACTAAGACTGTAAGACACTAAGACTGTAAGACTGTAAGACTGTAAGACTGTAAGACTGTAAGACTGTAAGACTGTAAGACACTAAGACTGTAAGACACTAAGACTGTAAGACACTAAGACACTAAGACTAAGACACTAAGACTGTAAGACACTAAGACTGTAAGACACTAAGACTGTAAGACACTAAGACTGTAAGACTGTAAGACACTAAGACTGTAAGACTGTAAGACTGTAAGACTGTAAGACTGTAAGACACTAAGACTGTAAGACTGTAAGACACTAAGACTGTAAGACACTAAGACACTAAGACTGTAAGACACTAAGACACTAAGACTGTAAGACACTAAGACTGTAAGACACTAAGACACTAAGACTGTAAGACACGAAGACTGTAAGACACTAAGACTAAGACACTAAGACTAAGACACTAAGACTGTAAGACACGAAGACTGTAAGACACTAAGACTGTAAGACACTAAGACTGTAAGACACTAAGACTGTAAGACACTAAGACTGTAAGACACAGACTGTAAGACTGTAAGACACTAAGACTGTAAGACACTAAGACTGTAAGACACTAAGATTGTAAGACACTAAGACTGTAAGACACTAAGACTGTAAGACACTAAGACACTAAGACTGTAAGACTAAGACTGTAAGACACTAAGACTGTAAGACTAAGACTGTAAGACTAAGACTGTAAGACTAAGACTGTAAGACTGTAAGACTGTAAGACTGTAAGACACTAAGACACTAAGACTGTAAGACACGAAGACACTAAGACTGTAAGACACGAAGACTGTAAGACACTAAGACTGTAAGACACTAAGACTGTAAGACACTAAGACTGTAAGACACTAAGACAGCAAGACACTAAGACAGCAAGACACTAAGACAGTAAGACACTAAGACTGCAAGACACTAAGACTGCAAGACACTAAGACACTAAGACTGCAAGACACTAAGACTGCAAGACACTAAGACTGTAAGACACTAAGACACTAAGACTGTAAGACACTAAGACTGTAAGACACTAAGACTGTAAGACACTAAGACTGTAAGACACTAAGACTGTAAGACACTAAGACTGTAAGACACTAAGACTGTAAGACACTAAGACTGTAAGACACTAAGACTGTAAGACACTAAGACACTAAGACTGTAAGACACTAAGACTGTAAGACACTAAGACTGTAAGACACTAAGACTGTAAGACACTAAGACTGTAAGACACTAAGACTGTAAGACACTAAGACACTAAGACTGCAAGACACTAAGACTGTAAGACTGTAAGACACTAAGACTGTAAGACACTAAGACTGTAAGACACTAAGACTGTAAGACACTAAGACTGTAAGACACTAAGACTGTAAGACACTAAGACTGTAAGACTGTAAGACTGTAAGACTAAGACTGTAAGACTGTAAGACACTAAGACTGTAAGACTGTAAGACACTAAGACTGTAAGACACTAAGACTGTAAGACACTAAGACTAAGACTGTAAGACTGTAAGACTGTAAGACTGTAAGACTGTAAGACTGTAAGACACTAAGACTGTAAGACTGTAAGACACTAAGACTGTAAGACACTAAGACTAAGACTGCAAGACACTAAGACTGCAAGACACTAAGACTGTAAGACACTAAGACTGCAAGACACTAAGACTGCAAGACACTAAGACTGCAAGACACTAAGACTGTAAGACACTAAGACTGTAAGACACTAAGACTGTAAGACACTAAGACTGTAAGACACTAAGACTGTAAGACACTAAGACTGTAAGACACTAAGACTGTAAGACACTAAGACTGTAAGACTAAGACACTAAGACTGTAAGACACTAAGACTGTAAGACACTAAGACTGTAAGACACTAAGACTAAGACTGTAAGACACTAAGACTGTAAGACACTAAGACTGTAAGACACAGACTGTAAGACACTAAGACTGTAAGACACTAAGACTGTAAGACACAGACTGTAAGACACAAAGACTGTAAGACACTAAGACTGTAAGACACTAAGACTGTAAGACACTAAGACTGTAAGACACTAAGACTGTAAGACACTAAGACTGTAAGACACTAAGACTGTAAGACTGTAAGACTGTAAGACTAAGACTGTAAGACACTAAGACTGTAAGACTGTAAGACACTAAGACTGTAAGACTGTAAGACACTAAGACTGTAAGACACTAAGACTAAGACTGTAAGACTGTAAGACTGTAAGACTGTAAGACTGTAAGACTGTAAGACTGTAAGACACTAAGACTGTAAGACACTAAGACTGTAAGACACGAAGACACTAAGACAGTAAGACACGAAGACTGTAAGACTGTAAGACTGTAAGACTAAGACTGTAAGACACTAAGACTGTAAGACTGTAAGACTGTAAGACTAAGACTGTAAGACACTAAGACACTAAGACACTAAGACACTAAGACTGTAAGACACTAAGACTGTAAGACACTAAGACTGTAAGACACTAAGACTGTAAGACACTAAGACTGTAAGACACCAAGACTGTAAGACACTAAGACTGTAAGACACGAAGACTGTAAGACACGAAGACTGTAAGACACGAAGACTGTAAGACACGAAGACTGTAAGACTGTAAGACACTAAGACTAAGACTGTAAGACACTAAGACTGTAAGACACTAAGACTGTAAGACACTAAGACTGTAAGACACTAAGACACTAAGACTGTAAGACTAAGACTGTAAGACACTAAGACACTAAGACTGTAAGACACTAAGACACTAAGACTGTAAGACTGTAAGACTGTAAGACACTAAGACACTAAGACTGTAAGACACTAAGACACTAAGACTGTAAGACACTAAGACTGTAAGACACTAAGACTGTAAGACACTAAGACACGAAGACTGTAAGACACTAAGACTAAGACACTAAGACTGTAAGACACGAAGACTGTAAGACACGAAGACTGTAAGACACTAAGACTGTAAGACACTAAGACTGTAAGACACTAAGACTGCAAGACACTAAGACTGCAAGACACTAAGACTAAGACACTAAGACTGTAAGACACGAAGACTGTAAGACACTAAGACTGTAAGACTGCAAGACACTAAGACTGTAAGACACTAAGACTGTAAGACTGTAAGACTGTAAGACTGTAAGACTGTAAGACACTAAGACTGTAAGACACTAAGACTGTAAGACACTAAGACTGTAAGACACTAAGACTGTAAGACACTAAGACTAAGACACTAAGACTGTAAGACACTAAGACTGTAAGACACTAAGACTGTAAGACTGTAAGACACTAAGACTGTAAGACTGTAAGACTGTAAGACTGTAAGACACTAAGACTGTAAGACTGTAAGACACTAAGACTGTAAGACACTAAGACACTAAGACTGTAAGACACTAAGACACTAAGACTGTAAGACACTAAGACTGTAAGACACTAAGACACTAAGACTGTAAGACACGAAGACTGTAAGACACGAAGACTAAGACACGAAGACTGTAAGACACTAAGACTGTAAGACACTAAGACTGTAAGACACTAAGACTGTAAGACACTAAGACTGTAAGACACTAAGACTGTAAGACACAGACTGTAAGACTGTAAGACACTAAGACTGTAAGACACTAAGATTGTAAGACACTAAGACTGTAAGACACTAAGACTGTAAGACACTAAGACACTAAGACTGTAAGACTAAGACTGTAAGACACTAAGACTGTAAGACTAAGACTGTAAGACTAAGACTGTAAGACTAAGACTGTAAGACTAAGACTGTAAGACTGTAAGACTGCAAGACACTAAGACTGTAAGACTGCAAGACACTAAGACTGTAAGACTGCAAGACACTAAGACTGTAAGACTAAGACTGTAAGACACTAAGATTGTAAGACACTAAGACTGTAAGACACTAAGACACACTAAGACTTTAAGACACTAAGACACACTAAGACTGTAAGACTGTAAGACACTAAGACACTAAGACTGTAAGACACTAAGACTGTAAGACTGTAAGCAGAGGATTGCGGTCGCATGAGTTATAGTTGCCAGCACTAACTATAATGGGGGAATTTCATTGTTTTTTTATGAGTGAAATGTCCAGCTAACTATAACATGTGTGAAACCTATGGTTTTTTCAGTGAATTTCAAAGGTTTTTTAAATGCTAATTTATGTATGTATTTTTTTTAATGGAATTTTCAGCCTGCGCGCACGGTGCGCGAACTTCGCAGATTTTTTTTCCCGTTATTTACCGCGATTTTTCGAAAAAAAAAAAAATCTTTTTTGGCCCTTGGGGGTCCTTCTGTTTTTTCCAGTATATATATATATATATATATATATATATATATATATATATATTCACTGAAAAAACCATAGGTTTCACACACGTTATAGTTAGGAATTAGCATTTAAAAAACCTTGCAAATTCACTGAAAAAACCATAGGTTTCACACATGTTATAGTTAGCGGAAATTTTACTGATAAAAAACCAATGAAATTCCCCCGTTATAGTTAGTGCAGGCAACTATAACTCACGCGACCGCAATCCTCTGCTGATGCTAATACTGTATTTAGACACTTATTTGCCCATGTCTTCTTCCATACATTTTTAGCTATACATATATTACAAATATTTTTTTTTCATAAAGACACATATGTCATCAGCAGAAGATTGCGGTCGCGTGAGTTATAGTTGCCTGCACTAACTATAACGGGGGAATTTCATTGGTTTTTTATCAGTAAAATTTCCGCTAACTATAACGTGTGTGAAACCTATGGTTTTTTCAGTGAATTTGTACGGTTTTTTAAATGCTAAGTTACTTTACGCCATTCGTGGCGTGCGCGCCCACTTAACGCAGTTCGTTCCGTGCGCGCACGGTGCGCTTCGCGCACCGTGCGCGCACAGTGAGCACGCGGTGCGCTTCGCGCACCGCGCGCCCACTTTACGCAGTTAGTGCCGTGCACGCACGGTGGGCACGCGGTGCGATGACAAAGCAAGAAAGCACGTCAACAAATCTGTTTCTGCTTTCCTCCGTGACTATGGTATGGGTGCCATTTACCACAACAACTTGCGTTATGACATGCAAGACATTTATAGAGGAGATGGTGTGCACTTCAATGATGAAGGGAACAGAGTCTTCCTCTTGAACCTTAGACTCTGCATCGGTACTTACTTGTAGGTACCACTATTAGGTACCACTAAAAAATCATTTCATAAACACAACGGCTCTTTTTAGAGCCCCCTAATATCTAAACACTTAAATCTGATTTTCTACCGTACGCTTACCGTAAGCTTACCGTACGCGTACCCCGTGATTTTTTTTTAAATCAATAAATGTTTTTTTTGTACTTTTCTGTCCTTCTTTGACCCCCTTACAAATGTTAGGGGGTCTGTAACTCTCCTCATTGCCCCCTTTCCTTGTTTTCACTCTTTTTTTTCAGAGTGAAATACACAAAATGGCGGCCGCCGCTTCCTGGTTTCGGCCGATTCGAATGTTTACTAAGATCTAAGAGCCAATCAGAATCGCGCTCGCGCACGCCACCGTACGCTTCCTGTAAGCGTACGGTAAGCGTACCGTAAGCGGGCTCAGATATATATATTGATTTAAAGGCTATTTTCTCAGAATCTACTGAACAGATTTACACCAAACCTACAAAAGGCACTTCCTTGACCTAGGGACTACCTCTGCCAAATTTCTAGTAATTCTGTTCAGCCGTTCGGGCTGTAGCTCGTTCTAAAGGTCCTATGGAAAAATGCATGGGAAAAACGCGTTTTGGGACCCCCCTTTTATCTCAGCCCCCGCTTGACGGATCCCCCCGAGACTTTCAGGGTAGGAGCGGAGCGTAGCGCCCCACCTATTTTGAGAAATTCGCGAGGATTCGTCGACCGGCGCCAAAGTTATTCAAAATAGAATGTTGAGGTTTTCCTATGGAAACGTGGTCCTAACTATAACTACCTACTGGCGACCGCCAGTAGGTAATATATATATATATATATATATATATATATATCCAACCTCGGTAGTCGCTTCAACTCGAGCCGCTGAACGATGGCGGGCCGTGATGGGTTAGCGAGACCCAAATATTCCAAAATTGCATTGCCGAAAATCCATCAAGGGAAAAACAACGCTACACGGCACCCGATGCTTTTAAGGCAGAGTTTAATTAGGCCACACAAACTCTACGCGTTTCGGGAAACTCGGTCCCTTGATCACGAGTAAACGGACATAGTCAAATCACCACTAAGTAACAATGTATCACGTGACCTGGTTCGTAATTCAAGAACAGTGAAAGCAGACTGCACCACAAAGTAAAGACATCACCAGCGGATTCGTGTACACATAACATCAAAATGCCCCATTGCTATATATATATATATATATATACATATATACATATATATTCACTTTAAAAAACATAGGTTTCAGGCACGTTAAAGCTAGGAATTAGCATTTAAAAAACCTTAGAAATTCACTGAAAAAACCATAGGTTTCAGGGGCGTTATAGTTAGCTGGACTTTTCACTCGTACAAAACCATAGAAATTCCCCCGTTATAGTTAGTTCAGCTAACTATAACTCGCGCGCCCGCAATGCACTGCTGATGACGTCACATATTACATCACTCATGACATGGTCAGTGACATCACTCATTACATCACTGATGACATCTCAAATGACATCACTGATGACATCATCCAGTGAATGTGTGTTTTTCTGAAAATTACATATGTTTTACATATGTATATCTCAAGGTCGATTGAAGAATAAATGGGTATATAAGTGTCTAAATGGATGATTTGTTTTTGAAAAATTGATTGTGTAACTGACTGATTAAGTGTATCTTAGTGAATACATGGCTTAGTGAGTAATGTTTAAATATGTAAATATCTGTATCAGTCTCTCACTTTGTGTAGAAGTGGCTGCATGGTTTGGTGAGTAGCTACATGAGTGTCTATATAGGTTATTAGTTGGTTTTTTGAGTATCAGTATAAGTGTCTGATGTCTGTATGGTTCGGTGGGGGGGTATTACGTAGTGCATAGGTGCATGAATCAGTGACTCACTGTTTGTATGTGTTGAAGACGGATGTACGATGTTACAACGCGAGTTTTTACAACGAGTACCGTTACATCGCGGTCGTTACAACGACTGCGATGTTACCACGCCATGCCTTTACAACGCAAGCTAACATTAGAAAAGCGTAATTTACTATTCCAACTCCAGTCCACTTAACAGTAGGGAAGGTGTTGGGATAGTAAACTACACTATTTGTAATGTTAGCACGCCATCTAGCGCAAGTCGATGTACAGACTTGCGTTGTAATGGCATGGCGTGGTAACATGCAGTCGTTGTAACGATTGCGATGTAACTGCATCGCGGTGTACTAACCGCGATGTTAAGGATGTTCCCCGTTGAAGACAGCATGTGTGCAGGACTGTATGGGTGGATGAGTGTGTGCATGGGTGTGTTAGTGAGTGAATGACTGTCTCAATAGTGTCTTTATGAGTAACTACATATGTTTTAAACTAGTATATGTGACTATTGGTGTATATAAGAGTGAGAGATTGAAAGAGTTCCTGTATGAATAAGTATGTGTTTCTATAAGTGATTGTTTAAAATACTAAGTATGTGTAAGTTTCCGTAGAAGTAAGTGTGGTTGTGTGTGTATAACTGTATATGCAGGTAAACAGATGTTTGATTCTTTATTAGCATGAGTAACTATGTGTGTGAGTAACTTTATGGATGAGTGGCGTTGTGTAACAGGATGTATAGGTGTATGAGTACATATGATGAGTGAGTACATGTATGAGTGACTGTATAGGACTGTTGGTGAATGAGTGGATGTGGATGTGGATCTTACAATTACTGAATAGGTTGTTGTAACTGGTATTGGTATGTCCATTGTTTTGAAAATTTTAGTTTCTATTATTGAATGTGTGTATCAAAGGTTATATTAGGGGGAGAGCAGGTCTGCCACTCTATCACAAGGATGATGTCATCAGTGATGTCATCAGTGATGTCATGAGTGATGTCATGAGTGATGTCACTGACCATGTCATGAGTGATGTAATATGTGACGTCATCAGCAGTGCATTGCGGGCGCGCGAGTTATAGTTAGCTGAACTAACTATAACGGGGGAATTTCTATGGTTTTGTACGAGTGAAAAGTCCAGCTAACTAGAATGCCCCTGAAACCTATGGTTTTTTCAGTGAATTTCTAAGGTTTTTTTAAATGCTAATTCCTAGCTATAACGTGCCTGAAACCTATGTTTTTTTTCAGTGAATTTCAAAGGTTTTTTAAATGCTAATTTCTAGCAATGCCTACAGAGATAGGACATGTGAAGAAAGAAGGAAAAACGCACAGAAAGAAAAAAAAGAAATGCAGAAAGAAGCAACAGAAGTCCTCAAAGACGAAAAAAAGTGCAGGAAGAAGTATAACGTGCAGAAAGAACAAACAGAAGAGCAGAAACAAGCCTTGTTGCAAAATCATCCTGTACCCTCAACTTTTTCAGACGGATACTGGTGGTAACTGAGTCTGACTAACCAGTCCTAGAGCCAGTGCTATGTTAAAAGACACTCAGAATACAGTGAAAACACCTACATACACTAGGGCACACTATGTGTTGGGGTCCCCCTGTGATTAGCATGACCTCCTCTGTAAGCCCCTAGTATATAATAGGGCAGGGGATTAAAACCACCTCTTAAAACGCACCACAGGGCGTGTTTGAACACGTCACCTCATGCCCCGTCCCCTCCCTTCCCCACTGTGTAAACACGCCATGTGTCCGTTTTTAGTTGGGAGATTAAGTCCCCTTGAATCCTGAGGGTCCCTAGGGTCCAACTAGACCACTAGGTACCTCCAGTAAGCACCACAGAGCTGCGTTGCAGAGGTGTAAAAAGTGGCACGGCCTGCACCACCTCTCTGCAACGCAGAGCAGTGGTGCTTACTGGAAGCACCTGGTGGGCTAGTTGGACCCCAGGGTCCCTCAGGATTGAAAGGGAATTATTTCCCCAACTTAAAAACGCGCCACAGGGCCTGTGGGCGTTCTGAGTTGAGAGATTAAGTCCCCTTGAATCCTAAGGGTCCCTAGGGTCAAACTAGCCCACTAGGTACCTCCAGTAAGCGCCACAGAGCTGCGTTGCATGGAGGTGTAAAAAGGGGCGTGGCCTCAGAACACCTGTCTGCAACGCAGCTCCCTGGCGCATACTGGAGATACCTGTTGGGCTAGTTGGCCCTCAGGGACCCTCAGTATTGAAGGGGAATTAATTCCTCAACTTACAACTGGCCAGGGGGCGCGTTTGCAGAGTGCTGCAAGGAGGGGGCGTGGCCTCCGGCGCGATGCCGGTCTTTTATTTATTTATTTTTAAGAAGGAGGGCTGTGTGGCCCCCTTTCTTTTTCTAATTTATTAGCCCTGGGGACCCCATCCCCCAGGGCCTGCACCCTAAGTTTTTTTGTTGAAAAAAATTAATTTGGCCCTCCCAAGGCCTTAATCGGCCCCGGGGACCCCAACCCCCAGGTCATGGCCTTTTTTTTATTCTTTAGGAGGGGGGCTGTGTTGCCCCCCCCTCCTCAGGCCACTTATGGCCCCGGGGACCCCATCCCCCGGGGCCGGCCTTTGTTTTTTATTTTATTTTTTTAAATATATATTTATAGAAAGACCTAGGACATGCTGGACAAACCGTATGTACCTATCACCATGACGATTTGCGTGATATTCATTAAAAGGCGACTATGCATACAATGAATCCACGTAAAATGTATTCACACCGCTAGTGAAGCTCTGACATGTCTGACACCCTACCGTGCCTAATCCCGGCACCCCCGCTGGTGGGTACTCTCCAAGTAGACACCCTTGTCGTTTATTTATACAAACATGGGTAGCTATTGACGGGCACATTTAATACACATGCACACCAAGCCATTCAAAGGGGATTCGACAAAAATTCGACCAAACTATGCAAGAAACCCCCTCACGGTTAATAAAACACACATCCACCGCCGGATGTGTAATACTTTTTATTTTCCTCTCTGGAAAGGAGACAAACCTCACTTGAGAGTCACAGCGTGCTCCTGGCTGAACCCAATGCTGTGTTACACCCACCAGTGCCCGCCGAGTGCCACACACCTCTGTGTTGTATTCCACCAGCTAGTGCGTATGCTATGACACTCTCTAAGCCCATGTGCACTGTAACACCACCCCGTGAATATGTCATGCCACACTTGCCTTCGCACGGGTTATATTGCCCCATCTAACGTGCCTTCCTCGATGCCTATGTTATAAAGCACAGCGCTATGCCATACATATTACAATCTGGGATCCATATCTTTGTCACAGTGCATATGCAATGTTACACTACCCAGCACATATTTTATATTACAACTTTAGAGACTACTTAGGTTACACAACACTGCCCTGTGCATATTACACTCCAAGGCGCATATCACATAGCAAGCGCTAGTGCCTGTGCTATCTCGCGCTCTCCAATGAATCTGTCATTGCGCACAATGTATTGCATATTATATTTCAGGCCCGGTTCATCTTAGATCACACTTTTTGGTGCATAGTTTATACCATATACTATATCTAGTTTTTATTTTCAATCGTGCTCTCAGGACTATGTTCTATATAACACTGCGTCCACCTACCCTTTTCACGGGCATTACATTTTGCGATGGGGGGTGGAGGGTCAGGGGATGTTTCTGCCAAGTGAGCCCGGAGTCACAGTCCCAAACGTCCTCTTCTTCCTGAATAAAAGTGAGATTATGCTGCATACTTGTTCATATTTTAAGTAGTTCGCACAGACACACATTTTAAAAACAATAAAGTTCCTAATACCCACCTTTGATGAACAGTTAACTTGCTTCCCCATCCACCTCCTCCCTATCCTCTGTTGTCTGAATCCATGGACTAGCCTCCTCCCTCCTGCCATGCATGGTCTGATGTGCTGCCACTGCCCTGCATTTAGCATGATGTACCAGTCCACTCATCCTGCCCTCCATTGCCCAATTCTATGGCCCATCATTGACCTCCTGCTTAGCCTCTGTGCTTTGCTTGCTGCCACTATTCTCCTTCCCACTGCCCTCCAATGTCTTTGTGCATGCCCCTGCTCCATCCTTTTTGACCACCATGTTCCATGGACCTGCCACTCCTATCTACTCTGAGTGTTCTGTTGAGCTGCCACTCCCCTACCACCCGCCTAGCATTGTCAGATGACTGTAACCTGTCCCTGCCACCTCTACCCTGCCTGTTCACATGCCATGCCCCTATCCCCTTCCTCCTGTCCTCCATGGTCCATTTTACTGCCACACCCTTCTGCCCTCCCTGGTCTGTTGTGCTGCAACTGCTGCTCCTGCCTGCCCCGCGCGGTCTGTTGTGAGGCCCCTTCCCCTGAACTCTCTTGTCTGTGCCCAGGTCCTGACCCTCCCTTCTATCCTCCATGGTCCTTTGTGCATGCCCCTGCACCCTCCTTCTTGCCCATCATAGCCATTGTGCTGCCACTAACCCTCCCGCTTGCCATGCATGGTCTTCTGTGCTGCCATGGCCCCTCCCACCTTCCCTGTGTGGTCATCTAGCTGCTCCTGACCCCCTCCCACCTTCCCTCCGTGGTCTGTGTGTATGCCATCATAGTCTCACTGTTGCTCTCCATGGTGTGTCTTGTTTCTAGTGCCAATCCTGCCTGACCTCCATGGTCATCTTGCTGCTCCTGCCCTGCCTCCTTGCCCCAGCCCTCTGTTTCCATGTGCAGACCCCTATTCCCTCCCTCCTGGCTTGTCGGTTCCATTGTAATGCCCCTGATCCGTCCCTCCTGCCCTTTATGGTCTGTTATGCTGCAGCTTTCTCTCCTGTCTGTCCATTATGGTCAGCTAGCTACCATTGCCTCTTTCCCCTCTTTTGTCTGTTGTCCATGTGCATGGTCCTGTCCCCTCCCTATTGCTTTCTATGGATTGTTGTGCTGCACTCCCGTCCCGCATGCCCTGTGTGGTGTATTGTGCTGCTGCAAACCCTGATGTCTGCCCTGTAGGGTCAGTTTGGTGCACCTCTCAATGTCCCTCCTGTCCTCTGTTATCCGAGTCCATGTCCCTACCCCAATTTCTCCTGCCTACCATGATCCAATGTACCATACTTGCGAACATTTTGAACTTGGTAAGAGGGAGATTTTGAAATAAAACTGGGGTATTGATTTTCCCCTTTGAGTTACATTGAAAAAGAGAAGATTGTAGACAGGAAACAGATCAAGTAAAGCCCATTTGAGCTTAAAAACATTGAACGTTTCCAGGCTGAAACGGGTCTGTTGGCATGATGGTTGTATGACCACTGCCTCTTCCTTCTGCCCACAATGGTCTATTATATTGCCACAGCCTCTCTTGCCAGTCCTGTATTGTTGGTTTGTTGCCCCTGCCCCCCTTTCCACTGCCCTCCATAGTCTGTTGTGCTGCCACTGCCCTTCCTGCCTGCCTAGTGTGGTCAAATTGTTGCCTCTGCACTCTCCTACCTGCCTTCAATTTTCAGAGTCCGTGCCCCTGGCCTCTGCCTCTCAACAGTATCCCAATGAACAACTAGATTGCTAACATTCTATATTTATTATAAAAGTGTGGAACGCCTGACGTCATCTTGATGTAATCAAAACTGTAATGCCTAGAGCATTTCCTTTAGAAATTACATATATGAGAGGGTCTTATTTGCATCAAAATTATGGTTAGTGCTCTAAAAAACTAAAATGAGGACATATTTTCTCAGTTTTCAAATAGCGACAAAGAACTTTTAAATTATTTGTAATCTTAGTTTTTTTATCCAGTTGACCACTTGATTAAATGTTGCATCCAAGGGGAGAGGGTGTGGTGTTACTTCCAGAGCTGCAGACTTTGCAACTGGGGAACCAGGTTGGAGTTTCTGCTTCAGCTCAACATTCTGTGATTCTGGTCAAATCACTTAATCTCCCCATGTCTACAACCAAAATGAATTTGATTTTGTGTGATGTAGCCAATGTTCATGTAAAGCACTCCAATACCTGACAAGTCTGCACTATATAAAACTGCAAATACACAAAAAATAAGTGTTTTGCACACTTCTGTCATTGGGCTACATTTGGGCTACATCTGGGTGATATTTGGGCTACATTTGGGCTCTTGTCTCTGGTGGCCATTTTAGGAGATTTATTTGTTATAAAGTTTCCTAATTTTCTCATTAACTGCAGTCTCCTCAGTAGGAAATGCTTTCAGTTTTTTACTTTGATTCCATCAAGAAGGTATTCAGATGTGTCACACATTTGCCATAAATTCAGAATGTTAGCACTCTAGTTGCTCATTAGATCACTGTAGTAAAGCTACTGCTCACCACGGAAGTCTGCTGCTAGTATTAGAAGTGCATGTTTCAGTCTGCATATCAGAATTTTTTAATGAAATAGCAGAGGATTTGAGAAGTCACTCAAAATGTGCCCTAATTTTTCTTTCTTCAGCACTAATCATAATTTCTATGGCAAAATGAACCCCCTCATTGTGTTCCTTTGTAAATTAAATGTTTTAAGAGTTACCACTTGATTCCAATCAAGATGGCTTCAGGTGTGCCATACGTTTGTCATAAGTAGGACTGTTAGCGCTCTAGTTGTTCTTTAGAACACTCTGGGAAGCTGCAGTAGAACACAAAGGAATCAACTGACAGTCTCTGCCCTTGTTGGATGTACATGTTTTACTGAGAATGTCAGACTTCATTCTCACATGACTGAGAAAGATAATGTGAATTTACAGAAAATATGCTCTCAGTTTAGCTTATAGATCACCTTCCAAACCTCTGTGGGAAAAGCATGAGAAAATAGTTCTCTCAAACATGATTCATGATATCACAGCAGAAGGCTTTTTCACATGGTAAAATCACCTTAGAACACACAATTCCTAAAATGAGTATGGTACCATCAACAAATGATTTTTAATGTAACTAAAGTCTTAAAACCTTCTATTAACTGCAATGCTTTTTAATGAGGTGCTATCATGTATATTGGTCCCAAGATGGCTGCCAACACTTCTTGGATGAAGTACTGACAGCCAATCAGATCTCACGATGAGATGTGTGGTTAGGCTCCGCCCAGATATATCTATCTTTTTAACTCTAATTTCTCAGGAACTACTGAACGGATTTACACCATTTAAGCAAAAGGCACAAGTCTGAACTGAGGACTACCTCTTTGCCAAATGTGGTGTAATTCCATTCAACAGTTCGGGCTGTAGCTGCGTCAACAGGTCCTATGGGAAAATGCATGGGGAAAACGCGTTTTGGGACTCCCCTTTTTTCTTGGCCCCGCTTGACGAATCACCGTGAAATTTTCAGGATAGGAGCGGACCGGAGCTGGCCAAAAGTTTGGAAAATTTTGCGAAGATTCGTCAATCGGCACCAACGTTATTCCAAATAGAATGTTGCGGATTTCCTATGGAAAATAGGTCCTAACTATAACTACCTACTGGCGACTGCCAGTAGGTTATATATATATTCACTGAAAAAACCATAGGTTTCACACATGTTATAGTTAGCGGAAATTTTACTGATAAAAAACCAATGAAATTCCCCCGTTATAGTTAGTGCAGGCAACTATAACTCACGCGACCGCAATCCTCTGCTGATGCTAATACTGTATTTAGACACTTATTTGCCCATGTCTTCTTCCATACATTTTTAGCTATACATATATTACAAATATTTTTTTTTCATAAAGACACATATGTCATCAGCAGAAGATTGCGGTCGCGTGAGTTATAGTTGCCTGCACTAACTATAACGGGGGAATTTCATTGGTTTTTTATCAGTAAAATTTCCGCTAACTATAACATGTGTGAAACCTATGGTTTTTTCAGTGAATTTGCAAGGTTTTTTAAATGCTAATTCCTAACTATAACGTGTGTGAAACCTATGGTTTTTTCAGTGAATTTGTACGGTTTTTTAAATGCTAAGTTACTTTACGCCATTCGTGGCGTGCGCGCCCACTTAACGCAGTTCGTTCCGTGCGCGCATGGTGCGCTTCGCGCACCGTGCGCGCACAGTGAGCACGCGGTGCGCTTCGCGCACCGCGCTCCTACTTTACGCAGTTAGTGCCGTGCACGCACGGTGGGCACGCGGTGCGATGACAAAGCAAGAAAGCACGTCAACAAATCTGTTTCTGCTTTCCTCCGTGACTATGGTATGGGTGCCATTTACCACAACAACTTGCGTTATGACATGCAAGACATTTATAGAGGAGATGGTGTGCACTTCAATGATGAAGGGAACAGAGTCTTCCTCTTGAACCTTAGACTCTGCATCGGTACTTACTTGTAGGTACCACTAAAAAATCATTTCATAAACACAACGGCTCTTTTTAGAGCCCCCTAATATCTAAACACTTAAATCTGATTTTCATTTTTTTTTTTTTTTTTTCTCTACCGTACGCTTACCGTACGCGTACCCCGTGATTTTTTTTTAAAATCAATAAATGTTTTCTTTGTACTTTACAGTCCTTCTTTGACCCCCTCACAAATGTAAGGGGGTCTGTAACTCTCCTCATTGCCCCCTTTTCTTGTTTTCACTCTTTTTTTTCTGAGTGAAATACACAAAATGGCGGCCGCCGCTTCCTGGTTTCGGCCGATTCGAATGTTTACTAAGATCTAAGAGCCAATCAGAATCGCGCTCGCGCACGCCACCGTACGCTTACGGTAAGCGTACGGTAAGCGTACCGTAAGCGGGCTCAGATATATATTGATTTAAAGGCTATTTTCTCAGAATCTACTGAACAGATTTACACCAAACCTACAAAAGGCACTTCCTTGACCTAGGGACTACCTCTCTGCCAAATTTCGAGTAATTCTGTTCAGCCGTTCGGGCTGTAGCTCGTTCTAAAGGTCCTATGGAAAAATGCAAGGGGAAAACGCGTTTTGGGACCCCCCCTTTTATCTCAGCCCCCGCTTGACGGATCCCCCCGAGACTTTCAGGGTAGGAGCGGAGCGTAGCGCCCCACCTATTTTGAGAAATTCACGAGGATTCATCGACCGGCGCCAAAGTTATTCAAAATAGAATGTTGAGGTTTTCCTATGGAAAAGGGGTCCTAACTATAACTACCTACTGGCGACCGCCAGTAGGTAATATATATATATATATATATATATATATTCACTGAAAAAACCATAGGTTTCACACACGTTATAGTTACGAATTAGCATTTAAAAAACCTTGCAAATTCACTTAAAAAACCATAGGTTTCACACATGTTATAGTTAGCTGGACTTTTCACTCGTAAAAAACCAATGAAATTCCCCCGTTATAGTTAGTGCAGGCAACTATAACTCACGCGACCGCAATCCTCTGCTGATGACGTCAGATATTACATCACTGTATTTAGACACTTATTTACCCATGTCTTCTCCCATTAATCTTTAGCTATACATATATTACAAATATTTATTTTTCATAAAGACACATATGTCATCAGTGATGTAATATCTGTCGTCATCAGCAGAGGATTGCGGTCGCTTGAGTTATAGTTGCCTGCACTAACTATAACGGGGGAATTTCAATGGTTTTTTACGAGTGAAATGTCCAGCTAACTATAACATGTGTGAAACCTATGGTTTTTTAAGTGAATTTGTACGGTTTTTTAAATGCTAAGTTATGTATTTATTTATTTATTTTTTTCCAGGTTTTTCACCGTGCGCGCGCTGTGGGCGCACGTTGCGCTTCGCGCACCGAGCACCCACGGTTCGCAGTGCGTGCCGTGCGCGCACCTCGCGATTTAAAAAAAAAAAAACTTGTTTTTTTCTCCCTTGGGGGTCGGGTCCTTCTGTGACCCCCAGACCAAGGCTAGGGGGTCAGGAACTGTCCACTCTGCCCCCTTTTCACGTTCTCCACCTTTGTTTTTCACCCCCTCAGACTGCGAGAGACAAAATGGCGGACGACACTTCCTGGTTTCGACCGATTCGAATGTTTACCGACATCTAACAACCAATCAGAATTGCGCTCACGCACGGCAGGGTGCGCGCACCGTGCGCGCGTATAGATATTGATATGCTTTTAAATGCTATTTTCACAGGAAATACTGAACAGATTTACACCAGAGCTTATGGCTACCTCTCTGTCAAATTTCACGTAATTCTGTTCAGCCGTTCGGGCTGTAGCTGCGACTATAGGTCCTATGGAAAAATGCATGGGGAAAATGCGTTTTGGGACCCCCCCTTTTTCTCGGCCCCCGCTTGACGAATCACCCCGAGACTTTCAGGGTAGGAGCTGAACGGAGCGCCCCATTTGCTTTGAAAATTTCGCTAGGATTCGTCAAACGGCGCCAAAGTTATTCAAAATAGAATTTTGAGATTTCCTATGGAAACACGGTCCTAACTATAACTATCTACTGGCGACCGCCAGTAGATCGATCGATCGATCACTCGAACACACACTCGAACACACACACACTCGAACACACACACACACACTCGAACACACACACAGAGTTTTGTTCTCCCATGACACATTAAATACAAAAAATAAATGTGTGTGGTTTCTTTTCATTCATGCAATCAGCCTCATTCGATGAATCAGAAATTACAGTGTTGCAGCCAACACGTATTTCGCGCTCACTAGCGCTTCAAGGCTTTCTGTGAAGATTTTTATGGTTGGAGGTAAATCGTATAGGATAGAACCTTTCCTTAGTCTGTTGTGTCTATTCTTTTATCTTATTTAGTGTGCTGATCTTTCACCCTTTATTCTACAGTTCTTATTTGCTTCTCCAAATATCACTTTCACATGATCCATGGAGTAAGGACGTGACAAAGGACAAAATGTTGCCCATCCCTTATCAGGGGGATTGACTTTAAAATGTCCTGGTCACACTCGGTAGCCAGTAGGTAGTTATAGTCCAGACCTGGTTTCCATTAGAAGAGAATTTTTGTTTTGCCAATAACTTTGGCCCCACCTGACGAATCTTCACAATTGGTTCAGATGTTGTGTTGAAAGTTTTGGGCTGATGTGTCAAGCAGGGGCTGAGAAAAAGTTGGAGGTCCCAAAACACGTTTTCCCCATGTTAACTCTGTAAATCTGTTCAGTAGTGTAAGAGATAGTAAAGATAAAATATATAGATATATATAGGGACGTGGAGGAACCGCAAATCCGACCACGGAGAATCCACGAGGAACAGCAAGGCCTCGATTGGTGGGTCACAATTTGAGAAAAAGTTGCAACTGGCATTTTGTTCATCACATCAGCTGGGGGTGGGAAAAGAAGTGTGCAAAAACATATAAGGGGTCAGGATACAGAGGTGTCCCTTGTGGGCACAAAATTGCTCAATTGCTTTTTCTTTTTTTTTCATCCGGTCCACGGATCTGCTTAGGAACCGCTGTGGGTCTCAGCGCGGCCTATATATAAAATACGTGTAGGGTCTGTGGCTCCAAAGAAAAAAAAGAAAATTAAAAACACCCACTGCTTCCAAACCCATGCTGCGCATGGCAAAAATAAAATATATATTTGTTTGCTGGCCCTCCTGACCTTTATGTGCGGCCCACTGGTCAACAGCAGCACTGGGCTGCTGTTTTACTCTATTAGGAACCACAAGTAAAAACCATTCTAACATTACTTTTCCAACATATTTTTCAGGGAGGGAACCCACCGAAATCTTGGTCAAATGCTAAAATTATTGTCTTTCCGAAGAAAAATAAAGACGCTAAAGAAATGGGTTCTTATCGTCCGATTACTTTGATTAATGGGGATTCGAAAATTTACTCTAAAATCTTAGCAGCCCGATTGGCACCCATTATCCATAAAATTGTCTCGGAAGAACAACACTGCTTTATTCCTGGGAGATCCACAACCGATCACATACAAAGAGTTATTTCCCTTTTTGACTACACAGGAATGACAGGAGACCTATGTTGCTTATACTGTGGGATGCAGAAAAAGCATCGGACAGGGTATCCTGGAAATTTTTATGGGCAGCCATGGCAAATTGCGGGATTGGAGAAAAATATATACAGGCAATAAAACCCCACTGCCCGTGTTTTGATCAATGGCATATTGTCTGATACCTTCATCATTCATAGGGGTACAAGACAGGGATGCCCTTGTTCACCCCTCTTGTTTGCCATCTATATTGATGTATTTATACAAAGACTAAAATTTAAAACTTCAATACCTCCCATTAAAATACGAGATCTAGAAATAAAATGCTTGGGCTATGCAGATGACATAGCTATTGTTACAAGCGATCCCATCGAAGCAATGAAACATATAGAGCTAGAAGCTTTAGATTTCGTTCGAATTTCTGGATATAAATTGAATTCCAGCAAAACCCAGATAGTAGTAAATAATAAAATCACTATGAATGATATGAGGATTGTTGATAAAGCAACATATCTCAGGGTAAGCATTAGTGCTAAAATCGAAAACATTGTGGAGGATAATATTCAACCCCTAATAATCCAAACTAAAAAAGAATTATCTCGGCTGCACAATCTACATTTAACTATTGGTGGAAGATCTAATGTGGTTAAAATGTTATTCTTTACTAAATTTTTATATTTTTTAGAGCCATTTGTCTTGAATTTTCCCCACTAATTTTTAAAAACATCGATTCTATGTTTTCACATTTTATTTGGGGATACAATAAATCACAGAGAGCACTTAGATGGATCACTTTACCTAGAGAACGTGGGGGAAGGTCATTACCAAACTTTAAACTATACTATTGGGCCACTGTACTAAAATATAGCAATAGTCTCCTAATGGAGAATTCAATGGGTCACAATACACCCACCCCGCAAGAACTTATTTTGGGTGAAGACAGTATTGGTTGTCTGTGGCGTCATATGAACGATGATTACTTTAAAAAAGTAAAATTTAAAACTATTTCTAGCATTTTCAAAGTATGGCGTAATATTAAAAAACTAATCGGCCTAGGTCGATATTCATACTATACCCCCGTACTTCAGAATGCGGATCTTCCAGAAATATTTCATGACATATATATACAGAGATGGGCTGAACTAGGTGTTAAACGCGTTGGCTGGTTTTTTTCTGATAGGGGAATAAAATCATTTGATGAATTAAAAATTGAGTTCCATTTGACAAATCAGGATTTTTTAAAATTTCTCCAGGTGAGAGATTTTTTAAGTAGGAAAATGGGTAGCCCCATCAAATTTCATCGGTGTGATATTATAGAAAAATTGAGACTAGTTAAGACCCCGAGAATCGGAGAGATATATGCAGGACTAAATGCTTTATTACCCGATAATATGAACAAACATCTGACGACATGGCAGACCAGACTGGGGGTTACATCTCAAATCCCTTGCGAGGCCTATGATATGTCATTAACTCATTTAATGTCTATGAAACTACAGGCACAATTTTTCAAAACATTTTTTTCACTTTATTACACTCCTGAAAGACAGATATAAAGCGTATGTTTGCTTCATGCCCTGTTTTAACCAAAGTTCTCTCTGAAATCTCGGACTTTCGAACAAGGATTTTACATTGTAAGATTAACATTGCAAATACAGAAGTATTGTTGGGGGTTTCCAACAACGGTCGTTCTAGCGAGCAACACGGGCTGATATTTGTTGGTATGGCCATCTTCAGGATGTGTATCGCCTCAGCCTGGATAGATCCAATACCCCCATCATTCTTTGAATGGAGAGCTCGGCTATTGGCGACTTTCAGTCTGGAGGTTGCCATTTATAAGAATAAAGGGAGGGAAAAGAGGAAGAGGGGAATGAAGATCTGGGCACCATTGATTGCCTGGACACAAGAAAACTGATTGTGGAAACTGGATATTGATATGTCGTATATCGCAAAATTCTGTTTGCCTTTCATGTCTTGTTTTTTCTTTTTTTATGTACAAATAAGCTCTCTGTTGGTTAAATATACGAGTTACTTGTTCCCCGGGTGAGGGTGAGGGGGAGTGGGGGGCTAATCTGTTTTGAAAAAAATAAAAAAAAATTATTAAAATAAAAAAAGGAACCACAAGTAAAAGATGTCCAATAAACGGGCATGCATTTATTTAAAGGTTAATGGACGTCAAAAAAGTAAGTAAATAGGTGGGTGCCCTGCACCGCTGAACTTTAGGAACACCTTACTTTTTAGAGACCACTTGCAGCAAATGTCTAAAAATATGATAGTTTCTTCAAAATTCAAGTGTATTTCTTTAACATGCAGAACCGATTCACCTTAGTACATTAGATTATATCAGTGAACTGAGAAGTATTTTTTTTTTTTTTTTAAAGCTATCATTTTCAAATATGAATTTAGAAACATTTATGCTTACCCCTACCCTTCCAACAATGACAGCAGCAAGCTAAGAAGCAAGTCAGTTATCTGCATCCTTTGGGAGGCCTAAATTGCTGTTTCAAATGACAGTTTATTAAATCAAACGCAGGATGAGGTATTGTATAGCGCACATCCTGAAATCATGTATTTAGAGGTCCTCTTACATATGATAACGAAAAAAAAAGGAGGGAACTTGAAATAAAACTATTGCCTAGGATCACTAAATTTGGTCAAGTGTGGAAGCCGGGATTGGTCCCGCATTTTCTGGCTACACAGTGAGAACTTCAGCCACTAAATACACCTCCTCCCTCAAAGACCACCCCGCCCCCCACTCCCTCTGAAATTAATGCGGACCTCAGTCCAATCACAGACCAAACTTTTTGGCCCCAGGGAAAATGTTTGCTTAGTACCCATGGTTGAAACGTCCTCAGTGGCAATGGCTAACAGCTACTAGACATTGTGAAAAATATGAATGTTGCTCATGCAGGCACAAACTTACACTGTCTGCTACTTGTGAGAGCTTCAAAATAATCGTGAGAGGTTTCTCAATATTTATAGAAACACATTCAGCAGTTTAGATGCTTGATGGCTAAGCGTACCATACAATAGGCATCGTTTAGACAACTGCATCCACTTTCCAAATTTCAAGCACAGCTGTAGAAAAAAAAAAGAAGAAGCTTTTTTTAATAAGCAAAAGTACATAAGCCATATTTTTTGCATCCTTGAAACTGCTAGTTGATTTTTCCTAATCATTGTGGATTCTACCTACTTGCAGTTTATAGGAAGGAATATGCTACTTACCAGTATGCATCTGTTCTTGGCATGTAGAGCTGCAGAGCCACACACTTAGGATAAGATCGCCATCTGGTGTTGGGCTTGGATGATTGCAGGTTGTTCTTGTCTTCGGAAGAAGCCTTTTGGTCACGAGATAGGTGACTCCTACTCTGGACAACAGTGCGCATGGGCATCCACTCCATCCTCAGATTGTTTTTCGCCATGATGGGAAATGATGGTGTATAAGAATAAAGAGAAAGGATGTCCATGTGTAGTGTCTAATTAAGACAATGCTGGAACAGATACAGGTCCCGGGGAGGCGGGTGGGCGTGTGTGGCTCTGCAGCTCTACATGCCAAGAACAGATGCATACTGGTAAGTAGCATATTCCGTTCGAGGCATATGAGCTGCAGATCACACACTAAGGATAGACTATATAGCAGTGTCTCCCCTAGCGGTGGTCACCTGTATCCGTTGCAGCAGTTTGGAATAGAGTTTTTGGGACAGCTTGGCCTACTGAAGCTTGTTTGGATTGCACATCAACACAGTAATGTTTAGTGAAGGTGTGTGTGGTAGACCATGTGGCTGCTTTGCAAATATCTTCTAAGAGAATGTTCCCTAAGAATGCCATGGAAGCCCCTATTTTACGCGTGGAGTGCGACCCAGGGGGAACTGTAAGAGTGCGTTTAGCATTTTGGTAACATATTTGGATACATTTAACTATCCACCTGGCTATACCTGATTTGGAAATAGGGTTGCCTTTATGTGGTGGAGTGAAAGCAACAAACAGCTGTTTGGTTTTGCGAAAAGGTTTGGTTCTGTCGATGTAATAAAGCAAGGCTCTTTTAACATCTAAGGTATGAAGGGCCCTCTCAGCTACTGAGTCTGGATTAGGGAAGAAGACTGGCAGCTCGACTGATTGGTTAAGATGGAAAGGGGAAATGACTTTAGGGAGGAATTTCGGGTTTGTCCTAAGAACCACTTTGTTACGATGTAGTTGTAGGAATGGTTCTTCAAGAGTTAAGGCTTGTATTTCACTTACCCTTCGCAGGGATGTGATTGCGATAAGGAAAGCCACTTTCCATGTCAGGAACTGCAGTTCGCATTTATGCATAGGTTCAAATGGGGGACCCATGAGCCTTGTTAGAACAATATTTAGATTCCACACTGGGGAAGGTGGTAATCTTGGAGGAATAATCCTTTTAAGACCTTCCATAAAGGCTTTGATGGCTGGTACCTTAAAGAGGGACAGGTGTTGTCTATTTTGTAAGTAGGCTGCTAAGGCCGCTAGGTGTAGACGTTTGGTGGAATACACTAAATTGCATCTTTGCAAGTGTAGTAAATAGCAAATAATGTTTTGGATGGAAGCATCCAGTGAACGTATATCATTGTTAGTGCAGTAATTGGCAAATCTTTTCCATTTTGCAGCATAACACGCCCTAGTAGTAGGTCTTCTAGCTTCTTTTATGATATTCATACAGTCTGGTGGGAGGTTGAGGTAACCAAACTCTAAGACTTCAGGAGCCAGATTGCCAAGCTCAGTTGATGTGGATCTGGGTGTCTGATTTCTCCATGGTTCTGGGTTAATAAGGCCGGGGAAAGGCGCAATTTTTGATGTGGAACTAGCGATAGTTCCAGAAGTGTCGTGAACCAGGGTTGACGTGCCCAAGTGGGAGCTACTAGGATCAGTTTTAGCGACTGTTGTTTGAGCTTGCGTACCACAAATGTAATGAGTGGGAGAGGCGGAAAAGCGTATGCAAATCTGCCTGACCAGTTCATCCATATTGCATTGCCCTTCGACTGTGGGTGTGGAAACCTGGCGGAGAAGGTTGGGCATTTTGCGTTTTCGTGAGTGGCGAACAGGTCTATGTCTGGTTGGCCCCATTTTTGGAAGAATGGGAATAGGACTTTGGGGTGTAATTCCCATTCGTGGATTTGCTGTGTCTGACGACTTAGGAGATCGGCAACCTGGTTGTGAACCCCTGGAAGGTGTTCCGCTAGCAGGTAGATGTTTTGGGGAATTGCCCATCTCCAGATGTTCTGTGCGAGTTGGGACAGTTGGAGAGAATGTGTCCCCCCCTGCTTTTGTATGTAATACATTGTCGTCATGTTGTCTGTGCGGATGAGGACAGTTTTGTTCTTTAGATGTACTTGAAAGGATTTCAGTGCTAGGCACACCGCTAGAAGTTCTAGGTGATTGATATGGAGCAGTTTTTGTTGAGTGGTCCATCTGCCCTGAGTGGTGTGTTGAAGGAGGTGGGCTCCTCACCCCGTGAGAGATGCGTCGGTGGTCAGCACTACTTGTGGAAGAGGCTCTAAGAACGGTCGCCCTTTGGACAGGTTGATGGTGTTCCACCATTTCAGTGAGCGAAGTGAGCGACTGTCCACCAACACCAGATCGGTAAGTTGTCCGTGAGCCTGGTTCCACGGTTGTGCTAGACATTCTTGCAAGGGACGCATTTGAAGTCGTGCTTGGGGTACGATGGAGATGCATGACGCCATCATGCCCAACAGTTGCATAAACACTCTTGCTGGAAGAGAGTGTTGAGTTTGAAATTTTAAGATGAGGTTTTGTATGTTGGCTATCCTGGCTGTGCTGGGATAAGCTATGGCCTTGGACGTATTTATGGTGGCTCCCAGATATTGATGTATGTGGGAGGGTTGCAGTTGAGATTTGGGATAGTTGATGGTAAATCCCAAGTCGTGTAGGGTTTGAATAGTGCGGTGAGTGTGGAGAACGCATTTGTCGAGAGTATTGGCTTTTATGAGCCAATCGTCGAGATAGGGGGAAGACATGGATTTGTTGTCTCCTGAGATGCGCTGCCACTACTGCTAAGCATTTGGTGAATACCCTGGGTGCAGTTGTTACTCAGAATGGGAGGACTGTAAACTGATAATGCTGCCCGTCTACCACAAATCGTAGATACTTCCTGTGAGCGGGATGCATAGGGATGTGAAAGTTTGCGTCCTTGAGGTCCAATGTGGCAAGGAAGTCGCCTTGTTGAAGTAGTGGGAGGACTTGTTGGAGAGTGATCATATGGAAGCGATCTGAGTGTATGTACTGGTTTAGTAGTCTGAGGTCGAGTATGGGTCTTATGGTCTCGTCCTTTTTGGGAATCAGGAAGTATAGAGAATATACTCCTGTACCCTGATGTTGGAGTGGAACTGGTTCTATTGCGTGTTTTTGAAGCAAGGACCGAATTTCCTGTTTGAGGAGTGTAAGATGGTGTGGTGACATTGGACGGTGTTTGGGTGGTATGTGTGGGGGGGTGTTTGTGAGTTCGAGGCAGTAGCCAAACTGGATAATTTGTCTTACCCACTTGTCTGTTGTAATGGAATTCCAGACAGGTAGGAACTGTTGGAGTCTTCCCCCGACTGGAGTGGAATGGTCTGGGGGGAGTGGGGGCAAGTCACTGTTTAGTGGCTGGAGAGGTGCGGGTGTTGGTGTTGCCCCGTCCGCGGCCCTTGGTATTGTTTCCCCTATATCCTCCTCTAAAATATCCTCTGTTAGGGGATGTTTGTGCGGAGGTTTTGAAAGTGGAAGAGGTGTCTGTTCCCACATTTTTGGAGGCCCCCCTGTAAAAGGAGCGTCGAAAGGAGCCTCGGGGTTGTGGAGACTGTAATGCTTCCATCGATTTGGCAGTCTTGTTATCTTTCTTCATCTTCTCTAGTGCAGTGTCGACTGCGGGTCCAAATAGTTGCTCCTGATTGAATGGTTGAGCAAGAATGGTTGTTTGTACTTCCGGCTTAAAGCCGGAAATACGTAGCCATGCGTGGCGTCTAAGTAATAAGCTTGTGTTGACCGACCTAGAGGCGGTGTCCGCTGCGTCTAGTGCACATTTGATTGAGGCATTAGATATTAGCTTTCCCTCTTGGATGAGGTCATTGACCTGGGATTTGTACTGATCAGGCAGGTGTTGTAAAAGATCTTCTAGCTGATCATAATGAGCCCTATCATAGGGCCAATAGGGATTGTGTGTTGGCAATACGCCAGTGGTTAGCAGCTTGTGCTGCAACCCTTTTGCCCGAGGCCTCTAAGAGCTTGGACTCTTTGTCTGGGGGCGGTGTGTCTCCTGTTTGGGAGTTAGCCCGCTTTCTTGCGTTTGAAACGACTAAAGAGTCTAGAGGGAGCTGCGCCTTAATGTACGCGGGATCCTGTGGGGCCGGTCTATATATTTTTTCAATTCGGGGGTTAAGAACCCTAGCTCTAACAGGGTCTTTAAAAACCTCAGTGGCGTGTTTTATCACTCCCTTAATCATGGGCAAGATCTGAACTGATTTTTGCGACTGCTCAAATGTGTCTAGGAGAAAGTCCTCTTCTGGTGTATCTGAGTGCATGGTGACGCCATGGAACAGTGCCGCCCTGTTTATCAGCTGTCCAAACCCTAAATGGTCATCAGGAGGGGAGGGTTTGGAGGGGTATGTAGTGGGATCAGGAATATCAGGTAAAGGGTAAGTCCAGTCATCTAAGGGTGCCGTATCCGGGAGTTTGAAAGGATCATTAGGATCAGTAGGATCATTAAGGTCATCAGGGTCTCCCCCTCCCCCTAAATCATCATCATCATCCTGCGGAGGTGGTGTATGTGAAGGAGATGGTAGAGGAGAAGGAGGTGGGGGCAGAGGGGGTGGGATGAGAGGTAATATAGGAGAGGAAGGACGAATGGGTGAGGTGGCAAAGTCCTTCTTCTTTACGGGAGCTGGAGGAGGTGTTGTGTCCAGCTTCCTTTTCTTGTATGGCACAGCGGTGACATGTCCGGTTTTTGGATTGATATAAATCCTTTTTTGCGTGGGATCCGGGCGAAAAAGTTCTTCATTGTCCGAAAGTGGCTTTGGCGCCGACTTTTTTGGTTCGGATCTGTGTTTTGGGTGATCGGTAGAGTCTTTGTGGACTTTTTTCGGTACCGAGGATGGTTTCGGTGCCAAAGAACGTTTTGGTGCCGGTGGAGATTTCGGCCTCGATGGTCTCGGAGCCTGCTTCGGTGCCGAGAGGGGTTGAGTCTTCGGTGCCGAAGGTATTGTGAGCACAATAACATGAGGTTGGCTCGAGCCCGAGCCACCTGCAGGCTTATATTTCTTCAGAGTCGGGCCCGAGGGCGGGGCTTCTGAAGACGATTTTCGGTCGCGACTGGGGCCAGCTGGCGGAGTCTGGACCAATGTCTTTTTTGGGGGGGGGTTGGGGTAGGGGCACTGGTACTCACTCGTTGCCCCGGAGTGATGAGGTCATCAGAATCTTCCGCTTCGGATACGATTTGGAGGTCTTCGGAGTCGTCTTCCGGGACATCCTGGGCAAAGATGTCCTCTGGTTCTGGAGCTGGTCTGGCCAGGATATGGCGTCAAGCTCTTCGGTCCCGGATGGTTTTCTTGGAACGGAATGCGGCGCAGGCTGGACAGTTGGATTTGTTATGTTCCGGCGAGAGGCACAGGTTGCAGACCTCGTGGTGGTCACTGTGGGGGAACTTTGCTCCACATTGGGGGCATTTTTTAAAGGGTGTCCTTTCCATGAGCCGTATCCGGAACCGGTCCGATTGGATTTCGACGTCGAGTTGTAAAGGTTGTTTGGTTTCAAAAGCTGGATTTGAGAAGTTTTCAGCCGGAGTGGAAAAGTTCATCCGAACCCAATGGCGGAAAAAAACAATCTGAGGATGGAGTGGATGCCCATGCGCACTGTTGTCCAGGGGAGGAGTCACCTATCTCGTGACCAAAAGGCTTCTTCCGAAGACAACAACAACCTGCAATCATCCGAGCCCAACACCAGATGGCGATCTTATCCTAAGTGTGTGATCTGCAGCTCATATGCCTCGAACATACATTTTAACCCCATGGGTGAATCCAGAAAGCTATAGATCTCAGAAGAGTACAGCATTCAAAATTTAACAATGGGTCCCATAAGTAGATTGCTTGTGGTTTTCACTTGTAATTTTTTTACCAGATGGACAATCTACATAAGTAAATCACAGTTACGTCAATTATAACCTTCTGGCCTCAGAGATACAAAGTCATTTCTAGTTGTATTTGCCTTTGGTTAACGCTATTTCTGGGAGATACCACAACTGCAGAGTCCTCACCATCAAAATGTCTCTATGCGCCAGACTAGAAACAGAGAATTCTACACTTGGATGCTGTTAAGTGGGGCAATGTGGCTCTGACCCTGAAAGTGATGGAGCGAGTTGTAAATAAGCACCACATGTGCGCTGACATCAGCTTCTTGTATCTTTCTCCTTCTCGCTCCTCGGATGTGAAGCACAGAACAAATTGTCTGAGAGAGTGTTTTGATGCCTGACTTGGGACCTTTTTGGATGGTAAAGAGGCTAATCCACTGAAAGCACAAGGAGGAAGGTGCTTGAGGAAACTGCATTTAGAGTGTCCACCAGAAAGAGCATTACTGAAGTTACGTAATTAATTCTCCTGATGGATACTTTTAATCACAGATACCCAACTTTTAGAATAGACACCATAATAGAACCTCCCTAAGCTGGAGCTTCTAGGAAATGGACTCAGACCAAAGAGTCCTGCAGAACCGAGAAAGTGATGCGACACTGAGTGGGGGGTTAGCTGTAAATGGTTGTGAGGAGAATTTAGCACCAAGTTTAATTAAGAGATTTCTGTGAAAAAAGGAAAAATAGAACAAAACGAACCGGTTGCTTACCTGAAGGAGTAGTTTTGAGCTTGACGACTTTTCTTGATTTACATGCACATCAGTATTCGGCCATCTAGAGGCTGGCTCAAAAGTGGCTTACTTTAGTCCCTGCTCTCTCTAGTTTGTGGGCTTTGTCGAGTAGACTATTTTGTGCTAGGTCCTTCCCTGTGTGATATAAGACATGCGCCTCTGTGGCTCTTTATTGAGGTGTCCATCTTCAGATAATTTTTTTCCCTTGGGAGACCCCCTAGTAGGTTTGGATTCTTCTCCTCCTATACATACTCCTACCTCCCTCAGTAGTAAATTCACCTAATTTTGTGGAGACAGGGGAGTCACATGTGAATCCTGAAAATTCTTCAAGCAGCACATCTACTCCTATAGGATAGGAACCATTTTGTTTTGCAGCGTGAACCTTTTCTAGACTCACAAGCTGTACATTGATTTTGCAGCTGTATTCTTTTCCTTGGGAGGCTGGGTTGAAATCAGTGTATTTGCAAATAGCGGTCTCATACTACTTGTCCCACATGTGCTTCCTTGCTAGCTTGGATGGCCACGCGATAATGTTTCAAAAACGTGTGCACGGAAGACCATGCAGCCACTGTGCAGACACTGTTTTTGGACATGTGGGCAATGAAACAGTGCTGCTCTGTTTCTTTTCTCGTAGTGTGTGCCCTTGCTCTTTCTCCCAGTGCTACTCCTGGTGCTTAGTAGCATGTCTGGACTGTTTGGACTATCCATCTAGAGGCAGTTCCCTTGGTGATTGGGAAACCCTTGCATTTCAGGTAAAAGGAAATAAAACAAATTGGCTACCTTTCCCGATTTATGTTGTTTTCTGTAGGTAATATATGATTGCCCTTTTGACATCCAATATATGAAGGGCCCTTTCCGCTTGTGATTTAGGCCGTTGGAAAAATGCAGGTAACTGTATGATCTGGTTGACAGTAAAACAAGAAATCACCTTTGGAAGAAACTGCTGGCTAGTTCAGATTATCACTTTTGTTTTTACATTTGTCAGTAAGATTCTTGCATTGCAAGTGCCTGCACATCACTAACTCTTCATAAAGATGTGATGCCAATTAAGAATACGTTCTTGATTGTTAAGTACTCGAGTCCCACATAATGCATGGATTCAAAGGGTGGCTTCAAGAGCTGTGACTCCACTAAGTGTAGGTTCCACATTTGTGTGGGAGATAACCGTAGAGGGACTATTCACTTTGCTCTCTTGAGGATATTCCTTTGATAACTTGACTAGACCACCACTATGACTGAGCGATACAGCTAAAGTGAGGCACAGGAAAGCCCCTCATCTAACAGGTGAGGTTTGTGATGATAGTCTTATTTTGAACCCAGCTTTTTACCAAGCCTCTTCTTATTACACCAGCGTATGAACCTGTTCCAATTTGTAGTGTCGCACTTACTTGTGGTAAGCCTTCTAGAGTCTTTTAGGACCTTCATGGCCCTTCTAAGTAGGGCCAGGTACCTAAATTCTAGGTCCACAGCCATGCCTCTAGGCTCAGGGTAGTTGGTGAAGGGTGGTATACTTGTCCCCTTTGTATTATTTATAGATCCTGAGAGGATATCAGTGCCATAATCCAGTTTAGTGCCATCTTTATCAGGTCAGAAAAATAGATTTGCATGGCCCACTGGAATGCTATCAAGATTAGAGTCACTGGTGCTTGCTTGTGTTTCCCTAGCAGGAGTAGTACAAGTGGAAGTGGGGAGAATGCACAGGCTAATTTCCCTGACCATTCTATTGATAGGCTATTCCCTAGTAACTGGTGGTGTTGATACCTCAATGCGAAGCTTTGGCATTTTGCATTCTCTCGTGGCAGAGTTGTCTATTTGTGCCCCATCTCTGTAGCTTTGGTTCCCACTCAAGTGAAGCGTTTGTCTGCGGGTTACTCTAAATGACTCATTCTCCATCAGAATTGTGCAAGTTTGGACAGCATATGTGATCTTGTCCCTTCCAGTTTGCTCTCTAGGGCCCGTTTTTTAGTTTGCCCATGTGGGCTCCCCTTCTCATGTGCGGAGGGTGTCCGTTGTGATGGTTACAGAGGGAGGTGGTTGTCTGAACGGTCTGCCTACTGTATTGTTATTTGTGTTCCACCACTGTATATGCTTGCTCTGTCTGCACCAATCACTAGCTCCTTCTAACTGACAATTGCCTGTCACCATTGCTGTTTCCGTCTGAAGTGGTCTCATGTGAAGTGTCACATGGGTTATCAAGAGTATGCAAGGTGTCATCATGGGGCGTGACTTGGACACTGAAGATGGCGGTCGCGTGAGCCTGTAGCTCCGCACCAGCCCGCAACTATCCTGATATTCTAGCGGCAGCCGGGACCCGGGAGCCCGACTGTGGGTAGCCTTGGAGATCAGAGGAGCCCCGGTGGTGGTTTTGGGTCTCCGGCGCCCTGGGGGAGCTGGTGCAGCAGAGCTTGGTGGGCGGCGGCCCAGACTGAGCGCCTTCAAGAGGGCAGCGTAACCATCGGGATCCGCCACAGAGATTATGAGAGAGCCTGGGACCGCTGGGCTGGCTGCCGCAGCGGAGTGATACAGGGAATGCCCCTGTGAAGGCTGGTCGCCTGCGGTGCGCGCGGAGTCCTGAAGAATTGCCCGAGGTCCCGGCAACATTGCAGAGAAGGAAGACTGGAGCGGAGGAGCCGCGCGAGTGACGCCCTGATGGCGGTGAGGCCCTTCAGCAAATAAGGCGGTAAGGAGGTGGGGGCGACCCATCGAGGCCCGGATCGGGCTGGGGGAGCCTAGTACCTGCACAGAGCAGCAAGCGGGCTGAGTGCATGGGAGTTAAGGCTCTCGGACAAGTGCGGAGTGTGGAAAAAGCGGTGGGGGAAAGGTGTTTACACCGCTGAACCACGAGTCACCTAGAACGTCCACCCAGCAAAGACCACACAAGTGACGGTATAACCAGAGTTACCTGGGCAGAGTCGCTGGGGAATCGCCCAGCGGTTGTGACCACCCTGGACTGGGTGCCCATGTAAAGAGCCAACGTCACAGAAGGGGAGCCTGGCCGCTACATCTGAGAATTCACGGGTGCTATACGTTGAGCTTGGGCAGTCGCTCGCTGATGTTGGGTGACGGCGCAGCCGAGATTGAAACAGAGGTGTATAGCAGCCTTGGAGGTTGAACCCTGGCAATATTCCTTGAAGCACCTCTGACCAGTTAAACGGCTCTCGCATCTCTTCTACTGCAATGGGCAAACCAAGACCACAGCAAGCGGGGCCACCCAGGAACAATAAGAAACCCCACAAGAAAAAATGCAAAAAGGCTGACGACCCAGTGCAGCAACAACTAGCTAGAATACTGGAGGCCACTGAAGATACCAAGGCCACCTTGCATCAAGATATTAGCACAGTGTCAGT
The DNA here is from genome assembly GCF_964204655.1 of Triturus cristatus. NCBI lineage: Eukaryota > Metazoa > Chordata > Amphibia > Caudata > Salamandridae > Triturus > Triturus cristatus. The sequence goes on along the minus strand of NC_140579.1, from coordinate 1,198,257,644 downwards.
AGGATTGGGCCTACTCAGAGAAGAGCTGGTCGAGAGAGTGAAACAAGCATTTACAATGCAATGGTCTCGGCATTGGTAAAGTTAGAGCTATTGGCATTGCTCAGGACATTATTTTTGTTTATGTTTTTGTTTTTAAAACATTTAGAGAAACGGCATTGTTATTTACAATGTCAATAGCTTAATCTCTCTCATACAAAACATTTGCAATGTAGGATATTTTGCCATTCATGTTTGAACTGCTGTTGTGGAAAAAGGGAGAAGTGCTGATGACAGAAACTCCATGACTCAGAGACAATTGGCTTGTGCTTCCACATTGTATCGTATTTTGAACATTCTGGGATTAGAAACATATCCCACTTTGTGAGTATATTTTAATGTCAATAACTCATTATAACCTTAAATAATCATGTGTATCCATTGGTTGATTAAACTGGGCAGTGAAATGTCAAACAAATACAAACAATTGGGATGATTGCGCATTCCGGCCACACCTCTTGCTCCGCCCACTGATCCGATCCTTGGGTTATTCCCGCCCTCTGATTCTCCGCCTACAGTTCCCCTACTTTTTTCCCCCCACTTCGACCATTGGGTTAAGTTAACACCTTGACATCTAAGCCACGTCCTATAAGCACAAGTAAAGAAGGCTGCCTGAGATACCAAAAATGGAGTGTAGTTGCTGCCACTAAAGATGCACCCTATTTTGCGGATTTCTGTTTCACTGGCTGCCTGAGTTGTGAAGGAAGCCACACAAAATGTTTTGCCTGGTCGGTGTGCACATGTGGCTGTGGTGTGAGAGACAAACCTGTTTTCTGCACTCGTCTAGACAAAGTCTGCATGAAACACGAAGCATGACCAAAAGAGTCTGTCCCAGGTTTGAAATCACCCCACCACCACCCCCTCCTAGAAGCGCATCTGGCCCTTTTCCCATTTACAATGCAATGGTCTCGGCAATATTATAGGTAGAGCTATTGGTATTGCTCATTATTTTTTTATCATTTTTGTATCCCTAAATAAATGGCATTGTCATTTCTATTGGCATTAGCTTTTTTGTTGCATATGTGATACCTATTGCATTAGCAGAGAGAGAGAGAGAGAGTGAGGTATTGAAATAGAGAGTGAGGTAGTGAGAGAGAGTGAGGCAGATGGAGAGTGAGGTAGTGAGATAGAGAGTGAGGTAGATAGAGAGTGAGGTAGTGAGATAGAGAGAGTGAGGTAGTGAAAGAGTGAGGTAGTGAGGGAGAGGGATGTTGTGAGGTAGTGATATATAAGCATAGAGTGATGTTGTGATGTAGTGAGATAGAGAGAGAGGTGGTGAAAGAGAGAGTGAAAGTGAGTTAGTGGGATAGAAAGAGTGAGGTAGTGAGATAGAGAGAGAGTGTGTGGCTCATCGATTACAATATAATATACTTTAATGAACTCGAGTGCAACTCGCCCCACCCCGACGCCATAACCACACTCTTAAACCATCTACCTTACCGAAGCACATGTATCACATTGAAATGCCTTTTACAAATGCCTCAGCCTTTCTGCTCCAAGCTCGACAGACGATCCCCTGCCCCCGCGTGTGCAACAATCACTCATTTAGCCCCCAACTAGCCTGCAGCTTCCATCCAACGGAAGGGGGGGTGGGAGCTTTGTGAACACAGACAGTGGGTGGGGGTGGGAGCAAAGCAACAGAAATGTAAACAAGCACAGCACGCGAAAGTGAAAGCGACCGCATTTGGACCAAAAATACACACACTTCAATAAAATATGTATTGCTATCCATAAAAGGCTGGTAGGTCTGGGTACACTCAATTACGGAAGGAAGGGAGGGCGGTCAAGGGATAAACGGTAAGAAAGGGACGGCAGCCAGGGGATAAAATGCAAGAAAGGGAGGGCGGGAGATAGTTAAAAGGGAAGGAAGGCGAGTTGGAAAAAACTCATTATGGAGCGACATCACACTAGCACCCTATGCTCCCCCGTTACCTTCTGCGCATGACCCAGGCCAATGCTCACCTCAACCTCGCCTTTGTCGCCGCCCGCCTTTTCATGGTGGTGTCCGTAGGCAGCTGGGCACTGCCTCCTTTCCGGATCGCGGGAGTTCTCTCAGCACTACACCCCCTGAATCGAGGTTGCCGAGTCGATAACATGCCCAGGCATGTCCTGCAGACGTTCATTTAAGGGCCGTATGGGCGCTTTTCGTGGCAGCCACAGACTGGCCTGCTGAGGGGTTTGCGAGTCACTCGGCCTCCCCTTGCGGATGCCGTGGCTACATACTGCAGGCCGCCGGGTAAAGTGATTTAGGAAGCATGCCTTATGGTAATAATACCCACGTTGTTCAAGTCTGTGCAAACTGGAGCAGGAAACAATAGTTTTTGTTGTTAGCGTTGTGAAAGTGAAAGAAACTAAGTATTAAATGTAATGCATCTCTCTTCCAAATATATTACTGCCATTGACTTTAAGGAAATACATCTCAATTGGATACATATATTTTTTCAGGCGGTTTGATCTGATGTGAGGCAATTGTTTTTTTAAGGCTTCTTTCAAGCGGCAGGACTTTCAAGTCCTCTTTCTGGGCCCCGCAGTTATACATTGTAAACTAACCTGACAAAGCAGGAGAGCGAGTCCGAGGCAGTCTGGGAGCTACGGGTCGCTCGCGATCGACCTTTTGGAGGTTCCTGTTTTAAAGTGACATCACGGACATGGCTCAGTGAGTTAAAGGCTTGCTGTTGGTAAATGGCAGTTCAAACTAAGCCTTTTAACACGTGTTTTAGTTGCGGCGTACAAATACAGTACGAAGCGCTAGATTATTTTCTTTCTTACTTTTCTCCGAGCATTAACAAGGGATTTTAGCATAGCCAGGCGCACATGGAAATGGTTCCCACACCAGTCTTGGGGCTAATGTTCCCACACTGCTGGGGCTGCAGCAGCAACTGTGTTGCACTGATTTACAATGCTATCAGCTTGCAGTAGCAAGTACGTGCTGAATGTGTCAGCCTACACCGGCGGGAAGCGAGTGTCCCGGGGCACCGCATGGGTAGGAACAGCAAGGAGATAAAAACGTGCCTCTTTTTTAATGTACAGGTAATGAGTTTCTTCCCTCCTGAAATTAATGCCAGCATATTTTATAGCGTATGTACGTGCATTAAGTCACGGTGTGCAGTTTGCGGTGTACCTTCAGTTTTGATAGAAACTCTTCACAAAACAAAAGTGGGAGCGAGACGGGGCACACACACACACACACACAGACACACACACACACACACACACACACACACACACACACAGACACAGACACAGACACAGACACACACACACACACACACACATACACGTGTTACCATCCTTGTGGGGACTATGTGTGAATACCTGCCTTGTGGGGACTAACCTTTCCTAATGTTTTTAAAATACACTAATAACAGAAAAATGTTAAGAAAAAATTCATGATACAGGATCCTGCTTCAAATTTGCAAATATATTGTTATTTAATCGTGCGCACACCACCATCCTTGTGGGGACTTGAACACGTGCTACCATCTTTGTGGGGACCTAGTCTGTAACATTATTTGTGATTGAATACAGTCGAAGGCACATGGATAAATGTTTATTTTATCAACAATATAAACATACAACTTATAATCTATTCATATATGAATTGCTGCATATATACTAGGTGTATACATTAAACACAGATTATGTTAATGTGCGGGAAATATCATATCATATGTAAAGAAAGACACTTAAAGCTGTATTTAACCTATTTACTAGTGCTTAAAATCTTAGGAGAGAAGGGAACTAACACAAAGAAATTAACAAATGGAACCAAGGCTTGATTAGCTGCTTACATTTTTGCCAACATTGATGTCCAAGTCCCCACAGAGATAGTGGGTGAAGATCATTGTGTTTAAGTCTCCACAGAAATAGTGTGCACATTCAAAGCTTAAATCCCATTATAAAGAGTGTGAAGCTAATGATGTTCAAGTCCACACAGAGGTTGAGTGTAAATATAGGAATGCTCAAGTCCCCACAGAGATGGTATGTTATTATAGCGATGTTTAAGTCCCCACAGAGATAGTGTGTTATCATAGAGATGTTCAAGTCCCCACAGTGATGGTGTGTTATCATAGAGATGTTCAAGTCCCCACAGTGATGGTGTGTTATTATAGTGATGTTCAAGTCCCCACAAAGATAGTGTGTTATTACAGTGTAGTTCAAGTCCCCACAAAGAGAGTGTGTTATTATAGTGATGTTTAAGTCCCCGCAGAGCTAGTGCATGAAGGTGATTGTGTTTAAGTCCTCATTAAAATAGGGCCCAATTCACAAAGTTAAACTTAGACAAAAAGTCTAACTTTACTACTCTTCAGTATTCACAGAGGTGAATTTAGACCAACAGTCTAACTTTACTACTTTTCAATATTCACAAAGCTCAATACAGAGAATGTGAAGCTGATGATGTTCAAGTTGAAGCAAACACAAGGAGATGATGGACGGAGTGCCGAAACTTTTCAGTCAGTCACACCCAGTCGCAGATCTGGGTTGAATCTATTGTCGTTCTTTAGCTCACTTCACCACCCGAGTTCAGACCCAGCTATATGCAAATCAGTCTTGACCCTGTGCCTCATGGGAACAGTGCAGCCTGAACTGCCAAGCCTAGTCTTCCCTGGACCGGAAACAAGCATCCTGGGACCAGTTTTAGGGTAGCACACCCTCATCAGCCAGGCTAGTTTGAATCCAGTGGCAAGGAACTCACATCTGGCCATACCGGGCCAACTTAGGGTAAACAAAGCAAACACAAGGAGATGATGGATGAGGTGTTGAAACTTTTCAGTCACTCACCCCAGTCAGAGATCAGGGTTGAATCCAACATCGTTCTATAGGTCACTTCGCCATCCCAGTTCAGACCCAGCTATATGCAAATCAGTCTTGACCCTGTGCCTCATGGCATCCCCTAGTGCTTTAAGTTGAAACAGAGCTTGCATTTATTTAGAGGAATGCTCAAGTTCCCACAGAGATGGTATGTTATTATAGTGATGTTCAAGTCCACACAAAGATACTGTTTTGTTATAGTTTTTTCAAGCCCCTACAAAGATAGTGTGTTATTATAGCGATATTTAAGTCCCCACAGAGATAGTGCATGAGGATGATTATGTTTAAGTTCTCATTAAAATAGGGCCCAATTCACAAAGGTAAACTTAGAGAAAAAAATCTAACTTTTCTTCTTTTCAGTTTCAAAAATGTAAACTTAGAGCAAAAGTCTAACTTTTCTACTTTTCAGTATTCACAAAGCCCCATACAGAGAATGCGAAGCTGATGATGCTGAAGCCAAAACAGCACTTGCGTGTAATTACAGGAATGTTCGAGTCCTCACAGAGCTGGTGTATGACTATAGTATTACCACGGTTGCCAAATCGAATGTGTGTGATTATAGGCATGCCCAGGTCCCCACAGAGATGGTGTGTGAGTATAGACATGCCTAGGTCATCACAGAGATAGTGTATGATTTTAGAGATGTCAAGGTCCCCACAGAGATAGTGTGTGATTATAGACATGCCCAGGTCCCCACAGAGATAGTGTGTGATTATAGAAATGTTGAGGTTCCCACAGAGATAGTGTGTGATTATAGACATGCCCAGGTCCCCACAGAGATAGTGTGTGATTATAGAGATGTTGAGGTCCCCACAGAGATGGTGTTTGACTATAGTATTACCACAGTTTGCCAAAGAGAATGTGTGTGATAATAGACATGCCCAGGACCCCACGGAGCTAGACTATGATTAAAGACATGCCCAGGTTCTCACAGAGATAGTGTGTGATTATAGATAAGCCTGGGCAAAGCACTACGCTACGCTCGCGTAGTTTGCGAAGTTTGCGCTCCTTCGCACTACGCGAATTGCACGTTGCACAGTGCAAACACGCATAGCGTAGTGCAGCGGTCATTTTTTGCTTACTCGCAAAATGACATCCCGGCGAGACTTTTTCCTTGTTCGTGATCAGCAACATCAAGTTGCCGATCGCGAGCGTGGAGAATAAACCTCCCAGGGAGATTCTCAACGCGGGGAGGTCAGGTTTCTCATTGCGAGTGGTCGCGTATGCTTGTGACTGCTCACGATGAGAAACTACCAGTCCGCGTTGAGAGAGCTGCCACTCAAGTAAAAATCTACTCGAGCGGCAGAAAACTACAGCTTGCACTGTGCAAGATGCCGTGTTCAATGATTGCACAGTGCCGGATGATTGTCCGCACTGTGCAATCATTGAAAACGGCATCTTGCACAGTGCGAATAGGGTACTATGCAGTTCGCGAAGTGCTACGCGTAGCTCGCGTAGTGCGAAGTGCACTTTGCGTAGCTACACGTAGCGCTACTTCGCGAACTACGCCCAGGGTTAATTATAGACATGCCTAGGTCCCCACAGAGATAGTGTATGAAAGCACACAGAAACAGTGCATGATTATAGTCATGTACAAGTCCTCGCAGAGATATTGTGCAATTACAGTGGTGCTTAAGTACCCACAGTCAGTGCTTTAAATGGTCCGGTACTGTCCGGTACGGAGTACTGGCACTTTTTTTTATTTTGCGAGAGAGAGTACCGGCGCTTCTCAATGAAATAGTAATACTTTTAATTTGAGGGTAAAGGCACTTCTTATAAACAAGCAGGTACTCTGGTACAGAGTACCTGCACTTCTATTTTTCCATTTCAAGCACTGCCCACAGTGATAATGTGTGATTACAAAGATCAAAAAGGGAATGGACCACTTGTACCTGGGTGACCGGGGTCAGGGGTGGTTGGTACCTTTCATAAAAACCCTCATACACGTACGAGGGTGGACCGGCAGTATATCTTGGTTCTCCACCTATTCGTAACATGACAGCATCACCATAGGGTTGTTTTTGGTATGCTGACCTCCACTAAGAGGTAGACCCACTGGTACTACAGTAGTGTCCAGGAAGAGTGAAGTGCTCAATGTGAAGTGAGGTTAAAAGTGTTCTACATCCTCATTTTTGTGAAATCATTTATTGTATGGAGATGTGAAAACGTTAAAACAAAAGGTGTGCGTATGTTGATCACGTTACTAATCTTACGCACTAGTGTAGTCCATATGTGAGGTTGACATGTTTCAGCCCCATTCTGCCCAGCCGGGTCTAGGAGGCTTTCTTTAGGACCAATAGAAGTGAGCTGTCGCTATTTGTGCAACAGTGTGAAGTGGGTTATTATTTAGCCACTTTTTATCAGGGAATATATTTGATAATTTTTTATGGAGAGGCGAACCTGGCCGTGTGGGAATTCCGCCGCGCTCTAGCGGATCTGGGTGGCGGCAACCGGCGTACACCATAACAGACAGGTGCTTGTATTCAAGGTGCAGAGATGTTGGCATACGTTCTGAGAATAATAGAAGAGCAACCCACTGGGGAAGAATGTAAAATTGATGAACACTGACATTGCCAGTTGGCTCACTGCAGCGAAATTCGGCCACACTACAGATCCCAAAAGGCCGTGCGAGCGGCCACATCCATTGTGACTGGGTTTCTAATCAAATATAGGTGGACCCCTCAACTTGAATGTCAGCAGTGATTGCAAACCTGAGAAGAAGGGCAGAGCCCCGAAACGCATCTGCTTTTGAAGATATGCTGTTCACATTGCTCCGACACCTGCTACAGCCTTGAATAAATGTTTAAAGCATATCTACCTTGTGAGGACTCCTTCGTTGAGGTAAAACTTGCGGATTGATATATATTTATATATATAAAACGGCCGAATTTCTCTGGTTTTGTACGAGTGAAATGTCCAACTAACTATAACGTCCCTGAAACCTGTGGCTTTTTCAGTGAATTTCTAAGGTTTTTTAAATGCTAATTTCTAACTATAACGTCCCTGAAACCTATATTTTATTCAGTGAATTTGTAAGGTTTTTCACAGGCCACGCCCCCTTCTCCACCACTATGCCTCTTGGTGCGTTCTAAATTCAGGGATTAAGCCCCCTTGAATACTGAGGGTCCCTGGGGGCCAACTAGCCCACCAGGTACCTCCAGTAAGCCCCACACAGCTGGATTGCTGAGAGTGGTACGAGGCCACGCCCCCTTTTTACACCACTCTGCAAATGTGCCTCCTGGCGCACTGCTGCTTAGGGGATAAAGTCCACTTCAGTCCTGAGGTCCTCATGACACAAGGGGGCTTCATCACCTCACCAGCAGTGCGCCACAGCAGTGTGTGGAGGGGCAGGAGCCACGGGCCCCGGAACATAAATTTGGGTTGCCCCGAGGACTTGGCCCACCTGGGGGTTTTAAAAAAGGAAGCACGGGAGCCCGCTCTTTGTTTTTAAACAAATTGTCTTCCAGAGTCGTGCCGGGTGCGCAAATCTGGACAAAAGTTTTAAAAAAATGCTTTTTTGGGCCCTGGGGGGGTCTCTGTGGGACCCCCTGACCAGGCCTTGGGGGTCAGGGTGTTTTTACCCTGCCCCCTTTTCTTCTTTTTTAATATTCCTCTCACCTTTTTTCTCCTCCCTCGGTACCGAGTCACAAGATGGCATCCCAACACTTCCTAGTTTGAATTGTTGGGAGCCAATCAGAGGCAAGCTCATGCTCGGGAGGGCTCAGCCAATCAGATCTCACAATTCTCAAATATCAATATCTTTAAATCTTTAAAGCTCTCAAAAACTACTGAACAGATTTACACCATTTTTAAAAAAAAAAGCTGGCTTTTTGGACCAAGAGCTATAATTTGGTGTAATTCCATTCAGAGACAGGAGCTGACCTGAGTGAACAATTAGTTCTGAAACGTTTGTGAAGATTCGTCAAACGGCGCCAAAGCTATTGGCAAATCAAAAAACTCTTTTCCTATGGAAACAAGGTTCTATCTAAAACTACCCACTGGCTATTGCCAGTAGGATATATATATATATATATATATACATATATATATATATATATATTCACTTAAAAAACCATAGGTTTCACACATGTTATAGTTAGCTAGGCACTTCCCTCGTAAAAAACCAATGAAATTCCCCCGTTATAGTTAGTGCAGGCAACTATAACTCACGCGACCGCAATCCTCTGCTGATGACGTCAGATATTACATCACTGTATTTAGACACTTATTTACCCATGTCTTCTTCCATTCATCTTTAGCTATACATATATTACATTTTTTTTTTTTCAGAATGACACATATGTCATCAGTGATGTAATATCTGACGTCATCAGCAGAGGATTGCGGTCGCGTGAGTTATAGTTGCCTGCACTAACTATAACGGGGGAATTTCATTGTTTTTTTACGAGGGAAATGCCCAGCTAACTATAACATGTGTGAAACCTATGGTTTTTTAAGTGAATTTGCAAGGTTTTTTAAATGCTAATTCCTAACTATAACGTGTGTGAAACCTATGGTTTTTTCAGTGAATTTGTACGGTTTTTTAAATGCTAAGTTATGTATTTATTAATATATTTTTTTAAACAAAACTTTTTCACGGCGCGCGAAAAAAACATAGGTTTCATGCACGTTATAGTTAGGAATTGGCATTTAAAAAAACCTTAGAAATTCACTGAAAAAACCATAGGTTTCAGGGGCGTTATAGTTAGCTGGACATTTCCCTCGTACAAAACCCTAGAAATTCCCTCGTTATAGTTAGCTCAGCTAACTATAACTCGTGCGCCCCCGCAATGCACTGCTGATGATGTCACATATTACATCACTCATGACATGGTCAGTGACATCACTGATGACATCTCAAATGACATCACTGATGACCTCACTGATGACATCCTCCAGTGAATGTGTGTTTCTTAAAGTTTTAATATGTTTAATATATATAGGGAAAGACGTATTGAAGAATAAGTGGGTGTATAAGTGTGTGAATGGATGATTTTCTAGGTGTGTGACTGACTATAAGTGAGTCATCAAATGTATCTTACTGCAGACTAGTAACTAAACTGTGTGAATGTCTGTATCAGTCTGTCTGTTGCTGTATAAGTGGCTGCGTGGTTTTGTGAATAGCTATATGAGTGTCTATATGGGTTATTGATTGGTTGTCTGAGTATCTGTATGGGTGCCTGAGTGTTTGTGTGGGTAGGGTGTGTGTGACTCTGTGCATGGATGTGTGAGTGGGTGGTTCTATGGGTGCATGGTTTTAAGTGTAACTATAACATGTGTGAAACCTATGGTTTTTTAAGTGAATTTGCAAGGTTTTTTAAATGCTAATTCCTAACTATAACGTGTGTGAAACCTATGGTTTTTTCAGTGAATTTGTACGGTTTTTTAAATGCTAAGTTATGTATTTATTAATATATTTTTTTAAACAAAACTTTTTCACGGCGCGCGCACGGTGCGCTTCACGCACCGTGCGCGCGCTGTGGGCACGCGGTGCGCTACGCGCACCGCGCGCCCACTTTACGCAATTCGGGCCGTGCACGCACGGAGCGCTCCGTGCACCGTGCGCGCACGGTGTGCACCCGGTGCACTTCGCTCGCCGCAAAGCAAGTTTATAAAGTACATGCCGTGCACGCACAGAGCGCTTCGCCCCCAAGGGCAAAATACATTTTTTTTTTCGATAAATCGCGGAGTGCGCGCACGCTGCGCGAACTTCGCAGCATTTTTTTCCGTTTGGGTGGTGCGCGCACTCGGCGATTTTTCGAAAAAAAAAAATTTGTTTTTTGGCCCTTGGGGGTCCTTCTGGGACCCCCTGACCACGGCTAGGGGGTCAGGAACTGTCCACCCTGCCCCATTTTCACGTTCTCCACATTTGTTTTTCACCCCCTCAGAGTGCGAGAGACAAAATGGCGGCCGACACTTCCTGGTTTCGACCGATTCGAATGTTTACTAAGATCTAACAACCAATCAGAATTGCGCTCGCGCACGGCAAGGTGCGCGCACCCAGCGCGCACGCTGCGCGCGTACAGATATATATATTGATTTAAATGCTATTTTCTCTGGAAATACTGAACAGATTTACACCAAACCTGCAAAAGACACTTCATGGACCTTATGGCTACCTCTCTGCCAAATTTCACATAATTCTGTTCAGCCGTTCGGGCTGTAGCTGCGACTAAAGTCCCTATGGAAAAATCCATGGGGAAAACGCGTTTTGGGACCCCCCCTTTTTCTCGGCCCCCGTTTGATGAATCACCCCGAGACTTTCAGGGTAGGAGCGGAGCGGAGCGCCCCATTAGTTTTGAAAATTTCGCGAGGATTCGTCAATCGGCGTCAAAGTTATTCAAAATAGAATTTTGAGATTTCCTATGGAAACTCGGTCCTAACTATAACTATCTACTGGCGACCGCCAGTAGATTATATATATTTTAACTGAAAAAAACATAGGTTTCATGCACGTTATAGTTAGGAATTGGCATTTAAAAAACCTTAGAAATTCACTGAAAAAACCATAGGTTTCAGGGGCGTTATAGTTAGCTGGACATTTCCCTCGTACAAAACCCTAGAAATTCCCTCGTTATAGTTAGCTCAGCTAACTATAACTCGTGCGCCCCCGCAATGCACTGCTGATGATGTCACATATTACATCACTCATGACATGGTCAGTGACATCACTGAGGGCATCTCAAATGACATCACTGATGACATCACTGATGACATCACTGATGACATCCTCCAGTGAATGTGTGTTTCTTAAAGTTTTAATATGTTTAATATATATAGGGAAAGACGTATTGAAGAATAAGTGGGTGTATAAGTGTGTGAATGGATGATTTTCTAGGTGTGTGACTGACTATAAGTGAGTCATGAAATGTATCTTACTGCAGACTAGTAACTAAACTGTGTGAATGTCTGTATCAGTCTGTCTGTTGCTGTATAAGTGGCTGCGTGGTTTTGTGAATAGCTATATGAGTGTCTATATGGGTTATTGATTGGTTGTCTGAGTATCTGTATGGGTGTCTGAGTGTTTGTGTGGGTAGGGTGTGTGTGACTCTGTGCACAGATGTGTGAGTGGGTGATTCTATGGGTGCATGGTTTTAAGAGTGCATCTGTGATGGAATTACTTAAATAAATTACTTCTCACCCTTTAACGCTAGAACTCCTACTACCCACACCTAAAATTACCTACACAATTTCCGTAATAATTTTCTATCAATGAATTAATAATTAGGAACTAATTATTAATTAATTAAAAATAAATTACTTCCCACCCGTTACCCCAAAAACCCCACAATCCAGACCTAAAACCCCCCCACAAAATTACATTAATTGATTATCAATTAATTAGTTAGTATAAATTAACAACTCATTAATTGAACATCAATTACTTCCCACCCTTTACCCCTATAAAACCCACAACCTGCATCTAAATGTTTACACAATTACCATAATTATCAATTTATTAATATAAATTAACAACTCATTATTAATTAATCAAAAATAAATTACTTCCCACCCTTTACCCCTATAAACCCCACAAACCGCACCTAAATATTTTTCCACAATCACCATAATTATCAATTAATTAATATTAATTAACAACCAATTAATAATTAATTACAAATAATTTACTTCCCACAGTTAACACTATCAATTCTAAATTAAATAAATAAACAATATTCATTAATTTATTATAATTAAATTACTTCCCACCCTATTCCCCTATAAACCCACAACCCGCTCAAAAAGGCAAAATTGTATCAATAACTACTAAAAAGTTAACACATATATTAAAAAACATACACAAGATTTATATAAAAACATACATCACATACATTTAAAATATAAATTAAAATACATAACACTAATTAACAAATGGATATTTTAAACATCTATATTTTTGCAAACAATATTAATGATTTCTATATTTATGAAAACGATATTTCTTATCATAAATTCGATATTCTTGACCATGATATTCTTGCTGTCTATATTTCTGAATCACCATATTTCCAACTCGATATTTGTGTAAGTCAACATTTCCAATTAAATATTCTGTCTCAGGACCATTCCAGTACTATATGTGCTGGGCATCAAGGAGTGGAAGGAATATTTGTTATCTGTCAGATGTAGAACTCTCCATATGTTTACACACATCATATTTTCCATGGCTTCTCTCAAGGCCTGAGTCATCCCCACCTTTGTGTATTGTTTTGGCGGGATCTATCAAAGATTCCATCTATTATGCAATTAAAATCTGTAAATTTGACCCATCAAAATATCCCCTTTTGACAGGACTAGACACTCCTTTTAAATATCAATCCGGTTTCCCTAAGTAAGCCTTACTTCGAATAAGGAAAGTTGCATTAATTTTTAAAAGTAGTACAAGTATAGGTTTAATGTTAAACATGTCCTTACAGTAAAAAAAAAAAGCCCTAAAAGCTAGAAATTACACAAGATTGCCGCTATGAAAATAACATTTTACTGGGCCCTGTTAAATGCATAACTGCCATCGCTCTGTTTTTAAGTAAAGCATCGGCAAAGGCTAGTTTCTTCCCTTAGTCACCCTAACTGAAATCCCTTAAAGGTGATGTACCCCCACCACATTGCAATATTTTTGTTGTCTCCTTCCTTCATTTAAGTTATTTTTTAAACAAACGCAAAACAGGAGAAAGCCTCTTACTGCTTAGCAATTCTAACCTAGGTCCCAATGACCAGTGCCAGCTATGGCCCAAGTGCCCACTCATCTGTAAAGTCAGCGAAAAAAATGGCATCCTTATATCTTCCCAAGCTGATGACAAATTGCGACCAACACAATTATCAATACGGCTTCGACCTTGATGAAACACCATAATATCCACCGTTCTGACTGTAGACACAAAGTTATTGCAGATAAGGTTGCCCCTGCTTCATCTTCCTACTTGACTTGTCAGCAGTCATCCGCACTGCTGGATATCATGTGCTCATCAGTATCCACTCAGCATTCTAGAGGTTCACTGCCACCATACTTGATCAGTTTGTGTCACTCTCAACTCATCTTGCTTTGCAGCTCAAGATCTGAACTGCTACCACATACATATGATCGACTATAAGGATATTGAGTCTCCTTTGAGACTAGGCCACTGGTAATACTGTGCTATCTGTGACCCTTTGCCACCTGTGATAGTGAAACACTGATAATTCTATTCCACATGTGATACTGAGCCATCTTTCATACTGAGCCACCTTTGATACTGCAACACCTGTGGTACTAATATAGCTGGTTGCACTGACCTACTGGTGATGCTGAATCACCGCACCGTTCTGAAAATTGAGCTCCTGGTGATGCTATACTGATGAAATTATGGTGTTATAAAGCCACTTGTGATAATGCACCAATGGTGATAGTGAGACTCTCCTGGCCCAGAATTGCTGGTAATAACTTGTTTTATGTAGCCCTTTGTCACAAATTAGCCATGTCGAAGTCAAGCCACCTGTGATACTGTGCCAATGGTGATATTATGCCTGTTGTGATTATGTAGCCACTTTTAATTCTGTGCCACCATTGATATTTTGCCACTTACTATACTAAATCACCTATGAAACTTGGACACTGCCAATACTGCACCACTTGGGTACTAAGCTTCTAGCAATACAGTGAATCTGATAATAAAGCACTTGTGATAATGCATCACTGGTTACTTTAAGTGAATGGTGATAATTTGTTTTTATCTGGTGCTTAATGTCACATTGTTGCCATTTGCAAGGGCTGTAAAAACAGTTTGCTCTTATTCATTAAACTGTACTAATTTTACTGACTTCAGAAGGATGGAGTACTACGACTATCTTGCTAAGCTTTGAACTTTTGAACCCAGATAAATACAGATTGTCGCAAAAGCCTTAACTCTTGGTGCCATCAGTCTGGTAGATACTAAGCTGGTCATGCTGCACTACTGATGATTTTGTGCCACTGTTGATACGGATTTTATCTGAACGTACCAGTCATCATTCCAGAGAATGTATCCGACATTTTTAAATCCCTGAGTGCCCATTTCAGCCTTACAAAGAAAATATTATTGAGTTAGAGAGTAATATGATCTGTTATTCAAGGAACTAAAGTCAGTTACATTTGCAATACTCATTATATCAATCAATCAATCAGGACATTTGTATAGCGCGCTACTCACCCGCGAGGGTCTCAAGGCGCTGGGAGGGGGGTGCCGCTACTGCTCGAAAAGCCAGGTCTTGAGGTGCTTCCTGAAGGAGAGATGGTCCTGGGTCAGACGAAGGGGGGTGGGGAGGGAGTTCCATGTCTTGGCCGCCAGGTAGGAGAAAGATCTTCCTCCGGTGGTGGTTCTGCGAATCCGTGGGACGGTGGCGAGGGTGAGGCTGGCGGAGCGGAGCTGGCGGGTAGGTGTGTAGAACGTGAGGCGGGTATTGAGGTATTCGGGGCCCGCGTCTTGGAGAGCCTTGTGTGCGTGGGTGAGGAGTCTGAAGTTGATCCTCTTGCTGATGGGGAGCCAGTGCAGGTCTCTCAGGTGAGCATAGATGTGGCTGTGTCGGGGAATGTCCAGGATGAGTCGTGCAGCTGCGTTCTGAATGCGCTGGAGTCTTTGCTGTAGTTTGGCGGTGGTCCCAGCGTAGAGGGCGTTCCCGTAGTCTAGTCGGCTGGTGACGAGGGCCTGGGTTATTGTCTTCCTGGTTCCAGTGGGGATCCACCGGAAGATCTTTCGGAGCATGTGGAGGGTGTTGAAGCAGGAAGATGTAACGGCGTTGACTTGCTTGGTCATCATGAGGGAGGAGTCAAGGATGAAACCCAGGTTGCGTGCGTGGTCCGTGGGCTTGGGGGCGGTGCCCAGAGCAGGGGGCCACCAGGAGTCGTCCCAGGCAGAGGGGGATGGTCCGAGGATCAGGACTTCCGTTTTGTCTGAGTTCAGCTTCAGACGGCTGAGCTTCATCCATTCCGCGACGTCTTTCATTCCTTCCTGGAAGCTGGCTCTGGCGGTGGCGGGGTCGTTGGTGAGGGAGAGGATCAGTTGGGTGTCGTCGGCGTAGGAGATGATGTTGAGGTTGTATTTGCGTGCGATGGCTGCAAGGGGGCTCATGTAGACATTGAAGAGGGTGGGGCTGAGCGAGGATCCTTGGGGTACGCCGCAGATGATCTTGGTGGCCGCTGCGCGGAAGGGCGGGAGACTGACTCTCTGAGTTCTGTCGGAGAGGAAGGAGGTGATCCATTCCAGGGCCTTCCCTTGGATCCCGGCGTGGTGGAGGCTGGTGGTCAGGGTGCGATGGCAGACAGTGTCGAATGCGGCCGACAAGTCGAGGAGGATGAGGGCGGCAGTTTCACCGTTGTCGAGCAGGGTCCTGATGTCATCGGTGGCTGCGATGAGGGCGGTCTCGGTGCTGTGGTTCGCTCTGAATCCGGACTGCGATGGGTCGAGGGAGCCGTTCGTCTCGAGGAAGGTGGTCAGCTGTTTGTTGACGGTTTTCTCGATGACTTTAGCGGGGAAGGGGAGGAGCGAGATGGGACGGAAGTTCTTGAGGTCTGTGGGGTCCGCGGTGGGTTTCTTCAGGAGGGCGCTGATCTCTGCATGCTTCCAGCCCTCCGGGAATGTGGCAGATGTGAAGGAGTTGTTAATGATGTCCCGGAGATGGGGTGCGATGATGGAGTCGGCTTTGTTGAAGATGTGGTGTGGGCAGGGGTCGGCTGGGGAGCCGGAGTGGATGGTGTTCATCATGAGGGTGGTGTCTTCCGTGCTGACGGGGTTCCAGGTGCACAGGGTGGTGGTGGGGGGTGTTGGTTCGGTGGCTGGGTATGTAGTCTGAGCGCCGAAGCTGTCGTGTATATCGGCGATCTTGCGGTGAAAGAACGTGGCGAGTGAGTCGCAGAGTTCTTGCGATGGAGTGATGTCGTTGTTGCTGGCGCTGGGGTTGGAGAGCTCTTTGATGATGCTGAAAGAGTTCTTTGCTGTTGTGGGTGTTGTTGTCCAGTCGGTCTCTGAATGATATCCTTTTGGTGGTGCGGATCAGCTGGTGGTGTTTGCGGATGGCGTTCTTGAGGGCTGTCATGTTTTCTGTTGACTGGTCGTGGCGCCAGGCTTTTTCGAGGGTACGGCAGGATTTCTTGGAGTCTTTGAGATCGTCGGTGAACCATGAGGCTTTCTTGCTGTCGGGATTGCTTGGAGGGTTCTTCAGTGGTGCAATGGCGTTGGCGCAGTTGGTGATCCACTGTGTGAGGTTGCGGGCTGATTCGTTGGGGTCCGTAGTGTTGGTGGGTTGGTTTTGGCTCAGGGAAGTGGTGAGCTGGTCGGTGGTGATCTTGCTCCAGCATCTACGGGGGGCTTTCTGCGGGCGGAGGTGAGTCGTGGTTTTCCTGAAGTTGAAGTGGATGCAGCTGTGATCGGTCCAGTGCAGTCTGGTGGAGTGGCTGAAGGAGATGTGGTTGCTCGAGGAGAAGATGGGGTCAAGAGTGTGGCCGGCGTAGTGGGTGAGGGTATTGACCAGTTGCTTGAGTTCGAGGTTGACGAGGTTGTCTAGCAGGGTGGTGGTGTTGTTGTCCTTGTTGTTCTCCAGGTGGAAGTTGAGGTCTCCTAGGAGGATGTAGTCGGAGGAGGCGAGGGCAAGCGGGCTGATGAAGTCTGCGATGGCTTCGCTGAATTGTGTGCGTGGTCCCGGAGGTCTGTAGATGAGAGTCCCTCTGAGGGTGGTCTTGGCGTCGGTGTGTATCTGGAAGTGAAGAAGCTCGGCGGTGGTGAGGGGGTCATCGGTGTTGGTAGTGATGCGGATGGTGTTTCTGTAGACAATGGCGATGCCACCTCCGGCTTGGTTGACGCAGTCCCTGCGAAAACAGGTACCAGGGGCACACCAGCGGCGAACCCTAGGCAGCAGCAGTAGGGCAAACACGGGCACCAGGAGGAGCCGTGTGGCGTGGAGAGTGACCTGAGGTCAGGTTATATAAACCATTTTTATTATTCAGAACAAATCAAAAAGTTACCTAACAATTAGGCCTCCTCATCTTTCAATCTCTGACCAGGAACTCTCAAATTTAGGAAGCAGCCCTGACGCAATCTTACCAAATACTTAAATACTGATTGTACCGGTCTTCGATGGATGAATGACTGTGTTGACAGTGTCTGGTTTGGACATTGTGTCCAGCAAGTCTGTAGAGGTCTCATGAGTGGATGGATCCCTCCACTTAAGATTAATCCCTGACAATATATAGCCATTATCCTGTCATGGTTACTTGTAAGATTTCTCCTACATTGCAATGGGCCAGGTCAACATAGGATAATGGTGGAGCAAATGAGAACGTCAGTATGACAGTGCAGGCACTGCTGTGTTGATTTCCTTGTGCTCATGGTGGCCATGTGTTGATGCATCACTGAACTTATATCAAACAACAATGTCTCAAACAAGGGTATCATTAATAGAGCAAATTTAAGCAGCACAATCAATTGCAGTGGATTTGATCCAAAGATCAAATCCACTGCAATTAATTGTGCTGCTTAAATTTGCTCTATTAATGATACCCTTGTTTGAGACATTGTTGTTTGATATAGATTACTGCCCCAGTCTCCTTGTGGTTTACGGGCTACCTCCTGTGGTCTGATACTGCATCACTGAACTTGTGACAGACACTAGTGGGTCATGTGAAATCTCAGGGCTTTTGTATGACCCCAGGGATCCTATGCCTCAGTGCATCATTGCCTTCCCAAGAGTGCAATAGCATTACATGACAAATGGAAAATTCAAAGGTCTTCCTTGTTAGTGTCAACACATGCTTAGGTTGCATGCTTAGAATTCCCAGTGATTTGGGAGTCTTGTCTTCGTATCATGCAGGTCCCAGGGACAGTAATCCCAAATATTCTCATGTTGACTTGGCCTGTGGGGATCATGGGAACCATTTCCTACTCCAAGTACCACAGTATACCCTGGGTCATGTGGACAGAGAGGAAGATTAGTCATACCAGCTGAGAGTTGGTAGGAGACAACGCCATCCAACCACAATTTTTCCTCCCTGTCAGTTAATATGAAGAGCGCAGTGGTGGCTCCTCCGCTAAGTCAGAGGAGCGTCTCCCCACTGCTTTTTAGCAGTGAAATAAAGAGAAAAGAAAATTATAATAACTTGCGTTATTATCATTTTTTTCTCCTACTTCCGCAGCTTTGCGTGAGGGGTCGGGCCAGGGAAGGAGTGGTAGCACACTCATAAGTGCATAATGACTGCTTGGCCGGCCCTCTTGGGGCGCCCAAAACAGTCTTGCGCACTTCGCATGTTCTCCATGCAGGCTGCATTACAGCCTGCATGGAGAACATGCCCAGGCTCCCAGTCAGCACCTGAGTGCCGAAACACGGCGCTCAGACCAATCACAACGCTGCTAAGTCAGTGTTGTGATTGGCTGGCTGATTGGCCCCTGAAACAAAATCGTCCGAAACCGGCCCTGGCAAACAGCTCGGCTCCCCCTGGGGGCCAGCCAAGCAGTTTGCCAGGGCCGGTTTCAGTTCCCAATTCGGCCGTGATGCTCACTTTATCCATAGCTGTACCACAGACCATACTTTGTGGCCCCTGGGAAACTTTTTGCAAGTACC
Source organism: Triturus cristatus (assembly GCF_964204655.1). NCBI lineage: Eukaryota > Metazoa > Chordata > Amphibia > Caudata > Salamandridae > Triturus > Triturus cristatus. Next base: position 1,198,238,234 of record NC_140579.1, on the reverse strand, counting down.
CATGAGCTGGAAGAATCTGAAGCCAATCTAGAGAATGTTCCAGAAAATGGTATAAGAGAAGTAAATAGCTACAACAGTATCTAAAATTTTGACTGCGGAAAAGAGATACATTTCTCCCAAACCTTAACTTTATTCAGGTGAGCTTTAACCACAAACCCCACCATGCAGCTGCTATATCTATTGCATGGGATGGCTCTTAGCCATGTAAACTGCATAACATACTCAGCCTAGGTCCACCCAGAAAACACATATGGGTAAGCAGGAAAGCAAATAAACAATTATCTATGTAAATAGAAAAGTAAGCATGTCCCAGTGTAATATAAAAACTTAAAGGCAACTCCCTGCAGGCAAGTCGGCATTTGTACTGGACTATAGGGACTTAAATGAGAATGTAACCTGCACATTCATAGTTAAACACACAACAACAGATATAGTTAATGGCCTTCAGATGGGAACCAAATCTTATCACTCACTGCACTTGTCAGACACCCCCTTGGCATGTCATTCCTAGCCCACCATCTCATAACAGTATCCAATCATACTCTCTCTGACAGTAGATCCTCTTCCATTAAGGTGAGCTCACTCATCATCAGGGGCTCTGTTGGACTCCTTAGAATTAGCGTCCAGTCTGTCACTTCCACTGAATCCAAGAATCTCTACAGATCCTCTGAATTATGGACTTTGCTATTCTTGTCATCTATATGATCACCTTCGTGACCCGTTCTAGTAGTCAGTAGACAACGCCCACTACTTAAATTGAGTGAGCATAGCTAGCAATCTGCTTATTTTTTTGGTTAGTCTCTTGTGAAAAGTTTGCAGCTATGAAGATTCTTCCATTCTTGTTCAGAAAAGGGCTGTTGTTCTTCTTTGCTAAGGAAATGGCATGTCTTCCATGTTGATGTGTAACAAACCATGCTATTATCAATTTTGGGGCACTTGCTTTAAGACCTAATTCTGTGCGTCTTTTGAACCTTTAGGGGTTGAGAAAACTCACATTGTTATTGATAACCAAAAGATATGACGTACCATATCAAAACAGGGAAGAATATGGGGTACTACAACAAACACACACATCATGCAGTACACCTACCACACACCCACAACTACTGCATTTACAACACAGCTGTTTCGTCACAGTGACATTTACCATTAAAGTGCAAATCACAACTACGTATATAAAAAAATTATTTATATTCATTAAAAAACAAAGGTTAAAGTGATGTTATAGTAAGTTGAAAATGTCAGTTAAAATTTTAAACTAAAACAAACACTGAAATTCAAGACATAGTTAACTGAAGCAATTATAACCAGGGCTCTCGGGTTTATGGTATTTTTTTTTTTTAACATTTTCAGCTGTATTTATCGTTATTTATTTTTTGGCCATCTAATTGGCATTTATCGATATTTATTGCGTGTTTTGAGAATAAATTGAGGCATAAAATTGTATATTTCCATATTTTTTTAACAGCTAAACATGAACGCATACTTTGATGCTTTTCACATTTTATCAAATTAAGCAGCCAAATATAATATATCAAAACACCCACAAGTAAATATTAGCATTGTGTACAAATATATGCTATTATATGCCTATATTTAAGGAAATCTCAATCTGTTTTTTTAACTCTCCATGCTGTATTTCTGCCCAGCTGTTGGCCTGGAGTTCATGAAGGACAGCATGGAGAGTCATTCACAAGAAGCACAATTTTGTGTTTTTTCCGATTTTAAAAATAAATACACACAGGAAACACATAGTTTCATGTCTGTATTTATCTGTAAAAATTCGTAAAAACGGAAAACTGGGAGCCTTAATTATAACTAGCACCAGTCACCATGTTATCATCAATTATGTCATTTCAGATGTTCCATTGATGTTATCAATGATGTCATAGTACATGTCAAGAGTAATGTAAAATGTGAGGCCATAACCATAACCCTACAATGTAATTACTACCCCTCAAAACATACCATCTCTAAAAAGTAAAAATAAAACCTTTACTACCCTTCAACCCTATTACTATCCCTCAACAATATCCATTCTGAGCCCTAAAAACACCTTAAGACCCAATATACTACCCATCCTTGAAATCTAAAAGCCACCTATTAACCCTACACTCTACCTATCCTTGAGCCCTAAAAACTCTTTACCTCCGCATGCGTCCCCACCTCTAAACATTAAAAGTCTTTACTACCCCAATGCACCACCTACCCCTGAGACCTATAGGCTATTTATTGTATTTATGCACCACCCATCACTGAGCCCTTGTAACTCCTTATTACCCATAGGTTTACCTATCGCTAAGTCTCAAAACCTCTGTAGTACCCCTATGCACCACCCATCCCGGAGCCCTAAAAGCTTCTTATTACCTCACAGCCCTAAATAATCTTTACTACCCCTACACATCACTTACACTTGAGCCCTAAAGCTGCTTACTACCTTCATGAACTATCCATCCCTGTGCTGTAACAACTTCTGAGCCCTAAAAATGCCTTACTAGCACATGCAGTACCTATCACTGAGCCCTAAACTCCCTTGCTACATGTGACCACTTTCCACCCCTGAACCCTAAAATCCCCTTACTGTCCATGATCACCACCCATCGCTGAACGCTAAAGCCCCCTTACTACACCTATAACTACCCATCCCTTAACCCTAAAAACCTCTAAAATCCCTTAGCTCTACGTAGCTCACACCCACCAATGACCCACACTTACCTCGTAATGACAAATGTTTTTCCCAACTCCATTATTGTGGTCCCTTGTTGTAGCAGATACATTGTAATGGTATAATACCACAGGGAATAGGTTATTCTTCCAAGTACAAAAGATCCTATGTTCAGTTTGCAACAGCCTTCACACACTTAAGTGGTATGCTTTATAATCGGGCTGTGCTCCTCGTTAAGTAGATCATATGATCAAATGCCAGTAAGCTCCGATGTCCATGAACTCTTGTTAGAGAACTTCTATTTTGGGAAGTACTGCCAGAGTAACTATGGGGCTCTTGGGAGGCAGTTAAAATTACTTGGAGGTGTCCAATAATGTATTTATTAATGATCCTTATGGTAAGATCAAAATGAAAAAGGTTAGATATAAAGGGTCTCTCTTGTCCCTACTATCCTACCATGCAGTCAACATATTTCTGCCATTTTCAAATGCCCCAAAAAGTCAGTGGCATTCATCAGGCCATAAATACTGAGACCAGTTCTAAATCAGGCATCCCACACTAAAGTAAGCTACTTCTGTGAATGGTACATGTAAGATAAAGCATTTTGAAATAATAGTTTATTTTCAAACCATCATTTGGCTCCTATAAGTCCCTATGTGGTCATATATGTTGGTTCATCAAAGGGGAGCCAAAGTAGCACTTTATGTCAAACTTTCTTGAAAAACTATTACCCAGCATCTAAACCTAAAGATGAGACTCTTGCATTCGGATGGAGAACATACTCTAAAGCATGCCACATAAATGGGTGAGGGTTAATGTGTCCTGAATATAGGATCTCTTGGACCTGGAAGAATAACATCTTCCCTATTTTCCTATGAAACGTCATATCATCTGGTTTTCAGTACCCAAATTGGGAGGAAATATGTTGGAAATCTACAAATCTCCCCTCTCGCCCCTTTTGTTGATTTATTTACATTGCAAATTGGCGAGAGGCACCATATGATGGATTATTCCTCCTCTTCTGAAATACCCAGAAAGTGAATGTAATCGCACCGGCTTCTGTCCTCCAAGTCAACAATTTTTCTTGCACATAACTCAGAGTTTTATTCCCCAGTCAGGTCTCTTGTTTATTTGATCCAGCTGACTCTCAACTGCTATCAGTCTCTTTACTGAGGCATCCATTCTGGCTTGAAACATCATTATGTCCATTCTGAATGACCTTACTTCTGCTGTGGTGTCCTCAATGCTGTCCTTTTCTGAACGTTTTGCTGCCTTGATCAAAGATAGTTTTTGCATGGTGTGTCAAGTGTCGCATCTGACATTTTTGGAGTAGGCCCTTTTTGTTGCCCAACTTTCTGTCTGATGCTTCTGTCCTCAGCAACTGCCGAAGAGAACAGGAGTTGGCGCTGCAGAATCTGTTTAGACAGAAGGAAATTCAACACACTGACACACCATTGCCCAAGTGGTTTGAAGGCATACATAAGTCCCTCAAAGCCTAGCAGGGTGCATGCATCCCAGTATGTGCAGATATAGAGCATGGAAGAACTTCATTGCATCAAACGTCTACACTGGCCTGCCTTTCATGCCATAAAGGGGGGTAAAGCAATTATAGATCGAACATTGAACACTTCCAGCAGAGTTAATGAGCGTTCAGAATAGTTCAGAGACACTGTAAAATTAAAGTGATTGAGTCATTGTACTATAACACACCTAAGTAGAAATTGCTAATTAGCTGGTCTGGTGACTCTGTGGACAAATGCATCCAATACAGGAATCTATGTTTGACTTCATGTTCACCGGTTCAAAGCCCAGTGAGTTCACTCAGCGTTTTATTTTTCCAAGGTTGATAGAATACTACCATTGGGTTGGGTAACAATAAACATCTGTTTTTTCAGCACCAAGAAGCCCTTCAGGGTGAAATGCTCTTTACAAATGCACGTTATGTTAATGGTTGGAATCTGCAGATGTGCGTTTGGAGAAATACCACTGCTTCATTCTGTACAGGGAGTAAAGTGCATAAGTGCATATCCTCACACTATCATCCCACCAACAGCGACCAATCTTGTACCTCTACTTAGCTATGCACACAAGGAGTTGCTCTCGCCTCCTTCAAAGAAAGTCAGGGGTAGGGATGTTACTTTGATGCACACCCACTCTGTGATGTTGCCTCGCTTTGTTCTGTTTGCACTTTGAAGTAATTTCTGATAATCACAGCCTCCATATAACTTCCTATGGCCTGTGGGGTACTCTCAGATTGTACTGCCTCTGCACCAGTACGACGGGACCGATTCCTCAGAGCTTTTCGTGGTGGGGTGGATCGCATGTTATTTGCCGGACTTTCCTGCCTCCAGTCACCAGCACCTCTAAGGCATTTCCTCAGCCTTTCCAATACAACCTGCATTCATGAAACCTCCATTTCGGAGAATAGTGTGGCTATTATCCCGAGGGTTGCCCATGTGTGATGTCAAAACCAACTTTCCTCCTCAGAGATTACGAGTTACCTCTAATAAGGACCTAAGAATAAGAATTGAAGTTGCCCACTTCACTCACCGCTCGCCTAGGATTGCTAATTCTGTAACAACAATTTGTTTTGCTGTTACTGCCAAACGCATATATTACAGATGACTGTAAACTGCTAAAGCCTTTTGCGTCTCTGCAACAGCTTTTTCACACCTGCTTATGTGGAATTATTTTAACTTTCTGCTGACAGTTGCTGGTGCACTTTTCCCTTCTGATTTCATGTCTTCAAAGCATTCCCTTCATTCTGACTTTATTCCCTCGAAATACATTGGGCATAAATGTCTACTAATGCAGAAGTAGCAGTGGTTTTACCAACTGTCACACATCCCCATTATGCAAAATAGGCATGTGTTATGAGCGAACATATTTTATAAACATAAAGTAGAAGTCCTGAAATAGGTGCTCCACAAAATCAGACACCCTCCTAACAATACTTGTGTGAATATAGCATTATTGATATGGGAGCACACAAAAATCTATTGAAAGCGTTGATAAATCTCAGTGTCCTCTCTAAACAGATACAGGAACATAAGTTAAAGTGCAGTTACCGGACATCCTGACATGGCTTACTTCGCTGAATAAACGTCTGCCAGACGTCTCCATGCAGCTCACAGTTTACTCTTCAGGACAGATCAAAATCGTGAACTCTGAGGCCCTTTCAGTGCTTTAAACCTTACTGTTCGAACAAAAGCTGATAAACAGGTGCATGGCCTTGGAGGGTGGTGGTGTCTGCCTGCTAGGTATAGATATGCTAATAGGATCATTTAAGCCTATGGTTGTGTGGGCTACTGCAGGGGGTAAGGTAGTCTAAAGCAGCTCCTGACAGGTTAAGCACTCCGACATTGGCTTTGTTATGATGACTACTTCCTGCTGTGAGGGGCACACAGACACGTCATTTTCTGCCTTATCTGAAAGTTACTAACAAGTCAAAGAAAAACAGAGAGCTGCAAAGGCCGAATTTGAAAGTTCGCCATATGCGCATTTGAACTATAGCTGAAAAGTGAGTAAGTTGCATAGCATTTTATTTTGCAATAAATTAATCTTATTTATTATTTGGCATCTGTACTCTCTGTGCGCACTTCAAGAGTGGTACAGCGGTGTGTTTAAAAGGAATCTACACGCTTGATAAAAATAATTACAAGAGTAAGGGCAGACACTTTTTATTCCTGCAATTCAAAATCTTACTTAAGAAGGCATCATGAACCTAGAAATAATGAGTGCGAATGGTGCTTCATTATGTTCATCTTCTAATGTTTGATTTTATTGTAGTTTAAAACAACCCTACATTCCAACCTCAATAGTTTGTTTTGATAAAATTTGCCCTCTAGGAGAGCAATTGGACTTAGCATTGACAACTTCATAGAAACTGATCTAAATATTGAAATACTTGCGCTTCGTAAGAGCTCAAAGATTGTCATCGTCGGTGTATGAATGTATGCCTAAAGACGGGACTGTGGACTTTGCCACTGCTTCTGGAAAGAAAAGTCATCACATCGTATAAAAACATACATTTCTTATATTCGACATTTGCACTTTCTCACATAAATTAAAGGATGATAAATGGTTTCATTTTCGAAAAACAAAATTCACTGCAGAAACGCTTGCTTTAACTTGTGGGCTGTGCTAATGTCGGAGTGACTCCAGATAGTTGAGTGCTGCTGCTCAATGGAAAAGCACATACACCGGTGCCCCTCGGTGAACAGGACTCGGCAGGAGCTGGGAGTGTCAAGGTCTAGGCCTTTTGACATTCAGAGCTGCCTGGGACAGCGCGCATTCCATTCGCACCTCTCCCTCAGCTATAGGCATAACAATAGAAGCCCGGCACTCGCACATCAACAGGAGGGGGAAGGGGCTGCTTCAGAGAATGAAGTACTGCCGGAGCTCTTCTCTTTGGAAGTGCAATGCTCGCCTGTATGCAGGGCTGGAGAAACGGGACCCCCAGTCTCAGGTCTTTGCAAAGCTTTAATTTCACCACAGTCTTAGAAATTATTTTAAACATCGACTGCAGCCCATTTTTTTATTAAAATTGTACATTCCGAGCATACTATAGAAAATGTCTCATCTCAAATCCGTAGATATTTTTTTTTTTAAAGAAAATCTCTACACATACATTACTGTGAGGGGTGACAACACACTTTGAAAGCTCTGGATGTGCTTGTAATTTTTCCATTGTTTGAATTTTCTCTCTGATAATGTTTGGCTTTTATTCTGTGCTGTCTGTGTGATTTCTCAGGACATGGCTGTAGCAAGTCTCCCTTTGAAACGGGAAGCTAAGTGGTACATGCTGGGCTTTCATAGAGAAACCTATAAATTCCTGGGGGCAGACTTACAAGAAAATGACGCATCTGTAGAGATGCGTCACTTTCCCTGCGCCAACATGCCAAATCCTTGCCTCACCATGGATGTGCCGTATTTACAATACGGCACACCATGGCGCAAGGATTGACAGATGCGTCAGAAATTCTGACGCATCTTTTGACGGAAAAGTCACGCATTGCTGGAGTCGTGTCGCAAGCACGATGCAACTCCAGCAATGCTCAGGGGTGCCCTATGCCTAACATGCTGCGTCACTCCTTACGCCTGCTTCAAGCAGGCGCAGGGTTTTGACGCAGCATGGACGTAAAAGTGACTCGGTGAAATCTTGTAGATTTCACTGCATCACTTTTACGGGGTTTCCTGCGACGGAACGCCCACCCTGCATACATTAAACCTGAAGCGGGTTCAATGTGGCGCAGGGCTTCACAACATGACGCATCTCCCTAGATGCGTCACGTTGTAAATGGGCCGCAACTTTTACGCTGCCGCTGCGTCACAAAAGTGGCGCAACAACGGTGCAAAAGTGACGCAAGGGGCTTGTAAATCTGCCCCCTAGTATTATCCTTCATGTTCTGTAAATTGTAGTTTACCTTTTCCAAACACAATGCATAACAATAAGCCCTGGAATTCAACAAGCATTGGCAAAGCCAATAGGTCTGGCCAGTATTTTCAGCTGCAATCCAAAACTACTACTTTTGTTTTAGTTTTAATGTGCTAACACATTCACATAGGATAAAAGGTAGTGTAGTAGCCTGGACGACTGCAGCGTAGTGTTAACAAACCTATCCAGCTCTTCGCTCCACCTCAATCAATCAATCAATCAGTGAATTTGTAAAGCGCACTACTTACCCGCAAGGATTTCAAGGCGCTGAGGGCGAGGGGGAGGGGGGGGGGGGGGACTGCTGCTACTGGTCGAAAAGCCAGGTCTTGAGTCGTCTCCTGAAGGTCAGCAGGTCTTCGGTTTGTCGTAGGTTGAGGGGGAGGGTGTTCGAGGTCTTGGCGGCGCGGTGGGAGAAGGACCTGCCTCCGGATGTGGTTCTACGGATGCGCGGGACCGTGGCCAGGGCGTGGTTAGCGGAGCGGAGTTTCCTGTTGGGTACGTAGAAGGAGAGTCGGCTGTTGAGATAGGCTGGGCCGGTTTTGTGGAGTGCCTCGTGTGCGTGGACCAGGAGCTTGAAGGAGATTCTTCTGTCGACGAGGAGCCAGTGCAGGTTCCTCAGGTGGGGGGTGATGTGGTCGCGGCGTGGGACGTCGAGGATTAGGTGTGCAAAGGCGTTTTGGATTCTTTGCAGTCTGTTGATGAGCTTGGACGAGGCTCTGGCGTAGAGGGCATTTCCGTAGTCGAGTCTGCTGCTGCCTAGGGCCTGGGTGACTGTTTTCCTCGTGTTTGTCGGGATCCATCTGTAGATCTTGCGGAGCATACAGAGGGTGTTGAAGCAGATGGAGGAGACTGCGTTGACTTGTTTGGTCATGGTGAGTTTCGAGTCGAGGATGACTCCCAGGTTGCGTGCGTGGTTGGTAGGAGCCGGGGGGGTCCCCAGTGATGCGGGCCACCAGGAGTCATCCCATGCTGAGGGGTTGGGCCCGAGGATGAGGATCTCCGTCTTGTCTGAGTTCAGCTTAAGTCGGCTTTCCTTCATCCAGTCGGCGATGGCCTTCGTTCCCTGGTGGAGGTTGGATTTGGCGGTGTGGGGGTCCTTGGTGAGGGAGAGGATCAGCTGCGTGTCGTCGGCGTAGGAGATTATGTTGAGGTCGTGCTGTCGGGCGATGCGTGCTAGTGGTGCCATGTAGACGTTAAACAGCGTCGGGCTGAGGGAGGATCCTTGTGGGACGCCGCAGATGATCTCGGAGGCTTCGGACCGGAATGGGGGGAGGCGGACTCTCTGAGTTCTGCCGGATAGGAAGGAGGTGGTCCAGTCCAGGGCCTTGTTTCGGATCCCTGCGTGGTGGAGGCGCGTGCATAGTGTGGGTGGCAGACGGTGTCGAAGGCGGCGGAGAGATCCAGGAGGATGAGGGCCGCCGTCTCACCGTTGTCTAGCAGGATCCTGATGTCGTCTGTGGCGGCGATGAGGGTGGTCTCGGTGCTGTGGTTGCTGCGGATGCTGCGGAATCCTGATTGGGAGGGGTCCAGGATGCGGTTGTCTTCAAGGTGACGGGAGAGCTGGATGTTAACTATCTTCTCGATTACTTTTGCTGGGAACGGAAGCAGGGAGATGGGCCGGAAGTTTTTGAGGTCGCTTGGATCCGCCTTGGGTTTCTTCAGAAGGGCGTTGATCTCTGCGTGCTTCCAGCTCTCAGGGAAGGTAGCGGTCTCGAAGGAGAGGTTGATGATGTTGCGCAGGTGGGGTGCAATGGAACTGCTGGCTTTGTTGAAGATGCGGTGTGGGAGAGGGTCCGACGGGGATCCGGAGTGGATTGTGCCCATGGTCTTGATTGTGTCCTCGATGCTCACGTTGTCCCAGGTTGTCAGGGAGTCGTGGTCGGTGGTGTGCGGTGGGTCCGGCTTGTCGAGGTCTGTGGGGGTCGTCTGGGGGTTGAAACTGTCATGGATGTTGGTGATCTTTCGGTGAAAGAAGGTAGCGAGGGAGTCGCACAGGGCTTGCAATGGCGGGATGTCGTTGGTGTTGGAGCTGGGGTTCTAGAGTTCCTTCACGATGTTGAAAAGCTCCTTGCTGGCTGTTGTGTGCGTTGTTGTCAAGGTGGGCTTTGAATGAGGTCCTTTCGGCGGTCCTGATGAGGTGGTGCAGATGGCGTCTTTGTGGGCAGCATGGCTGTCCGGCGTCTTGTCGCTGTGCCATTTGTTCTCCAATTTCCTGCAGGTGTGCTTTGAAGCTAGGAGTTCCAGGGTGAACCAGCGGGCTCTCTTGCTGGTGTCTCTGTTGGTGGGCTCTTTCAGCGGGGCTAAGGTGTTGGCGCAGTCGTCCATCCAGCGTCTGAGGGTGAGTGCACCATCGTCGGGGTTGGTGGGAGGTTTGAGTGCAAGGTTTGTCTGTAATTGTTCTTCAGTGACTTTGCCCCAGCAGCGGCGGGGGATCTGTGGGGTGCGGTGGTGTGTGAGGGGTTTTCGGAAGGAGAAGTGGATGCAGTGTTGGTCTGTTCGGGTGAGTTCAGAGGCGTGGCTGAAGGCGACGTGGGGGCTAGAGGAGAAGATGGCATCAAGCGTGTGACGGGCGATGTGGGTCGGCGTCGTGACGAGCTGTTTTAGTCTGAGGTTGGCGAGGTTGTCGATCAGGGTGGAGGAGTTGTTGTCGTTGATGTTCTCCAGATGATAGTTCAGGTCTCCGAGGAGGATGTAAACGGTGGAGGTCAGCGCGTGTGTGCTGATGAGGTCGGCGATGGAGTCGCAGAATCGTGGCCGGGGTCCTGGCGGTCTGTAGACGAGGGTGCCTCTTAGGTTGGTCTTGGGGTCCGTGTGGATCTGGAAGTGCATGTGTTCGGCAGTGCTGAGAGTGTCATTGGTGTTTGTTGAGACCATGATGGTGTTCTTGTGGGCGATGGCGATTCCTCCTCCGGCTCCGTTGGTGCGGTCTCTGCGGGTGATCTTGTACCCGTCTGGGATGGCTATGGCGATGTCTGGAGAGGAGGCTTTGTTCATCCAGGTCTCGGTCAGGAAGGCGACGTTCGGGGATGCGTTGTCGAGTAGATCCCAGAGCTCGACGGCGTGTTTGCGTGCGGAGCGGGTGTTTATCAGGATGCATCTGAGCTGGTTGGGTTCCGTCGTTGCGGGTGTCTCGGCACCTTCGGGGCAGGAGAAGCTGCAGTTCCGGCAGGCGAATGGACCGTGGGTGCGCTTCGGGGCGGCCTTGCAGCAGGTGTGGGTCCTTCCTGGGTTGAGAGGGATGAGGGTGTTGGCGTCGTAGCGGAGGCGGTCTTCATGGCTGGTGCGGGAGGCAGGGGTTCTGGCTCTGGGCGTGGTCCAGGCGCGGATAGGCGCAGGTGGGCTTGCCTTAGGCGCGGCCGCACAGCGGCCGCCATATATGGGGAGGTGGGGAGGGAGGAGCAGCTGGGAGGCGGGAGGCATGTATCAGGGGCAGCGAATGGGCGCGGCGGGGGCAATGCCGCAGGGGAAGCAGCTGCAGGGACGGGAGCAGGGATGACGAGCAGTCACGGGAAGGAGACAAGGCAAGGGGTACAGAATCAAAACAGGGGGCACAGAAGTAAGTGAAGGGGTGCAGAATCAAAACAGGGGGCACAGAAGTAAAGCGGCGAGCGGGGGACAGACGGAGTTACAGGCAACAGAGAGCAGATACAAACCTAAGGCCACCACTGGCCACCAGGGATGAGGCACAGGTGGTAGCCTGCGGGTGGTGGAGGGCCTCGACTTCAGCGGTGGCAGTAGGCGTCAGCGGGGGTGCCGGCGGAGCTGCAGCAGGGGGAGGGTGACCTACCAGACAAGGTCAAGGGTTGCTTCGGCCTGTAGTAAACAGAAAGCAACAAAGCAACAGCAGCGACTTATGCATGCACATAAAAAGGCTGTGCCTTAATGCGCTGCTGTATTGGAGAAAATACAGGATGCACCACATGGCAGCTTGTTCTACTGTTATCAAACAAGAAGCACTTGGTATTGTGTCTGACACAGCTTCCTCTTTGCTGCTGGTTCAAGGCATGGCAGCTTGCCCGTCTCTGCATTGCAGTGCATTCATTACCTACCATGGATGCCATTCATAAAGATGTCAGACAGTGAGAGTCTTCCCAAGCCAAGACAGGCTCTACGCCTCCTTATCTATGCCTGTTTGGTTGTTACCCATAAAACACAGCTCTGATTTCAAAGTATGGATAACCCAATGTTATATGTCGAAGTTCTATGAAGTTTTCACAAGGCAAAGTAATTGTCACTATAAACAAGAAATTGATTTCCAGCTTTTAGAAGGCACCCAAGAAAGAGTGTGCATATATATTTGTATGAAAACAATGATATTGAAAAATATCAGTAAGTGCACATAACATTTTTATAGTTAAGATCAGTTTATTTATGTATATTTTTTATTCACATATTTATCTTTTTTTTTTGTCTGACATTGTCCAAAGGGCAATGTAGAATGTTTGAGGGCTCCATAAACAGTACAATTGTATACAGTAGAAAGGAGTATAGCCACTTCTAATATTTAGAACCGGAGAAGAATATGCAGTTAACTTCCCCACCACTTTACTCAGTCTAACAGCCGCAGAGTATATACACCATCAAACAGGTGTATTGAGATGATAGCAGCTGCAGTTGGTGCAGAGCAAGCCAACATAACCTAACATTTTGGGCCCTCAACAGTGGGAGTAAAAACCTTTCACTTGGAATAACATATAACTTGCAAAAGAAAAAGAAATTAAGTGTATTCTGGGGAGAGCTTGAGTCACAAGGACATGACATGAGCTTGGATTCATGAAAAACTTTGCTAGGATATGAGACCAGTAAGTGCACTATATTAAATCTGAACCATATTAAATACATTCTCTGTGAGTGCTGTAGAGGAAAAAATAGATAAGATTTCATCTGGTCTGTAGTCAATAGTGGAACATAGACACTCTTTGCTTCCCCAACTCCCTGGCTTGCCTTCGCTGCAAGCAAAAGGCCAGGAAATCTATCTTTAGTTGTTGTTAAGAAATGGGAACCTCTGTCTTTAGAGCCATAAATTAATTGGATGAGAAATCCAGGTGGGCCTCGACCTTGCGTGGACGTGGACACAGTGCGGCCAGTGAGTAATGTGTCCGGATGTCCGGCATGAGGCGCATGTGATCACTGTGTGTTTTGTGTGTGCTGTGCCCTGATTGGCCATGTGTTCCTAACTTCATGTGGCGTCTGCCTTTATGGTGTTTTGGGAATGCAAGCTCCCCTCCGGCCGTGTGTGCTTTATTGGGGCCACTCTCCTTGGATCATTGTGGTGCCACTGCACCTATCTGTGGGATTGATCTGTGATTTCTTGTTTGTACGTTTGTCTGCTGGTTATGTGCCACCCCACCTGTGACCTGTCAATTAGTGACCTCGGGCCAGGGTCTCAGGGCCTACCTAACTATGTATTTCTGAGTCGGGGTTGACGTGGAGTTCACAACAGGTGAATTTGTCAATAAAGATGTGATTTTGGTTTTCTACATGAATGTATTGTTATTCATATTGACATCAGCTTTTTCAAATTTACACCTCACATGTGGAATCAATCAAGGAAATAGGGCGATAACAAAGGAGATCTGATCCGTTGCCCTTTTTAAAGATGGGAACAATAATAAAATTTGACCAGGATTTAGGTGGACCAATGGCAGTGGCACTTCTTAGCATGTTCGTGATAAGTGGGGCCCAAAGATCGATATTAATACTAAATATTAGTTTACGAAGGAATCCTTTTTTTGGTTAAAACAATTGGAGCGATAACAGCTTGACAGTGGTGTGCTACCTTTCCCAGTTCCAAGGAAACTACCATACGATTATGGTCACTGAGGCCATTCTTTAATATTTGAAATTTAGTGACCTTATCATTGTGATGCATTGGAAGAGCAATTCGATCAATAAGACTACTTTGTCCTCTGCCCAAATAAGCAACATGGCCATATGATGGTATTGTGATGAGATCAATGGCAAGGGCAAGCAAATGTTTTGTCAAGATTGCCACTTCTTCATAGATTTGGAGCAGTTCTGCTCTCTCCAGTTCATGCAATGCAAGTGAGCAACTTTGCTTGCTGTCTTGCGTTGGGTCAACTCTTTGAAAATCTGGGCCTACGAATCAGCATCTCCTACGGGTGAAACTTGGAAGTGAAACCTAGCGCAGATGCACAATGCTTTTGACACTGTGCAACCCAGAGCGTGTGGAAGTACCATTAAGACATGTTACTGCATTGTTCCTACTCAAACAAGGCCTTCCTCCACCCAAATGCGTAGAGCAGAGTTGTTTTTTTCCTTTTGATGAGCTCCCACAATTTAAATTTCAAACAAAAAATAATTCCTCAGTGTTTTTGGTAAAAGATGAATGATCGTATATGCTTGATATTGCCATGTTGTGTAGCAACACCAACCTTTTACTTTTTAGTGCCAGTTCCGAACGTCCTAAATCCTCCAGTTTGATGCCCTAGTAATAAAGGTTTGTCATGATAGTTTTCACTGCAGTATTTCTATAGTGGTTTATGATAAGCTTCATGTCAACCAGAAAATGGAGTAATATCGCTTTCATTGTATTGCTCTTTGATGCAATTACTTTCGAAATTCACTTCTCTTTGTTGTGTAAAGAAATTAAAGTTGTACGACACTGTGAACAAATGTACACATACTCCAGTGTTGTTTTATCTACAAGCCTGTGAATATAAGGAACCCATGGAAAACGGAAGTATATGGTATGCTATACCATTCATTGTTATATTTCCCCAGCAGGTCTCATCAAAAACCATGAAATGTGACAATAGTTAAGCTTCTGTTTATTCTGCTTTTGAGTTGGGGCAGGAAGGGATGTGTTTAATAGTTCCTGGCAAGAACACTAGCATTCCTGCCAAGCATTTTACAACAGCTTTGAAAAATTAAATATAAAAGTGCACTGGGGGTGCTGAGCAAATATTCCAGTGGCATTATAAGGGTCCCATGGACCCTGATATATGGACAGAATGTGTCCACTTATCTGTTGCTTGGGGAGTAAAAGGCAGCTATAACTCTAGTGTATACTGTGCAACTGCACCGGCTGCACTAGTAAATAATTTGCTTGAAAGACAGGTTCTTTCTACCTTTGTATGAATGTGACATAGAGTGGCGCTTTTTATGTTAATTCAAATTCAATTATTCTTTCAAATTTGGTTGATAGTGCACAATATGTGACTTCAGTTTCAGCAGAAATCTTTGCTAAAAGTCGCGAGATCACTACGGGCTGACGCTAAGACCTATAGAAGGCAAAGGCAATCATTTCGGTGACTTCTGCAGACAGAGGTCAATAACTCGTTCTCCACACCAGCACCACAAGCACGCTTATTAAGAATAGCAAATATGAGTCTGTATTCAGAAAACTGGCCCTTTTTAACTGGAAATGAGCTGTACTTCTCCAATACCTCAATTATTCTCCCAGTTTATTGCAGGAAACATAGAAGTAGTCAGTTCAGTCTAGTTTTCTAGTTTGTATTCTGGGCATGGGCATATCACTAGTCTTCTCACACCCACAGATCCAGGAATTTAAAATTCATGAAAGTTAAAAAGGTGTTAGTAACTTTTGATTCCTCAGCTGAGCAAAGAGTTTCTGTCTCAGCCGGGCACAGGCTTACATTATTAATTTGACACTGGGCTGGTATTTGACCTGGGCACAGATCTTCAGTCTGACCTAGTCACGAGTATGCAATCTGAGTTGGTCAAGGGCCTAAAGTCTCAGTTCAACGTAGGGCTGCAGGATGAGCTGGGTACAGGTCTGCAGCCAAAGAAACGCACTGGGCTTGCTGTTTGATCTTGCCACAGAGCCTTAGTCAGAACTACACACAGACCTAGAGCTTAGGCACAAGCATGAAGTCTGATCTGGGCACAGGCCTGCAGTTTCTTCTTTGCACAGACCTGCAGTTTCAGTTTGCTAACAGGTCTGCAGTCTGCGAAGGGTGCATGTCTACAGTAAGAGTTTGGTGCGTGGCCACAGTCAGAGTTGGACACAGACCTGTTGTCAGGGCTGGGCATGGGAATGAAGTCTGAGCTGAGCATAGATCTACAGTCTCAGCTGCGCACAGAAACAAGTCAGAGCTGGGAACAGGACTGATAATGAAGATGGCCAGAAGCCTGCAGCCTCAACTGGACACAGACAAGCAGTCTGAGCTGTAAACAGACCTGCAGTCTCAGGTAGGCATAGGACTGCAGTTTTGAGCTGAGCACAGGGATATAGTCTCACCTGGGCATAAGGGTTGAAGCTGGAGCTAACTATCGGGCTGCAGCCTGGCTTGTATTGTAAGGAAGTTATATTTTTCCTGCTGGATGCCTTGCCCTTGTGGTAGAGGTGTGTGAAATTCACATAATTTCCATTTGCATAAATATGAGGACTTTCTGGAAAATTTTGCGAAATTATGCACAATTACATGAGCTGCAAAACCAGTATTTAGTGCTTTCTTTTAGTGTGAAATGCATCCTCATGTCTACTTTGACATGCACATTGCACATGACTCGAGCAGCAGCTGCTCTCTTTCTATTCGTTCATGTTATTCCAGTACTCCCACAATATGATTTTTCTCCCCTAATAAATGGAAAATAACACAAAGTCTCATAATGGCCTAATTTCAGGCATTCCGGTAAAAAGCATAAAGCAAAATGAAATAAAGATTACTCCGACATAACAAATATTTTGTTCAGGCCTACTCTCTAGTACAGACTGTCTCAACATTATTTTGCAACTCTACTTTTCCAAACATCAACAACTTCCTACAAAAGATTGTGTGCCTGGAGCCCAGCTGAAGTGGCCAATGTAGAAACAATTCCTGTTTCTACATTGGTAATAGATTAGCAATGGAGGCAGCCTGTGGTGCTGTCTCTTATGTAAGAAACCAATGTCTAAAATGGGCAAACACCAGCATCTATGATAAACGGCAACATTTAACGTACAGTCCATTGAGGCTATGAACCATAATAAAACTGTTATATTTTACATTTGGACATGCATGTCCAATGTGTTTTCTAATGTTGAAAGTAAAGGGTTTGGCATCTATTATAGATAAGAATGTGTATGCAAAAAGGAACAAAACTCATTTTGTATCAAACATCAGTGCAGGTAAGGTATGGTGCCCAGAAATCCCACATTTGCCAAGACGGTTCTCGTTTTTCAGCATCTGTCCCGGCAAATATCTATGAATTCAGCACATGTCCTGATTTTCAAAGATGGTCAACTAAACACACAGGAAGGCATGTATTAACGTGCACCTCAGCAAGATTAATTAGTAGCCTTTAAAAGAAATGAGGTCATTAAATATGATATGGTGTGTAAAAGTTACATTTCATTTATGCTTAGTGCCTCTATGTCATCAGTTTTCTAAATTGGTGAGTGTTACCCAGAAATCCATTCTGTGCCCAGGGTCACTGCTAAAGTTTAGCTCTCCTTTTATGTTTATGGTGTGCCCCAGTTTTTGGTTTTCAAAATTTGGTCAGTCTCTGCCTCGGTTTACAAGGAGCAATGCATTTTGAAATGTAACTTTATCACATAATACTAATACCTCTTTTTAAATAGATATTTACCCAAAGTGCATCCAGCTCTCAGCACTGTTATGAAACATGACTGCACGGCCTAAGTCAATGGTATCAAGGAGAACAGGTTGAGTCCGCCCAGCCACACATGTAAACTTTTAAATGCACACATTACATTAGAATCTCTCGAGCGCATGTTCAAACACTGAGCTCCCATACCATTCTAATGATTATTATTTGTGAAACTGACTAGAGGAAAGGACCAATATTCTCGAAGTAGTCTACTACTTTCCAAAATCACTTGAGTTTGCAGTGCTTTATCTCAATGAAAACATCTTTGCTGTGCTGTCTGTCTACTTTACTGCCTGACAAGAAATAATTTTTTTCCAATTAGTAAGAAACATCATTCTTCTACTTAGGGAAATCAGGGATCAGTTTTAACCATCTTTTAAATGAAAGATTGATTGCACCACCAAGACCGCATTTGTTTGCAATTTGTTTTTATTTTGATATTTTAGGTTATGGTTGTTATGAAACATAAATGCATTTGGAAAGGTAATCAATAAATGTGTAGGAGGAAGAAGCCAACAACAAAAGTGACTTAAAATGTTTACAAATCTTGTGTAAACTCGATTTCTAAAGCAGAGCTATTTACATTTATTCTGACATGGATAAGTAGTTACTGTTTGTGACTAATTTGCAACATGAAAAAAGATATCATCTGGAGGGAAATGTTGCCCTTATTAGTTCTTCTAATTTTATTTATTAAGTCTGGGTAGAATTTTTAAAACATAAATCGACTTTTCTGCTTTTTAAAGACACAGGCAGATGTCCCAACATTTTGCACTGGGTTTACTTCACAAAAGTGATGCAATCCAGTACAAAGGGGCAGATTTATGAGCCCCTTGCGCCTCATTTACACCGCCGTTGCGTCACTTTTGTGACGCAGCAGCTGCGCAAATCCTGTGCCATGCTGCGGGGTATTTACAACGTGACGCATCTGGGAGATGCGTCACTTTGTAAATCCATGCGCCTGAAGTAGGCGTACCTGTGCAGGGGGGGGCGTTCCGTCGCAGGAACGCCTCCTAAAAGTTGCTGAGTGAAATCTACAAGATTTCACTCAGTCACTTTTGAGCCAATGCTGCGTCAAAACCCTGCGTCTGCTTCAAGCAGGCGTAAGGATTGACGCAGCATTGTAATGATAGGGCACCCCCAAGCCTTGCTGGAGCTGCATCGCGCTTGCGACGCAACTCCAGCAATGCGCCGCCCTTCCGCCATCAGATGCGTCACGCATCTGTTTAGCCTTGCGCCACGATGCGCTGCATTGTAAATGCGGCGCATCTATTGTGGCGCAAGGGTAAACTTTCGTGACGCATCTTTCCTGGCTCATCCCTGCTGATTTGCAGGGATGCGCCAGGAAACATAAATCTTCCCCTAAATATTTATTTTGAATTTACTATCCTGATCAAATTGCAATTTGCGCTGAAAATTTGCCTGTAAGTAATGCAATGCAGTGTTTTGCATCACTTTGCATCAAGGGAGAATGCCATGGGTAGTACATGGACATTCGCTTGCAACCACCCATGTTTTTATATGTAAAACCCTATCTACTATCAATATTAGGGAGGGGTTTGCCCAAAATAAAAAAATGCATCTTCGAGGAAGGGGTGAAAAAGAGGAAAGTTTTTCTTTTTCAAAACCTTTATAGTGCAGCACACATCTAAAGTGGGAAAAGTTGTAAAGTTTGTCTAAGCAAAGCATTTCGTACTGGAAGGGTAGCCTTCCAGTAAAAAATGAATGCTAGACATGACACAGACACCTGTGCACTATGGTGGAAAGGTGTGTGTATGGCTGTAGGCAGTCTGATTGTGCGCCAGTCTTAGTCGCTATGCAAACAGTAACGTAGTTAAATAATTGCTTATTTTAATACATGGTGAAATTTGAAAGTGCATCGTAAGAATCTCATTTTCTCTATGGCTTGGCTTCCGTGTATGAATATGTCATCAAGTCTGGCTGTACATAAATGTGGTGTACTCAGCCAATCAACATCTTTTCATCCTATTTTGTTTAAGTGCATGTAATCAAACCAGTTCCTACAAAAGAAACCCATCATTTTCACAATTCTAACATATACATGTAAAGGCAGGAATTCAAACATTCTGTTTAACCCTATAGTCAGAAAAAATATGTTCGGGTGTGCTGACCTACTGAAAAGGTATCAAACAACTTGGCACAATGGCAAATCGTGCATCCCACACTGTCCCATGTCACAAATTTCTGCTGGTGCACACTCTAGTCTCTGCCTAGTATTCTGCTCTTTAATTAAATCATTCAGAATAAATATTATTGTGATATTTGAATCTATCTTTTAAGAAGTTCACTAATTTAATTAGAACATCCCTCTTCTGTTAAAAATCCCCATGCTGCGGGCATACCATTGCTTCCATTCACTGTCTGCCAAGAACGTAGCCCTTCGCACAATGCAGCGCTACTCACTCACTCATCTAGCCATCACCTAACAGAACTTATTCCATTGTGCATAATAGTATGTGAACAAAGGCAAAGCAAAATAAAACTCTGAATTCCTTATACAGGCATTGAAATGCAACAATAGACAATGATGCCGCAAGGGTATTTACCAAAAATGATCAGATCAGTTTACATCCTATCTCAGTGCAGTGCACCATCATTCCTTAATTGCAGATAAGGATCATAAGGCAATAGTGAAGTATTCTGGGTTTAGAAACTGACCCAAATTGCTTTTAGCAATATTTTTACAACCACAAACAATTTTCCGACACAAAAAGTTTAAAGTAAATAGCTTTATGTAAATAAAAATTCTATTTTAATAAATAGAAAAAATGCTAATTTTCATGAAATATTTGAATAAATACAGGAATATGCAGCATTCCCTTTGAAATATCTGTCCTTTCTGCAATTAGCATGAGGTTCTGGTGAGCAAAGTGTGTTTAAATGCAAAGTGTGTTTAAGACTGCAGTACCACCTCCTGTCTACAGGGGCAGAGCTGAGCACAAATATAAACACACTTGATGAAACACAGGTCCCCACAAGGCAATTTTTTAAAAAGTTGTAAAAATTGACACAGATGTTCCTGAAGCTATTTTTTTATTGTTTAGAAGACATTGCCTTGTGGGGACCTGGGTTCAGGTCCCCACAGTGCACTCAGGTCCCCACAGCGTGAGTGTGTTATCACACCCAAGTCCCCACAAGGATAGTAACACAAACACAAACACACACACACACACACACACACACACACACACACACACACACACGTGTTACCATCCTTGTGGGGACTATGTGTGAACACCTGCCTTGTGGGGACTAACCTTTCCTAAAGTTTTAAAAACATACCAACAACAGAAAAATGTTAAGAAAAAATTCATTATATAGGATCCTGCTTCAAATGTGCAAATATATTGTTATTTAACCGCGCGCACAGAACCATCTTTGTGGGGACTTGAACGTGCCTTACTATCCTTGTGGGGACTTACTCAATAATTATCATTTCTTATTGAATGCATTCACAAACAAATGGCTATATGTTGTTTTTCTCTGCTTTACCTATATCACATGATAGTTTAGACATATATGAATATCTCTCTGTGACCTAGGAGCATCCAGCAGATAGATTTTGATGATAATGTATTTCTCTGTGGAAAAATATAGTATATAAAGTCCACGGAAAGGGATTTTCAGATATCTAGTCTATTGCTGACTTCTCACAAACAATAAGGGATAAGGAAACAGTGAATAGTTAAATTCCTGTAATTGCCAAAGAGCATCCATTGTGGTCAGATGGGAAAGCCAAGTTGAGATTACTTTTTTTTTGCATCAACTTCACCATTGTCTTGGTATGACTGTACAATAATAGTCCCCAAAGATATGGCATGTGAAATGTTCTAGAGCTATTAGAGATAGTGTGCTGTGATAATAAGTTTCAAGCCCCCACAGAGATAGTGCATGATTATATTGATGTCCTGGTTCCCAAAGATATAGTGTTTAATTATAGTCACTCTCAAGTCTCCATAGACCGAGTGCGATTATATTTATGTTAAAGCCCCCGCAGAGATGGTGTGTGATTATAATAATACTCAATTCTCTGTAGAGCTAGTGTGTGGTGACAGTTATCTTAAAGCCACATGAGATAGTGTGTCATTAGAGTGATGTCCAAGTTGCCACACAGATAGCATGTCAACATAGTCCTGCTCAAATCATCCAAAATATAGTGTCTGATTATTATAGTCATGCCCAGGTCCCTAGAGATCTAGTGTTTGGTCATAGTCATGTTCAAGTACACCTACAGATAGTGTACAATGATTGTCGTGCTGCAGTTCATGCAGAAACAGTGTGTCATTACAGTAATTCCCAGGTCTCCACAGAGACATTGTGTGATTACAGTCATTTTCAAGTCCCCGCAGAGATAGTGTGCGATTATAATCATGTTCAAGTCCCCACATAGAGAGTGTTATGATAGTCGTGTTCAAGTCCTCCATAGTGTACGATGATACTCATGCTGACGTTAATGCATAAATAGTATGTCATTTCAGTTGTGCCCTGGTCCCCACAGATATAGCATTAAATTATAATCAGTCTCAAGACACCATAGTGAAAGAGTGTGATTTTCTTCATATTCAAGTTCCCCTCAGTGATGGTGTATAGTTGTAGTTAAGTTCAAGTCATCACAGAGACAGTGTGTGGTTACAATCATATTCAAGTCCACATATAAAAAGTGTTATGATAGTCTTGTTCAACTCGCTATATAAAGAGGATTATGATAGAAATATTCAGGTTCCTGGAGAAATGGTGTATTATATTGGTCATGCTCAGATTCCTGCAAAAATGATCTGTGATTATTGTGATGCTGAGGTGGAGTCACATATAGTGTGTGATTATAGTCATGCTCAAGCCCTGCAGAGGTATTGTGGGATTATAGTGAAGTGCAGGTCCGCACAGAGAGAGTGTGTGATAGCACTCATGTTTAATTCCCCAAAAAGTTAGTGTGCAATGGATTATATTATTGATGTCCAGGTCCCCACAGAGATAGTATGTGATTATAGCATTTTCACTGTCCCTAAAGAGATAGTATGTGATTATAGACCTGCCCAGGTACCCACAGAGATACTATACTGTGTGATAATAGACATGCCACAGTCCCCACAGACATAGTGTGTGAATATAGAGAGGTCCAGGTCCCCATGGAGATGGTGTGTGACTATAGTATTACCATGGTCATCAAAGAGAATGTGTGTGATTATAGACATGCCCAGGTCCCCAGGGAGATAGTGTATGATTAAAGATATACCCAGGTCCTCACAGAGATAGTGTGTGACTATAGTATTACCATGGTCGTCAAAGAGAATGTATGTGATTATAGGGATGTCCAGGTCCCCACAGAGATAGTGTGTGATTATACACATGCCCAGGTCCCCACAGTGATAGTGTGTGATTATACACATGCCCAGGTCCCCACAAAGATAGTGTGTGATTATAGACATGCCCCGGTCCCCACAGGATGGTGTGTGACTATAATATTACAATTGTCGTCAAAGAGAATATGTGTGATTATAGACAGGCCCAGGATCTCGCAGAGATAGTGTGTGAAAAAAGACATGCCCAGGTCCCCACGGAGATAGTGTGTGATTGAATACATACCCAGGTCCTCACAGAGATAGAGTGTGATAATAGGGATGTCCTGGTCCCCAAAGAGATAGTGTGTGTTTATAGACATGCCCTGGTCCCCACAGAGATAGTGTGTGATTATACACATGCCCAGGTTCCCACAGAGATAGTGTGTGATTATACACATGCCGAGGTCCCCACAGAGATAGTGTGTGATTATAGACATGCCCCGGTCCCCACAGAGATAGTGTGTGATTATAGACATGCCCCAGTCCCCACAGAGATAGTGTGTGATTATACACATGCCCAGGTCCCCACAGAGATGGTGTGTGACTATAATATTACAATGGTCATCAAAGAGAATATGTGTGATTATAGACATGGCCAGGATCTCACAGAAATAGTGTGTGAAAAAAGACATGC
The DNA here is from genome assembly GCF_964204655.1 of Triturus cristatus. NCBI lineage: Eukaryota > Metazoa > Chordata > Amphibia > Caudata > Salamandridae > Triturus > Triturus cristatus. The sequence continues at coordinate 1,198,214,562 of NC_140579.1, read as the reverse complement.
CCAGATCCCCACAGAGTTAGTGTGTGATTGAACACATACCCAGGTCCTCACAGAGATAGTGTGTGATAATAGGGATGCCCAGGTCCCCACAGAGATAGTGTGTGTTTATACACATGCCCTGGTCCCCACAGAGATAGTGTGTGATTATACACATGCCCAGGTTCCCACATAGATAGTGGGTGATTAAAGACATGCCTAGGTCCCAACGGAGATAGTATGTGATTAAAGATATGCCCAGGTCCTCACAGAGATAGAGTGTGATAATAGACATGACCTGGTCCCCACAGAGATAGTGTGTGATTATACACATGCCCAGGTTCCCACAGAGATAGTGTGTGATTATAGGGATGTCAAATCCCTCATAGAGATAGTGTGTGATTATAGACATGCCAATGTCCCGGTAGAGATAGTGTGTTATTATAGACATGCCAATGTCCCGGTAGAGATACTGTGTTATTATAGACATCCCCAGGTCCCCACGGAGATAGTGTGCGATTATAGGTATGCACAGGGACATTGCACAGAGATAGTGTGCAATTATAGTTATGCTCAAGTCTCCAGAGTGATGTGTGTGATTAAAGGGATGTTGAAGAACCCATACAGATCATATTAGTCTGGTGGCTTATTAAACTAATTAATCCACTTGAGGGATATGTGTTTCACTTCTCTCTCACATGTTTGAATCCTCGTGTTTCCACTCAGCCTTTCATACTTCCAAAATTCATACAATAAATGCCATTCACATGGATAACAATAAAAATATGGAAGTCAGCACCAAGACACCCCTAGGTGTGAATGTGTACTTTATATATGCATATGAGATGCTGTGATGTGATATGATAATAGTAGTACTTAAGCTACCACCAGAGATAGACTCGAATTATGCCATATCTATTAATCCCACTTCAAATACAGCATTAACTGATTTAAATTGTGTCCCTCCAGGAAGTTCCACACTTCCTTAAATATCCAATTATCTGAGTTATCATTCTCTTTTCTAGCCACCGCCTTATGAAATCTTGTCTCCATCAGGAAGATAAAACTGTATTTCGGATTGCAACAAACTCCCATGCTCATTCTTCCTGACCCTTCAGGATTCTTACAATAGAGAAGTAGATTTAAGAACTGGCACATCTTTATAATTTTTGTTTCTATAATTCGAGAATATAATTGTCCTCTCCTCATAAAGCTCTTATTTCTCTCAAAGTATTTCTTCTACATGGGGCTCTTTCTAGCTACCCAGGCTCACACTCAATAAATATGTATATAGGTACATACACCTTGTTTAACAAACTTAAAACATTTATTGTGTTTGGGTATTTAAATATTTTTTTAATGACTGTCGGAATGGAATATGTACCCTTTCCCTAGTCCAACACTTTCCCTACTGTTACTTAGATTGGATTAGGAATTGTAAATCTAGCCTATCCAATTCCAATGCTTTCCTTATTGTTGCTTAAATGTAGTTGGGATAGTAAATCTCACCCGTTCGAAATTCAACTCTTTCCCTACTGTTGCTTAGGATAAAATGATAATAGTAAATCTAACCCCTTTGAAGTCCAATACTTTTCCTTCTGTTGTATATATTGGGGTGTGAATAGTAAATGTCAAGCCTCACACTTTCCCAGCTTTACTTAAATTGCAGTGGGGATAGGAAATCTAACCTCTCTGAAATTCAAAGCTTTCCCTTCTTTTGCTAAGGGTGGAATGTAAATAGTAAATTTGACAGCTCAGAAGTTCAACACCTTCACTACTGCTGCTTAGACTGGAGTGGAAATAGTAAATTGAACCCCTCTGAAGTCCAGCACATTCTCTACTGTTACTTAGATTGGAATGAGAGCAGCACATCTAACCTGTCCAGAGTTCAATACTTTCCCTACCTGTTGCTTATACTGGGGTGAGAATAGAAACTCCAATCCCGCCTAAATAAAACACTTTCCCTACTGTTGCCTAGATCAGAGTGGGAATAGTAATTCCAACACTTCTGAAGTCAAATACTTTCCGTACTGTTGCTTAGATTGGACTGGAATAGTAAATGAGGCCTCTCTGAAGTCCAACTTTTTTTCCTTGGGTTGCTTAAATAGGAGTGGGAATAGTAAATGTAAACCCTCCAAAATCCAAACCATTAGATTGGAGTGGGACTAGTTAATCTAACTCATCTGAAGTTCAATATTTTATCTGAGTTTGTTTAAGTTGGAGTGGGAATAAATGGAAAATGTAACCCCTTTCAAGTGTAACACTTTTTTACTTTTATTTTAGTTGGAGTTAAATAAATTAGGTTTGCGGTTTCTTTTAATTGCTGTTATATATTTTAATTATATATCTTTTTATGTTAATCATTTAAAAAAAACTATTTTTATTTGAAAAATATATTTTTATTTATTCACCTAAGTGTGTTATGTTTCTAATATATATTTTTACAATAGTTTTCATTACTGTTAATATTATTCTTGTCCTAAAATTATCGCTCTACCTAAAAAAAAGTGCAGTTTACCCTAAACTGCTATAAAAATATATAAAAATTTATAAATAAAAATCTCCACCTATTGCCACTTGAATAAGTGGTAATAGACCGTGAACAACAACAAAACCTAATACTTAACTATAAGTAAGACTCTAACCCAGAATGCAGAGAAAGAAACTGCAGAGCACAGCAAAACTGTGATAAAAACTGATGAACACAGCCATTAGCCAATCACATATTCACTTCTCAGCCCCATTTACTGTGGTATACCATGGACATACCACGGTATGAAGTGGTACAATATACAAGTATATTTTTTTAAAACTATACGTTTAACCCTACTTACACTATTTACAGACACTACCAACAATGAACATTTCCACATTATAATGTATATTATTCCTGCCACCTGACATTTACATTCATTCTGACACTTTCACGCTACGTCTCTTTCAATTAAAACTTTCTCTACTCCTCTCCACTTTATGACACTTCACTTTATGCCACTACATCTTTGCTATTCTACTCTACGCCACTCCACTTTACCCCAGTCCATTATATACCACTACATTGTACGCTAATTCACTGTACGCCACTCCACTGTACTTCACCCCGCCACTCTAGGCCACTACCAAAAATGAACATTTACACATTATAATGTATTTTCCTGCCACGTGAAATTTACATTAGTTCACACACTTTCACTTTACGCCTGTTTCAATTAATACACTTTACTCTATGCCACTCAACTTTATGACACTTCAATTTATGCCACTCCATTCTATGCTATTACACTCTATGCCGCTCCACTTTACATCAGTCCATTATACACTACTACACTGTACGCTTATCCACTATACGCCACTCCACTCTAGACCACTCCATGCCACACCACTCTACTGTATGCTAATATACTGAATTTCACTCTCTTCTATTACACTCCAGTCAATGCTACTTCACTATATGACCCTCCACTGAATGCTATTCCACTGTATGAAACTCCACTCCACTCCACTCCACGCTACTCTACTCAATGCCATTCCACTCTGTGCCGCTTTATGGTACTGTGAAGTAAAAGGTTTTCCCTTTGGACTGTCACACATCAATAATAGAGGCACTACTCAGGTATCATGTCAAAGAGAAATATAACTTATGGAAATGTCTGCCAAGACCAAATCAATGGTCATGTGAAGTTCAGAACTCCCTAATAAAATGCACAATAGAAACCAATAAATGAATGAAAATCGATCTTTCCAATGGGATGTCACAAGGGTGATCCAATACACAGCAATGTCATTAAACAAAGAACATACATAAAGGAAATTTAGTTAATCAATACATGTTTTATTAAAACAAATTTTAAAAAAAAAGAGAGCGCGCATCATAGATACAAACAAAATAAATCAATACACAAAAAGTTCTATTCATAAAAACCAATTTCTTCATAAATATATAGACACATTTTTTTAAAAAACAACAGTCTGCCTCACAAGTCTAAATCACACAAATTAGGTGGAAGGACACATTTTGTAATAAAAGCACCACAATTGTGCTTCAAAAGTGTTGGTTTGTGTTCCCTTAGGACCAGTACCCCTAAGCTCACTATACCCAGATATTTGGTAATTGGTCCCAGGACAAATACAACTCGGGTTTCAAGCGTCGACGCGTTTCGGTGGACAAGTTTATAGAACCACCTTCTTCAGGAAGGGTAATTAAGGTCCTTCCTTCCGTAAATCGTACTTCTAACAATACCTAACAATAAAATGCATACAATACATAGTCAAATTTCAAAATTAATCAACTAAAAACAACATATATACTTAAAAATTGTAAGCAAACATCCTCAAGCCCTCATGTCTACAAATTTTAAAAACATTTCTTTGTATCACAATTCCCTTTTAGGCAACAAATTCATTCATACTGTTTACTCATTGCTGTGGGAGGATCAGACCAGGAAAGACATATTTCCAATTTATTGAGAAAAAGAGGGGGCCGAAGGAGACCATATGTATTAAAGTGGCTATCAATAAGCTTATTATGGAATCTCAATGGCAGGCGTAGTGTAGTATTTAAAACAAGCAGGCAGCGTAGTGAAGGTTCAGGCTAATCAACCTGACCTAAATAATTATTTCATGACAAAGTAGAAATAAGTCGACATATAAAAATGTGTACCTCGAGATTGAGAATTAAGGGGGATGCCTGTAGTCTATAATGGTTAGTAGACCACTCGCCGTGTCCACATAATGATTCAGCTTATTCACGAGGGATAAAGAAATTGGTGTGGATGTATCTGTGAGATGGCAGAGGAAAACAGACTACACTGAGTAACACAAGGCTAACTAAGTTGTACTGAAATGTACCATAGGTAGTTGAAAATAGTAAATACTCACTTTAATGTATTCCAACTTTACTCGTAGACGAGTGGTACTTATTTTCCATCTTATAGAGTAACTACGACGAAGACACTGTAAGCTTTACACTCTAAAATAAGAAGACATCTAGATTAACATTATTGTAAATGAGTCATTATTGAGTTAGTCTCACGTATATTAGGAAAATAACATACGCTTACCTCTCAGCACCCCGTTTATTGATAAGCGGTAGTGGAGGAAGATGGGAGATGGTGTTTGGTAATCTATCACCACTTATTAGGCAACTCGCCAACATAGGCTTTCATCTGTTTAAGACTGGTAGGCTATTGAGGGAAACAATACCCCAAATTATTAAAGCCAAAGATAATCTAAACAACACATTATTGTATGTTGTACCCCACTAAATTATCGATTATCGTTATGTTAGGGGTGAGTCTCCCCACATCCGGTAGGCTCTAATGGGAGATAATGCCCTAATTTGTTAATCCCTAATTGTCGTAAAGGATTTTTTTAGAAATACAAACTGTCCACATTCTTGGCACATCGTGTGGAAAAACGCGGTAACATGGGAGGTGCCTAACAGAGTCCACATATCCCCCAAAGGTCAGCACTGAGGTAAAAATAACCTAAAGGACGAACATTCTACACTGCTAAAAGCCCATTGATGACCTGTTCCAATATGATTAAGGGTCAGAGGAATATTTACTTATATCGTATAACCCCTCACTTGCCTGTATAGCTCTACATAATCCGGCCTCCGTCACGCCACCTCGTTTTTCGCGGGTAAACACATAAGCCGTGGTTCGAATGCCTTAAGTACACGGCTACGGCTCCCTCTACGTCATATGGAAGGGACCACCCATGTCTAAGTGGAGTGACTCTGTAGTGTCTGCCCGGGCGCCATATTGGAGTGTTCTTATTATAAATCAAAAGTGTTGAGTCCTCTATCTCGGCTATCCGTGCGGCTGTCAAAGTGGGCGAGTGCTCACACTCGATCTGATATCAAATCAAAGCAACCAATTAATTCGACTGACACACGCAGTGAGAGAAAAATATCTCACGGAGTGTTATAAGGACCGAATTTTGAAGTATGAGGTTGTGACAAAGGAATCCACTAATGGATATCCAAAAATGGTCGGGCAGGTATTATATAGAAATGTATTGGAACAGTGTCCAAAATTAGTTTAATTACGGGTTCCACTGTATATACAAGTTTTAGTTAATTCACTAACAAATCTTCCCAGGGGCGGAGAGGCGTAAACATTGTACGTCTATCGGCGGCGCCATGTTGGAATGGGTACCAAGTACTCGATAAGGATGGAAAAATGATTTGGCAATGAAAAGCTGGTTGGATGATTGACCAGGTATCACACATGGAAGTATCTAGAACCAAATCGACATCAGGGCGTTTGTAAATGTCCAATGTGTAAATAAACGATGCCATTTTTAAATAAGGTTTATTGGAAATCGCCCAGTGTCCTAAATTAGTATGGACGTGATAACAGGTCACGTTCGCGTTCCATGCATCAGAGGACACACTACACCTGCCCAACCGAGATGGAGGTCGCTGAAATAGATCAAAATTCAAATATTGTATATAAACCTACATATCACCCAATTAATGTGTGATATATCCAATAGCGCTGGTAAACACCTAAACCACCAAAGCCAATAAGTTCATAGAAATACACAATGGTGTTCTCTTTATTACCATTCTCACTACTGATTCCTGAATAGGTATGTTTCATAAGGACTAAAGAACTGATCGTACAGTGTCCAATGTGCCAGGTCGCATCGGTTATGGACTAGAGTTTCGATAGGTGAAATTGTATAAATTTCAAGATAATATCTAAAACAACTAATTTCATTCTCAATGTCACTATGTATACCACTGTAGTTCAGTTGGAGTAATGTAGTCCAATATACGGATATAGCACCAAGGAAAACAAATCATAAAAATGGGATGAATTCTACATTACCAATCTCATCCAGTCCTCCTTGGTGTTCAGACCCCTATCTACACTATCCAAAATAGATATGTACCATTGTTCCCTATTTTTCCGTTTCTTTTCCATATTGCCCCCTCTGATGTTTCCAATGATTTTCTCAATTACAAACCATTTGAAGTCTGTGTGTTTGTGTTTCAACAATTCATAGTGTTCTACAAGGGGGCATTATGTTTCTTGGTTTTCAATGCCGATCTATGCTCCAACAGTCGCAGTACAGCCATTTGGCTGGAGAGCTTTCAGTGTTGATCGTTGTTTAACGACTATTCTCCATCAGGAACCATTGACCTCTGTGGGGCAATATGGACCCATTTAGAACATTTGGGTTTTCGGAGGACCAATACAACAAAATAATTGGCACCGCACCTAAAACCGGAAATAAACTAATGGTGATAACCGGTAACAATGATAAATGGAGTAAAGTATTTAACCTCAAAAAGAAATTAATACGTACTGAACTACACGCTGAGTTTCTTACTGAATATCTTAAAGCCGGTGTGATTCCAATAGGATTACAGATCAGGAACGAACCAGGGTTATTTATAGAGAATAAAAAGTTTCTTGACATTTGGACACAAATTGCAAATAGATGTAGTAGGGACTGGATCATTCTCATCATTGAGACAGCGCAGGAAATGATCATCATAGAGAAAAAAGAGATTGATGAATTAGAGAAAACTCTTTTTGACAATACAGCATTGGAAGATGCCAATAAGAGACTAGATGATATTAATCAAGAGGTTAACGGATATAGGGAATATCTCATTAATAAGAAAACCACTAAGTTAAAGAAAGATGTCAATAAATTTAGTTTAGAACTAGTGTACCCCTATACGACTAAGGATTATTTTTCACAACCAAGGGAAGCAAGAGGACCTAGATCATTTGAACCTAGACCAATCTACTCTAGAGGAGGTAGGAAGATGGTTACCTTTTCGGAGACATCTGGCTCTAGCAGTGAGGAAGATGGACCCTCTAATCCAGATGAGGGTGGTCAAACCCCTTATAACAACCATGGGGATTTTTTAGAACGTCGCCCACGGAGGGGCAACAGAGGAAACACGGGTCAGGGAAGGAACCAATACCAACGAAATCCTCCCCAGGAGTATCTCAAAACACGCAACCAAAGATATTGGCGCTAGATCAGTTGAATATTAACAAAATTCCCATTATCAATCTATCCAATAGGGTTCTTACTAATGAGGAAATGGAGGTCCTAGGTAGAGGGTTTACTTTTGCCCCGACATCCAATGTTAAAAAATTTACGTTAGAAAAGGATCTAAGAGCTTTCTTTAGGAAGATCAGATTAACTAGATTTTTTGAGAACAGGGAGTTTGTGACCCCAGTTAATATCTCTGGTCTTAAAGGGAAGTCCACCTTTACACCTCCGATAAATTCTGTCAGCAAAAATGTGGAGATCTTTGAACATGTGGTAGATATAAGGATCAAAGACATCATTCACAATGCCTTTCCAGATAATAACAACATGTCCAAAAACTTAAGGTTGGCCCTTAAAAATCTTAAAGAAGACCCAAATCTTACCATCAAACCTGCTGATAAAGGCGGAGGAGTTGTTGTCTTTAACACTGATGACTATGACCGTAAAATGCAGTCCCTGCTAGGAGTTGAGGACCACTATCAGAAAGTTCCCCACTCTAGATTAATAACCTTAACTAAACTTGTGAACGACACACTTTTAGAGGCAGACCAAAACAACTGGGTATGTGAAGCTGAACTGAAATTCCTTAGGAATGACAATGCTCTTACACCGGCGATCTATGGACTGCCGAAGATTCATAAAAATGAAAGGGATCCTCCTATGCGTCCAATTGTGAGTGGCATTGGCTCACTTTTAGAACCCTTTAGCCAATATGCAGACTCTTTTTTGAAACCCCTGATCACCCAACAGAAATCCTATGTTAGAGACACCACTCATATAATCTCTATGATCGAGGGTGCCAGCTTTAATGAGAACACACAGTGGCTGGTCACTCTTGACATAGAAGCTTTATATACAAACATTCCGCAGGATGACACCATCAGAGTCATTAGTGAATGCCTAACCCCCGAGGCAACCAGAGGAGCCAATAAGGAATTTATTCTCAAATGCATCACCGTAGTTCTTAAGAACAATATGTTTTTATTTAAGGACGATCTTTTTCTCCAGCGTAAAGGCACGAGCATGGGTGCTACCTGTGCGCCGAGCTTGGCCTGCCTATATGTTGGAAATTTTGAGAATACACATATCTATAATGAGGCGGCGCCCTTTTTTGAAAATATTACATTATGGCGCCGTTTTATTGATGATATATTCTTTATTTGGGAAGGTGAAGAGAGAATACTGTTAGAATTCCTGGACTGGCTCAACTTGGGCGATGCCAATCTTAAGTTTACAGCCCAATATGACAATGTTTCAGTCAACTTCTTAGACATCACCATCAAAAACACAGAAGGTACCCTTATGGTCGAACTTTTTTCAAAACCCACGGACAAGAACACACTTTTACACTATAAAAGCTATCATCCCCGTGCCCAGAAGGACAATATACCATTTGGACAGTTCCCTCGTTTACGTAGGAACTGCACAATTTTGGAAGACTTTTATAAACACTCTGAGACACTGAAGAGTAAACTTCTTGACCATGGGTACCCTAAGAAACTTATAAAACAAGCTTTCAAACGTGCTAGGTTTTATAACCGTGAAAGTATGTTTGAACAAGACCAAGAGAATAGAAGGAAGAAGGATTCAACATCAGAAAAACGCCTTGTGTGTGTAACACAATTTTCAAATATCAGTAATAAACTGAAAAATGTTATCAATTCCAACTGGAAGATTCTTAATGAGGGTATGGAGATAAAACTTCAGAAACCGTTGTTTGCTTTTAAGCGGAATGATAACATTCGGAAAAATCTAGTTACTACTTACAAATCCAACAAACCTCAAGTACAGGCTTCGATACACATGCAGAAAGTTGTAGGCAACTTTCCATGTGGGTCATGCAGCATTTGTGAACACTGCTTAAACACCAAATCAGTGTCACACAATGGTTCTACTCTCACTTCCAAAAGCCTCAATAACTGCAGGAGTAGCAACGTGATATATCTCCTAGTTTGCCCATGTGAATTAGTCTACGTGGGTGAAACTGGGAGAGAGCTGAGACTGCGACTGTTGGAGCATAGATCGGCATTGAAAACCAAGAAACATAATGCCCCCCTTGTAGAACACTATGAATTGTTGAAACACAAACACACAGACTTCAAATGGTTTGTAATTGAGAAAATCATTGGAAACATCAGAGGGGGCAATATGGAAAAGAAACGGAAAAATAGGGAACAATGGTACATATCTATTTTGGATAGTGTAGATAGGGGTCTGAACACCAAGGAGGACTGGATGAGATTGGTAATGTAGAATTCATCCCATTTTTATGATTTGTTTTCCTTGGTGCTATATCCATATATATTGGACTACATTACTCCAACTGAACTACAGTGGTATACATAGTGACATTGAGAATGAAATTAGTTGTTTTAGATATTATCTTGAAATTTATACAATTTCACCTATCGAAACTCTAGTCCATAACCTGGCACATTGGACACTGTACGATCAGTTCTTTAGTCCTTATGAAACATACCTATTCAGGAATCAGTAGTGAGAATGGTAATAAAGAGAACACCATTGTGTATTTCTATGAACTTATTGGCTTTGGTGGTTTAGGTGTTCACCAGCGCTATTGGATATATCACACATTAATTGGGTGATGTGTAGGTTTATATACAATATTTGAATTTTGATCTATTTCAGCGACCTCCATCTCGGTTGGGCAGGTGTAGTGTGTCCTCTGATGCATGGAACGCGAACGTGACCTGTTATCACGTCCATACTAATTTAGGACACTGGGCGATTTCCAATAAACCTTATTTAAAAATGGCATCGTTTATTTACACATTGGACATTTACAAACGCCCTGATGTCGATTTGGTTCTAGATACTTCCATGTGTGATACCTGGTCAATCATCCAACCAGCGTTTCATTGCCAAATCATTTTTCCATCTTTATCGAGTACTTGGTACCCATTCCAACATGGCGCCGCCGATAGACGTACAATGTTTACGCCTCTCCGCCCCTGGGAAGATTTGTTAGTGAATTAACTAAAACTTGTATATACAGTGGAACCCGTAATTAAACTAATTTTGGACACTGTTCCAATACATTTCTATATAATACCTGCCCGACCATTTTTGGATATCCATTAGTGGATTCCTTTGTCACAACCTCATACTTCAAAATTCGGTCCTTATAACACTCTGTGAGATATTTTTCTCTCACTGCGTGTGTCAGTCGAATTAATTGGTTGCTTTGATTTGATATCAGATCGAGTGTGAGCACTCGCCCACTTTGACAGCCGCACGGATAGCCGAGATAGAGGACTCAACACTTTTGATTTATAATAAGAACACTCCAATATGGCGCCCGGGCAGACACTACAGAGTCACTCCACTTAGACATGGGTGGTCCCTTCCATATGACGTAGAGGGAGCCGTAGCCGTGTACTTAAGGCATTCGAACCACGGCTTATGTGTTTACCCGCGAAAAACGAGGTGGCGTGACGGAGGCCGGATTATGTAGAGCTATACAGGCAAGTGAGGGGTTATACGATATAAGTAAATATTCCTCTGACCCTTAATCATATTGGAACAGGTCATCAATGGGCTTTTAGCAGTGTAGAATGTTCGTCCTTTAGGTTATTTTTACCTCAGTGCTGACCTTTGGGGGATATGTGGACTCTGTTAGGCACCTCCCATGTTACCGCGTTTTTCCACACGATGTGCCAAGAATGTGGACAGTTTGTATTTCTAAAAAAATCCTTTACGACAATTAGGGATTAACAAATTAGGGCATTATCTCCCATTAGAGCCTACCGGATGTGGGGAGACTCACCCCTAACATAACGATACTCGATAATTTAGTGGGGTACAACATACAATAATGTGTTGTTTAGATTATCTTTGGCTTTAATAATTTGGGGTATTGTTTCCCTCAATAGCCTACCAGTCTTAAACAGATGAAAGCCTATGTTGGCGAGTTGCCTAATAAGTGGTGATAGATTACCAAACACCATCTCCCATCTTCCTCCACTACCGCTTATCAATAAACGGGGTGCTGAGAGGTAAGCGTATGTTATTTTCCTAATATACGTGAGACTACCTCAATAATGACTCATTTACAATAATGTTAATCTAGATGTCTTCTTATTTTAGAGTGTAAAGCTTACAGTGTCTTCGTCGTAGTTACTCTATAAGATGGTAAATAAGTACCACTCGTCTACGAGTAAAGTTGGAATACATTAAAGTGAGTATTTACTATTTTCAACTACCTATGGTACATTTCAGTACAACTTAGTTAGCCTTGTGTTACTCAGTGTAGTCTGTTTTCCTCTGCCATCTCACAGATACATCCACACCAATTTCTTTATCCCTCGTGAATAAGCTGAATCATTATGTGGACACGGCGAGTGGTCTACTAACCATTATAGACTACAGGCATCCCCCTTAATTCTCAATCTTGAGGTACACATTTTTATATGTCGACTTATTTCTACCTTGTCATGAAATAATTATTTAGGTCAGGTTGATTAGCCTGAACCTTCACTACGCTGCCTGCTTGTTTTAAATACTACACTACGCCTGCCATTGAGATTCCATAATAAGCTTATTGATAGCCACTTTAATACATATGGTCTCCTTCGGCCCCCTCTTTTTCTCAATAAATTGGAAATATGCCTTTCCTGGTCTGATCCTCCCACAGCAATGAGTAAACAGTATGAATGAATTTGTTGCCTAAAAGGGAATTGTGATACAAAGAAATGTTTTTAAAATTTGTAGACATGAGGGCTTGAGGATGTTTGCTTACAATTTTTAAGTATATATGTTGTTTTTAGTTGATTAATTTTGAAATTTGACTATGTATTGTATGCATTTTATTGTTAGGTATTGTTAGAAGTACGATTTACGGAAGGAAGGACCTTAATTACCCGTCCTGAAGAAGGTGGTTCTATAAACTTGTCCACCGAAACGCGTCGACGCTTGAAACCCGAGTTGTATTTGTCCTGGGACCAATTACCAAATATCTGGGTATAGTGAGCTTAGGGGTACTGGTCCTAAGGGAACACAAACCAACACTTTTGAAGCACAATTGTGGTGCTTTTATTACAAAATGTGTCCTTCCACCTAATTTGTGTGATTTAGACTTGTGAGGCAGACTGTTGTTTTTTTTTAAAATTTGTCTATATATTTTTATGAAGAAATTGGTTTTTATAAATAGAACTTTTTGTGTATTGATTTATTTTGTTTGTATCTATTATGCGCGCTCTCTTTTTTTTTTTTAAATTTGTTTTAATAAAACATGTATTGATTAACTAAATTTCCTTTATATATGTTCTTTGTTTAATGACATTGCTGTGTATTGGATCACCCTTGTGACATCCCATTGGAAAGATCGATTTTCATTCATTTATTGGTTTCTATTGTGCATTTTATTAGGGAGTTCTGAACTTCACATGACCATTGATTTGGTCTTGGCAGACATTTCTATAAGTTATATTTCTCTTTGACATGATACCTGAGTAGTGCCTCTATTATTGATGTGTGACAGTCCAAAGGGAAAACCTTTTACTTCACAGTATATTTTGGTGCTCTGTTCCTTTGGACGTGATTGAGCTCCTCTCCTTGTTTTCACAAGCCGCTTTATGGTACACCACTACACTCTACGCTATTCCACTAGATGCCACTCCTCTCTATGGCACTCCATTGTACTCAACTGCAGCATATGCCACTCCACTCTACCAGCAACCACTGTATGGTACTACACTGTACAACACTACATTGTATTCTACTAAACTGTATGCTACTAGACTCCATGCTGCTATAGTCTAAGCCATTCCATTGTATGACCCTCTAATCTATGCTACTCCACTATATGCCACTCCACTGTTCATCACTAGCCTTAATGCCACTAAACTCAATGTTATTCCACTCGACACTACCACACTGTACGGCACTCCACTCTGTTACTCCACAGTAGTCTAAGGTATTACACTCTTACCCACTCCAATGTATACTATTCCACTGTACACCACTGTACTCTACACTAGGTGACTTTATGCCAGTACACTGACCTCACTCCACTCTATGCATGTTCACTCTACACCCTTCCACTGTATTCCTCTCCACTCTATGCCACTCCATTCTATGCCACTATAGTACGATGTTCCAGGCTACGTCACTGCTAAGCCTGGGCGGTGAACTATGCTCCACTCGCGGAGTTACCGCTGAGTTTTATTCCTCACTCGCGCTCGTCAACATCAAATTGGCGAGTTCGAGCCAGGAAAATCCATCTCCATGCAAGAATTTTCCTCCCTGGTGGGCGCGACCGAGGGATATCAACCTCCCGGCGAGATTTCTCAACACGGGCGGCCAGATTTCTCAATGCGAGTGGCTGCGTATGCTCGCGACCGCTCGCATTGAGAAACTGTTCGTTTGCGCTGAAAAAACTGCCGCTCGAGTAGAAAATCTACTCGAGCGGCAGAAAAGAAGCATTGCCCACTTACGCTGTGCATGGTGCCGTTTGCGATAATTTCACAGCGCGGACAAACACCCAGCGCTGAAAATTACAGCAAACTGCATTTTTCTAAAACACTCTGCTGCTTGCAGAGCTCCGTGTAGCGTGACAGAGGTTTTTTTGCAATTCATGGAGTTTTATCTAGCATAACTCCGTGAACTCCGCCCAAGCTTAGTCACTGCCCTGTATGCAAGTCTAGTCAACCATACTTCGTTGTACACCACTCTACTGTATGCCATTCCAGTATACACTATTCCAATGTATGCCACTACACTGTATAACACTCCAATCTATGGCACTCCACTGTATGCCACTACTCTGTACGCAAACCCACTCTACACTTTTCCACTGTATGCAACTCCACTGTACTGCTCTCCACTGCATGCTATCACACTTTATACCACTCCACTGTATGCCACTAAACTATATGCCACTCTATTATACGCTATTCCTTTGTACATCACTCCACTCTATCCCACTCCACTATATGCCACTCCACTCCACGCCACTCCACTCCGCTCTATGCCACTCCAGCCTATGCTACCCAAAGGTCCCTCTTTCAACTCTACTCCACTCCATTCTCTGACACTATACTGTACGACAGTAAACTTTACAATACTGTCCGCCACTGTTTTTTACTACACTCCATTTAATGACATTCCACTCGACAACAGTAAACTACATTTTTCTAATGCACTCCGCCACTTGCGTAGCTCCGCATAGCACAGCAGAGTTTATTTAGCCCTTCGCCGAGTTCTGCGTAGCGTAACTCTGTAAACTTTGCCCAGGCTTAGTCAGTGCACTGTATGCAAGTGTAGTCAACCATACTTCATTGTACATCACTGCACTGTATGGCATTCCAGTAAACACTATTCCAATGTATGCCACTACACTGTACAACACTCCAATCTATGGCCCTCCACTGTATGCCACTACACTGTATACAAAACCACTCTACACTTTTCCACTGTATGCAACTCCACTGCACTGCTCTGCACTGTATGCTATCCCATTCTATACCACGCTAATGTATGCCACTAAACTATATGCCACTCTACTATACGCTATTCCTTTGTACATCACTCCGCTCAATGCCACTCCTGCCTAAGCTACTCAAGTGTACCTCTTTCCACTCTACTTCCCACTCTGACACTATACTGTATGACAGTATACTTTACAACCCTATCCTCCAATGTTTTGTACCACACTCCATTTAATGACACTCCACTCAACAACAGTAAACTGTATGAATATAAACAAAATGTTAATGTAAAACATTGAAATCCCATTAAAAAAACAAAGGTTAAGGATAAGATATAGTTAGGAAAACTATTTCTTCTTTGTATACAGTACAAACAAACTACACAAATATTAGACATTCTAAAGATATAGTTATAACCTCAATTTATAATTTGCACATCTCTTTCAAATTACTATGCCATAATTATAACTCACTTTTATACTTGCTCACCCCCTTCAAATCACTAGAAGTCATGCACCTACCTACACAGTCTTGTCACCTCACTTGCCACATTGAATGGACTATAAGTCACCACTCACAGAGATGGTGCGTGAAAGTAAACATGTTCAAATCCCTACATAGATAGTGTGTGATGATAATGTTCAAGTCACCACACAGCTATAGTGTGAAGATAATGATGTTAAAGCCTTCAAAGAGATAGTGTGTGACCATAGGCATGTTAAAAATCTGCATAACATGTTATTATGGTGGTGGTCCAGTCCCCACCAACAGTGTGCTTAGAGATTATCAAAGTTAAGCCCATATAGTGGTAATGTTTAAAGATTATGATATTCAAGTCCCCACAGAGATAGAATGTTATTATAGGCATGTTTAAGCCTTCACATCGTATGATATTATAAGGGTTTCATGTCTCTACTGATATGCTGTGTTGAAACTATTATGGTCAAGACCATATAGTGATAGCGAGAATACCCTCTGCATGATAGTGCACCCTACAAATCTGCACAACATAATATGGTGTTTAAAAGATAATGATATTCAAGTCCCCACAAATATATTGTGGGATCATAGGCATTTAAGCTGCAGCATAGTGTGTCATTATAGTTGGCCTCAAGTTTCTACTGACATTGTGTGTAAAAAGTCTCATGGTCAAGTCCATACAGTGATAGCCATGATACCCTCCCAGGTGATAGTGCCCTCTTCAAATCTGCATAAATAGCATAACTTAATATGAAAAGATAATGATATTCAAGATCTCACAGAGATAGTGTGTGAAGGTAAGCATTTTCAAGTACTCACAAAGATAGTGTATGGAGATAATGTTCAAGTCTCTACACTGCTAATGTGTGCAGATGATGATGGTCAAGTCCCCACAAAGATAGTGTGTGACTGTAGGCATGTTCAAGAACCCTCTTTCTGTGTGATAATTGTGATGTTCCAGTTCCTACCGATTTAGTGTGTGAAGATTATCATGGTCACTTCCTTACAGTGGTAATGTATAAAAATAGTGGTATTCACATCCCACAGAGATAGTGTGTGAATATAGGCATGCTTAAGCCTTCACATAGCATATGATTATATCTGTGATCAAGTCTCTACCGACATATTTTGTGGAGACTATCATAATTAAGTCCATAAAGTGACAGCCAGGATACCCTCTTTGTTGATGGTGCACTTTACATATCTGGATAACTTAACACAGTGTGAAATGATAATGATAGGCATATCCCACAGAGATAGTGTGTGATTATAGTGATGTCCAATTCTCCACAGCGATAGTGTGTGGGTATTGGGATGTTCAAGTCCCCACAAGAAAAGTGAGTAGTGTCTGAGGTGTTCTAATCTTCACAACAATAGTGTATAGTTATTGGAATGTGCAAGACCAAGAGATGGTGTGAATATAAAAAATGTCAAGTCCCTACAAAGTTAGCATGTAACGATAATGAAGTCTCCACAGAAAGAGTGTGTGACCATGGGCATGTTCAAGAATCTGCATAGCATGTGATTATAGTGATATTCCAGTCCTACCAACATTGGGGCCTATTTATCAAAAAGGTATGCAGTGCAGCAATTCCTCGTGCTGTGCCGCATGACAGGGAAAGAGCAGGAATGCGCTGAATTTGATATAATATGACACATTCCTGCCTTTTCCAAGTGCTGGCTCACAATGTGCTGCCTAGCACCAATGCAGGCACTCTTGACCCATGGTGCAAAGGTACCTGCTTTGTAAGCTGGATTGGTTTTGTGCAGGAAGGGACACCTTCCTGCACAAAAAAATACCCTGAGGCATTTTCCTCATCCTATGTGTGCTGAAGAACGCAGCACAAATAGAAAGAGGAAAAATCGACCAACTTGGGTTGAAGTGGCCACTGAGATAATGTGTAAATTATAGGGATATTCAACTCAAACATGGTGTGTAAAGATTATGATGTCTAAAGATAGTATGTGATTACAATGCTGCTCAGGTGTAGTTTTAATTATACTAAAGAAGTCCCTCCAGACACTTTTTGTTACAGTCGTCATGTTCAAGTTCCCAAAGAAATGGGGGTCAATTCACAAACTTCATTTGTAGAACATAAAGTTGTACTACGGTTCACAAACATATGAGTTGTATTCACAAATGTAAACTTACATACAGGTATATGTACAAGTGTAAATTACACTTTTGAGTAACTTTACTACTTCGGACTGTTCACCTTTTACAAGTGTAAAGTTACTGAAAAGTGTATCCTTACGTTTCCCCACCCCCTGAATTCAGGGGCAGGAGCATAATTTATGAGCTTGAAGTTACTACATATTACTTTCCACACGTTGGCAAGGATCTCCACCACAAGGGCAGAAAACTCCCAATGGTAAAGTGTATGGAAAGGTTTAAAACTTTATTAAACTTTGAAATAACTTAAAAATATAATTATGAACGTTAATTAATTTGATGTATTTATTGTTAATGTGGAGTGACACAAAAAATACTGCATTACTAAATGGATTTTAAATAGATTTTTCTTTTTTTTTTTACTGTATACCATTTAAAATAATATAGTTTAGCTGATGGTTAACTAGAAAGAAATTCCCACCTAACGTAAAAATATATATTTGTATTAAGTATTTAAAATTATTAGAAGTGGCATATAGAATTAACAGTAATTTGATAATTTTTTAATAAATACTAATGCTAGATTCATTTTATATTTACAAACATATTAATAACATAGAACATTAATTATGTATTCGTTATAGAATTTTTCAAACAAATTAAATGTAACTATATTTTTTAACTCTTTAAACTATTAAATAATGTACTTTATTTTAACTAGGGGTTTTTAGTTTAAATCCCTACCTTTAATATATTTATGGGAGGGCGCTGCAATACCTGTACCACAAGAAGTGCGATTACATTTTCACAGGAGAGGGTCCGCTATTAGCACGAAACACACAGCTCAACCTGAGATCAGATCTGCAGGGATTCACCAAGGTAATGTCAGCAGTCTTGCAGTACTTGAGAGTAGGCCTGGGCCGTAAATTCGGTTCCACTCGCGGAATTTGGGTAATTTCGCGTTCCGCGTAGAACGCGGAATTACCCAAAATTCTGCATTCCGTGGCTTCGCTGAATTTTTTGCTTGTGCGCGTTCTCAAAATGCGTGTTTGCAAGCTATTTCCCCCCGAGCACGCAAACAGCGATCGCGAACAGGAAAAAAGCATTGCGAACAAGCAATTCCACGTGGTCGCGGAGTTTTTTTACTATGCAAATTCCGCCCACCCCTACGAGAGGCCCTAGGTTTGCAAATATACAACTGCTAAAAATATTGGCTTTGGAAGTGTCTCAACACTTTAGCTTGCCTCAGGTTCTCCTCACCGGGTGACATCCTTCATCTTCAACCTCAATGTCTTGGCAAACAAGACACAATCTCTCATATTTAAAAGTAAAATACTACCCTTTATTCCGGATTAAATTAGCTTCGAAGTTGAGAAGGATTTCCCCATTTTTACCTGGTTTTAATAAACAAAACTGTCAGACTTTCATAATAATCTGGAAATCTTTCAAGCTTCTTCACAAATCTTTGTCTACGGAGCGATTCTTTCACCATCTTGGTATCAACACATCACTTAGATTATGATCAATTCAAGTGTGAAAGCATGAAATAAGCTTTTGTTCCAGACAAAACTATAATTCTGGCAGACTGGCCATCCTCTATTGCCTGCTTGGACTACATTTGAAATCTTACACAAGTTGGGTTCTGCTTCCTTGGGATCATATTCACATAACCAGGGGCAACAAGGAAAAGGGTGTGCCAATGCTTAGCCAGTGATTAGTTCGTCCTAAGTTGGCAGGGTATGCCCAGACATGGGTCCCTTGCTCACTTTGCCACTGGATTCAAGATAGCCTGGCTGATGAGGGTTAGGAACCCGAAACCGGTCCCAGGATGCTTGTTTCCGGTCCAGGGAAGACCTGGCTTGGCAGTTCGGGCTGGACTGTTCCCATGAGGCACAGGGTCAGACTGATTTGCATATGGCCATGTCTGAACTGGGGTGGTGGAGTGAGCTAAAGAATGATGATGGATTAAATCCAGATCAGTTGACTGGGGTTGAGTGTTTGATTTGCTCAAACTCTACGTCCATCATCCCCTTTGGTATCGCTTTAACCAGTGATTTAGCAGCATGCGCTTCTGAAAGTAATACACAAAGCAGGTACATGTGCTACTCCCAATTCATTTTATAAACACTGTATTTAAATGTTATGAACACTGTGGTTGTTTAAAACTAATGATATATAGTTGGGCCATGTTTGACATTTTGTTCGGTATACTTTTAGACCCTTCATTGATAGTCACTTAACTCCCTTTGGGATTTGGAATGCATGGAAATCGTATCTGCATGGAGGAAGAGGTTATTGGGGTGTAGGAGTGAATGTATGTTACTGACATATTTCTATAGCTAGACTCCTTCTTCATCTACTAGAACTTCCTGCAATCCTATTCATCATCTCTGAAAACCAAAGTATTGTATGGATGGGTTCATAACTTATGATGCAGGTGTCAAATTGGAAGCAACAAAGCCTATTTTTTGGCAACTTAACATTTTTTAAATCTCACCAGTTGCATGGTTTTTATTTTACGAAAGCAGCATCAAATGTAAATGTTCTTCATGCTACTCATGTCTGTGGTAAATGGTTTCAGACAGGCAATGCAACAATGATTCTCCAAAAGAAAAAGTCCCATGATGGGCTTCTTGGCAGAGGAAAATACTAACCCTTCAACTTGCCAGAAAGTGGCCATTGTGTTTCTCGACTGTCACCCAGGACTTGTCAATGGCAAAGTAATATCCTGCAGCCTCCTGTATCTGTGAACCTGTGGTAGCATTAAAGAGGATGGGGAAGATGCTAAATGTTGCCCTTCTTTAATGTTTTTAATTTGCATGCCTTTCAATAAAGTTCAGCAGTCAGTAACTGAGGTAAATAAGATTTGCTTACTGGATGACTCTATGCTGAGACACCCATCCAGTTCACAGTTTAGTTTAACAAATTGTTGCATTTTTGAAAGTTTAATCTTTACTCAATTTACCAAACTGGATTAATGCATCTGATAACAAAGATTTTTGAACGTGAGGCTCAGACCTAAAAACTTGAGTCCTGGCAAAGAGAAACCATTGAGTTACCCCAGCCTAATAACTTCTTCACTGTGCCTATACCTTTCTCCCAGATATCTCTCCATTTCATCCCCTTTATTTCTCTTACTCTTCCTCATTCGTCATATGGTTACTAGATTAATTCACGTTGTCATGCCACCAAGAAATCTTTTTTCCAGTGCTGTACCTTCGAATTAAAAAAAAGAAACACTGTATTCTGGAAATTGTAGTCCTGGTTCTGGTCACTTGAAATAATGTAGTGGCATTGACTCAAGAAGTTGTTTCCTGGTAACATGGAGTCACATGGCAATTCTTCATTTACATCATTTTCTCCTCTGCAGATTTTTCCTTTTGCTTCATATTTCATTATTTTGTCTCTCACCGATATCTACAGGTATTCAGATGGGATTCAGTTTCATCATAAAGCTTCCAGATGGCTTTGTTACCTGGAGCATCTTCTTCTACTCCTGAGCACTCTTTCAACATCTTCTTAATACCTTCATAGAGTTGCAGTGCATATTAACTTCAATTCAATGTTGTGCACCAGAAATCTAGATTACAATGGCTTATTGAAAGAAAATCTGAATTTGAAAATCATGTTCCTGCTGAGATCGGGTCATTTATTTTCCCCTCGATGAGATTTCCCTATCCATTTGCAACCCCGCCTTCAGTTTTCGCCAAAAGAGAGACTTTATTACTTCATCCACAGATCTACCAAAGTCATTGATGACAGCTCTCTATATTGATTGTGGTAAAATGTGATATATTTCAAGGGGTTCTCTCTTTAAATAATACACACTATGAGATTCAATTCACCTTTACTTCTCACTCTTAGTGGCAAGACTTCTGTCCATGGAGAGGTGAGGTTCCAATTGTGCCTAGAATGCAATTCTTTCCACAATATGTGGGGTCAGATTGTTCCCAGGTTTCATTTGGGCCCTCTCAGATGTTAGGAGATATTGTGATTTAAACAGACTTCTATTAAGAGATACAGGATGGGGCCAGCAGGAGGGAATTAAAAAAGAGAAACTAATAGAGGGCTAGGTGCACAGAGAGAGACACGAACAGTGAGAAAGACAGCAAGACAGAGACACAGAGACAGAGATAAAAAAGTGGATAGCCATAAGTAAAGATAAATAGATAGATAGGAAGATAGATATATAGATAGATTTGAAGTTGTGCAGATTGAGTTCAGAGTGGGCATGTCTCCCCTCTCCTCTTATATCTCTTTCCTCCTGTCATTTTTGTACATTTCCTTATAACTTTATCACCCCTTTTTTTCTGTGTGTCTGCACGTGCTTCTGTCTCTCCTGCTCTTTCTCTCCTTGACTCCACCACTCTGCCTTTTCCTGTATCTCAATTCCATTCTCTCTCTGCCTTTGCCTATACCCAGTCTTCATCTTTCCCTTGCTGCTTCTCTCTCACTGTCTCTCTTGCTCTTTTTCTCTCCGTTTGTCTCTTCCCCAGTTTCTCCATGTCAATATCTCTGCCTATCTTTTTCTGTCTTTATCTATCCTCCCTTTCCCAGCATATATCATGGCTTTTCTCTACCTCAAATGGTTTTTGTCTACATATCTATTTCGATTTCTACACCCTCTCTGTATTTTGTCCTGACAGTCTCTGTATGACTTTATTTTTCTCTCGGTCTCTCTGTGCATCCTTGTATTTTTCTGCCTCTCCTCCAGGAGTTTTCTGTCTTTCTAGGTCTGTGCAGATCTTTCTCTCCCTCTTTGTAAACATTTCTCTCCTCTATCTCTCCCAATCACTGTTTTTGTCTGTCTCTTCCTGTCTTTCTATCTCTATAGTCTCTCACTTTCTCCCTGCCTCTTGCTCTCTCCTGCTCCACATCCCTTCCTTTCTTTGAGTTTGTCAGTCTCTCCTTATCTTGGTCTTTCTTTCTCTTTCTGTTTCTCTCTACCCCATCTTCTTTTTTTGTCTTTCTCCCCATCAGTACCATAGCTACTGTGTCATTGGTCCTGTTGCAAAGGAGGAAATATACCTACTGACTGCTGTCTGAATTATGAAAGTAAGAAATAATCATGGCTCAGTGGGCCCCTCAGTCCTCTGGGGCTGGTGCACTGCACCTGCTGCACCAATGGAAGCTCCAACCCTGCTCCCCATCTCTATCTGTCCTGGTGCTTTACATAATAACATAACATAACATGTGCATTTGTAAAGCGCGCGTTCACAAATTGGTCTCTTGGCACTGAATAACAGATGTTTATTGTTACCCAACTCAATGGTACTCCTTTTATCAACCTCAGATGGATGAAAGGCTGAGTGGACCCACGGGATTTGAATCTGTGACCATGAGGTCGAACACACGCCCCTGCAGTGGATGCATTAGTCCACTGAGCCACCAGACCTGGCTTTCTTATTATCTTAGACAAATTATAAACAATTAGGTGCCCAATGCTTTATATTTGTATTTTATGCAAGCTGAAAAGCTTTGAAATTCTTTGATTGGTGATGGCACTTCTTAATAATTTCTGGTGTGACCAGTGTAGGCCGGATCTGTGGAGGCTTGAGTCTTTCCTAAGTGCACTCTCTCCTCACATCTGCGTGAACAGTAGACACTTCAATCTCTTAAATCGCAACTATGCTTCTGGAGTGTTTACCACGGCTGGACGTCCATATACCAGACCCCGATCTCGTTCTCTCCCTCATCCCATTTCCACCGGAGCTCTTTCCTTCTGTCCTTTGTCAGATCTGTCCATTTCCACCCTCGTCTTTCTTCTGAGACCGACGTCCTATGTTTTTTCTTTCCTCATATTAAAATCCTTCAAAGTACAACGTTCTCCGTCTCTTGCCCAGTCCTGCCATTTTGCCCTTCTTCTCAGCTCTCCATTGGTAATGCACATTACCTTCAATGAGAAGATGCTAAGAAAAAGCCCCCCAAAAAGCTGTAATATAGCTTGTGAAGAGATTGAGATGTTTTTCACTTTCACTGGGTAGAAACCTCTGGACAGAAGGAATTATCTGTGAATTACAATAAAAACACCGGCGCATTTAAATGTGCAATTTACTTTAAAATTACAACTGTTGTTGTTAGGGTAGCTCCCAGCTCGAGTCTAAGATGGGAGACAGCCTGTCTTGAGACGCCTGAGCCCCATCCTTGCTGCTGTCCGGGTGTCGGATCCGCAGCATCACAGGCTCCTTCTTCCTGTAAAGGTGTGCTCTTGGAAGCAGGGCCCATCCCCCAGTCTGGAGAGTAGAGTGACATCATCACCGGCTTCCAGCACTCGGGTCTTTGACGTGCTAATGGCCCTTTTGTTATGCATAGGCGTGTCTGCATGACTGTGGCTGGTGTCTTGTCTCAAGCCAGATACATTTAACATCGCTGCTAGTGGACTGAGGGCGAGGCTTTATTTACAGGCTGGGGATAATAGAGTTAGTTTAAAATGCTCCTCAAACGCAATGTGAAAAATGTTTCCTTCTTACTCTTGAAACGGTTTTGTTTTTTACTGAAGTGCATTCAAGATTTTATCACATGCACTATTCTCAAAGCGGTGATAAGTTTACAGGCACTTCTGAATCTGTTAGTTACTTCAAGAGTGCACTCAGATTACGATAAAAAAAAAATATATGACATAGAATAAAAGGGTACTCTGATTTTAAAATAAACCCTATTTTATCACATCTCTGTAAAAGGATTTACGGCTTCAGTGTCATGGTGCCTCCTAGTGAAACAATTAAATATGTAATAGAAAATTAGGAAACAGGTGAAAATAGGAAACAGGTGCATCCAGCGGCTGACCGGCGTGAACACAGGATAAACTCAAGACATATTTTTAAACATAAATAGGATGTTCAGAATAAAATAAGCACACATTTTATCACAGGTATGTATTTGGCGAACCCTGGCATGAATCTTTCCTCCACAGTACCTTTCCTTCGCTGGCCCTGATCATTTGCGCATGCAGTTCTGTCTAGTGCTGCTCTGATGGACGAGCTCCTTATTGGACACGTGGAGCATCACATCAGGCCTTCTACAAGCAGAAAATATAACAAATTCTGACTGTCCACTGGAATCACGTTTAGTCACTAGCTAATATTACATGATTGTACTGTAAAGCACACAATACAAATAATGGGGCCGATTTACAAGCCCCTTGCAACACTTTTATGCTGCCGTTGCGTCACTTTTGTGATGCAGCGGCGGCGTAAACAACACACCACGTAGCAGCACATTTACAACGTGACGCATCTAGAGAGATGCGTCACATTGTAAAGCCCTGCGCCACATTATACCTGAATCAGGTATTATGTATGCAGGGTGGGCGTTCCAACGAAAGCTTTGTAAAAGTGACGCAGTGAAATCTACAAGATTTCACTGTGCCACTTCTATGACGTCACTGCGTCAAAACCTTATGCCTGCTTGAAGCAGGCATAAGGAGTGACGCAGCACAGAAGGAATATGCATTCCTGAGCATTGCTGGAGTTGCGTCATGCTTACGACACGACTACAACAATGTGTTACCTTTACGCCAACAGATGCTTGACGCATCTGGCAATCCTTGCGTGATGGTGCTCTGCATTGTAAATGCAACGCATCCATGGTGGCGCAATGATTTTTTTGAGTGACACAAGTAAACTGACGCATCTCTGCTATAAAAATCGGCCCCTAAATGTTGTTTTTCATTTCAACGAAAATGTTGTGGCTAGGCATTGGAAGAGGAGGATCTGAGTAGCACAAGAGAAGGCTACAACTAATCCGGCAAATATCCTGCAATTATTTATGTGTTAAGCAACAGAAAATGTTTTTATGTTACTTGATGCCTGTAAGACCTGGGGTCACCAGACCCTAAGGGGGTAACGTGACTTGAGCGGCTGGGCACCCAAAGGCTTATGTGTAAAGCGACCATACAACACACACATCCTCTGAAGCAAGGAACGCACACAATAAGGGACGCCACACTGTAGAATGTATGCAAATAACTCAAGTTTATCCAAGCAGGTAATGTAAATGCAGTCCCTTTATATAGATGCAGTTCACGAGATATAAATGCAGTTCATGAGATATAAATGCATTTCATGAGATATAAATGCATCTCATGAGATATAAATGCAGTTCATGAGATATAAATGTAGTTCATGAGATATAAAGGACATGGCACACATAGAGTAGCATTGTATTCACCAGCATCATATTCACCAGCACTTTCCCCAGAGGCCCTAGGCCACCTTGGTATATCCTAACCTTGGTTGTAAGGACTGGGGATTGTAGCGACACCCCTGGGGACAAGCAGGGACTCGGGGCAGACTTTGCGGGCTTACCGCTACCCCTGGTACCCTTCGCGCCTCAGTGGGCGATTTCCGCGCTATACGCGTCAATCTGGCCTGGTACACCTGTGGACAAAGCCTACGAACACAGCACTGCTCGTAATAACTAAGCAGTGGACACTTCTGAGTAGAGCCTACGATCATAACGCTACTCGTAATAATTAAGCATTGGACACTTCTGAATAGAGCCTACGATCATAACGTTACTCGTAACATCTAAGCATTGAACACTTTGGAGCACAGCCTGCAAACATAGCGCTACTCGTAACATCTAAGCATTGAACACTTCAGAGCTGAGCCTGCGAACATAGTGCGACTCGTAATTTATCAGACTGAAGCACTTATGAGCAGAGCCTACAACCACAGCGCCACTCGTAATATGCAAGCATCCGGCACTTCAGGGCACTTCACGGAGCACAACGATACTCGACAGTCTTGTAGGAAGGGGCAATCCCTCGGAGGGGTGTCACAGTCCTGGGTGAACGGGGGAACTCCCACGGAGGGGAACCAGGGTCTCAGGGTGCGGTGCTGCTCCCGGTCTGTAGGGGGCGCACCGGGGTCCGTCCCAAGCCTCCCGGCTTACCTTGATCTCGACGTCTTGAGGCGTCCAACCCCAGCTCCGGACTCCGCAGTCGATTCTTCCGCGACGGGGGCAGGCCATGGCCTCACGCACCTCCTCCAGCAGCTGCAACTGCTGCGACGGGGCCCCGGGCTTCTCCGCGGGCCTCGACACGATGAGGGGGCACACTTCAGGCTTCCGGGCCGCGGCGGTGAGCGCGCTCTAGCCCCCGCGCCAGGGGGAGGGGTCAAATTAAACGGAGAGTTCCGCGCTCGACGGTGCTTGCTGCAGGGGATCCCAGGCCAGGTCAGGGAGCGCAGGGGTCACAGCGCTAATACCTGGTCGATCCCCAGCAATTCCACAATCAGCTTGGCATATGGTTTCCGTGTTCAGGTTTTGACACGAAGTCTCAGCATTCAGTTTCAGCATGCGGTCGTGTCATGAGGGTTCAGCATTCAGTTTCTGCAATCAGTTGCTTATGAAGTCTTGATGGCGCAGATGTCTCTGGCGCCCTTGGGGGGTTCTGTTCCTGGGGGGGTAGGGATTGAGATGGCAACTAGGTCCTTCCTAGTCGAGCTTAGCAGATGGCCCCTGGGTTCTCCTATCACTGGGCTGTACAGGATCCCTCACTCACTTAAAAGGCAGTACCTAAGTCCTGTCACTTTCAGAGGCATAAGTCCCTGGCTAGGCCCTACCTCCTAAACTCCTGTGTGGATTTTCCCCAGGTCTGCTTGACTCCCACTGGCCAACTGACTAGAAAATGTTCCCTCCCTCTGTTACGTATCCCTAGGTCAGGTGACCTCTAACCAAGGCGGCAAAAGTAAAAACCACACCTCCCTTCTAGAAGGTTCCAGCACATTCCAGGAGCTTCCCCATTCTACCTCGGGACAAAAAAGGCGGGCTGGTGTCGCAACATTGTTGTGGGGTTCCAGCCAGCTCCTGGCAGCTAGGGTGCTACTAGAAAGACCACTCTGCAGTAGCAGGGGCCTGTGGCAGCCATCTTGGGAGAAATAAAAAACGAAAAAATTCAGGGAAAAGGGCCAAGTCCAACAATGCCCTGACCAATATTGGGTACATTAAGACTTCTGACTATAAAATACTATCGAAGTGTCCCAAGAGTTCTCCCAGTGATGAGATGGGTGTATAGCTCAGAAGTGTGTCAATGTCTGCAGTAAGGAAATGCAAACGTATAAGAGAGAGGCTTACAAGCTGGACAAATAAGCAGACATTCTGGCTGTAAAGAATTTGAGGCAACAAGGGACTTCTTGACAAGAGCTACTGAGCTTGTGAGAAGCTGCACCAGGGATTGGAGAACCTGAGCTTAAGGGGACTGACAATCACCCAGAAGAGCCCTGAAAGTGTGAAACAGTCTGATGCACTGATATGGCATCTGAAACCCTTTTCTCCCGGATTTCGCATTGTACAGAAGGTCCCATTCATTTTTACAGTTCTAACACCATTGCAATAAGGCTTTCAATTACACTCTTTTAATAATCTTTTCCTCTCGCTTCTGCCCAACTATTGAAAGAAAATTGTAATTGAAGTGTGCATTGGTTATGGGTTTCTTCTCGGCCTATTATTTAGTGGGGCACATTCTTCTTTCTGCTGGTGGGGATATACAATGATAACACTATAACGACTTTGCAAAGTTTGCGGATTTCAACAGCTTTGGGGAAAAAGTGAATATTTCCACCAAAATAGTTGTAGAGACATATTTATCGTGGGGATCATTTTCTCCCATGAGAAGGCTTACATAAAAATAATTTTGGCATCAAAATCTCCAGCTAAACTAGGTTTCTAATGGATACTGCTTTGTAGATTCCTTAAGTGTACTACCCCAGACACCAGAGTGAATTTCAAAATATTTTTGCAGCGGTTCAGAGACACCAATATCAGTTGGGGCACTTGACACTCTAAACAAAGTCTTGTGACTCAATGGCAAGTGACATATATTAGATATAAAGGACACTCTGCCGTTGGTGACATTTTTTCCATGTCTCTATTGACTAAGGCTCCAAAGCAACCAATATTGCTTTAGTCCTATTTTTATGTATTTACTTCAAATTTGGGGACATATCCAATTCAATGTCTTTGGACTTAAAGGCCTGTGCCACCGCTCTCTATTTATGTATCTGCAGTAGGGGGAAGATTTATCATTTTGTCATTAAACACAAAGGAGCAAGACACCTTGCTGTGCTGCACTGCGTGAAAGGGAGAGGGCAGGAATGTGCCATATCTATCAAAACATGGTGCATTCCTGTCCTCTTCTTGCACTGTCACACTCAGTGGCGCCTACCACCAATGTAGGCACCCTTGCACCGTGGTGCAAGGGTTCCTATTTTTCAGGCAGAGTTGTTTTGTGCAGGAAAGGACACCTTCCTGCACAAAAAACAATCCTTAGAGTCAGTTCCCTCTTTCTAAGTGTGCTGCAGAACATTTGGAAAGAGGAAACAATGAGGAGAAAGAATGACATTTCTCCTTGTTACACTTCTGGTGGAAAGGTGTACAATTCTGATGCATTCCTAGATCTACCAGTGTTGGAAAACCTGGGAATTCATCAGCATGCATTGGTGGATGCATGGGAACATCCACACCCCACTCATGTAAGGCCACCACCACACAGTGTAACACAAGGCAGCAACTTGTGCTGCCTTGCTTTACACTAGATTTACCAAGCCATGCAGGGCTATGCAGGGCCACGCTGGATGGCCTTGTATGGCTTGGTAAATTTGAATACTGCTTTTGCGTTGCCTGCGGTCACCATGCAAGGGCACATCAAAACATTGATAAATCTGCACGTAAGAGTGGATTCGGCATCTTGAGTACCGTCATACTGCCTCAACTGTTCTATCAGATCAGATTTAACTTTATTTATTTTGGTTTGCAACCCAAGCCTAGCAACAACATATATTCTTTATAAAATCAATTTCAACCAAATTGGAAAAAAAGCAGATGTTTTCATGACATTCTGATAGACTTTGACTACAGAAATGAAAAAGATTAATGACCACCGTCTGTCATTGATAATGAAAAATATACAAAAAGCATTAATAATTTAAAAGCTAAATATTTTTTGTGTGCCATCCATTAAAGTAAAATATGACATACATCCTGATTTAAAACAGGGGTGAGCATAACTGGCATAACCGAGCATAATTACTTGTAATTAGCACAAAATTACTCATACTTATGTGAGAGGCATAATCCAGCATTTAGTGCTATTTTCTTGGCTCAAAATGCACTCTTGCGTCTAAAATGGTCCAGAGGATGCATTTTGCACTACGAAAATAGCACAGAGGCACAAGCACCATTGTTTTTTGCGGTGGCAAAGGAGCAGATTCGCAGAATCTGCCCCTTAGCGACCGCAATTTTAGCATTTTGGATGCATCATCCCAAATGCACAAATCACTATTTAAGAAATCCCCAAATTTGCGATTACTTAAATTGTGATTGCATTTAGGGAATCGCAAATTGCGATTTCCTAAATGCAATGCAACAAAATAAAGTAGCGATTTTGATTTTAAGAAACGCAAATTACCATCAACTTAAAGTTGATGGTAGTTTGCGAAAACTTTAAAAAATGCACAAAAGTGCATCTTTCAAAGTTCTATGTTGCACACAAACATGTTCTTGGGGCATGTGTGTGTGCAACATGTTTTTTAATTGTACTTTCAAAGGTGCATCAGGGTGTCCTTTTGGCACCCTTGAAATTGCATGCACAATTTGCGAGTACCTATTTGGTACTCGCAAATTGCGCATGAAATTCCGATTGAACATTTAAATTAACTTTGCAAGTATTTCTGAATATTGCAGATTTAGCAGCGTACAGTTGAACCACATTCTTTATTAATTCTGAAGTGTTTTGGAAACAAATCAATACACTAGGTGATAGCATTTCCACAGAGTAATGGTTGTGCACTTTATAGCTTTATTTGTAAAACGGTATGCCTGTGCAAATGTAATGGTCATTTTAACTGAAATTGTGTTGTCTGTAATGGCAGTGTGCTACCATACCATGCATACTTCACTCTGCTCTTCACCACTCCATGCCACTGCACTCAACTCCATTCTTCACCCCTTCACTATATGACACTTTACTTTGCATGACAGAAATCTGCATCACTCCACTGTACGCCACTTCACTCTACACTATTCCACTCCGCACCACTCTATGCCACTGCACTCTCTGCCACTCTACCCTGCACCACTCCACTCTGCACCACTGCGTTCTACTATGCACCACTCTAATCTATGCCACTGCTTCTATGACGCTGCATTGTACGCCACTGAATTCTATGCTGCTGCACTCCATGCCACTGTGTTGAGTTTTAACGGGGTCAACCCATGAAAAACTACCCGACCTGGGTCAGTAATACAATATGCTCTAGAAGTGGTTGTGGTAGTATTTGTTTTAAAAACACATACAATGGAAAAAGCATTCACCGCTTGGAGACTCAATATGATTCAAAGGACAGGAATTTAATTCCATGAATTATGCAAGCATTAAATGCAATATAAAGTCAAAGCATTAGTGGTTAGCAACACAGTTGCTCCAATCAACAGTAGTGCATTCAATATTTACAGTGCTCTCATTGTGAAGAAAAGCAAGGGTAGGGTCAATGGTAGTGAATCAGTGGGTGAGGGACAGGGTAAAGGTATAGTGACATATATTGACATTTGTTGTTACATAGAACTGGACCTTTCCGGCCTAACATAGGTCAGTTGTTCCCATGTTTAAACATAGCTCAAAAGTACATATTGTTTCAGTTGTTTAATTCTTTGAGCTTGCGGACAGTTGGTAGATTGTCTACGTTTCGACCTCTTATATATGGAGGGAGATTTGTTCTTCACATTGGGGTCTTCGTCAGGGCCAGGCTGGGAAGAGCACTTGTAGAGGGAAGGACGGTCAGCGTTCCCCTTCTGAAAAAACCAGGGGCAGACGCAAAGAAACTTAAAATTTTGAGGCCAATCTCCCAGCTCCCTTTTTTGGCAAAGGTGCTGGAACAGCACGTGCTGAAAACTCTGTCACATTACCTAGAAGTCAATCAGCTACTGCGAACCACTCAGGCAGGCTTTAGGGCCCACCACAGTACAGAAATGGTAATGCTGGCTGTGATGGATGAATTTAGGCTCATGGCCGACAACAAAAATCCAAGTGCCCTGGTCCTGTTGGACCTGTCCGCGGCATTTGACACTGTCAACCATGACCAACTATTGTTGCGGATCTCGGAGATGGCCATCCAGGGACCGGCTCTCAGATGGCTCACGTCCTTCCTAACAGACGATCACAGAGAATACAGTTGGCCGACCAGGTGTCTGTCTCCGGCAAACATATGAGCGGGGTTCCACAGGGCTCGGCGCTGTCCCCTCTCTTGTTCAATGCCTACCTCCAGCCCCTGGTGGCCGCATTGACTCACATGGAGTGCTAGGTCTACAACTATTCAGACGACACCCAAATCTTTATCCAGATAGACAACTCCCCCTCTGCCCATACACAATTGCAAAACATTTTAAAATACACAGTAAACTGAATGACCGCCAACTCCCTAAAAATTAATCCCGACAAAACCGAGGTACTGGCCATCACCACGGACACCAATCCCTGGAGTGACCTCTTTTGGCCTCCGGAGCTTGGCACAAATCCTAAGCCAGCTGAGGCCGTAAAAAGCCTGGGCATCAAAATTGATGCCAAGCTCTCCATGTCCCACCAGGTATCCGCCGTAGTAGGAACTTGTGTAGGCCTGCTAAGGCAGCTACGGAAACTGGCCCCCCTCCTCTCCGTCACTACACATAGAATGGCGGTATCTGCCATGACAGTGTCACAAATGGATTACGGAGACTCCCTGTACATCGGCCTCCCAGAAAAGCTGCTTGCCAAATTGCAGGTGATTATGAACGATGCCGCCAGACTGATCTTCAGACTTCCAAGGAGGGCCCACGCCACCCCACTTCTACGACAGCTGCACTGGCTCCCGGTCATGCAGAGAACCAGGTTCAAGGGCCTATGCATTGCTCATAAAGCCATTTATGGCCAGGCCCCTGCTTACATCAAAGATCGGCTGGTACACTACACGCCCAGCAGGCCCCTCTGCTCTTCGAATGCAGTCCTGCTGGCCTGCCCTCGCTTTAGCACCTCCGCGAAAGGAGGCAGAGCCTTTTCGACCTTAATCCCACAACTGTGGAACAAGCTGCCTGCAAACCTTCATAAGGAACCCGTACTCCTCCCATTTAAGAAGAAGCTAAAAACTCTTTTCTTTGCGGAAGCCTGGGGCACAACCTAACCAATCATTCTCACACTTTCTGGCACATGTGCCACGGTAGGGCTCTCTCTCACAGCGCTTAGAGACCTGGAGGTGATAATGCGCTCTAGAAATCCCAATTACAATTACATCAAATCGAGGGATGAATCTCCATTTCTTGTAGGAGTACCCAGGAAGTCAGATTCTGTGACCTTAGCCACCTACTCATCATCTTTAATATGCCCATGAATCTTGGCATATGTGTTTACTCTAGGACCAGGTGAAATTTCTGTTACGCTGGCATGAAATTCCTGGAATGATGCTATAAACACCATGTTGTGTACTGTACTTACACACCGTTCACACCACAGTCCTATTGCGGGAGCATCTGAACAACTCAAACAACCGGACCTCAAGAAGCCGGTGTTCAATGCACTTTTATTTGTTTGCTCTAATATCTATTGCACAAAATGTGTCCAAAATGAATGCAAGGAAGTATTTTGCACTAAAATATAGTGCTGAACGCTGGATTAGCATTTTGTTTAATTACATGTAATTTTTCTTTGTTTTTCTAAAATTTTGTATATTTACACAAAAGCAAATGATGCAAATTTCACACACACTTGGTTTATTTGCACATCTACGGGAGCCCAATAAGTTACAAGGAGAAGCTTGCTAGTAGAGTCACCCCAGGATCTACCATATGTATCGCATCCAATGGGGATGTATATGGCAACTAATGTAAAGGCAATACCCAAATTACCACTTTTCTTTAAATGTGATCTTTCAAGAAGAATGCCAGGGAAGAGTGAGAGATAGGAATTAAGCAGGGGCAGTGGCACCGAGGCTCATATGTTTGAGATAATCTCTACAGCATGCTCCAGGCATGGGAATACAGACAGCTAGTATTAGTGCAGCAGCTCTAGTCACACTGGGGCATAGTAGATCCACATCAACCTACTTCTAGGATAGAGCACTGGGATTTATCTATCATTAGTTCAGAAGGTACAGTGGCACTGCAGGTGAAGGAGCCCACTCCAAATCGATTTGCAGACATTTCACCACGGGGCAAACACCGACACACTCTGAATATCGGTGTTTGCCCGTCGGTGATTGCCTTTTTTTCTATTTTATGGGGTGTGCTCCCCTGTGCCCCTGCTGCCCACCCCACTGTGCCCACAGGCATTTTGCCATCTACTACTGCAGAGCTGTTTAATTAAGTGCTTCTGTGCACAAAAGCAAAATGTCTGTTGGCACAATTTTAACGTACGCTAAAAGTCTACATACCTTCCAAGACCAAGCATGGCCCACAAAGGTACAGTTATCATTAGTGCAGAAGGTGCAAATGGAACTTGGCACCTGCAGGGTGAAGAGCCAACAGCATCTTATTTCAGGCATTAAGGATTGAGATGCTACCATCATTGTATTTTTGTACTGTAGCACTTACACAGTGCTGTATACCCCTAGCCTGCTGCACCATGAGAAAGTGTGTCGTTGGCAGAATGTTGCATTATTTGTGATGATAGACATGCTCCTATCTTGTCTTAGGGCGCAGTGCCCATGGATGGACATGAGCTGTGCGAGACGGGTACATTTTAATATAGTTCGGACTGAAACATATAGGCAGCAACAAAGCAGGTGACTGAATGCATGTACCTCAAAAAAGTGCTGTAATCAGAGGTCTAGTAATACAATTGGCAACATGCACAAGCCAAAGATCCTCCAAAATATGTAAAATGATGCCAAATTGGCAAGATTAGGAGCTAGTGCTATGAGCAGCTAGTGCTATGAGCAGCAGCCATGCACCTTTTACAGGCCTGGGCTCTAGCTTTTACTATACAATTATTTCCACCGAAAGATTTTGGACTAAAAGAAATGCTGCTCATGCGTTTTCTTGTCAAGGGTTTACTATATTTAAAAGAAGACCATTAGCTCAATTAAACTTGATTATATTGCAAAGGACTTGCATAAAAAAAGCACACAAACATTGGCACGCAGTTAATATTTGTGTATAAATGCATATTTAAGTCAGAACTATTGGCTTTGCTTCTGGAAAAATGTCGACATGTCAAATTACAATATAATTTTGTTTTGTAGGGCAATTGCCTTTGTGAGGCCCAGCCTTTTAATTTAAATAACTTTTGCAGCTTTTCAATCTTTTATATTTCACTGCTGAGTATACTTTAAGCATGTGTGCTGTTTTAAGGTGAGTTGACTCTTGAGATGTCACTGCAGTTCATAGAAATCTAATGACACTGTGAAGAGGGGGTGAAAGCGGCTGGGCTGTCTCGACGGGAGCTGGGAGCGTCAAGGTCTAGGCCCTTTGTTATTCAGAGGTGCCTGGGACAGCCACATTCGCACCTCTTTCTACTCGGCCACTGGGATTGCAAAGGACGCCTGCACCTTGCACATCAGCAGGAGGGGGAAGGGTCTGACACGGAGGATGGAGTTGGGATAAGGTCTTCCCTTTCGAAGTGTATTGTTCTCTGGTTTGTTGGACGGGGAAAGACAGCTTGCAGTCTTAAAGTGTGCGAAGGCGTATTTCAGCATATTGAAAGGCTGACCTAGAAATTGCTTTTAAAAAACGGCTGTAATCCATTTTGGGGAAGAATAATTAAGAGTGCATCCCAAGCAAAACGAAAGATGCCTTATTTAAAATATGTAAATGTATATATTTTTTTTTAAAAGCTCTACTCCTGCATTATTATGGGAGTTTTTTCTGAAAACACACACTTTGAACTGTTCTAGGTGTAGTTTCGCTTTTGTTCTGGTCTGAATGTGATCTGGAAAATGTTTGGCCTTGCTTTGAAGACATTCTATTGGGTGCTGCATGTAGAATTTCTAAACAGTTCCACTCTAGGTTGTTGCTAGTGGGGTGTGCAAATAGTGAAATTTGCTTTTTGGTCATTGCGAAAAATGATAGCAAACTTAAATGAAATTAGGTATAATTGTGCTAAATGTAAATCGGTCAGTTTTCATTAAATTTTAGTGCAAAATGCATCCTCACGTAAAATAATTTGGCAATAGGATGCATTTCAACAAAAGCACCACAAACAGCCACTTACATTCTGTTGTTCCTGTGCATTGGCTGTAATTTTTTACTGCAAACTGCGCGCATGCAGTAAATATTTACTGCAAATTGCATATAATTACTCAAAGTGGCATAATGGCATATATTTAGGAATTTTGCATAACAAGCATAATACAACATTCCAGAAATTACACAAATTACACCTTCGAAATTTAAGTTTCACCCAGGCCTGGGTACCCTTCCTAAAAAGGAAGTTTAGTGCCTAAGAACTGGGGGGCAGATTAGGTTGAACCCTGCGCCACGTTGCGCCCTATTTACATCGTGACACATCTATGGAGATGCGTCACGGTGGAAAGCCCTGCGCCACATGAAACCTGCGTCAGGTTTCATGTGGGCATTTCTACGCAGGGGAGGGGGCGTTCCGTCGCAGGAACGCCCCTGAAAAGTGACTCGGTGTAATCTACAAGATTTCACTGAGTCACTTTTCCAGCGCTGATGAGTCAAAACCCTGCGCCTGCTTAAAGCAGGCGTAAGGCTTGACGCACCACGTTACAGATAGGGCAAGTTGGAAGAGTGCTGGAGTTGCGTGTCGCACGCAACACTACTTCAGCACTGCGCCAACTTTACGCCCCAGATGCGACACGCATCTGTTTATTCCTGCGCCATGATGCGCCGCATTGGAAATGCGGCGCATCATGGGTGGCGCAAGGGTAAACTTGCGTGCCGCATCTTTCCTGGCACATCCCTGCTGATTTGCAGAGATGCGCCAGGCAACATAAATCTGTCCCTGGGTTTGCAAAGAGTAGCCTATGAAATGCTGGTTTTATTCTTTAAGGAACTAGTAGTTTAGATTATCCAATTGCAAATGCAGGACTACAAGTCTTAGAAAGCTAAAAAGGCAGGATGAGTGCCTGGTAGTGGATATCTTTATCTTTAGTAAATGAACAAGACTCTTATCTTAGAATTGCAGTGAAAATAGCACATTTAAGGCTTCATTTGGGTTAACATGACCATTGTAATTGGGACTGAGTAAGGATTGCCCAAACCCAAAATCATTTTATTTTTAATAAATAGTAAAAAGGTTAATTTGCATGAAAATACAGGATTATGCCTTTGAAATGTCTGTCCTTTCTGCTGCTAGCATGAGATTCTGGTGAACAAAGTGTGTTTAAATGCAAAGTGTGTTTAAGCCTGCAGTACCACCTCCTGTCTCCAGGGGCAGAGCTGAGCAGAAATATAAACACACTTGTTGAAACACAGGTCCCCACAAGGCAATTTTTTTAAAAGTTGTAAAAATTTACACAAATGTTCCTGAAGCCATTTTTTATGATTTAGAAGACATTGCCTTGTGGGGACCTGGGTTCAGGTCCCCACAGTGCAATCAAGTCCCCACAGCGTGAGTGTGTTATCACACCCAAGTCCCCACAAGGATAGTAACACACACACACACACACACACACACACACACACACACACACACACACACACACACACACACACACACACACACACACACACACACACACACACACACACACACACACACACACACACACACACACACACACACACACACACACACACACACACACACACACACACACACACACACACACACGCGCGCGCGCGCCCCCACACACACGCGCACACACACACACGCGCCCCCACACACACGCGCCCCCACACACACGCGCCCCCACACACACGCGCCCCCACACACACGCGCCCCCACACTCGGCGCTTTATCCTTGCTGCTTCTTGTCACAGTGCCTTATGCAGCCCCTCCGGGACAATAGGCGGTGACCAGACATTTCGCCTTTGAGACAATGGTGCCCTTTGCTGGCTGACAGGCCTCTCAAGACAGCCTTTCTGTTCAAGAGATAAACCGTTGCGTTATCTGCGCGGGACAATGCTGCGTGAAGTGGTAGCGTCCCTAGCGCCGATATCAAGCAGTCCAGTGTGGTCAGCGCAGAGTCAATGTTGTTCTTTGTAATTTCATGGCACACTCGAGAGCATTCCTGTTGTGTTGAACGGGTCATTCGTATTGTCCCCCCTCCCGCCCCACCTTGGTTTCACCCTGGCTGTAAAGCAGGGGATGGCCTCGAGGGTCCGCGGGGTGGGAGCTGCAGACCCCACCAGAGGGGCGGCAGCTGGATAAAGAGTCGCTGGAGCCCTTCATGGGAGGTCCGGCAGGGCAGGGACGCTGCTGTCGGTGGCAGATGTTAGCCTGGCAGATGTTGCTTGGACCCGAGATTTATCTCTGGGGCGCTCCTCGGGCAGAAGAAGGGCCCACAGGTCAACAGGACGGGTTTGACTTAAAGTGGCAATGTCCCGGGGTAAGGCGAGGTCACCGCGTGCGTCGTGGGCAACCAGTGAAAGCTCTGGGTGTCCCAAGCATCGGGTTTTAACCATGGACCAGCGGACCCCAGTTTACACAATGACAATATTGTCTGTCACTGTACTGTGCCCCGAGGCTCCGCTCTGCCCATACCACTGTTTAATTGGTAGATGCGTCCTTTGTGTCACGTGCTGGCGCAGCATTTACAGCCACATGTACTGACAGTACACAACTCTAGATCATTTTGGTAAATAAATTGGAGCGCAGCCTAATATCAGAACATGCTTAACTGCACGAGAGAGGGCTTCCTTGGCCTTACAGGAGCAACAAGGCAGAGCAAAAGGCACACCACCGCCTTTCTCCGAGGCAGCAGAAATGCCTCGGAGAAAGGGAGCGTCGTTTTCGGATTCGGGGGCGTGTTTTGCTGTGGTCTCCTCCTGAGACTTTTCGCAAAAAACACGCCCCCCGATCCGAAAAGGACGGGGCATGATTGGAGTGACGGGACCTCTTCTCCAATGGCTGGCCAGCATTTACGAGGCCAGCCAATGGAGAACAGGGGAGAAGAGGGGCGGGTTCAAGCCCCTCTTCTCCCAAGTCATTATCTCTCGCGAGCGAGACTGCGCAAGCGCAGCCTTCGCTAGCCGAGACCTAAAAAACGGAATCCAACATAGCGGATCTCAAGCCAGCGCAACAGTCCTTAGCATTGCGGGTAGGAGACCTTAAAGGCAGAGTCCGTGCGCTAGAGTGGAGAGCAGAAGATGCCGAAGGACAAAATAGGAGGATTAGGGCCGTATGCCTGCCAAAGGGAGCGGAGGGCAGTGACTTGGTGTTTTTCTTGGAGCAGTGGCTCCGTAATGTGGTGGCACCCGAGGGCCTGTCGACTTTTTATACCCTAAGAGAGCACACCGTGTGCCTGCTACACCGCTGTCTCCTGGCCAACCCCTTCGCCCAGTAGTGGCCAGGCTCCTCCATTTCAAAGATAGGGTCACTATTACAAAATACCCAGACATAGGGTCCATATACTGTAGAAAATAGTAGAGTATTCATCTTTCCTGACGACATGCTGAAAGTAAAAAAACGACGTGCCTCTGAGGGAAGTGGGTCTCCAGTACTCTCAGATCTTTCCTGCACGCTTGTGTATACTCCTTGATGGGAAGGCACACTTTTGCGAGGATCCAAAGTCAGTGTGGAAGTGGTTAGAAACGTATAGGGCCCGAGACTCCCACCCAGCACGTATGACATCGCTGGGGAACCCAGGAAGAGATCCAGGAGGCGCTCCAGACGGGGTGCCCCAAAACGGCCATCCTCACAAACTGAAAGGGAGAGAGCAGAGGCACTACAGGCAGTAGAGGCACCCATGCAGGACAAGAAGACTTCCTCGGAGGCTGGGACTCGTTCCTTGAGGGAGACTGAGGGGACTGAATCAGACTCTTCTCACAGCGATAGTCTAACATTGCCAGTGGTTACCCCAAAAACGGCTGACGAGAATTTTTGATGTTGAGTTGGATCTATGACTCTTGTGGGCTCCCTGGGTAAGAGGGCCCTGGCGGACTGCGCGGGACCTGAGCTGGTCCACCCTGACCTGGGCCGGTGCGCCATGTGCAGTTCTCACGTCTTCGATTACACCTTTGATTTTTTCATACCCGCTTGAGTTCCTTACCTTGCTGGGTTGGGTCCTCATCTAGTGCTCGATGTTTTACATGCAGTTTGGGTGGAAGGCTGTTGTTGGACTGCCCTGCGGTTGGGGAGTTGTTCAATATGGGGTTATTTTACTAGTTTATTTTACAAAGTTTGCGGAATAGAGTGTATGAGTGGAGGGGGAGGGGTGGTTGAAGGCCTTGCAGTGGCTGTTGAGGGATACACCACAAGTATGGCACGCACACACAATGCAATAAGGTTTCTAACCTGGAACATACGAGGGAAGGGATCCATGGCTAAGGGCCACAATATCTATTCCTACTTAAAGCGTAGGGATGTACACATAGCCCTCCTTCAGGAGACTCATTTAATCGAAGCTGACACTGGAAAACTGTGGTGGAGCCTTTACCAGGGGAGTATTAATTTAGATAAGGCCTGGAGTCACCTTTGATCCTACACATGCTTTGATAAACACTGAGGGTAGGTATGTAATCCTGATAGGGAGATTGGCGGGCCAGAAGATAACGTTGGGTAACATTTATGCGCCTAATCAGGATCACTTTTCTCACCTCCCTTTCAGCCAGGATGGCTGGACACATGAATGGACAGGTAATCTTGGGAGGAGACTTTAATTGTGTTGCGGACAGCGTCCGACCGCTCACAACCCTCGCTCCTGGGAGCGTTATCTCACCACACAGCAGTGGGGTACCAGGACTGGATACACCACGGGAGCCTTGAAGATATCTGGAAGGTGCAGCACGAAGAGGACAGAGAATATTCCTTCTTTTCATTGATCCACCAGGTACACACCAGGCTTGACACTTTTCTTTGCACACTGGCCCTCAGTGGTTCCATCACGCACACCGAGCACTCTGTCCGACTAAAGTCCCCTATTGATGACCCATCAACCTATAGGGAGACGGCCCCTGATCCCTTCATGGAGGCTTAATCCGTTGGCACTGGAAGATGCCCTTTATCGGTCATCTTTGTCTGCACTGGAGACCTTTTTTATTCCCCATAAATGCCCAAAAAAGCATCTTTAGCCCTACTGGTGTGGGAGGCGTTAAAGGTGGTGGTACGGGGTCACTGCATGGGGCAGTCGATTGGGGCACAGCGAGAAAGTCGCCAGGAAAGCATAGATTTGTAGGGAAAATTACGCCAGTTAGACAAAGCCCAGGTAACTGATCCCACCTCCCTACTTAGATTGCAAGAAACATGCGCAAGTTATAACTAAGTTCTTTGCCGGCTGCGATGTCACAGTTTTAAGGAGTATCTAGACAGGGTGCAGAGGGAGGAACGGAGGGCTGGTCGGCTTCTGGCATGGTTAATTAAACCAGAATCAGTGCGGCCATTTCGGCCATGGCAACTTGTAAAACGTCAGGCTCTGATGGCCTCCCGACAGAATTCTAGAAACTATTTACTACTAGTCGAGCACCGCAACTAGCGACCCTGTTTGCAGAGTCACTTGAACGGGGTGAACTTCCCGACACTACCCAGGACACACTCGTAATACCCCTCCCTAAATCAAAGGAGATTAGTGCCAAAGTGGTGGACTTTAGGCCCCTCTCAATGCTCATACCCGCTTGAGTTCCTTACCTTGCTGGGTTGGGTCCTCATCTAGTGCTCGATGTTTTACATTCAGTTTGGGCGGCAGGCTGTTGTCGGACTGCCCTGCGGTTGGGGAGTTGTTCAATATGGGGTTATTTTACTAGTTTATTTTGCAAAGCTTGCGGAATAGAGTGTATGAGTGGAGGGGGAGGGGCGGTTGAAGGCCTTGCAGAGTGGCTGTTGAGGGATACACCACAAGTATGGCACGCACACACAATGCAATAAGGTTTCTAACCTGGAACATACGAGGGATGGGATCCATGGCTAAGGGCCACAATATCTAGTCCTACTTAAAGCGTAGGGATGTACACATAGCCCTCCTTCAGGAGACTCATTTAATCGAAGCTGAAACTGGAAAACTGTGGTGGAGCCTTTACCAGGGGAGTATTAATTTAGAGAAGACCTGGGGTCACCTTTGATCCTACACATGCTTTGATAGACACTGAGGGTAGGTATGTAATCCCGATAGGGAGATTGGCGGGCCAGAAGATAACGTTGGGTAACATTTATGCGCCTAATCAGGATCACTTTTCTCACCTCCCTTTCAGCCAGGATGGCTGGACACATGAATGGACAGGTAATCTTGGGAGGAGATTTTAATTGTGTTGCGGACACAGCGTCCAACCGCTCACAACCCTCGCTCCTGGGAGCGTTCTCAACACACAGCAGCGGGGTACCAGGACTGGATACACCATATTTTAAAATCCTTAGAAAGGTACTGTCTTGCAGGCTGCTCCCCCCACATGAGATCTCTTATCCATCCACACCAAAATGGATTTATTCCTTCCAGCAGTACCTCTTATAATCTTCAAAGACTCTACTCCATCCTCTTCCACACGGAAGCGCCATCCAAACAGCAGGCGGCAGTGTTGTCAATCAACCTGGAAAAAGCCTTTGACACGGTTAGCTGGAAGTACCCGTTTGCAGTTATGTTGCATATGGGCCTTGGAAACGGTTGGGTGAGGTGGGTATGGCTCCTTTATGCAGCACCCACTGCAAGGGTTAAGACGGGGAAAACAATTTCCAACCAATACAAGATTTTCTGAGGTACTCGACAGGGGGGTAATCTCTCGCACATCTTGTTTGCCTTAGCAATAGAGCTGCTTGCTGAGAGGGTCCGATTGGGGGGGGTGGGGGGGGGGGGGGCGAGGGATTAGGTCTTAATGTGGGCGAGCGGGTACATATGATTACTCACTATGCAGATGACCTACTGATTTACTTGGAAGAGGGCGGTGAAGGGCAACCCCTCGGCTGTACAGATCCTGGAGAGCTTCGAACAACTATCTGGCCTCCGGGTTAATAAAACCAAGACATATTTATTTCCTGTTGTGGGCCCGCTACCAGGCCCGAGGCCTTGCAAGCTGACATCTTTTGGACCCCCCCCCCATTCATTTAAATACCTGGGTATCCTCATCTTCCCCTCCCTAGAAGATCTGAGGGAAGAAAACCTGGGCAGGGCCTTGC
The DNA here is from genome assembly GCF_964204655.1 of Triturus cristatus. Classification (NCBI taxonomy): domain Eukaryota; kingdom Metazoa; phylum Chordata; class Amphibia; order Caudata; family Salamandridae; genus Triturus; species Triturus cristatus. The sequence goes on along the minus strand of NC_140579.1, from coordinate 1,198,171,331 downwards.
GATCTCTTCGATCTGTGCTCTCTTCTGGCGTATCCTGCAGCTCCCTATTATGGCTAGGATTTCCTTACCAAAAAGGGTTATGTTACCCCGGCTATTGTACTTTTTGGTTAACCTTCCAGTCTTGATACCTCCAGGCTGGTTTTGCCCGCTGAATTCTTTGCTGCGAGACCTGGTGTGGGGTGATGGGCGTCAGAGAATGGCCTTGAAGACGCTGCAGCGTCCCATGACTGAAAGGGGTTTGGGGGTACAGAATTCTGAGCTCTATATGCTGGTTGCCCAACTGCATTGGCTGGGACAATGGTTGGAGGGGGTTAACGAGGTAGGCACCTGTGTGACAAAACCGGATAGTTGTCTCTGCCTTTTGTTGGCTAAATGGTTAGACCCGACCATTACTGACCCGTATCGCTCGTTATTGCAATGCACTGCCTTGCCGTCCTGGAAAAGATGCTTAACCAAACTGCAGAGAACCCCAAGATATACCCCCATGCTGCCCCTTGTGGGCTTGCCACATGGGGACCCTAAGACACTATTTATAGCTGACCAGTTGGCGCCCTGGACGCAGGCAGGGTTGGAGAACGTTGTGGGCTGCTATCTGGAGAAAAAAAAAACTGATCCCATTTGCAGAATTGGTGGACAGCTGCGGGCTTCCCCCATGACAGTTCCTACATTATGAAGCTTTGGCTCGTACTTTCAGGCAATTAGGGAGGAGCCTGAGGCGCATCCAGTATTGTATGCATTGATCACTCTGGTCTCGGCCAGGGATCAGGTGAAGTGGTTCTATGCTACCCTGCTCACTGCGTACCTGGACCCCTTATGTGAATTATGGGGGAGATGGGAAAGGATCATGGGTGGAGAATTCACAGAAGCAGAATGGGGCAAGGTTTTGCAGTCCACTAAAAAGGTCTCCCGTAACACGCGCCTAAAATGTATACAATTTAACTTCATACGTATGACCTATATGACGCACCTCCATTGATCAGCTATGGGGGTGGGGGTGGGGGGGCGAATGTGGAAATGCTCAAGATGTGCCCAAATGACGCAGACTTTTTTACATATGACCTAGGAAGGTCAGTACCTACGTCCCTTCTGGGATTGTCAAGATTAAGGACGCTTTGGGAAGGGAATTGGCCTTCACGGTGCGGGTGTGTTTGCTAGGTCTCTTCCCCCGTCCACATAAATGAAAGGTTGGGAATAGGTTGTTTGACTTAGCCCTGGGACTTGCTAAACACTTTATAGCGTTAGAATGGAAATCAACGAAGGGACATTGGATTCGAGGTGTGATTGGTTGGGCTGGGGCAGAGGGTAGAGCATTGAGTTGGGAGGAGGCTAGAGGAATGCGCAAGCGCCCCATAGCTGATCAATGGAAGGAGTCGATGGTGTCATGGAAACGGCCGATGCAAACAAGGAGGGAGGGGTGAGTGGTTTTATGAGGAGGTGCCGAAATACAATAACCTCTTCCGGTTCACATGGTGGTGGATTTAGCCTTGTTAATGTTCTCAAAGCTTATGGATTGCTGTCGAAAGAGCATGTATTGGTGATGAGGACTGTTGAAGGGAAGGAGCCCTTTCCTGCTCCCCTGTGAGCCCCTTGTGCTTTAACCCCCTGAATTTGAACTGTAAGATCCTAGCCTATAACAATCTTCTGCACAGGTTTAAGTTTATAGTTTGAAGTTTAAAAAGTAGATTTATTAATCTTGGATGGTTCTGTTACACCCTAGTGTGAGGCCAAAGGCCGCCCATGTGAAAGACACTAACAAAAGATACGAGTATCAGAATGTATAATTGTACACTAGGGTCTGGGCTGTTCCACTAGGTTTATACCCAGCTTGTAACAAGGCGGTATATATGTTGACAACAAGCTGCAGTGAACCCAGAGTGATATAGTTTAAAGTGCTGTACCAGATAATGCTATGCAAAGATATGCCTGTTGTCGGACCTGTAATGTTATGTAAAAAATGCCAATAAAAATATGTTAGCTTCCCCACAGTCCTCAATGTCCGAGGTTGACCCTTCTGGTAGAGGAGAACTTGCTGTCAGTGACTGGACTCTTAGTTAATGGGAATACTTTGGCCGCTATCAAACTAAGTTTAGCTCCAAGGAAGTCTTCCATTTCTGCATTTGGGAATTGTTTATCTCAGTTTAGTTTGTGGAGCATTGTTACCATTACTTGTAGGTTTTCCTGACAATGTACCTCCAGCCATGGCCGGTCCCAAGCCCACCTGTGCACAGAGATGGGTTATGCAAGGGGCTAGCTACCCCACAATGTAAAATATCCCAGCTACAGAAACATCGATCAAAAGACACGCTGGCCTTAGGGAAAGAGAAATCTCCTTCACAGAGAGGTATGACGTCTTGTGGTGAAAGCAGAGATTCCTGGACACCACAAAGAGGATCCACCTGCTCTTGACCAAGAACATTATCATCGGGAAATGGAACGTGAGGGCCATGTATGAGACGGGCAAGTCAGACCAAATTGCAGTGGAATTAAAAAATAGAACCTTGCCCTGCTTGGCATCAGCGAGACCAGATGGACAGAGTCCGGCCAGAAAAGACCTGCTCCAGAAGGAATGCTGCTGTATTCTGGACACAAGGCAGAGAACGCTTCATATACTCAGAGTACCACTAATGCGAATGCCAGCAGCTAACAGCTCTCATTGGATGGAGAGCCCACCATAACAGTGACCTCCCGCACAAAGAAAAAGAGTTACATGAATGTTATCCAGTGCAATGCACTTGCAAATGACAGCAAAGAAGATAAAAAAGAACAGTTTTACAACAGACTCCAGTCCATCCTGGAGAAATATTTTGAGAGACATCACTGTACTGATGGGAGACCTCAATGCCAAGACATGGAACTGACAACAATGGGTACGAAGAAGTCATGGGCAACCATGGCCTTGGCGACATGAACGAGAATGGTGAAAGGCTTGCATCTCTGTGTCCTGAAAAGTCTGGCGATAGGTGGTAGTAAATTACCACATAAAAGAATACATTAGCTTTAAGGCGCCCCAGCTTTGGAATTCGCTTCCGCTGGCTCTACGCAGCTCTGCTAATTTGCTGCAGTTCAGAAAGAGCTTGAAGACCTGGCTTTTCAACCTTTAGGTTTTTCTCTCTCCCCTGTTGCCTTGTGCTATGCTGTTTGTTTGTTTTGCTGTGTTACACTGAGCTGCCCGTGGAAAGCGCCGGGACACTCCTCTGGAGTAGCCGTGCGCTATATAAACACACTATAACATAACATAACATAACATAACATAACATAAGGCAATTTAGGTGTCATCAAATCATTCTACAAAGGATCAGACTGACAATGTCTGCATTGCCACGACGTTACTGAGGTCCCTGCAGGATGTGAGAGTGATGAGGGGAGCAGATGTGTCTTAAAATCATCACATTATCATGGCCAGGCTAAAGCTTAAGCTGAAGAAAGCATGGATGGAGCTGACAAACCAATGCTAGCGATATAACACCCTCCTCAATGATGCACAGAAATGGAGTGAATACTCAGTCAACCTCAGTAACAATTTTCAAGTCCCGCAAGAACTAGAGGACAAAGAAGACCCAATCGAAGGCCAGTGGGAGCAGATCAAAGATACAGTGATATCAACCTGCAAGGAGGTACTGGGTCCCAGGAAACATCAGCATAAAGAATAATTCTCCACCAAGACTGCAAAATCCAAGCGAGAAAGATTTAAAAAAGCAGCAGTCGAACAAGAGCAGGAAAAGCGAAAGCTCAAGGTGAATACACCAAACTCAACAAGGAAGCAACGAGAAGCTTGAAAGCAGACAAGCAAAGATTCATCGATGATCTTGTCACAGAAGCCCAGGAAGCAGCAAGCCATGGAAACTTCGAAAAACTCTAGTACATAACAAGGAAACTCTGCAGCAGAAACAGCAATCCAAAAAGACTATGCTAAACAATCATGCGATAAGAAGGCCACCAACGAAGATGGGTGGAGCACTTAGAGGAACTGCTGAATCCGAAAGAAATACGGCAAGCCATCAAACATCTGAGAAATGGGAAGGCAGCAGGCCCTGACAATATTTCTGCAGAGGCACTGAAGGCAGACATGCTCTATCATGTTTGGAAGATCTGGGAAGAGGAAAAGGTTTCATCAGACTGGAAGGAGGGATTTCTCATCAAGATACCCAAGAAAGATTAACTGAATAACTGTGCAAACTACAAAGTGTTCAACAGAGTCACCCTGAACAGAATGAAGGAACAAGTCAACGCTCAGTTGCGAGACAAGCAAGCTGGCTTCTGCAAATATAGATTCTGCACAGACCAGTTTGCAACACTGCGAAGAGTCATTGAGCAGTCGATGGAATGGAACTTCACCCCTCTATGTCAACTTCATCAACTATGAGGAGAGGCATTAGACGGCGCGGACAGAGAGACCCTTTGGAAACTCCTTCACCACTACGGTGTGCCAGCTAAACTCTTAAGAATCATAAGAAACTCTTACAAGGGAATGACCTGCAACATGGTCCATGGAGGACAACTCATGGAAGCCTTCGAAGTGAGGACCGGAGTCTGCCAGGGTTGTTTGATCTCACCTTTTCTCCTCCCGTTGGCCATAGAACGCTGAATCATTAAGACATCCACTGCAGGGAGAAGAAATGGAATTCAGTGGACAACTTTCATGCAGCTCGACTAGAATTTGCAGACAACCTGACCCTACTCTCCCATACCCATCAACAAAGTGTAAGCTACATCAAGACAACTTGGCTTCAACATCCACAGGGGAAAAACCAAGATCCTGATGGCTAACACAGAAAACACAACTGCAGTCACTCTTGCTGGTAATGCACTGGAAGAAGTTAAGGCTTGCACCTACCTTGGCAGTGTCATATACAAGCAGGGTGGCACAAATGCCAACGTCAAGACAAGAATCGGCAAAGCAAGGGAATCCTTCATTCAGGTAAAGAAGATCTGGAGCTCCAAGGACCCAACCCAGCAAACCAAGATCAGGCATTTTAACACCAACGTAAACTTGGTCATTCTGTATGGAGCAGAACTTGGAGGACAACAGTGACCAACACCAACAAAGTCTAGACCTTTATCAACACCTGTCTGTGGAAAATCCTCCAAATCCGCTGGCCAAACTCTTTTCATCATTGTAAATGTTGGAATTATCAGCACTTGTAACCCTCCCTTCCCGCCCCATCACGAGCAGGTCCTTGAGCACTTGTTGCATGCACATCACGTTTATTGGAGCAACCTTGATACTGTAAATTATGGATGAATTTACATTATAAAATCCTTGATAAATGCTCAATAATTTGTCGTGGTTTAGTTTACTTGTTGAATGTAGGTGTCATATAAAGATACCTTAAAACTATTGGTCGGTTGGACCACCTGTTTCCTCTATTGGCCCAGGTCCAGCAGAATACTGGGTTTCCCTATTGTTGTGTAACAAAAAACACCAAACACAATCAGCAAAACCGACTTATGGCAGCAGATGTTCCAAATCCCTGCTCATTAAGAAATCATGAAAAGATGCTGGGGCTGGTTAGGTCACACCCTCCGCAAGCCCACATCAAACACCATCAGGCAAGCTCGGACCTGCAGCCCTCAAGGGAAAAGGAAAAGAGGAAGGCCAAGAAACACCCGCCGTCAAGTCCTCGAAGCTAACTGCCAGGAGATGAGTTACACTTGGAGTCAGATTAAAAGAAAAGGCCAGGACAGGGATGGCTGGAGAGTCCTGTATGATAGTCTATACCGTACGAGGGGCAGTTGGCATTAGTAAGTTTCCTGGCATTGTTACAAAATTGGCTGCTAAAGCTAAATCTTTCCAAATATGGGTATACACAAAATCCCTGCCTCAACAGGTGTTCTACAAATGCAGGTAGGCACTCTGAAAACCCCATGGAGAGGAAATTATACAAATGTTGAACTTCAAGGTGGAAATGTACCAGATCTCTGACAAACTGTAAAAACGTCCTGTGTCTGTTGTTCATTGGTACATAGAGGTTAAAGTCCTTTCAGTCTATGTCGCTAGAGAGTCCAATCTTTTCAGGCATGGGCTGACCTCCTGCAGTGCCATCCTCTTGAATCCTTGGTCTCTTTCTAAAACTTCTTCATTACCCGTATGTCTAGTATGGGTCCAAGTGTCTTGACCGGTTTTAGCACGAGAAAGTAAACTGACTCCTTGGTTCTTTTCCCTTGTTGGTACCCTTTCTATTGGCTTTTTGTTTAAGAGAAATACAACCTCCTGTTGTAGATGCAACTGTTTGAGGGCCTTCTGTTCAGCATCTAAAGCCTCAGACTTCTTGTCCCTTCCACACTGTCAATCACCTTTCGAGTCAACACCAGTTCGAAGAACTTGCCCCCAATGGTTTTGTTTGACCTCGACCCCGTTGAGCTATTTTTGCCTTTATCCTCCTTGGATTGCCATGGGTTCCAGCATCGATGTTGACTTTACAATCTTCAAGTCTGGAAGTCTTGGCTCAGTTGCACTCCTGCAGTGTTAACTAGTGTTTCTTGGCATCACAATCTTTTGACGCTTTCTTCTGCATCTTTTGTTGCTCAACCTCCCCAATGTCTTCAGTGTTGGAGCCTGTCCCTTGAGACACCTTCTTCATCGCTGGACAAAACAGATCATTAAGCAAACTGTGCATTTGGTGAGACTGCACCAAGGTGGGGAGAAAATGTGACCGTACGGCTAGAGTGGTCAACCTCAACACTGGGGAACCGGGTTCGAGTCTCGGCAGGGATGCTCAACATCCTGCAATTAAGGGCAAATCACAATCTCCCTGTGCTTAACGAAAAATGTATGTGTCTGTAACTCAACTGGTGCTCATGCAAAGCGCTCTGATACCTTCGGGTCAAGTTCGCTCTCTATAACACTCTGGGGGAAAATAAACCTCTGTTTGTCTGTTACTTTCAGGTAACTGGGCTGAAATTCAGTTCATGCAACGCACACCCCACTGAGTTGTGGCCCTTCGGGAAACAAAGGGGGCACATGTTTTAGTTGTCCTCCTATGTGAATTTGTGTTAGCAGTTGGGGCAAAATCTCACTGGGGTGTGCTCCATAGTCCTGACTCATTCCGATCCATGTGGTCAAGGTGTTTCCTTTACAAGCTGTTCATAACAATTTGCGTTTCTTCTGTGCCAAGGTAATCTTCATCAACAACTCTCAAAAGTGCAGTGAAAATACTACAACTTTTCTGGGATCTATCTTCAACAAGCATTGGCATAGCCAATAGGTCTCGCCTTTGGGACCTTAGAAGAGATAATTAAGGCTATGTCCGTATCCTGTATTTAAAAGTGCTGTTTAAGAATTAACAAATTTAATTGAGCGTCCTTCATTTTAGCTTTTCACCTGACTAAATAATGAAGTAATACTATTATAAAATGTGCTGCATTATGCTGCATAATTCCTAAATTCTAAGCAACAAATGTCCCTAGACATAGGAAGAGTAAAGTTAGTGATAAATAAGGACCCAATCAGTACTTATAATTTAAGAGACTTGTCCAGCCGGACAGAGGTCATGAGTTTTACTAATATAGAAAAATGACCAAACAATTAGAAGATTCATAAAGTGGGACACAAGCCTGCGTCCAGTACATACATTAGGTCAAAGAGACAAGAAGGTTCAGGCATAAAAACATAGTTTGTTATAGATATCATAGATAATTGAGAAACAAACATTTTAAACAACACCCTTATGTGTCAAAAATGACGGTTTTTACAACATATCCGGTATTTGTGGCACCGGACCATTTCAGTAAATGAACCTGTGGCGTTTGAAGCGTACGAGTCAAAACCGACAAACAAGTTGTCTTTCTAGATGTACTACATGCACACGCGTCATGATCAGACCTTACATAGTAGGTCCTGGGCAGAGTTAAAGGTACATAATCTGATTCGATCTCAGGACATGCCCAAAAAACTAGAAGGGACAAGCAGTCAGCGCCTCGAAGCTGAAGTGCACAGTAGAAGCAGAGGGAGCCCGGAAAATGCTTCCCAGTACTCGGGCAGAGGGTTGCATTCTGGTGGCAAAAAGTTATTGGCCGATGTCTACGATCCCAGGTAAGGTGCTTTCGTCAGTAAAACTAGCCAGGGGATGCGCTCTGTGGTGGGGGAGGGGGAGGAGCGTTGAAACAAGGTAAAGGCACTCAGAGCGGCCATAAAGTGCATGCAAAGTAAAATAAGACGCTCGGCCGCGAGAGCAGTCTTCACTTTTTCAAGCACTGCACTCGTGCTTGTGGCGCGCCGCTGCGCGCTCCAGCAAGGTGGATGCCGCCACAAGCATGAGTGCAGTGCTTGAAAAAGTGAAGAGCGACGGCTAAAGGCCCTCCTATGCAACGCATGCGCGCTGCGTGGCGAGACCTAAAAAGTGTCCTCTTTTCTTCTTCGGCTGCTGAGATCTCAGCTGTGCTTCCAGGCCCCACGGCTGGAGTTTCCTGGGCTTATGTTTGATGTCACACAAGGAGGGACAGAGCGCCAAATAGTCAACAGCTTGATGAGACCCACAAAGAAGAACAAAAAACAAAAAGGTACTGAAAGAGACAATTCCAGACCCAATCTCTTGATGGCATAATAACGCACAGCATGTGAATTCTAAAAAGAGTCATGCTACAAAACTCACTATTCACTAAATACAGGTAACACCTGGAATACCACTATAAATGTAAACATGCCACGATGAGACTACAAGTAAGGAGGAAAGTACTATTCTGAAGTACCTACCATTCTGCATAGACTTAACGGTGCTCAGGACATACCTATTCCCTACCCCAAGCTCCCAGCAACTGGTCGGCACAAATTCAAAGAAAGATTTTAAGGTGATCAAATGCAATCTAGGAGTCTCAATCCCTCTTCCAGAAGGTGTGCTTTGGAATGCTTACACATCCAGAAACTACAGCCAGTCGACTACATCAACTCACTTGGTCTTGGACTTTCCTCTGGACTTGGATGACAGAGATGATTTGGGCTTCTTGGGTTTCTCATCTTTGGTCTTCTCACCTCCTCCAAGTCGGATACCAGAGGCCCTCTTTCTCCTCTTCTTCTCACCAAGGCTTCCTTCATCATCAGCCAACACAGCAGGCAGCTCATCTTCATTCAGAACCCTTGGGATGTTTTGCTCACCCCGGGCCCGAGCACGTGCAATGGCCTCCGCTACAATTCGGTTCGCCTTTTCTTGCTTCTTCTGGTGCTCCACCTTCCGAGTTTCCCCTGTTCCTTCCACTTTGCCAGAGGGTGCAGGAGAGGAGAGAGATGCAACCTCACTGGCTGTAAGGACTTTCACCACAGAGAGGCCCGGAGTGCTCCCTTGTAAAGTTGCAGTCTACAAAGACAAAAAAAAAATCCCAAAAAATCAAAGTAGTGTAACCAAATGATTAAGTTACATAAACTATTAATCAGTATGCCATGGTACAACATTATTAAATTGTAGATTTAAATAAACTGTCTTTTTCAGAATAAATGCTGTCCTATCCTCAGCAGGAGTAAATGAGGAGCACAAGGCTCAAGTCATTCCTTAATTACAGGTGCACAATAGAACTAATTGGACGGATTTCTTCTAGTTCAGAATCTATTATATCTGCACTCTTTAATCTCAAATTAAAGTAATCAAAGTACATAATAGAACCTTAGATAAACGTTATTATAATCTGTAACTAGGGTTTCTAACTGCTTGCTTACATGTTTTTGCACAGTGGTACTTTGGTAGCACAATGCAGAATGTACTGCAGGAAATTGGGTCACATAACCTGAAGGTAAAGTAAGTTTTATCTAAAATTACGTAAGAGCTTTCATTGTTGAGCAAGAGCGATACTGCAGACCAGTCTAACCAAGCCAGATTACTTCACCTTTATGCAATAAAAAACGCATTGCCTTTTAGAGAACGAGCTGCTCATTAGTAGTTACAGGAACTGAAGAGGTTGTCTCAAAGTAGTCCAACTATCAAGCATAAGTGAGGCTAGGAACAACACAATGGAGGAATGGATGAAGCCTGTTGGCTTATGCTATTCACCAAGTTTTGTTGGTTATCTTGCATTGACAATATTCTAGGTTTCTTGAACAATGTAATGATGAGTGGAGTGAAAAAAATCAGTTTAAGTCTACTAATCTTACTGCTTCGACGGAGTATAAAAATATAGAAGTATTGGACTGATGTTTACAGAAATGATAAATTACACCACTTGAAGATGGGGACTACTGTCCTTTTGACACCTGTATGAGCGGGCTCTGGTGGGCTATCTCCTATTTTTCTTCCCAGCTCTGTCTACAATTTAGGGACGTCTAAGCTAAGCCACTGCTGTGTGATTAATTATTCAGCAGCGGTTCAGAACAGAACTCTGGTAAAGAACCCTCTGCTGTATCACCAGCCATTGCCAGGATGAACTTGCTTCTCATCTGCAGAACTGACACAACACTATCTGAACTGATTGCGATACTGCACTGTAGTAGAGCAGTGCCCATACACTGCTATTTGTTTTACAGAAAAAAAGAACTTCCACTATTACTTAACTAAACTGGCTCCTTTGAAGCAAGAAAAAAGTAGAAACCATCAAAAAAGATCTGGAAATCAAAAGACCAGCAATGGCTGCCTACACTGCTCCATCAGGCATCATGGGCTAAGAGAAAATCCTCTAGTCACATGAAAACAAACATGTAAGAAAGAATAACATTGAGAAACTTAAGTCCATCAACAAACACTCTGGATGCAGTTCTAGTCAAAATGAGGCCTCTCAAGTGGTTTTGTTGTTCAGTGAAAGCTATGACTATACAACTGTATAATCCGATATTTTCTTTGTGGAATTAGTAGTTGGGTTTAAATGGTAATTAAAACAATGCTCTTTTATGGGCACTTGGATATACAGATATAGCTCTATAGATATATACAAACATATGTACTACCTATTGACAGTCGCCAGTTGGTAGGTATAGTTAGGGCCCTGTTTCCATAGGTGAAGCGTTTTTTGACTTGCCTGTATCTCTGGAGCCGTTTGACGAATCTTCACAAAATTTCCCCCAAAAAGGGCCTTGGTGATTATAGTTGTGCATGGAGAGTTTTGGGGTGATGCGTCATGCGGGGGCGGAGAAAAAAGGAGAGGGGGGGGGGGGGACTGTGTTTCCCATGTTGACTCCCATAGAGTATTTAGGAACGCCTGCAGACCGAACAGCTGGACAGAATTACACCAAATTTGGCAGAAATGCATATTTTGTTCTAGAGGTCATGCTTTTTGATATTTGGGGTAAATTGGTTCACTGGTTTTGGATATATTAAAGGGAAAGTAAATTTTTATATCTGGGCGGAGCCGAAGTACAGATCTCATGGTGTGAAATGATAGGCTGCAAACACTTCAAATATGAAGTTTTGGCATCCATCGTGGGACCAATATACATGATAGCACCCCATTGAAATGAATTCTAGTTAATGGCAGGTTTTGATGGCCACAAAAAGAATAACTTATAAATGGTGATAACAGATTTTAGTTACAATATAAACCATTTATTTGTTGATGGTACACTATTAATTTTAGGAATTGTGGTGTGTTCCAAGGTGATTTTACCCTGTGGAAAAGACTTCGGCTGGGATTTCATGAATCAAGTTTGAGAGAAATCTGTTTTATCATGCTTTTCCCAAAGAGGTTATAGAATGAGAGCATATTTTCAGTAAATTCACACTATCTTTCTTAGCCATATAAAAATAATTTACTGAGAATGTCAGGCTTCATGTACTTCCAACAGGAGCAGCTGGTCAGTTGATTCCCTTGTGTTCTACAGTGGCGTCCCAGAGTGTTCTTAAGAACAACTTGAGTGCTAACAGTGTTACTTATGACTAAAGTATGGCACATCTGAAGCTATATTGATTGAATCAAACTAGCAAAACTTAAAAATTTAATTTAGAAATAAAAAAAATGGGGAGGGTTCAGTTTATCATAGAAATTAGGTTTAGTGCTGTAGAAAGAAAAATAAGGACAGATTTGAAGTGAGTTCTCAAATATCTTCCTCTTCTATTTCATTAAACCATTCTGATATGCAGACTGAAACATGCACTTTCAACACTAGCAGCAAACTGGCAGCTAACTTCCTGGTGATCAGCAGTTTTACTACAGTTTTCTAATGAGCAACTAGAGTGCTAACATTCTGAATTCATGCCAAAGGGGTGGCACATCTGATCATCATCTTTATGGAAACCAAGTACAAAATTTAAAGCATTTTCTACTGAGGATACTGCAGTAAATGAGGAAATTAGCTTCATAACAAATAAGTCTCCCAAGATGGCCACCAGAGAAAAAAAGAGCCCAAATATCACTCAAATATAGATCAAACATAGCCCCATGACAGAAGTGCGGAAAACACTTTTTTGGGGGGAGTTTTATATAGCGCAGACTTGCCCTAAAGGTTTACGAGTGCTTTACATGAGCATCAGTTACAAAACACAAGGACACATTAGCTTTGGTGTTAGGCATGGGGAGATTAAGTGATTTGCCCAGAATCACAGGATTGAGCTGATGCTGAACTCAAACCTGGTTCCCCAGTTGCAAAGCCTGTAGCTCTGGCCGTAACAACACATCCTCTCCCTTAAGTTTAACATATAATCAAGTGATCATCTGCATTAAAAATATAAAGATAACAAATTATTTCAAAGTGCTTTGTTGCGATTTGATATCTCAGAAAATATGTCCCTATTTTAGTTGTGTAGAGCACGAACCATATTTTATATGGGAATAAGACCCTCTCATGGAAGAGGGAGCAGAGGCAACAAGTTGACTACGCTGTGCAAGCAGGAGAGGCAGTGGCAGCACAGGGGGGCAGAGGCAACAAACAAACAATGCAGTACAGGCAAGAGAGGATGTGGCAATTTAAAAGACCATGGAGGGCAGAAGGAAGAAGCAATGGCAGTGCAACCATACATGGCAACAGACCTGATTCAGGCAAAAGACTCCTGATGTTCTCAGGCTCAAAGTGGCTTTATTTTATCTGTCTCCTGCCTAAAATCTCCTCTTTTTCCAATGTAATTCAACGGGGAAAATCAGTTTTGTTTTTCCAAAATACACCCCCCTACCAATTGCAAAATGTTGGCAAATAAGGTGCATTGGAATCTTTAAAGGGCAGGAGGAATGGGGTAGGGACATGGACACGGATAAAAGAGGACAAGAGGGAGAGGGGCACCAAGATGACCCTACAGGGCAGGCGTCAAAGGTTGCAGTAGCACAATACACCCCACAGGGCAAGCGGGACGGCAGTGCAGCACAACTGACCATGAAAAGCATTAGGGAGGTGACAGGGCCATGCACATGGACAGCAGAGGGAAAAGAGACCAATGCAGCAAGCTGACCATACCAGACAGACCGGAGGGACAGCTTCAGCATAACAGACCATGAAGGGCAGGATGGAGGGGTCAGGAGCACCACAGCAGACCAGACAAGGCAAGAGGGAGGGGATGGGGTCTGCACATAGAGAACGAAGGGCAGGAGCAGGAAGCTGACCATGGAGGGCAGTTAGGATGGGTACAGGAAGCACAACACACTACGGACAGCAACAGTGAGACTATAATGGAATACACACAGACAACGGAGGGAAGGCGGAAGGGTTAGTGGCAGCACAACGGTCATGATGGGCAAAAGGGAAATAGCAGGGGCATGCAAAAAGGACCATGGAAGGCAGAAGGTAGGGGTTGGACACAGGCAAAAGAGGGTAGGGGAAGGGGCTTCACAACAGACCACGCAGGGAAGACAAGAGGAGCAGTTGTAGCACAACAGAGCATGGACGGCAGAAGGGAGTGGCAGCAAAATGTACCATGAAGGACAAGAGGGAGGGTATAGGGGCATGGAACTTGGACAGGCAGGGTGGAGGAAGCAGCAACAGGTGGCAGCCATCTGACCATGCTAGCCAGGTGGGAGAGGAAGTGGCACCTCAACAGAATACTCAGCACAGATAGGAGAGTGGCAGGTCCATGGAATATTGGCAGGCATAAAGGAGGGAGCAGGGGCATGCACACCAACATCGGAGGGCAGGGGGGAAGGAGAATAGGGGCAGCATGCTAAACACAGAGGCTAAGCAAGAGGCAATAATGGGGCATAGTATTTGGCAATAGAGGGCAAGAGGAGTGGGCAGGGACATCAAGCAAAATACAGGGTAGTGAAGCAACATCAGACCATGCAGGGCAGGAGAGAAGAGCTGGTGCATGTACTTGGACAACAGAGGGTAGGGAGGAAGCTGGATGGGGAAGCAAGCTAACTGTTAAGGCAGGCGGGAAGGGCAGTGGCAGAACGCCCAAAGACAGCTGTAATTAGGGATAGGGTCATGGACTTTGACAATGGATGGCAAGGAGGAGGGGGGCATGCATAGGCAAGCTGGGGTGGGGTAGCACAATGCCAGGCCATGCCCTGCGTTCAACCCCAAACTCCCCACTGTGCATTGTGATGGGCATATTACTTAATGTAAAAAAAACCTTAGAACGTCACAGAAAACAACAAAGGTTACAGGTACGTTATAGTTCGGATATAGAATTTAAAAAACTGTAGCAATTCACTGAAAAAAAAAAAGAAGATTGCAAAGACATTATAGTTAGGCTCAGATGTCACTCGTACAAAACTAGTGAAATTCAGCAGTTCTAGTTACCTGAGCTAACTTACGACCTCTTATGATCTCACATATTACATCACTCATGACATGGTCAATGACATCACTCATGTTATCACTGATGACATCATCCACTGAACCACTCACACACCTATACATCCTCTCAGAAATCCACTCAAATACTCCCATTTCTATACCAGTACCCCCCCAACCACACACTCTTCTCAAGCTGCACTCGCACAGCCACTCACACACCCAGTCACTCACCCATACAACCACTCAATACAACCCAGTCACTCACCCATACAGCCACTCACACACTCACCCATACAGCTACTCACACAGCCACTCACTGCTACTCATTCAACCATACAAGAACTCTCACCCTTTACATACCCATTCAAACATCCACACAATCACTCCCATATCTGCTCACTAACCCATACAGCCATTCACTCTCTCCAATACAGCCATTCGCACACCAACTCAATTAATCAAACAGCGACTCACCCATAGACCCACTTACACACCCAGTTACTCACTCAAAGCCATACAGATACCCACACACACACCCATACAGCCACTCACACAACCACAAAACCACTCACACCCATACAACCACAGAGCTAGTCAGAAACCCACTCACACCCCTATACAGCCACTACGACACACCCTCACACACTGATACAGCCACTCAGATCACATATGTTAGAAATGGCATCACTCATTAATCGTACACCTCGTATACTAAACTAAATTTTGCAGTAGGTTAGTATATATGTTTAACACTCAAACTCTTACAAAACACTTACACTCACTTGAGGTCATCAGTTATGTAATTTTCGATGGGACTGAACAGGTAATGAGTGATGTCATCTATGCAGTCATAAGCAGTGCATTGCAAGGGCGTAAGTAATAGTTCGCTCAGTTAGCTATACTTCTGTATTTCTATGGTTTTGTACAAGTGAAATCTGAGCCTAGCTATGACATCCCTGTAACCTTTGTTTTTTTCAGTGAAAATATATATATATATATACACACTGAAAAAACCATAGGTTTCAGGGGCGTTATAGTTAGCTGGACTTTTCACTCGTACAAAACCATTGAAAGTCCCCCGTTATAGTTAGTTCAGCTAACTATAACTCACGCGCCCGCAATGCACTGCTGATGACGTCACATATCACATCACTCATGACATGGTCAGTGACATCACTCATGACATCACTGATGACATCTCAAATGACATCACTGATGACATCATCTTTGTGATAGAGTGGCAGACCTCCTCTCCCCCTAATATAACCTTTGATACACACATTCAAAAATAGAAACTAACATTTTCAAAACAATGAACATACCAATATCAGTTACAACAACCTATTCAGTAATTCTAAGATCCACATACACATCCACTCATTCACCAACAGTCCTATACAGTCACTCATACATGTACTCACTCATCATATGTACTCATACACCTATACATCCTGTTACACAACGCCACTCATCCATAGAGTTACTCACACAGTCACTCGTGCTAATAAAGAATCAAACATCCATTTACTTGCATATACAGTTATACAAACACCACCACACTTACTTCTACAGAAACTTACACACACTTAGTCTTTTAAACAATCACTCACTCTCACATGTACTCACTTATATACACCAATAGTCACATATACTAGTTTAAAACATATGTAGTTATTCATAAAAACACTATTGAGACAGTCATTCACTCACTAACACACCCATGCACACACTCATCCACCAATACAGTCCTGCACACATGCTGTCTTCAACACATACAAACAGTGAGTCACTCATTCATGCACTTATGCACTACTTAATACCCCCACCGAACCATACAGACACTCATTCTGATACTCAAAAAACCAACTAATAAGCTATATAGACACTCATGTAGCTACTCACCAACCCATGCAACCACTTATACACAAAGTGAGAGACTGATACAGATATTTACATATTTAGACATTACTCACTAAGCCATGTATTCACTAAGATACACTTAATCAGTCAGTTATACAATCTATTTTTCAAAAACAAATCATCCATGTAGACACTTATATACCCATTTATTCTTCCATCGACCTTGAGATATACATATATAAAACATATGTAATTTTCAGAAAAACACACATTCACTGGATGATGTCATCAGTGATGTCATGAGTGATGTCATTTGAGAGGTCATGAGTGATGTCACTGACCATGTCATGAGTGATGTAATATGTGACGTCATCAGCAGTGCATTGCGGGCGCGCGAGTTATAGTTAGCTGAACTAACTATAACGGGGGAATTTCAATGGTTTTGTACGAGTGAAAAGTCCAGCTAACTATAACGCCCCTGAAACCTATGGTTTTTTCAGTGAATTTCTAAGGTTTTTTTAAATGCTAATTCCTAACTATAACGTGCCTGAAACCTATGGTTTTTTCTGTGAATATATATATATATATATATATATATATATATATTCACTGAAAAAACCATAGGTTTCACACATGTTATAGTTAGTGGAAATTTTACTGATAAAAAACCAATGAAATTGCCCCGTTATAGTTAGCGCAGGCAACTATAACTCACGCGACCGCAATCCTCTGCTGATGCTAATACTGTATTTAGACACTTATTTACCCATGTCTTCTTCCATACATTTTTAGCTATACATATATTACAAATATTTTTTTTTCATAAAGACACATATGTCATCAGCAGAGGATTGCGGTCGCGTGAGTTATAGTTGCCTGCGCTAACTATAACGGGGCAATTTCATTGGTTTTTTATCAGTAAAATTTCCACTAACTATAACATGTGTGAAACCTATGGTTTTTTCAGTGAATTTGCAAGGTTTTTTAAATGCTAATTCCTAACTATAACGTGTGTGAAACCTATGGTTTTTTCAGTGAATTAGTACGGTTTTTTAAATGCTAAGTTTTTTTCCCTTATAATAAGCCCTGTACATTTGGTGGCCTACGGCCACCAAAAGCACAGGGGGTGGGGTAAGTGTGGATAGTGTTTTTTTCCATTGTAATAAGCCCAGCACATTTGGTGGCCTTCGGCCACCAAAAGCACAGGGGGTGGGGTAAGTGTGGATAGTGTTTTTTTTATTTTTATTTTTTTACCGTACGCTTACCGTAAGCGTACGGTAAGCGTACCCCGCGAAATTGCCGAAAAAAAAATAAAACCGTTTTTGCACTTGGGGGATGTTTGGGGACTCCCTCCACATGACTATGTGGGAGGGAGTTGTCAAAACAGCCCCTTTACATGTTTTTGGGCTTCCGATTTTAAAAATCTCTCTCAGTGCGAGAGACAAAATGGCGGCCGCCGCTTCCTGGTTTCGGCCGATTCGAATGTTTACTAAGATCTAAGAGCCAATCAGAATCGCGCTCGCGCACGCCACCGTACGCTTACCGTAAGCGTACGGTAAGCGTACCGTAAGCTGGCTCAGATATATATATTGATTTAAAGGCTATTTTCTCAGAATCTACTGAACAGATTTACACCAAACCTACAAAAGGCACTTCCTTGACCTAGGGACTACCTCTCTGCCAAATTTTGAGTAATTCTGTTCAGCCATTCGGGCTGTAGCTCGTTCTAAAGGTCCTATGGAAAAATGCATGGGAAAAACGCGTTTTGGGACCCCCCTTTTATCTCAGCCCCCGCTTGACGAATCCCCCCGAGACTTTCAGGGTAGGAGCGGAGCGTAGCGCCCCACCTATTTTGAGAAATTCGCGAGGATTCGTCGACCGGCGCCAAAGTTATTCAAAATAGAATGTTGAGGTTTTCCTATGGAAACGTGGTCCTAACTATAACTACCTACTGGCTATCGCCAGTAGGTAATATATATATATATATATATATATATGCACACACACATATATGCACACACAACAATGTATCCAAACCACAAATAGATACGGACGAACTCCTCTGCAAATTGTGCAGCCAATGTTTATTGAAAGCGTTTAGAGATTCGTTGGTACAGCAATTGCTGGAAACAATAGAGGATTGAATACTATGTATATGAATCACAAGTCTTGCTACAATTTCCATAGAGGTATACATTAGAGCTCTGCGGGATAGAATATAATACGAGAATGTGTCATGTACAACATATTTTTTGTAATTACAGTATGGGACGGCGAGTGCAGAGATGTATGATGGTACCATGTATACAGTGATGTAACAGGTTGTTGTTCGGTTATAAAATGCAATAAAATATGGTTAATTTTTTTTTTTTTAAAGCGTTTAGAGTGACATGTCAACGCGTTTGAACTGCTCACAGCAGCCTTGATCACGACAGAGACCGCCATTTTTAAAGTGCATATATAGTAAACATAGACAAGGGGTGTAATAGCATAAACAACATACCCGGTTAATAGACACACATGTAAAAGGCATAATATTTTCTGTTCACACTAGGCGGGGAAGATAGTTTCTATTAGCAAAATGTCATTGTTTAAAATCACAAATTAATTTCATTATGCCAATACATAATTATGTGCAAAATATGACCCATTTGTTATTCCTTCTTAAAGATGGTCAATATTACAATGTTGGTGCAAAATGCTACTTATTATGTAAAAATCATGTAAAAACCATAGTTGGTTTCGGACCCTCAAAAACATTCCTGAAAGCCACTAGTACATAAGACACTATCTATCAACCAGTACAGCTAGAGGTGGTGACATTGATAAGAGAAAGAAAAGAGAACAGTTTTACATGAGTAAATTTGTCACATACAAGTCGGAATTGAATAATCAGGAAGAAAGGGAACGACTGCTGAGATAGTAACTGAATAGGTGATAACTTATATTGAGAATTATGTGCATCTGAAACGTGCACCTTAAAAGAGAGATGTGGAGACAGGGGTATAGAATTCACGATGCAAAGTAGTCCAAGTTAAAATAATTTGATATTTTACCAAAATATGTAAAAATCGGATGGCTGACTGATATAAATATGGCTGCCATTTGTGGCTGATAATAATAGAACAAGCATTGGCAAAGCCAATAGGTCTCGCCTTTGGGACCTTATGTGTTTAGCCAGAACTTTTGGCTATGTTGTAGAGCATGGGTACTCACAAACTTTCTCTTGGGGGCCAAATTTACAGTGTGGTTTGTGGCCGAGGGCCGCACCGGTGGGGGCGGGGTCAGAGGGGGAGGGGCGGGGCTAAAGCAAAAAAAAATTGTGACCATGAGGTTGAACAAAGGTCCGTCCCTGCATAAGACGTCTTCATCCACTGAGCCACCAGACCCGACATACACACATCTCTCCCTCCCTCTCCCTGTCCCCGTCTCTCTCCCTGTCCCTGTCTCCCACCCTCTGTCTCCCACCCTCTGTCTCCCTCCGTCTCCCTCCCTGTCTCTCCGTCTCCCTCCGTCTCCCTCCCTGTCTCTCCGTCTCCCTCCGTCTCCCTCCCTGTCTCTCCGTCTCCCTCCGTCTCCCTCCCTGTCTCTCCGTCTCCCTCCGTCTCCCTCCCTCCGTCTCCCTCCCTCCGTCTCCCTCTTCCTCCGTCCCCCTCCCTCTTCCTCCGTCCCCCTCCCTCTCCCTCCCTCCCCGTCTCCCTCCCTCCCTCCCTCCCTCCCCGTCTCCTTCCCTCCCCGTCTCCCTCCCTCCCTCCCTCCCTCCCCGTCTCCCTCCCCGTCTCCCTCCCCGTCTCCCTCCCTCCCCGTCTCCCTCCCTCCCCGTCTCTCCGTCTCGCTCCCTGTCTCTCCGTCTCCCTCCCTGTCTCTCCGTCTCCCTCCGTCTCCCTCCCTGTCTCTCCGTCTCCCTCCCTCCGTCTCCCTCCCCGTCGTCTCCCTCCCCGTCGTCTCCCTCCCTCCGTCTCCCTCCCTCCGTATCCCTCCCTCCGTATCCCTCCCTCCCGGTCTCCCTCCCTCCCGGTCTCCCTCTTTCTCTTTCCGTCTCCCTCCCTCTTTCCCTTTACGTCTCCCTCCGTCTCCCTCCCTCCATCTCCCTCCCTCCGCCTCCCTCCGTCCGCCTCCCTCCGTCTCCCTCCCTCCGCCTCCCTCCCTCTGCCTCCCTCCCTCTGCCTCCCTCCGTCTCTCTCTCTCTCTCCGCCTCCCTCCCTCTCCCTCCCTCTTTCTCTTTACGTCTCCCTCCGTCTCCCTCCCTCCCTCTCCCTCTTTCTCTTTACGTCTCCCTCCCTCCGTCTCCCTCCCTCCGTCTCCCTCCCTCCGTCTCCCTCCCCCTCCCTCCCTGTCTCTCTCCCTCCCTCCGTCTTCCTCCCCGTCTCCCTCCGTCTCCCTCCCTCTGCCTCCCTCCCTCTGCCTCCCTCCCTCTGCCTCTCTCCCTCTGCCTCTCTCCCTCTGCCTCTCTCCCTCTGCCTCTCTCCCTCTCTCCCTCCGTATCCCTCCGTCTCCCTTCCTCTCCCTCCCTCCGCCTCCCTCCCTCTGCCTCCCCCAGACTGCGCTTCTGTCTCCCTCTCTCTGTCACCCTCTGTTTCCCTCCCTCTCCCTCCCTCCGTCACCCTCCGTCATCTCACCCCTTGTGTGTGTGTGTCAGTCTTCAGCCCGGGCTGCACACACAGCCCCACCCCAGTACTTCACAGGTCTTTAAAAGACCATTTACATGCTAATAAGCTTTGTTGTATTTCCCCTCTTAGGCCCCTGCATCTCCACTTTGACAATTACTGGAATCCCCCGGCCCCCACAGAGCTGAGTCTCAGAGTCCGGGCTGCTGCACCCGGCAGTGTTTGCTAACACTTTTTTTTTTTTTTTTTTTTTTAAAACACAGGTAGAATGTCTGTAAGGTCCGCGGGCCGCCAAGGAAGGCTTGCCGGGCCGCTGGCGGCCCGCGGGCCGGACTATGAGTAACCGTGTTGTAGAGCATTGTGGCTGCTGCGCATCATGTTGAAAAGTTATAATAAAAAGTGTTAAGCATTTTTGTTACCTTTGTACAAACCAAGACTTTTACAGATAAATACAAATATGTATTTTCTTGTCTGTATTTATTTTTAAGCGTGGATAAAAACGGAAATTGTTTTTTTTGGGGGTTTTTTTTTTGGGAGTAATTCTAAATTCGGTCTGCCATGACTGCCAGGGCAATATCTGTGTGGGTTGATAGGAAAGGGCATTAAAAAAGAAAATACACACAAGGCCGATACTGAAATTTGCATGTTTTCCTATAAGTGCATTGATTTAACTTCAGCGGGTGTTCACAGCACTGAAACCTGGCAGGCGTTCAAGCAGGAGTGCATATTTATTGGTTAAATAAATGTGGAAATAAAAAAATTTCAGCTTAATTTTTTCACAAAGACCAAAATAAATATGGACAATTACAGATGAAATTAGCAAAAAATAAATATGGATAAATACAGACGGAAATGTCCAAAAAATAAATACCGTAAAACCGGGAGCCCTAATTATATACAACTGAACAACCTGATTAAAAAAAGATTTTAACATAAAAAATGTCTTCTAGTTTTTTTTGTACTTGCACTGCTGGCAACTTCTTCCTACCTGTTCTCATGCTTGTTTGTTTTCATTTTTAGGTCTTGCCTGAGCCAGCTTATGCGCTACTCTGTGAGACATTTAGTAAGTGGGCTTTTAAAAGTCCTACCACAGCTTTTTGGCATAGAGCGTGCGGTTACGCTCACAATGACGAGCAGAGGCGCCATCTGGCTTTCCTCGCTCGTCATGGTGTGCGCGCAATCACTTTCACTTTTGCCGCCACCGCACACACCACTCGTGTGGTTTTTTTATTTCCTTTTTGCGCGCGCACACAACTCCCGGACTGGTTTCCCTGGTTTGTTTTACCCGGAGACCCTTGAGTAAACCTTTTTCACTCCCCCTCCTCTTGTCACACTGCCCGTTGTTATATTATCTCGCACTGACCAGTATTGTATAAATATTTTCATTTTTTCCTTCCCTCCGAGACCTCATTGGGCTTTCTATAAAAAATGTATCTTTAGTCCTCGTCCACTACTGCGTCTAATGTGTATGAAATAAGGCTTTCCTCCCTTTCAAAAATGGCCACCGCAGAGGAGCCTCCAGTCCATGACTTGATGCAGTCCCCTCTCTATTAGGCTGTTTCTGACTCTTAGGAAGGGGGGTGACCCACTCGACCGTGAATGGCTGCCGTGTCTTGCAACTCTCTTGTATTCTCGCAGAGCGTCTTCCGTATTGCTCAGCTGATCTGACAGAGCGGGAGTTTTGTTTCCCGAACGCCGCAGGAGGACTATGGCCGCCGTGTTAAATATCCCACCATGGGCAAGTCCTATTGTACATGCTCTCCCCTTGAAAGAGTCTTCACTGTAGAGCTAGTGCTATTGTCAACAGGATCCATCTGGCTTACCCCACGCTCGTATTCAAAGGCCCGTTTACCTCATGCCTTGTCGTATCTTATTTTTCTGTGGGATTTTGAGAGTTTACATTTCACCTTTTCTTAATTTTAATCCAACACGGATCTTTCAGTAATCTATCCAATCCGCATCCGATTTGAAGACACATCTGAATCACACAGTGTCTCCTTAGCATTAATCATGTATTTAACTTGTGCTTTCAAGCGCTATATAATTATGTACGTCTCTAGGCACGTGGTGTATAAACCAATAGAGATCTTTGCTTTATTCTGTGGCCCATATGAATGTAGCGCAGCTCTACCCCTGGATGTTTGCTTACTTGAGACACTCAGATTTCAGGTGTTTAATATCTCTGCTAATACGATGCCATTTCTCCCTCCTACAGAGATGCTTTGTGTTCCTACTCTTTCATCCAGAGTTCTCTTTGCTTTGTTTATTTGGGTTTATTCTTATCTCTATAGATGCACTCTGTATTCTCCTGAATATGCGTCATTGAGCACTTTCTTCTTAAGAGACTGGACCTATTTTAAAAATGACCCCTCTGCATTTGAACCACTACGCAAGTTGAGTCGGATGACCGTCATGTATGTCCACCCTTCAGCTGTATTGATATAAGGCTCCTGGTAAGCTCATTGTATCTGATTTTGGGATTGGTCTACCTACCCAAGACTTTTGACGTCATATGTTCTCACTTTATATCGCTTATTCCTCCAGATTTTGTATGGTGAGCCTTTTTGCCCACCGATCCTTTTACTGCTGCTGGTATGTTTAGATGCCCCCAATTCAGGTATGTTTTGTATTTGCATTATATAATTCCTTTCAATCTACCATTTTCACCATACTCCGGTCTTCTTCACACTATGGAAATATTTAGTGATCTCCTGTCAACGTGCAAGTCCTTCATCTGTGGGACTTTCATTGTATGCTTCTGTTTTACCTTTGCCTAAATCTTCTCGTGCACACCCCTCCCCTTGAACATTAAATCGGTCACTTCTAGGTTAATGACCTTACCCATCACGTTTCAAACATCGTATTTCCCCTCTGATATGTATCATATCTAGGAATTGTGCCCTCCTTGAGCGAGGTTAACACTATCTTTGTTATATGTATTGCTTATTTCATTCTATTATCCTTCCAGGCACATCTATTCTTGGGTCCCACATTTGATTTGACCACCCTGATGAAGGTGTGACCCACATTGGGTAAGACACCGAAACGCGTGTTGGCGCTGGAGAACATTGTACCTCCACTTGTTTCCACCTTCTAGAACAGAATACACATTAATGACCACTAACTATGTTATGTTTATTCTGGATTTTGTATCATGTCTGAACAAATTTAAACTCTGATTATATCATCAATTGTGAATCTTTGAGTGTGAGAATGTAGGAGTATGTATGCATTTGTGGTTGTTGGTTTGTATTGTGTGTGTAAATGTGGGACCTCATATATTCACGTCTGTTGATATCACTTGTTTTTCTTATGAATTTTGATAAAATGATCTAAATAATAAAAATATATATATTTTCTCTATTCCTTTTTGCTTATTCGGTTTGGGGAATTTGTCCGTTTGTATAGCGATGTTTTATAGTATCAGTGACTTTGTATCAGTTTACAGGCAGCTCTGGTCTTTCTAGGCTGTTTTGGTTCTCTCCCCTGTCCGACCTGCCTAGCACCCGCCTTCTGGGGACCCCTTGTGTTGTAGCGGTAGCTACCTGTTCAGCACCACACAACTTTACAAATCACTACTCTGTGGTCAAATTAGGCAGTCTACAGGATATGGTCGGTCAAATTGGGTTAAGAAATTTTGTTCCAAACATTGGCATCATCTGGACACTAGCCACGCCTTAGGAGGAAACTGCTTCCCACTTTAAGCAGATCATGGGAATATACAGCCGCAGCTTGTTTAGGTCTCTCCTACGCAGCGGAGACCTTTAGCCGTCGTGCAGTTTTTTTTCAAAGCACATACTCGTGCTTGTGGTGGCATACGCCTTGCGGGAGTGCGCAGCGACGCGCCACAAGCACGAGTATGTGCTTTGAAAAAAAGAACAGACTGCTCTCCCCAGCGCGCGCACGCACCATTCGCGGGTGCACCCCTCCGCCTCTCTCTCCCGCCTGCACATTTTCACATCACTTTTTAGCTTTCGCTTTCTTTGGTTTTTGGGGGTTTGTTTGCATCATTCCCTCGGCGGTTGGCTTTTACCTTTTAACCTAATTTGTATAATAATTGGAATTAACAGCTTTATTAATTCTATTTTGGTCGCACTCTGCGATTAAATTAAATACATAAAAAAGTAACAGAGTGCGACCAAAATAGAATTAATAAGGCTGTTAATTCCAATTATTATACAAATTGCGTTAAAAGGTAAACCACCGAGGCAATAGAGTTAAGAAGTGACGAGGAAAAAGTCACACCCAATTTTGCCTTGTCCTGTTTGAGATTAAATAAAAATAAAAAAAAATAAAAACAGGACAAGGCAAAATTGGGTGTGACTTTTTCCTTGTCACTTCTTAACTGTATTGCCACCCCCACTCTCTTTTTGTCTCTCCTTCTCTCTCTCACCCATTTCTCTCTTTCTCTTTCTAACTCCTTCATTCACTCTCTATCCCCTTCTTTCTCTCTCTCCCCTTATTCTCTCTCTCATCTCGCTCCTTCTTCTCTCACTCACTCTCTCACTTCAGACCCATCTGCCATTCCCTGTTCCATTCTTTGTTTCTCGTATTTGCTCCTCTGCTTTTATCCTCTTTGGACTGCAGGGTGTAAACACCTACACAGCAGACAAGGAGCCTCTCGAGCGGGCTTATTACAGCGCTGTATAATTATAATCTTTAACTGACAGTTTGTGTCTTAAACTCAAATCACTAATCAATTTATCAAACTTTAAAAAAATTTATCAATTGTCACACAGTCTATGTTACATGTTCCCAGCCATCCTTTATTGCACACACCCCCTTCGTCCGTCTTTTAATTTTTTCTGCCCCCATCATAGTCATGGGCTATTGTGCAACACCAGTCATCTATTTTGATTTTATTAGACTCAAGAGACTGCAAAATGCTTGGCATCTTGAAAGTGGACTAGCGTGGACACCAGTGCCTATCTGATGTGGCATGGCAGTTGCACGCGTGTGGCGTGCACGGCTCTTTTTTTCAAAAATTAGCCATTCACGCACGGAAGCAAATAAAAATTTATAAATAATTTAAATAAAACAAAAACATAAATAAAAAATTGACTGATATTTATTACAAAAAATTGGAATGTTTAACTGCCTAATTGTTTTAAGCACAATACTTTCACATACCTCATTCTCAATCTCACTAACTCACTATTTTGCTCACTCACTAACAAATTCTCTCTTCATCTCACCAACTAAATAACTATCAAACTCACTCTTACTTACTAACTCACTAAATCTCACACTCTATCACTAAATAACTAACTCTCTAAAAAACTATCTCTATCTCACTCACTAACTCACTCACTCTCCTACTACTACTTCAATGACTCGCAAAAAATCTAATAAAACATAATTAACTCTCGCACCCTGTAAATATTACCCAATGTCACTTGGCACAGTGTATATTGTATAAAAACTATTCGAATAGGTTAAAAAAAAATACAAAGGCTATTCTTCATATAACCTTGTATGGAGTTCCTTTGGTTGGGTGCCTACTATGTTGTTGCTATGTAAATTTGGAGCAAACGCTTTATACATTTACTCCAGGGTAAGCCTAACTGCTCGTCCAAAACTAACAAGGGGGTAAGCAGAGATAATCTTTAGCCAATCGCTACATTGCACTCACTAAAATAATGGTTAAATAAATACATTCAATTAGACGATAAGAGTAGGGTGAACGGTAACAAAGTAGTGAAAAAGCGCAATTACAGATGGGTAGAACCAGTGTTTAAAATGGGCTGGTACTGTTTCAGGGTAAACTTTATTTTACTCAACTAATTAAAGACATTGCAAAATATGTAAAACAGCATAATTAGATATAGTTTCAATAATATTTAAATAATTGATATAAATCCATAACACATTAAACAAACATTGGCATAGCCAATAGGTCTCGCCTTAGGAACCTTATAAGTGTTTAACCATGCAACAGTTAATTTTGTTGCACAAAGGATATTGTGCTGGATAACTAAACACTTATAAGGTCCCAAAAGCGACACCTATTGGCTATGCCAATGCTTGTTTTTCCAATGGGGGAGCGGGACATAAATAACGGGGGAGTGGAGATTTAAAACCAGTAATTTAATTAGAACACGAGCAGCGGATGGACACTAGGGGAGAATTAACAGATGTCAGATTCCAAGGGCAGACTGACGTGATGCTTAGGTGATGTTTAGGTGATGCTTAGGTGGTGCGCTGATGCAAAATAGTGGTGGTGAGTGATGTTTGGTGCTCAGGTGGTGCCACTATATGGTGTGGAATGGAGGTACGTTGTGGATTGTGGAGTTGAAATATGTTGTTTGGTGTGTAATTATGTGGTGTGTATTGGAAATGTGGGGAGTTGAATTGTGTGGCCTGGAACTGTGGTGTTGAGTGAAATTATGCTTGAAATTGTGTCATGGTGTGGAGTGCATTTATGTTGATTGGTAGTATGTGGCATAGAGTGCATTTATGCGGAGTATAATTATGTTGCATGGAGTAGAGTGCAATTATGTGGTGTGTTATTATGTGGCACTAAGTGGTATTCTGTGGTGTGTATTTATGTTGCATTGAGTTGAGTGTAATTGTGGCGTGCAATTATGTGGTACTGAGTGGTATGTGGAGTGTATTTATGTTGCATTGAATACATTGTAATTATGTGACGTGTAATTATGTGGCACTGAGTGGTATGTGGGGTGTATTTATGTTGCAATGAGTAGAGTAATTATGTGGCATGTAACTATGTCACACTGAGTGGTATTATGTGGAGTGTATTTATGTTGCATTAAATAGAGTTTAATTATGTGGCATGCAATTATGTGGCACTGAGTGGCATTATGTGGAGTGTATGTTGAATTCAGTACAGTGTAATTATGTGGTGTGTAATTATTTGGCACTGAGTGGTATTATTTGGAGTATATGTTGCATTGAGTGCAGTGTAATTAGGTAGCATATAATATGTGGCTCTGAGTGGTATTATGTTGTGTAGTCATGTTGCATTGAGTAGAGTGTAATTATGTGGCGTGTAACTATGTCACACTGAGTGGTATTATGTGTAGTGTATTTATGTTGCATTGAGTACAGTGTAATTATGTGGCATGTAATTATGTGGCACTGAGTGGTATTATGTGGAGTGCATTTATGTGGCATTGAGTAGAGTGTAATTATGTGGTGTGCAATTATGTGGCACTGAGTGGTATTATGTGGCACTGAGTGGTATTATGTGGCGTGTATTTATGGTGCAGTGAATAGACTAATTGCGACGTATGGTTATGTGATACTGAGTGGTATTATGTGGAGTGTATTTATGTTGCACTGAGTAGAGTGTAATTATGTGGCATGTTATTATGTGGCACTGAGTTGTAGTATGTGGAGTGTATTTATGTTGCACTGAGTAGAGTGTAATTATGTGGCATGTAATTATGTGGTACTGAGTGGTATTATGTTGTGTAGTCATGTTGCATTGATTAGAGTGTAATTATGTGGCGTGTAACTATGTCACACTGAGTGGTATTATGTGGAGTGTATTTATGTTGCATTGAGTACAGTGTAATTACGTGGTGTGTAATTATGTGGTACTGAGTGGTATTATATGGAGTGTATTTATGTTGCATTGAGTAAGGTGTAATTATGTGGCGTGTAATTATGTGGCACTGAGTGGTATTATGTGGAGTATTTATGTTGCATTGAGTACAGTGTAATTACGTGGTGTGTAATTATGTGGTACTGAGTGGTATTATATGGAGTGTATTTATGTTGCATTGAGTAAGGTGTAATTATGTGGCGTGTAATTATGTGGCACTGAGTGGTATTATGTGGAGTGTATTTATGTTGCATTGATTAGAGAGTAATTATGTGACTGTGAGGGTAAATAGGTAGAGAGGGTGTCTCAGTCAAAAGATAGGAAGTGCATGTTCCCAAAAAAACAAAATGTAAATGTAGCCAAACAAATGTACGATGTTCAGGGAAGAGAAGGTGATCAGCAAGGTAATTACTTTTTTTTTATACTTGTGCCTTGTGAAAAACAACATCCCGGATCCTTAGTCTAACTTAAAAACATATCAAATATTATTTCCACTTTTATTGATTTTAATTGAAGTAGCCGATAAGCAAACCGGCAGACACCGGCTAAATTTAAGCTCCCTACAGGCGTTTACATTACGGCCCGGTTTTACGCAACATGCAACAGCTTGGCAAATATGAACAGAGAGTAGCTCACATTGTAAATACAGGGAGTACATGTTTAATAAAATGTGGCTAAATAAACGTGCCTACGATGTTTAGGGTAGAGAAGCTGATATCCAAAGTAATTAATTAGGATTTAAACTTGTGTCTTTATATATTTTGCGTAAAGAGCGTACATTTTTAAACATACTGGAAGTAGTTTGAAGGAGAGTGAGGGAAAATAGGGGTCACAGGAGTGACACCCTAAGGCACACGCTAGAGTGCACCAGGGCCAGTGCGACCACCAGCTGTTTCCAATTAACACGACCAGTTGCGATAATTGTAAACAGATGGCGCTGCTGCTCGCTCCCGAGGACCCTAGGCCAAGGACCGGAGAAGGCGGGACATGCACCCGCCTTGGGCCAATTGCATGGTGTCTTTCTTAGAAAGACGCATGCAAAGGTTCAATAGGGGGGGGGAGATAAAAAAAAAAAAGCGCACACGCACGGCGTGTGTTCAGAGTTTTAAAGCCCTTACTAAACCCTCGCAGAGCAGCGTATGCGCGCTAGCTCACACGAGACGTAAAAAGGAGGGAGAATGTATATGCCCTAGCTGATAAGGGATCTGGCTCGTATTAAAGAAAAAAATAAAAATTGCTGATTGTATTAATCCATTTTAGATTTTTTAACTTGAATTTGGTTGCTTCACAAAATTAGGTGTGATATCAAATGAATGTGAATTAAATTTAAATTATATCTCTCCTTAAAATATAGAATTCCTTAACTCAGTGATTAAGATGAATACATAACTGAGATCGCCGTCCGGCTTGTGCTGGTGCTGGGTCACCCCCTCTACCTCACACTTACTGTGAGACTCTGGTAGTTGCCAGGGTATTTTCCTTTGTTGGGTGTGTGTTTGGATGGGTAACTATGGTTTAGAGCCTGTTCTGGGGATGGGAGGGTTGTGGGGTTATCGGGGATGGTTCATATGGGGGGGGATTTGTCAGTGTGCCCGCTAGGCCGTATAGGATTGTGTTCTGTTGTATTCTTCCGTATGGCGACCCGACTTGAATTAAAATGTGTCACTTGGAACGTGCGAGGGCTGAATTCCATGAGAAAACGTTACAAAGTGCATGCATATTTAGTACGCAGAGGGATTCAGGTAGCCTTTTTGCAGGAGACACATAGACCAGGTTGAGGGGCGGGAACTGCAGAAGAGATGGAGAAGACAGTTATTTTACACTACCTTTTCTGCCTTTGCTAGAGGGACTCTAATTTGGATACGGGCCGGGATTCCTTTCCAGCCTATGAATACGCTGGTGGATCCGGAGGGGAGGTTTGTGCTGGTGTCAGGTCGGCTAGATGGCAGAGATGTGACATTTGCAGTGTCTATGCCCCGAATTCCGACTGCTCCGCGTTCTTTGCGCGGCTTTCTGGGAGGCTGGCGACGTTTTTGGTTGGCACGGTGTTTCTTGGGGGGGGACTTTAACTCTGTCACAGATGTAGAACTCGATCGTTCTCACCCCCCACTAGCCCTGTCGGCGGTACGCAGGGTGGCTAAGGTGAGAAGGGACTGGCAGGAAGCGTGGGGCCTGGTGGATGTTTGGCGGGTGCACCATCCGTTTGATAGGGACTATTCATTCTACTCTGTCCCGCATGACCTGCATGTTCGGCTTGATGGCTTTTTGTGTACTCCGGGGGCCCTGGAACTCACGCGCCATAGCGAGTACCTGGCAAAGACACTCTCGGACCACAATCCCTGTCTGATAACGATACTCTGGTCACGGCAGCGGCAAGTGATTCCGACGTGGCGTCTGAATCCGCTAACGTTGGAGAACCCTGTGTTTAACACGGACCTCGTGGGGGGAGGGGGGGGGGGAGCGTAGAGCGCTACTTTGCAGGCAATGCAGGGGCGGCAACGAGCAGAGCTTAAAGCAGTGGTTAGAGGGATTTGCATTTCGGCTGTCGCCGGGACGCGCAAGGTACTGTTACAGGATATTGATCGAGCTGAGGCTCAGCTGCGCCAGGTGGAACTCGATGCCCACACAAATGGGGGCGCCCGGGAGGAGGTGTTGGCGCGGGAGGGGGTGGCCACTCAGGTGGAGCAGCTTTGTTGCTACGACTATAGGGAATATATGGTTCGAGCACACGCTGAACGGGACAAAGTAGGGTCATTGCTGTCCTGGCTGGCTAATCCGGTTGTTCGGGGAACCCTGATAGTGTCTCTATCGACCCCAGCAGGGGGCCTGGTCTATTCGCAAAAGGAGGTCAATGACCAATTCCTGGATTATTACACTCTGCTGTATCAGAGTAGAATGGGGGACCTGCATGACGGTCTGGACGCTTATTTAGAGGAGGCAGGGTTGCCGCACTTGGACTCGGACCAGGGATCTGCATTGGGGGCGGAGATCTCTATGGGAGAAATCAGGGCAGCGGTTAAACACATGGCTAGGAAAAAGACTCCAGGGGCTGATGGCCTTCCAGTGGAGTTCTATGCAGCATATTTGGATACTTTGGCTCCGCG
This sequence comes from Triturus cristatus, assembly GCF_964204655.1. NCBI lineage: Eukaryota > Metazoa > Chordata > Amphibia > Caudata > Salamandridae > Triturus > Triturus cristatus. The sequence goes on along the minus strand of NC_140579.1, from coordinate 1,198,139,618 downwards.
TTTGCAGGCAGTGTATAAGGAGGCGTGGGACTTGGTTAGGCTACCGAGCACTATGAGAGAAGCGATCATAGTACCGCTGCTGAAGAAGGATGGGGTGCCCACCTCCAGGATGGCGTACCGGCCACTTTCCATGCTCTCGGTGGATTATAAGATCCTTAGTAAGATCTTGGCCACGCGCCTCATGGGCCACATGAGCACATTGGTACACCCGGATCAATCAGGTTTCATTCCCAAGAGAAATACAGCGACGTGCATTCGACGGTTGGTGCGGATCCTGGGGGAGAGAGGGGATGGCACATCGGAGGCCGTGGTGCCGTCGGTGGACATCGAAAAGGCATTCGACAGTGTGGAGTGGCCATATCTGTTTAGGGTGCTGAAGGGGTTTGGCCTGGGTGATCACTGTGTGCGCTGGACCAGATTGTTATATAATTCCGCAACAGCGAGGGTCCGTACGGGACGTACTATCTCAGCGGCTTGCCAGGTGGGGAGAGGCACTCGTCAGGGTTGTTCTCTGTCCCCACTTTTGTTCGCGCTGGCAATTGAACTGCTTGCTGCACATGCACGGACGGGGCGCTCCTATGAGGGTGTTCAGCTGCGTGGAGAGCTCCATCATATATCCCTGTACGCGGATGATCTCCTGCTGTATCTAGCTGATGCGCGGGACCCCTTACTGGGCGCCAGAGCCCTGCTCCGGGAGTTTGGCCGCTTATCGGGGTTGCAGGTGAATTGGGCTACGACCTGCCTGTTCCCTCTGTCTTCCGGAGCTCGGGCGCCCTTGGCGCTTGACGAACTGCGTTGGGAACCTACCTGCCTACCGTATCTGGGCATTCGCATATTTCATGCTCCTGCCGATCTGTTTGAGGGAAATGTGGGTGGCGCGTTGGGGGGGGTCCGGGGGAGTGTGGCGTTTTGGCGCACTCTCCCACTGTCGGTGGCCGGGCGGGTAGCACTGCTGAAGATGGTAGCGCTGCCCCGACTGCTTTACTTTTTCCGTACCCTGCCGATATAGATTCCGGTCTCTTTTTTTAAGACGCTTCGGGCACTGATGACAGAGTTCATCTGGGGATCTAGCAGGCGGCGGGTGGCATTGGCCACTCTGATGAGACCAAGGGAGGACTGGCGGCCCCAGATTTTGAATAGTATTATTTGGCGGCACAGCTACAATGGCTTACACAGGCTGTGGCGCGTGAGTTTAGAGGCCCTGAGGGCCCGCAGGGCAGGATCATCCCGCAGCACGTGTTGTCATTCATTGTGCTCCAGCAGAAAATCAGGCTGGACCAGCTCACCCTCGAGGAGCGCACACTCCGGCTCTGCTGGCTTCGCAGTCAGAAACGGGCAGGCTTCGTGGTCCCATATGCCCCGGAAATCCCTTTGGGCAGGTGTACGGCCCTCCCACATGGTGGGGATTAGTCACCGTTGGCGGGCTGGGAAGAGTGCGGGGTACACATGGTCGGAGATTTGTACAGGGATGGTGTCTTGTTGCCATTTCAGGAGTTGCAGAGAGCCTTTGATTTGCCGAGGGGGGATTTTCTTCTTCACACCGCCTTGGTGTCAGGGATTCAGAAACACTGGAAGATGGGGTTGTCGGAACCCCCAACATCCCTGGGGTGTCAATACGTCACTAAGGCGGCGGGTACATTTAAGGCCATCACCTGTCTCTATAGGCGGCTGTCCACGGAGAGGCTTCCTCCCCTGGATGCTTTGCGGGAGAAATGGGAGGGGGATCTTGGTAGGCCTATTCCAGAGACGACGTGGTCGCAGTTGTTGCGGCGAGCCTGGAAGGGCACGCGCAACACTAGGTTTCAATTGGTCCAATTCTACACTCTCCATAGAGCCTATTTAACTCCGGCAAAGATATTGCGGTACTTTGGAGGGTCCCAATCTCCGTGTCCTAGGTGCAGTGCGGAGGGGTCTGATTTCGGGCATATGTTTTGGTCATGCCCGGGATTGGGTTCTTATTGGGTAGATGTGGTGACGTGTTTGAATCAAGTGACAGAGCGTGCGTTGGAAGTGGAGATGGGAACTTGCCTTTTGCTTTGGTTTCCGCATACCCCCAGTACCAAAATCACGAGCAAGTTTTATGATTTGGGGTTGATAATGGCGAAGAGGGAGCTCACCATGCATTGGAAGGCAAGGGCTGGCCCGAGCTTTCGAAGGTGGAAGACAAGCTTCCTGGCCTGGGCAGGGAGTGAAGGGACGCTTCGTTTTACAGTTGGCCAGGCGTGCCTCTAATGACAAGGCGCTGGACGCTGCCCGGACGTGGGGAGCGTTGGTAGAGGGGCTTCGTTGCCCGGTGGAACAGGATGGGGGGGACAGGGCTCCTGTGGGAGTGGACCAGAATGCGGAGATTGCGGTGGGAATCCCCGGGGCTGCTGGGGAGACTGCCCAAGATGAGGTCACCTAAGCAATTTCAGCGAGGAATCAGAATCTGCCCAATATATTGAGAAGGGTCGAGGGGTCAGGATGGGACCTTGGAGAACACATGGGTGGCAGTGTAGAGCCTCCTGTCTCTTGTGAACGAGGATAGGGCCCGCACCATTGTTCTGAATTAGGGTTTTCTTGACGCACGGGGCGTTATATGCCCCAGTATGGGAGGGATTGATGCGGGCACACTGACAAGGGGGGGTGGGGGTAGAGAGGGGGCGGGGTGGGGGTGTAGGGAGAAAATGCTGAAGATTGATTTCTCCTGATATGTCTTCTGATGATTAAGCCTCTTGCAAGAGGCCATTGCTTGAAACGTTGCCATTTTGTTATATTGGATGGAGGAAAATCAATAAAAATTTTACAAAAAAAAAAAAAAGATGCATACATAACTGTAGTTTTTCCAATAAGAATCAGGTGATCTTTTTGAGGTAATATAGCCTCACATTGACACCGCTATGGAATAAGTTATTGTGTTTTTAGGAAGTTGTGATAAGGAGCGGTTCATCAAAAAGTATCTTTATTCGGATATTAAAACATCCATAAAAGAACAATGTTTTACACATTTCACATATAGTAATCTGAACAATTCATCTTAAAATATTAAAAAAGAAAACATATCTGATGGACCATTCCAGGATATCCATTGGGCTCAGGATTTAAACTAAATTTCATGTTAAAAGTTATAAAGTGCAGTGCGATGACATCTGTACAGGTAGGGAATACCAAACTTATAACAGTGAATAAAATACAGGATCGTAGTTCATATAAGATCAATCACGTTAAAAATAAGCCGTAGCCTAATTAAAACAAACATCTTATAGCATCCCAGGTACTGTAAACATTACAGTTCATCCTTTGTGTAAACTCCATGAATCCTCTCCTGTTCTGTGTACAATGTAAGACTATCGTACGGGGGGCCTTTTAATCCGGATGCCTACAGCGCCCGGCAATTAAACTCACTTACATCTCCCCTCTAGATTTCCTCAATTTCACGGCTAGTCTTAAAAAATTTACAGTACAGAACAGTGTGAAGGGTTCCACAGCCAGTTTTAAGTATAAAAGGGCCACTCTAACCTGGGTAAATTTATTCGCCCTTAGGACGCTTTTTAAAAATAGAGCCCGCGGATATTCATAAAAAGGGCAAAAGAATACAAAGGAGCGGTTGATTAGACAGACCGCAATTCATGCATACATTTTGCACAATAGGAAGTGTAATATTAGGCGCATAATTCAAACTTAACACATATAAAATGGGTTAATAGGACTACGAGGTAACCATAAATTTGGTCAAGATTGGGCTATATACTATTTTTGTTTTTAAAAAAGACCAAAGATAATCGGGTCTTTGTAAATATGTCGACATGACAACATAGGGCTTCTGTATGTCCTTTTTGTAACACCCTCAATAGAACCTGTGGGAAGACAGAAGAACTGCTCCCGAACCACTGTCATATTTCGCACCTTTAAGAGCAGATTTACCCTAACACATTAGATTGAATAGGGACCCAGCGTAAAATAACATACGAGTGCCATATGAAGGTAAGAACTCAATGGTACCTTAGGTATAATAATGGGGAACGTAAAGCTTTAGGGAGAATAGATTAACGAGTGTATGTTGATCTCACAATACAGTGATTCATCCGTCAATAACCCCATGGAGGAGGTTTATGAGTACCAATAAGTGGAAGAGTAAACTCAATTTCACTTAGTGGATGAACAAGTATTCTAAATAATCTAAGGTGGGACAATATACAGCGTGTGTTGCGATTTTTACAATTAATAATAAATATGGGTCGTAATCAGGGTATGTATTTCATTTTAGATAATACAGCTAAAGACCATCTAGTACAATTTCAAATAGGAAGTGGATCTAGAACAACAGGCTGAAGGTAATAGCCGTTAGTATACATTAGGCAGTTTGGGTATTCATATAAAAGCAAAGATTAAATATGGAGTTTACAGAAAAATAAATTGAATGAACACAAATTCAGAAAGTAACAATACATATATTGAGGCTCTCATGATAAGCATCAGGCAGGGTCCATGAATACTGGTTAAGTATGCATCTCAGGAGATGATTAGCTAGGACATGGAATGAATGAGCATGTTAGTAGAAAGATGATGGGGTAGTAAGTATGAGGAACTTTTGCCTTAGCTTTGCATACTATAAAATGTCTAGACAAAAGATCTATAGCCAAATTTCTCGCTCTAAGAAAACTTTAGATAGAACATACACAGGACCCAGGCATGTCCACAATTACCTTGGAAACGCTCATGGAAGAGCTCAGAGAGAATGTAATGAAGGCTCCAAAGGTCAAGCTGCTGGAAAACCCAGACTGGGGTATCAATAACCATAACATGTAGGAAAAAACAGACAGGAGCAAACAAGACAACATAAGAATGTATGGGGTTTGAGGGGCACTAGAGAGCCCATGGCAAGATGGCTGCACATTAGTGTAGCTCTGCTGGCTGGGGAGTAATAGCCAACCAATATCTGTCCAAAAGACCAACATCCAGACATTATATTAAAGCCACATGCATCTAAACTGCAGCTGGGAATGAACAGCTCCAAATTGTCGGTGAGATCAGACAGCTGCCCGAGAACAACAAACAGAGCAAAGCAGCACCATGGGCCCAAACGAAGAAAACAGGGGACGGAGGCCTAACTGCGGGCCAGACTCTGCTCAGGACTGGGATCGCGGCATGGAGAGGCAGTTTCTTGCCACAGCGGCGGATACCGGTTGTCGAGCCCGAAGGACTAGACTGCATACAACACACCAGATCGAGTTGAGGTGAGCTGAGTGCAGGTGGCAGTGGCGGCCTCCCAGGACATACAGAGACGTCTGAGAAGCCGCAGATTAGCCTTGCTGCCACATTGGGGCACCAACGGTGTTCAAAGAGGGCCTGAGAAGCCTTAGGCCTGCGCAGCTGGAGGGCTGATTGAGACGTCTGTGAAATCGGGCCAAGAACAGCCGAGGCGACTAAGAGGTGAGGATCGCTGTGGTGAAGAGAGCGGGATGCGGCCTTGCGATCTGAACAGGCCCCGTGCCACCGGTCGGTCGTGCTGAATGGGATACCCAGGTGATGCAGAGATCGTGGTCAACGGGCAGGATCATAGGGCAGTGCAATAACTACAACCCTCCCCCAGGCCCTAATAGAGACTAGGAGGCTCATTAGGCGAGAGGTGCCACGGGATAGTACTAAGCGGCGCCGGGATAGCTGCAGCAATGAGAATACAAAAATAGAGAGCATGAGAGCAGCTGCTGGGCCTATGGACACTGCTGGTGAGGCCCTATTCCCTAAAGTGAGTTAAAATAGGGATCAGGCGGCCCAACCACTTAGTCACTGCCACAAGTTCATACTGAACTACATATTTGGGGGTGCAGGTGGTGCTCCTGGTCAATGTCCCTCTATAGCACAACTGGGTATGTCCTACAAAAGCAGAAACAGCGCTTACCTGGGTGCTCCCACCTGCAGCGACCCCTTGGGAAGGGCACAGCGAGATAGACAAGACAGATAAACAGAAGTTCTGCCGTACATTTGTAACAAGACACACCCAGGATCTCAACAACATGCGCTTTCAGACACTGAGCAAGCTGCCCTCCCACAAGGCGCGGCATCCCTCGAAAATATGATCCTGACCATGCAGCCAAGCTTACAATCCACGGATGGGAACATCAATACATTAAAACTGAGAATGTATCACATAACCGCAAAAGTAAATAAGCAAGCTACACGTACAGCAACAGCGGAGCAATGTAAGACGACACCCAGGCCACCACAACCAAATGTTCGAACATGGAGAAAATATTGGAGGTCATTCAAGCTAAAAATGAAGACCTGGAGGCCCGCTCACAGCGAAATAATCTCTGCATCGTTGGGGTCCCTGAATCAAAGTATACTGGCCACCTTGAGGACTATGCGAAAAAAGATGCTGCAGGAGATCTTTTGGTCAGAGAAACTCTCAGCAGTGTTGACTGTGGAACAAGCGCATTGATCACTGGCGGTGAGATCCACTCCTGGGGACCTGCCGCGGCAGATTATTGCTAAACTATTGAATTATCGTGATCGCAACATGGTCCTGCGTCTTTCTAGGGACAAGCAAAAGATCCAATACCAGAGCTACGAGGTGGCATTTTTCCCAGACTTTACCGCAGCTGTGCAGGTGGCACGAAGAGAGTATTCCTGCAACGAAAAAACTACAAAGACCAAATATCCGCTACGCTATGTTGTATCTGGCCCGCCTCTCGATTGAGCACAGACACAAACACAACATTTTCAGTACGCCAAGGGCAATCATAAGATTCGTAAAATCTTTACCCCATGCTAGACAAAGCCCTGCCAGGTCTGCTTTGCCGCATGCCATGAAGTAACAGACTAAAGAGTGTGCTATACTGGACTATGAGAATAGCGGCAGTGATGAAGGACCGCTGGAATCACTGAAATGCAAAGCAGCAGAGGTTACTAATCGTGGACTCTTGTGATAATGTTGTTTTGTACACATGACAAGCCCCAGCCCGCTTAACATACATAATTATATCAATTAGTATTTTAGATAGCTCAAAACACAGGAACACCGCATCACTGCGCCACTTGAGATGTTAGCTTCTGTGTTGTCGGTCATTGCAAAGTCCCCAGCCACTCCATTCCATCAGGAGGGTACACAGGCCTCTAGCAGCCCAGCGAGGGTATATCCTATATGATGACTCACTATGCTACTACGAATGGGTTTCTTTATTCTATATGTTGGCTACTTGCTAATTGTCACACTAGGAGTGTCTTTAGCATAATTGGGATGCTTAAGTGGGTGGAGGTTTTGTTGGTTTCATGCAATTGTCGATGTGCATTACCATAATGAGTAGCAATACGGACTGCTATGTATTGCTGTCTAGCTGGCATGACAAGTTCTGAGTGTAGAAGTGATCACAACGGCACACACAGTAGGTAGCACCAAACTATTAACGTGGAATGTAAGAGGCTAAATAATCCTAAAAGATAAGGCAAGTACTAGCCTATATAGACCGCCATCATGTACAAGTGGCATTACTGCAGGAAACACATTTGACGCGGGTCACTGAGCTGCATATGGGTGCACGATGGGCTAGCACTAGAATCTTCTCCTCTTACTCGACATACTCCAGGGGGGCGCTAATCCTTATCAAGAAAAGAGAACTGTTCACCCTCACCCATTCTGAAACTGATGATCAAGGGCGCTATATTATAATACAAGGGAGGCGACATGGTACGGTAGTACTATTATAAATAGCCCCAATATAGATGATCCCCAGTTCTATACAAGGATATGGAGTCGGATCTATGCATTACATCCAACAGCAGTTATCTGTGGTGGAGACCCAAACATATCCCTGAACCCCACATTAGACAGGTGTACAACTGACAGACTGGGTAAGCTCTCCATCTGGGTTCTCAGGGATAAAATGGCAGAATACGGCCTCAGACATTTGGAGGGCACGACACCAAGGATCAAGAGAGGGGACACATGCATTTCAATACACAAAACATGGCATCACCTAGGGTCAGATATACGACCAATTTTAGCATGCGCAAACACGTTAGCGACCCGTCTGCGCATGCCAAAATTGGTAGGGCCATGTACTAACACAATTTTGCAAGTCGCAAATGAAGTACAACTCACAAAAATGTTTAGAGACTCGCTATTTGGAAGGGGCATTCCCTTCCAAATAGCAAGTCTCTAACCCATGCACTAATGTTTTGCGACCGCAACTGCAGTCGCAAAACACTCGCAATTACCACCTACTTCAAGTAGGTGGTAATGTATTCGCAAATGGGAAGGGGTCCCCAGGGGACCCCTTCCCCTTTGTAAATGCATACATAAAAAAAGTTTTAATGCATCCCGTTTCCCTTTAAGGAAAACGGGCTGCATTTAAAAAAAAAAATAAGCTGCTTTATTTAAAAGCAGTCGCAGTCATGGTGGTCTGCTGAGCCCAGCAGGCCACTATCCCTGGGAGGGCCAGCCATTCCAAATGGGGTCGCAAAATGCGAGTGGCTCATTAATATTCATGAGCCTCGCATTTGGTGACCCCATTGGGAATCGCAATCAGTGTCTGATACTGCTGTACATACTAAATTGCGACTCACAAACGAGCGCAAAATGCGAGTCGCAATTTAGTATGGTCGTACATCTGGCCCTTCGATCACTGGTTAGTTTCTAGGGAGGTTTGCACATGGGCCGAAGCTATTGATCACTTGCAGAGGACACAATTAGACCATGCTCCAGTCTCACTAGATCTGAAACTCCCAATGTATGTACCCGCCCCATTTTAATGGCGGATGCAGACAATGTCACTACTGGGTGTGGGGGGGGTTGCGGGAGGAGATTATTCAGTATTTTGAACAGAACGTGGGATCAGTAGAGGGACCTCATACACTATGGGTGGCATTTAAAATAACGATACGGAAAGCTTGTATAGAATTACAAGCAGGTATCTTACCATCACTTTGCTTCCAATTGCATACCATTGAGAATACACTGCGAATCCTAGAAAGACAACAAGAAGCACAGGCAACCGCACATATTCTAGCATACATCAGAGAGCAAATAACGATATACTATGGCACAGCAGAGCAAGAGGCATAGCATCTATTTAGACGTTAGGTTGTGGGAACCTATGGGGCGGGAGGGGGACCAGGCCACAGCCTGGCTGCAATAATAAACAACTCTGGGCACATACACAAGTGGTGGAGTTGACTCTACAGACGGTGAGGTCTGCTGTAGCACACCAGAGATCCTGTCATGGTTTGTGGCTTATTATTCCAGTCTGTATGGTGGCCAGGAGGCCGCGGCGGTGAGGGAATAGGCCGCATATCTAGACAATGTTGCCTTGGCCTGGCTGTCTCTGGGACAGAGGGAATTTCTAGCACAACAGATTACGATTGAAAGATGCTATAAGAATGCTCCCAATCAGGAAGGCCGCTGGGAGCGACGGGCTCCAGAATGAATTTTATAAGGAACATGCAGGTCTGCTGATTCCACATCTGCATGCTATGTACACAGTGGCATAGCAGAAACTAACACTACCACCATCTCTTAGAGAAGCGATTATTAGAACGCTCCAGAAACCTGGGAAACCCCCCTGAGCGATGCAAGTTATATAGACCACTTTCCTTGATTAACACAGATGCCAAAATACTGGCAAAGATCCTCGCCACACGGCTAAGACCACTTCTATGGGAGCTGATGCTGCCCAACCAATTGGGACTTGTCCCTATGCGTTCCACCTCACACAATCTACGTATGTTATTGACAGTCATACTTCAGCAGGATCCTGATATGGAAGAAGCAGCATGGTTACTTGACACAGCAAAGGCGTTCAACGTAATACAGTGGGATTGTATGTCTACAGTACTTTACCATATGGACATGCCACAGATCTGTGAAATGGATACACTTGCTGTACACAATTCCGGTGGCAAAGATCCAGGTAAACAGGGCAGTATCAGATACACTGAAGATCGGTAGGGGCACAAGACAGGGGTCCACTATACTCAATATTATTTGCAATAACACTAGAGCCATTTGCGTATATAATACGGCAGAAACGTGAAGTGGTGGCATTAAAGTTTCCTCAGAGACCCCTTGCCTTCTCTTTGTATGAGGAGGACATGGTGCTATATGTCCAGGACCCAACCATACATTTAGTGCCCCTAATTCGCGAACATATTAGATTTGAGTGATACAGGGGAATGAGAATTAATTGGGATAAATAGACTATACTCCCCTTGACAGCGCATGCGACCCCACGCTCTCGACTTTCCTCTAGAGTGGTGCACAGACCCCATTAAATATTTGGGAATCTAGGTGCATAGAGATCCAGAGCTGGTTATAAAAGTAGAATGATGGAGAGGCGATTTCCCGACTTAAGGGGCAGGAAGCTCGCTGGATACACCTGCTCCTATCAATAGAGGACAGAATTGTGTTCACGAAAATAGTCATCTTGTCTAGATTTCTATATATTTTCACCAATATGCCCTTATCACTAAAAGCATTCTTTCATTTATTAAAATCTCATATGATAACATTGGCCTGGGCGGGAAAGCAACCCAGAGTTAGCTGGAACACAATCACAGAGCCTTATGAACAAGGGGGCTGCGTGCAGGCACAATTTGCACACTATTGGTACTATCCTAACCCATATTTACCACAAATAGCCATAGAAAGCGATGACACACCCTGTACCTCTTCGTGCTATCCTACTACATAACCTGGCAAATACCGCTCGCACATAAATTAACACAATTTATAGTACAACGAAGGCCTGTCAAACACTAATTGATCTGGCACGCAAATTGCTCCTCTATGCACCGGCACTCTCTCTGCTCTGGCATCCGAATAGATCTGTCACTCAGGAGCCCAAGGCGCTCTGTATTCTCGGGGAAGTGGGGTTAGACACACTGGGGGACATTTATCTGGAGGGGCAGTGTGTCTCGTTAGCCACACACTCGCAAATGCAGCACATCACTCTCCTTCAGATATTTATCTATCAGACTCAAAGAGGCAGCGAGAGCAAAGTTTCTGCAGTTCCCACAAGCGCCACCAACACATGGGGCACTACAGATGATGCTAAGTAACAACTCACCTGAAAGTCTCCTAACCCGACTGTATAATTCCTCCCAGAGAGAAACTACAGTAAATTTGTCAAAAGTGCTGAATAGATGGAATGCAGTGTGGTCTCTTCCTCCATCACTAGAGGACTGGACGTTCTTCTATGCACTCACTGGTAGTCTGACAGCCAACTGTAACGGAGGATCATACATTTTAAATACCTCCAACAAATGTATTGTACCCCCTTGCAACTTCACAAATACGGGCTACGCCCAAATGATCGATGTGCAAATGCGGAGCCATCAAAGCGAATTTTATCCACCTAGCAAGAATATGCCCAAAAATACTTCACTTCTGGATGCAAGTAACTCCGGCTTTTTCAGATTTGATTCTAGAACAGGTAATGTGCACTCCGCAAATGCGTTTATTGGAGCTAGTTAAACCTTGGCAACCTGTTAACCATAAACTAGCGCCCCCTCCCCTTGCTACTAGCCAAAAGGAATATATATATGCATTGGGGGAATCGTACAGTTCCTAAGATTGCACAATGGTTGCATGATATCGCCTTCTGCAAAGATAAGTTGGAGATATATACAGAAGAGTTCCCGAAGTCGTCATGACCAAAGAACAAATGGAGTCCCTTTACGACCTATGAAGTTATCATATCCGAGTGCTTCCTAACATACTTTGCTCTATATAAACCTTAATATGCCTAATGTTACCATGCTGGTGAAGTTGTTTTTCTATTCAACGTTGTGACAAAAACAAAATGTAGGGGTTCCTGAAGAGGAGGAAGGAGAGAACATGCTAATGTTCTTTGACTTTTTCCCAGAACTGCTTAAAATGGGCTTTAAACTACCCATCAAGTTCCAACAGGCTCACAACAAGCAACACAATATGGAATAATAGAAGGAACCTCCCCAGATCGGTTATGTGCCTCCTTTGCAACCAGCTTCGCAGAATGATTCTCCATGCAGCAAAACGCATGGCCTGTTGTATACAGGGGAAGTAAAATCTCTGGTGCAGATGAGTTTTCATTTGAAACCAGCTTCAAGTACACTTCTTTAAGAAGAGCATATCAAACAAGGCTTGTTAGAATTAGCATAATGAGAACATTAGCACGGTAAGAAGAGAGTTCGACGATCCACAAGAATTTTTAACTTTCCTAGAATCTCTGGAACCGGTGCCAAAGTAATTTGCTTCAGGAGCTTGCAGTGCATATACTTGCACTGAAGACATTGCTACGCACTGCTACAGACTATGAGCAGTTGCATCCCCAACTCAGAAACAGACAATCTACCAAGGACTGTGAATTGGATGACCTATTCTAATCCTCATTTGCTGTTGAAAAGCACCATTCCTTTATCTTCTATATTTGAGTGACTATATAGAAGCAACTCAAGTCACCAACAATCAGATTGAAGCAGCTGGTTGGGCCACATGACATACGGTTAGCCCTTATAAAGGAGGGCAAAGTCGATCAGACAGCGCAAGCTGTCTGGTTGTGAAAGTCATATTGTGGCCTTCACAAGAATATACAGGAGCTTGCATTCTGCCAATTGTTTAGCATGGTTTGGCATACTGTCAGTCCTATTTACTAGCTTTCTATTCAATGGCCTTTCTAGTTTTAGCATGTCCAACTTGGGTTTGCTCCTCTTTAGCATCTCTTTGATTGTCAGCCTTCTATACTTCCTCTGCTCGCTTTAGAGAACTACTATTTAGATCTTGCCTACTAGACCGCACATGTGCTGTCTGTTGATGTATGCACGGTTAGCGTACAGCGAGCTTATAGTCTGCTCATTGCTTACCACTAGTTGACTTCATTGTCACTATCTGCTTGCTTATTTGTTAGCTTGTGTAGGCTTGCCTTCCTCTTACAATGTTTGTCCCTTCCCTGGCGCAGGAGAGTATCACTGGAGTACTTAATCTACTCATTTCACTGACAGCACCTTTTTTATATTTACTTAAGCACTGCACAAGAGTGCATGTGATTTCAAGCCGTCTCCCTAGGGTGCTTCTCTTTCCCGATCCATGCTTCGTGCTGCGAGTTCTCTTGCCAGTGTGCTTCTCTCCAGCACACTTAAGTTGCTCTCTTCATGTTACTTTGCTTCTCTTCCCATACCCTCCAAGCTGCTTCCCTCCCACCTTTGCCCCTGTGTTGCTTTCCAGCCTTCCTGTTGCTTCCCCCACCCACTGTCCATGATTCTATCACCTACATATTGCTTTCACATCTCACATCAATTCTGCCACCACTTCACATTGCTATCTCTCGCCAGTGTTTCTCCCTTTGTGCTGGACTCCCAGAGGAGCGAAGCTGTGTCTATTTAGGTCTGCTTCACCAGGGAGTAATTGGCCTGCAAGACCTTTGGCTCAACTTATCCAAATAATGCAGCTCCAAATCTAAAGGGGTGAGATGGCACGAAGATCCCCTGGGCCTATAATCACATGCTGGGGTATCATAGAAAGCAGACGTCAGGCCCTCTGCTTTCTTTTACTGAAGGGCACAACTCCCATCTACCACCCCCAGGACTTTTATTACCAGAGATGCCGTGGAGAGTGGCACAGACTAGGAACTGTAGATCAGTAATCAGAGAAGATATACTTTATGCCAAAAGGGTCGAATCAAAAGGCGCCAGTTCAGACTGTGTATGTCTCACACTCAAAACATCAGACATGGTTGACAAATTAGTGGCATTTTACTGAAGGACTTCCCACATGACCTCATCTAGGTTTAGGATTAAATATAATCTTCCAGCAGTTAATCCTAGTAATAGCCCTAGTAAATCAGATTGAAGTTTATGGAACACCCTTTCAACACCACGCAGAAACGATATACTGCATGAGGGTGAACTATCCAACCAAATAAGGGCCCTTCCTTGTACTGGCCCTGTGGGCTCATGGTCAGAGATCGGGGTGGGTAAGCCCATAGAAAAATCGGATTGACAGTCCCAAAACTCCCCCTGATAGTAACACTCTGGGAGAATTGTCACTAGCTCAAGAAACTAATGGCCAGGTTGTTATCCCTCCCATTACCCTCGTACCATCTACAACCCGATTGGCCTTTGCCTCCTGGAATATTGCGGGACTGCATACAAAAATAGCCTCAGCAGACTTGTCAGCACGAGGACCATGATAAATGGGCCTTTCAAGAAACTTGGTCGCTGAATCACATCTACCGCTCTGGGTATCTAAACTTTTCAAAGCCAGCTATAGGCGGACGAAAAGGCAGACCCTCTGGAGGGCTTACTCTATGGGTCAGACAGCACTCTGGCTATAAGGTAGAGGAAGTACCAATAGACAGCCCGGACATCCTAGCTATACTTTTACGTCTGAATCACTCCCCCAAAATAATGGTAATAAACGTATATGCAAGAGGGATGGTGGGTGGTAAATTATACAACACAGTTAACCTACTTGAAAGTTTTATCGACAATAATAGGGGCAGAAGTAACCTGGTAATTGCGAGTGATTTCAGTTGCCCATTCGAGCCCCTTGATCAGGAAGATGGAAGCCTTAGTGTAGAGGAGGATGCCCAATGGAACATCCCATCTCTGGATCTACCCCCTATAACGAAATGGACGGAGGCAGCACTCCAGTTAAAAGGCCTCTGCCTGGAAAGGGGCATCAGGGCAGTAAATGGAAGGACTTCCTCCGACAGAATGAGCTCTCACACATTTAGTAATGGGCATAGAAGTAGTATTGACTATGTTCTTATTAATCTGGAATTATGGTCTTCCCTATTTGATATGGTGGTCCTTGAGAGAACTGAAAGTGACCACAATCCACTCTTGATGACATGAGAAGAGTAAAATGGGCCATGATGGTTGAAAATGAGAACTAGTTAGAGCAGATGAAGGCATTGATGGAGTGTACATTAGTAACCCTCTAAAACCTAGATTCCCAGAAGGAAACAAATGCAAATATCACGCACATTCACGATAACATGTTCACAAAACTCAAATCCTTTTTTATTAAACCCCACAAATTAAAAAGAAAGATAACCCCCAAAAGCAGCAAATTGGTACAACAAGGCCTGTAGAGAAGATTATAAGAGGCTCTCCCATGCTATAAAGCTTAAAAAAAATGGATGAAATCAAAACCGCATGGAAGAGTTATAAAATAACCCAGATCATAACTAAGGAGTGGGACGAACAACGATGGCAATACCTTCTCCATTCTAGCAAAGAAAAAAGTATGCAAAAAGTTTGGCAGATAGTAGAATGGGGCAGTGGAGAATGTCAACAATCTCCCATTAATTATGTAGCCCCAGACCAGTGGGTATCTCATTTTGAGGCTCAATTTGCTGCTACTGGTAACAACACAGATACTATACAACTACCCAAACCAGATACTATTGTGTTTTTTAATAGAGGAGAGGTTGAATCTGCCCTGAAAGCAATTCCCAGAGGAAGAGCTCCGGGCCTTGATTCCATCCCGGCAGATCTATGTATACACGATAAGGATAACTGGCTGACTTATATACAGTTACTTGCCAATTCGATAGCTAGTGGAGTCCCCATCCCAGACTCTTGGCGAGGCGCCGAAATTTTCCCCGATATATAAAAAGGGGGATCGCTCCTGCCCTGGAAACTACAGGCCAATTAGCCTAATAGATTGTATAAAAATGATCATGGCCAGGTTAGTGTTGAGCAGAATCCAGTCCTGGATCACAGACGACATCTTGTCCCCATTACAGGCTGGCTTCCACCAACACGCAAGTATTATAGATCAAGTCTTTAGGTTTATATTGATCTATTGGCGTGTTGTGGTCATCGGGGGAGGAACAATCTATGCGGCATTCATTGATCTCAAATCCGCCTTCGACCTGGTCCCCCGTTATAAACAATGGGGGGGTACTTAAAACGCAGGGATGCCACTAGAACTGTTATCATTGGTAGTCAAGCTGCTAGAGTCCAATTTTGCCCAGGTACGCTGGGGCGCGCAGGGCAACGTTACTGACAGGTTTCCAGTAACCAAAGGGGTACGCCAAGGGTGCGTCCTTGTGCCAACCCTATTTTTGCTATTCATCAATAGGGTTGTTAATTATTTTACCACCTATCCAACTGACGCCCAGACACTTGCTGGCATGAAGATACCCATACTTATGTTCGCCGAGGATACCCTTATAATTTCGAAAACACAAAAAGGGTTGCAGAGTGCATTGGAAAGATTTGAGGATTTTTGTGCAGATCATGAGTTAATGGTTAATGTGGAGAAACCCAAATGCATGGTTCTCCACAAACAAAGCGATAAAAGGAAGGGTATTTATGAATAAGCGCCAACTCGAACAAACAGATGTATTTACATATTTGGGGATCACACTGGGTAGGAAACTAAACTTGAGACCCCAGGTTGACAAAATGTCCCTTAAGCATGCTCAATTGGCAGGAGCATTATTGAAAGAGCAGAGGTTGTCCCATACAAAACTGGTAGGCCCAGCGCTAAATATATACAATACTAAAGTAAGGGCTTCAGTCTTGTATGGTGCAGAGCTTTGGGGCTTCGACAACCTGACACCCTTGGCTACTGCCCAGAATAAATTATTGAGACACCTTACCAACCTACCGCAATCTACCCCCCTTACGCCCCTATATTTAGATCTGGGTTGCTGTCCCCTAGAAGAGATAGCACGGTACAGACCCCTAGCGTAGTGGAGAACGTTCTGGTCTACCCCGGAGTTGTTACATTATGCTAATGCGCTAATAGATGTAAGAGGGGCAAATTTATTGTGTAAAATTCCATGGTTACAAAAAATAAAGTGTACACTGGTAAATATGGGGGCGAGCCACCTGGGGGAAGATCAAGTAGGTAGTTTGTTTCCATCCAAAAAACACTTTAAGGAAGCATACTGGAATATGGTCAAAATGAACCACCTGAAATCCACCAACGACACCACCCTGTCAGACATCTTTCTGGAACAGAAGCAAGATACCCTGTTTGAGGAGTACTGGGATTTTATAACTAAACAATGTGATAGAAAGCTATTCCATCAGTTCAGGGTGGGTACACTCCCCGTTAAATCATTTACACACAAATGGAATGGCTCATCGGATAACAAATGTGTTTTCCTGCCCTGAGCAGGTTGAGTCAATCCCTCACATTTTATTTGTGTGTCCTGCATATAAGCTTCCTAGGGAGAAATGGTTAAAACCAATTTGCTCTAATCTGGGTACCAGATCCAGTGCTATAGCTCTTCGTATTCTAAAGACCAACACACAGGAGTCTATAGTGATAGCCATGGCTAAATCTTTTAGCTGGATGTGGGGTATACAAGCCAAAAATTTGAAGAACTAAGAAGCTAATGAATGGCAATTGTATCCAAAGAGAGCCGTTACATACCATTTGCGTTACTGGGCTATGTCTGTTAGTTATACAGACCATGCCTTCCAATATTCAGCAGCACGTATGAGCTTCATGTAGAAAAGTAATACATGCAAGACTGGTAGCTAAGACAGGTTGACTGAGTAATGGATTTGCTAAATTATCAAAACAAAGAAATGTTAACTCTTTTAACCCTTTTAACATCATAGATTATTTTTTAAATCAATTTTTTTACATTACAGTGTTTTATTGTCCATCTCCCAAAATATTTACTGCATTTTAACAGTTGTATGTATATCTGTGCTTTTTCTTTTTTCTATGCAACACTGTTATGTTATGTTATTAAATCATTTATTAAGCGCGCTAACACTGATTAGTTTCTTGGCACTGTTGATAATATCGTGTCTTTCATGAACTAAATGATCGAAATAAAGACTGCTTTGACTAGACTTCCACAGACAAGCAAAACGGTTGCTCCTTTCTGCTCCACCAATTTTAGACTGGACGGTAAGGATTTACAACATCACAATTTTTAGTTCCCATCCATCAGACAACTTTTAGCTATCAGTAGGTAAGAGCCTATTTTGCACCACAGTGCTTAAACTGGTATGAAAAAGGTGGTGGGTTCCTCTAAAAGAGGCATAGTTTAAAACATCGGAACTACAATCCTGTGCTGTACAATGTATGCTGTCGCCATCATTTACGTACCTCTTGGTGAGTTTTCTGCTATTGCATCCAGACATATCACACAACAACAATCACAGGACGAACACAAGTCAGTGCTCGTTAGCATTTTGATATAAAGAAGTAACAATTATTTTGTTGCAAATAAGTAGAACTTGTAATTACAACAGTGTATGCACACTGGAAAGAGATCAAGGCCTGGATGAGCATGCATAGCGAGAACGTTTATGGCCTACTGATTCACACTGCCTCTAGTCTCCACTCCAGAGCGCTCAATCGTGCCCAATTATAAACACCCTCTGACAACCAAAACTCACCCGGACACCTAAAAGCAACTCAGTTCACATGTATTGAAAAGCCAATAACTCAGTAATTTAGAGACCAATACCAAGTAAAGACAGTTCTAATTATAGTAAGTAATTGCACTAAAGCAAAGTATTTTCAAATGTTAACACATTCAAATTCTTTAAGTAAAATATGAAACTGACATATAGTAGCATATTGCTAAAGTGTGGGCGAGCAGTAAGGCTTTATCAGAAGGTAGTATTAAGCATTTGTTGTAAACACTCAGACAATAAATGATGTCACACACTCAAGGACTGAACTCAGACGAATTTGTTTGTATAAAAAATATTATATAGTTATTTTATTTCTAGAAGCAAGCCAGGCCTGGTGCAGTTAAGTGAAACAACACTTTGCAAGATCCATTGAATTACAGTGGAATGCAGATTCAAATGCAGTTGGTTGATTTACAGGTAAATCAACAGTTTGAAATTACTTTATAGTTACTTTACTGATTACTGTGCACGTTACTTATTGGATTACTTTAAGTTATGCCTAGATATCACACTGAAACATTTCCTAGACAAAAGGTAAGTAATTCAGTTTTAACACATATGCAGTTTTTCAATGTTTCATACTTTAATTTAAGGAAAAGCAGTTAATGCAACCCTATTGGAGGAAATGAAGTTATCGTTTTGCAGGCAAGAACTTATGTGTGGGAGTTGGTATTCTGGGGTTAGAACCAGGGTTTCCCTAGGGTAGAGGATGCACTCTTGAAACACGCTCAGCGGCAATAGAGTGGCCGGGTGCAGAGCGCTGAGGCCCAATGTTATCCAAAGAGGGTAGGGGGCCTCTGGTTAGTGGCTGCTCTCGAGAAGGCCACGAGGTAGTGGGAGCAAAGCTCCTGGTGTTAAGCTCAGGGCAAAGGGGCATCTGAGTTAGCACACAAGGTGCACCAGCTGCAGTGCAGAGGCGGCTGGGTGCAGGGTGCTGTTTTGGTGTTGGGTGCCCCGTTGCCTTCAAAGGGAGTTACCGGTTTTGGATTTTGGCTGCAGGCTCGGTACAGGAACACTTTTTTGTATTATTCTGTTTATTGGCAATCAAGTAACGTATACGTTTCATCTGCCGTATATGGCGGCGGAGTAACAGCAAAAACAGAATACTTAGTGCGATCTACCTCACAACCAATATGTACATGTCCATTTGTCCATCTAAATTAGCATGTACAGTTGCAATAACAGATACTCAATGTTATGTTGACCAATAATATCAATCAGTGTCTGAGTCGGTAACAGATAGTCTTATCAGATATTTCGCTGGGGTTTTGGAACTAGTTTACTCTCCCAGTGTAGAGCCACTCGTCGTTTGACTAGTAATAGCGCGATGCGCATGAATTTCCCCACCGCCCCCTTCAATAACAGCACATGGCCTAGTAAACAAATTTGAGGTGTACAGTGAAACACAATCTCCGTCATTTCATGAATGTGTTTTAGAACCGCATCCCAATAAGCTCTCACTCTAGCACATCCCCATGCAAGATGTAAAAAATCTTCCCCAAGACGACCACATCGTCTACAAGCGCTGGAGTCCCTCAGGCCACACTTATGTAGTTTAACAGGGGTGTGGTAAGTTTGATGTATAAATTTGAAATGAATAATGCGCAAGTTTCCATTAGGCGTGAGGGCGCCAGTCAGTTTGCATATGTGTTCCCAGTCCAGTATTGATAATGGTGGATCTAAGCTTTGATACCAGCGATCTAGGCTTCTGTCTACATCGGGGACCTTGTCTTTTCTTATCTCTTCATACAGTTTTGTGATAAGCTTACGCCGTGAAGGTGCGACAAGTATCATCTGGTAAGGCACTTGATGTGGGTGGTTCAGTCGGGTACGTGACGTAGAGAGCTTTAACAGCTTGTCTCAATCTGTGCACAGTAAAATTGAACAGTGGGGAGGGGTTGGAGATGTGAGCCAAGTCATCTGCCGTGAGAAAGTGTCCATCCGGATAAATATCTTGCATAGTTACTATGCCCACTTCCCTAAGTGCCCTGAGTGAGCCCGCTTCCTGCATCACTGAAATTGCCACATGATGTGCAATAGGAATTGCTGGTGCATATAGCGTGAGTCTGCTCGTGATGTTACCTATAGTTTGCCATGCAGCGACAGTCGAGTCTATGGAGTTTATTTCCGTTTTTGGCGTACTTCTGTGTGTGTGAGCACCCCCGATAGTGGTACAGGATGAGCGTCCCCGTCCTCTACTGCAACATGGGGCGTGAACGCATGCGGTTGGAAGCAGTAGTATGCATATTGTGCTTGGGCACATAAATAGTATAAGAAAATATCCGGAGCATTGAAGCCTCCTTGAGCATAATCCAGAGTCAGTGTGGACCAGCTCACCCTGGCCTGCCAGCCTGCCTACCTCCCTATATCAAGCGAAGTAGTGAGGATCGCAGTTCCTTGAAGAAGTGTTGCGTCAGCTTAATTGGGATATTACTAAATAAATATAAAAAACGCGGTAGGATGAGTATTTTAATTATGGCGATGCGGTCTGCCAGAAAGAGCGGTAAGCCATTCCATCTATCAATTTGTTGGTCCAGGATGGTACAGGCTTTACCATAGTTTTCTTTGATCACTACGTCTAGGTCTCGGTGTACCCAGACGCCCAAATATTTCACCGGGTCCGTGGTCCACTCTTAAGGGTATTCCACATTCGGTGGTGATGTATTAACTGTTGGGGGGGGGGGGGGGGATCATGATCGACTTGTTCCAGTTAATTTGCAAGCCGGAGTGGAGTCCGAACCGGATGCATTTCCGCTAAATGTTGTGTTGGATCTCCAACGAACAGGACCCTATCAGTGTAGAGTGATATTCCCACCGGTCTGTGTAGGAAGTTAAGTGCGGTTTCCCTATGGCACTGTCGAATTATGCATGCCAATGGCTCCAGTGCCAACGCAAACAGCAAGGGCGATAGCGAGCAGCCCTGTCGCATGCCTCTGTGTATTTTGAATGGTTTGGACGTCAAACCCCCGACGCGTACCAGTGCACATGTGTCTGTATACAAAAGCCGAACCCATCCCAGGAATAACAATGGAAACCCCATGCGTCGTAATATGTGAAACATATATTCCCATTCTATGGAGTCAAACGCCTCTGCTGTGTCTAGCATCACCGCAGCAGCAGGCAAAGCAGGATCTAAAACATGAAACATGGCAAAAATAGTTCTCAGATTGTGGGACGTAGAGCGCTCCGGTATGAAGCCCGATTGATCCGGGAGGACCAAGTTGGGCATAAGGGGTTGCAGCCGTGTGGCTAAGATTTTTGGTAAGATATTTGCATCCAGATTTATCAAGGACAATGGGCGATAAGATTCAAAAGCTTCCGGAGTCTTGACCTTCTTTAACAGAGTGATAATTAGTGCTTCGCGAAGGGACGGTGGCAGGGAACCGGTCTTGTGTGCCTCCGCATACATTTCTAGCAGGGGAGGTGTAAGTAAATCAATATATTCCTTATAGAACTCAGCTGTGAGTCCATCCGGCCCTGGAGCCTTCTGATTAGGCAGTGATTAGGCAGTGCGCGAATTGCAGCCTTTATATCCGTCTCATCTATTGACAGGTCTAGATATTTTTGGTCTGACAACCAAGCGCATGCTATATCTGACAGGTACTCTGCTAGGTCTGTCAGATGTGTCCGCCCTGCGAAGCATATAATTCCGAATAGAAACTGTGGAACTGATCTAGTATAGCCGTAGAGGTATAGTGCTCCACTCCCTGGGAATCTGTAATCTTAGCTGTGTAGTGGTAGTCTTCCTGAGTCTTGATTTTAAAGGCTAGACTTCGGCCAGGACGACCACCATCACCATAGGTTCGCGCTGTGTGTCTGCGATTCCTATACTTCACCTCCGATTCCGCTACTGAGTCGTATTCAGTCAATAGGTCGTGAATGAGCGTGAGCGTCTTGGGGCAAGGTGCGGTTGTGTATTGGTGTTCTAGCTCTGCAATTTTGTGTTCAACTTGTTCCAGTTGACATCGGATGTCTTTCAAAATGCCAGCTATAGTACTAATACATACCCCGCGTATGGTCACCTTAAAGGCTTCCCATAAGGTAGCTGTGCTTTCCACGGTTCCCGTGTTGATTTCAAAATATTGTTCTATGGCCTGTCTGATGGAGTCATTGTAAACGGGATCTAGAAGGGCCTAGTGTAGGGGCGGTGGGCATCTCCCGTGACCCTGAGTGCGAGCCGTACCGGGTTATGATCTGACAGTGTAAGTGGTAGCATAGTAACCTCCCATACCCAGTCATTTGCCCTCTCACTGATTAGCCAATAGTCCTGTCTGGACCAACTGCCATGACTAGGTGTAGCGCGTGTGCCCTCTCTGGTTGAGCCGTGATGCAGCCGCCAGATATCAAGGAGACCGAACGCCAGCATTGCATCCTTGACACTCTGGGCTATCTTAGGTGTGCGTAGGCCTAATGGGCTCGATTTATCAAGGTGTGGTTCTAGTTAAGTATTAAAATCACAGCTCCATAGGACAGTCGTCTCAAGCCACTCCCGCAAAATAGTGTAGATGCGCCTGTAAGTGTCTGGCTCATCTGTTATGGGACCATATACATTAATCAGAGTAACCAGAGAGTTTCCTAGCTTACCATGACACATCGCCCTTCCTTATCCGTGTATGTATAGATAGGTGTAAAGGCAACTCCCCTCTTTATTAAAATGAGGACCCCTCTAGCATAAGAGGAATATGAGGCGGCTAATTTATAACTAGCCCATCGAACAGCAACTCTGGCCTCCGAGGTTGTAGTCAGATGCGTCTCCTGCAGGAGAGGGATTTGAACACCATGCCTGTCAAGGTAGGCAAATATTTGCCTGATTTTTTGGGGGGTGTTTAAACCCCTGACATTCCAAGTCAGGCAATTATACTTCTCACTCATCTGAAGAGACACTGATGAGAACTGCAAGTTCTCGGTCCAGGAACACTTCTGGGAGGAACCAACATCTGGGCAGGTAAATTGGTGTGCTCTGGGACGTAAGTGCGCCTGGGGTTCTCTTCTCCAGGGCGCAGGGCAACAGGATGCAGGGGTGTCTTTTGAGGTCGGTTTTCACCTTACTGGACCACTTGCGGTTGGGGGGGAGGGGGTCTCCATGCTGAGGCTGCATGCGACATCAGGGAGTCCTGGAGGGGGTCAACCCACGGTGAACTCTGACTCTGGAGCACTGGAGGACCTTGCTGGGACCGGTGAGCCACCCAGATTTGGGCCGTAGGCATCAGGTGCAGTGGTGGTTCCAGGCATCTGGTTTCTTTGTCCTCAGCAGGCTCAGAGTCTGTCTTAGGAGTTTCTTTTAAACAGAGCTGCTGTTCACAGTAGATCCGATCTTTGTTGAAGGCAGTCAGTCCTCCCAGGGTTCTGAAGGTCGCAGACTGCAAGACAAGGTGACTTTTGGCACAGGATCTCTGAAAATTGCAGACGGGCCGGTAGGGCTGGGGCCAAGTCAGTTGCTCTCTGCAGTCCCCTCTGCTGGGGGTCTTCTTTTGTCTTTCTTAGTAGGTTGGTGGAATCTGTCTAATAGGTTCAGGGCTGCATCCTAAATACGGTATTTAGGGGGTGTTTTAGAAGTGTTGGAGTCAGTAGCCAATGGGCTAATGACCTTAGGGTGACTACACCCTTGGTGGGCTCATCCCACGTGGGGGAGTGGGCACAATCCCTAATCCCGATTTGAGAGTGACTGCCATCTGCAAGATGGCGGGCACGGAAGAGTGGGCTTCACCTAGTCCACTAACCATTATCCATGCTGAGCAGCAGCAACACTGCTGAATAAAGGGGCTAAACACAATGGCAAAGCCAATAGCTCTTCCACAGACGAGATCTAATGACTTAGCCAATGCTCGTCTCAGTATGGTAATATTCGCTGCCTTCACACAAAACCGAAAGTTTAATTAGCCTACGTCCAAGATGAAGTTGGCAGTCTTGGCCCGCATGCAGATGGCGCCAAAAAGCCCATGCAAAGGAGGGAGCACAGTGCTGCATTCTTCTTCGTAGCATCTTGAAACTTTTGGGTGTTCTCTTCCCTAGTAGGATGGGAGGGAGCAAGTAACGATGGGGGAGAGAGAGAGAGAAAGAGGTGGACAGGCGAGCAACAATAGGGGAGGAATGGGGAGAACCGGACAAGCAACAATGTGGGTGGGAGGAGGGGGTGCAAGCAAAAAGGAACAAACAGTACTTCTGAATACGGGGAATAGTTGAAGAACTCTGAGCAAGGGAAGCAGTACTAGAGTGGGATGAAGAAAAATGTTAACAGACTGATAGAGGACGCTTTGGCTGAAATACCCCTACAGGTAACTGTTATACGCATAATTTAGTAAAAATCAAGAGTCTTGGCTAACACCAGACCTATTAAAAAACACTAACAAAAAACAACAATCGGTAGGCGTTTTATTTTTTTTATTTATCTTTGCCATTTCACGATCTGAGGCAGCTGCACGCTTTACAAAAAATATTTAACGATATACATTGCAATTGTCACCGACACCACCACCCCCTTTGAACATCTCAATGTCAAGCTCTAGATGGACAACAAGACCTCCATCAGAGGCACCCTCACATACTGACCTCCAGGCCCATGCTCCAGATTCTGCAACACCATAGCAGACTTCATTACGACCCTAGGCTTAGACTCCAAGGACTATATCTTCCTCGGCGATATAAATTTCCACATCAACGACCCAAACGACAAAAACACTGCACACCTTTGAAAGTTTGAGCAGCTTCGCATTGACCCAGA
This sequence comes from Triturus cristatus, assembly GCF_964204655.1. Taxonomy (NCBI): domain Eukaryota; kingdom Metazoa; phylum Chordata; class Amphibia; order Caudata; family Salamandridae; genus Triturus; species Triturus cristatus. The sequence continues at coordinate 1,198,114,546 of NC_140579.1, read as the reverse complement.
TCATCCATGACCCTACACACACCGCAGGACACACACTGGAAATAATTTTCACCTCTAACAACCGTGTCAAATACAGCCAAGTCACAGAACTCGCATGGACTGATCATTCCATTATCCACTTCAGCATCTCCAGGACCCACACCACCACCCCCAAGATGACCAACACCTCCTACTGGAGGTTGAACAAAATCTAAGCCCAGCTCAGCGAACGCCCTCAACACCTCCAACCCTGCTACTGCCACCAACCTCGAACAGGGAGTGAAAAACATCAATGCCTGGATCACCAATTGCGCAGACCACATTGTCCCCATCAAGAGCAACATTCAGAGGAAATACTCCTAAAGGGCCAGCTGGTACACCCAAGAACTCAAAACAATGAAACCGTTGAAGATGAGATGGCGCACCAGCAAGGATGCCTCTAACTGGGCAGCCTACAAGACCTCCCTCTACCTCTACCATCGCCTGCTGAGGGCAAAAAAGAGGACAGCCCTTCCTTCATGCATCAAAACCACCAGCAACAACACTGTTAATGAATTGTCCAAACCGGCTGCCTACGAAAACATCACACCCTCACAGGAGCTGTGCCACAACCTCACCCGCTTCTTCCAAAACAAGATTGCAACTATATACAGAAACTTCGAACCCACACCTATGGACTTTATCCACAGATGCCGCCCCTGTAACCGCCACAAACTACACACTGACCACCTGGAACACCTTCTCCACCCAAGACAACCTCCACCATGAAATCAATCCACTCTGTAGCTCCCACAGACCCATGCCCGCACCACATCTTCAACCTCGGAAACCAAAGGATCGGCCAGGAACTCACTATCCTACTCAACACCTCTATCACCGCTGCAACATTTCCTAATGCGTGGAAACACACCAAAGTCAGACCACTACTAAAAAAAAACTGCCGACCTCCGAACACTCAAAAACTACCCTGCTTCTATTCCTAGTGAAGGTACTTGAAAAGATCAGCAATCAACTCATGACAAACCTGGAGCAGAACCAGCTACTCAACGCCTCCCAATCCGACTTTTCCAGCAATCACAGCACAAAAACCAAACAGATCGCAGTCTCCGACGACACCCGAACCCTCCTCAACCTCTATGCAGCCTTAAACATTGTATCCTACCACACACTGATCGAAAGACTCCACCACATCTGTATCCAAGGTGACGTGTTCCGATTGATCACCTCCTTCCTCACTAGAAGAACCCACAGGATCCACCTCCCACCGGTCACCTCTGAATCCAAGGAGTTTACTTGCGGTGTCCCCAGGGCTCAACCCTCGGCCCCACTCTATTCAACCCATATATGACCCCCGCTAGACAACAGTCAGAACCCATGGTCTCAACATGATTTCCTACGAAGACGACACCCATTTTTCCTTTCACTCACTGACGACCAAACCACCACCAAAACAAACTTTCACAGATGCATGAAAAACGTCACTAACAGACAAGACAAGAACACGGATCTTTGGCATCAGCAGCAACACATGGAACGACTGCTGGTGGCCATCAGGGTTAGGACCCACATCCTCTCCCTCCTAACATGCCAGATCCTTGGAATCATAATGGACATGTTTTGTATCTGAAATGGTGGCTAATACTTTAACAAAATGCAGCTGCATAGAGGGCTGCGTGGTATCCCAGCCTTCTGTCATCTTAACCGCGGGCTGGGAGGGCTCCTCAGGACTGGGTTGTGCAGCCTTTGGTTTGCCCATAGTGATGCAGTCACCAGCCCCTGTAAAGAAATGCCTACATCAAGGGTCAGCAGAGGCGCCTCCAACAGGACAAGTAGAACTCCAACCGCCCACAGACCAGGGGCACTAAAAAAGTCCAGAAAGGCATAGACCACTGCCGGTGCCGCAGTATATAATTACACAAAAGGCACCAATCCCAAGGCAACCGTTTAGCACTCGTGCACCACAGCACACTAATATATACTCCTCTCTCAACTGTAAGAGAGCGATCAGAGAATCCGGTCGGTCTCGGGGCACTCCTGCCGCAGTGGTCACCGTCACCTCAAAGTCTGTGTGTGTACTGTGCTAAGGCTACAGAACCCCTCCACTAATCTCAGACAGCCGTCTGCGCCAATACTCCACAGTTCGCAATAGGGGCATTCTGGGTGAAATAAAAAAACTAAAAATGGCCTCTGTCTGCAACAGGCTCTCTCTGCAAGCTCCCAACTTCCTTAAGGCTGTCATGCTCTCACCCCTGCGATGACAGCACCCTCCAGTGAGCCGCTCCCCAAAAGGCACAAATCTCCTGAAGGACAATACCACGCCACTCATGCTGCTTCCACCATTACTGCCTAGGAACATTTGGTGCTGTCTGCCATACCCAACATCGCGTAGGTAACCACTTCACATGGCTGTACCGCAGTTCAGTGGCGGCCCCCTTTCAAAAGCCCAGAATCAGGCCTCAAAATCAGGGGCTCCCTCTGGTCCCAGCAGAGGAAACCGTCATGCAGCTCAGCTCTACAGCCGCAAAGTTATCTGGGCTTTCACCACAAGCCACCAGGCCACAGTATTCTGCTGCCGATCGGAGAGGAGTGGGGCTGCAGCCTTCAGGAGCCTCTACGCCCCATAGTGCAATCATCGGGCCTCTCCTGGGGGTCTCCCTATTGTCTATGCAGCTTCTAGGGACCCAGTAAACTTTTAAAGGCCACGCCCTCGCCTCAATTTTCATCACAAATTCAGGCCTCAATCCTGGCCACAAGGTCAGGCGCCTCCTGCAGCTACCACGGGGCCCCGCCTCTCAGCACCACGTTGCATTCAGCTACTGCCCCAGGGGCGGCTCCTCCATGGATCTTGCCTTTCTAATGCTTTTCTTGCAAACCTTTATTACAAATAGGTAGTGTTGTATAGAGTGGGTTGTATAATTAGACAGTGTAGTTTAGATAAAGTTGTATTGAATGTGTTTTAGACAAGAGTTGTATAGATAGAAAGGGATACATAGCTAGTGAGAGACAGATCAGTCAAGAGCACAGGAAATTAGAATTCAACAGCACAGATTCAAAATAGTGATACAATAGTTAAATGCCTAGAGGAGCATGACATTCAAGAGCTATGAAAGTAAACTAGAAAGTCATAAGGTTTACAAATAGAACAACTGTCCTCAATTAAAATACTTACCAGCATGATTAAAATGAGAGCAGCTATAAATGTACTTCATTGAGTGCATATTACAAGTGAAATTAAATAGTTCATTTTTCTTTCATCTCATGGATTTTACATACATTTTAAAGTGGGAAGTGATACAACCACAAAAAAAACACTAAGGGCAGAGTCATATTCTCAAAATATGGCCCAATTTCCCAACATCGGCTTTTTGCAAACAACCTACCTAATTTGCTTTGATAAAGAATGTCAGCTCTTAACTTCAGTGAAATGGCCCTTACACCTCAGATTTTACCAGCAGTGCTTAATATAACCACACTTCATCAATCTTTATCCTCTATCTGTCTGATGGTTTTGATACTATTGATCACACAATCCTACTTAACATCCTTGATTCACTTGATATCACCAGCACACCTATAAAGTGCTTCTTCTCATTCACTGTGTGAGGACAGAGACGAGACATAACGGAAGCACGCGACGGGGGAAGGACGATCCGTCACTCAAATCGGAACCGTCCAGCGGTCTAGTGTCGACCAGGAAGAGCGATGGGGAACTCCTGACGTCATCGGAAGGGGGCGGAACAAAAGGCACAGCGGCGAAAATAGAGTGCGTGGAGAAGGTGGAGAGGAAGGAGGACGAGACAAGCAGCGAGAGAGACGAGTCGAGAGAGGAGGACGAAGACAGAGGGGGAGTGGAGACACCGAAGAGAGTATACTACACTGCGATCCAACCCGGCGGCCCACAGGAGGGGGAGAACACCCCGGGTCCCTGCGCCATGGCCCTGGACACGGGTCGTGGCTTAAGGCGAGTACAGTTGAAAGGGACATTTTGGTGGGGAGGCACGGGAGATCGAGTGCACGGGTGTGTTTTTCTTGTATCCTGCACCACGACGGTTTTTTCATGTTTCCCCCTCCCTCACTTTTCGGCTTTGGTGGCGGTAGCACACACTGAAGAAACCGGAAGACCCCATGGTAACCCCAGGACATGTGTTTTCTTTCCCCGAGGAAGAGACAGCGTGAGCCCAGATGACACGAAATCCCTGAGAATCTGAAGGAGCAGAACCTAAAAGCCGTGGATGACCCTTCCTGTATTCCCATTCTGTTAGGAACTGTACTATGTTGGATGCTCTTGTTTAACTGACCTGATTCCTAAAACAATAAAGACCAAAACAAACAAAAAAAATAAAATACTTACAAACTTAGCTGGTGTGTCCCGTGGTCCTTTCTGCCTCACCCTTACACACAGCTTGTTCAGCGCTCCCCTAATTTCATAATGTTCAACTCAGTCTCTATTCTCCCCCTCCTGATCACCCTTATGGTGGAAGTCCACAAAGGCTTGTTCCTAGGTCTTCTATTTTTCTAGGTCTACACAAACCACCATGGTGCTCTGATCCGTCATCCTCATCACCTCAAAGCAGATGAAAATTCTCCACCTTGCCAATACTCACTCAAATGTACACTTACATCATCAACTTTCTTTCGGCCATCAGTAACTGAGTGAGCCCACAATTTATTATACGCAACAGATTCTCTATTGGCCAGGTTACCCAATTTGAATACTCCAGAATAATGTCCTTACCCCCCTGATGACATGGTCTCTTCCTCGCAGCTAGAATCATCAGAGTAATATTAGCTCAAGGACATGACTACAATGATTTATCAACACTACAGCCTGTGCAGCTCAAAACCAAGATGCACCCTTGCCTACAATTTCTACACATTACTCATGAGCAAGTATCAGTGTTGCAATAATCTGCTGGTCGGTCACACAAGAGTGCTCATCCCCATTTGTTAAGGTGATAACCAGAGAGCAGTGAGATGACTAAATAACAGCAACAGAGACCATTCAAACTCCTGACATTTTTCAAGCCAAGTCACAGTCTAGTTGCCTACCTTATAAACTCTATTACTTCCTACTCAGTCAAAATAGAATACTTGACTTCATCTACCCTCTGTGCCTAAGCCCCATTGGACACGATCCGTTTTACTGCTCACTCTTAGCCTACTGCACTAGAATACTCGGGTGGTTTCATGTTCATCCCCAATCAATATCAACTTAGATGGCTACCATAATAACCAATTTCCTAAATTTGGAGGTTCAAAATTCTGCTCCACCCTATCTTGCACAGGCTTACAGATTCACAACCCCTCTGATGACTGCCCATCACCCGACTGTACAAACCCTTCTCTTTTACTATCAAAAAGCATTCAGAAAAACATAGTAGTTCAAATAGAGAAACAAAACTTCCTGGTTGAAGAAGTAAAAGTCTACAGGTCAATCAGTAGGGTAATTCAGTTGAAGTTGTAGTTAATTGTAGGCACATTTAACTCCATCTAGCAAGTACAAAGCTCCAACTCTTTCACAAACCCAACACCTTCATAAAAGCATGTTCCAAATCAAAACCCCAGCAAGGGCTAAGACTAGAAAACAGACTCGCCAACAAATAGCTAAACTTCAGATACAACATCAAAAAGAAATCTGTCAAAGAAATGCTCCAGTCGAGAGACTAAATAAATAGCACATGTACAGAGTTAGTTAAGGTTTTCACCTTCCAGCAGACATTTGTTCTTATTGCTTTTATCCCACTCAAGGTAGAGTATGTAGCACAAATTCAGAACACTACATTTGGGAGTTCATTTGCCCTATGGAAGCACTGCTGTTCCCCTAAATTTGATAGGGAACATGATGTGGGAGCCTGCCCTTCTCCGATGGCAAACATTCATTAATGCATTTACAAATGATAAAAAAACAACAACAGGCGGGAACCCCTACTGTGCTTAGCCTATCTCGCCACACCAGCACAAAGGGATCAACTCATAGTATTAAAAAGACGCTCACCCACTGGGATTTCTAGTGGCATGCTTAATCATAGAGTCCTTGTCCAGATACTAGTGTATCTGGATGGGCTCAACCTTGGTAGCCAAGGGAGCTCTTCAGGTTATTGGGTGGGATCCTAAATTTAATAAAGCCTAGGGTGTCCTGAGGGTCAATTTTATTTTAAAGGGTACCCTGACCGAGTCAAAAAGAGGTAGGTATGCACTAAAAATTAGTATTCCCTGCATCCCTGGGTCAACATGTTTCAGCCATCACACCAATACATCGCCGGAGTAGTTGGCTTTCGTCAGGACCTCACAAGGAACCCATTAGTATACTATTTGTGTGCATTCAATAGTAAAACTTCCATTCATCATGCTCATACATGCCATACAAACCGACCCATTTGGTCTCTATGTTTGTATTGTTTTAGAACCATCCAATTTAGAGCTCCAGGAGGGTACGGACACGTGGACTTGCAGTCAAGCTTTCATCAAAGGTCTCTTACCAGTCATGAACTTATTTGGGTCCGCACTGGTTCCACACTTTCAGGAAGAGACCTTTCCTGAAAGTTTGACTGCTAACACATCCACACAGTAATGTTTGGTAAAAGTGTGTTGTGTGGACCATGTTGCTGCTTTACAAATGTCAGCTATAGGGATGCTACCTAAAAAGGCCACAGACGCTCCTATTTTACGAGTGGAATGCGCTCTAGGAGGTACAAAATTTGTTTGACTTTAGTGTAGCAGATTTGAATACACTTAAAAATCCATCTTGCAATACTAGATTTAGAAATAGGATTGCCTTTGTGAGGTGTAGCAAATGCAACAATTGTTTTGAGAAAATCCTTTGTTCTTTCAATGTAGTACAGTAGCGCTCTTCTGACATCAAGAGCATGAAGAGTTTGTTCTGCTACCGAATCAGGTTGAGGAAAGAACACCAGCGACTCAACAGAGTGGTTGATATGGAAAGCAGAAACCACTTTGGGAAGAAACTTTGGGTTGGTGCGAAGAACTTCCCTGTCTCTATGAAGTTGAAAGAAGGGTTCTTCTAAGGTTAAAGCTTGTAGCTCACCAACTCTCCTCAATGAAGTAATCGCAGTGAGGAAGGCCACTTTCCATGAAATAAACTGTAGCGGACAGTTGTGTAATGGTTCAAAAGGTGGACCCATGAGCCTTGTAAGCACAATGTTCAGATTCCAAAGTGGTGCTGGAGGTACCCTGGGTGGTATTATTATCTTAGGGCCCTCTACAAAGGCATTAATTACTGGAACCTTGAACAAAGATAGATGTTGTCTGTTTTGCAAATATACAGCTATTGCTGCAAGATGCAAATAAACGGAAGTGTAGGTTAATCCAGAACGCTGTAAATGCAGGAGGTAACTAATGATATTTTGAGTAGATGCATCTAGTGGATCAATATTGTTATTAGTAACATATATAACAAATCTTCTCCAATTAGATTCATAGCATGCTCTGGTAGTAGGCTTCTTGCTTCCTTAAGAATGGTCATACATTCTGGAGGCAAGGTAAGATAACCAAACTCTATGACTTCAGAAGCCAAATCGCTAGATTGAGCTCCTTGGGATTTTTATGTCCGACTTCTCCATGGTTCTGTGTGAGAAGACTGGAATTAAGATGTACCTTTTGATGTGGAACTACTGATAGTTCCAAGAGTGTGGTGAACCACGGCTGACGAGCCCAAGTGGGAGCTACTAGAATCAGTGTGAGGGATGTTTGCCTGAGCTTCCAAACCAGAAATAGAAGTAGAGGGAGAGGCGTAAAAGCTATCTATAGGGCATTTCTTTTGGATAAAGGGTGCAGGAACCTGGAGGCGAAGTTTGGGCATTTTAAGGTGTCCACTATGGCGAACAGATCTATTTGTGGGAATCCCCATTCTCGAAAGTATGGAAGGAGAACCTGGGGATGCAGTTCTCACATGTGAAATTGTTGCCGCCTTCAGCTTAAGAGGTTGGCAATCTGATTGTCCGCTCCTGGGTGGTGCTCTGCCAGAAGATGGACTCTGTGATGAATTGTCCAACGGCTAATTGTCTGAGAGAGACGTGACAGTTGCAGAGAATGTGCCCACCTGTTTTTGTACATAGTACATTGCTGTCATGTTGTTGGTATGGATTAGGACAACTTTCCCTATGAGGTGAGATTGAAAAGCTTTCAGTGCTAGATCTATAGCTAGAAGCTGTAGATAGTTGATGTGCAGAGCTTTGTCCCTTAGATCTTGAATTGTCAAGTTGTTAAGATGGGCACCCCAACCTGTGAGGGATGCATCTGCTGTTAGCATGATCTGTGGAACAGGGTCGATGCAGGGCCACCCTTTTATAAGTTTGGTGTGTTCCATCACTGCAAAGAGCCATGGGTTCGGCTGTCTACCAACACTAGATCTGTTAATTGACCCAAAGACTGATTCCACTGACGTGCTAAGCACTCCTGTATAGGATGCATGTGCAATCATGAAGGAGGCACTATCGCGATAAATGATGCCATCATCCCTAGCAGTTGCATGAATGTCCTGACTGCAAAGTATTGATTGGCCTGAAACTGTATTACCAGATCTTGAATATTCTGAATTCTGGTTGCATTGGGAGAGACTAGAGCTGTGCAAGTGCTTAGAGTCGCTGCGAGATAAGACTGCATTTGTGAAGGCTGAAGGTGAGACTTCTTAGCACTGACAGTGAAACCCAATTGGTAGAGAAGGTCTAATGTGGTCTGAGTGTGGTGTGGACACTTTTGATGTGTGCTGACTTTAATGAGAGTCATCCAGATATGGGAAGACATGCATCTGTTGTCTTCTAAGATGTGATGCCACTACTGCCAGCCATTTTGTGAACACTCTGGGAGCAGTAGTTACTCCGAACGGGAGTACCTTGAATTGATAGTATTTTCGTGCTATCACAAACCTGAGGTGTTTGCGATGAGCTGGGTGAATCGGAATACGAAAGTATGCATCTTTTAAGTCTAGTGTGGACATAGAATCGCCTTGCTGTAGCAGTGGAAGTACCTGTTGAAGCATGACCATGTGGAAATGTTCTGAAAGTATGTACAGATTTAATGTACTTCGATCCAAAATTGGCCTTCGAGAGCCGTCCTTCTTGGGGATTAGAAAGTCCAGAGAGTACACCCCTGAACCTTAGTACTGTAATGGAACTGGTACTATAACTCCTTTTGTTAAAAGAGCTTATACCTCTTGTTTGAAGAGCTGCAGGTGCTCTTACAAGAGTTTGTGAATGCGAGGTGGAATGTTGGGAGGACTGCTGGTGAGCTCCAGGCAATTACCATTTTGGATAATGTCTAACACCCATTTGCATGATGTTATGGATTTCCAAATGGGGTGAAATTGTTGAAGTCTTCCCCCGACAGGGGTCAGATGATTGGGGGGGGGGAGCACAGGCAAGTCACTACTTATTGGGGGAAAGGCAGTTAAGCGTTTGCGTGCCCTTACCTCTAGCTTTAAAATGGTTTCCTCTGTATCCTCCTGTAAAGAAGCCTCTACTGAAAGAGGGTTGAGTGTTGGACTTGTACAAGGAAGTGTTAGGGTCTGAGGATGTACTTTTAGGCCCTGCTCTATAGAATAAGCGACAAAAGGAGCCTCTGCTTGAAGAGTCTGAAGTGCTCCCATGGATTTCGCCACCTCCGTGTCTTTTTTACATATTTTTTAAACCTGAACTCCGAAAAAATGTTTTTTTTAAAGGAGTGTTTAAAATAGACTGTTGGACTTCTGGTTTAAAGCCCGAAATTCCAAGCCAGGCATGAGGACGTAAGAGAATGTGTCAGCAGCATCAAGAGCACATCTAATAGAAGAGTCAGAAGGAATATGCTACTTACCAGTATGCATCTGTTCTTGGCATGTAGAGCTGCAGATTTGTACACTTTTGCATAGATCGCCATCTGGTGTTGGGCCTGGATGTTTGCAGTTTGTTTTTGTTCTTGGACAGTCTTTGGAAGTCACGAGTTCGGTGACTCCTCCTTCGGTCCGTACTGCGCATGGGCTTCGGCTCCATCCTCAGATTGTTTTTCGCCAGCAGGGAAATGATGGAGCGTAGTGATAACAGTGAGAAACCCATGTGTGTTGTATCTAAATAAGATAGACTGGAACAGATACAGGTAGCCGGGGAGGCAGGTGGGCGTGTACAAATCTGCAGCTCTACATGCCAAGAACAGATGCATACTGGTAAGTAGCATATTCCGTTCGAGGCATATGAGCTGCAGATTGTACACTTTTGCATAGATTACATAGCAGTACCCAGCCCTAGCGGCGACCACCGGTATCCGTTGCAGCAGTTTGAAATAGTGTCTTTAGTACAGCCTGGCCCACACTAGCTTGTTGCTTGGAATGCACGTCTACACAGTAATGTTTTGTGAAGGTGTGCGGAGTTGACCATGTGGCTGCTTTGCAGATATCATCTAAGGGTATGTTCCCTAGAAAAGCCATAGAAGCCCCTATCTTTCTTGTAGAGTGGGCTTTAGGTGGAACAGATAATGTTATTTTTGCCTTGTGATAGCAAATTTGTATGCACTTTACAATCCACCTAGCTATCCCTGATTTAGAGATGGGGTTGCCTTTATGCGGTGGAGAGAAGGAGACAAACAATTGTTTAGTCTTCCTGAAAGGTTGCGTTCTTTGTATGTAGTACAGTAAAGCCCTTTTAACATCAAGTGTATGTAGAGCCCTTTCCGCAACCGATTGAGGTTGCGAGAAAAAGACCGGTAATTCCACCGATTGATTAAGATGGAAGAGGGAAATGACCTTGGGCAGAAATTTTGGATTTGTACGAAGTATCACCTTGCTGTGATGTATCTGTAAAAAGGGTTCTTGTATAGTGAACGCTTGTATTTCACTAACCCTTCTACGGGAAGTGATAGCTACGAGGAAAGCTGTTTTCCAGGTGAGGAACTGTAGCTCACATTTATTCATTGGTTCGAAAGGCGGACCCATTAGCCTTGCAAGAACTACATTTAGATTCCATACAGGGGAAGGTGGTGCCCTGGGCGGAATTACTCGTTTAAGACCTTCCATAAAGGCTTTAATAGCAGGCACTCTGAACAGTGATAAATGCTGTCTGTTTTGCAGGTAAGCAGCAATCGCTGCTAGGTGTAGGCGTGTGGATGAATATGCCAGGTTACACCTTTGAAGATGGAGTAGATAGCATATGATGTGCAGTATGGATGCATCTAAAGGGTTGATTGTATTGTTACGGCAGTAAACAACAAATCTCTTCCACTTTGCGGCATAGCATGCTCGAGTGGTAGGACGTCTGGCTTCCTTGATAATGTTCACGCAATCAGGGGGAAGGTTAAGGTACCCAAATTCTAAGATTTCAGGAGCCAGATCGCAAGGTTGAGCTGAGCTGGGTCCGGGTGCCTGATTTCTCCATGGTTCTGAGTTAGGAGGCATGGGAACAGGTGCAGTTTTTGATGTGGTACCACCGATAGCTGTAATAGTGTGGTGTACCACGGCTGCCTGGCCCATGTTGGGGCTACCAGAATGAGTGTGAGGGAGTGCTGTTGTAGCTTCCTGACCACTAATGGAATTAGCGGGAGAGGTGGAAAGGCATATGCAAATTTGCCTGACCAGTTCATCCATATCGCATTGCCTTTGGACAATGGGTGTGGGTATCTGGCGGCGAAGCTTGGGCATTTTTTGTTTTCGTGGGTGGCGAAGAGGTCTATCTGAGGATGCCCCCACTTGCGGAAGAATGGGTGAAGAACTTGTGGATGCAGTTCCCATTCGTGCATTTGCTGCGTTTGTCTGCTGAGCAGATCTGCCATGGTGTTTTGTATGCCTGGGACGTGTTGTGCCAGGAGAAAGATTTTTTGTGGAATTGCCCATCTCCATATGCTCTGTGCTAAGCGGGAGAGCTGGGGAGAGTGTTTCCCCCCCGGTTTTTTAATATAATACATTGCAGTCATATTGTCTGTGCGAATGAGGACTGCTTTGGCTGAAATTTGTTTCTGAAAGGATTTTAGGGCTAGAAAGATCGCCAATAGCTCCAGATGGTTGATGTGGAGCGACTTTTGCTGTGGCGTCCATAGACCTTGCATTGTGAGGTGTAGGAGGTGCGCTCCCCAGCCGGAGAGCGATGCGTCCGCTGTTAGAATCACCTGAGGAACCGGGTCCAGGAACGGCCGCCCTTTGGAAAGGTTTGTGGTGTTCCACCACTGCAGAGAGTGATGGGTGCGGCTGTCCACCAACACCAGATCCGTCAGCTGTCCCTGGGCCTGGTTCCACTGCCGTGCTAGGCACTCTTGGAGTGGACGCATGTGGAGTCTTGCATGGGGCACTATGAAGATGCAAGAGCAATGAATGTTTGGCGCAAGGCTTGTATGCTTGCGATTCTGGCTGAATTGGGATAGGCTATACCCTTGGAGGTGTCTATAGTGGCCCCGAGATGTTGCTTTGTGTGAGATGGTATGAGGTGGGACTTTTGATAGTTCACCGTGAAGCCTAGCTGGTGGAGCAGTTGGATGGTGCTGTTTGTATGTTGCACACATTGGTTGTAGGACGCGGCTTTTATCAGCCAGTCGTCTAAGTAAGGGAAGACGTGAATGTGTTGGCGTCTGAGGTGTGCTGCTACTACCGCTAGGCATTTGGTAAACACCCGTGGTGCGGTTGTGACCCCGAAGGGGAGAACCTTGAATTGGTAATGCTGACCGTCCACCACAAACCTGAGTTACTTCCTGTGAGAAGGGTGTATTGGAATATGAAAGTATGCGTCTTTCAAGTCCAATGTAGTGAGAAAGTCTCCCTGACAGAGGAGTGGGAGAACTTGTTGGAGGGTGACCATGTGGAAATGGTCCGAATGTATGTATGCATTTAGAGGCCGGAGGTCCAGAATGGGCCGCAGGGTCCCGTCTTTCTTTGGTATTAGAAAATACAGAGAGTAGACCCCTAAATTTTGCTGATTGACGGGGACTTGCTCTATAGCGTGTTTTTGGAGGAGGGAGATCACCTCCTGTTTGAGCATTGTGGAATGTTCCTGTGACATTGTACGGTGCCTTGGTGGAATATTGGGTGGGGTAGATGTTAGTTCGAGATAGTACCCTGACCAATGTGAATAAAGTTTTGTAGTCTGCCCCCGACCGGAGTGGGATGGTCTGGGGAGAGCGAGGGGAAGTCATTGTGTGGGCGGTGTGGCAGAACGGGTGGTGTTGGTTTTGCCCCTGCCCTTATTGTTGTTGCCCCTGTATCCACCTCTTTGGTAGCCCTTTGAGAAGTTAGTTTGAGGAGGGGACTTGTAGGAGGTAGAGGCAGTATCGGTGGAGTAACCTCTGCCTGTGCTACGAAAGGACGAACGCCGAAAGGAGCGTCTAGGGGTTTGGGATTGTAATGCCCCCATAGACTTTGTGTCCGTGTCCTTTTTCATTTTTTCTAATGCTTCGTCCACCTTTGGCCCAAATAGGTGGTGTTGGTCAAAGGGGTGATTTAGTATGGATGCCTGGACTTCTGGCTTAAACCCTGAGATCCTGAGCCAGGCATGACGGCGAAGCAGAACACTAGTATTTATAGCTCTAGAAGCAGTGTCCGCTGCGTCAAGGGCACATTTAATGGAGGTGTTAGTAATGAGCTTACCCTCCTGTATTAGGTCATGAGCTCTACGTTTGTGTTTCTCTGGGAGGTGTTGCATAAGAGCCTCTAGCTCATCGTAGTGTGCTCTGTCATAACGCACAAGCAGCGCCTGTGTATTCGCAATACGCCATATGTTTGCGGCTTGCGAGGCAGTGCGTTTACCAGACGCATCTAAGAGTTTTGACTCCTTATCTGGCGGTGGAGCCTCACCTGATGACTGGGAGTTGGACCGCTTTCTAGCTGTGGACACAACTAGTGAATCTAAAAAGGAGCAGGTCCTTTAATGTATGCAGGATCTGTGGGGGCTGCCTTGTACTTTTTTTCTATTCGGGGGTTTAAGACCCTGGCCCTGACTGGGTCCTTGAACACCTCTGCTGCATGTTTGGTAACACCCTTAAGCATGGGCAAGATGGCTGTAGATTTATCCTGAATATCAAACGTATCCAGTAAGAAATCTTCCTCAACTGGTTCGCTATGTAGTTCTACGATAGTGTGCTGCTCGCTGCACTAAGTGGTGAAACCCTAGTGAGTCCTCCGGGGGAGATGGCCTGGATGGATAGATGTCATCCTGAGGCACATCTGGTATGTCAGGGTTTTGGTAATCCTCCCATGGGTCTGGGGTCCCTGGGGGTGTGGGGTCCAGCGGGGCGTCCGCTGGATCATAATCTGGATCCCCGTAATCAGGTTCTGGAGACGGGGTTGGGGAGTGATGAGGTAAGGGTGGTGGAGACCTGGGAGGGAGAGGAGGTGGTAGAGGTGGAGGAGATGTAGGAGGTGGTGGGGAGGGCACTCTGAAAGGAGATGTGGCAGAGTCCTTCCGTTTTGGCGGTGGAGGAGGAGCTGGTTTGTCAAGACGTCTTTTCTTGATAGACAAAATCAAGAGCCCAGTCTTTGGATCCTTTGTTAAGGTTTTTTGAGAAGGATCAGGTGTAAATAGTTCCGCTGGCACCGAATCGTCTGTTGGCGCCGATGTTTTCGGAGCCGAGGACTTGGGTGGTTTCTCTGCGCCATGCTTTTTTGGAACCTCCGGTTTTTTCGGTGTCGAGGTAGGCTTCGGCGCGGGAGCGTCGGTGCCGAGGGATTTATGCTTGTGTTTTGTCGGCACCGAGAGTCCAGGCTTCGGCACCGGTGGCTTCGGAGCCGAACTGGGTGTCACTTTCTTCGGTGCCGAACGGTGTTTGTCGGCACCAGGAGTAGGCTGGCTCGAGCCCGAGCCGCCGTGAGACTTGTGATGCTTCGACACCGGGCCCAAAGGTGGGGTGATAGAAGCTGTATGTTTGGTTTTCCCTAGGCCCGGAGGCGAAGGTGTAACCGGAGTCTCTTTCAATATGGGCGCGGGGGTGGGAGGGGGTAGAGTACTCACGACCCTCTGCGCCGGTGTGATGTCCTCCAGGTCGGAGTCGTCGGCCTCGGAAGCGCTGACGATATCTTCCTCCTGCTCGGTGTGTTGTTGCCCCGAAGCACCGGTGTCGTCTCCGAAGATGTCCGGTGGAGCAGAGGTCGATGAGTGCGCCATGGTGCGTCGAGGTCTTCGATCCCGGATAGTCTTTTTCGATCGAAAAGACTTGCAGGCGGGGCAGTCTCGGGCCTCGTGTTCGGGAGAGAGGCAAAGGTTACACACCTGATGGAGGTCGGTGTGGGGAAATTTAGACCCACATTTTGGGCACTTTTTGAACGGAGTCCTTTCCATCGGCCGGGACCGGAGTCGAGGAGGGCCCGAAGGCCGGTGCCGATGTGTGGAATGGAGAAAGTGCCTCTAAGAGAGATGAAGAAGATGATTGATGAAGAATCTCGATGGACGAGGATTTTCCGTCGAGGCTGGAACTGGAAAAGTTCGAAGCCGGAGCACGAAGTATCACATCCGAGCCCGATGGCGGAAAAAAACAATCTGAGGATGGAGCCGAAGCCCATGCGCAGTACGGACCGAAGGAGGAGTCACCGAACTCGTGACTTCCAAAGACTGTCCAAGAACAAAAACAAACTGCAAACATCCGGGCCCAACACCAGATGGCGATCTATGCAAAAGTGTACAATCTGCAGCTCAAATGCCTCAAACATTAGCTTTCCTTCTTGAACTAGCTCTTGTGCCTTTTTCTTGTGCTCTTCTGGGAGGGACTGAAGTAGACCTTCCATCTCCTCCCAGTGTGCCCTGACATACCTAGCTAACAGGCCCTGTGTGTTGGCAATGCACCAGTGATTAGCAGCTTGAGCAGCTACCCTTTTACCTGATGCATCAATAAGCTTCGATTCCTAAACTGGAGGAGGTGCATCCCCAGATGTCAGTGAGTTTGCTCTTTTACGAGAGTTAGAAACTACCAGAGAATCTAGAGGGAGCTGTCCTTTAATAAAAAACGGATTAGAGGGTGATGGGTTATATTTTTATCAACCCTAGGTGTTAAAATTTGTGCACGAACAGGGTCCTCAAAAATGCCATCTGCATGTCTGAACATGCCTTTTAACATAGGGAGACTGACTTACTCAGTGTGAAGGCCCAAGTGTCTCAAAATAAAAAAGTCGCGATCTAAGGCCTCTTTATGCAGTGTAACCCCATGATATGCTGCTGCTCTGGAAATGAGCTCCAGATAGGATACATTATCATAAGGAGGTGAAGATTTTTCAGGGTAAAGGTCTGAATCGTTATCCATGGGTGGATCAATATTATACTCATCCCACGGATTTGTAGTAAAAAGAAACATGGTCGTCATCATCCTCATCCCCATCTCCTAAAGCAGGCTGTGTGTGAAGAGATCCCTGTGGTGTTCTGAGTAATGGATAGGAGCCTGACACTATTGGTAAAGGGGAAGATGGTGGAGGGGATGGCAAAGTAGAAAGGATAGAACTTGTAGCAATGTCCTTCTTCATAAGGGGTATCTTATATCCAGTGTCTTCTGAACAGACTATCCTCTTGAAAGGAATTTTGGGTAATATACATCCAGTTTATGGATTGATGTAAAGCTTTTTCTACTTTGGATCCAATCTGTCCTTCATAATGTTTAAGGCTGGTTCCAGGGGGTCTGGAATATCTTCTTTTGATCTTGGCGCCGAATGTTTCAGTGCTGAACCTAACTTGTCCTTGGAAGTGGAAGGTTTCGGCTTCGAAGCGGACTTTTGTTTCACAACTGAGGATTTCGGCTCCAACCCAGATTTGTCTTTTGGAGCAGAACATTTCGGGTCTGAAGACTATCGGTCTTGGCTCGATCCAGAGCTGGAAGGCTTCACCTCTTGTTTCGGTGCCGGGCCCTCTGGCGGGGCGTCAGAAACGTCACCTTGGTGCCGACCAAGGCCCGAAGGCAGAGGTGGTGCCTAAGCCTTATGTTTGGTAAAAGATAGTTTTGGGATACAGGATTTCTCGTACTCACGACAACCTGTCCTGCTGGGATGTTTTCTGACTCCAACTCGATCTTGAGGTCGGAATCTGATTCTGGGACCGAGAAGGCCTCCTCTTCTTCCGCAGCTGTTGCTTCTTCATGTTTGGATTCTTCTTCGAAGACATCCTGAGTCTGCTGAGTGCCTTGGTGCTGCATTTCTTGTAGTCGAGCCCAACGATCTCGAAGAGTCTTTTTTGACCTGAACAAACGACAGTCCTCGCAGTTTTCTTCCTTGTGCTCCAGTGATAAGCACAAGTTGCAGTCCTGGTGTAGATCGTTGCGAGGATACTTTGAGTAGCGCCGGGGATAGAATTGAAACGGAGTCCGTTCCATTGGCAGAGGGGTGGATCGACGAGGCTAGGCACAAAGGCCATCCATGATGTTTTCGACTGAAGAGGAGACTTTCCCGATCGAATGGATACGCAGATAGAGGAAAACACGCACGATAACAAAACTGTCAAGGGTAGAGTGGATTGCGCACAGAGGAGAACCCGAGGGACAGTTTCAAACCGGAGCACAGCAATACAAGTCCGAACCGAATGGCGGAAAAAAAAAATCCAACAATAGAGTCGATGCCCATGCGGACGATCACTGAAAGGAGGAGTCCCCTTTACCTCGTGACTAGGAAAGACTACTTCGAAGAAAAACTTGCAAACAACCGGACCCAACACTAGATGGCAGGAGTATGCAAAGCATGTGTATCTATAGCACACATGCCTCGAACATAAAATTAACCCTCAGGACACCCTAGATCATTTTAAATCTAAGATCCCACCCAATAACAAGGTTGAATCCCTTCACAAACACTAGCATCTGGATGAGGACTGTGTGATGAAGCATGACAATTGGGATTCCAGTCGGTGGGAGCCCTTTTAATACCACAGGGAGATCCCTTTGGGCTGGCATGGAGAGATAGAGTAAGCACAGTAGGGGCTTGCTTCAGTTTTTGTATGGTTAGATGTTTGGGAAGGTTAGCGAACTCTATCACTTCTCACTCTCTCCTTCTTGGAATATGGCATTTACAACAGAAGCATGTTACTGTTTGCAACAAACAGACCTCCTAAAACAATACCACCATTTGAACACTAGTTTTACCCTCTAGTTTGCATCTCCTACAGCTCAGAACAATAGCATGGTGACGGACGGAGCCCTGAAAGGTTTCGGTGCAGAGATTATATGGTGTAGTGTACATAATGGAGTCCTATTTCTTTTGCTGAAATCCAAATGTAAACCAAATCTTAATGGAGTACAGCAGTTGTTTGATAAGAGTTGGAAGCAGTAAAAATGGCAATAGGTTGACCTTCCCAGTCTTGTACACAGCTCCAAGTAGAAATACATCATGATGCTTTTGGATGGCCAAAATGTGTACCATCATTATCCAACTCAACTAGTCAAACAGAAACGCTTTGCGGATAAAGGTCTTTCAGGAGTAGCAGGTCAGCTTCAATACGGTGAAGTGCCTGAAAAATAATTCCTCTAGGAAATAGCTTAATAGCATGCAGGTCCTAAAACTATAAATGAATCTCAGGACTCCTCCAGCCCCCAGGGCACTTGAATTAGTGTTAGTGTGCTCCAGAGCATGGCAACCAGTTACTGTGTCCCAGTTTATGGCCAGTAGAATTACTAGTTGCACACTATGCAAAGCCCATAAAGACAGATTGTATTCATTCACCATCACCTACTTAGATAAACTATGCCGCCTCAAAGATGTGCTACATAGTTGTATGAGCGGTTTTATTGTAAGAAAGCAAGGACCAGCCAGGCTCATAAACTAAGACAGTCTTAATGTCAAGAGTAAAAAACATAAGGCTCAGCCAATATACTTATATGGTCTTGATATAAAAATCAGAAATGGGTAAACAGGGTTTAAGGAGGGACCCATTAACATCAACTTGCTTTGTATTATAGACACCGGCTCAAGAGCAAGAAGGTGAGTAGCAGTATACTTTACTAGGTACATCCTGCCAAGTCAACTCCTAGCTTAGCATTCATCTTTCAAAGATGAAATAGTTTTTGGTCATGGAGGCAGTATATGATCAATGTTATAAATTAGGGCTATGGTGGGATGGCTAGTTATATGAGAACATCATTGATTAGGTGTTTAGTGATTTCAGAAGTCATATGGGAAGTTAAAAAAAAGAGATTTAAAAATCTAATAGCTGAATTGCCTCTTAACATTTTGACATTTTCCTTTATTAAACCATTACCCACATAAGCCAAAACAACAACATTGGACAGGATTTTTTTTCTGCAGTCAGTTTACTACATAAAACTACAATGTTTCAAGTACATCCTAAAGATGTCAAAATCAATTACTTTTACAAAACATAACTTCTGCTACAAGACTTCGTAGCATGAACAGCAAATGACATGGCAGTGCTAGCAACCCAAAAGTAAGAGGTCCTTAAAAGTCCCTAAATAGTAAGAACATGGCCACATAGAATTACGTTTTATTCAAACAGTAGCAATTTAATTATCTTAACACAAGAAAGATTTTGCGTTGCAGAAATAAAGATCAAGAATGCATTACTGCATGATTTGTGGCCTCTATCCTTTTTTACAAAGTGCTGAGCTACACCATGGTCCCGGAAAGAATTCTTATAGCATGTTAGAAATGCACACAATAAGACAGAAAGGCCGAAGAGTAGTCACCTCACCTGAGGATGTAGGACAACTTTGAGGGGCACAGCTTTCCGCAGACCCTGCTGATCAGAAGGAGCGCGCATCACGTTCTGTGAAGAGCCCTGCTGCACCAGTTGGAACTTCTGTGGCTGCTGAGAAGAGTTCTGTGGTTGCTGCATCTGAAGCTGGATGGTCACCACCTTAGTAGGCTGACCCTGGGCATTCTTGGCCTGAGTCAGTGCAGCCAGCTGATTGCTCTGCAGCAGGATCTTGCCAGGCATGCCACCTAGCATCACTTGCCTTGGGCCGCCCTGCCCACCCTGGGGAGGCTGTTGCAGTACCAGGGTTATCCTCTTAGGCTCACCCTGTAAAGACAAAGAATTACACTAAGAGAAAAGGAAATTTAACTAAGTTGTAACATCAAAGAAAATCAAGTGAATGAGGTCGGCAGAAAGAAATACTGTAAATCTAAAAGGTGGGCACCCTATTAAACCCTCATACACATAAAAAGTTCTTCACAGTATGTCCTTCATGCGTTACAAGTAGTCATAAATGTTTGCCTAGTTTTCACTTACTGGTATAGCTTGTTTTGCTAAGTAGCGTAATGAATATCCAAGCCTTTTCTACACAATCAACCTGGGCAGATTGGTTTCTTTCAGATTTAAAAACCTTTCCTGATCATTTTATTTGCAAAAAACATCTTATCCTACCACATACTTATGATACTATTGCAATCATCAGTGTGACCAAGTTCCTCATGTGAGATGGTTGATGGGTAAGGAGAGTAGTCCAGAAGCAAATATTCCATTGTTCATTTGACACATCATGTAACACTTTGTGATCCGATATGGTGAAAACATACTTACCTCTAAACTACAATTTTAAGAACTTGAATGTGTGGACAACCAAGAACGAACAAAGATGAATTCTTGACCAAATAGAATTTAGAATACGTTAGGCATCAAAGACTTCTAAACTACCAAAATACCCCACCAGTAAAGGTGACAATAGCACCCAAGGAAGCTACCATTAATAAAATGGCATTAGGACCTGGGCATGAGAGAGGCAGACCAGTGACAGAAGCAGAATGTTAATGTGCACTAAGAAAGAAGTAATCAAGGAAAACATGTCAACCTCTCATACCATTAACTAGAGGAAAATAATGTGGGGTGTGGATTGAGCTTACACCAAGGTAGACACAACAAAGAACAGTTTGTTCACTCTCCTCTATGTGATGTCCTGCAGGTCTGGGAGTAGAGCAGGAGACGGGGTTCCATCACTGACCCCACATCTGCAGACCAGAGGAGATCATAGCATTGGTTGCCCAGCTGAACGCCGGGGCCCACGAGGTAGGCCACCTGTGGGTATAGGGATATAAAGGGGTGAGGGGTGGAGGTTTCGGTCCTCCTTTACCAGCCAGAATAAAACTTGCCCAGTAAGTAGCAAAATGAGGTGAGGGGGGCTGGGGATCATCACTCCCTAAAGGCACAGGTAGTGGAACCGCAGAAGAGGGGAGTGGCCCCGATGAAGTGAGGAGCTCAGGCTGACGTAGGGCCCCTAAGCTCCTACTCCATCTTATGAAGGCCCTGCCTCCATCTAGAATAATGGAGGTGGCAGGCTTCTCAGTCTTAGACAGTGAAAGTTCCCATGTTTCCTGATTTTTGAAGAATCCCTGTCCTGTCTGCAATTAGACGCAGACGTTGTCTGACCTTAGAACTATGAAAGCGTCAAGCAATTCCATCAATTACATAGCTACAACATTTGATGGGGTTATGAGGATGCGGAAGGTCGCTCTAGCGGCATTCATATTTATATTGTTGGCTTATCAGAAGCCCTGAAGGGCCCAGCACCACAATACATAGAAAACAGGTTTTCCGACTTGGCGGTGTTCTAGAGTCTGTCTCCTTTCTTTACAGTGAAAAGGGAACAATGGGTGACTACATTTGCCCCCTTCAGGGAAATTGTCCTGCAAACTGCCAGTAAGGCTAGGCACTAGGATATGGAAGTGTGCAGGGAGATTGTCTCCCTAGACTGTTTGATGGCAGTGCACTATCGACAGGCCTCTCTCATTGGTTTCAAGGGACAGTTGAGACCTCTGCCGCAAATATGCCCAACTGAACCCAGCCTGACTAAAAATAAGAGGAACTCAATCCTCTTACTTCTTTATAGAGCCTGAGGAGACCTGGGCAGAGCAATTGGTCCAAACCCACTCCCCACAACATCAAAACAAGAAGAGAAGGTTGTCCTCTCGATGACAATGGTTAAGGCATGAAACACACCCATGCCATCAAAAGCCGAAGAACATAGGCTCGCAGCAACCGTTACGCTCGCAGCCATAGTAAGGAACCCGACTCAACATCATCTCCTAAGATGACGACACCCAGCTAATCCTCTCCCTCACAAACAAGCATACAATCGCCAGAAAAACATCCACGACGAGATGAAGGCCTCGCCACATGGATGAGAGACACCTGCCCCAGGCTCAACTCAGACAAGACCGAAGACCTCACCCTGGGGCCCAACACCGCTGCTTGGGAAGACTCTGGGTGGCCTGCCGCATTAGGATCTCCCCCGCCCCCACATCCAAAACGAATAGTTTCTTACCGGTCGGTGTAGTTTTGCAGCTTGCAGAATTGTTTGGATTCACATGCTGTGCATCATTTCGCCATCTAGTGGTTGGGTCCAGAATTGTTGTATGTTCCTTTTTTTTTGGGGGGGGGGGGGGGTCCATGGGTGTCCTCTTGTGACTTCCACGGGCTTCCTGCAGAAGATCCCGCCTTTGATGGCCATCTTCGGATTTGTTTTTTTCTTTTTCTTCTCATCCTTCCAGGCGGAGGACGGTGGGGTTCACTAGTGAATCCAGAAAAATCTTCAAGCTGCAAAACGACACCGACAGGTTAGAAACAATTCGTTTTGCAGCATGAATCTTTTCTGAATTCACATGCTGTGCATAGACCTGGTAGTGGTTTGTTGGTCTTGTGGAGGCTGGGTGGAAGAGGAGTGTTGGTTTGTGAATAGATGTTGTAAGAACTTTTGTCCAACTTGCGCTTCTTAATTCATTTAAATGTCCACACAGTAATGTCTTGTGAATGTGTGCACTGATGACCATGTCCCAGCCACGCAAATGTTTTCAATTGGAGTATTTGTTAGAAAAGCGACAGTAGCTCCTTCCTTTCTTGTTGAGTGAGCCCGTGGAGCACCTTGAGATGTATGTTCCGCTTGCTTGTGGCATAACTGTATGGCTTGCGCAATCCATCTTGCAATGGTGTTTTTGGTTACAAGTCTTCCCAAAAAACTATTAGCAAACGATAAAAAGAATTGCTTTGACTTCCAGTATTCCTTGGTTCTTTCAATTTAATACATGCCCGCTCTGCTAGCGTCAAGCGTGTGCAAAGATTTCTCTGCTTGCGTTTTTGGATTTTGAAAGAAACTTGGTATTTTTATAGTCTGGTTTACATGGAATTTTGATACCACCTTTGGCATAGAATTTGGATCGGTTCTCATGTCAATCTTGTCATTATTTATTTTGAAGTAGGGTTCCTGTAGTGTTAGCGCCTGTAATTCACAAACTCTACTTCGAGATTATTGCCACTAAAAAGGCCCTCTTTAGTGTGACCATTTGTGGCATTGCTTTGTGTAGTGGTTCGAATGGTGCTTTCATCATCTGTGCAAGAACTATATTTAGGTTCCATGTGGGTGCTGGCACCATTTTTGGAGGTGCGATTCTTTTCGCTCCTTCTAGGAACCTTCTGAATACATGAGAAGTGAGGAAACATTTCCCCATTTCAATTCTTGAATACGCTACAATTGCTGCTAATTGTACTTTTAATGATGTGTAGCTTAGTTTACTCTGTAGTAAATGTGTCAAGTACTTTAGAACTGTTCTCTCCTGTGATCTTTTTTGAAAGATGTTCAAGGCACCAATGTGTATATATTTTCCATTTTGCTGTTTAACATCTTGTTGTTGGCTTTCTAGCTGCTGTCAGAACAGCCATTGTGCTTTCTGGCAGTTTGAGATGCCCAAATTCCAAGTCCTCAGGAGCCATGCTGTTAGGCTGAAGCTCTAGGGCTCTGGGTGAGGTACCTTTCCGTTTTGAATTGTTAGTAAGTATTGCTTTTTTGGTAATTTGTGCATTGTTACCCGAGATATCTCCATTATCTCTGAGCACAAAGTCTATCTGGCCCACAGTGGTGCAATGAGAATCATTGTCAATTGGCTGATATTGCATTTGTTGATCACCCTGTGGAGTAGTGGTATCGGGGGGGAAAGCATAAGCAAATATCCCGGACCAGTCTATTCATAGCGCATTCCCTAGGGACTTATTGCAGGATTGCCTTTATGATAAGCTTTGGCATTTTGCATTGTGGGGGTTGCAAATAGGTCTATTTGTGAAGTCCCCCATTTCCTGAAAATCTTTTGGAGTTCCGATTGATTCAGTTCCCACTTGTGGAATGAGGACGTTTGTCTGCTTAGTCTGTCTGCTTCTACATTGTCCTTTCCTGGTAGGTGTATTGCTATCATGTCTATGTTCTTTGGAATTGCCCATCTCCAGAGTTCTTGAGCTAAAGTTGAGTGCTACAGACGGAGTTCCTCCGTGCTTGTTTATGTAAAACATGGTGGTTGTGTTGTCTGTATCTACACCTTCTTTCTGTAGAGCTCTTTCTGAAAGGCTTTTAAGGCTAAGAACACTGTTGTTAACTCCAAGATATTGATGAGTTTCACTGCATCCTGCTGTGGCCACAATCCCCTTACTTTGAGGTTGTTCATATGCGCTCCCCATCCTATCTGGGAAGCATCTGTTATGGTCACTGTTGGGGTTGGTTGTGTGCAAAGTATGCCCTGTGCTAGGTATGTTTGTTTGTTCCACGATGCTATCTCCTGATGAACTGTATGCGTGGCAACCACTAGATCCTCCCAACTCCCTGTTGCTTGTGACCATTGTGTCTGGAGCCATTTCTGAAATGGTCTCATGTGTAATCGAATGTTGGGAATTAAATGAATGCATGAAGCCATCATTCCTAGTAGTTTCCCCACGGTTCTCACTGTCAGAGGATGCCCATCCTGGTATAGAGGAGTCTCCTTCAGTAAGGCTAATCTCTTCTTTTTGCTTGGGAACGTCTTTTCCTAACACTGTATTTATTTGTGCGCCTAAGAACACCTTTATTTATTCCGGCTCCAGCGAAGATTTTTCCTAATATATTGAAAAAACGAGCTGAACTAGTGTCTCTATCACTTGTTGTACTTGCTGTTTGCAATGACTGTAGGTGCTTGCTTCTACTAAGCAGTTGTCTAGGTACGGGTAAACATGAATTCCTTGTCTACTCAGATGAGCGGCTACTGTTACTAGGCACTTTACACTCTTGGTGCTTATTTCAGGCTGAATGCCAGCACTTTGAATTGGTAGTGCATCTTGTTGACAACAAATCTGAATAGATTTTTGTGTCTTCTGTTCATAGAGATGTGTAAGTATGCATCCTTTAAGTCTATGGTTGCCATGTAATCTACTTTTTGTAATTGCGGTATCACCTCTTGCACAGTAGTCATTTTGAATCTTTGTGTTTTTATGAATTTGTTTAGAATATTGGGTGCAATGTTCCGTCTACTTTTGGAATTAGGAAGTACGTGGAGTAAATGCTGTTCTTTTCCTTGTGTGATACATGCTCCATCGCTTGTTTTCTTTGAAGCTCCTGCACCTCGGAGTAGTTGAGATAATTCCCTTTTGGAATTTATCTTTTTGTTTGGTCTTTTGTTTGGAGGTTGCTTGCTTAGCTCCATGCAGTAACCATACTGTATTATGTTTAATATCCATTTGCTCGAAGTGATGTCCTTCCATTTTTGGAGGAAATATTTGAGTCTGCCTCCTACTGGTGTAGTCTGCTGGAGGAACTGTGAACTTACAGGATGTTGTTTTTGTATAGGCCGAGTCCTTGTGGGCACACGCAGTGGTGTTCTCGGTGAGTGTGCAAGCTTTGGAATGGAGTCACTTAGTTGTGGTCTGTGGCCCACCTCTTTGTGGCTGGCCTCTGCCACGGTGACGCCCTCGAAAAGATTGCCTTCCTTGCCGATACTGCCTGTTCTGCTGCTGCCCTTGCTTTTGACCCTGGCTTGCTGCTTGGTAAGTTTGCGGATATGTTCGATGAGAGGTAGTAGGTTGGTGGTTACCTCTACCTCCTGGTCTTCTTGCTGGGTGCCTCTGCGCATGCCTGAGTTGTAGGGCGCCCATTGACCTTGCTGTTTCGTTGCCCTTCTTTAATTGGTTTAGTTTGTCGTCAACTACGCTTCCAAACAGTTGTTCACCAGTGAACGGTGAGTTTAATATGTTGCTTTGAACTTCTGGCTTGAAACCTGAGATTCGCAGCCATGCGTGTCTTCTTTCAGTGATGCCGATCACCATTTGACAGAGGAAAAATGAAACGGGAGTAAACCAGTTATCCCAGTTGAGATCGGGTAAGTAATATAACGATAGAACAATGACAACTGGTATATCAAACAGGGGACTGTTCATAAACTGTATCAATCACAAAGCACAGGAAAGGGACAAGGGAGACCAAGGTAAGGGGAAAAGGTTATTTGCATACAGAAGCACAAATTTACAACTAAATTGCGGTAGCCATAACAACCAATTATGCACTGGAAGTGTTGCAGTGAGTAAACGGTGCAGTGACACCAGTGTTTATGAAACGTGAGGCGGCGCGGAAACTATACACAGTGGGGGTCAAACTAAAGTATTTACAATAAACGGGTACAATTTCATTGTTTGTAAAGAGACCCTTTGATTGCCGCAAATGGCGTTGTGGAGTCGACGGCGTTTCAACCTGTATAACTAAAGGTCATCATCAGGTCGATGGTTACATAATTCTTGAATTGTGCTCTGAGGTCACTATGGGGAGCGAGAGTCCAAGGAATGCGCTCCGTTCGTCTAGGTTGCTTCACTAGTAGGGAACAGCGTTCAGGGCTTAGATGAGGTCTTGTGGAGAAATAGTCAATGGAGGGCGGAGAGTATTAAGCCGGGCTGGAAGGTGAATTAACCGGGCTGCGGGAGTGAATCCAAGGCGAGGAAAGGTCAGCAGAGTTGTGTCCAAGGTGCCGGCATAAATCCGCTTTACTTACACCCCCCCCCCCCCCGATATATGCCAGCACCTTGAACACAACTCGGCTGACCTTCCCTCGCCTTGGAGGCATCTAGGGCTGACAGCAGACATGTGTTCGCAATGTTTTTACCTTCTTCCACTAAGTGGCTAGCCCTTCTTTGGAACTGTTCTGGTAGGTTCTTTAGTAGGTCTCCTACTTCCTCCCAGTGTTGATAAGCATGCCTGTTCAGAAATGCATTAGAATTAGCTATGCGCCACTTGTTTGCTGAACGTCTCTCTACCTTTCTCCCCACAAGGTCCATCTTCTTGCTTTCTTTCTCTGGTGGTGGATAAACTGTGGTTGGTACATTAGCTCTTTTCCTAACTGTGGAATTAATAGAGTCTGCTGGTACAGACCCTCTGATGTACATAGGGTCCTTTGAGGAATGTATGTACTACTTCTCTCCTCTTGGTGTGACTGCCCTGCATGTTGCAGGCTCTTTAAAGGCCTCCTTTCCCTGATCCAATACACTTGGTAGTATAGGAAAGAATTGGTCCCTTGATTGTGTTGGCCCTCAAAGTCTCGAACAGAAAACATGATTGGTGTTTTTCTTCCTCCAGCTGCACACCATACATTTCAGCTGCTTTTTTAATGACCTGATTGTACATCCCAATGTCATCTGGTGAGGAGGGCCTCGAAGAATATGTATCCACAGCCTCTTCTGGTGATTCGGCGTGGAGATCTTGCCATGGCAGGTCTTTAGCCTCGGAGTTCGCCGAACCCACATACGTGTGTTCCTCATCTTCCCCCTCTTCTTCAAAGAATTCTTCTTCGAGTGGTTCGGGTGTCGTTGGAGGCTGCAATTCCTTGATGACCTTCTCCCCTTCCGTTGAACTTTTTGGTGATATCTTGAATTGCTTCAAGCTTTCGTCAAATTCTTTCAAATTCTTTTTTGCGCTGTAAAATACTTGCCATTTCACTTCCAGCCTCTTCCTCTTCTTTTCCATCTCGACCGTGTGAGTTTCGGCATCAAGACCTTTAGCCTTTCTTTTCGTGCTTGCTGACGCCGATCCGGCCCTTTAAGCTTGTTATGACCTCTCCTTTGTCAACGCCAAAGAGTCTTTTTCGTGACCTTCTTTCGAGGTCTTCGATCTTTCAAAGGTCTTCGCTGTCACGGAGTACTTGTCCAAGGATCCGACGGAGTGTTTGTCTTTGGCTGCAACTGCAGTCATCAAGTGCTTTGACGCCGAGGCTCCTTTTGTGGATCTAGAGTCAGTTTTTCATGACATGTCTAGTCTTTGAGGTCAACAGTTCACTTACTTCCTTCGAAGTCTTCTTCTCGACCTCTACGAATGGGACGTGTCTGTCCTCGTCACATTCTGGCCCTTCGGCAACGTCCTACTCTTCGCTGGAGAGGCCCAGGTCTCAAAGCGATGGTGGTGGGCCTTGGCCTTGCATGTTATAGTTAGCTCTTCTCTGTCTGTCTCTCACCCTCAACCTCTTTGGGGTAAAGGCAGAGCACACGTTGCAGTCGTTACTTTGGTGATACAGCGGTAGGCAAAGGTTGCAGACCGGATGCTGATCTTTTTGAGCGTACTTATGATGACCATTCTTGCAAAACTTTAACGGTGTCTTGTCCATTACCATGCACAGGGAGGATGTGATGTTTTTACCTTTCAGCAGACTCCGGCTGTGTGGATTGAAGTCCGGAAAGTCTAAATCTTGTACCGCTGTCCAGCAGAAGTTTTTCTTTATTTTTTCATCGATTCTTATCTTAGGAACTGAGCTCCTTCCGTATCGATCCAGACTCAACAGCAGAAAAAAAGAATCTGAAGATGGTGACAAAGATGGGCGTTGAAGTCACAAGAGGACACCAAATGGTGGTATATCAACGCCTACCAACAAAAAAAACAACAACAATTTCGGACCCAACCACTAGATGGCAGAATAATGCACATCATGTGAATCCAGAAAAGATTCACACTGCAAAACCTCTGCATCGTACTGGACTCCTCGCCCACTATGAACTGCCAGATCAACGCCGTCTTCTCATCATGCTTCCACACTCTTCAGCTACTTCAGAAGACCTTCAGATTGATCCCCACTGAGGCCAGAAAGATAGTCGCCCACACACTCATCAGCAGAAGGACAGCTGCCTGAAGATCAACTTGGACAAGGCAGAAGTCCTCATTCTGGGAGCCTCCGCTTGGAACGACTTCTGGTGGCCCTCTGCTCTAGGTAGTCCTCCTAACCCCACAATCCACACACAAAACATCAGCATCGTACTGGACTCTTCGCTCACAATGGACTGCCAGATAAAAACAGTCTCCTCTGCCTGCGTTAACACACTCTGCCTGCTTCAAAAGAGCTTCAGATGGATCTCCACCGAATCCAGGAAGACAATCACCCATGCCCTCATCAGCAGAAG
This sequence comes from Triturus cristatus, assembly GCF_964204655.1. Classification (NCBI taxonomy): domain Eukaryota; kingdom Metazoa; phylum Chordata; class Amphibia; order Caudata; family Salamandridae; genus Triturus; species Triturus cristatus. The sequence continues at coordinate 1,198,085,525 of NC_140579.1, read as the reverse complement.
ACTACTACGGCAACACACTTTATGCAGGCCTCACCCAGAAACTTCTCAGGAAACTACAGAACGTTCAAAACGCAGCAGCCAGACTGGTCCTCAACATCCTCCGCCGCACCGACATCTCTGAACACCTCCGAGAACTCCATTAGCTCCCAGTCAACAAGAGTCACCTTCAAGTTCCTTACACACACCTACAAAGCACTCCACGACGCTGAACCAGCATAACAGCACCACCGCCTCTCATTCCACATGCCCACCAGACACCTCCGCTCTTCCCAACTGGCCCTTACCACCGTCCCCCAGATCCGCAAGAGCAGGACCGGAGGAAGATCCTATTCCTACCGTGCCGCCAAAACCTGGAACGCCCTGCCTACCACCTCAGGCTATCCCCGCCGCTGACCCAATTCAGGAAGGATCTTAAGACCTGGCTCTTCGAAAGAACCTCAGCACCCAGTCGGCCTTGCAGCTCCCCCGTGCGCCTTGAGACCCTCACGGGTGAGTAGACGCAATTAAAAAAAATACTGATTGATATCACATCTGCTGAAAACAATCAAGGATGACTCTTCGTTATCATTGCACAACAGCAATACTGAGAAACTCCTTAGTAAAAAGCAAAGATGGCTAATACCTATAACAAAAAGACTATTTTTACACTTACGAAAGATATTACTTGCAACAATCTTTACCATATGCTCATTTACCTTACAGACCTCGAACCATCACATAATTGAATGCTTTCTCTCAGGTGCTTGGCCCTCAGGCACACACAAAGCAGTCAAGATAGGGATGTAGTTGTCCATTACCACTGAGACCACTGCACTAATGATAGCAGTGAAGAGCACTACAAAGAGGCACTGCAGCCGGAGGTGCACAGAACGCTAGAGCCCTTGGGGACTTAACTACCTATGATTCCAGCATCTTCTATCTACACATGGCACTAGTTACTTAAGAGTTCCAGCTCCACCTAGCGGTTGCTGTCCCAGAATGCTCTTTGCAGCAGAGTCTGATGCGTCTTTTCAAGAATCAGACTTTGCTCAGGTAAGTCAGACATACGGAATCTCAATTATGTCACTATTTGGCTGTCTTACAAGGAACCCCGCTCAAGATTAAATATTTTGATTAAGATTTCTGTCATGGTTTGTTTTAATATCTCTTGTCTAGGTTGACATTGAGTTTATCCTACTAATGAAATAATGAGCACGAGCGAAATCAATGTAAAGTACAATAGTCAATATGTTATTTTAAATGAGGTTATCCGCATCTGTACAGCACATATATGACCTGGCAGTGCTGTAAAATACCGTAGTGAATGCCATGCAACCTTAATACATGCAGTAAGACTGAGCACAAAAAACATGAGACTAGAACTGTAACAAAAATTCTTGCGGCGCAGGATCCAGATGTTATTACCCTGTTTAATGAGACATGCAAGACACAAGACACAAAACATGTTTCAATTGTCCTTTAGTGGCTGCTCTCCAGACACAGCCTCACGGCAGAAGCCTGGCTCTGGCCGAGCGTACACAAAACAGAGGAACAAGTAGATGTAAGGTTTCTGTACTTGATTATCATCAAACGAAAGTGTGATTGTTACTCAAGGTAGAGAGGACCCTTTAAGTGAGGCCCATCCAGAACTTCCTCAATATGGAGTTCCACCACTCACCCCTACCATCTCCCAAAGAGCAGTTCTTCAGAAAGAATAATCATTAGCTCTTTGCTAACAAGGTCTTGGTTGAATTTATAAATAGGGCCCGATCACCATGCTCCTCACCTCGGTGTCTGTACCTCCAGCCACATGAATGCTGGAAATATACTTTCGCTGGCTGAGAAAGCAGACCTCAACCTCCTTGCCCCATGTCAGACCACAAGCATTAAAAACTACTCCACTTTGTTTTGTAACTAATACTGTAAGCCAGACTTTTAGATAATTCTTTTATTGAACATCAAAGAAAGAAAAGGTCATGTTATACAAGTGATCATTTCCAAATTCCATGTCACAGTGTCTTTTACAGGCAGTGGCATTATGTATTATATTAGCATACATTACTACAATGTCACAAACCCTTGGCTTCTGGGCGTTAATGGTTCCTCAAGGAGGGGGGGGGAAACAAACGGGGGCTCACACACAATTCCACGATACATATTCCATTTAGTCCAGAGCATTATCCATTTTCGGGGACAGCCACAGGCCATATACACTGCTTTCTCCCGTGCCATAAACCAGTCCAAGTCCTCTCTCCAGGCACTGAATGTCGGTGGCGCTGTTGCTCCCCAGAGTCGAGCTATATTTCGCTTGCCAACCATCTGTCCAAGCGTCACCCAGATGTTGCCCTTTGCATTCAAGTCTGTGGGCTCCCAGATATTTAAGAGACATCTTTTGGCCACAAGTCGTAGAGTAACCCCCCAAAACCGCGCTCATGCATTCATGTACTTTTTTCCAGTAGTTTTGGATTAGTGGACACTCCCAGAATATGTGTAGGAAGGTACCCTCCAGGCCACATTGCCTCCTACACATCCCATCTTCACTCCTGCCCATTAGTACTAGTTGCCGTCCAGAGAGGTAAACCCGGTGTAGAATCTTTAATTGGATCAATCTTAGTTTCGCTGAAATGGCGACTTCCTTAGGGGAAGAGAGTGCTTCTTGCCATTCCTCGTCGTCTATTTCTAGACCGTCCCTCCCCCATTTCTCCCTCAGTGCCAGTAAAGGGTCTGGAATGTGATGTATAAGTTTTTTGTATGTAAGGGATATGCCTCTTTCTGGCAGGTGTCCATCAAGTAGCCTATCCTCAAGAGGGGGAGGACTCTGGTAGGGATGACCCAGCTGGGATGTTGGCCTGAAGGGAGTGTCTGACTTGTGTGTATCAAAAGTATTCAGAGTCCGCCATCTCATGTGTCTGCTGAAGTGAAGTAAAGGACACCACTCCATGTGGCCCCCAGAGATTCCCTATACGGGAGATACCTATGAGGTCCCACTGGTCGAATCCCTTAGTCCGCCCCAATGTGCCCAGCCGCTCAGAGTCCCAGAGTGGAGTTGCAAGTGTGAGTCTGTTGGCCCACCCCAAGCTACGGTTGACCATGTGCCAAAGTTGTACCAAGTGTCTAGTAGGCCCTGTGAGGGGAAATTTGGTCAGTTTAGAGTAAAGCGCCCTTGTAAAGTCTCCACCCGGGAGTATCCACTTACCCATACAATAGGCTGGGTCATCCCCATTGCTGTACGTACATTGGTTTATGGCGGATAGGTGTGCTGCCCGGTAGTACTTTCTGATGTTGGGGAGGGCAATACCCCCATCGTACCAACCAAGAGTTAATTTTTGGAGTGCTATGTGTGGTTTCCCGTCCCATAATAGGTCCCTTTGTGTAGCTTCGATGTCTTTAAAAAACGCGTGTGGGACTGGGTCCGGGTAGTTCTGGAGGACACAGAGGAAACGGGGCAATGCCATCATTTTAAAAAGCGCTGCCCGTCCAAGGAGCGATAGGTGGAGTGTTTTCCAGGTGTTAGTGTCACGTCTGAACCTCTGCAAGGGCGGGAGGAGGTTCCGCTCATAGCAGGTCTTGGTATCAGTGGTAATAAATATACCAAGGTATTTAAATACTTCTGTGACTATCTGAATGGGGCAGTCCTTCGGCATGGAAGGGGGACGCCCATGGAGGACATATAACAACGATTTGCTCCAGTTAATTTTATAGCCAGAGTTCCTCCCAAAACTGGTGAATTTGTCCAGCACCACCCTTTGTGACCTTTGAGGGGAAGCCAGGTAGAGAAGGATGTCGTCTGCGTATAAGGAGATCCGGTCCTCCCACCCTTGTACCCATTTAAGTCCCCGGATAGAAGAATCCCTTCGTATCCAGGCCGCAAGCGGCTCTAGGGATAGCGCGAAGAGCAGTGGCGAAAGTGGACAACCTGGTCTTGTCCCCCTACCGAGTGTGAATACTTCCAAGATTTTATTGTTTACGACTACTTGTGCGAAGGGTTCCGTATAGAGAAGCAGCACCCATCCGACAAAATTAGTTCCAAAGCCCATCTTTTTTAGTACTGTCATGAGGTATGCCCATTCCAGTGTGTCGAACGCCATTGTGGTGTCCAAAGAAACTACTATTGCATCTTCTTGAATAGTGGAGCAGCGCCCCAACACTCCGTGGAGACGTCGCAGGTTGAGGGCAGTATTGCGGTGTGGCATAAAACCCGATTGATCTGGGTGTACCAGTTTAGCTATTATTGGCCGGAGTCTATTTGCTAAGAGCTTGGCAAGTATTTTGGGTTCTGCGTTTAACAGGGAAATCTATATGAAGCACAGTTGTCTTTTGGTTTCCCTTCTTTAGGAATGGCCGCCAGCGTGGCGATACGTTGGTCTCTTGGTAGTAGCCTCACCTTTCTACTGTCCTCATACATACTTTTTAAGTAGGGCGCCATTCTGTCTGGTTTGAGCTTGTATAGCTCAATAGGTATAACATTGGGGCCCAATGCCTTGCCCGGGCGGAGGTCCCTTATCGCCTTAGCCAATTCGTTGTTGGTAAGCGTGCTCTCTAATGCTTCTCGGTCCAGGTCAGAGAGGAAAGGTAGTCAGATGTCTGCCAGCAAATTAGAAGAGTCATCTTCCGAGAGTTCCAAGCCCCTCTGGTACAACCGCTCGAAGTGCGCAGCGAACTCTCTAACTATGTCGTGGGGTTCAGTAAGAACCGCACCCGCACTGCTTTTTAGCTCCGATACTATTCTTTGCGCCCTCTCTTTTTTGTCCAGCCAGGCTATTATTTTGCCCGCTTTGTCACCCTGGTCATATAGACGTCCATCCCGGTCTCTCGCAAGGGTTTTCGCAGCGTTAGTTGCTATTGCTTTGTATTTGGCCGCTTTAATTTGCATTTGGTGAAGGGCAGTTTGGTCCGTACCATCTCTCGCCATCTCTTCAAGTCGAAGGAGGTCGGGTTCAATAGCGACCATTTGTTTTTCTTTTCCTTTACGCACCCCCGCTATAGTTGAGGGCGTGCCCCCTGATTACAGTTTTAAACGCTTCCCACAGAGTGGTGGGGGAGTCCACTGTACCTTCATTTTCTAAGAAGTATTGGTCAATAGCCCGAATGAGAGTAGCTTTGGTTTCCCAGTTATGGAGGTACCAGGGATTTATAGGTGCAGTACAGCTCACCCTCTTCTCCCCAATGGTGAGGTGGACCCACAGAGGGGAGTGATCTGAAATGCCCCGCGCCAGTGGTTTGATTTCCTGCGTGGTCGCATTATAGTGTAGAGGCATGAGGATGTAGTCTATTCTCGAGAGGGTATGGTGCGATCCCGAAAAGAATGTGTATTCCTGAAGGGTCGGGTGACGCCGTCTCCAAAGGTCTGTGATAAAATTAGGGAGCCAGTTTTTCCCAGCGCTTATGTCTCGCGGCGGGTTCCGGTCCATCAGTCCTGAGACAACCGAATTGAAGTCTCCCCCGATTAAAAGTTGCCCCTCCACTAGTGAGAGCAGGAGCGTACCAAGGTCCTTATAAGACTGCGTTTGGAGACCTGGTGGGATGTAAACTGTTAACAGTGTAAGTATGCGTCCCTCCTATTGTCCCGAGATCGCCGCAAAGCGCCCCAGTGGGTCCGCCCAAGTGTGTTGGATACTGAATGGGAGGGTACGTCTGAGTAAGATACCTCGAGACCCCGATGTGAAGCTGGCGTGTGCCACCATTGTGTATCCCAATCTGTTAAGTGCCTTACAGGTATTTCCGATTAGGTGCATCTCCTGGAGTAGTGCGGCATCCGGGAGGTGGCGCTTTATATGCTGGAGCACTATACTCCTTTTTATTTTGTCTCCCAACCCATTGACATTCCAACTCAATAATTTCAGACTTTTATCCCAATGCATATCGACTGTGACAATGGACATTTCTGCACAACCTGCGACACATGTGGCACCACCGACACGCTATATATTGTAACTTGCATGACCAATGTGTAACCCCCCCGTTCCCTCCCCTCCAAAATCGACAAAAATAATGTACAACACATTTAACCCTTAATCCTCCCCTACTCCCACCCCCCCTCCCCGCTACCCTGCCACGTAGGTTTGAAAATCCCCACATCCCCAACTAGCAGAGTGCCTATCGCCCTTGAAACTAGTCAACAGTGACGTGGGGAAGTGAGCTAAAACCAACTCCGGCCGCCAGAGGCCCCCCCCTTACTTCACAAAGTTTTACCAGGTTTTTGAGCTCCCAAGATAGAGGCTGCCCCATCGCAAACACTGTTACCACCCCTTTTACTGCCAGGATCCCACACTACTATTAACGATGCAGAGTCAGTTTATTAGTCTGGAGTTATTGAAGATTTGGAGGTGTCACTTTTCCATTAATCCGAGTCCCACGGGCCACCCACCCCACATTTTATCAACAAGTCAAATTATACATTACGATTTGTAGATATCGTCCCTTCAACTCAAGCTCAGGAAACTAAATTTAGTCAGTCTCTCTGTGTTACTGGCAATCCCGGGCTGCTTGACCTCGATCTCCAGGAACGCATGCTGCGCCTTTCTGTGTCTGATCATTCTCCCGTCGATTCCGACTCGCGGGCGTGAGGCTCCCTCCAGCCGTCCCTCGTTCCCGATGACTTCTTCTGTATTGCCTTCCCATCCAGCCAGTCCTGTACTTCCAGCGGGGTGGCGAAAAAGAGCGATTTTCCGTCCGCTATTACTTTGAGCTTCGCTGGGAAGAACATCATATACTTGATTCCACGTTGCCGGAGAACTGCCTTCACCCCCTCGAAGGAGCGCCGTTCCTGCTGGACTTTAAGTGTAAAATCCGGGAAAAATTGGATAACCAAATTTTCGGAGTGCAAGTCTCCCTGGACTCAAGCTGCCTGCAATATCGCGTCGCGGTCTCTATAGTTGAGGATTTTTGCGATAATAGTCCTGGGGGCCGCACCCGGTTTGGGCTTGGGGATCGGCGCCCGGTGCGCCCTCTCAATAGTGAAGAGCGAGGAGAGCCACTTTGGTTTGAGGTGATTTAGGATTAGATTTTCAAGGAAGAGGTCCATGCTCTGCCCTTCCAAGCCCTCCGGGACCCCAACCACTCTAATGTTACTTCGGCAGGCCCGCCCTTCCTGGTCTTCGAGTTTCAGGGCCATTTGACGGTGTTCGTGAATCAGGGTGTTAACCCGTTCCTCAAGTTTTTTCGTAGAAGTCTGAAGTTCCAATACGTTAGCTTCATTAGTTTTAACTTTGTCCGCTGTTTTGCTCATATCGGCTCTCATCAAGTTCATTTCAATGGACATTTTATCAATTTTTGTTTCGAGGGTAGTCCCCAGGCCCTTGATAGCCGCCATTATGGACTGGAGAGACGGTTCACTTTCACCAGGGTGGTCCCCCTGCGCCCCCTCATCCTATGGCGCCAGCTTCGGAATAGCGTATTTGTCTAGTTTATTAGATTGCACTGCTGTAGCACTCTTGTGCTTCATTATGTAGTTCCACCGACCAGGTTCACACCTCAATAGAATGGCACCTTTCCTCGCGAGGTTTTGTCACCCTCTCAAAAAACTGTAGACCACCTGGGCTGTGTCCGTTTGCGACTGCCGTCCGCGGCCTCCGCACTAGAATGTGTGGCAGGAAGAGTAGCCCTCCCCGCGATCTCCAGGGATATCCTCGCGTATTTGCTAGGTGATGTTTTCATCTGGTGAAATGGTTGGGAGTCTCTGGAACCAAGCACCCCTCACAGCGCTGGTCACGCCTATGGGCACCGATGAAGACCCACCGCAGCAGGTAGTAAGTCGTTAGCCGGTTGCTCCTCAATCCAGTGAAGGGAGTGACCCCTTCTATCAACGTCCACCTCAGGCACGGCCCGTATAATTACCGCAGGGCACCCCAATAATTTTCGCAATTCTTGTCGCTGGCTTTGCTGTCCCCACCTCAGGAGGGGAATAGAGCTCATCCTCCACTTGCTCCGCAGGTGCCACACAGCCCAATCCGTCCGCCTCTCCGCGATCTATCTTTCACCGGGTATGGGGGCGTACCAGGCCCGGGGCGGTACACTAGGGCCTCCGTTCACTTGGGTAGTCCAGTGTACTAGTGGCAACACAGCGCCGCCCCCGCTCAGCGTCTACAGCAGTAGGGGCTTCTTGTCGGGAGTCCCGAGACCCGCAGACCCTCCCCCACAGGCAGTATCAACCTCTGGCCGGGCCTCCCGCGTGAATGGCGGACGCCCGCAGAGCCCCACTTGTGATTTTCAGGCGGGGGGGGGGGGGGGGGGGGGGCAACAGCACAGCCCAGGTCCTCCCTGCGGTGCAAGGAGCGAATTGTGCTACGCGGATGTCAGCGGCCAGCCGCGACCCTCCCAGGCTGCGCTCAATGGTTGAGGCAGTCGCGTCTCCCAGGGCGCTAGGCCGCCACCTTATCTTCCACACCGCCAGCAGGTATGAGGGAGTGCCGGGCCAGGGGGTGTACAGGAAAGCAATTGCTCACCTGAAATTAACAGCCGGTGCAGGATCCACATCACCGCGTCGCTACCAGTAGCTGTTTCCGCCCGGCTCCCACAGCAGCAGGAGCGCCTCCACAGATGGTCTGGGGCCGGCAGCCCCTCCCCCAATAGCCGATGTCGACGCTCAAGTGGGCCCCCAGCGATGATGGCTGCCGCCCGCAAAGCCTCGCAGGTGCACCCCCAGGAGGGGGTGGGGGGTTTGGGGGCCTAACCTGGCAGCTCAGCGGTTTTTCGCAGGTCCTTGGGGCAGAGTGCGCAGTTCGCCCGCTAGCGGCCGCCTCAGTCTCTCCCCACCGCGCTCCTCCTCACCAGCCGCCGGTGCGGCGTCCTCTGGAGCGCGGTGCGGCTTCAGGGTCCCCGTTCTACAGCAGATTTCGCAGCAGTCTGGTCCCACCAGACATAACTAATGCGTGGGATACTTTGGGTCTCCTCCTGCCGGATTATTAACGGAGTAATAAGGGGATTAGGACCTTGGCTCCGGCGGAGCTCGTTTGTTAGGCAGCCATCTTAGTTGGCGCCAGCCTCCTTTTCAATGTTGGAATTACTTAACCACATATTCTCACATTGTTATAATCGTGAGGTTACTTATTTCCTTAGACTAATGTTCCGCCTGTTCCAGGATTGTGGAAATTTTATCGTCCGACGCCCAGGACTTGCGAAACCCTATCATGGACAAGAAGTTTCAATGTTGGTCAAACATGCAAATAGTTAACACTCCTTTCTCTCTTGTAACTGCAAGCTCAAACATGTCACTTTGCACCTTTCTAGCAGTAAATGTTGGCAACTATGATAAACATTCAGAGCTCAGGGAATCTGACACTCAGACAAACAGATCCCGCTGTTTAAAAGTGTAGGGCTGGAGGCTGATCTGTCCACTCTACTGCTGCAGACCTTAATATTCTTCATGTTGGCATTCCTCCACATTGAACTCCAATGACCGGTTACGGTAGGGAAGGGGGTTAAAGGGGCACTAAAGCCTCCCCCACGTTCTCTTTTAGACTTATTGTTGGGCGACAGGCACTCTGCATTTTTATTATCATGGGCTGTTCGGAGCCCAGAGTGCAGGGAAGCAGGGTGGGGCGTTGTTGGGTGGAATCGTTTTCTCAGGTTTTTTGTATTTTCTTGATGGTATAGTTCCTGTCCGTGAAGCAAATTGCTGCACTTTATCTGTATGTAAATGGGTATGCAGCGGAACAAAGAAATTAAAATCTTAAATTGGAATGTTAACGGGTTGGGGGACAAACTGAAGAGGAGTGTGGTATTGCAATATATCAAGAGACTTTTACCGGACATTGTATTGCTTCAGGAAACTCACCTTAAAGGCAATATGTGTAAAGCTATGCACAGGTGGGGATACTTAATGGCGGCACACGCGGGCTTCGCATACAATTCTTGAGGGGTGGGCATTATGCAGAAAAAAGCGTTCCCCCTATCTATTACGTCCACCTATGTGGATGACCGAGGGAGATATGTCGGGGTCACGGGCACTTGGGAGGGCCGAACCGTTACTTTCCTGTCTGTATATGCGCCTCCAGGGCTGCAAACAGGCACATTCACTGATCTCAGTGCTACGCTACCGACGCTGCCTGATGGGCACCTTGTGCTCGCCGGCGACTTTAATTCAGTCTTTTCGGGCTCGCTAGAAAGACACCCCCCTCGTACTCTGCCGCAGGCTGCACACTCATTCTCTAGCTTTTTGGGGGTTATGGGATTAGTGGATGGATGGAGAACCTACAACCCGGACAAGATTCAGCACACATTTCACTCTGGGGCACACAATAGTCTCTCCCGTCTTGAATACATAATTGTCCCCGCTTCCCAGGTCACGGACATCCACAAGATCCGATACCTTGCAAGAGGTATTTCCGAACACTGCCCTCTATGGGTACACATAGTTCTAGATCACACGCAAGTAGGACGCATCGCCCCTATAAATCCTTGGCACCTCAAAAAGCCAAAGATACGTAAAGACCTGATTAAATCTATCGACTATTACTTCGCTGAAAATGAACACACTGTCAAGTCCCCACAAACACTATGGGAAGCCTTTAAAACAGTGATCCGGGGTCAGGCCCTCTCCCTAATAGCAGGAGCAAATAAGGACAGGTTAAAAGACATCTCAGACGCTGAACAAGAGATTTATCGTCTTGAACAAGACGTGAACTCGGACGCCACGCCTGAGGCCCTCCATTCACTTTGTTTGCGCCAGGACGAATACCGGGCGCTAGTCACTGATCGTGCCAAACTAATGGGGCAAGAGATTAGGCCGGATCTATGACTGGGGTGACAAAGCTGGGAAGTTGATCGCCTGGCTTGACAAAAAGGATCATGCTAGCAGGCTCGTCCCAGAGCTTAGAAACGCTGACAAGAACCCTATAACGGACCCCCAAGATATAGTCGACCACTTTGCAGCCCACTATCACTCAGTTTACAGCTCAGTGACACCCTACACAGACGCAGACTCCTCAGACCTCATCAAGGATATCTCCCTTCCCACCCTCTCCGACCGAACATTTATGGATAGTGCCATCACTACGGACGAAATAGCCCTAGAAATACGAGCCCTCCACCCGGGTAAGGCCCTTGGTTCAAACGGTATCCCAATTGAACTGTATAAGCTCCGGCCTGACAAATTAGCCCCATATCTAAGACATGTATAACGACAGTCTGGAGCAGGAATCATTGCCCCTTGATCAGAGAATCGCGACCATTATCACAATATACAAAGAAGGTAAACCCAAAACGGACTGCGCCTCCTACTGGCCCATTTCCTTACTGAACGCAGAACCCAAAATTCTAGCTAAAGTTCTCGCCAACAGACTATTTAAAGTAATAGGGGGACGTGGTACATCCTGATCAATCAGGGTTTATACCAAGGAGAAATACTGCCCTAAACCTGTGAAGAGTGTATGGAGTACTGGGGAGGGCACCGTACATACGTGAGGACGCAGTCATTGTTTCCCTGGATGCCACTATGGCATTCGACACACTTGAATGGCCATATCTCTTTGCCGTACTCGCAAAATTAGGGTTTGGCCCGATTTTCTGCAAATGGGTGAGAATACTGTACAGTGCACCCAGGGCGCAAGTGGTTGTCGTCAAAAAAAAAAAAAAAAAAAAAAAAAAATGGAGACTTTCACACTTAGTAGAGGAACCCGACGGGGGTGTCCCCTCTCTCCTTTATTGTTTGCTTCGGCTCTCGAACCCCTTGCGGCATGGATCCGGAAGGCTGTAATGATTCGAGGGATGCGATGGGCCGAAGACTAGGAAGACCGTAACTCCCTATATGCGGATGATATCCTTCTCTATCTCACCTCTCCCAAGAGATCCCAGATTGCCGTGCTTGATATCCTAGATGTTTTCGGCAGATATTCTGGCTTTCGAGTCAACTGGCAAAAATCCCTCCTGTATGTCCTCTGTGGAGACCCTTCCCCGCTGCCCAGAGACTGCCCCATACCGATAGTTTCAGAAGGCTTTAAATACCTGGGCATATTCATCTCTCTTGACCCCTCGGTTAGGTACAGCCGAAATCTTGTCCCTCCCTTGCAGAGACTTCAAAGTGACATCACAACCTGGAAATCGCTCCCACTCTCTATATTTGGCAAGGCAGCCCTTTTTAAAATGATGTACCTGCCCCGTTTCCTCTATGCCATGCAAAACTCGGCTGATCCTGTCCCAAACTCCTATTTCAAGGAAATCGAGGGGCTCCAACGGGAACTACTATGGAGCGGGAGACCGCGCATTGCCTTACCAAAACTCACGCTTAGCTGGTATGACGGTGGAATCGGGCTACCCGACATTAAAAAATACTACTGGGCAGCACATCTTACAGCAATAAATCACTGCACCTACGGCCGTCCCGATGACCCAGGGTTCCGCATGGATCGCTGGATCCTTCCGAATGGGGCCTACTCTTGCGCACTTTACTCCAAACCAGACAGATATCCACTTACTGGACCCACCAACCATGCGGTCAAAATCTGGCATGCTGCGAACAAATCACTGGGCTGGAACAGTAGGTTGACCCTTGCCACACCCTTGTGGGATTCACAGAAGCTGGGATATCTGGGCAACTCCAAGGGCTTCGATAAATGGGACCTAATTGGTATCTCCCATATCAGGGAACTATGGGGCGCGAAGCCTTTTGACGCTCTCCAAAGTCACCACTCACTAGCAGACTCTGTAGTGCGTGGCAGACTTGCAAGTATCGGAAAAGCTCAGACAGTTTTCCCCAGTGACCCCCCCCCCCCCTCCCCCCCACCAGATAGCTTCCCACTCGAGGACAGATTGCTTGATGACCACCTGCCCGAGAGGGCAATCTCCCTAACCTACCGAAAACTTATTAACAATATGGGCGATTCCCTAATACCCCTGAGGGAGAAATGGACTGGAGACGGCATCGAACTGGACTATGAAAGTTGGCAGACGGCGACCTCATCCCCCAAAACGTTTGCAATTCCGGCGCGGCTCCGGCTTGTGCAGTTAAAGATCCTTCATAGAATCTATGTAACTGGTCCTCAGCTGGTGCACATGGGTGGGCAGACGCACGGATCGTGTAGACGCGGATGCACTCACCTAGGCACATTCATACACATAATTTGGCACTGTGAACCAATCCAGGAATACTGGCGTAAGATACATGCAGTCATGAGCGAAACGCTGGAGGTCCAGATTAAACCAGAAGCGCCCAGATGCCTGCTTAACATCTGGGAACCGACTGACCTAAACACACACCATTCAATGGGTCACACTCGGATATATGATTGCAAAGAGGAACATCGCGCAGCTTTGGGGGGATCCGCATGCACCTACATTTGCAGATTGGAAAAAAGACCTTGATTGGTGCATGCTGAGAGAAAAGACTGTATATTCAGCTCGTGGCTGTCCCCGAAAATGGTCCAAGATATGGGCCCCTTGGAATTCATATCGTGGAAATATCTGTACTCCTCCACGTGACCTGAGCAGTGATGACCCCCCCGCCTTGTGATTTCCAACAGACTCCCCTATTGCATCTGTATGTATACTTGCTTTCGCTGTACCCTTTGTATTGACCTCTGTGGAACTGTACCATGTTGTTGAGTCCATTTAATAAAAAGATTTATAAAAAAAATAAAAAGGAAAGACAAAAAAAAAAAAGTGTAGGGCTGCCTGTGATTGGCTCAGTAATCTCTACTAGACACTTAAAAACCCATTCACATACCCACTCACACACCCACTCACACACATACATTCAGTCACATACCCATGCAGATACTCATGCACCCACTCACATACCTATTTAGGGGTTCATGCACCAACTTACAGACCCACTCAGAGACTTCTGCACCTACTTAAACCTACTCATAGACTAATGCATACAGATTCATACCCGCTTGGAGACTCTTACATGCACTCACAGACCCACCTGGGCACTCATGCACCCACTCACAGACCAACTCAGATACTCATGCACCCACTTAGTGACCCACTCAAATACTCATGTACCCACTTACAGACTCTCTCGCAGTCATGCACCTATGTACAGACCCACTCGGACTCACACCCACTTACAGACCCACTCGCACACTTGCGTATGTCCTCAAAGACCCACTGAGACACTCATACACCCACTCAGATACACTCAGGCACTCATACACCCATACAGTCACTCACACACTCAGTCACGGACCCTCTCAGAGACTTTTGGACTCAGTCACTCATACATTAAGAAACTCACACACCCACTCACAAACTCACTCAAATAACCAACTCATTCACCCAGTTAAGGCTTATGCATCCACTCACAGAGTCACCCAGACACTCGTCCTCCATCACAGTCCCACTTAGATACTCATGCATGCACCCATTCACTCACCCAGAGTTAGGCTCTCACTCACACACACATTGAGACACTCATACACCCACTCACAGATCCACTCAGACACTCACACCCATACAGGCACTCATACAGCCACTCATAGACCTACTCAGAGACGTATGCGCCCAGTCAGTTATACACTGAGACACCCACGCACCCACTGACAGAACCAGACACTCAGGCTGCAAGTCATAGACCCACTGAGACTTATGCAATCACTCACAGACCCACTCATGCATCCACTCATTTACCCACTCTGACACCAACTTACACTCTCATGTATTCACTCACAGATCCAGTCAGACTGATATGCTTACTTACAAAGGCACTCAAGCACCTACTCACAGACTGAGTGAGAGACTTACGCAACCAATCAGACACATTTTGCAACTGATGCACCCACTCATAGATGTACTGGGGCAGTCACGCATTCCGTTAAAGAAGTATTGAAAGACTGATGCACCGTCTCACAGATCCCTCAAAGACTTCGTGATACAGTGATGAATGCAGTCATAGATTACACTGAGAAAGTTATGCAATGTGTTATAGAGATATTAAGGGAGTCGTACATGCTATTATACAGTCGTTTAGATAGCAATGTGTTTAGTGTGTAGCTTATAATCCATTTTGCAGTTTGCTGGGAGCAGCAAATGGCTGGGTCAGCTCACAAAGGCAGCAAGCCTTTGAAGTGTACCCTGTGTGGACCCTGCCCATCCTGGGGGAGGAGGCTTGGCACCTCTGCCCAGGATGTGCTTTGTTTCAGGACCCCGAGAGCGGGAGGCTCTCGACCCAAGGGTCCAGAAACATGTCTGGGAGTGGCAGCTGGCGAGCAGCCAGTCAGCCAGGGCTCAAGAGCTAAGTCATTTTTTCAGGGGGCATCTCCAAGATGCCCTCTGAGAGCATTTGGCAAACAATCCCACACTGGCATCAGTGTGGGTTAATCTGCTGAGAAGTTTGATACCAAACGTCCCAGATTTCAGTACAGCCATTATGGTGCTGTGGAGTTCGTAATGACAAACTCCCAGACCATATACTCTTTATTGCACTTTATGGCTTTACTGCACTTACAAGGTCTAAGAATGGACGTAGACACTGTAGGGGTACAGGACTCGTACACCTGTACTTTCACCAGTGCTATAGTGCACCCAGGTAGAGGATTGTAGGCATGGCACACAGGGATGTGTTCCAGGTCGACTCTTCACTTTGCTCTGCACCAAAACACGCAGCCTGCAATGGAAGTTTGTGTGTGTTGAGATACAGGGCCTCTACGGATGGCACAATATGTGGCAACACCAAAGAGCCCGACGCGTTTCGAAGTGTTAAATTGCTTCTTCCTCAGAGGCGAAGATGTGCCGAAATTGTGCGTACCGTGGACCTTCCTTTAACAGTTACCTACAGTTAAAGGAAGGTCCACGGTACGCACAATTTCGGCACATCTTCGCCTCTGAGGAAGAAGCAATTTAACACCCCGAAACGAATCAGGCTCTTTGGTGTTGCCGAACTGTTTAAGCAATTGATGTCCCTGCAGCTCCCATACCTGTTAAAGGCTTGTACCAACAAACTGTGTCAGAGTGACTCCCACTGCAGGGAAACCTTCAAGCGACGATATTTGGCGACAGTCCCAGCCGCCGGGAGAGCACCACCACTTAGGAGGGGGCCAAGAGGTCTGGTAACTATCGGGCCTTAATTGGGGACACAGTGAAGGATTTAGAAAGAGGCACAGCCATCAAGGCCCATCTGTGGGCTTGTAGGTGGCGGCAGTGTATCATGCGGGAAATGATCGATATCAGAGTGAACTACATGGCCCGCGACGAGCTGCCTATTTAGGTGGGGTTCCTGGGAACATCTATGACCCAGAATCCTTTTCTCTGAACGAGAGGAGAGGCCCATCCAGGGCGGGCCACAGGTAACTGTTAATGGAAGGTCCACGGTACGCACAATTTTGGCACATCTTCACCTCTGAGGAAGAAGCAATTGAACACTTCGAAACGCATCAGGTTCTTTGGTGTTGCCGAACTGTTTAAGCAATTGATGTCCCTGCACTTCTCATACCTATTAAAGGCTTGTACCTACGAACTGTGTCAGAGTGACTCCCACTGCAGGGAAACCTTTGAGCGAATATCTCCCCCTCTCCTAGCTTTAACCTGCATAGCATCCTGGACACACAAATTGCTTTCAAACAGTTCATGCTAATCAACGATAATTTAAGCTGCATAAAGTGACAAAAGGTGTGCATTATAACATATTCATGTATTAGGATCTGTAATGAACAGCGAATGCACACAAAATGTACAGGGCATTACTCCACTACTGGGAAATCTAATTTTTCAATTTCAGATTGCTTAGTTTAGGGCTTTCGCATTAAATGATTTAGACTAGAGGTTGCCTGTTCTCTGGGACTATGTGTAAGACCACTGCTTCGGTCTTGAATTTGTGGTGACTTACCTTGATGTGCAGGTTAAGGGGTTTTATGTTTCCAGGACTCCCTGTTTTGTTATTCTTGTTCAATCTGCACTACTCAGTCTGCCGCCATTCCGGGTGGACAATGCTTTTTTTTTTTTTTTTATTAAAGCAGAATATCGTGGTTAAAGCAGGATTGCTGTGTCTGCCATGAATCAACAGACCATTGACCTCTTGCCAAGAACAAAGTGAGCCAATAATCTTAAAGATGCCTGCTTCGCTTGCCCCCTGATGCTTGCTGTTTGTCTTAGATATTTAAGTCCCTTGTGCTTCTAGTCTTTTCTCGCTACCACCATCTTTCCTCCTGCCGCTCACTTCTTGCTTATTGCATCAACTCCTGTTCTACCATTCTAAGCACCCCTCTCTGCAAAATCTTCTTTGCACACACCCTTGCATTCCTGCACACTACTTCATGCCTGTAAGCCCCAAACCAGGTTCCACATGCTTCCATTCTGTCAACCCACGGCAATTCCCATATGTCTCTGTTCTTCAGGCTAATATGTCTGTCACCTGTGTCTCCTTCGCTACAAGCTGCACCATCCTTGCCTTCCTCGAGGTCTTTACAATTACTAATAACTTGTTTTCAGCACAGCGCATTAGGCACGCGCATTATGCAGCACATCTGTTCTTACTAAGCACTATACATAACACATTACAGCTGCTCAATTTAAAGGCACTCAATGTATCCTACCTCTGAGGATGGCAGGCAGTCTCCCTTACCAGAACTTGAACTCATGGCACGCAGATCACATGAGCTGTCAGTGCGGTGCAAAAATCTACTGACTCGCCTTGCTTGATCGAAGATTCTGCCTTTTGTCTTTCACCCTGTGTTTTTGAGGAACAGACCAGGACTAGTCTCTCCCTTTGTGTCCTACTCTAGTCACCTGCTCTGTCCCGATTATTTGACGGTCTTCACTGCATGCTTTCATTTTACTTGGCTCCCATGTTCTCTAGTATTTCTTTCCAAGCCCTTAACACTTTACTTCCCTTTCCTCAAATGCTCCCTATGTCGTTCCTTTTCTGCTGTCTTTTTCCTCTGCCTCAATCCATTAGTCACTTACAATAGCTTTAATATCGTCATTCATACGGCACTTCTGTCCATTTCTAAAAGCGAACAAAAGATGTTAAGGCTCCTCGATTTTACGTTACTCCATTTACTGAACTTTAACAATGGAAGACGGGGCTTGCCTTGCCAGGATTTAAACTGCCACATGAAGACCACCCCAGTTGTCAGCGTTAAGCCTTGATTGAGCCATCCTGCCAGTTCACAGATTTTGCCGCTTTCCTTTTCTAAGAAGATAAAAACCCTATGCCAGACACCGTCTCCTTCAGACCATACTTCAATGTGGCCATATGATCTCCCAGTCTCCTGAACTGTCCTAATGCCCCTATCATGCCACCACTCCCGCTCGCCTTCATCCTGCTTCCTGATCCTCACTGTCACTAATGCATGGCTGATGTACCCTTTCCATCTCCCTTTATCTTGTTTGACACTATCAGGTCTGCTTCACTGTCAGATATTTGTCTCTGTGCCATGCCCTCATTGACACAGCTAATAGACTGCAGAAATAGCCACTCTCCTCATTAGACTGCCCAGTGTGGTTCATTATTTCCTTCATCTTGCAGGACGATTGCATGTGCTGCTTTTTGCAAGTGGCGTATCCCCCCTCTGCTGCTTTCTTCCACCTGGAAGCCCTGTGGAAGCCCCCATACAGCTTTAACAACCTTCCTTTCACCTGGTCGTTTTGTCACAGAAGTATGTCTCCTGCCATGTTACTTGGCCCATTACTGCTGGTTGGCAACCTGCACTTCTATTAAATTACTTGCACTCCGTTTCAATGAAGAGAACACACTACTAAATAGGATTTGGGGGATGGCAATGTTACTGGGCATAAACATATTTTTTGACTTATACACTTTGTCATCTCTGTACTTGTTGTATTATTAAGCCTATTCATGATCTTGCCTTGACCAACACTGCTCACTTAGAGCACACCTGCAGGACTGTGGTAGCTGTAGGGACAGACTGCAAGGCAAATGGAGGAAAAACACAAAACTCTTTTGTGCGCAGGAGACTAAGGAGTATGGAACCTGTGCTGACACAGTCGAGGGATAACACTTTTCAGTCTGTGGTGGGTAAGCGGATAAAGCGTACAGTGTGAGAGAACAGAAGCAAAGGACGATTAAATCTATGACTAGTTAGTCAAAGGGTTATGGACATTAACTGAGAGGAAAGGGAACCAGTTTAGCATCAATGATGAGAGGAATGTGGAAGCTAAAAGGTTGCTGTAAGAAAGTTAGCATTATTGCTTACTACTACCATGAGAGTACACTTCAAAGGCCCTCAGGACCTCAGTAGAGGGCACTTGGAGAACCCCCAGGATGCAAGGCAGAGGCCATGAGCAATGTTCAGTCCAGGTCTACTTGCTACTGGTCAGCTGGGTACTTGCGGCTTGGGGTGTCCCTGTAGCCACACAGGGAGGTCAGCCATCTGACCCTTGGAGGCCACTTCTTTGCCCTGGGTACAAGAGGGTGGAGGTCAGTCCTCCAGGGCTCCTCTCAGGTCAAACAGTAGATCCATCCTCTTCTGATGTTCTGCAGGCCCAGTATGTGTTCGAGCGCTGGTGCCTTGCATTGCCACATTTATGCCTGGCAGCAGCTTGTGGGTGGGGACTACTCCTGGACACTCCCGAAGCAATAGGGTTTATGTTACCAGGGGGCAAACCTACCCTGTTTTTCAGCAGTTCTTGTTGCCCTACTGCAAATAGTCCCACAGTGCTCCTCCCTCTCATAATCCAAGATGGAGAAACCCCATCAACCTTTGTACTGCACAGTCTGAGTACCTACCCAGAGGTGTGGCCATGTAATGAGCAGTTCCCTCCTCTGTGGTATCTGAAAACCAGTTCTGGAGAGAACTTTCATTCCTTTGGGCTTGGTGCCAGTCTATGGAGGGACAAAGGCTGGAGCTTCCAAGTGTCACCTAACTTTTGTTTGTTATGTGTATTTGTTTTATTGAGTGTAACTGTGACCTCACAGGGATATCATGGCACAACAAATGTCATAACTTGTTCTCAGCTGCAACTATTCATTAGCACCATTAAATACAGGGAAAATCCAACTCTTAAGTTTCTTCCTAAATCTCAGATTCTTCTTTAAGTGCATCTGAAAGTGTGTTCCAGTTCTGGCCAGCTATGACAGAAAAATCAATCCTACCTACTGTCTTTTATAAAATCATGGGAATTACAAGGGTCAAATGGATGGTTGATCGCCAAGTACAAGAAGGGCAACATAACTTAAAACGGGACTTCGGGGAGAGCAATTAGGAGAATGAATCACTTTGTGAAGCAAGCACAACTTATAAGCAATCTTTTCCTTCACTAACAGCCAGTGCAGTTTGGCCAGGAAGAGAGGAGATGGAGGGATGTAAAAACTACTGACTACTGCTCACCAGCCATGGTACAAAATTTTGCACCAGCTGTAATTATTTCATATGAAAAGCCGGTAACCCTCAATGGAGTTACAATAGTCCAAGCATGAAGGTATGAAGGCATTTAAAACTGGAGTAATTTGAGGCATGGTAAATAAGTATAACACTCCTTTAAGAGAGTGAAGCTAAAACAAGCAGACCTTAGTCACGGTTGCCACCTGTTTTAGTTCGGGTTAATGCTGTATCACTTTTAATGTCCAGACTTTTATTATCACCAGGACCATCAAAGGGAGAGTTTAGACTGAGGGCTGAAAACTAGACGGGACAGGTGATAAAGATTTTGAGGGGCCAGGATCTCAGTCTTCAATCAATAGATAACTGGAGCTCATCCAATGGTGTACCACCAGTAAGGAGTCATGCAGATTAGTTGTTGCTCTCATTTCACTCTCTTTGGGTTGTTTGGCTTAAAATATTTCATTTATGCCTACAACACTTAAATTATTGCAAGTTTCAATTAGATGGGCTAAATGAATTCAATATAGAATAAAAAGAACTGGAGAAACAATGGAACCCTAAGGAACACCACTAGGGCAATACAAAAGCGAGGATTCTTAGGGAATAAATCTTACTCGGAAGGCTCTGTTGATCAAGAAATCCTTAAGCCACTTCAAAGCTATTCTCCAAATCCCAATCCCTTCTAGTCTCATAACAACAACACTGTGATTCACAGTGTCAAACGCTAGCATTTGTAAAATTTGTGCTGTAGGTACATTCAAATCTGCCAGTGCCTTCAAATCATGTATAACGGAGATGATGGCGAGCTCAGAACCGTGGCCTTTCCAAAAGCCCATCTATGCTGCATGCAAAAACCTAGGTTACTCAACTAGACAGCTGGTGCAACACCACTCTTTCCAGAAGTTTACTCAAAAGCAGTTAGGAAACTGGTATATAGTTGGAAAAAAAAATAGTTAGAAAAGACCTCACAATACAGAGTCAAGCCAATTTATCGGATTCAGGGACGAAGTCTTCCTTCAACGATGAATTCACAAAAGCTCTAACCCGACTTGGATTAACCTATAAATATTCCTTATACAAGCTGGTCAGCAGGGAGTCTGCCAGGGAGCCGGAAGTCCTGCATTGTATAAGTACAGACAAAAACTTACATCCAAGAAAGCAAAATTTGGAAACCGTAGGCTACCTTGGCAAACAATACAGGTAACTTTGGCCTGAGTTTTAAGAGAGAACAGAGAAGCTTGAATTAACTATATCTTCGGACAGAAAAAAATAGCAATCTGCATTTTTCATTAAAGTAAGTATTTGGTTCTTGAGAAGCAGTGCTTTCCAGACATTTGATTTCTGAAAACATATCCTGGGAGATATTTAGTGCTTTTGGAATTTTGTCAGATTAAAAATTTGCTTTGGCTGTTCTAATTACTCACTTACAAGTCTTATTTGTATTCGTCCATTCCCACAGCACCTCGAGACCCTCACGGGTGAAACAGCCCCGCTCTACAAATCCAGATTGATCCATTAATTCTTACTACCCAGAGCTTAATCGTGCCTCAATCTATGTTCTAAGGCTCTCATAATAGCTTTCACAGCTTACATTTCCAAAGAGTACCATTTATTTGAAGGTTTATTTCACTTCTTGAATATTCTAATTGGGCCCCACCCCTCTAATGCGGTCTGAAGTAACTCATTGTTTGGTAACCAGCAAAGAAGATTAATTCACTCCAATCTCACTTCTGGCATAGTACGACATAAGTTTTCAGGAGATATGTAATTCGGATCTCACAATATTGAGTCAGGGACCCTACTAGTCCCAAGCCAGGGGGGAGCATTAGCATAGGGTGTAGTAGAGAAGGTGAGAATAGACACTACTGTGTGTGCAGTTAAAAATCAACTTTTTCTTAAAAAAATACCACATGTATAGTCGCATAGTATCCACCCACTGAAAACAAAGTTAAGTCACCATGGAAATATTGTGCAGAAGAGACACTGCACTTTTGCCGTGTAGGAAGCTTATCTGTAAGTGAGATACTTATTGTTACGTGCTAACAGATATGTCAGGCATATTTGAACAATGCACCTTCACCCTGAGTACCTCTGTTGGAACTATTGACAAACAGATGTTAATTGTTTTGCAAGTCAATGGAACTAATTGTGTCAACCTCCGAAGGATGAAAGGCTGAGTGGTTCAATAAGGATTGGAACCAGTGGCTATAGCATTAAATACAGATCCATGAAGTAGATATATAATCCCGCTCAACTATCATAACCGATTGTTGTGGTCCCTCACCTTCAGTTTCATCTGTTTTTTTTTTGCTATAACAAATGCAAGTCGAGGTTTATGCAACAGTTGGTCTGGCAGATGTTGCCCTTATTTGTTCTAAATATAGCTAATTTCCATGCTTTGTGTTATGAACCTCTTCACAGTAACAGATTCGAAACATATTGGTTATGTCAGATTTTATGACTTGCTTTCAAAGGCAAACCTGTTCTCCACTAGTTTCTGTGTTATCACTGTATAGCCTTTTTACAATCCAATGTGAGCTTGAATGTCTGATTTTGGTTGTACACAGTGTGTGCTGGGCACCCGTGCTGTGTTTTTTGTCTCTCATCTTCCTTGCATATGGTTGCCATGAAAAGAGACTGACCAGGTCAGGAGTGCGGCGCAGGAGGTACACAAAGCAATGCAAAATAAACAAATCTTTGTCAAGCTTTTATGGACTAAAGAGGGCCATAGGAATACTTCACATGAGGCTGACCTCCAGTCTTGCAGCCCAGCCCTCGGAGGCTGACGGGATGGGGAAGGGGCGGCTAAAGTCCTTTTAGCCCAATGGCTGTTGCTCCTCTGGGCAGTGGCCATTAGTATGAGTATTAAGAGGAGAGCATAATTTCATATCAAACTTATTTAAAAGGTCCAGATATTTAGTCACAACTGGCATGGTAGGTTTGTCAAACTGAACATACAACTTCCCAGAACCGGAGGATTGGTGCTTACACCCAATGCTTCATTTAGTGTCAAGGATAAGTTATCCAAACCCTCTACTGAGGTGCTAGGTGGGTGATAGAACACTACACAGCTCAAAGTGGTCACTGAGGAATCAGTGAAACTTGTAACTAAGGATTCTTGCAATTGGTCGCAACATAAAAAGGTTATTTTGCCTTATGGTTATTTCTAATTATTAGTGCTACTCCCACCTCTTTTTGTGGCACGGTGTGCCTTAAAAATTGAGTGGCCCGTGGGAGTATAATCAATTTATACAATGTAGTGTCTCCCAGCCAGGTTTCAGTGATGGCTAATAGATCTAAGTTACAATGCAAGATTAGATCCATAACATAGGATACGTTTTTGATAACCAAACCGGAATTCACCAATAGTCCAGTTGATAAGACTTTAACTGGAAAGAACCAAGAGCAAGAATGGACTTTCATATTTTTCCAGATAAATCTATAGAGATTTCTTAAGGTTTTTCAGTCTAACTGTTGTCAAATTTGTGCCTCACCTTAAACCCACTGCAGACAGGTAGCATCCCTGGCAAACCTCAAGTATGTCGACTGTAGGAGTATTTAAGTACTCGTGCCATCCTGAATAATTTGATTGGAACCCAAGAGGGTGACTGCTCCGGGGCACATGTAGAAAAAATAGCAGTGTTAGAACTTCTGACAAAGCATACTACTCTGCTTCCCATAGCTAATACTGAAGCTTAAATTCCCTTAGCAAATGACAACTGCTCTCCTTTTAAAAAGTTACAATAAAGTATGGTGTGCAACTTGGTTTCTGAACACAAATATCGGCGTGAAAGCAGAAATCTCTTTCCACTAACTCTTAATTTAAAACTATTTAGATCAATAGCTCATTGACTGAATACACGGATAAAGTGCAGTTGTCACGATTTACAGTAAAATGGCAGCTTAAAAACTAGTTAAAACCTGAAGTAAAAAGCGGACATACTGCAGGAGTCATTAAGTACCTGATTTGCGCCCCTCTGAATTTTACTTGTCTTCCTGTCAGGGGAAGAAAACACCTCCCCCACTCCCAGGCTATTTGCTCTGCTCCGGAATGCAGTTTTCACACCTCTTTCATACCCAATTCAGGCCAAGTTCCAGATGGGCAGTTGCTGGAGAGCGAATGCAAATTAGCCTCCAGCTTCAGGCAGGGTAAAGATAACTTTCTAAAAGTTATCTTTCCAATATACTTAATAAAAAAATTAAAAGTAAAAAAAAGACTTAAACGCTTATTTTATATTTAAGAAAAATATTCAAATCAAGTACTTGAATGGAGTCTGTAGTTCGTACGGGTCTAAAGTTATAGATTGAAGTATATACTCCATACTTTGATTTTTTCTATGCAGCAAGTACAGACTGATCAGTGACAATGTCGTTTTGGTCCTTATCACTAGGCAAACATGCCATTTCTAACATCACATGCTCAAATTTTAGCTTTAGGGGCCAAAGCTCATGCACTGAATAACAGTGTCCCTCCTTAAATATTTAAAGATTACCAGCATGTGACTGCCTAAAAAACTTAAAACTGGGGGTGGCCATCTAAAAAAGTGTCACTTTGCAACAGTCATATTATGGCTTCGCGCTCTAGCTATATACTGGTCACTTAAAATGTCCACTGCATGAAAACAGTATGCAAACAGTACAGACTACACCCCTTTAAGTGTAGAAGGGTCTACATTGCTTTGATACAAGAATCACACATTATGCGACAAGAGGGGACCAAATTACAGCAGAGACAGAGGGGACACATTTTTCACACTAATTATTCAGCAAATGCTGGGGGAATGCTTATCTGGGGTAGTCCGGGAGTTCCTTTCATATCCGACACAGTATTGCTTGATCGAAAGGAAAAGTACTTTCTGGTTGGAAGGGTGGATGGGATTCCAGTTGTGTTGGGAAGTACATATGCACTCGCACCCTCCCCCATACTTGGATCATCCTGCTTTGTTGGAGACTTCATCAAAGGTTCCAGCCAAGTGGGAACACCTCCCCTGGGTACTCCTCAGTTACTACGTGCTCTATGCCGAAATGACTAGCTCTCACCCTTCCCACCCTTAAACTCCTACTTTACACAATATAAAAATGTTGTCACAATGGTTAGAGCCTTGGTCATTAATGGGCTTCTGGAGGAGCAGGAGGCATTCTTTCTATTCACCATTGCAGGAACCACATATCAGGTTGGACAGTATACCCTATCATAATTAAGGCTCCCCATTTACCATTTTTACAGATAAACACCGACAGAAAACTTTTTTTCTTTCTTGTGTGTATTTATTTTTAACCCCTTCGACGCGCATGACGGAACGGTTCCGTCATACACGTCGGTTGGGCTGTGCTTATGACGGAACCGTTCCGTCATGGCCCCGCCCGCGCTCAGAACCTTCAGCGTGGCGCGGAAATCCGCGCCGCGCTGAAGGGGTTAAATGTGGATAAAAACAGAAATTGGGATGCTTTTTGAGTAATTCTAAATACTGTCTGCCATGACAGCCAGGTCTATGGCTGCGTGGACTGATAGCTTAGGGGGCTAAAAAAGAAAGGAATTTTAGTGAAGAGGCTGTAACAGAAGTAGATATGCACAATGTTGATTCTGAAATTTCTATATTTCCTTTTAAGTACATTGATTTATCTTTTTCAGGTATTTACAACATTGAAACATGGGATGCATTCAAGTATGAATGCATATTTACTGGTTAAATAAATGTGGAAATTGAATATGCTACTTACCAGTATGCATCTGTTCTTGGCATGTAGGGCTGCTGACATTCATATCTGTGCATAGATCGCCGCCTAGTGTTGGGTCCGGATGTTTGCACGTTGTTGTCCTGGAAGAGTCTTCGAAGTATCCTTGGATAGGTGACTCCTCCCCTGGACTACAGTGCGCATGGGCATCCTCTCCATCCTCAGATTGTTTTTCGCCATTGTGGCAG
Source organism: Triturus cristatus (assembly GCF_964204655.1). Taxonomy (NCBI): domain Eukaryota; kingdom Metazoa; phylum Chordata; class Amphibia; order Caudata; family Salamandridae; genus Triturus; species Triturus cristatus. The sequence goes on along the minus strand of NC_140579.1, from coordinate 1,198,059,403 downwards.
TGATGGAGTAGATACAGAAAGTGATGACCATGCTTGCAGTAATTCTGAGAGCTGCAGCTGCGACAGGCGCCGGGGAGGAGGGAGGGCGATATGAATGTCAGCAGCCCTACATGCCAAGAACAGATGCATACTGGTAAGTAGCATATTCAGTTCGAGGCATGTGGGCTGCTGAATTCATATCTGTGTATAGAATACATAGCAGTGCCCTCTATTGGCGGCGGCTACCCGTGCCAGCTGCAGCGGTCTGAAAAAGTGTTTTGAGAACAGCCTGTCCTACAGCTGCCTGCTGTTTTGACTGCACATCTACGCAATAGTGTTTTGTAAATGTGTGTGTAGTGGACCATGTGGCTGCTCTGCATATATCATGCAGGGGAATATTTACTAGGAAGGCCATGGAAGCCCCCAACTTACGTGTTGAGTGGGCTCGTGGTGGAATAGTTAATGTGCGTTTTGCTTTTTGATAACAGATTTGAATACACTTAACTATCCATCTGGCTATCCCTGCTTTGGAGATGGCGTTACCTTTGTGGTGTGGGGCAAAGGCAACGAACAGTTGTTTTGTCTTCCTGAAGGGTTTAGTCCTATCGATGTAGTACATGAGGGCCCTCCGTACATCTAGTGTATGTAGTGCCCTTTCTGCAACAGTTTGTGGGTTTTGGAAGAAAACTGGCAGTTCAATAGTCTGATTCATGTGGAACTGCGATATTACTTTGGGCATGAATTTGGGGTTGGTACGTAGTACGACCCTGTTGGTGTGAACCTGTATAAATGGCTCTTGAACGGTTAGTGCCTGGAGTTCACTAACTCTTCTTAGGGAAGTGATCGCTACAAGGAAGGCCACTTTCCAGGTAAGGAATTGAATCTCGCATGAGTGTAGAGGTTCAAAGGGTGGACCCATCAGGCGTGTGAGGACCAAGTTGAGGTTCCACATTGGAGCCGGTGGGTGACTAGGTGGAATGACTCGTTTGAGCCCTTCCAAGAATGCTTTGATGGCAGGCACTCTGAATAGAGAGAGGTGCTGCCTGGTTTGCAGATAGGCTGAGATTGCGGTCAAATGGACACGTATAGAGGTGTACGCCAGATTGCATCGATATAGGTGTAAGAGATAACAGATGATGTTTTGGATGGATGCGTCCAGCGGGTTGATGTCATTATTACCGCAATAAATGACGAACCTTTTCCATTTGGCTGCATAGCAAGCTCTGGTAGTGGGTCTCCTGGCCTCCTTGATGATGTCCATACAGTCAGGTGGCAGGTTGAGATAGCCAAACTCTAGGACTTCAGGAGCCAGATCGCCAGATTCAGCTGTTGCGGATCTGGGTGCTGAACCTCTCCATGGTTCTGCGTCAAATGCGCGGGTTTGATCCGCAGCCTTTGATGCGGCACCACGGAAAGTTCGAGGAAGGTGGTGTACCACGGCTGGCGTGCCCACGTGGGAGCAACTAGGACGAGTGTCAGGGAGTGTTGTCGGAGTTTGCGGGCCACTAGCGGTATCAATGGCGCTGGGGGAAAAGCGTACGCAAATCTGCCGGACCAGTTCATCCATATCGCATTGCCCTGCGACTGCGGATGTGGGAATCTGGCGGCGAAGCTTTGGCATTTTGCGTTTTCGCTTGTCGCGAATAGGTCTATCTCCGGATGACCCCACTGCTGGAAGTACGGTTGGAGTACTGATGGGTGTAACTCCCACTCGTGCATCTGGTGGCTGTGTCTGCTGAGCAGATCCGCCATCTGGTTGTCCTTGCCAGGGAGGTGTTCCGCCATGAGGAACATGTTCCTTTGAATGGCCCACTTCCACATGCTCTGAGCCAGATGAGACAACTGTGGAGAGTGTGTGCCTCCCTGTTTCTGTATGTAGTACATTGCGGTCATGTTGTCCGTCCGGATCAACATGACCTTGTTGCATAGATGTACTTTGAATGCCTTCATGGCTAGGAAGATTGCCATCAATTCCAGAAGGTTGATGTGCAACTTCTTTTGTTGTGTTGTCCATAGTCCTTGCACTGTGTAGTGGAGTACATGAGCTCCCCATCCCTGGAGAGACGCGTCCGCTGTCAGTACTATCTGTGGGACAGGCTCTTGGAATGGTCGGCCCTTGCAAAGGTTTTGTGGATTCCACCAATGCAGAGAGTTGTATGCCCGACCGCTCACCAACACTAGGTCCTTTAACTGTCCTTGAGCCTGATTCCACTGACGTGCTAGGCACTCCTGAAGTGGGCGCATATGTAATCTCGCGTGCGGGACTATGAAGATGCAGGAGGCCATCATGCCTATCAACTGCATAAACACTCGCGCTGGAAGTGAGTGATTGGGTTTGAATTTGGAGATCAGCAGTTGTATGCTGTTGATCCTCACTAAATTTGGCTGAGCTGTGGCCGCCAGAGTGTCTATAGTCGCACCTAGGTACTGTTGTACGTGTGTGGGCTGGAGATGGGACTTTGGATAATTTAGTGAGAATCCCAGACTGTGAAGAAGGTGAATGGTGCGGGACATGTGGCTTGCACATTGCTGGGCTGACTTCGCTTGAACGAGCCAGTCGTCTAGGTAGGGGTAGACGTGTATATGCTGCCTCCGTAAATGTGCTGCCACCGTAGCTAGGCACTTCGTGAAAACCCTGGGCGCTGTTGTCACGCCGAAGGGAAGGACTTTGAACTGATAGTGCTGCCCCTGAACAGTGAACCTGAGGTATTTTTTGTGTGAGGGGTGGATGGGTATGTGAAAGTACGCATCCTTGAGGTCCAGTGTGGCTAGGAAGTCTCCCTGCTTGAGAAGCGGAAGGACTTGCTTTAGAGTGAGCATGTGAAAGTGCTCTGAAAGAATGTACTGGTTCAGGGGTCTCAGGTCTAATATAGGTCTGAGCGACCCGTCCTTTTTTGGAATTAAGAAGTAGAGGGAGTACACTCCCGCACCCTGCTCGTGGATGGGTACGACCTCTATAGCGCCTTTTAGAAGCATACTTTGCACTTCTTGCTGTAAGAGCGTTAAGTGCTCTGAGGACATAGGACGGCTTCTTGGTGGTATTGTGGGTGGAGTGGAGGTTAACTCCAGACAGTAACCGTATTTTACAATATCTTTGACCCACCTGTCCGTGGTGATGGAATTCCACGTGGACAGGAACCTTTGTAGCCTTCCCCCGACAGGTGTTATGTGGTCGGGAGGAAGGGAGAGGGCGTCACTGCTTGTTCTTGGGGGAGGACCTGGTGTTGCCGTAGCCGCGTCCTCTGCCCTTTGTGCTGGAGCCACGATATCCACCTCGGGTGTTTTTATCATAGGTGGTCTGTGTATTGCCTTTGTTATATGTTTGTTGTGACCCCTGTCCTCTACCTGCTCCCTTGTTTCCGGGGCGACGAAAGGAGCCGCTCCGAAAGGACTGAGTTTGTAGGGCGCCCATGGACTTTGCAGTGTCCGTGTCCTTTTTTATCTTTGAGGGTGGTGTCAACCTCTGGCCCGAATAAATAGTCGGGGTTGACGGGCTGGTTCAGTATATTGTTTTGTACCTCAGGCTTGAATCCTGAGATCCGTAGCCAGGCATGTCGTCGCAACATGACGCTTGTGTTTATGGCTCTGGCAGCCGTGTCTGCAGCATCTAGTGCGCATTTGATGGAAGCGTTCGTTAGTAGCTGTCCTTCTCTGATGAGCATTTCTGCGCCTTCCTTGAACTGGTCAGGGAGATGTTGGAATATTTGCTCCAGTGTGTCATAGTGCGCTCTATCATAGCGAGCAAGGAGCGCTTGAGTGTTGGCTATGCGCCATATGTTGGCAGCTTGGGCGGCAACTCGCTTGCCAGAGGTTTCTAACACCTTGGACTCTTTGTCCGGGGGAGGAGCGTCACCTGTTGTTTGCGAGTGTGCCCTCTTGCGTGCATTCGCTACGACGATGGAGTCGAGTGGTAATTGTCCTCTGATGTAAGTAGGATCCCCAGGTGCTGATCTGTATTTTTTATCAATCCTGGGGTTTATCACTCGTGCCCTGGTGGGTTCTTTGAAAATGTCCTTGGCTGGTTTGAGGACCCCCTTCAACATTGGCAGAGTCTTTACATGTCTTTCTGAGGATGCAAAGGTGTCCATTAGAAAGTCATCTTCGATGGTATCAGAGTGAAGCTGTACCCCATGGTTATTTGCAGCACGTTCGATAAGAGCGTTGAACGCCGCAGTATCCTCCGTAGGAGATGTTTTTGCCCCATAGAGTTGTTGGTCCTGTGCATCGAGAGGTGCACTGGGATCTGCAGGGTCGCCCCAAGTTTGATCAGGGTCCTGCTGGTCATCAGGGTCCGTGTCTACATGGTAGGGGACTTGGTCATCCATGTAGTCCTCCAATGCATCTGTATCGGAGCGTGTGGGGGAGAACCGGTGTGGATCCTGGTATGATGAATGGAAGGGTTCATAAAGGAGAGGTTCCGATTCTGCAGGCAACTTCCTTTTTAGTGGGATCCTGAAAGGGTCCAATGGCGGCTCCGAAGTTATCCTTCGGTCGTGGAGAATCATCCTGCCAGTGTCGGCGTCGATGATACGTGCCGGAGACGTCTCAGCAGGTGTGACCGTAGGTTGGGTGACCCGTGTCCTGAGTTGGAACATTTTTGGGATTGTCGACGGAGGCAAGCCGAAGGTAATGTTGGCCGGCACCGAAGAGGCTGCTGGAGCTCCGATCGAACCGGAACCCGACGTGTCCTGGAGGACAGCTGTGGTTTTGCTGCCTTGCGTCGCACCAGGTCGTACTTGGGGCGCCTTCGAGGCTTTGGCACCGGCCAGGCTCGTAGAGGCGGCCGTGGATTTTTTCGGCGCCGGCGGTTCATCGAGTCGAGGTGCAGAGATCACCGTCGAAGTCTTCGATACCTGAGGCTTAGGTGTCGTCGAGGGAGCGATGCGAGACACAGCAGGCGGTACGGCCCTTGGTGTCGTTGGTGCCGGTAGCCGAGCAGGTTTGTCGGTGCCGATGGCTTTTTTCCGTTTGTCGACTCCAACGTCGCCCGCTTCAAGTTCGGCACCGAAGTCCCTCTTGGTGCGGTCGGTGCCGACGCGGTGCGCTGGCGTCGAAGGCCTCGATCCGACCAGCGCCACTTTCAGTTTCGGTTTCGGTGGAACCGGAGCAGCTTTCGGTTTCGGTTTTGTGGTAGGGAAACCAGCCTGTTTATGTAGTAATGTCTGCCGCTGAACGTCCGAGGCCGGGCCCGAGGGCGGGGCCGAAGAACTGCGGGATGGGTCTCGGGTAAGGCCCGAAGGCGATCCCTCGACCGGAGCCATAGGCTGTGGCACTGGTGTTTGAACGGTTTGAACAGGTAGGCCTTGTTCATCATTGGAGCTACTTTCTTCGGCCCCTAAGGCCTCCTCGTCGTCTCCTACCTCGGTGTCGTCTTCACCTCTGTGGAAGAGTGACTCGTCTACCTCGTCCGATCCGGGTTCGTGTTCGGAAACGGGACTGGAGGGCAAGACTTCTAATTCCTCGACGTCTTCGGCCTCGTCGAAGATGTCTGTTGGGGCCGGTGCCGCGTGCTGCGCCTCAAGTCTCGCCGCTCGTCGATTCCGCAGAGTCTTCTTGGAACGGAACCGGGCACAGGCCATGCATGTCGATTCGTCGTGGTCCGGCGAAAGGCATTTGTTGCACACAGGATGGACGTCGATGTGTGGGTACTTCGCATTGCATACCGGACACCTTTTGAATGGCGTCCTCGATTCCATCGTCGAAGTAGTCGATGGACAGGTAAATGCGAAAAAAGTCGGTGCTGAAAGTTAGTAAACTAACAGGATTGTATCGAAACCCGATCGATAAACAGTACCGACGCAAACTAAAGGCCTTTTGGCCTCGAAAAAATATTTTCCTAACTTGAGCTAAGATAGCACATCCGAACCCAATGGCGGAAAAAAACAATCTGAGGATGGAGAGGATGCCCATGCGCACTGTAGTCCAGGGGAGGAGTCACCTATCTGTGGTAAATAAAATATCACGCTGTCATAATTTTTCAGATATCAATAAGATCATGCATAAAGCAAGAGGCTGAGTCTGTGGTATCAGATTCATAAAGGGCTTTATTCCAATAACTCGAGTCAAAGGGAGAATATCTCCATCACCAAAAAGGATCTGGACGGGGCTGAAAAGTATTCTCAATATTCTCAAAACATTATTCACAGAGTACAATATATATACATTTCTCAATTGTACGTAAGCAAGAGAGCAAGAGAGAATGAGATAAGAGCATGTGGGCGTGTAAGTAGGCGTGAAGGTGGGCGTCCATGTGGGCGTCCACTTGATGATAAGGGGTAAATTGTCATGTGTGGGTGGATACCTGGAGATGATTTCGCAATGTCAGCAGAAATACTTGGCAGAGATGCGCGCTCAGCAGCATGACGTGTAATAGACGTGCAACTAGAGGGTGAAGGGGACTTGACATTTAGCTCTACATGTGGAGACAAAAGTCTGGGGTTATGTCAACCTAATCCCAAATCATATCTAATATCCTATGTTTAAAGAACTGTGTTATCCACAAGGGAAGGGCTCTCGGACAGAATCTATTCTATACTGACTGTGTGTGTGTGTACAAGCGTCTAAGTGTCTACACTGAATGCGAGGGGGTAGGAATATTCCATGGTAACAGGGCTATGAATTACTTGCATGAGGACAGAGAAGCCGGGCCTTTTGCTTGGTAACTGGAAGAATGTTTACTTAAACTACTAGGCAGGAATGCATCGGCTGAGGGGGAAGCAGATAATTCGAAGGTGAAATACAGTTCTTGGCAGAGAATAGGCTGATGTCAGGCTTCGTGAGCCGCGCAGAGAATGAGACAAAGTTCATGGTCACAGATGCAAGCTCAAGCTGAAGCTGTCAGAGGCAGAGAGCAGGGAAAGGCTTTGAGGACAGAATCGGGCCTACTTGCCTGAACTGTAAAAATGGAGTAACTTAGCCATATAAAGTCGGTGGCCTTTCATACTTAGGGATCGAATATCCAGCCCATTCATGGCGGATCTGACAGAGGACATGTTAACGGTGGACGCACATGTGTTTGCGTCTTCGAAACTGGAACTGGAGGGAACATACATGTACTTGTAACATGCATATAGAACCGTTGGGGTCCAAGATAGGGGACATAACTGGTCAGGAGAATCCACATTTCCACATTCCCTCCTTGTCCCCTACTTGCCCTTCAAGAGATATCAATCTTCATCAATCCATTGATCTGTTCATATAGCATCATTTGTTCTTCTTTCTTCTTCCGTGATCTTGAATGAAATCTTGGTGGTGGAATACACGATGTGGCACACAGACCACAGATCGCTGGTCCACATTGTAGACATAGACAGCAACTGAATAGTATGAGAAGGCCAATACCTAGGAAGGATAGGACCCTCCATCCAAAGGTAGATAATACACTCCAAAACCAACCGGACCAAGTCCAGGTGCCTGGATTCTGGTGTATCTGGCTTACAATCTTATGAAGGCGAGTTATGGCTTTATATACAGATGGCGAATTTTCTGGTATGAAAAATGCAATAGCTTGATCCGATGACCCTACAAGCTCCGCCCCTATCGGCCAGGATAACGTCAAGGACAAGACTATTTTGAAGCACAACAATCCGCATAGCAGACTGCTCTTCTGTTAAATTGCCTAAGGCGGAAATAGTTTCGTTCACTACTGCTTCAAGGGTTCTGGTTAATCTACGTATCAGCTTACTATTGGTAACTGTACCTATATAGGGAAAGAAACCTTTATTGAAATCTGTGTATTTTTCCCATGCTGTTTCAGTGTAATTGACAATTGGGAGATCTCTCTGCTGTCTATTGTGTACTAAATGAGTATTTCTATGAGAATCAGGAGGAGCTAGGAAAACAGGTGGTAGGAGGAATGCTATGTAACAGGTACCGTCCCAATCTAGAGGTAAGCGTATATATGCGGTCTGGCCACATATAAAGTAGGAATGACGAGAAGCTCTAAATGTAGACTTGCCTTGATCACTGAATTTTATTACAGTGGTGCATTTACTATGGCCCATGTGTATGGAGCCATTCTTTCTTATACATAATTCCTCTTTTACTGGGAATACGGACATGGCGGGCAAGATTGGTGTAGCTTCAGATTCAACGTTCAGGATCATGAGGTTAAGTGTAAAATTACCTAATCCATATACTTCATTTCTTAGATCAGTTCCTGTTCTTTTGGGAAGTCCCTCCTTGTTAGGGTAGCAGACTTTAAGCAAAAACTAAATTCAGGTTTCCCCATACCCAGTTGTCTTGATAAACTGCGGAATTCGAATCTAGGGAATTAATCAAACTAAACCATGCTCCACAGGAGCCATTGTGTGTGAACGGATAGAGAATAAAGGGGCAAAACTCCCTTATAGTTCTGATAGGGGGGGAGTCGGCCACAGACCCAGCAGTCTGTAGCATTGCTAGTCTGATGTGAATGGTGCAGCATCTGAATAAAGGTATTGTTGCGTAAGGCAAGTTGATATGATAGCTCATAGGATGGCAGATCACTAAATGTGTGCTTTATGGTATCATTAGTGGAGGAGTGTAAAAGTGAGGCAATAGGAGGAAAAATAGCATGTAGTATTAAGCTGATACATATTATCGTGATGCTCTTAAGATATTGAAAAATTACAGTCACTATACATCTATTTGCTTCTTATCTAACTCTCTTATTTTTGCTTTATGTTATTGTCCAAGATCTTATGCGAGCCAGAATACATGTTCAACCGCTTCACCACCTAGTGGACTTAATTGATCAAACGGGTTCTGACTTTTTGAATCAAGGTTTAGCTTTGTGGAAACTTCTGGGCATTCTCCTCTAGAAAATGTTGTTCAAAATCCAAGTTCAAAGTTTTTTCCTTTGTAAAAGAGTGGTGAAGGTGCACTTTGACTTTAACGGCCGTCCCCGTGGTCCAGAGCACTGACTTCGGCGCCTGTCATCCAGGAGCGATGGAGTATTCTTTGACCTGGGTGTTGTCAGGGAAGGCGGCAGCAACCTGCGAACAACAAGAGAGTAGTGCAGACATCAAGGAAGCCAGGTAATCTGTCAGCATGTTACTGTCAACATAAGTAATCTTTTAGGCATTGTAGTGCCCACATATTTTGGTGGTCTACCAAAGACCACTTCATAGGGAGATAAGCCTGTTCTAGAATGAGCTACTATTCGCATGTAAAAGAGGGCAACCGGCAGGGCTACCATCCAATCTATACCTTTGTCTGCGCAAATTTTAATGTCTGATTATGTCTTTCTACAAGGCCTGCTGCTTCAGGATGTCGCACACAATGGAATTTCCAGGTATACCCTAACAGAAGGGACACCTGCTTCATTAGTACCAGGACATATTTGTAACCTCTACATCTGTTTATTTGGATATAATCCATTTGGAGCACTTCAAAAGGGTGGTCAGGTGGATGGAATCCACCTTGTTCCATCGGAATGCCTTTACCTGCATTGAATTGGCAACAGATCATACATGTTCTGACCTTTTGTTTCGCTGCTGCACGCAGGTGCTTGTTGAACCATATATTCTGTAAGCTATCTATCATTGCTTTCTCTCCTAAGTGTGCAGGACTATGTGCGGTATTTATAATCACTTGTACCATGGTATCAGGAAGAAACTATGTGGATTTGCCCTTTGTCATCCAACCTTGATCAGTCAGTACCCCTCCTTGTTCCGATCATTTCTTTAATTCGTCTACAGTAGCATGTGTCTGAATGTCTTGTACATCCCTGGAAGGATCCCTAACTGTCATGGCTTTGGACAGTGATAGTATCTGTGATTTTGTCATGTCTAGTGGGGTCTGAGCTGTCTGTTTAGCAGTTCGGTCTGCCAGATCATTGCCTTGGGAAATGGTATCTGTGGCTCTAGTATGTGCTTTACATTTTAGGATAGCTATGGCTGTTGGTAAATGTATTGCTTCCAGTAGGGCTTGAATAAGGGGGCCATGCTGTATCTTGGCCCCATGAGAGGTCAAGAAACCTCTTTCTCTCCACAAAATCGGTGTAAATGTTTACTCTCAGGTGCTTAGCTCTTATGCACGCTTGTGTCAGGGCGATGAGCTCTGCTGCTTGTGCTGACAATATGTCTATTCTTTTAGTCTCTATTATTACAGTATCAGCAGTCACTGCATATGCTGCCACTAATTCTCCCGCCCCTGTCCTCATGCATGAGCCGTCAACATATAGTGTTAGCTCGGGGTCTGGGAGTGCAACATCTGTCAAGTCTTGTCTTGGTTTAGTCACGGTATGTATTACTTCAACACAGTTGTGTGGTGAAACGCTTTCTGTACTGGAGGGCAAAAGGGTAGCAGGATTCAGTATGTTGCATCGTCTGATCTCTATGTGTGGTTGAAATAACGTTGGCTCATAATCCGTCAGTCTAGCTACAGTCAGGTGTTGTGTTTGTGTCCGGTTCAAGAGAACCTCTACTGCGTGTGGTACTTGTACTGTCAGAGGGTGGCCCAGCACTATCGAGTCACTTTGTCTTATGGCTAAGGCCGTTACTGCAACTGATTTAGGCACGCAGGCAAAGCCTGTGCTACTGGGTCTAATGTACTAGAAAGATAAGCACAGGGCTCGTGTTTTCCTGCATGATCTTGTGTTAGGACAGATAGTGCTGTTCCATCCCGCTCTGTCACAAAAACATAAACGATTTGTTGTAATCAGGGTTTGCTAAAACTGGTGCTTGACATAAAGCTCTCTTTAATTCTTCAAATGCCACAGTGTGTTCTTGTGTCCAAGGGAGGACTTTAGTAGAAGCTGTATTAGGGGCTTGGACTAATTCCCCTGAAAGATCACAATAAAACATGAGAAAAAGGGGAAAACACCATACCTATTTCCTTGGCTTAATTTCTAAGGGGGCTAATTTCTAAGGGGCTTAATTTCTTAAGGGGCTAGCGGGAAGCGAACCTCCTCAGGGGCCACCCTGTGTCTTGACAATACTATTAATCCCTGTGTGTAGCTACTGGGCGTAAGCAAAATTATAGGAGATACACAGCGTATGTGAAACGGCGAGAAATCCTTCAAATTAATGTACAAACCTCATTGTGTTAGCTCATAAGCTAGCCAAATGACATCTCATATGCAAATGTCCCTATTACATGAACCTACACCAACCTGAAGTCAATATTAATGCTAGGAGGCCCTAATAGGAATGCTAAATTACCTAAATATTCGGAAAACCAAGTTTAAGAACAGTTGTTAATGTTGATAATTAATAATTTATCTGCTAAAGAAATCAGTCAATGTGCAATAATTTCCACCTATACAATAAATAGCCTAATTCAAAAACAAGTCAACTTTTGGGGCCACCACTCACAAGAATGAGCTTACTAAAGCAAACTTTAAAAAGGAAATCCTGTCAGATATTTTCTCATTACCCTAAATACCGGGCCTTATTTGTCACTCTGTGGTGGCAGTCCTTATTTAAAACAGGCCTTTCAAGAGTTAAAATGCGAGTGCACAGATCATAATTGTTCCTTAATGTCCAATCTGGAAACATATGACCGAGGCTGCCTGTCTATAAGAGAAAGGCAGTTATGTGAAAAATATTTTAGTCTTGCATAGCCCTTTTCTTTTGTTTCATTCATCTCCAACACCAATTAGACATACACTGATAACGTGTTGTCTGCTATTTTGACAGCATGATAATGGTAATATCATGTCTGTGAAATTTAGTAATTGTGCCAAGCCATCAGTATACCGGGCACAGAAAGCATAGATAATTACACTAACATATATAAATGAGCAGCGATGCGTAATTACAGTACCTACAGCTCAGATGCGAACATTCTGGCCTGCTTAATTTGTCAGGCTTATAATCAATAACTTATTTACCTGCCCTATACAACCCCATCTGGCAGTGGGTCATCCCAATGATGACCGCGTCAAGTCTGACACACAGGATCAGCAACAATAATCAAAAAATGACGAACACACGAACCTGTCTCTTTTTTTTTTTTTTTTTTTTTTTTTTTATAAAAATGTGCTATGCTTCTTTGTACACAATGTACCCTCATGTCCTAGTCGAAGATGCATCTCACATCTTTCCTCACAGACCCGTAACCACTGGATCATTTATCCAATGCAACTGGTGGCAGCTTGTGGCCACAATTCAAAAATGTCTGAATTTGAAAATCGTTTTTATATAGGCACATAGCCCTTAAAATTCCAAGCAAGAGCAACATTTTACTTTCTGACCAGAAGCAATATAACAATTGCTAAAAAATAAAACAAATCTTCTCCATAGACATTTCCTCGGGGCACTTGTTTTGCACAGAATAGAACAAGGGAATCTTTCTCGACTTACATTTCTCAGCTGCCCTGTCTTATCAGAGAAGTTAAAAATAGCCCCTCAGCGCGGCCTGAGCCTGGGCTGCCAGCCATCTTTTTTTTGTTTTTCCTACTCCTGGCCCCAAGGCTCTCCAGCTGCAGGCATTACACAGATGCGATGTCAGAGAAGCCTTCTAAGCAGTGCCCTGTTCTGCTCCTCTCATCGGCCCCCACCTACACTGGCTACAAGGTCAGAATCTGTCTCCGATTTCTGTATCACATTCTGCTCTACACGGCCCCCACCTTCTCCTCACTCTGAAGCTGTCAAAGACAAAAAGACTACTCAATTCCATAAAAACTGCAATAATTCGCTCAATTGAAAAATTATTTTTACATACAATTTGCACTCAGGGGGTCATAATCTTACCGACTTGACCCAGCACATTGGCTCACTGGACCATCAAGAACACAAACCTGTATTCATGAAAAATTTGCAAATTCGAAATACCCACAATTCTTTTTCCAAGCTAAACTTGTCACTAATTATTTTTCGTTAACACTTTGTACATTAGGGGTGTCATCAAATCACAGGAGTTGCTCCTTCTCTAGCTGCACCCCTCTCAATTTCCTATTGACAATGTAGTCAAATGTTGGACCATGTAAACACCAGCTATGCGCTGTTCATTTGGTGGGGGGCTCAAGAACCTTTGGGCTACTATGTAATTAATATATGTATTATAACTGGTCTTTTTACTGGGGCCACTCTTGCTGGGCCCTCTGAAAGGACGGGATAAATACCAGCAACGTCAGTATTTCTTTTTCTGTCAGCCTGCGCTCATTTTACCAGCTCAAATTCCTCCTGTAACATCTCATCCTTGGCTTTTCCAGACACCAGTCCACTTCTCTCTGCTTCATGAAACACTTACTCTGTCCTTCTATGTCACTCCTTGCGCCAAAAACTCAATGGCATCCTTCCAAGCTGGTCTACATTTTCTCTTTCATAAGAGTGTTTCGTTGTCCATCTACTTGTCCTGCTTTTACTCGTATACCTTCCTCAACTAACACGTTTTCTCGGGCTTTGTCTGAATCCTCCCTACTTTTCTCTTCTTTTCTGAGCGCTTACTCTGTGCGTCTATGCTATTCTTTACGCCATAATTCAACAGCGTCTTTCTGTGACTGTCTAGCTTTCCTCTTCCACAACTCTTCTTCGACTTTCATGATACATTCGGCATCCCAGGTCCCAGCTACGGGCCATCTCTGACTTTCTGGTAACTCTTTGGTGTAGTCCACCCATAGATCAAGGAATAATATGGCGTCTAAGCCATGCTTGTGATACATTATTTGCCCTGGAGTGTCCCTAGGAGGAATAGGAACTGCTTCTTCAAGCACCCCTTTTCTAGTAGTAATCTGTCTTAACTTCGAAAAGAGCGGCATATTGACAACTGATCTGATACTTAATCTTGAACACTTTGTCTTGAACACACTTGGTACAAAAGGCACAATAATGAACAGTGAACAATGAACAATCATTCATACCACAATATTTGAACACTTTAAACATTAAACATTAAACATTTTAACAACGACCGACAATGATGACAGTCTGCCTAACTAATCACCACGCTGAATTCTTGACAATAACTGAATACTTCGGAATACTTGATATACTGCTAAACAGTACATATACACTGCTAAACAGTGCAGACCGGATTTGTGTACCCAAATCCGTCTTGACCGGCACAACCTATGTGCGCGTCAACACGCCTCCCCGGCGATGGTACTCACCGAGTAGCTCCTTGAAACGGAAGGCCTCAGAGAATGGACTGGACTCGACGACTGCGGACATCGGACCCTCTGGACATCGGGACTTTGAAAACCTGGTGGGCCTCTGTATACCTCAGACGCAGCTCTCTCGCAGGTGGGCTCTGGGTAGACAATCTGCGTTCCTCACCGCCTCGTATGGATGCCTTGTCGCAGTCTGTCCCCTTCGGTGGCCTGAGGGAGTTGGCGGGAAAAACCCGCGACGTGCACGCTTGAAGTCCATCACGGCTATGGAAGGGGGCAAAACAGGACCTTCATCTCCGGCGTGTGGGGAAAGAGATTAAACTGTTCGGGCGCCATTCTGTGGTAAATAAAATATCACGCTGTCATAATTTTTCAGATATCAATAAGATCATGCATAAAGCAAGAGGCTGAGTCTGTGGTATCAGATTCATAAAGGGCTTTATTCCAATAACTCGAGTCAAAGGGAGAATATCTCCATCACCAAAAAGGATCTGGACGGGGCTGAAAAGTATTCTCAATATTCTCAAAACATTATTCACAGAGTACAATATATATACATTTCTCAATTGTACGTAAGCAAGAGAGCAAGAGAGAATGAGATAAGAGCATGTGGGCGTGTAAGTAGGCGTGAAGGTGGGCGTCCATGTGGGCGTCCACTTGATGATAAGGGGTAAATTGTCATGTGTGGGTGGATACCTGGAGATGATTTCGCAATGTCAGCAGAAATACTTGGCAGAGATGCGCGCTCAGCAGCATGACGTGTAATAGACGTGCAACTAGAGGGTGAAGGGGACTTGACATTTAGCTCTACATGTGGAGACAAAAGTCTGGGGTTATGTCAACCTAATCCCAAATCATATCTAATATCCTATGTTTAAAGAACTGTGTTATCCACAAGGGAAGGGCTCTCGGACAGAATCTATTCTATACTGACTGTGTGTGTGTGTACAAGCGTCTAAGTGTCTACACTGAATGCGAGGGGGTAGGAATATTCCATGGTAACAGGGCTATGAATTACTTGCATGAGGACAGAGAAGCCGGGCCTTTTGCTTGGTAACTGGAAGAATGTTTACTTAAACTACTAGGCAGGAATGCATCGGCTGAGGGGGAAGCAGATAATTCGAAGGTGAAATACAGTTCTTGGCAGAGAATAGGCTGATGTCAGGCTTCGTGAGCCGCGCAGAGAATGAGACAAAGTTCATGGTCACAGATGCAAGCTCAAGCTGAAGCTGTCAGAGGCAGAGAGCAGGGAAAGGCTTTGAGGACAGAATCGGGCCTACTTGCCTGAACTGTAAAAATGGAGTAACTTAGCCATATAAAGTCGGTGGCCTTTCATACTTAGGGATCGAATATCCAGCCCATTCATGGCGGATCTGACAGAGGACATGTTAACGGTGGACGCACATGTGTTTGCGTCTTCGAAACTGGAACTGGAGGGAACATACATGTACTTGTAACATGCATATAGAACCGTTGGGGTCCAAGATAGGGGACATAACTGGTCAGGAGAATCCACATTTCCACATATCCAAGGATACTTCGAAGACTCTTCCAGGACAACAACGTGCAAACATCCGGACCCAACACTAGGCGGCGATCTATGCACAGATATGAATTCAGCAGCCCACATGCCTCGAACATACTAATTTCAGCTTCATTTTTCCACAAAACCATAAATAAATATGGATAAATACAGTTAAAATTAGCAAAAAATAAATATAGATAAATACAGACAGAAATGCCCAAAAAATAAATAGCATAAAACCGGGAGACTTAATCATAATACAGATTTCTCATAGAGACTTGGAAAGATTGAGTAAGACAATATCTGATCACAACTCTCTGGAAATACCGATCAGATGGGCAGAGTACCCACACCAATAACCGCCTGATGCTTGCACCCCATAATATTACAAGAATCTGTTAAGTAACTGGGCTAAGCCATCAAGATATTTTAATGAAAATGAAGTAGCCTCCCTATTGGTGGAGCGGGAGGATATTTAGGTGGAGAGTAGGCGAGAATGCATGCAAATGGGGGCATGCCAAACAAGAGTTTCAAGATTTGGAAAACCACATGATGGACCTAGAGAGAAATGCAACAAATTATACCACACATAATGAGGTCCTTAAACAAGTCAAAGTAAATCATGCATCCTTTATGGAAAGGATGAGCTTTATTCACTACTTTACCTATACAGGTGGAATGCATGTTGAAGAGGATAAATCGGGCAGATTACTAGTGAGGCTTCCTGAAACCGATCATGTGGGTACTCGAACAGCAATTATGAAAAACCCATATTCCACAGTTAACTCTCTAGAGGAGATTAAAACGGCCTTTTGCAAGTAATATCAAGTAATTTATAGAAATGTTGGGAATTGTCCCACAAAGCCTTTACAGCGTTTTATTGATGGTCTACCGTTACCTTTGGAGTATCCAGAAAAAAATGGAGAATACTAGAAAATAGAGGGAGAAATTATCCACGCAAAATAAAACACAGATTGTGTGAGCTGGCGTTTGGCAAGACGCTGAATCAGAGGTCTCTATTGAGTTTAATAATGCATACAGGAGTCAAAGGACCTCAAGACATTATATACTGCAGCATTTGAGGCCAGACACCTTCCAATCACCAAGGGGAGGCCCTGATCCATAATTGCTTAAGGAGGGGAAGACGCCCCCCGCTTGTCAGTTCTTCATAAAGGTCGAGCTCAATATTGAATGAAGATTATAAAATAGTGAGCAAAATCTTACCAAAGTTGATTTGGCTGGTATTAACTGAGATGACCACGGGCAGTAACAGTTTTATCTCAGGCAGAAGTACTTCTTTGAAAATTAGAAGATTTTGTTTTGAAAATAATTTTTTCCATCTGCATCCCTGGGCCTGGATTTAGGAAAACGTTTTGAGACCTTTGGCTAGCAATATATGCTTGGAGTCCGTCAATAATTTGAATAGAATGAAATGTCTTGGATAAACCCACCATACACAAGCCCATCTGCTCAGGATGAAACATGCAAGTATATTTCAGGCATATTCTGTAGGCAGGGATGCCTCCATTTGCCCATAATGTATAATAATAATAATAATAATAATAATGTTGTTTATAGAGCACCTGGTTACTTCACACTGAAGTTCCCCTCGATAAGACTTCATACTCAGGCAAAACCTAGGAGGCAAGCTCCAAAATGGTATTAAGCCAATCCAAAACAACCAGGTTTTAAGTCTCAGGCAAGAAAGCTCTGAATTTATCTTTCGAATGAGTACCACTCATTCCACTGTTTGGAAGCCAGCCAGCTAGCTAAAGAAGCATCCTCCCTTAAACACTCTTTTCATAGTGGGGATAATGGCTAGAAAGGCTCCTGCAGACCAAAGCCTCCTATCAGGTCGGGTTTTACAAGAGTATGCAGCTACCGAGGCCCTTTTCCATTAACGAGTCTGTGGTAGTAACACACAGCTTTAAAGGATATTCTCTTGCCCAATGGCAACCAATGAAAATTGGCAAAAGCAGGACCCATAGGTGAACGCCTCAGAAAGTTAAGCAACAGACGTGCAGTCGCATTCTGCACCCTCTGCAGTCTATCCTGTGAGACCCCAAGATACAGCACATTCCATTAGTACAGCCTTGATGTTATCAAAGCCTGAACTACTGACATTCTGGCCACTTCTAGTAGAAATGGAGGCTCTTTTTCAGAATTTTCAAAATACCAAAACATTCTCTCTAGACTGGTGATCTGATTGTCAAAAGAGAGACTGGCATCTGCCCCATGGATGACGAAGTCTTACTGTACGCAGGCTACTGGTTGGTGTTTATAGGGGATGCCGGTGCCGACAGCCTATATTTCTCAAGCCATTGAAGAACCTGGATTAGGGGGGTTTACTGGTCAAAATCCTGTTTTTTTCCTGACCTATCCTCATATGTGAAAATGTAGGGTAGATTTGGGTGGGGGAGAAATAAAAGGTACATTTAGGATCTTTGGCTATCTAAAAAGTAAAATCTATAATTTGGAGTATAAACTAATAAATGGAAATGTGGGTACAGCAGTAGGTTTCCTTAGGTCCCACACAGCGTTTTGGAAGACACTACCTCTGGCAGTTATAGGTAGGACAGCACTGGCCAAAATTGGGATGCTCCCATGGGTTCTGTTTCATTTTACCAACTGTATATTGTGGGAACAATATGCCTTCACAAAGAGCAATTCTTGACCCACAGGGGTTTTCTCCAAGGCACTGAGGAGACATTGGAACATCACAGACACGGAATCTCACACACATGCAATGGTTCACGCACTACACACCATAGGAGACTGATAAGGTGGCAGCTTAAGGCCCATTTAGGACAGACAGACATAAATGGAAAACAAACTTGGTTAAAACTTTTCACAACCAGGTATGGGGACACATACTTACACATCAAAATTAAGGGTGCTGCAATGTTATTTTGAACCTTTATAAAATAAAAAGGAAGAAGGCACACCTAGGAGTTCTCTTGGTCTGCTCCAGGTGTGGGACAGAGGCAAACTTACTATACATTGGCGGGTGGTTTCAGATCTTCTCACCAAAATAGCCAGATGCACTATAAACACAACATAGAGTGAGGTATTCAGGGGCTTTCCCGCACACTAAGAGACAAAGGGCTAAATTGAAATTCAAAAACTTGGCTTTAGTATTAGCTAGGTCTATAACAATATCACAGAAGATCTAAAGCACTGGGTCCGGGAGTAAGGTACTGCACTATACAAAGAGAGCAGAGGATTAAGGAAGCATCCTATAGCTTGCCAATGGAGTCATGTGGTTAACACTCTGGCAAATGAATACAAAGATGATGATATACCCCCCCAAGAGACCCACAGCTATGCGTTGTCATGAATCACTGTTCATCAGCTGTACCATGTGCTCCCCTATATGCATATGCCTTGGATGGAATTCCATACCCTTCTCAGTAACACCGATATGCTTATCTTAACATACTTTTCTTGTAACAAGTGGTGAGCGTGTGCCAGGCAATGAAGTCCAAGATATCGGTATAATGTTTAGAAAGTCTTTATTTCAGATCGATTTATTCACACGATAAGAGCATTGAACTAAGCCAACACATTTCATTCTCATATGGAGAACTTCATCAGGGCTTAAATAAAGCAAGTTTCCTAAAAATAATGAAGAGATTTTCCACATGGGACACTCCAGATAAGTGAGCTGGGCGCAGAGCAGGAAATTCCCAGGGCCAGGTCCGGCCTATGAGCAAAGATCTTGAATAAAGCGAGCTGTGTGAAGATAATAAAGAGAATGTCCAAAATTGGCACTCCAGGTATTTGTACTGCATGCAAAACGGGAATTTCCAGGGCCAAATCCGGCCTGAATTTGATTTTGACTTATTAATTTAGATAAAGATTTTTACAAATTTGAGTTTGTGGTTATTACAAGTTTTTTATTTAAGTTAAATGTCATTTTCTACCTTAAACTATCTCAGCAACCTGATTCATTGAGTAAAGGAATTATTGAGGAGGTCAAGTTGGTAAGATTTGGTAAAGGTGAAATATCAAATTAAAGGTAAAACTTAAAATTGATGACAGCAGGGTTTACTGGCTTATCTGTGTGAATGTTTTGGGCCCAGGTGAGTATTAGGTATGTGTGTGTGACCCGAGCTGGTAACCCACGCTCTATCAGTTTTTCTTTGGTAGCAGAGGCATGGTTAGATTCTAGTTAGTTAGGTAGAAAATATTGTGGATTGAATTATTTGATTTATGCACTAACAACCGCTATTCGTTAATTGTTATGTATTGTTTCATGTTGTCTGGAAATTACCGGGAATATTGAATAGTGGGTGGCGAATGGAAGCCATACTGCAGTGAGGTTATTTGACTGGATCAGGAAAGTGCTGAAAGTTATGCAGGACTAGAAGCACTGATTTAGGGATTATTTTCTTTCGTATAAAAGTGCGAGTAATTGGTAGCAAAGGAGCTCGCTGGTGTAACTTTGGTCTTATATCACCTAGAAAGGCTAATACTGAAGGAGTAGCAGGTTCTCTGATGCTTGTGTGAAGAGTAAGCAGAAAAGTTTTGCTTGTAGTGTGTGAAGAGTAAGCGGCAGGGTTTTACTCGTAGTATGTGAAGAGTAAGCGGAAAAGGTTTGCTCGCAGTAAAAGGTTGACTATTCTTTGAATTTAGAGGATCAGACACGGTAGCCAATGTTTCTATGTTGTTGATTAATGAAAATTGTGAGAAAATAAGTTTCATATTACCTTGTAAAGGAGGGGTCAGTTGTGGGTGCTGCACTGTCATCATAAAGAGCCGTGCTGGGATTGGTTGAAACAGCGGGCGTGAGACTGACGTGAAGAATTATAAAGGAGGGGTCAGTAGTAAAGAGCGATACTGACGTCACAGAGAGCCGCACTATTCTTGGCTAAACGCACAGCAAAACAGAATCTGATTGGTGAGAAGAATAAGAAGCCGTGCTGGTATTGGTCAATTGTTAAAGTAAAAGCGAACATTTGATTCGTTGAAAATAGAAGCCATAATAATTGATAGTGGGTCTTGCATGTGGAGACACGATCTTACTTTGATAGGGAATCGGCCAGACAGAAGATAATTAGGTTTTGCCCACGAACAGTACATAAAAAGAAGATTGCATAAAATGTATAGAGAGAAAAAGAAAAATGTCATTTATGCAGAAAATCAAGAATTATTTCAAACAGGATAAACCCATTAACACTCAAGAAGGAATTCTCATTCCTCCTCCGAAAACTCCCACATCCTATATGATGGTAGAAAGAGGTTATCATACTTGCGTATGGTTAGAAAATTGGGTAGAATATACAAAAGGTGATGGAATACTGGCTTTCCCGGAGTACGGAACATTTAATGGTAGAATTTTACATAATGTACGCACTAGAATGAATGAATTAGAACCAAGACCCAGATTAACTTAGTATGAAGCACTAGAAGAATGGGAGACTGAGGCATTTGAGCGAGATAGACCCAGGAGTGACAGAAAATGGAGTAGATATCCAAAATTCACAAGTGAAACTCGAGATAACATAGCCTGCCTCCTCTGTTTCATCTGCTTAACTGAAGGGTTATATCCTGTATTGATGGCTGAGGAACAGACAGGAGGAAAAATGCTCAGAAAAGAAAAAGCATTTAACAGTAACAGATTGCGGAGACTTAGAAGATGATTATTTAGAAGATATTTTAATGAAAAATTCTCCGCCTTATCAAGAAAGACCTAATAGAACTACCCCGAGTGCTCCAATTTTGGATACACCTTTAGTACCACTAAGAGTACATGAGAGAAAAATGGAAAGGGTACTACAAGAAAAAGAAAGAAGCAATAAATAAGAATAAAGCCGAATTAATACAGAAGATAAACACACATCCCGAAGCTCTGACTATACCAGTGACTATAGGTCCTGTTGTCCCACTGTACGGGGATAAATCAAATTGTCCTAAAACACCTGTGATGACTGCACCCACTATTGAGCCAAGAAAAGAGAAGTTCGTAGTTGATGACCAAACTAGTGACTGAGAGTCCTTAATATCATTAATGGACTTGCCAATAAGAGGGCAAATAAATGACACACCCAGAAGAGTCACACCAGGTTGCTCAAAAGAGGTACTAATTGAGACATCCACCGGATCGAAAAGTGCCACAATTGTAACTTCAGAAGAAATAGAAAGATGGGCACAGGAAATAGAGAAACCAAATCCACCACTGAAAATATTAGACATATTCAAATTAAGAGTTGAATTAGAAGAAATGATAGCTGGAAATGTAGGATTAGGTAGGTTAACAACCTATAACGAGGAAGAATTGCTGTTTATTTGCAGAAGTATAACCCGAAACACAAAAGCATTTAATGAAAAATTGGTAAATTTGGCTGTTGAAATGGGAATTGAAATAGGGCAATTCAAAGTATTGCAAAAACCTTATAGAGCAGAATTTTCTGATAAAGATTTGGAAAACATGAAAGTGTCAGGAAGAAAATTGCAGGTTAAGGAATTAATGGCAATATTGCATAAATGGGGAGACTTAGACAGGTGGACATTTCGGTGGTCAAAGAAAAAGGAGGCAGCCCAAACAAATCGAGTAACATCTGAATATTTAATGAAAGAAACTGAGAAGACAGAAAGGTTATACCCAATGAGAGAAGTTCCAGGAGGGGGTTATGTACATGTCCCATCGACACAACAGGATATTTTATAATTTACAAATGATTTCCCTAAATTGAGAGAAAAACCAGTGGAATGGTGACGATTTGTAAAAGAACCATGCGTGAAGAACCAAGAAACAAGGAACTGAAAGAAGGAACTAAAAGAAGATGGCCAGTGTTTGAAAAAAAGCCTGGAAATTATGCCTGCGCAACGCCTTGGATGCCCCACCGGTGTCTTTTTCCATCAGACAGTCCACAGAGGTATGTGTTGGGCGTTAGACATAAGCTGGCTTGAGTGGCTTGAAACCTGCCTAAAGACTCTATTAATGAACGTTTTGCTGTGGGATTTTGAACTGACAATCTTACAAAACACAGAAGATCAGAAGATATTTGAATCACCTGATGTATGAAACCACAGTCTATTGGGTTTCGCGTGTTTAACCTGCCTACTCACAAACTGCTATCTTTAAATATTTTGGACAACTGACCCCGTTTGGCAACTTTATGGTTACCCATCTAATTTTAAAATGACCGGATGCCTGAAACTAGCTAATATGAAATGGATCGTTTTTCTCATAAGAAGCTGCTGTAATGTGACTCCTGAGATAAATACGCTTTGGTGTAGGGTGATCTGTGTCTTTGACTTTTTGGCAGTACAATTTTGATGAGGATTTACAGCCGAATGCCGTCACATAAAGTTAAAGTATTTTGCCGATGCTCAGAGTGCAAAGTTTGACTCAGTGCAACCAATCTGCATGTCATATCTGCCGTGGTGGAAGCAGATTTCTAGTCCAACAGCTGTGTCACTTGTGTTAAGTAAGAGCAATCGGAAATAGTGGAAACTATGGACGAACAGAACGCAGTATGGCCCAATGTTGTTCTCGTAATGCTGCCCACGTCCGTGTAAATGGAGAGTAGCTATGAGATGTGGGGTAATAAATGTGAGAAGAGGCAGCATTTGAAGGCGTTTCCTACACAGCATTGAGAGCGCAAGAGACTGTCGAGCATTTTAACCGAGCGATGTGCAGTTAAGAAAGGCACATAGCGGAGTTGGCTACGATGTTGGACTACTGCTAATCACTTTGAAGAGTGTTGGTGTTTTCAATTTTGTTAATTACAAGTAGGTTTATTTTCCTTAAACGAAGTTGCCTAGGTCTTAACATTTTTACTTTGCCACAGTTAAACTATACCATTTTTTTTTTTTTGAATCCGAGTGGGATTCGAGGCACGCGCCACTGACCTTCATTTTGCTCCAGTGTGATTCCTGCATTATTGTCTCATGGTGACGTCTGCATCGTGGTGCAGGGACAGAGAATGCACGTTGGTGCCGTGAGCCATCCGCCTCTGCGTGGTAACGTGGCACCATCTTGTGGAGGCTTGCAGACATTGATTTCCTTTAGGCCCTACGTAATTTTGCCAACCACGTTTTTTGTTGGTTGTCAAAGTCATTAAAGTTTTGAAAGCACCGTTCTGACAGTCCAACCTCTGGTGCTCTTCAACTTGTACACGATTTGCCCACGATTTTGCTGCATCTGATGAATAACTTACGAAGTCTTGTTTTGGGGGCTGTTATGAACAGGTTCTATTTCCGCATGCTGAGTTTCTCATCGGAGCATGACATAGTGGTGTTCAATCTACACTTGAATTGACGACAACGGTGACTACTTTTGTTGTTTTTAGTTTATTGTTTTGAAAAATCTGCTAAACAAGCAAGAAGTAATTTACATATTTTTCCTGCACAATTTATGCATGTGTATTGTAGCACATGTAGCAGAGGAGAGTGCATAATTTGGCATGTGTGTGTTTTATGTCGTTAGGCGAATATTTTGGTATTTAATTGTATTCAGTGTGTAAGTGAATATTCAGTGTGGGTGTGATTGCACTTTTGGATAAGTGCATATTCTTCAAAGTAGTAGTATGAATTACATTTCTAGGTGCACAGTGATTTCTGTGTGTAGAGCATTTTGTCTATTTCTAGGTGTACCCCGTGCAATATGTTATTTTTTGTTTTCCCTCGCACGTTAGGGTTGCGTTGGGAATATCCCTCACACGTCAGGGTTGTGTTGGAATGTGATTTGCCTCACACGTCAGGGTTGCGTTCGCAGTGTCCCTCGCACGTCATGGTTGCGTTGGGAGTGTCCTTCACACGTCAGGGTTGTGTTGGAATGTGATTCGCCTCGCACGTCAGGGTTGCGTTGGCAGTGTCCCTCGCACGTCAAGGTTGCGTTGGGAATATCCCTCACATGTCAGGGTTGTGTTGGGAGCGTCCTTCACACGTCATGGTTGTGTGGTGAATTTGTTTTGCTTCGCACGTCAGGGTTGTGTTGGCAGTGTCCCTCGCACGTCATGGTTGCGTTGGGAGCGTATTTTGTTTTGTTTTTGCCGCGCACGTCAAGGTTGCGTTGGCAGTGTCCCTCGCACGTCATGGTTGCGTTGGGAGCGTATTTTTTTTTGTTTTTGCCGCGCACGTCAAGGTTGCGTTGGCAGTGTCCCTCGCACGTCATGGTTGCGTTGGGAAGGTGCTTTGCTTCGCACGTCAGTGTTGCATTGGCAGAGTACTCAATAATTTGTTTTGTAGTTGTCGAGTGCATATATTTTATCTTTTACCTCACACGTCAAGGTTGCATAGGTAGTGCACTAGTTATTAAATATGTAATGTTGGGCGTACATTACATTTTAGTTCTTCTTCGCACATCAGTTATTGTGCGTTATTACATCCTTACTGGAACATGTGCACGTTTTTCTTACATGTTTTTTTAAGCAGAGGGAGATAGGTGTGTTGTGATGTGATGTTCTTCAGGGTGTACTGGGTAAGTGTTTTGAGTGCATTTTCCCTGAAACTTTTGCAATATGTTTTGTTTGCACCCTGCATGATACATGTGCAATCTTTAATGTGATCTTGCATGTTTCAATACCATTCTATATGAAGAACACTATTAATATGCTATATGTTCTTATGTGAACTAGAGATAAATCATTTATCTCTTATCATTTTATTTGATTTTGTCGATCTTATTATCCTAGAATGTTAATTGATGATGTTGAGATATAGGTATGCATTTACTTATCTAAAGTGATTTTCGTGATCTAATTGATTTTATTTCCAAGTGACGAAATGTGATTTGTTCCTTCAATTTGCTTCTTGTTGTTTTAATTGTTTCTAAAGGAAGGAGATCTGTTATATCCTATACTTCCTAGTCCTGGCTGCTCAGCCTGTAAGAGTGTGATGTCATGGAATGTTGGGAGTGTGTGCATGCTTTGAAAGAGTGATTAGTTAGATTGAAGGGGCTGAGCAGCAGGATGCTGCTCCCGGTGGGGCACCCTGTACCAACTTACCTGAACTAATAAATCTACTTAAATACATCCCTGGCTCCTGGTCTACCTATGATGACAGCACCTTTCTTCAGTTACAAAAATCATGGTGGTTCCATTGCGTTGTGTATAGCTGACGTCCACAGTTCTACCAGAGACATGATTGGAGCAGAGAGGGAAGGACGTCAGCGTCGTGTCAAGAGAGGTGCGTGGTGATTGGATTTGAGATTCATTCGCCGTTTCTTCAAACAGTGACTGTGATTGGAGCAAGGAACACAAAACGCCACAATCTAGAATCCCCAGTGAAACTCCGTTGCTAGGAAACTGTGGATTGCATGACAACAAGAATACATCAAAGATCCCCATACATGAAATATAACACATCTCCCTTTTTAACAATCAACACAAAGAATATTACTATTGCTACCTTTTTATAAAAAAATTATCATTTCCCATAAGTCACATTAAATTTATTATACATGACTGAAAGAAATTAACACTTTAACATGACCACTTCAATCACATAAATAATCCTCTAATTTCTTGGGTTTATGTTTAACACGCTCACTTAGAATCCTTTCGGACTTTAAAGAAACCTCAAGAGTTTTGTCACAATGAGAATTCTTATCCAACCACACTTTTACTTCTGTCTCATTCCACTTTGTGATTCTCCGTGTATTCCACCACTTACCATCAGAAAGCTCTACTGAATTTTCTCTCACATTTATAACTTCCTTTGGATCAGAATACTTTGACCCTCCCTTTTTATTCATGTTTCCAGGACTAGATCTCACCACATCCCCTTTTCTAATAACCACTGTAGCCCTGGTTAACTTGTCATTATGCCTCTTCTGGTAAGCCTTTTGATACCTTTCAACTTTGGCACGCACCTCAGAGATCTTGGCACCTTTCTTACCACTTCTCCCCATCCACGCCGGTACTGACATAGTGCTAGGCACTCTTCCCTTGAGTAATCTAAACGGGGTCTCCCCAGTCACCGAATGAGGAGTGGTTCTGTAATTCCAAAGTAAATTTTTTACCTCAATTTTCCAACTCTTATTGGAAGATAGACACAATTGAATGCAATTCCCCAAGACTCGGTTAAAGCGTTCCACTAACCCATTACCCCTGGGATGATAAACCGGAGTTTTCAAATGCTTTATGCCCATTCTACCAAGAAAACCACTGAACTCTTCAGTAGTAAATTGGGGCCCATTGTCCGATAACACCTCTGCAGGACAACCCTCTCTCCTAAACACCTCATCAAAGAATGCAATTACATTACTAGATTTAACCTCTCTTACAAAAGCCACTTCAGGCCATTTTGAATAATAATCCATCATGACAATGGCATATCTTTCTGATGGTGGAAGACAATCGAATGGGCCACATATCTATTCCTAATCTCTCCCATGGTCTAACCGGTAACTTGATAGGAGTTATAGGAGTTTCTCTCAAGACGTGATATTTATCACTGCATGTGCAAGAAATGCATTCTCTTACAAACGTCTCAATGTCTCTATCCATCCCTGGCCACCAAAAATCCATCCTGGCCTTTCTTTTTACGGCTGACATGCCACCATGGCCTTCGTGTAGTAGCTCCATCAACCGTGTTCTCAATGAAAATGGAACAACTAATTTATCGCACCTTCTTACAATGCCATCAACCACAGACAATTCCTCCCATACCTCCTTAAAGTTTCTCACCGATTCAGCCAACTTCCACCCGAAAGATGTAGGTAAATATTTTACCACCTCTACCATGTCTGCATCCGAAGCAACCGCATCAAGCCATTCCTGCTTTGTAATGGCTTTGCATACTTCCTCAATGCTAGCTACCATCCATTCCTCATCCACGTAAGAATCCACCTCATCTTTGGTCACAGGCAAACGGGATAAGCAGTTTGCATAGACATTCCTTACACCCGGCATGTACTTTATTTCAAATGAAAATTCTTGCAGCCGATATAACCACTTGGCTATTCGGGGGGTAGCTCTTCCTGCTCCAGATGTAGTAAAAACATCTATCAACTGCTTATGATCCGTGTATAGTTCAAACTTACTTCCCCACACATAAATCTTAAAATGTTGTACACCCCACCAACAAGCAAGAGCCTCCTTCTCTATGGTGGAATAAGAAGGCTCAGCACCTTTGAGAGTCCGTGAGGCAAATGCTACTACTCTTACCTTCCCCTTGTACCTCTGCATCAGCACAGCACCCAAACCATATCCACTGGCATCAGTGACAATCATCGTATCATGTTGCGGCTTGAATGGACTTAGCGCAGTAGCATTAGCCACAGCTTTCTTAATGTTCACGAATGCAGACTGACATTCCAAAGACCATATAAAAGGTACCCCCTTTTTCATCAAACAGCGTAACGGATGAACCAGATTGGAAAAATGATACACAAATTTGGAATAATATTCGGCTAAACCTAGAAATGACCTCAATTGTTCCTTATCTCGAGGAGAAGGAGCTTTTTCTAAGTCCGCTACTAAATTTAATTTTGGTTTAATGCCCTCACATGATAATGTGTGTCCCAAATATTCAACAGTGGGTTGAACAAACTTACACTTCTGTAGAATAATGGTTAAGCCAGCCGATTCCAATTTACACAGGACTTTGAACAGAGTAGCATCATGTTGACTATTGTCCTTTCCCCATACTAGTACATCATCTTGGAATACTAAAACTTTATCAATGCTTTTCAGTATTGTTTGCATTACTCTCTGGAATACTGCAGACGCTGACGCTAACCCGAAAGGCATTCTCACAAATTGATAAGCGCCTTCTGGTGTTATGAAAGATGTAAGATGTCTTGATTCTTTCTTCAAACGCACTTGGTGATAGGCGCTAGATAAATCCAATGTCGTAAAACATTTCCCACCATCAACTGTAGACAGCATTTCGTTAATATGGGGAAGTGGATGTCTGTCCATCCATATACATCCATTCAGATCCCTCAAGTCCACACACATCCGAATATTTCCATTGGGCTTGTGCGCCATCACAATGGGACTTAACCATTCAGAGGCTTCTATCTCCTCAATTACACCATCCTTACACAACCTTTCCAGCTCATGTTTCAACTTATCCCTCAAAGCAAGAGGTACCGTACGGACCTTGTGCACTTTGAGTGTGGCACCATCTTATAAAATTATCTGATGTTCAAATGTCCTGAGACAACCCATACTCTTTGAATAAATTTGGAAATTTCCTTGTCCACTTGTCCTCCAATCCAGTCAGCAATACTTGTAGAGGATGATTTGGATCGAGGATAATTCCCAAATTTCTCTGCTCCACCCATCCCAATAGACACTTTCCAGTTTATACGACAAACTTTCGCTTCCGTTTCCCTTTCCTTGAAAGACAAAGATGCATTAAAATAACCCATGACTGGTAATTTTGTCCCACAATAACCTTGAGGTTCAACATCAGTCGCCATCAATTCCTTCCCCTTCATCTCTTTCCACTTCTGTTTGTCTATTATAGAGAATGGGGTACAAGAATCATCCCACATAGCAACATCCACATTGTTTATGCTAATTATGCACTTGGGAGGTATGTACTTATCACATTTTTCCATATTAGGTGGTTTATTGTCTGGTGATTCATCACCAACCACCATCACTTCAATATCAGAATCTATGTCACTCGTATTATCAACAACTGAAAGAGTTGAAGTTTCATTTACTGCGCTCACGGATTTTCTCACATTATGAAAGTTTACTCCTTTACAAACCCTGGAAAAATGGCCAATTCTTTTGCACTTATAACAACGGGCTAGCCTCCGCAGTGTGTTTGTTACTTCCACACCTATAGCATACCTTTCCCTTGCTATCATTTTCATGTTTCACAAATGGTCCCCTTTTGTCCTCACTGCTTACTTTGGAATTCCTTTTAGAAGCTTGTACCGCACATACTTTGCTTATGTCGGAGTTAGCTTTTGACTTATTGTCTGCTAAATCTTTGACGTATTGAGATGTGTTCTCAACACGTTTAGCAATTTCTAAAGATTTATCTAAAGTGGGGTCTTTTAGATCTAAAAGTTTTTCTTGGATTTTGGAATTGTTTGTCCTATTAATTAATTGGTCCCTAATAATTTCGTCCCTTAGATCCTTGAACTTGCAGGTGATTGCTAATCTACGCAAAGCCGCAACATACTGTTCAATTTTCTCGCCTTGTTTTTGAACCCGTGAGAAAAACTTGTGTCTCTCCACAACAAGACTCAATTTTTTCCCAAAATTTTCAGTTAGTGCAGACATTGCACATCCATATATGTCAAATTGATCATCCTCAGAATCGGAATTATTATTTTCTACGTGTTCCGAGAAGCTTGGTAATGTGCTTAGAACTTTCCTGCCTTCAATGCCTAAACTCAATTTTAAAATAGCAAACTTCCTCTTTGGCAAAAACACATCACCTCCTATAGCCTCCAGATAAGTCACAAAAGCCTCCTTTCCAGTCCTCCCATTCCATGCACGTGGGACCTGCCTCTTGCAAGAAGGTAGGAGGTGGAGGAATATTCTGTGTGGCCATTGTTTGGTATAGGCAAACGTAACTGTAAAACAATGTGACTAAACCTTTAAAGCACAGCAATAAACTGAAATTACCTGATGTTCATATACCGATAGTCCCCCCACAACAACAAACCATGTTATTTATATTTCAATAAGCAGTTACTTATTAGACTTAGTAAGGTTTAAAATCCAGCTTCATTCAAGCTCTCTCGTACTCTGCGCCAGTCCTCGGTTGTTCTTGTAAATTTTTACGATCGTTCGTCGTTATCCTGCAAGCTGGTTTCAGTAACCTAGCAACCTGATGACAACGATGCTTCCACCAATGGTTGCGTTCGTTTTATGAAAGCAACGTGAGCTGATGCTAACCAATCCCTGCGCTTGTTGCCTCGTTGACGTCAGACGTGGTCTCCTGTTCGAGACAAACAAGAATGGAAGCAAGAATCCAGGAATGTACGCGATGCACTCGCTCGTGAGAAATTCTTTTCAAAAGAAAACTCCGATGCCCGCACTCGTGCTCTCGGCTGTTTCTTCACACGTTTGAACAACAACAGGTAACAGTTCAATCCTAGGTACTATCTTATGGCGCCTTTTTTTTTTTACCGTGTAAGTTGAAATTTGCTTTCACCATGCACTCCTCGTTCAGACCTAAGTCCCCAATTTCACTTCACACGCGGAGCCATCCAAAAACGCGACGGTGCGTTAGAGTCTCTCCGCACCCAGAGTTACTTTTCTCACGCTGTGCAAGGCAAAGTTCAAATTTACTTTAGAGTTCCTCCTTGACCCATACGAATCCGTTCCTTTTCAAACGCTATATAAAGCTGAAACTCACAACGCAGTAGTCTCCAATTAACTCCAAGAACCACAAACTCGTGAGTCCTTTTCTCTTAACATTCACAAAGGATTTACTCACAAATGTAGTCCATTCTTATTGAAGACAAGATCATCGCCCTTGGTTTTCAGCCTTGTAGGAATCACTCGCTGTAATCCTTGTCGCTTCAATGCTTCAATATCAAACTGGGGGTCTTCTTCAGTTATTATTAATCACACCTGGATCTTCTGTGTCTCCGTTGGTAGATGATTATCTGCATCCCATCCTCATCGCCATTTTTAAAGATCACAGGACACATCCAAGATAACTGAAATGTAGATTTAATCAAGTCAAGAGCATAGACCCCCTTTCATAAAACGAACGCAACCATTGGTGGAGGCATCGTTGTCATCAGTAACTTAGCAACCGGATGACAACGATGCCTCCACCAATGGTTGCGTTCGTTTTATGAAAGCAACGTGAGCTGATGCTAACCAATCCCTGCGCTTGTTGCCTCGTTGACGTCAGACGTGGTCTCCTGTTCGAGACAAACAAGAATGGAAGCAAGAATCCAGGGATTGGTTAGCATCAGCACACGTTGCTTTCATAAAACGAACGCAACCATTGGTGGAGGCATCGTTGTTATCCGGTTGCTAGGTTACTGAAACCAGCTTGCAGGATAACGACGAACGATCGTTATCCAAGCAATTAGAAAGGTTTGTGAAGGTGTCGAAAGTTTT
Source organism: Triturus cristatus (assembly GCF_964204655.1). Taxonomy (NCBI): domain Eukaryota; kingdom Metazoa; phylum Chordata; class Amphibia; order Caudata; family Salamandridae; genus Triturus; species Triturus cristatus. The sequence goes on along the minus strand of NC_140579.1, from coordinate 1,198,027,863 downwards.
GTTGAAGGATCTAGATCAGAGGTCTTCAAACTTTTTTACTCTGAGGCCCCCCTGAGCAAAATGTTTTGAGGTCAGGCCCCCCTCCAAAACTTTATGACAAGGATTGGGGGAGCGGGAGGGACATGGCAGCGTGCAGGGAGCGGGGCTTATGAGATGATTTCAGGAATACTTTTTCTATAGCTTATGAACTGCACCAAATATGAGACTTAAAAAACAGCAAATGCATCAAACAAAAACAGATATCCCAAACTGCTCCCCATAATTGGGGTGTTGTGAGCACCTCACACTCTTTGACCCCAATGAAACTAGACCTGCTGCACTAATGATAGCCTGCTAATCAGGACTGCAGTTATCTCCTTTGCCTTTTTCACATCTTCCCCTCCATGCTGGATCATCACCTCTATCCTAATGCTTGAAAGGACAATAAGCTCAGATGCCCCTTTTTTTAAAGGTATACAGTCATAATTGTGATGCAGTGGGTCCCCCAAATACCAGGGCCCCAGTCCTGCTGCATCTGCTCCTTTATGATAACCAGCAGTGGCCACTTACACACTTGGCAGCAGTACCAGCTTCACTAATGAATGTCCCTTTAAAAAAAAAAAAAAAAAAACACTTATATTGTCCTCTTCTTTGGGGCATCTCGCTGAAGAAGCGGTCTCTGGCCATTTGTAAACATAAAACTGAGTCTGCATACAGTGCTCCCTATTCTGGGCCTTCTCTTTGACAATATCTATGAATCTCGCTCCTTTCCTCTGTCTCCTAGACCATTACTGTGAGGCCCCATGGATCGAGAGGATTAGGGCTCTGCATCTGAATGCAACCCTGCTGGCCTTCTACCTGCTACCCCATGGACTCAGCTTTCACAAAAAAACTGCCCCTGAGTGGTTAATACTCACTTTGAGATGCCTCTGCCTGAAATTTAAGTGTGGGTGGTAGTGCAGAAAGTTAAAAAAGAAACCATGGAATTATGAGTTTCTGCAGCAGCGTTTTCCACATAATTATCAGTGTACTGCATTTGCTACATAATCTGCAGATTAACAAAAAAAAACTTGATTCTAGCTCAAATGGAGCAAAAGTTACTTAAAGGGTGACAAAGTGTTCTGGAGCAGTGGAAGGCCCTTTGCCAAGATTGACTGGTACTAATGAGGTGAAATATTTCCCCTGACAGTGTTACCGCGAGTTAAAATGACAAAATAATGAAGTAATGCTAACTACAAAATGTGGCGCATTGTGCTGCATAAATTACCTTTTCTTGCTGCATAATTTAGTCAAACCTTCCGCAAAATGTTGTCCTCTTCTGCTGAATAATTCCAGTGGATCTGCTTAAACCTTTATGGTGGCAAAGATCTATTCTTTTTAAGATGTAATGTAAGGGAGTTATCAGCTGGGACCTGGACTAGTGAAGACACTTACAAAAATGTCTGCATTTGATACAGTTTGATTACTTATTACTAAAAAGTAGGTTTTGTAAGAACTTGTTTTATCTCAATCACTGCATCATGTTGCAGCAGCCTACCTTAGAGTATGTAAATACTGTTTTAAAATAGTGACTTACATATTCTCAGTGCTTTCTGCCACAGGCTGGGACCTCATAGGACTATAAACAGGGCCATTGGAATTATGCGGCAGGAAAAGACCAAATTATGCAGCATCGTTGACTAAATTCTGCAGCAAGCAAAGGCAAATGATGCTGCATATTTTGTGATAGCATTTCTGCACTATTTTGCTATTTTTACACTTGTTAACATTGTCCTGGCCTTTATTGCCCCTCATAAGTACCACATTAACACCCACACATAGCAATAAGCAACAGAAAGGTGACCAGTCAAACTTTACCAAGTCGAGTTTCTGCTGCTTAAGATATCGTAGGACAATGCCCCTCTTGACCCTGTCCCCCAGACCATTTACATTCCAAGTGGCTACTCTAAGTCTTGTACCCGGTGCCATCAGTCCTGTGTGATAAGGGAAGTATCAAGTCGGATGCCCCCACCCAGAGGTGACAGTAAGGGATCCCCCACCCGGCACTGCACAGGGAAACGAGTTGTACAGGTAAACAGAGACTAGATTAAGGGTGTGCCCTTGCCATGTGCCCGAGACAGCGGAGAACCTGCCCAAAGTGTCAGTCCATGAGTTGTGTGTGATAAATGGGCAACCCCTTCGGAGGAGAAACACTACCCCCCTGGAACCCAAGGAGAACCCCGAATGCACCACCATGGTGTAACCTTTCCTGTCGAAGGCCATGCATGAATTACCGACCAAGTGAGTTTCTTGTAACAATACCAAGTCGAGATCCTGCTGCTTAAGATATCGTAGGACAATGCCCCTCTTGACCCTGTCCCCCAGACCATTTACATTCCAAGTGGCTACTCTAAGTCTTGTACCCGGTCCTGTGTGATAAGTGAAGTATCAAGTCGGATGCCCCCACCCAGAGGTGACAGTAAGCGATCCCCCACCAGGCACTGCACAGGGAAACGAGTTGAACAATCAATCAATCACTGCAATTGTAAAGCGTGCTACATACCCGAGAGGGTCTCAAGGCGCTGGGGAGGGGGGGGGTGCTACTGGTCGAAGAGCCAGGTCTGGAGGAGTCTTCGAAGGCCAGCAGGTCCTGGGTCTGTCGTAGGATGCTGGGGAGAGTGTTCCAGGTCTTGCGGCGAGGTAGGAGAATGATCTGCCGCCGGCGGTGGTTTTTCAGATGCAAGGGACTGTGGCGAGGGCGAGGTTGGCTGAGCGGAGGCTTCGGGTGGGGGTGTGGAAGCTGAGTCGGTTGTTGAGGTAGGTGGGTCCGGTGTTGTGCAGTGCTTTGTGTGCGTGGATCAGGAGCTTGAAGGTGATCCTTTTGTTGACGTGGAGCCAGTGCAGGCCTCTCAGGTGGAGTGTGATGTGGCTGCGGCGGGGGACGTCGAGGAGGAGTCGGGCCGAGGCATTCTGGATGCGTTGGAGTCGTCTCAGGAGCTTGTTTGTAGTTCCTGAGTAGAGGGCGTTCCTGTAGTCGAGTCTGATGGTGATGAGGGCCTGGGTAACGGTTTTTCTCGTGTCGAGGGGGATCCATTTGAAGATCCTGCGGAGCATACGGAGGATGTTGAAGCAGGACGCGGAGACGGCGTTGACTTGCCTGGTCATGGAGAGAGTGGAGTCGAGGATGACCCCCAGGTTGCGTGCGTGGTCCGTGGGTTCCGGGGCTGTGCCTCGTGACGTGGGCCACCAAGAGTCGTCCCAGGCTGATGGGGTGGGTCCGAGAATGAGGACCTCTGTCTTGTCTGAGTTCAGCTTCAGTCTGCTCTCCTTCATCCAGTCGGCTACGGCCTTCATTCCTCTGTGGAGGTTAGCTTTGGCGGTGTGGGGATCTTCAGTGAGGGATATGATCAGCTGGGTGTCGTCGGCGTAGGAGATGATGTTGAGGTTGTGTTGCCGTGCGACGTGGGCGAGGGGGGCCATGTACATATTGAACAGCGTCGGGCTGAGGGAGGATCCCTGTGGGACGCCGCAGATGATCTCAGTGGTTTTGGAGCGGAAGGGTGGGAGGCGGACGCTCTGGGTTCTGACAGAGAGGAAGGATGTGGTCCAGGCCAGGGCCTTCTCTTGGATACCGGCGTCATGGAGGCGTGCTGATAGGGTACGGTGGCAGACCGTGTCAAAGGCTGCTGATAGGATGAGGGCGGCTGTTTCTCCTTTGTCCATCAGGGTCCGGATGTCGTCAGTGGCAGCGATGAGGGCAGTCTCGGTACTGTGGTTGCTGCGAAAACCGGATTGGGAAGGGTCCAGGATGTTGTTAACTTCGAGGTAGCGGGTCAGCTGTTTGTTGACAATCTTCTCGGTCACTTTTGCCGGGAAAGGGAGCAGGGAGATGGGCCGGAAGTTCTTGAGGTCCTTGGGGTCCGCCTTGGACTTCTTCAAAAGGGCGTTGATCTCGGCGTGCTTCCAGCTTTCTGGGAAGGTTGCTGTCTCGAAGGAACAGTTGATTGTTTTCCGGAGGTGGGTCGCGATGGTTGCGCTGGCTTTGTTGAAGACGTGGTGAGGGCAGGGGTCCGATGGGGATCCGGAGTGGATGGAGTTCATGGTTTTGATGGTGTCTTCGTCGCGGACGCTGGACCAGACGGTCAGGCGACTGGTGCGAGTGGTAGTCGCAGGGGTGGTGGATTCGGTGTTGGGTGCAGGGGGGGGGGGGTCGGAGTTGAAGCTGTCGTGGATGTCGGTGATCTTGCGGTGGAATAAGGTGGCCAGGGAGTCGCACAGGTCTTGAGATGGCGGGATGTCATTGGTGTTGGAGCTGGGGTTGGAGAGTTCTTTCACGATGCTGAAGAGCTCTTTGGTGTTGTGTGCGTGGTTGTCTAGGCGGTCCTTGAAGGCAGTCTTCTTGGCGGTCCCGATGAGTTGGTGGTGTCTGCGGGTGGCCCTCTTGAGAGCTGTGGTTGTCTGGTGTTCGGTCGTGGAGCCATTTCTTCTCCAGCTTCCGACAGGTGTGCTTGGAGATCCGGAGGTCCTCGGTGAACCAGGCGGCTTTCTTGTTGGTGTGGTTGGTTGTAGAGGTACAGAGCAGCGTCCATTTTGACCCCAGGCACAGCTGAATATAGAGAGATGTGTGATCAAAACATGCCAATAATCGTAGTGGACCAATGCAACAAACATAAGAAACACCCCCTCTCCCCACCCTCCCAGCACCCTCGCCCCTCCCTGCCTAGCGAGCCTACAACTGCCCACCACCCCCCCCAACTAGTCTGTCGCCCACCGTTAACAGACACAGGGACTTGGGCAACCCCACACCCATAGAACATTTATCTAAACTCCGAAAAATCCACCCCGGTCTCCAGACCCCGTGGGCACAACTGATGCAATAGTTAGTGTTAGGGGCCCAGGCTGCGCCGAAACGCCCAAAGTACGGATTAACAGCAAAGTCTATAGTTCAAAATCGAGTGGCAGACAAGGGCCTGCGCCCCGCCACCAGTACCCAGCTTAACACCATCAAAGCCGTAGCGGCACCCAACTGGGCTAGAAGAGCCGGTATGCCATTAATCAAACCCCAGTCGCAAGTCAGTGTTCATAGTTACCCCCCAGGTCCCTGCGAGTCCAAATCAGAGTTCGGCGGGGGACGCCATTGCTGTCCCCAGGTCCGGTCGCTGTAGGTGGAGACTTCATTGGCTTCTTGCCCACAGTGCGCCAACTGTCCAGCCAGTCCCAGGCATCCTCAGGGCATGTAAAAAAAACAGTTTTCAATCGGATTCCACTCGGAGCTTAGCTGGAAACATCATGGCATATTTAACCTCATGCTCTCCGAGAGCTTGCTTCACCTCCAAGAAACTACGCCTTTGCTTCTGGACCCTCAGCGTGAAATCTGGGAAGGTGGTGACCCGGCTGTTGTCGATTGTCACTGGGGGGGCCGCCCTGGCGGTCTGAACGATCACGTCGCGGTATCGATAGTTGAATACACGAGCCAGGAGTGGCTGGGCGAGCCCCCGGCTTGGGTCTCCCCCCGGGAACCCGATGGGCACATTCGATGGAAAACCACTTGGGACAGGCCACGTGGCTGAAGCTTTTTCAGGATAAGTTCCTCTACGAAGAGATCTGCGGCCAGCCCCTCATCCCGTTACGGTATTCCAATAATGCGAACGTTATTGCGTCTCATCCTACCTTTGTAGTAATCAAGTTGTAGTGCCATGGCCTCGTGGGATGTGCGCAGCTCCGAAACCTGCTTTTTCAAAAGGGTTGTGTCAGACTCTAGTTCCACCGATTTGGCCTCAACTGCGCCCACTCGTTCCGCCATCCGTCGCATGTCCTCCCTGATCAGGGTCACCTCAGTGGCGACCGTGTCGATCCGGGTCTCTAGGGAGCTGCTGCCGCGCCACGATCATCACCTTGCTGCTTGTGCCATTCAACCATCTCCAGCTTGGTCTGAGCCGTCGCTCTACCACTGCGGCCCGTCGCCATTTCTTCTCCCTCAGGGGGCCACATGGGGGGATCCGGTTGCACCCACTACTCACCGCCGTCTGCGGTGAACCCTACCACCCGGCCTGTCGGGTTTGGTGGGTGTAATTCCACTCGGCTATCAATAGGGGTATCTTCGGTGTTCGCTAGGCCCCAGCTGGGAGCCGAGAGCCGTGTCTCGTGTCCGGGCCGGGTGCGACGCCACTGGATAGCCACGGGGTTGTGCGTGAGGGGGGGTGAAGTCCGGGCAAAGCAGAGTGGGAGACCACAGAGCCGCCACGGGCACCCCCACCTCACACTGAATATCCCAAGGCCCACGTTCACTCCAACTCCTTCTCGGGACAAAACTTGACTGTCCGTTGGTGAGCACCTCCCAGCATGAGGAGGGGGGAGGGGGGGGGGGGGAACACCCTACTGGACACCTCCGGTCCTACGGGGGCTACAATCAGCCAGGGCAGATAGTGCTGGATGGACATTAGCAGGAGTGGCGCAGCGGAGCTCAGCTACACTGCGGCCATTCCGGACGGCGGTTAGCCACACCCCCCTCACCATTCCTTATTTCTGCTCAGTAGAGACCGAGCTTCACACGCTTTTCTGGACTGTTAGTGGAGAACAGCAGTGAAGAGTGCCAATTACTGGCATAATCAAAGATCATGAGTCCTGATGCTACCTTACTAGGAGGGTTCTTTGCATTCAAAAAAGTGGGCCAAATATGATTAAGATTCTCACACCAAATTGTATTGATGTATACACTTTGAGGAAGGTAGAGAACCAAGAATATATGCATTTCTAACTACTTTGAAGGTTAAAGGTTTACTGGACTCAGAGAGTGCATAGAGCTTAGATAAAGTTCTTAGGGGCAGGGTTGCCCGAAAATATGATGTGGTGAGGTATGTAAGCAAATCCCAAAGGCATCAATATGGATGCATATAAATTGTTTTGATATATTCTTTAACTGGCACTAGAGACGAACCACATGTTTTCAAGTATTCCAGGTCCCCGTTGGATGATGCGGAGCAAGGGAGGATCCGATTATGTATACAGTCCTGCAACAAAAATTTAATAATCTGGACAGTGGAGTTTTGCTGGATTAAAAAATGAATTTGCAGTCAATATACTGTTTGATCCATTTCATACACTATGATTGACTAAATAAATGTCTTAAGTTGAAAAGAATGGAGGAAGCAACAACCTTAACCAAATCTGGCTCTGTTTTGGGAAGGCATGCTTTTGAGCTCTTAAACACCAAATTTCCGACCACTTCACAACAAATCCCCATCCACTGATTAGATACATTCAAATGCAAAAAAATACACGAAAAGCTTAAAAAAACAAATAGCCCTCTTATTGGTATCCATGGGCGAACATCTACAGGTAAAGGTGAAAAGTCCATGAAGTTTATAAATTAAATACAGTCTCAGAATGTCTTCTACAGTTTTACAACATCCGGTATGAAATGCATATTTGACAGAATGGGAAATACAATATGCAAAGAAATGTACATGCTGTACAACGTTTATCATTTTCCAATTTTGTATCTTTTAGTCACAGCTACAAAATATAAAAAGACGTGATGAATATAAACACTACTGTAACACCTAGAATAAACGTAGAGCAGTGTGACTTGAAAGGACAAGCAAATGATCTAAAAAACAACAACAAGTTGCTTAACTTCAATGACATAGGATGTTGAACTGCTTCAGACAATGTTGTGCGAAACAAGACTGGTGGTGTATTTGGATAAGGGGTCAAATTTTAACTTCAACGGAAGTAGGAAAAACAATCCGAGGTAAAGGAAGAGCAATACAGCGTAGCGTTTGGCCCTTTGAGTACATTGTATCAGATCTCCATTCTTTTGCTCTTCATTTAAGCTCACTGTACCTCAACGCATGGCAAATTGACAGCCCATTAGACTCTAACTGCTATCTCTTGCAAAAACATTACAAGCTTAAAAAAAAAAAAAATGCAAAATCTGGTGGGCTGTAATATTGAACAAAAAACATCTTTATCCCCTGGCTGGGACGAGAGATGTGCGAGACTGCAGGCAGGTGGAGTAAACAACAACATGGTTTGGGCAAAAGATCAGAGAGAGAGATATGAAGATTATTAACAAAGTCCAACAACAAAAGAAGGGGAGGGGGGAGAGAGAAGGAATTGTTAAAACAAGTTCAGAAGGACCTCAGCAACAGAGAACGATGCTGTGAAGAGGGCTAAGTTGTTACCTGAGCAGGCGAGGTGGTGAGGGTGACCCCTGGCTTGAGCACAGTAGCTCCGCTTGTTACCACGTTTCCCTGAACTGGTTGGCTCTTGATGGGCTGTAACACCAGCTGCTTCACTGGTCTATTGGGCTGCATAAGTCGATGCACTGTGCCCTGGCCACCCACCTTAGCAGCCAACACAGTGTTTCCAGACACAATGGACATTCCGGGCCGCAGTGGAGTGCCAGTCAACACCTTGGCATAAGTCACCTTGCCTCCATTTGGTGCACGACCTGCCATTGGCTGTTGTTGGGTGATTGTTTGGAGCTGTCCAACTGGGGTTCCAGCCACAGCCATGCCGGGTGGGGCCTTGAGGATGACTATCTTCGGACCCTGCTGACCACTACCCGTGACTGTGGTGACTCCCATGAATGGGTTTTCCTGGCTAAGTGGTTCTTGCCCCTTCTCTGCCTGAAGAACTGGTTGGATCGGCTGCATATTGGCAGGTAGAGATGTGTTATCATGAACAACCAAGGATTCTGGTGCACTGGATTGGACAGTGGTGATGGTCAGAGGTTCAGAAGCTAGAGCAGGCGGGGTGTTCAAATCAGTTGCTGGAAGGTTACTGGCAGTCAGCATGTTCCCAGATTCTGGGGTCAGCTGGGCAAGGTTGGCTGTGAGCCCAAGGGCATCATCCATGGTGTCTGGCCCGTCATGGTCAAAGGTGTCTTCAGTCAGTGAGTCCAGGCCAAAGAGGTTGGGGTCATCAAAAAGGTCCACGGTTGGGTCTGCCATGTCCCTGGGAGAAAGAGCCTCCTGCCTCCAGGGTGAACTTGCAGAGCTGCCCTCAAAACAAAAGAAAAGCAGACACAAGAATGGAAAGTCAGGCTCAACCAACCCAAAGTTCAGCTCTTGTATGACATGGACTGCGCTGTCCCTCAGCAGTGCTGTGGCCAGATAGAATCCTGAAAGAATTCGAAGAGAACATTAATTGTAACATTACACAGTAAATTATACACCAGCTAACACGCCAATGAGTGATCGTTCAAAAAGTGTTGAAGTTATCACCATATCTCTTAAAAGGAGGGATTTTAAATTTCAAATGACGGATTTAGAGTCATATATGTGAAATCTAACACTAAACTTTAGGCACGCTCTTCCCACAACCTGTCCAACTCGTGGTGACAAATGCAAAAACAGATGGACAGAATGCAGAACAATTTCATACATTCACCACAGCACCCCAGTACAGAACGATGGATTTAGGCCCAGATCCCTGTACTGGGGTGAAATGTATGACATTGTTCTGCATTCTGTCTATCAACTGTTTTTGCATTTGTCACCCCGAGTGGGACGGGTATGCTCAGACGTGAGTCCTGTGCTCTCCATGCCACTGGAATCAAGCTATCCTGGCTGAAGAGGGGTGAATCCCCGAAACCGGTCCTAGGATGCTTGTTTCCAGTCCAGGGAGGACCTGGCTTGACAGTTCGGGCTGGACTGTTCCCATGAGGCACAGGGTCAAGACTGATTTGCATATGGCTGGGTTCAAACTGGAACGGCATGGTGAGCAAAAAAACAATGGATTTAGGCCCAGATCTCTTTACTGGGCTGAATGTATGACATTGTTCTGCATTCTGTCCATCAACTGTTGTTTTTTTCATTATATGAACAGCCTCTGTGCCACATTCGGCAGAGGTGCACTTATGCAGGGATTGTCCTGGAACTAAGTGCACTGTGACTAAGATGCAGACCTGCGGACTCTGACCTATCCTTCAAAGGAGGGTAGCCTACTCTACATCAGACCGGCTTCCTGGTACCTCATACGCAGTAATGGGTGGAGTTAGGCAATCCCAGTGGATCTGGCTGAGGGTACTCTCACTATGTTCTCAACAGCATAGGTAGTATTAGATAGGAGTATTACCACATAGTAACATTATCATGCTTGATTTATCTTTTCACCATTCTTGTAATGTTGGTTACAATGCTTTGTTTCATCCGCCTAATTGCAGCTCGCGCTTTTGATACAAGAATACGATTGTTTCAAGAAATGTTTACCGTGGGCACCCAAAAGTAACAACAAAAGACTAGATCTATTTTCATGATTTCCTTGGGGAAGAAGAGTGGTCAATGTTTAAGGTTGCCAATACTATCTGATACCCTGGTATGGTGAAGGGTTTAAGAGGGGCACTGTGATCTTGCTAGGAATTGACCCAACATTTTCTGATGTGTGAACTGAGTTGCCATATTCTGAAGTTAATGTTGCCCAGATACACAGTTCTGCTTAACTAGTAGGACCTGTATAACATGGTGCCACCAACATTCTAGGACAGGTGGATTGCATAAAAAACGGAGCGTGAAGCAGTGTTTCCCCATAAAGGACTCCAAGACAAACATAACATTCTCAAAATGTGTTTACCACTTGGAATAGTTACCCTAGAAGAGGTTTGTGCCAATTAGGACAGTCTTTTCTGCCACATATGCCATAACACATGGTACACCATCCATTGCATTTTTGCCTTCAGCGTGAAAACAGAATCAAAATTAATACAAGGCTGTAAATAAAAGGGAGGCGGCAGCAGCAGCAGAACGGCAATGCCTCGCGCAGGTGCCCGTTGTGGATCAAGAGCGTAAATTGCCAAACATTATTGCTGAAACCTCTATATCTGTAGGTCGTGAGAATAGAGAGTCAGGCCTAATAAGCATCAGCTTAAAAACAATTCTGAAAAACATAATAGAAAGCAAACACCGGAGTTTTCTAAAAAAAAAAAAAAAAAAAAATGCTGGGACAAAGAGAAAAATAATGCTACAACAAAAACACAATCTGAGCCCACTGAAAAGTTTTAATTTACATAGCTGTGATACATTTAAACAGCCTCATAGGTATCAGTACACTGATACACATCCTTCTCATTCCTTTCAGAACTCGCCCAACAAATGCTTGGAGAGAGGGGGACGACTGGAACAAAGTCACGAAAAATATGTGAAACAGAGAAAGGACTCGCAGCTAGTCTGAGATCATAAAAAACTAAGAGAAAGTTCCACAACAAAAAACCCAATTCAAAAAGAAGAAAGTGGCAATTATTTCTACTAAATATACCACACATATTAAGAACGCTCCTTCAGAATAAGTCGTGGACACTGACAAAATACTAAACAGCGCAGCAGAGGTCACCATAGTTAGCCAGAATCCAGCCGCAGTCCGTACAGGTAACAGTGGTGGGCCGGGTAAGGGGTATTTCGAGGGACTATGCCGAGGGAAAATTTATTTATTTTTCCCTCTGCATCGACCCTTAAAACACCCCCTTACCCGGCCCCACCACCCAACCGCTGTTACCTGCACGGCCCGCGGCTGCCAGAATCTTCAACATTTTCTGGTTTCAAGAGCAACTAATGAATGTATTCAAGTTGAAACACCAGATCAGCAGGTTAGCCCTCCCGACAGACTATGATTTGCCAATCCAAATTGAGGGCGACATACCAATTATTAAAATAATATTCTGGGGAAATTTAACAACCACCTATGACAATCTCTTGGCTGAAATAGATTGGCCACCTGAGGTTGTTAGAAAAGTCCCAAAAGGAGAAGATGTCATTATACCTTCCTTATATGTACTTGTAACTGAAGTTGTCAAACACGTGTATGCCACAGAATGAGCTCTTGCACTGAGGAAAAGGTTGTATGATTTGAACACAAGTTCAGCCATTTTTGCAACTACCCGTCATTTTTTCTCTAAGATTCAAACAAACCCCCGATGTCTCTATTTGGATCACTGTAGGACCTCTGCACTCAGATGGTGTGTTTAAATGTATTCTATTGGCCGTAGATTCATGTTCTAGACATCGATGGGTGTGGCTACAGCGATTGATTGACACTCAAACTGTTATATAAGATTTACAGGTCTTTATCGGAACATATGCAGTAGCAGCATTCCACTCGGACCATGGGCCAGCGTTTCCCTCGAATACTTACCATGATACCATGGGAATCCTGGGTGTTGCTGTGGATTATTCCACCCCCTAGCATCCTAAGGAAATTTAGATAGTGGAAAGGAAGAACCATGACGTGAAGGAGTCCTTAACAGATAGCGTATGAAGTTCAGGTCGCAGTTGGATCCATCACTTGTATGGAGTCCAGAGAGCTTCAAATCTGCCTAGACGATCCTTGGGTGACGAGACCCCGCCTAGAGGTCTTTTTTGGTGTCCAGATGTACGTTCAAGATCTCGATAAACCTGGCACAGTAGCAGCAGATACGCCTTTTGACATCAATGAACATTTCGCTGTCTTACAGGAGCGCTCAAGTGACAATTTCAAACATTCTGCCACTGACAAAATGAAGGGGCAACCAGAAATATCTAGTTGGATTCCCAAATGACCCAGTGTACTTATTCCCATTATGTCCCATCCACCAAAACCATTCAGCCCAGTCATTTCCCGCAAACAAGGCAAGTCCCAGAGTGGAATCTCTTGTTAACATATTGTGCAAGCCTAATAAAGTATTCACCATTTGCTATCTCTATAGGACTAGGCGTATATACATCAGCCACCCTGATCAGCATCATCCACTAAAGAAGGGTGCCGGATATCCCCATGGACAAATCCAGAGCCAATCATGTCTAACTGATTGTTACATCTGGGAGGCAAACACCCAGTCTTTGACAAATGTCAACTGTGAGGCCCAGTAATATTTCCTTAAATCTGACAGTGCTACGCCGCCATCACATACCCTCATGACAGTTTGTGCAAGGCAATTCAAGGGGTCCCATCATTCCACAGTAGTCTCATCTTTTGATCTATACTTTAGAAGGATCCCTCAGATTACTGAAAGGGCGTGTTTTGCAAAGGGTACTGAAACTTCGGGAGCCCTTCCAATAACTTGCATCATCTTTAAACTTGGTGAGAAAAGGGTATAGATTATCTTTACAAAACAATATCTATATCTTTTGTAATATAGATATCCAGACAGTGAAAGCCCCGGTTGTCAATCGGCACATGACCCCTCCACCCCCCCTTAAGTCCCCTTGGGGTCGAGGGTAAAACTGGATAGATCACCGATTTATGGTAGTGAATTCGAAACCCACTGTCCTTTCCAACAATCTCCATCATATTGCCATCAAAACTGTGCTGATGCAAGTACTACTATTTCAACATGTATTGTATGGGAAGGCTCCAGCCTTGAATTGGCATTTGAAACCTTTTGAATTGAAAAGCCAGCACAGGAGATACGCAACAAATTATGTACATGTAAAATAAGATAAACACTCATGGTCCTGCATGCAGTGCTCAAATGTGTAAACATCTTGTCCAAGACGGGGGAACTCCCTACATGGATATTGCAAGAGGAAAAATCATGAATGTATCAATTGACGCTTTTTGATTGTACAGAGGTAAAATTGTTAAGGGGAAATTTAAATGTTGTTTAAAAATATGGCTTCTTAAACATAGCATGGCACATACATATTGGCTACAGCATTTTAAACTAATTTGAGCCAGACCAAAAACAATGACAATCAAAGCAAAATTCTGCCTGAGCAGACATTAAATCTGAAAAGAGATCCACTTCACTTGCACACAATTCTTAAGTATTACTATGCTTCTACGTTAAATAGTTGCAAAAGTCCGCTTCATTCAAACTTCAAGGAGACACTACTGTACAAGTGTTTTTCCATAACACTGAAACGGTTCACAGTGTGACTGGTACAAGTCTATAACGGGTCAGCATAGCAAAGCTAGATTAAATGTATTTGGGGCATCTCATCTAGATAGTTAAACATTTTCTCCTGTATTTATCCAAATGAATTTTTTGCAAACTTTTATCTGGTTTATCCATATTAGTTTTCTTTTGTGAAAAAGGCCACTGCAAACCATGTATTGCAATATTTTCTTAATAAATGTACACGTATATGCTTGTCAGCTTTTAGCACAACGTGAACCTATAATTATGCTATACAATTGACTTGTCTGAAAAATCAGCACTGTACTACAAACACGTTTGCAAGTCTGCAACTATTGAAGACACTTTCCTGTAGTAACCACTCATACTGTTAATCTCAGTTATTGAACTGTCACACATAACTATTTGGCAGCAGGAAAGACTCACTTTTCGTATGCCTCAGTTATTAAAAATAAACATGGACCGGAAAATAGATGTTTCTTCATCTGTATTTAAGTGTAAAGTTTACTAAAACAAAAAAACAGAGCCTTAGTTACTCTTTACATTACCAACGCAGTAATGCTGAAATCGGGGTGGAAATGGCTTAAAACAAACATTTCTTATTACAGTGGTCTTGTATCAATGGAACATTTGAAAAAACCCTGTTTAAGGGTGAAATGATAAATAAAAGCTTGCAACAACCAATAAGACTAACCCCAACCCCTGCCAAAGATACCATCATAGTTTGAGTTAATTTTAGTTATCCTCAATTTTAACTAAATAGCTATATCTAAGTACAAAATGAATGCAGCATAAAATCACGATAAAATTCAAGACAAGGAAGGACTACTTTATGGTCACTGTTCTGACACTGCTTTGAGGAGTCGCGCTGAGTTTGTGTGTCGCTCCTCTCCAGATTAAACAGTGTTTGTCTTCAGGTGAAGGTGCTACAGCAGCAAGTAATGTGGGACGGGAGTAAGCACCAATACAACAGCACAATGACGAGTGAAGTCTTCAAACCGGGCAGCTATCTATCATCCTTTTGGAATAGTGCACATGCGAGAGACAAAAGGCAGGCCCTGACCGAATGGTTCTACATGCACTTACAAAGAAAACTGCTGTCTCCACCTCCCCAACCATCCTTCTATCCTAATGGGACGGTTCAAGAAGGATCAGACAGACTGACTACTACTGAAAGGCCATAGCTACATTTCTACATGGGAAATGGACTCCATCCTCCCACAACTTAATATCATGTGGTTCCCAAAAGCTTTAGGAAAATTAGGGGAAATACAAAGTGGATCCTATTGTTCTCATGACCACGATTAATCAAACCAGTTCCCTGATACTCCGTGCACACATACTATAATCTCAGGATGTCAATGGCCTCAATCATGGCACTGAAGCAAAAAATTTGTAAAGCAAGGATTGATCGCTTCCAATGATAGGGAAAAAAAGCTGCCTGTTACTAGAAATTCAAAACCGCTGTGCTGCCACCACTGTTAAGCATCTATAAAGGGCACTCAAAACAAAACAAAACAAAAAAAAAAAAGTTGTCCTACGAGTGCTTAGTACCTTTACACATATAAGGCCTCAGCAGGACTAGTTTTTTCACATGCGCTTGCCCCTTTCCCAATGACCCCTGCACTGTAGTTGTTGCTTGCCCCATTCCTACCGGTGTTATTGTTGCTGCCACTTGCCACTTAACCGGAAATGTTGCTGCTTGCCCAGTCCCTCCCACTGCCCACTCAGGTTATTGTTGCTGCTTGCCCAGTGCCTCCCGCGTTGTTGCTGCTTGCCCAGTCCCTCCCACGTAGTTGTTGTTGCTTGCCCAGTGCCTCCAGCGTTGTTGTTGCTGCTTGCCCAGTGCCTCCAGCGTTGTTGTTGCTGCTTGCCCAGTGCCTCCAGCGTTGTTGTTGCTGCTGCTGCTGCTTGCCCAGTGCATCCTGCGTTGTTGTTGCTGCTGCTGCTGCTGCTTGCCCAGTGCCTCCCGCGTTGCTGCTTCTGCTGCTGCTTACCCAGTACCTCCCGTGTTGTGGTTGCTGCTACTTGCCCAGTGCTTGCCCAGTACCTCCCGCGTTGTTACTGCTGCTTGCCCAGTGCCTCCAGAGTTGTTGTTGTTGCTGCTGCTACTGCTGCTGCTGGCCCAGTGCCTTCCGCGTTGTTGTTGCTGCTGCTGCTTGCCCAGTGCCTCCAGAGTTGTTGTTGCTGCTGCTGCTTGCCCAGTGCCTCCAGAGTTGTTGCTGCTGCTACTGCTGCTTGCCCAGTGCCTCCCGCGTTGTTGTTGCTGCTGCTTGCCCAGTGCCTCCCGAGTTGTTGCTGCTGCTGCTTGCCCAGTGCCTCCCGCGTTGTCGCGTTGTTGTTGCTGCTGCTTGCCCAGTGCCTCCCGCGTTGTTGTTGCTGCTGCTGCTTGCCCAGTGCCTCCCGCGTTGTTGTTGTTGCTGCTGCTTGCCCAGTGCCTCCCGCGTTGTTGTTGTTGCTGCTGCTGGCCCAGTGCCTCCCGCGTTGTTGTTGCTGCTTGCCCAGTGCCTCCCGCGTTGTTGCTGCTGCTGCTTGCCCAGTGCCTCCCGCGTTGTTGCTGCTGCTGCTTGCCCAGTGCCTCCCGCGTTGTTGCTGCTGCTGCTTGCCCAGTGCCTCCCGCGTTGTCGCGTTGTTGCTGCTGCTGCTTGCCCAGTGCCTCCCGCGTTGTTGCTGCTGCTGCTTGCCCAGTGCCGCCCGCGTTGTTGTTGCTGCTGCTGCTTGCCCAGTGCCTCCCACGTTGTTGTTGCTGCTGCTGCTGCTTGCCCAGTGCCTCCCGCGTTGTTGCTGCTGCTGCTGCTTGCCCAGTGCCTCCCGCGTTGTTGTTGCTGCTGCTTACCCAGTGCCTCCCGCGTTGTTGTTGTTGTTGTTGTTGTTGTTGTTGCTGCTGCTGCTGCTGCTGCTTGCCCAGTGCCTCCCGCGTTGTTGTTGCTGCTGCTGCTGCTGCTGCTTGCCCAGTGCCTCCAGCGTTGTTGTTGCTTCTTGCCCAGGGCCTCCCGCGTTGTTGTTGCTGCTGCTGCTTGCCCAGGGCCTCCTGCACTGTTTGATGCAGCTTGCCCAGGGCCTCCTGCACTGTTTGATGCAGCTTGCCCAGGGCCTCCTGCACTGTTTGATGCAGCTTGCCCAGTGCCTCCTGCACTGTTTGATGCAGCTTGCCCAGTGCCTCCTGCATTGTTTTTGCTGCTTGCCCAGTGCCTCCCGCATTGTTGTTGCTGCTTGCCCAGTGCCTCCCGCATTGTTGTTGCTGCTTGCCCAGTGCCTCCCGCATTGTTGTTGCTGCTTGCCCAGTGCCTCCCGCATTGTTGTTGCTGCTTGCCCAGTGCCTCCCGCATTGTTGCTGCTGCTTGCCCAGTGCCTCCCGCATTGTTGCTGCTGCTTGCCCAGTGCCTCCTGCATTGTTGCTGCTGCTTGCCCAGTGCCTCCCGCATTGTTGCTGGTTGCCTTGTGCCTCCTGCGTAAATCCAGTGGCCTTGCCAATAGCACTCAAATAGGCAAGACCTATTGGCTTTGCCAATGTTTGTGTTTGGAGGGTAGCAGAGAGAGAGGTAAACAGTAAGTACAGAAACTCAAGGGCTAGGAACACAATGAACTTGAGAACCAGGAAAGACCTAAGGATTACTTGTGAAAAGCACAAGACCTCAAGAAAGTGATTTTAACATACATACCCAAGATCCCACTATGCCCTCCGAATACGAAGCAATCCTTTAGACCTTTATCGGACAATGCTAGGATTTGCATGCATGTAGGCACTGCTGGACTGGAATACGTTGGGCAATACCCGAATATCAGTAATTGAGGATATACACAGAAAACCACTGCAGCAAACTATAAACCTTGCCTAGGTAGTATATGTGATAAAATGCTTTGATTGAGGAAATGTCCCTGGTCGCCATGGTACAGTTATGGTTCAGCAGCACTACCTACTGAAAATTAATTCTTTGTTTTGCCCACTACTTGGGTGGGTTTGCACGAAATCTGGCAATTGACTCAGGCAGTTTCATGAAGATTTGGTCACGGGTTTAAAAATACAAAAAGAAGTTACCCAGGGCGGGTGTTGGTTGCACAATAGAGCAGCCATTTTACATAGCAGAAAAGGTCTCCTTTTACGGAAAAGCCCAGATTCAGACAGGACTGGTGATTTTACACTCAGTCAAAGTGTCCAGGTCTTCGCACAACGCCACTCACTCAGATTCATACTATGAGTGAGACTCAGGGTTTGGAACACTCCAATGGAGGCAAAAGTACAGAGACAGTGCTTAACACAGGCACAAGTTTACATAGGCCACAACTCACTGATACGAACTAAGAAATATCAATTCTCAAATGGAGGAAAATGTATTGTGAAGTGGTAGATATCTAACGCCGGTCCAGACTGATGCACAGCACCACTTAATCAGATACACACTCAGAGCAACTCTGAGGGATATGATTGCTCCTATGGAGGCAAATATACAGTGAGGCTATGGGTATCCAACACTGGTCTAGGTTTATGGTACTGCCATTTACGCACTAATGGCTACATGCAGGGATATGAACACTTCGATGGTGGCAAAGGTACAGTGAGGCGGAGGAGGGCGTTCAACATGCATCTAGTTTCACACACCCTACCATTCACTCATGTACACACACTGGGCCACACCTAGGGTTATGAATACTCCAATACAGGCAAAGAAATTGAGTTGGTGGGTATCCAGCACAGACTCAAGTTTATGCACACTGCCACCCATCAAAATAATATGCACTCAGGACTACACTCCGATATGAGAGTTTCTATGGTGGCAACTGTCCAGTGACATAGTGGGCATGGAACACAGGTCCAAGTTTACACACACACTGGCACTCATTCAAATATGCACTCAGGGCCACTCTCCGACATTAACAAACTGATGAAGCCACAAGTTAGGTTGGTTCTTTATTTGGTCGAAAAATTACAGGCAATGCCAATTAATAAATCAATAAGCATCGTTCTACATTATTAACATGAAAAAAATAATTGAAAACAATTTCTAAGTAGTATATAGAAAGGGCATCATAAAACTCTTAATTAAAATTGATTCCTACATCCAAAAACCCTCTTTCATTCAAAACTCAGATTCAATCCAATCGACTAATAACATTTTAGATAAGAAAATAATAAAGTGCACATGCAATAGTGATTAAGTGCATAGGTCAAAATATTCACACTTCATGATTTCAAATTCCAATGACTGATTGCCTGTCAAGCCAAAAGGTGCCTTAGGCAGCTCCAACATTTACCAAAGGACCAAACGCAAAGCAATTGTGACAGAGGTAAGAAAGGAATATGCTACTTACCAGTATGCATCTGTTCTTGGCATGTAGAGCTGCAGAGTTGTACACTTTTGCATAGATCACCATCTGGTGTTGGGCCCGGATGTTTGCAGTTTGTTTTTGTTCTTGGACAGTCTTTGGAAGTCACGAGTTCGGTGACTCCTCCTTCGGTCCGTACTGCGCATGGGCTTCGGGTCCATCCTCAGATTGTTTTTCGCCAGCAGGGAAAAGATGGAGCGTAGTGATAATAGTAAGAAACCCATGTGTGTTGTATCTAAATAAGATAGACTGGAGCGGATACAGGTAGCCGGGGAGGCGGGTGGGCGTGTACAACTCTGCAGCTCTACATGCCAAGAACAGATGCATACTGGTAAGTAGCATATTCCGTTCGAGGCATACGAGCTGCAGATTGTACACTTTTGCATAGATTATATAGCAGTACCCAGCCCTAGCGGCGACCACCGATATCCGTTGCAGCGGTTTGAAATAGTGTCTTTAGTACAGCCTGGCCCACACTAGCTTGTTGCTTGGAGTGCACGTCGACACAGTAATGTTTTGTGAAGGTGTGCGGAGTTGACCATGTGGCTGCTTTGCAGATATCATCTAAGGGTATGTTCCCTAGAAAAGCCATAGACGCCCCTAACTTTCTTGTAGAGTGGGCTTTAGGTGGAACAGATAATGTTCTTTTTGCCTTGTGATAGCAAATTTGTATGCACTTTACAATCCATCTAGCTATCCCTGATTTAGAGATGGGGTTGCCTTTATGCGGTGGAGAGAAGGAGACAAACAATTGTTTAGTCTTCCTGAAAGGTTGCGTTCTTTGTATGTAGTACAGTAAAGCCCTCTTAACATCAAGTGTATGTAGAGCCCTTTCCGCAACAGATTGAGGTTGCGAGAAATGAACAGGTAATTCCACCGATTGATTGAGATAGAAGGGGGAAATGACCTTGGGCAGAAATTTTGGATTTGTACGAAGTATCACCTTGCTGTGATGTATCTGTAAAAAGGGTTCTTGTATAGTGAACGCTTGTATTTCACTAACCCTTCTAAGGGAAAGTGATAGCTACGAGAAAAGCTGTTTTCCAGGTGAGGAACTGTAGCTCGCATTTATGCAGTGGTTCGAAGGGCGGACTCATTAGCCTTGTAAGAACTACATTTAGATTCCATACAGGAGAAGGTGGTGCCCTGGGTGGAATTATGCGTTTAAGGCCTTCCATAAAGGCTTTAATAGCGGGTACCCTGAACAGTGATAAATGCTGTCTGTTTTGCAGGTAAGCAGCAATCGCTGCTAGGTGTAGGCGTATGGAAGAATATGCCAGGTTACACCTTTGAAGATGGAGTAGATAGCATATAATGTGTTGTATGGATGCATCTAAAGGGTTGATTGTATTGTTACGGCAGTAAACAACAAATCTCTTCCACTTTGCGGCATAGCATGCTCGCGTGGTAGGACGTCTGGCTTCCTTGATAATATTCATGCAGTCAGGGGGAAGGTTAAGGTACCCAAATTCTAAGATTTCAGGAGCCAGATCGCAAGGTTGAGCTGAGCTGGGTCCGGGTGTCTGATTTCTCCATGGTTCTGAGTTAGGAGGCATGGGGACAGGTGCAGTTTTTGATGTGGTACCACTGATAGCTGTAATAGTGTGGTGTACCACTGGCTGCCTGGCCCATGTTGGGGCTACCAGAATGAGTGTGAGGGAGTGCTGTTGTAGTTTCCTGACCACTAATGGAATTAGTGGGAGAGGTGGAAAGGTGTATGCAAATTTGCCTGACCAGTTCATCCATATCGTATTGCCTTTGGACAATGGGTGTGGGTATCTGGCGGCGAAGCTTGGGCATTTTTTGTTTTCGTGGGTGGCGAAGAGGTCTATCTGAGGATGCCCCCACTTGCGGAAGAATGGGTGAAGAACTTGTGGATGCAGTTCCCATTCGTGCATTTGCTGCGTTTGTCTGCTGAGCAGATCTGCCATGGTGTTTTGTATGCCTGGGACGTGCTGTGCCAGGAGAAAGATTTTTTGTTGAATTGCCCATCTCCATATGCTCTGTGCTAAGCGGGAGAGCTGGGGAGAGTGTGTCCCCCCCTGTTTTTGAATATAATACATTGCAGTCATATTGTCTGTGCGAATGAGGACTGCTTTGGCTGAAATCTGTTTCTGAAAGGATTTTAGGGCTAGAAAGATCGCCAATAGCTCCAGATGGTTGATGTGGAGCGATTTTTGCTGTGGCGTCCATAGACCTTCCATTGTGAGGTGTAGGAGGTGCGCTCCCCAGCCAAAGAGCGATGCGTCCGCTGTTAGAATCACCTGAGGAACCGGGTCCAGGAACGGCCGCCCTTTGGAAAGGTTTGTGGTGTTCCACCACTGCAGAGAGTGATGGGTGCGGCCGTCCACCAACACCAGATCCGTCAGCTGTCCCTGGGCCTGGTTCCACTGTCGTGCTAGGCAGTCTTGGAGTGGACGCATGTGGAGTCTTGCATGGGGCACTATGAAAATGCAAGATGCCATCATCCCTATTAGCTTCATGAACACTCTTGCTGGGAGAGAGTGCTGAGCAATGAACGTTTGGCGCAAGGCTTGTATGCTTGCGATCCTGGCTGAATTGGGATAGGCTATACCCTTGGAGGTGTCTATAGTGGCCCCGAGATATTGCTTTGTGTGAGATGGTATGAGGTGGGACTTTTGGTAGTTCACCGTGAAGCCTAGCTGGTGGAGCAGTTGGATGGTGCTGTTTGTATGTTGCACACATTGGTCGTAGGACGCGGCTTTTATCAGCCAGTCGTCTAAGTAAGGGAAGACGTGAATATGTTGACGTCTGAGGTGTGCTGCTACTACCGCTAGGCATTTGGTAAACACCCGTGGTGCGGTGGTGACCCCGAAGGGGAGAACCGTGAATTGGTAATGCTGACCGTCCACCACAAACCCGAGGTACTTCCTGTGAGAAGGGTGTATTGGAATATGAAAGTATGCGTCTTTCAGATCCAAGGTAGTGAGAAAGTCTCCCTGACAGAGGAGTGGGAGGGCTTGTTGTAGGATGACCATGTGGAAATGGTCCGAATGTATGTATGTATGCATTTAGAGGCCGGAGGTCCAGAATGGGCCGCAGGGTCCCGTCTTTTTTCGGTATTAGAAAATACAGAGAGTAGACCCCTAAATTTTGCTGATTGACGGGGACTTGCTCTATAGCATGTTTTTGGAGGAGGGAGATCACCTCCTGTTTGAGCAGTGTGGAATGTTCCTGTGACATTGGACGGTGCCTTGGTGGGATATTGGGTGGGGTAGATGTTAGCTCGAGACAGTACCCTGACCGAATAATTTGGGTCACCCATTTGTCAGATGTTATGGACTCCCAGGCGTGAATAAAGTTTTGTAGTCTGCCCCCGACCGGAGTGGGATGGTCTGCGGGGAGCGAGGGGAAGTCATTGTGTGGGCGGTGTGGCAGAACGGGTGGTGTTGGTTTTGCCCCTGCCCTTATTGTTGTTGCCCCTGTATCCACCTCTTTGGTAGCCCTTTGAGAAGGTATTTTGAGGAGGGGACTTGTAGGAGGTAGAGGCACTATCGGTGGAGTAACCTCTGCCTGTGCTACGAAAGGACGAACGTCGAAAGGAGCGTCTAGGGGTTTGAGATTGTAATGCCCCCATAGACTTTGCTGTGTCCGTGTCCTTTTTCATTTTTTCTAATGCTTCGTCCACCTTTGGCCCAAATAGGTGTTTTTGGTCAAAGGGGTGATTTAGTATGGATGCCTGGACTTCTGGCTTAAACCCTGAGATCCTGAGCCAGGCATGACGGCGAAGCAGGACACTAGTATTTATAGCTCTAGAAGCAGTGTCCGCTGCATCGAGGGCACATTTAATGGAGGTGTTAGTAATGAGCTTCCCCTCTTGTATTAGGTCAAGAGCTTTACGTTTGTGTTTCTCCGGGAGGTGTTGCATAAGAGCCTCAAGCTCATCGTAGTGTGCTCTGTCATAACGCGCAAGTAGCGCCTGTGTATTCGCAATGCGCCAGATGTTTGCGGTTTGTGAGGCAGTGCGTTTACCAGACGCATCTAAGAGTTTTGATTCCTTATCTGGCGGTGGAGCCTCACCTGAGGACTGGGAGTTGGACCGCTTTCTAGCTGTGGACACAACCAGGAAATCTAAAGGAGCAGGGTCTTTAATGTATGCAGGATCTGTGGGGGCTGCTTTGTACTTTTTTTCTATCCTGGGGTTTAAGACCCTGGCCCTGACAGGGTCTTTGAACACCTCTGCAGCATGTTTGGTAACACCCTTAAGCATGGGCAAGATGGCTGTGGATTTATCCTGAATATCAAATGTATCCAGTAAGAAGTCTTCTTCCACTGGTTCGCTATGTAGTTCCACCCCATGATAGTGTGCTGCTCGCTGCACTAAGTGGTGAAACCCTAGTGAGTCCTCCGGGGGAGATGGCCTGGATGGGTAGAGGTCATCTTGAGGCACATCTGGTATGTCAGGGTTTTGGTAATCCTCCCATGGGTCTGGGGTCCCTGGGGGTGTGGGGTCCATCGGGGCGTCCGCTGGATCATAATCTGGATCCCCGTAATCCGGTTCTGGGGATGGGGTTGGGGAGTGATGAGGCAAGGGTGGCGGAGACCTGGGAGGGAGAGGAGGTGGGAGAGGAGGTGGAGGTGGAGGAGGTGGTGGGGAGGGCACTGAGAGGAGATGTGGCAGAGTCCTTCCGTTTCGGCGGTGGAGGAGGAGCTGGTGTGTCAAGACGTCTTTTCTTGAGAGACAAAATCAATAGCCCAGTCTTTGGATCCTTTGATAAGGTTTTTTGAGAAGGATCAGGTGTAAATAGTTCCGTTGGCGCCGAATCGTCCGCTGGCGCCGATGTTTTCGGAGCAGAGGACTTGGGTGGTTTCTCTGCGCCATGCTTTTTTGGAACCTCCGGTTTTTTCGGCGTCGAGGTAGGCTTCGACGCGGGAGCGTCGGTGCCGAGGGATTTATGCTTGTGTTTGGTCGGCACCGAGAGTCCAGGCTTCAGCACTGATGGCTTCGGAGTCGAGCTGGGTGTCACTTTCTTCGGTGCCGAACGGTGTTTATCGGCACCAGGAGTAGGCTGGCTCGAGCCCGAGCTGCCGTGAGACTTGTGATGCTTCGACACCGGGCCCGAAGGTGGGGTGATAGAAGCTGCATGTTTGGTTTTCCCTAGGCCCGGAGGCGAAGGTTTAACCTGAGTCTCTTTGGATATGGGCGCGGGGGTGGGAGGGGGTAGAGTACTCACGACCCTCTGCGCCGGTGTGATGTCCTCCAGGTCGGAGTCGTCGGCCTCGGAAGCGCTGACGAGGTCTTCCTCCTGCTCGGTGTGTTGTTGCCCCGAAGCTCCGGTGTCGTCTCCGACGATGTCCGGTGGAGCCGAGGTCGATGAGTGCGCCATGGTACGTCGAGCTCTTCGATCCCGGATGGTCTTTTTTGATCGAAAAGACTTGCAGGCGGGGCAGTCTCTGGCCTCGTGTTCTGGAGAGAGGCAAAGGTTACACACCTGATGGAGGTCGGTGTGGGGAAATTTAGACCCATATTTTGGGCACTTTTTGAACGGAGTCCTTTCCATCGGCCGGGACCGGAGTCGAGGAGGGCCCGAAGGCCGGTGCTTATGTGTGGAATCGAGAAAGTGCCTCTACGAGAGATGAAGAAGATGATTGATGAAGAATCTCGATGGACGAGGATTTTCCGTCGAGGCTGGAACCGGAAAAGTTCGAAGCCGGAGCACGAAGTATCACATCCGAGCCCGATGGTGGAAAAAAACAATCTGAGGATGGAGCCGAAGCCCATGCGCAGTACGGACCGAAGGAGGAGTCACCGAACTCGTGACTTCCAAAGACTGTCCAAGAACAAAAACAAACTGCAAACATCCGGGCCCAACACCAGATGGCGATCTATGCAAAAGTGTACAATCTGCAGCTCATATGCCTCGAACATAATGATACTATAACTTATCATTTGACAAGTCACATAATTATAGTTGAATATGCTACTTACCAGTATGCATCTGTTCTTGGCATGTAGGGCTGCTGACATTCATATCTGTGCATAGATCGCCGCCTAGTGTTGGGTCCGGATGTTTGCACGTTGTTGTCCTGGAAGAGTCTTCGAAGAATCACGAGATAGGTGACTCCTCCCCTGGACCACAGTGCGCATGGGCATCCTCTCCATCCTCAGATTGTTTTTCGCCATTGTGGCAGTGATGGAGTAGATACAGTAAGTGATGACCATGCTATACAGTAATTCTGAGAGCTGCAGCCGCTACAGGCGCCGGGGAGGAGGGTGGGCGATCTGAATGTCAGCAGCCCTACATGCCAAGAACAGATGCATACTGGTAAGTAGCAT
The DNA here is from genome assembly GCF_964204655.1 of Triturus cristatus. Classification (NCBI taxonomy): domain Eukaryota; kingdom Metazoa; phylum Chordata; class Amphibia; order Caudata; family Salamandridae; genus Triturus; species Triturus cristatus. Next base: position 1,198,002,448 of record NC_140579.1, on the reverse strand, counting down.
ATTCAGTTCGAGGCATGTGGGCTGCTGAATTCATATCTGTGCATAGAATACATAGCAGTACCTCCTATTAGCGGCGGATACCCGTGCCAGCTGCAGCAGTCTGAAAACGAGTTTTGAGAACAGCCTGTCCTACAGCTGCCTGCTGTTTTGAGTGTACATCTACGCAGTAGTGTTTGGTAAATGTATGTATAGTGGACCATGTGGCTGCTCTACAGATTTCCTGTAAAGGAATGTTTCCTAGGAAAGCCATGGACGCCCCTAACTTTCGTGTTGAGTGGGCTCGTGGGGGAATTGTTAATGTGCGTTTAGCTTTTTGATAGCGAATTTGAATACGTTTAACGATCCATCTGGCTATCCCTGCTTTGGAAATGGCGTTGCCCTTGTGTTGTGGAGAAAAGGCAACGAAAAGTTGTTTTGTTTTCCTAAAGTCCTTAGTTCTGTCTATATAGTACATGAGGGCCCTCTTTACATCTAGTGTATGGAGCATTCTCTGCGACATTTTGTGGATTTGGAAAGAAAACAGGCAGTTCAATAGTTTGATTCATGTGGAACTGCGATATTACTTTGGGCATGAATTTGGGATTGGTACGTAGTACAACTCTGTTTGCGTGAACCTGTATGAATGGCTCTTGAATGGTTAGCGCCTGGAGTTCACTAACTCTTCTTAACGAAGTGATTGCCACTAAGAAAGATACTTTCCAGGTGAGGAATTGAATCTCACATGAATGGAGAGGTTCAAAGGGTGGACCTATTAATGTGGTGAGGACCAGATTGAGGTTCCACACCGGTGCGTGTCTTGGGGGAATTACTCGTTTGAGTCCCTCCAGGAAGGCTTTGATGGCAGGCACTCTGAATAAAGAGAGGTGCTGCCTGTTTTGAAGATAGGCTGCTATCGCGGTTAAATGGATACGTATTGAATTGCATGCCAGATTGCATCGGTATAAGTGTAAGAGGTAACAGATGATGTTTTGAATGGATGCGTCCAGCGGGTTAATGTCATTGTTGTTGCAGTAAATGACAAACCTCTTCCATTTAGCCGCATAGCAAGCTCTGGTAGTGGGTCTTCTGGCCTCCTTGATGATATCCATACAGTCAGGTGGCAGGTTTAGGTAGCCAAACTCTAAGACCTCAGGAGCCAGATTGCCAGGTTCAGCTGTTGCGGATCTGGGTGCTGAATTTCGCCATGGTTCTGCGTTAAAAGTGCAGGTATGACCCGCAGCCTTTGATGCGGCACCACGGAAAGTTCTAGAAAGGTGGTGTACCATGGTTGGCGCGCCCATGTGGGAGCAACTAGGATGAGTGTCAGTGAGTGTTGTCGCAGTTTGCGTGCCACTAGCGGTATCAATGGCGCTGGGGGAAAAGCGTACGCAAATCTGCCGGACCAGTTTATCCATATCGCATTGCCCTGTGACTGCGGATGTGGGAACCTGGCTGCAAAGCTTTGGCATTTTGCGTTTTCGTTTGTGGCGAATAGGTCTATCTCTGGATGACCCCACTGTTGGAAGTACGGTTGGAGTAATGACGGATGTAGCTCCCACTCGTGCATCTGGTGGCTGTGTCTGCTGAGCAGATCCGCCATCTGGTTGTCCTTGCCGGGGAGGTGTTCCGCCATGAGGAATATGTTCCTCTGAATGGCCCACTTCCACATGCTCTGAGCCAGATGAGACAACTGTGGAGAGCGTGTACCTCCCTGCTTCTGTTTGTAGTACATGGCAGTCATGTTGTCCGTTCAGATCAACACAACTTTGTTGCACAAGTGTACTTTGAATGCCTTCATGGCTAGGAAGATTGCCATCAGTTCCAGAACGTTGATGTGCATCTTCTTTTGTTGTGTCGTCCATAGTCCCTGCACTGTGTAAGTGAGTACATGAGCTCCCCAACCCTGGAGAGAGGCGTCCGCTGTCAGTATTATTTGTGGAACAGGCTCGTGGAACGGTCGGCCCTTGCAAAGGTTTTGTGGATTCCACCAATGCAGAGAGTGGTGTGCCCGACCGCTCACCAACACTAGGTCTTTTAAGTGCCCGTGAGCCTGATTCCATTGACGTGCCAAGCACTCCTGAAGCGGGCGCATGTGTAGTCTCGCGTGCGGGACTATGAAAATGCAGGAGGCCATCATGCCTATCAACTGCATGAACACTCGCGCAGGAAGGGAGTGTTGAGGTTTGAACTTTGAGATCAGCAATTGCATGCTGTTGATCCTCACTAAATTTGGCTGAGCTGTGGCTGCCAGAGTGTTTATGGTTGCGCCCAGGTACTGTCGTACGTGTGCGGGTTGGAGATGTGATTTTGGGTAATTTAGTGAGAATTCCAGACTGTGAAGAAGGTGAATGGTGAGGGACATGTGGCTGGCACATTGCTGGGCTGACTTTGCCTGAACAAGCCAGTCATCCAGGTAAGGGTAGACGTGAATGTGTTGTCTCCGTAGATGTGCAGCCACCGTAGCTAGGCACTTGGTGAAAACCCTTGGTGCTGTTGTCACTCCGAAGGGGAGAACTTTGAATTGATAGTGATGGTACTGAATAGTGAACCTGAGATATTTCCTGTGTGATGGGTGTATGGGTATGTGGAAATACGCATCTTTGAGGTCTAGTGTGGCTAGGAAGTCTCCCTGACTGAGCAGCAGGAGAACCTGCTGTAGGGTGAGCATATGGAAATGCTCTGAGAGAATGTAGTGGTTGAGGGGTCTCAGGTCTAGTATAGGTCTGAGCGACCCGTCCTTTTTTGGGATTAAGAAGTACAGAGAGTACACCCCTGTCCCCTGCTGGTCGACGGGCACGACCTCTATTGCACCTTTTTGCAGCATACTTAGCACTTCCTGCTGCAATAATGCCAAGTGCTCTACGGACATAGGACGGTGCTTTGGCGGTATGTTGGGTGGAGGGGATGTTAATTCGAGACAGTAACCGTGCTGGATAATGTCCCTGACCCACCTGTCTGTGGTGATGGTTTTCCACGTGGACAGGAACCGCTGGAGTCTCCCCCTGACAGGTGTTCTGTGGTCGGGGGGAAGGGAGAGGGCGTCACTGTTTGTTTTTGAGTGAGGACCTGGTGTTACCGTAACCACGTCCTCTGCCCTTGGTGCTGGAGCCACGATATCCACCTCTGTTGGTTTTATCGTAGGTACTCTGTGTGTTCCCTTTAGTGTATTGCTGCTGTGACCCCTGACCTCTAGCTGCTCCTCTATTCCCGGGGCGACTAAAGGAGCCACTGCGAAACTGCTGCGTCTGCAGAGCCCCCATTGATTTGGCAGTGTCAGTGTCTTTTTTAATTTTCTCGAGGGTAGTGTCAACTTCAGGGCCGAATAAGTAGTCGGGGTTGACTGGTTGATTTATGATGTTGTTCTGAATCTCCAGCTTGAAGCCTGAGATTCTCAACCATGCGTGTCGTCTCAACATGACGCTTGTGTTGATTGCCCTCGCCGCTGTGTCGGCAGCATCCAGGGCGCACTTGATGGATGCATTGGTAAGGAGTTGACCTTCTCTGATGAGGAGCTCCGCTGCATCTTTATATTCGTCTGGCAAATGTTGGAGTAGTGATTCTAGTGTGCCGTAGTAGGAACGATCATAACGGGCCAGGAGTGCCTGTGTGTTGGCAATGCGCCAGATGTTTGCTGCTTGCGCTGCAATCCTTTTGCCAGATGTCTCCAGCACTTTGGACTCCTTGACTGGGGGAGGAGCATCACCTGTTGTCTGCGAATGGGCTCGTTTGCGAGCGTTAGCAACTACCATGGAGTCCAAAGGTAACTGACCCCTAATGTACATAGGGTCTCCGGGTGCAGGCTTGTATTTTTTTTCAATCCTGAGGTTTAGCACCCGTGCCCTGGTTGTTTCCTTAAAAATTTCTTTTGCAGGTTTGAGAACTCCTTTCAACATGGGCAGAGTTTTTACAGTTCTTTTGGAAGAGGCGAAAGTGTCCACCAAGAAGTCTTCTTCGACTGTGTCAGAATGGAGTTGTACTCCATGATTGGCAGCAGCACGTTCTATGAGGGCATTGAAGGCAGCAGTGTCCTCTGTGGGAGATGTCTTTGTGCTGTAAAGCTGCGTGTCATGGGTATCTGGTGCGGTACCCTGGTCTGTAGGGTCATCCCATGCTTGATCTGGGTATTGCAGATGCTCGCCAGGATCGACATCCCCAGGGTAGGTGGTATCATCCCCCATATAGTCCTCTACTGCGTCTGTCTCTGAAGTCGTAGGAGAAAAGGACTGGGGATCCTGCAGGGAGGGTTGTAAGCGTTCATGAAGCAGTGGCTCCGACCCTGCTGGTAATTTGTGCTTGAGAGGGATTCTGTAAGAGTCCAATCCCCTCTCTGGCGTGATTTTCCGCTTGCGGAGCATCAGTCTACCAGTGTTGGCGTCGATGAACTGTGGCTGTGAAGGCTCAAGATCTGCGTGTCCAGGAGACGGGGACTGTGTCTGTCGGACACGTGCTCGGATCTCGAACATCTTTGGCGCCGTGCACAGCGGCAAGCCAAACGTGATGTTGGTTGGCGCCGATGGTGCTTTCGGAGCCTTGTGCGTGTCGGGGCCCGACGTGGATTGGAGGGCTGCCCGTTCCCTGATGCGTTGCAACGATGCCGCGACCTGTTGCACGGAGAACGCCGAAGGCTCTTTGGAACCGGTCAGCACCTTGGAGGCAGGCGTCGCCGGCTTTAGAGCCATGGGGTCATCGATCCGAAGAGAGGCATCGACGGTCGTTGGAGTCGACGACTTTGAGGGCGTCGCTGTCTTCGACGTCGACGCAGATGGAGCGGCCATTTTGACTTTGGTGGTCGTGGCCGACGGCTTCGGTGCCAGAGGCGCTTTGTGGGGACCGAGGGCCTTTTTCTTCGGGTCGGCACTGATATCCACTGCAGTGAGCTCGGCGCCGAAATCCCTTTTACTGCGTTCGGGGCCGATGGCCTTTGCTGGCGTCGAAGGAGTGGAGGGCTTCGAGCCGATTACAGCCAGTTTCACTTTCGGTTTCGTTGGAACTGGAGCGACGATTGGTTTCGGTTTCGTTGAAGGGAAGCCAGTTGTTTTCGGTAATAATGGCTCGTGCGGAATGTTCGAGGCCGGGCCTGAAGGCGGGGCCGAAGAACTTTGAGATTGATCTCGGGTAAGGCATGGAGGCGATCCCTCGACCTGAGCATTATGATGACGCATTTTGTCGGCCTACGTATCGACGGGTGGGCCTAGCTCCTCGCTAGAGCTATCTTCTTCGGCCCCAAAGGCCTCATAGTAGTCTCCTACCTCGTCGATGGCTTCTTCCCTTTGAAAAAGCACCTCATCGTAGTCTTCCGATCGGGAGTCATGTTTGGAAGCGGGGCTGGAGTCTACTTCTTCCACGCTCTCGGCGTCCTCGTCTTCGGTGCTGAAGATGTTGGCCGGGGCAGGCGCCGATTGCTGCGCTTCTAATCTCGCCGCCCGTCGATTCCGGAGAGTCTTCTTCGATCGGAATCGGGCACAGGCCATACATTTCGACTCATCGTGATCCGGTGAGAGACATTTGTTGCATACCGGGTGGACGTCGATGTGTGGGTATTTTGCGTGGCATAAAGGACACCGTTTGAATGGAGTCCTCGATTCCATTGTCGATGGAAGTTCGATGTTCGGACCAAATGGATCCTAAAAGCTGGAAAAAGGTTCTAAAGTATTAAAGAAACCAGTCGATACCGAACGGGAACAGTACCGACGATAACTAAAGGCCTTTTGGCCTTAATCTGAATTTTCCTAACTTGAGCTAAGATAAGCACATCCGAACCCAATGGCGGAAAAAAACAATCTAAGGATGGAGAGGATGCCCATGCGCACTGTGGTCCAGGGGAGGAGTCACCTATCTCGTGATACTTCGAAGACTCTTCCAGGACAACAACGTGCAAACATCCGGACCCAACACTAGGCGGCGATCCATGCACAGATATGAATTCAGCAGCCCACATGCCTCGAACAAATACTTATTTTACATAGAAAACTGTGAAAAACATTGAAATTCCCTAAACAAAAAGTTAAACCGAGTTATGGTTCTGGCTCAGACACATAAAACCACTGAAATTCACCTTTTCCCTTGCATCACGACATCAATGATGACACCATAAGTGAAAATATCCATTACAATATTTATGACATCACCAATGACCTAACTGCTTGAACTACAACTGCTGTCTGGATCCAGTGGCTTAGTGGACTAATGCATCCACTGCAGGGGTCTGTGTTCAACCTCATGGTCACAGGTTCAAATAATGGTGGGTCAACTCAGTCTTACATCCCTTCTTAGGTCGATAAAATGAGTACCATTGAGTTGGGTAACAATAAACATCTGTTATTCAGTGCCAAGATACACTTGAGTGAACGTATGCTTTACAGAAACACATGTTATGTCACCCCATTAAGCTGCGCATGACATCACACAGTCTGCGTCAGCAGAGTGCAATGATTTTTTTTCCCTGTAGCTACTAGTTTCATTTGTAATGTATAATATATTTTCATTGCATATCTCCAATTTGACATGGGTCTACATGATTAAAAATGTTTTATAGTTTCCTTGTCTCCGTTTTTTTTTTTTCTGCAGTACAATTAAGCTATGACCTTCTGAGTGCATTATTTGGCTATCTTAAAGATATCCCTAAATGCAGCCATAAGTAGGCTGCATTGGCCTTGCTGTTTAAAACAGAGTACCTGTGATCAGGCATTAAGAATCAGGAGATCTTCTGTGGGAATAATCAAAAACAGTGGGATGTCGGAGGAATACCTACTGCTATTAGCTATGCAGCAGCAGGATATACGAGGCCACTCATTACCCTCATCCTACTTATGCGGGTAACAGAGGGTATGAAAATAAATGCTATTACACAGGACTATAGTGACCTCACTAAAAGTAATTTCAGACACCGACGGACCAATATTAGGAGAAATTAAGAAAACAATCTAAATTAAGAAACCACCAAAAACCAATAAATTGAATAACATGCATGCAGTCTATGACAAAATTGGAAAGCCAATAGTTTTGTTAGTGTTCTGGAAGAAGACATTACCATGTAAATCACAGAATAGTGACGAATTGCTACACAAAATACGAGAAGAGCCATTCCTTTCACAAACAGGCAACTTGAAATGTCAGGAAACAATTCTTCAGCCACCAGAAGAACTGAAAGCTTCATTTTTTTTTGTTTTGAAAGAGTTTTTTTTTTATTATTAAGTAAAACAATCAGAAGACATAACTCCTTGAAAGGATGAAAAAGCTCAGCTTCCCATTTTCTAATAACAAATGCTACACTTTCAGACAAACACTGCTTTTTATGCAACCCTTAGCAGAGCTAAGCAAGTGGTGCCCCTTACCAGCACCCGCGAAAAAGTCATATCAGGATGGCCACTGTCTGAGTACCAGGCTACTGGGTAACTAGTAGTTTGAGGTAGCTGAATTCAAGAAGAGGGCGAGGGTTTTTTTTTTTTTTTAACATTTAAATAAAAATCGTTTCAGCTGTATAGAAGACCTAACAGGGTCAAAGGTAGGACTGAGAAAGACGACTGGCATGTATGTGCTTTTAATTGTTTGCCATTGCTTGGACAGGGTGTCCATTAGGACCATGGAATTTCGGGGCTGGGCTATGGAATTTCAGGGCATTGTTTCAGGTATGGTCTCATTAGTGTCTAGTGATGGGGCTTCAAGTAGTATTTTGGTTAGACTGCAGACGTAACATGTGTAACTTAACTGACAGCCAGTGTGAGCTTTGATTAATTTAGATTACAGGCACGATAGCATTTTAATTGAAGGTTTATGGCTTTGTATGGTCTGGGCTGACAACGCAGCTAGAGAGTGGCTTTGGCTCCACCTATATGTTTTGAGCAAGGAGTACACGTTTAATTGGGCAGTTTGTTTCCACAAATAAAAGTGCTTGCCCTCTACGCAGCTATGATCATTTTATTTATCCAGCTGCATAAGCTTGGACTTTCAGGGGCACACACACATGACATTGAAATACTATTAAAGTGTCTTAGATAACTAGATCCTTTACGTTATTTTTCTCTGGAAGCAGCACAGATGGGAGGAGGGCAGTCATTAACTTACATGGGTTGTTTGGCCTGGCTTGAGAGTGCAACTGTCATATGGCCATTTAATTTACATCAATATTATTGTACAGTTCTTTGCTTCCACACAAATACATATCCATTCCCATGCATCTACTTGTAATGATTCACGTTACCATATGCCTTCTTTAAGAGCCAGTCCTATTGCCTTTCCCAATGCTGGTTTTGGATCTAGCATTAGCCAACAGCTTTTGACTTTACTCAAATTATACAATTCAACATAGTATAATGCCTATGTATAGCTTGTTACACTTTCAGTAGTTTCCTGAAAGTTTCAGAAAACTCAAGTCTGATGTGTTCAGCAAAGCAAAAGCACAAGTGCACTGCTAAAGGAGCAATAAAACACCTGTGACTTGCCTATATACACTGCCAGTGCTCAATATTGCTAAAACAATGTGTTCTACGAGTATTTTGCATATACTATAAAATAATAATTAAAAAAAACACCTACATGATTAACCAGTAATTAGGAGTCTAACTGTGTTATATTGAAGTTGCCACAAATTCTAAATATGTGCATTTTGTACCAATTTAACAACCAAAATATTTATTTTGAAAAAAAATACCTTTACGACAAAAAAAACCAAGCATTTGCAATGCAATAGGTCTCGCATTTGCGAGAGTTTGAGCTATTAGCATTGTAAATGACAGTGCCTTTTATTTCTGTTTTAAAAAAAACAAACTTAAATAAAAAGCATTGTCATTTACAATGCCAATAGCTCAAACTCTTATAAATATGAGACCTATTGCATTGCAAATGCTTGTTTTAATGAGTATTGTTGTATATTGCACCTATATTTCTAATTACTTCAATAATGCTCTTTAAACTCAAACTTGTGTACGAGTGGCAAGGGACACAGAATGAAGCATTGATTCCTTCTTCTGTGGAATTCAAAAGTGAAGTGGAAAGAAATTTGATGAGCAAATGTATAATAGGAAGGAAGGTCAAAGAAAGAGTGAAATAAAAGACAAAAAGCTGTAGACTTTTTAGATGTGTTCTTCGCAGCTACAGTGTTACTGTGGAAACTGGCAGCATAGGAGAGGATGTGGGAGAGGTAAATTTGCAATAACTACCAACTAATTGGGATAAATTATACCTCCCTACTTTAACTGTCAGAACAATGCAGGAGTTCCTAGTATGCCCAGCCTGGTAAAGAAGTTTTTATGTTTTATGGCCACGATTTCTCATTTTATGGTTGTTTTGCGTGCATACCTTAATGCCAAATTAAGTTCTTCTTTCTTTGAAAATGGCTTAGTAGATTACCGTCTGGACTTTAAATACAGTTGCTACGTTTGAAGCAAGAGGGATTCTCATGGACGATGGGAACTGAGCGATATGGCCCAATGGGGGCTTGATTGGGTGGGGTGAAAAATGCATGATGTTTTGAATAGGTATTGGTACTGTCATGTGAATCAGCAAAGACTGAATTTCTATAGGTTATTGTGGTTTAGCTGCCCTTTCTGGGTTGCTATGATTTTAAGGAATATGCATGTGATATCTTAGTATTGTTTTTACATAGCATGGACTGAGTGTTACGATATTCTTAGCCATTGTAAACCCAATCTGAAGAGAAGGAAATTTTGCCATGTAAATGTTGAATTGTATATGTCCAGAAGAGTTGTGTGACCAGAGGTGAAAGACTAATTGAAGAAAGTCTGTGTGATGGTGGATGATTCTTTCATTCGGTTTATTTATAAACTCGTTTGTTTGGAGCCAAAACATGTGTGTCTGTGGTGGCCTGGCACTGATTGCCAATCAAGAATAAATCACTAGAATTCCTGTACCGGATTTGGACGTATGGCGTTTATCTTCTGCAAGAACAAGGAAAGTGGTATGATATGTAGCAGGTGTCTGTTCCTGCACGCCAATCCCACCCTGTGAGGGTTTGTAGCCTCCCACGATCAGAGCCATGGTGTTTGATGACACATGATGATGATATATATATATATTAATGGGGGAAACCCCTCAAACCTCCCAATTGTTAAAGAAATATTGTACATTTAAATATTTTCTTAAATAGGTCTCTGGTCTCCTGCTCAATGCAGGGAAATCCAAGTTAATTCCCATTGGAAGACTAGCAGGGGTATCCCAAGTTGAGTTATACAAGGGAGAGTTGCAATGGTCTGGTGAAGATACAAGATATCTTGGAATACGATTAGTGCATACAGCTGCTGTCTACCATGCCCTTAACATAGCAAGCATAATAGAGGGACTTTGGGGCTCCATACGCTTCTGGTGGGACCTACCACTAATGGGCAGAATCGCTATAATAAAAATGATTATTTTACCAAGATGTCTCAATGCGATGCAACACACATTATTTATTATCCCACAACATTATTTTCGGACTCTAGACCAGCTCCTGCCAGACCTCATATGGAGCAGTAAACATAAAATGGTATGCTTGACAACGCTACAGAGAATGTGCGGATTGGGGGACTTGAGGTTCCCTGTTTAGAGCTTTATTATATGGCATCCCAGCTTCAGCACGCAGTACACTGGCTAAACAATGAAAATAATTGGGAGACTGATCTTCTGGCAGGTACACACCATGATTATACCTTGCCTAAAATCTTGATGTGTGGGAGGCAACCCCCCCCCCCCCCTCGACCACATGCATTGCACGACATGTTGCCCTCGTCCGGGACATTATATTCTTTTACCCGAATAGCGGCGATGGAAGGAAGGAGGTTGTCGAACGCTGGGAGACCTGTATGTAGATGGAAAGTTTGTTACCCGAGACGAGGCAATCGACACCTTCGGTCTGGGACCGGGACAATTTTTACAATATGAAAAAATATCAAGCGTGACACATGAAATTTGGCAGGGGTTTCTAGCAGAGCCATCCACCACCAATATATTAACGGTAATGCTGTATATGGTGCAGGGTAAGAGATAAATTTCCATTTACATAGAGCGTTAAGAGACGACTTGCGAGGCATGACATTATCGGTAAAGCGGAGATGGGACGCCATGGTGGAGGAACCACCATCGGATAGGGAGTGGGAAAAAGTTCCGAACGGAGTACGCACAACCAGCTCCAATGCGTGTTTTAAGTTCCTACACTATACCATGTTACACCAAGTATACCTCACCCCGATCACGCAAAACACAATTTGCCCTACGTGTAGCTACAAATGTCCGAGATGTAAAACACAAGAGGTGGATTTCCTTTTGTATGGTCTGGTCATGTTTACGGCTGTGCTCTTATTAGGACTCGATAGTTACACACTTACAAAGGGCGATGGGCTGGATGATTCCTGAAAGGATCCGACAGGTGCTGCTGGGTCTACTCCCCACCTCCAAAAACAACAAGCAAAAGAGAAAGCAGCTCCACATCCGGGCCGGGGAGAAGACCTGCGAGGGCTGCCCGCGCATGCGCGGTACATGTAACTTTTGCGTGTTCTGCAGCTCGTGCCCAGTGGCAGCGTGCACGGATTTCAACACCGCCGGACTTTTAATGAGTGCTGCGCGGCTCAGGGAGGGGGCCGCCAAACAGTACAGGAAGTCCAGCGGGAGCCCACCCCGCCTTCGTGAATGGTGGATGGTGTGGACAAAGCAGGATTTCAGGCGGGGCTCCTGTGAGCAAAACGGAGCCCCGCGTGTTGCTGCAGTGACCGGCAGGAAAAGCAGAGGAGCAGCGCAGAGTCCCAACAAGAGCTGGTAAGTGCTTAGAGCGTGTTCGCATTTAAAAAAAAAAAAATTAAATAGCATGAGGCTGCCTAGGACGTGCGTGTTAACGAAAGTGAAACTGCATGCTGGCTTGCGAGGGAAGGGGGACAGGAGATGTGCACGCCGCGTGGCTGTAGGCGCGTACACCAACTCAAATCCGCCGAGACCATGCGCGTGCCCATCTCCTGTCCCCCTTCCGAGGCAAGTCAGTAACAATAGATCTCGCTGGCGACAGCGCTTCGCGCTGCGTTCGCCAGGCGAGACCTAAAAAGAAAAAAATAGTACACGTTGAGGGAGTCACACTGATCAACGTAGACACAAACACTAGTAAAATATGTACTTGTAGATGGCTTCCTTTGGAAATCTTTAGCGTGCATAATCGTATCAGAATCAATTAGTCATTGTTCTGATGTCACAATAGAGATTAACCACAGTTAAGACATCATCCACTGGAAGAACTTCCTCCCCCCTTTGTTCTGATGTCTCACCTAGGTCTCCAAAGATCTGATTGCGACAGCGGTTGGTGGTCTCTCTCACCTTCTCCCGGGTCTCTCCAGACTTGAGGAACATAGGTGCGACGTGCCTGCGCCAAGCACCTTCTGTTGACTCTGCTGACCAGTGCTGAGGAAAAATAAAACCGCTCGGACGAGCAGCTCTCAGAGCTGAAGTAGTGCGGAATCAGTTCTTTACTTTGTGCAGAGCCTACACATTGGCTGAGTGTGAGGGCAGGGAGCATAGCTGTGAGTGGGTGAGGTGGATGGATGCAAGAGACCAGATTATTTTTTTTAGTTTGGATGGGGAAAGTGTTGTGCAGAGGGCAGGTATTTACTTTCTAATTTAGGGCAGTTGGAGTGTTTAAGAGATAGTGACAGAACTCCAGGATTTCTTTTAACCCTTTTAGGTCTCGCCTACACAGCGCGCAAGCGCTGCTTAGGAGGGACCTCTTGGCATCGCTCAGGACTTTTGTCAAACTTGTGCATATTTTGCACTGTTCTCTATTGCCACTCGTGCACGTTTGGCTAGCTAGCCTCTAGAGTAGGCAGCTTCCTCCAGCATGCACTGCTGTGCAGTGTGCGAGAGGCAGGACTGAGCTCTAGAGGAGGCAGCAGTCTGCAGCCTTCAGCCTACCGTACCATGCAGTTTCCGAGGCAGGGCTATCCTCCAGAGAAGGCAGCGGCCTGCAGCCTCCCGTGCTATGCAGTCTCAGAGACAGGGCTGTTCTCTAGAAAAAGCAGCGGCCTGCAGCCTACGGTGCGATGCAGTTTCAGGGGCAGGGCTGTCTTCTACAGAAGGCAGCGGCCTGCAGCCTACCATGTAGTGCAGTTTTAGAGGCAGGGCTATCCTCTAAAGAAGGCAGCGTGTTCCAGCCTACCTTGCTGTGCAGTTTCAGAGACAGGACTGTCCTCTAGAGAAGGCTGCAGCCCGCAGCATACCGTGCAGTGCAGTTTCAGAAGCTGGGCTGTTCTCTAGCGAAGGCAGCAGCCTGCAGCCTACCATGCTGTGCAGTCTCAGAAGCAGGGCTGTTCTATAGAAACCGGTTGCATGGCTAAACACTTATAAGGTCCCAAAAGGCGAGACCTATTGGCTATGCTTGTTTAAAGTAGGTTTTATAGGGGGCACTATTTACTTCTCTGCCCCTAAATACATGTTGGAACAAGCATTAAAAATGCAATACGTCTCGCATTTACAAGAGTTTGAGCTATTAACATTGCAAATGGCAATGCCTTTTATTTTTGTTTTTAAAAGATAAATTAACGGCATTGTTATTTACAATGCCAATAGTTTAAACTCGCATAAATGCGAGGCCCATTGCATTGCAAATGCTGGTCTCGTGCTGGAACCGTAATCCTGCCTTCCTGTCCCTGCCTAGAGGGCAGCTAAGGAATGAGTTTCCGGGAGATAAGACCGGATTTATTATGGAGGTCGTTGAGCTTGACATGAAGGCCCCTTGATGTTTATAATCCCCAGGGGTCGGGGGGGTAATGGCCTTCAAAGATGCCTGCCAGAAGCTTTTTAAATGTTAGCTGTATCTGGGTCCGTGCGCACTCATCATAGGGCCTAAACACCACAGGAGTGTGTGATTCCACATCAGTGCTCTTCCATAACTTTCACAGCAGATTCCTCATAATCCTCTAGTGACTATGAACCTCCCCATGTTAGACAACAAGTCACGATATAGCTGCATGCCCATTGTGCTGTCACCAAGGCATATTTGTTCACGTGACTGTGTGAATGTGTTTTAAATCACGCAGAGTTCGAATAATTGACTGCCCATTCACACCCAACATTGTGCTCCATAACTTCACAGTACAATGCCCCCCAGCAGGAACACGGGAAGCCCCCAACCACTGCCCTCTCACTCGGGACTTAAGTCAGAATCAAACAGCACCTTGAAGGTGAGGCCATGAGCAGACCTATGGAGTTATAACACCCAGAGATACATTTCATCAGCTCCCCAACTCAGCGGGCTACTTCACGTGACAGGTCTGTGTTATAAAGAATATTGACATAGATACAAAGTAGACATGGCATCCATGAGCATGTTGCTGAACCAGGGATAATAGGAATAAATGCACAAAACGCACCCTGAGATGGGGCACAAACCCTCAATGTCTAGATGTGCTTCTTAAAGAAGGAAAGGTTCGCCTTCTCCCCCACCCCAGGACTGCATCAACCTCCCAGTGTGTTCTTCCTATCACCCGCCCCCGAGGGACTTCTGCATAACCCGAAGACATTGCTCCCTGTATAGCTCCTCCTCATCCCTCCCCAGACAGTGCTTCACCCCTAGTCACCCGGGGCCTAAACGCTGCACTCCCCAGCCGTGGGTGTAGCGCCCACCAGTGCCCGGCACTGCAAACCCCCATACTCCTCCACTTCCAGATGTGGCAGGAATGCCGAGGGATTCCTCGGAAGCCCACCTCACCCCTTCCACCTGAGGCCGAAGAGAAATGAGGATAGCAGGAGGGGAGAAACCCAGATGTAATTAGCCTCCAGTTTCTGTACACCTTGTCTGTGCCCATGGCACCTCCCTTCAACATGTAATGAGACCCGACGCTGCCTCTCTCCAGTGCCCCCTGCCCCCACCCCACCCCGGCGCGCCTTCGTCCGCCTCCAACCCCAATCAATGTGCGTCAGTCTGTCCCAGGACCACCCGCTGCGCCACACCCGGACAAATTCCGCCTCCCCGGACATCTAACAACCTGCCCAGGACCACCGGCTGCCCGTCCACACCGAAAACCGCACCCCATCCCACCGGCCCAAAGTCGACAGTCCCACCCACAAGGCCCGTCGCCCCCCCCTGGGGTCCCGATCCCGCCTATTATTGCCTGCTTAATAACATTGCGATCCTCCTTTTGCAACCTCCACAGTGAGCCTGCAGCCCTCCGAGAAACAGTCCCCCCTCCCAACCGCTACTCCTGCAACCAACCCCACCAGGCGCCATGCGACTTTCACAC
Organism: Triturus cristatus; assembly: GCF_964204655.1. Taxonomy (NCBI): domain Eukaryota; kingdom Metazoa; phylum Chordata; class Amphibia; order Caudata; family Salamandridae; genus Triturus; species Triturus cristatus. The sequence goes on along the minus strand of NC_140579.1, from coordinate 1,197,987,257 downwards.
ATCACCCACCCATCCAAACCAGTGCCGACACTCCGGCCGTCCCACATCAAATCCTCCGTACTGCCCCTTATCCTCCACAGCTAGCCACATGCCAGCAGGCCGAGCCCAGCCCGGCAAAAACATCCATCCTCTCTGAATGGTGCTCAAACCGCCGCCAAGCCTCCTCCCAGCCTTTGCCCATACCCGAACCGCCGAGGAACACCCACCTCCCCTTCACGCCCCATCCCGCACCCTCCCACGCAGCACTCCGACCCCCAAAACACCCCCCTCCTACCCTCAGATGATCGTCCCCGCTTCCTTCACCCAACCATCCCACTCCGCCCACACCCAAGTACAACACCTTTGCCACTCCGTCCGATGGCACCCTGACCCCTTCGGGTAAAGTCCGCGTTATATAAAAACGCATAAAATAAACTCCCGTGTCGCCCTCCCTTCCCCTTAAACTCCGCCCGCTCCCACAGTTACCCCCCCCGAATTTTACTCGGTCCTTTAATTTCTTGCACCCATCACGAAAGTCTAGGCGACCACAACGCCAGTCACCACGGGCATTCCAACACTGCATCAACCCTAGATCGGCAACCAAGCAGCCCACGCCGACCTCCACAGACCCCAGCCACCTGGTGGCTCCATCACCAACACACCCATCCCCACAAATGTGCCTTAAGGAGGAAATCCACCCTCTGGCAGGGACCTCGCCAGACGAGCCACAATCGGTGAAAGGTGAGCTAGGCGAATACACCAATACTCAGAAATATCCTGCAACTATTTCCCTTAGCGCTTTATTAATGCCCCATAACGTTCTTGCCGTTTATTACCATTTCAGTTGGTAATATTAACCCCCACAGCTGCCCCACATCTCTCCCACCCTCTCCCCTGGGCAACGGCACCTCTTCCCTCCCAAGGCCCACTGCTCCCTGCCCCACCTGATCTCACACTCTGTAGAAGCAGCACGTGTGGTAAACTTTACGATTCACAACCTGGAATGTAGAATGCACAGCATGGCTCGAGCGCATATAAACACAAGCGCTCGCCATGACGTTTTCGTTTGGCTTTTTCTGCCATTGCCTCGCCTGCCAAAAGGTTTCTGGTCTTTATGGGGCCATGTGTTTGGCCCCATAAAGATAAGAAACCTTTTGCGACCAACGCAAAGCAGGCGAGGCCGTCCAAATGGGACGGCTCGAAAAGCCAAGCGAAAACGTCACCGGCACCTCTTTCCCAATGGCTGGCCGCCGTTTACCATTAACGGTGACGCCGCCCAATGGGAAAGAGGTGCGGGGCTTAATGCCCCTTACTGAAAATACCCTGTCAACACTAAATCTCGCCAGCGAGACTGCGCATGCGCGCATCCTTACGCTAGCGAGACCTAAAAAGGGGAGATTATTATTATTATTTTTTTTTAGAGTAGGAGGATGCATAGACAACAAAATTACAGATGGGTAAAATGTAAATAATGGGGATACTGTTCACCTAAAGTTTGGGGAGACATCTATAAATCATTCATTCATCATAGACCACTCTACCTTTGCCCTTCTCGTGCATTTCATGTCACTCAGAAACCCCAAATAAATTACATACACGCTAATCACAGTTACCCATTTATAATTCTACATGTTATGCATGGAATTCATCGTCCATACCAGATTATAAATATGCATAATGTTGGAAGCTCCAATTTAGACAATGTAGTGATTCAGGGTTAATAACTGCTTCTACTCCAGCATTTTAAGGTTTGCCTTCCTACGTCTCCCTTTTTAAATACAGAGCATTCTACCCTGTGTGCATGGAATGTTCTAACCGCCTTATATCCCTTCTGCCTAGGGCTATACCACTTGTTAAAGGCCCTCTCCCTCATTATAGGCCCTTGCCGCACATCCTGTACTTCCCTCGGCAGCAGGCTTATAGGCTATATTATTCACTGCTATGACGTAGCAACAAGGGGAAACAAAGTGGTTTCCCACTGTTGCTAGGTCATACAGGGTGCTCTGACATGGCTCTAAGAGAGCCTATCCGTGCAGTTCTGGAGGGCAAACCACATAGCCCTGGTGACATTTTTTACATTTATTTTACACACACACACACACAAACACACACACTTAGAATAGGGAGTACAGGTCATGTTATATGTGGATTCCCCTATCACTCCTCCGCCCTTGTGTAGCAATTAAAAGCAAATGTATAAGGAGTGTGTATTGTACCTCTGAGTTTTAAATGACAGACACCTCGAGCAACGTTCAGCGGTCAGTCATCGAAAACGTGCCAGTTATTCGCCGTTACCCAACTATAAAATCTATATGACATGTATGGCTATGACTGAGAGCCAGTACCGTCAATACCAAATTCTAAATCTTTTTATTCACTGCTGTGACGTACCAGTAGTGGGTAGAAAAGTTATTTCTTCCTGTTGCTACATCGTAAAGGAATGGCAGGCTACTCGGATAGGGCTAAAGCAGTGGTTCTTAACTTCTGTGGACTCACAAATCATTACTGGAACCCGGGGACATCCAATGAATCATTATTTGAATATGGGTACCCCCCCTGAACCCTTATTGGAAGCTAGGAACCCAGGCCTAGACATTTTTGATCCTTTGAACTGCAAAACAATACTTAAAAAAAATACAGGATCAGGTATCGTAACAAAAATACAAATGATTAAATATTTTAATTTACAAATTAATGTGAAAAACATACACATATTACCTTAATGGGTTTTCACGGTGTTATGTACTAGGTGGGGTAAACGGATGCGACAATTGTGTGAATTAAGATCAGAAGGGGACAATATAAAGCTTAGTCAAATTAAGCGATCGACTGCAGAACTACTTGGAGACTGAGTGACACCCCTCTGCGCTGCCTGGGCCCTCGCCACACCTCCCAACCTGGCTGGCTCCTCATTTCTTTTTGTGGCTCATTAACCCGTACGGCTGGACTCGTCATGGCACACAGTGGTCGTGTGCTCATGACGAGTCCAGCTCGTCATGAAACATCGCGTGGGAAATCCCTCTGGTGCGGGCACCAGAGGGATTCCCTTTAAGCTAAAATAGCCTCTGGAGCTGGGGAAGAGCTTTCCCAGCTCCCGAGCAACCCCCCCCCCCCCCTGGTTTCCCTGAAATGACGATCGGCGTGCACGTCACACTGACGTCATTTCAGTGAAATCGAAACTGAAATGAGGGCAATCCCCAAGCAGGGATCTAGGCACCAGGGAGAGGGGAGCAGCCCCTTTGGGCAAGGGCCTTTGCTCCCCCATACACTTTTTGGCACCATTAGTTTTTCTGCCCCCCCTTGGGGGCAGATGGCGCAGTAGCCCCCAATCTGACCCCCCGGGGGGCAAAAAGCCCACTAAACGCCAGGGATTTTGTTTTTGCCCCATTCTTTTTTGGGGGATGGGAGCTGCCCGAAACGGGCACGCCAATGCCCCCCCCCCCCCCCATCACCATTACAGCCTTTCTGACCCCCCCCGGGGGGTAGATGGGGGCAGTAGCTCCCAATCTGCACCCCTCGGGGGGGGGTAAAAAGCACACTAGACACCAGGGATTTTCTTATGGGGTATTAATTAGGGGTGGGGGCTGCCCAAAACTGGCATGCCGATGCCCCCGCCCCACCCCCCGGCACAAAATTAGTCTTTCTGATGGGGCAGTAGCTCACTAAACGTCAGGGATTTTGTTTTTGCACCATTTTTTTTTTTTAGGGTGGGCTGCCCGAAACGGGCACGCCAATGCCTCCACCCCCCCCCCCCGCACCACCATTACTGCCTTTCTGCCCCCCCTGGGGGGCATATGGGGCAGTAACCCCCAATCTGCCCCCCCCGGGGGGTAAAAAGCCCACTAGACGCCAGGGTTAGTTTGGGGCAAATTTGAATTAGGGTGGGGGCTGTCCAAAATGGGAATGCCCATGCCCCCACCCCCTCCCCCCGCAAAAATTACAGCCTTCCTGCCCCCCCAGGGGGCAGAAGCCCCCAATCTGCCCCCCGGGGGGGGCAAAAAGCCCACTAGATGCCAGGGATTTTTGTGGGCAAATTTTTATTTGCGGGTACTTAGGTCTCCCCCACAAGTGAGGCACCATTTTTACCGGGAGACCTGGGGGAACTCTGGGTGGTGGGAAATTTGTGTGAGCCTGGTGATGCCACAACTTTCCCACACAAAAATGTGTGAGAAAATTGAGGTTTGCAGGGGATTCTGTGTAAGGAAACGTTGGGGGATCCACGCAAGCCATACCTCCCTGGAAGCCCCCGGGTGTCTAGTTTTCAGAAATGTGTGGGTTTGGTAGGTTTCCCTAGGTGCCGGCAGAGCTAGGGTTCAAAAACTACAGCTAAGCACTTTGCCAAAAAAGGGTCATTTTTCACTGCGAAATTGAGGTGTGTCCATGTTGCGTTTTGCGCCGTTTCCTGTCGCGGGCACTAGGCCGACCCACACAAGTGAGGTACCATTTTTAGGTCTCGGCTCGAAGGCTGCGCTTGCGCACTCTCGATCCGAGATTTAATGACTTGGAGAAGAGGGGCTTGAACCCGCCCCTCTTCTCCCCTGTTCTCCATTGGCTGGCCTCTTGAATGCTGGCCAGCCATTGGAGAAGAGGTCCGTCACTCCGATCAGGCCCCGTCCTTTTCGGATTCGGGGCGTGTTTTTTTCAACAAATCTATCTCCTCCAGCCAATGGCAAGAGGAGAACATGCCCCCGAATCCGAAATCCGCGCTGCCTTTCTCCGAGGCATTTCTGCTTCGCCTCGGAGAAAGGCAGTGGTGTGCTTGTCCTCTCCCCCTGCTCTCTCGGTTTGAAGGTGCTAATGAAGCCGTGCGGTGTTGTCACGCAATGAGCTTGTCACTCCTACGAGAATGTTTTCGAAGTGCTCTCAAACGTGTGGAGTCTGGTCGGAAGTGCATCACGTCATGATGATTTCCATTGAACTTTGCCCTTCCTCCTCTTTTTTTCCAAGTTACTAGGGAAAGTACTAATGTAGACATCAGGTTCCAAAGAGATGGCCACGCTTTCATGTAGCTACGCACTCAGGTCCAGATATATAACATTGAATAAAGCTTCAGAGACAAGTTTATGTGTGTACTCTGATCATACATTACGTCATTCCATGGATTACGACACCGTTGCTCGAGAGGCCCTGCCCGCTGTTGCTTAGTAACGAGTGAGCATGGCAGGCGATAGCAGAGGTGCACGCGCCGTACTCATGGACAGCGCGTGGCCCCTCTGCAATAGACTGAAGGGAGAGGAAGGTACGCAAATGCAGTCATGCTTATTTTCGTGGGTTTCATTGTTTTGCCAGGCGAAGAGGTGGTGTTAATTTAAGCTCGTAGCCCAACAGGTAAACACCGTTCGTGCTTAAAGGTGGCAACTTGCGAGATAATAAGTAGGTAACTTTTCGCGCATGCGGCTATTAATTTTTTATTTAACTAATTATATGGTTGTTAAAAATGTGTAATCTTTTTTTCCCCGCTTGTTAACCCAAGAACCTACTCTTTAGCCAAATTCCGGAAACGGACCATTCTATGTGCATTAATGCATGTACAGCGCAGTGAGGCTGGGATCCTGTCAGATATCTTCCGAATCCGACATAGTTAGTATTGTTCGGGTCAGTGGTTCACACAACACTTAGTTTTTTCGGAAAATTGTACCCCTCCCCTCCTTCCCGATGATATTCATCTCTGCTTTCATCTACCTTTTGCAAAGTGTTCTAGACACCCATCTGGGCATGCTTCATGCAACCCCTGACGTAGCAAAGCGATAACGAATATTTTGTAGTACCAGAAAACTTGTGACGGAGAGCTATGAGTGAGATGTAAAATTGAACCCATTATTATAAACCATCACACGTGCAGGAATATTGCCTCTCTAGTTATAGTTACATGCATAGAGCATTTAAAAAGTTTTTTTTTTATTTCCCAATAACTTTGACCACTGTTGGCAAATTTTAACCAGACTTTTCACAAAAATGTATCTGACTGAATGATTTTTTATGTCTTCTCTTTCTTTCCTTTTGTTCCCCCCCCCCACACACCTTCCTTTCCTTTTAACTATCTCCCGCCCTCCCTTTTATCCCCTGGCTGCCGTCCCTTTCTTACCGTTTATCCCTTGACCGCCCTCCCTTCCTTCCGTAATTGTGTACCCAGACCTACCAGCCTTTTATGGATAGCAATACATATTTTATTGAAGTGTGTGTATTTTTGGTCCAAATGCGGTCGCTTTCACTTTCGAGTGCTGTGCTTGTTTACATTTCTGTTGCTTTGCTCCCACCCCCACCCACTGTCTGTGTTCACAAAGCTCCCACCCCCCCTTCCGTTGGATGGAAGCTGCAGGCTAGTTGGGGGCTAAATGAGTGATTGTTGCACACGCGGGGGCAGGGGATCGTCTGCCGAGCTTGGAGCAGAAAGGCTGAGGCATTTGTAAAAGGCATTTCAATGTGATACATGTGCTTCGGTAAGGTAGATGGTTTAAGAGTGTGGTTATGGCGTCGGGGGTGGGGCGAGTTGCACTCGAGTTCATTAAAGTATATTTTATTGGAATCGATGAGCCACACACTCTCTCTCTATCTCACTACCTCACTCTTTCGATCTCACTAACTCACTTTCACTCTCTCTTTCACTACCTCTCTCTCTCTCTCTATCTCACTACATCACAACATCACTCTATGCTTATATATCACTACCTCACAACATCCCTCTCCCTCACTACCTCACTCTTTCACTACCTCACTCTCTCTATCTCACTACCTCACTCTCTATCTACCTCACTCTCTCTCACTACCTCACTCTCCATTTCAATACCTCACTCTCTCTCTCTCTCTATCTCACTACCTCACTCTCTCTCTGCTAATGCAATAGGTATCACATATGCAACAAAAAAGCTAATGCCAATAGAAATGACAATGTCATTTATTTAGGGATACAAAAATAATAAAAAAATAATGAGCAATTTATTTATTTATTTATTGAGTTTATTAAGCGCGACAGATGCCCAAAAAGGGCTTCCCGGCGCTAGAGCAGAATACTGAATCCAAGAGGCAGGAAAATGCAGATCACTGATTAAAAAGCCAGGTCTTAATGGCTTTACGGAAGTGAGTGTACCTTGTTTCTAGGCGGAGAGGTAACGGAAGGGAGTTCCAAAGCTTCGGGCCTAGGAGGGAGAAAGATCTACCTCCCATCCTTGCACGGAAGGTTTTGGGGACACAAAACAGACCTTGTGTAGTAGATCTCAGGCATCGGGCAGGAGTGTAGGTGTGTACAAGGGTTTGGAGATATCTGGGAGCATTGCCCCATTTTATCCTGTGCATGAGGCTCAGAGTTTTGAATTTGACCCTGTTGTCAATTTTTAGCCAGTGGAGTGCCTTTAAGTGACTGGACATACGCTCTCTCCTGTTGCACTTGCAAAGCAATCTAGCTGCTGCGTTCTGTACCAGTTGAAGGCGCCTTATGATTGCCTGAGATGCCCCTAAATAAAGGACATTCCCGTAGTCCAAACGGGAGGTGATTAATGCATTAATCACTGTCTTTTGAGTGTCTGCAGGGAGCATCCATATGATTTTCCTGAGCCATCTCAAGATAATGAAGCTGGTGGCTGTGAGATTGTTCACCTGGGGCTCCATGGTAAGGCCACTATCAATGATAAAGCCCAGATTGCGTACTTGGTGCAATGGAGTAGGCAGGGTGCCCATTTTGGATGGCCAATGTCTGGAATTCCAGAGATTATGATTGGGACCTACTATCAGAACTTCGGTTTTACTTCCATTGAGTTTAAGCATATTTTCATTCATCCAGAAGAAAATATTCCTAAGGCCAGTCTGAAGGCGTGAAGGAAGATCTTGGTTTTCGTTTGATAGTGAGAAAACGATTTGGGAATCGTCCGCGTATGTTAACATGTTGAGACCAGCTGATTCAGCAATCTGGGCCAGCGGGGCTGCATAAAGGTTAAATAGCAGGGGGCTTAATACTGATCCTTGTGAAACTCCATATGGAGAAAAGTGGACCTTAGATGCCGCATTACTGGAAGAGATTTGGAATGTCCTATGAGTCAGAAAAGATGCAATCCAATCTAGTGCAATTCCTCTTATGCCTATGTTGAAAAGGGAAGCGAGCAGTGTGTCATGGGAGATGGTGTCAAACGCCGCGCTGAGATCCAGTAGAATCAGCGCGGCAGAATTACCCTTATCGACCATTTGTCGATAAGGGCAATACCAATAGCTCTAACTATAATATTGCCGAGACCATTGCATTGTAAAGGCTTGTTCTCGTAAGACTTTGGGGAATGCGGGGTGGGTGGAAATTTGTGGATCCACGCAGATGCCAGAACTTTCCACCACAGAAATTTGAGTTTTTTGACAATTTTTTAGGTTTGCAAGGGATTCTGGGTAACAGAACCTGGTGGGAGGCAGTCAAGTCACCCCATCCTGGATTTCCCTGGGTGTCTACTTTTCAAAAATGTATAGGTTTGCTAGGTTTCCCTAGGTGCCGGCAGAGCTAGTGTTCAAAAACTACAGCTAGACACTTCACATTTTCACAATGAAAATGTACCCTTTTTTTTGCGGTGTGTTCACGTTGGGTTTTGAGCCATTTCCTGTAGTGGGCACTATGCCGTACCACACAAGTGAGGTACCATTTTTATCGGGAGACTTGGGGTAATTCAGATTTGTAAAGCAACTGTTATTACCTATTGATTTTGATGCATTGCTGCCTTCCAAATGAAAGACATTGTGTAAAAAAGAAGTCATTTTGAAAAAAGACCGATAATTCTCATGCTAGTATGAGTATTCCCAATTTCGAAAATGTGCAAATATGTACTGTTCCCAACTCTATATTTGTTCCCATTGAGGAAATACATAGGTGTCTTTCATACCGATTTTTCCATGTATACATTTTCCCACAATAATTGCTATATACCCGGAACATAATAAAAATACATTGCAAATTGCTGGTCAGTTTTTGACTCTGGGTTAGTCACGTTCAAGGTGAACCTACAAGTCCTATATAACCCCACAACCAGGAAGGTCCAGCGGATGTAACGGTATATTGCTTTCAAAGAACTGTCATAATTAGAAGAAGTTACAGGTGAAAACGTTGACAAAAAAGGTTGTTTTTTTCAACTAATTTTCCATTTTTCCTATATTTAACTGTTAGTTTCTATAAAGAAACCTTGATGGATCTACACAAATGACCCCTTGCTGAATTCAGATTATCTACTTTTCTAAAATGTATAGCTTTCCAGGATCCATTATTGCTTTCACACCCATTTCTACCATTAACTGGAAGGAGGTTGAAAGCACAAAAAATAGCAAAAACAGGCTATGTCCCAGAAAAATGCCAAAACTGTAAAAAATGTTGGGTTTCTGACAAAAGTCTGTCATTCCCTAAAAGCTGGGAAAGTGGCGATTTCAGCCCCACAAACCCTTTTTTGATACCATTTGCAGAGAAAAACCCAGACGCTTTCATTTGCAGCCCGTTTTTCCCAACAAAAAAACAAAACAAAATTTGGCTAATTTCTGGGACCCCTCCAGGGGAAATCCACAAACCCTGGGTACCTTTACAATCCCCATGATGTTGGACGAAAAGGACGCAAATTTGGCGTGGATACCTTATGTGGTCAAAAAGTTACAGAGGCCTAAGCGCGCACTACCCCAAATAGCCAAAAAAAGGCTTACCACAGGGGAGGAAAAGGCCCATGAGCGAAGGGGTTAAAGACTCATGGGCTCGACTAATTAACAGGTTCCCTAATATTGGGTTTAAATGATGTTACTTATTGTTTACTGCCAACTCCTGTGTCCTCACAGTGTTGATATTTAGATATGCATAGTACGTGTATAATGATAAAATTGGATTGGATTGAAGTATTTCTGTTAACCTCCATGCAACTAAAGCACTACTCGACTATGCTCAAAACAAATAGAGAGTGGGTAAGAATTTTTTCTTTTAGGTTTTTTTTTTCTTGGAATGGGCAGGTTAGATCTTTTCTAAATTCAATTGTGGCTACTCATCATACATACTAAATTCTGTTTGATGCACTTGCACTGCTCTAATGAATCAATCGTGGGATAGTAACTTAACTTTTAGCCTCCAATTTCAAATTCAGCCACGTTTACAGACTGTTTTAATATTTTCTATTGTACATTTTGCTTCTTTACATACATTTTAATAATCAGTTATTATTTAATTTTCCAAGCAGTAACAGACACCCTGATTTGGCTTCAAATAGCCCTACGCGTACACGGACCACAGGTTAAGAACCATTTGGCTAAAGGATTTCAGTGCACCCCTCTGCCCTCCGATAGAGAGTATATAGCACAGTTTCAGGAGGGAAGGAAGACACAGAGTGACAGAGGTGGGTGGCAGGAGAACAGGTATTTATTTTTTTCATTTGAATCTGGGAGGAGGTGCCAAGTTATGTATACTTCCCTGTTAAACCACTGACTGTAGCAATTTCAAGCAGAAGGAGAGGATTGAGGGCCTACATAACAAAATTCTAGATGGGTAAAAAGTGAAATAAGAGATTTTTTCTCACCTCTGCTTCTAAGTGACGGACAACTTAAGCTTTGTTCTCATTGTCAATTTGATGTTAATCGGAACCCCTCAGTGAAAAACATTCCTGTTAATCATGGTTACCAATCTATGTAATATTTTTTTTTCCACCTATACAACGCACAGTTAATGAGTCAAAGTGAAACAGTGGCATAAACTGCTATTTACAACGTTACATTGATTTAGTGGAATAGAGGGCAGAACTTCTTTGTAGGAATGCTATGACAGGTATTTTTTTTGCTAAATATTGAGCTTTGTGCGACTAAAACTACTACATAATATTACTACCCATAAGAAAAACAAACGTTTTCTTGGGTTCCTAAAACGTTTTCTTTGGGTCCTGGGAGAATCGGAGCTTACTGGGCAGTATTGTATTTGGTTATTCTTATTCAACACTGTTGAATGGCCACAGTGCTAGTGGCACTTGACTCCCAGGACAATAAGGTCAAGCACACAGAGCTTCCTCGGGGAGGTGGAGAGGATTTAACAACTCGGATTTAGAGTGACATGGCAAATAACACTTGTTAACCTTGTTGTACAGCCAGTGCCACACTTTAGAAACAACAAAAGACTTTATTAACAAATAAGTAAAACAGAATAATTAAAACGAAGATATCCACACGCAAAAACCCCAACATTTTATGAGTCTGAGATACCAACTCACATTAAAATAGCGTTGCTGACTATAAGGCCAATCTCTTCATAGGGGGGTTGGATGGCATCGATTTCAGGATCTACAGAAGCAGTCTGTCTTTTACCAAAATATATTTCACATGGAATAGGACCAGGAAAGTGGCCACTAAATACAGTACACTAAATCCAACTTTAGTCCTCTGCAAGTCTTGTGCACCACACTAGGCAACACTGAGTGGGATTCCCAGGGGCTTCATTTTCTGTACTGAAAAGGAATGAGATTAGTAAACAATGGAATTGTGAAATAAATACACCAAAAAACTCACTGCCCAACCAACCAGGACCTGGGCTAGTTAAACCACTAGTCCTCCCAACATCCTTTTAGTGATGTTGACTGTCACTAGAGGGTCTGTACACCTGTGTCCATTAGAGACACAGTCCAAGGGTCTACTGGAGCAAAACTATCAGTCCAGGGCTTACTGGATAGCCTAGGTTGTTAAAAGGACCAGATCAGACTTGTGAGCCTTTACTATCAAGGTAGGTCCTAGAGTGGCTTTATTACTTTCAGGGCCTGTCTCTTGAAAGTCACCAGTTTCATCTAATTGTTTCTGGTGGCAGCGGAACACACTGGATCGTGGACAGCCACAGAAGTCACCTGTCCGGTCAGAGTGACCGGAATCTAGTCCAATAGGTTTAGATGCCAACTGCAAGGCAAAATTTGAGCCCTAAAATGGTACGGTGTACACATCCAATTTCAAAATTTCTGGAATCATAGCAATTTCCACCAGCAAACAGATACTGCACCCCACACTGGTAGTGTGACAACCCACTGCCTCCTGACCATTCAACAAGACAGAAGAAGGATGGAAAAAAAGAAGGACCAAAAGACTGAATAAAGGATGCAGAGAAGGAAGGAAATTAAAGAATTTCAGAATCCCCTAATGGGGGCAATCTCCCAAGCGACTGCCTGGTTCGCTTGCCTCATCCACTCGCTGGGAGCTGGCTGGTACATGGCTCAAGGTGGGGTGTGTTGTATTTTTCTGCCTACTCCCTTGCAAGCGATTCCATGTTCCCTTGATGGCTGTTTTTAGCCCTGCGCTTTCCTCAATAAAGACTCCATTCTGAGAGTTGTAGGGTTGGTTGAGTAAAATGTGACTGACCCCTAAAAGCAATGATTTGGGAAAGGAAAACTGGGCACTGGAAACAGAGCATCCGGCAGCCCTGAGTCACCTGGTAACCCTAGCTTCAATGCCTAAAGCGGCTTCATGAAGTTATGAAAATAAGAGAAACAGACCTTTTGTGCTAGGTATTTTGTCGGAGGTTCAGGGGCGACGTGGAATCGGAAAAACAGGGGATAGTCCCGGAGAAGGTGTGATCACAGCTCAGCACCTGGAAATTGGATCCATTCTAGCACCCACTTGTCCTGACCCCTTCCCCTCCTGAGACTCTAGAACACACAAAGCCTTTGTTTGCCCTCAAACAAACACCCAGGACAGCTCTTTGGATATAGAGCGAAATCCCTCAGAAACACATATGTGGAGGGGGTGGGGGGGGGGGGGGGGTGTAAGGAGTAGGGCAGGGAACAGACGGCGCCCAGAAGAAAGGTAGAAATGCATCGATGACAATGTTCAGCACGCGCTCTAGCGCGCACCTACCTCTGTGTGTCATCTGCGGTTTGGGTGGGGCAAAGAACAGGTTATTTGAACAACAATGTATACATCACTGAACTGCGGTTTTATTATCAAAACTATTTTCTTCAGTATTTGCTTTGAGGATTTCTTCAACTGTGTCTTCCTTTGGTTTAATAAACCAAATAGTTTGTCTCAAAGCGGCATAGCACAGACCCTCTTAGGAGAAACCAACATCAGCTCTGGCAGAGGTGCTCAACCCCACCACCCCACCCCCCTGCAGGAAGCCATGGCTTGAATGGAGTCGTAAAGGCATGGACGGGTCAAGCAGGGTCTATACTGCTCTGAAAGCAGCCCCCTGACCAAATTGTGAAAATCAAACACAAGACATGCACTTACACATAAAAGTGGGACTCGAACTGTGTAGCAACTGTGAGTAAAACAATGACTTAAACGACGGAACTAACATAGAAAACGGACAAAACGCGGACAATAGCATGCAACTTTGACGCACAGTATCATCTGTGCCACTTGCATTGTGTCCTCATGAGGCTTGCTGCACAGCTCTCACCGGCACACATATAGCGCTTACTACTCCGCCCCGACGAGGCATTGATTCGCTTTGCAGCGAGTAGTAGCACGTCAGAAATAAGCTGTCAAGAATAAAAACAATGTTGTGCCTTAGAAGTTCTCCCTTGGAAAAAAAATCTACCCTAAATCAACTGTCTTCAGGACGCAACCTTGGGATATGGGATTTGACAGCTGAGATGTGGTCCAAGCAAACTTCAAGGAACTGTGATGAACATCTATTAAGTTCTTATACACACGGGGAGTACCTATCTATGGTACATCAGGTACAGTGGCACCGGGGCCCACGGGCGTGAGAGGCCAAAACACTCCGATTCTAGCAGTGTTTTCGTATCCACATGGGCGAAGGGGCCTATTTGCTTTGATTGCATTAGGGCCCTTGACACCCTTGCTCGGCAATAGAGCCCTGCTAATCCGCCCTCAGCCAGGCTTTTACAGTTTCTACCTTACCTCCCCTCCCACTATCTGATTGCCATGAAAAATCCGTGACCAATAAAATAAATTGATTTAACCCGTCCCCTCTGCCCCCTACAGCCATTGAGCTCTTGCATGCTGTGTGGTTATTAACTGTCAGAGTCCAGGAATAGCTGCTTCGTAGGGTCAGGAATGCGACACACTGGCAGAGGTGCACGCATGCCCCTTACTGCAATATCCGGAGTCGGACGGTCAGGACTGAGGGGTATTGGGAAGCTGTATGCGAGTCTCAGTGCTGGAACGGTACGGGTAATTTAAGTGAGGACTGAGGTGCCTCAGCAGAGCTGTGAATTCGGGCCCGATACTGGGTCAGACATGTCCTTGGGGGTCAGGAAAGTAAGCGGTTAATTGTGGAGCGAGTGTGAAATGCCTTCGCCCCAAGACCAGCCCCCCCCTTCCTCCACACCTCTTGCAATAACCCTCTTCGCAGGTTACTCGCCTCCCCCTGGGAGGAGGCCTTCTCCGGAGCACCGGTGAATAGTGAGAAAAGGGAGGGGCACCCAGGCACCAACAATGGAAGGACTGGATAATGCCCCCCTACTTCTGTCTCTGCATGAACTTCCTTCCCCAAAACTGTCGCGCCTTTACTCCCTGCCTGTGAACCCCGCCAACATCCGTGGCAAACACCTTCCCGCTCTCTAACACCTAACCCCTAGCGCGAGCGTTGAGAGGGCCTGGGAAACTAAGACTGTCGGCAGCTTTTATTGAAATTCGCGCTGTAAGTGAATTCTCACATAAGAATAAACACAACAAGCACGGTCCGCTTTCACTTTCGTCTGTCGCGAAAGCTTTCTTGTCTTTATGGGGCCATGTGTTTGAAACACATGGCCCCATAAAGATAAGAAAGCTTTCACGGCAGAAGGAAGGCAGACTAGCCCATCCAAATGGGACGGCTCGGAAAGCCGGACGAAAACGTCACAAACACCTCTTTTTTAATGGCTGGCCACAGTTTAGCATAAACGGTGACGCCGGCCAATGGAAAAGAGGGGCGGGGCTTAATGCCCTTTACACAAAATACCCCAAATCATTAAATCTCGCCAGCGAGACTGCGCATGTGCGCAGCCGACGCCAGGCGAGACCTAAAAAGGACTTATGAGGACCCTCATCATTCACTGGGCCACATGTCACACACAAAATACAATAATATTTGTTAAAAAGGCACGATAACCTATGGCTTGGAAGTAAAAGGCAAGCCTAAGCTACAAATGTTGCCTATCTGCGATTTAATATGTTGCTGCATAACACAGGCACTACATTCAATTATGAAAACATTAATAAACTAAAAAGATAAGCTTATCACAAGCCACGTTTGCCAAAAAGCATAAGAACATTAAATTAAATCAGATAGCTGCCTTGCTGCTCTGGTTTAACTATCAAATTTGACCCAGGAAATTATTAGGGAAACGGATATAGCTAAAAAAAACAAACAAAAAAAAAAAACGGACTGCTGTGTATTCCAAGCCAAACCAGTTTGCCACAGAAGCACTGCTCTGGCCCTTGACCAAACAATATGTAGCCTAAAACGATCTTCTTCAGTTCCTTCTCTCCTTGGTTTGTTTGGAAGGCCTCATGGGTAAATAACGGCTGACGAATGAGAAGTGTATGTCACAATGCAGAATAGCATGTATTTATTCAGAAGTCTATGGCTGTAGATAACAAAACATAAAACGATCAGCAAAAACAAATTACTTCTGTGTCGCTTGTCCACAATGAACATTGGCTCTAAAAGCAACCCCTATGTATTGCTTACAGAAGTGCATGCATTACCCAAATTGCAACATTTACACTGTGCAGAATGAGGTTTATTTTCAAAAATCTGTTTTTTTGGCAAAGAAATTTCGGGGGTATGTAACACAACGAAAACTCACACTTGACTCTAAGTACCTTGAATCCAAACCTTGAGATAGGAGGATAGATCTTTCTCCATGGCTCCAATCAAAAGTTATAATTTACTACTAAGACTTCTTTGCAACCAGTCTCACCGAGCTTTAAAAACGTTTTTTCCCCTTCAATCATTTATCACACCTTTAATAAAACTTTGTTGGTTCAATGCCAAAAAAACAAACCAGGTGAACAAAATGCTTGATAAAATATCAGTACCATATCCTATCACAACACAGGCTCAAAAGAAGCGGGCCTTTCAAGACACACAATTTCTGCCTTGAACAAGCAAGTATGAATATACAGCCCCTCTTTAGAGAGTTATTCTAATAGAGTTAAAAACGTGGGAAAACCGGGTGTCAAACTGCACACAGAAACAATTGACCTCTCCAAACTCGGCGAACTATATTCAGTTTATTATTAACATAGTAAACCAAGGAGAAATGCACAAGAGGTTTACTGAATCAAAATGCAACACAGTACTGCAGACAATCCTAAAAACACGCAAGCTTTTATTACATTAAATCATGTTTCTCCGAGAAAGGCAGTTGGTTTCTCAAGTTACACAGAAGAACTGTAAAAGACATTCTTCTTACATAACAGAAATATTTAAGTTTGAAACTGGTAGTACATCCCTGCCAACTAATTGAATACACTACATAACTAACAGAAATGTTCTTCTGCTCCTGAAATAGATAGTAGACACTGGGCATCAGGAGCTGGAAGATATCATCGTGTGTTAGTTAGTATCCAGTACCTTGAATGCATTTGGTATGCAAATAGAAATTCAAGGCTTCCTTTGTTTACCTTTCCACTTTAGAGGGTCGGCAGTCTGGGTTTATTTGGGGTGGTGCAGATTTGTAACTTTGATGTGGTACAGCCATTATGTATCAAGAAAAAGCCAAGTACAAGGTACATTTGGATTAGTTATTATTTAACCATTTGCAATAGGACTTTTAAAGAGGAAGATGTGATCTTTGAAACAATTTGGGCAATTTGTAGGGATACAAAAACAGGGATTAAGGCAAAAATGAATGCAAGTAAAAGTAGGCTGTGATCAGAGAGAAGAGGGGGCATGGAGAGGATGGGAAGGAAGGAGATCAATTTCTCAATCCTCATTTTTTTCTTTCAAATGAAGTTTTACGTCCAAGTCAGTTTTCACACAGGGCTTTTAGGAATATTGTGGAGGCTTTTGAGGTGGAATGCAAAAACAGGTGGTGAATTACGGGGCAAGTGCAGTAAACCCATAATTATGAAGAAATGTTTCAGTCATTGAATAGCATAACTTCAATGGTCCTCAATGCAAGACACAACTAAGCTAGGAACTTGAATGTGCGTGCTGTCAAGGTTAAGATTTCTATGATTAACTAAAATCGTAACTGTGGCTCTTCAAAGCATAAACTAATAATATGCTAGCCTCTATCCAGACCCGCCCATTCGGATTTAGTGGTTTTAAAGGCATTTCTTATGAGACTGAAAGAGACAATGTTAAAAGAGCAGTAGCCTGAAATAGTGGAGTTTTGCACAAAAGTGAATTAAAACATGGCCCCTGTAGGTGCCTTCATACAAGACAATCTCTAAAATCTTATCTACATGATTTCCTTTTCAAAAACAAGTGCACAGTACAGAATCATCTCAGAAGTTATGACTGACAGCATTAGCAGCTATCGAACAGTGGGTGAGCATACCAGCATAAAGCAAACAAAACATGTAAGGTCTTTTATGCCAGCGAGCTTACCCTTTGTTTCCACAGTTAAGGGCGTTCATGGTGTGCATGTACCGTAGTCTTGAACTGAAGACAGCCTTTAAGAAATGTTAATATAATTACATTTATATAGCACTTGCCGCCACTGACAAGCGCACTGAAGCAGTTTAGAGTGAGTAGCACCTTACTTGGAACTGAGGGTTGGTAGTTCATTTGGTAGTTATTGGGGTTAGTCATGTACTCTCAAGGTAAACTGTTCGGTGGATTTACTCCAGTTTCTTTGTAATAGATTAACAGTAGTTGGATGTGATCATTAGTAGGAGCTATGCATGTTCGTACAAATACCTGGTCGGGTGAATACATAGGGTAATAGTGATTGAGTGTTAGCTTGCACGAATATGGTTTAAAGGGAGATAGGTTGTTATCCATGAAATGAAGTAAGAGTCATTTACAGATATACAATATCAGACATGAGGCAAGGAGGCTTGCAACTCAAATTACATTACACTCCAAGAAAGAAGGCATGCATTAGATGGGCGGTACAGCGAGTCAGTAGCATACAGTGCCTAACCATGTGTGCACAACTATGGAGATAAGTTTTACTGTTCATTGGCCAGGTGATTATTTTTTTATTATTGTTATCAATGTAACCCCAAACGCTCTTCACTATCTGCTACTAAAGGCCAAATTGATAATATATATATATATATATATATATATATATATATATATATATATATATATATATATATTTTCACTTAAAAAACCATAGGTTTCACGCAGGTTATAGTTAGGTGGATATTTCACTCGTAAAAAACCAATGAAATTCCCCTGTTATAGTTACTTCAGATAACTATAACTCGCGCGACCACCACTCTATCACAAGGATGATGTCATGAGTGATGCCACTGACCATGTCATGAGTGATGTAATATGTGACGTCATGAGCAGGTTTGCGGGCGTGCGAGTTATAGTTATCTGAACTAACTATAACAGGGGAATTTCATTGGTTTTTTACGAGTGAAATATCCACCTAACTATAACATGCGTGAAACTTATGGTTTTTTAAGTGGAGATATATATATATATATAGATATATATATATATATATATATATATTCACTGAAAAAACCATAGGTTTCACACATGTTATAGATAGCCGGACATTTTACTCATAAAAAAACCAATGAAATTCCCCTGTTATAGTTAGTGCAGGCAACTATAACTCACGCGACCGCAATCCTGTGCTGATGCTAATACTGTATTTAGACACTTATTTTCCTAATGTCTTCTTCCATTAAATTTTAGCTATACATATATTACAAATATTTTTTTTTCATAAAGACACATAGGTCATCAGCAGAGGATTGCGGTCGCGTGAGTTATAGTTGCCGGCACTAACTATAACGGGGGAATTTCATTGGTTTTTTATGAGTAAAATGTCCAGCTATCTATAACATGTGTGAAACCTATGGTTTTTTCAGTGAATTTGCAAGGTTATTTAAATGCTAATTCCTAACTATAACGTGTGTGAAAACTATGGTTTTTTCAGTGAATTTGTACGTTTTTTTAAATGCTAAGTTACTTTACGCCGTTCGTAGCGTGCGCGCCCACTTAACGCAGTTCGTTCCGTGCGCGCACGGTGCGCTTCGCGCACCGCACGCCCACTTTACGCAGTTCAAGCCGTGCACGCACGGTGGGCACGCGGTGCGCTACGCGCACCGCGTGCCCACGTTACGC
Organism: Triturus cristatus; assembly: GCF_964204655.1. Classification (NCBI taxonomy): domain Eukaryota; kingdom Metazoa; phylum Chordata; class Amphibia; order Caudata; family Salamandridae; genus Triturus; species Triturus cristatus. The sequence continues at coordinate 1,197,968,101 of NC_140579.1, read as the reverse complement.
TGAATGGGCCATGTACGCACGATGCGCTTCACGCACCGTCCGCACACGGAGGTCATATTATGCGCTTCGTTGTGAAAGCTAAACTTTTAAATGTTTGATTCAGTGATATGCCATGCACAAAAGGTGCCCTGCGCCAGTAGATAGTTATAGTTAGGACCGTGTTTCCATAGGAAATCCGTAACATTCTATTTGGAATAACTTTGGCGCCGATTGACGAATCCTCGCAAAATTTTCAAAATAGGTGGGGCGCTCCGCTCCGCTTGTACCCTGAAAGTCTCGGGGGGATTCGTCAAGCGGGGGCTGAGAAAAAAGGGGGGTCCCAAAACGCGTTTTTCCCATGCAATTTTCCATAGGGACCTTTAGTCCAAGGTACAGCCCAAACGGCTGAACAGAATTACTTTAAATTTGGCAAAGAGGTAGTCCTCAGGTCAGTGATGTGCCTTTTGCATATCTGGTGTCAATCCGTTCAGTAGTTCCTGAGAAAATCAAAAGTAAAATCATATATATATCTGGGCAGAGCCTAACCACACATCTCATTGTGAGATCTGATTGGCTGTCAGCACTTCATCCAAGAAGTGTTGGCAGCCATCTTGGGACCAATATACATGATAGCACCTCATTAAAAAGCCTTGCAGTTAATAGAAGATTTTAAGACTTAGTTACATTATAAATCATTTGTTGATGGTACCATACTCATTTTAGGAATTGTGGTGTGTTCTAAGGTGATTTTACCATGTGAAAAAGCCTTCTGCTGTGATATCATGAATCATGGTTGAGAGAAAACCATTTTCTCATGCTTTTCCCACAGAGGTTTGGAAGGTGATCAATAAGCTAAACTGAGAGCATATTTTCTGTAAATTCACATTATCTTTCTCAGTCATGGGAGAATGAAGTCTGACATTCTCAGTAAAACATGTACATCCAACAAGGGCAGAGACTGTCAGTTGATTCCTTTGTGTTCTACTGCAGCTTCCCAGAGTGTTCTAAAGAACAACTAGAGCGCTAACAGTCCTACTTATGACAAAAGTATGGCACACCTGAAGCCATCTTGCTTGGATCAAAGTGGTAACTCTTAAAACATTTAATTTAAAAAGGAACAAAATGAGGGGGTTCATTTTGCCATAGAAAGTATGATTAGTGCTGCAGAAAGAAAAGTTAGGGCACATTTTGAGTGACTTCTCAAATCCTCTTCCATTTCATTAAAACATTCTGACATGCAGATTGAAACATGCACTTTCAATACCAGCAGCAGACTTCCCTGGTGAGCAGTAGCTTTACTACAGTGATCTAATGAGCAACTAGAGTGCTAACATTCAGAATTTATGGCAAATGTGTGACACATCTGAATGCCTTCTTGATGGAACCAAACTAAAAATCTGAAAGTATTTCCTACTGAGGATTCTGCAATAAATGAGGAAATTTGTAAACTTCATAACAAATAAATCTCCCAAGATGGCCACCAGAGACAAAATAGCCCAAATGTAGCCCAAATATCACAGAGATGTAGCCCAAGTATAGCCCAATGACAGAATGTCCCAGAGTGTTCTTAAAAACAACTAGAGCGCTAACAGTCTTACTTATGACAAAAGTATGGCACACCTAAAGCCATCTTGATTGGAATAAAGTGGTAACACTTAAAACATTTAATTTACAATGGAACAAAATGAAGGGGTTCATTTTCCCATATAAATTATGAATAGTTCTGCAGAAAGAAAAATTAGGGCACATTTTGACTTCTCAAATTCTCTTCTATTTCATAAAAATATTCTGACATGCAGACTGAAACATACACTTTTAATACTAGCAGAAGACTTCAGTGGTGAGCAGTAGCTTTACTACAGTGATCTAATGAGCAACTGGAGTGCTAACATTCAGAGTGTATGGCAAATGTGTGACATATCTGAATACCTTCTTGATGGAATCAAAGTAAAAAACTGAAAGCATTTCCTACTGAGGAGACTGCAGTAAATGAGGAAATTAGGAAACTTCATAAGAAACGCGTTACTTACCTGTAACAGCAGTTATCCAGTATTGGTGTCTTTCATAGATGCACATGCCTGAATCATTCCCCGTCGTCGAGACGGGAGCCTCCGGTACCTAGAAAAGTAATGTCCTATAGACATACATAGAGAAAAATAGGCCTAAGGGCCTCCCCTTAGTAGCCTATCCTTGTCCTTATGTAAAAAGGACCAAACTCTTAGAGCCAGCCAATCAGCTGTCGCCTCCCTCTAGAACCTTCCTGACAGGAGCCTCAGTCCCTCAGATTTTCGTACGCACCAAGCTAGGTAGGCGTAATATAGTTAGAGAGAGACGCGAGTCCTTCCAGGGGAGGCGGGAGGGTTGCATGTGAATCTATGAAAGACACCAATACTGGATAACTGCTGTTACAGGTAAGTAACGCGTTTCTTATCCAGTATTAGGGGTGTCTTTCATAGATTCACATGCCTGAATCAGAGTAGTCAGCAACACATTATGCACATTTCTGATGTAACATGCCATATAGTCATTTTAGATAATACACATATTACCATACCAGTTTGAAACATTGGCATACGTCAATACAGTATATCAGCAAAGATGTGCATACCAGGATGGCGGGATGTTGGAAGGCTCACCTCACTGGAATAGATGGCGAAGCACCGCCTGGCCCACTGCCGCATCCTTCATAAGTTCAGCATCCAGGCAGTAGTGTCTGGAGAAGGTGTGCGGTGACTTCCACGTCGCCGCTCTACAGATGTCCAAAATCGGCACTCCAGCGAACAGCGCTGCAGATGTGGACATCGCTCTGGTGGAGTGCGTTTCCACCCTGTCTCTTAAAGGCCGTCCGGCCCCGTCATGGCAGAATGCTATCGCTGAGGAGATCCACCGTGAGATGCTCTGTTTCGTTAGAGGCATACCCAACCTTGGCCTACTGTAGGCCACAAATAGCTGTGATGACTTCCTGAAGCTCTTTGTCTTGTCTATGTAAAACTTAAGACACCTTTTGAGGTCCAGAGAGTGGAGCGTCCTTTCTGCTGCCGTGGTAGGGTTTGCAAAGAAGGAACGTAGAACCACCAGCTCATTGAGGTGAAAGTCTGAAGGCACTTTCGGTATGAACTTGGGATTTGTCCTCAGCACCACCCTGTCCTGTTTGAACTGCATGAAGGGTTCCTGAATGGAGAGAGCTTGTAGCTCGCTGACTCTCCTGGCAGATGTTAGAGCGAGCAGCAGAGCCGTTTTCCATGAGATGTACTTGATGGAAGCTCGATGAATGGGCTCAAAAGGGTGCTTCATGAGTTGGTTAAGGACCAAATTGAGGTGCCACGTCGGTGGGACCCGTCTAGGTCTTGGGAAGGACCTATATAGTCCCTTTAGGAACTGTTTGATAAGCCTACTGGACCAGAGAGACGGGCCTTTGTAAGTCCTGGTGAAACGTGAAATGGCCGCCAGATGCACCTTTATGGATGCATGCGCCAATCCCGACTGTGCCAAGTGTAGTAGATATGGCAATATCTGTTCAGGTGTGATATGGAGTGGTCTCAGGTCTTTCTCTAAACACCATACGCAGAAGCGTTACCATTTGAGAGAGTAGGTTTTGTTGGTACTGTCCGCTCTCGCTTTTGCCAGCACGTCCCTGCAGTCCTGCGGGATGTTTAAATGACAGAACTCTCTCTGCTCAGGAGCCAGGCCGATAACCTGAGCGATTGCAGGTTCGGGAATTGCACCTGCCCGTTGGACATTGTCAGCAGGTTCGGGTGCTGTTTCAGACTAATCGGTGTTCTGATGGAGAGGCGATGAAGGTCCGAGAACCAGTGCTGGCTCGGCCAGAACGGGGCAATTAGGATCAGGGTACAAGGCTCCGCCTTCATCTTCCTGAGGACCCTGGAAATCGGGAACGGTGGAAAAGCATACGCAAATACGCTGAACCAGCCTATGGAAAAGGCATTCCCGAGTGACCTTGGTTGGGGATGCCAGCTTGCGTAGTTTGGGCATTTGGCGTTCTCCTTGGTGGCAAACAGGTCGATTCCTGGGACTCCCCATTCTGAGAATATGTGAGCTAGCGTATTCTCGTCGAGCTCCCATTCATGGGAGAGGGATTTCTGTCTGCTTAGGGCGTCTGCAATGGTGTTGTCCTTGCCCGGGACATAGTCCGCTCTGAGAGTGATCCCATGGAGAACAAGCCAGTTCCAGATCTTTTGCGATTCGCGTGATAGAGTGAGCGAACGCGTTCCTCCCTGTTTGTTGAGATATTGCATCGTCGTGGTGTTGTCCGTTCTGACGAGCACCTGGGAGTTCTGGATGCGTGGTAAAAAGGCTTGTAGCGCTAGATACACAGCCCTCAACTCCAGAAGATTGATATGGAGATGCTGCTCCTGATCTGACCATTTGCCGCTTACTCGGAGGTCCTGAAGGAAAGCTCCCCAGCCTGCCAGAGATGCATCGGTGGTGATCACCAGCGGCGCTGCTGGAAGCAGGAATGGCAGTCCCATAGACAGATTCCTGGAATCTTTCCACCATTCGAGGCTCTTGGATATTCGCGGTGTTATCCTCACAATGTCTTCGAACAAACCCGTACTCTGAGTCCATTGGTTCGTGAGGGCTACTTGCAATGGACGCATCCGAAGTCTGCAGTGAGGGATGAGGAGTATACAAGAAGACATCATTCCTAGGAGTGATTTGAAGGTGCAAACTCTTAGGGACTTCCTTGATGCCACCGCCGTGGCCAGAGATATTATCTTGTTTTTCCTTTCTTCTGAAGGAAATGCCCTCGCGCATTCCGTATTCAAGGTCGCCCCGAGGAAGGTGATGCTTCTTGTTGGGGACATATAGGATTTCTGAAGATTGAGAGTCAATCCTAGATGTTGGAAAAGATTGGTGCAGGCGTTGGAGGATTTGGTTGTGCCTGCAGCTGTTGGTGCCTTTACCAGCCAGTCGTCGAGGTAGGGGAAGACTTGGTGACCCATTTGACGCAGGAAAGCTGCCACAGGTGAAAGGCACTTGGTGAAAATCCGCGGAGCGGATTTGAGGCCAAACGGCAGGAACTTGAATTGGTAGTGCTGTCCTGCCACCTCGAAACGTAGAAACTTTCTGTGCCCCCTGAGAATCGGGATGTGATAGTAGGCATCCTGAAGATCCAAAGATGTCATGAAATCTCCTTTTTCTAGAATGCCTAGTATTTCTTGGAGCGTCACCATCCTGAACGACTGACTCTTCAGGAAAGAGTTGAGTGCCCTGAGATCTAGAATGGGCCTCCACTTCTTTTCCTTCTTGCGTATAAGAAAGAAGCGGGAATAGAATCCTTTCTCCCTCTGAGCCGATGGAACCCGCTCGATCGCTCCTTTCTTCAACATCGCAGATATTTCTCGGAGTAGCAGTCGCAGATGTTTGTGTGGGAACCTGCGGGGAGGGGTTGTAGGTGGGATGGTGGTAAATTCTAGGGAATGGCCGAATCTTAGTAGTTGGAGTACCCATCGATCCGTGGTGATGAGGTGCCAATTTTCCAGGAAATGGGTCAATTTTCCTCCAATCTTTGATGAGGGAGATAGTCGCTGGACTGGCTGGAGTAACTGGTCACTGGCGTCCGCCGGTGCCCCTCTTCTGGTTTTTACCCCTGAAGTTAGATCTTCCATAAGAAGACTGCCGACCTTGTTGCTGCTTCTGCTGGTACTGGGATTTATTCTGGAAGGAATAAGAGGACATATTCTGGTAGGAACCCCTGTAGGAGGACTGGCCTCTGGATTTGTTGCCCCGAAAGGACTGATTCCTTGCCTGCAAAGTTCCAAGCGCTCTAGCCGTATCAGTGTCCTTCTTGATAGCTTGGAGCGCCTCGTCAATTTTATCCCCGAAAAGATGTTGTCCGTCGAAGGGCATGTCCAGCACCTTCGTCTGCACTTCCTGCCTGAACGATGTTGCCTTAAGCCATCCCTGACGGCGCAGGACTGCAGCCCCAGCCAGTTGACGAAAGCCTGTCATGGCCACATCTATGGCACAATCAAGGATCTCGGCCGCCGAGGTTTGGCCCTCAGAAAGTAGTGCCTTGACCTCCTCTTGAACTGCGCTTGGCAGCTCCGCTATATATGGGGCTATATCCTCCCAAAGTTGGCGGTTATAACGCCCTAACAGGGCTATGGAGTTGGCCACCTTGATGGTCATTGCCGAAGTGGTCGAAAACCTTTTACCAATCGTGTCCAACTTTCTGCCCTCCTTGTCTGGTGGGGCTGACAGAGGAGAGGAAGGGTTACGAGAGTTCTTCTGGGCCGCCTGGGTCACGACCGAATCCGGTTTCGGGTGCCCATTAAGGCAAGCTGGCAACGTGGATGGAGCCTTGTACTTTTTATCCAGGTGTGGAACAACCGCAGGTACGGAGGCCGGCGTCAGCATTAGTTTCTTTCCCTGGTCCCAGAGAAAGTCAATAATTGGGATTGACTTCGTCGTCTTCTTCGTCTGCTCCTTGAAGTCATGCAAGAAGCACTCAGTCTCCGTCGATTCCATGACCATATGAAACCGCGTCGCTGCTCGTTCAACTATCTTATGAAAACCGCCGATATCCACTGGCGGTGAATCAGCTTGGCGCGGTTGTGGGTAAGCTGGGGAGGATGCCACATACTCCTCCTCCTCGTCCTGATCCGTCTGGTCTTCCTGGACTTCCCCCTCTTCCATCTCCTCAGCCTCCTCATCCGATGACTATCACCTGAGGTGGCAGTCTCTCCTGGCAGACCTGAGTAGCTGGTCGTGTTTGCTTTGGGGCTGTCGTTGGTGGATTAGTAGTAGGCACCGGGCCCCCTGTTTCCAGTGCCGGCGATTCCGGGAAACGCTGCTTGTAGTCCCGGATAAGGTATTTGAGGTCATTAACAATCGACAGGGGAAGACATACCATCGGGGTGACCTCCGTGCGAACCTGCTCCCGGACGGGGCGTTCCTGGCCGCTCATCTCCTCCTGTTCTTCGTCCGTGCTCTGACATTTGACGTGCAGCTCAGAAGGGGAAGTAGCCTGATCAAAGAGTTCTTCCTCCGACTCCTCACTCTGAAGAATCTCCATAGGCAAATTGGTTTGCACCTTACTTGGAGACGTTGTTTCCGGTGTAATCTGTGTTCTGGTCAGTTTGCCAGATCCAGAACCCTGTACAGGATCCCCTGCAGTCTTCCGTGCTGTTGTTGACGGTGGTAGGGCCCTAGACGACATTCCTACTAGTTCGGATTTCTTCCATGGCTCAGAAATACCCATGGACGACGACGACGTCCCAGTCGACGATACCGTCGTCGACAGCATGGCCTTCGTCGACAGTGTCCCCGTCGACGATGTTTTCCTCGTCGTCGACGCCTTCGTCGTCGACTCTTCCGTCGACGGGGGGCTCCTCATCGACGATGTCGTCGTCGACAGGACAATCTTCGTCGTTGACGATGTCTTAGACGTCGACGACGGTTTTAGCAGTATAACAGACGAAATAGGTGTACCTGCTGACGACGATGAAGGGGTGGTCGTCGTCGACGAGAAGACTGACGACGCTGTCGTTGTTGACACAGTTGTCGTCGCTGTGGAGACATGACCTGGTGCCCCAACCCTTTTTTGCGCTGAGGAGGGTGTCGCAATTTTGCTGGCCGACAGGGTAGGCTTCTTAAAAGTCAGAGAGTCCTTGTCAGACACTGAAGATTTTGAAGATCTTGCCTCTGAAGACTTCTTGTGCGTCTTCATAGGAGGAGCGTCTGAGAGGCCAGGAGACGTCACTCTCGGCCTCTTCAGGGAGACTTCAGAGGTTCTGGAAAAGCTTCCCTCTGAGGATACCACACTCTCCCTGTCCTTCAGCCTGTCCAGCCAGATAAGCAGACGACCCTCTCGGTCTCTCAAGGTCTTGTGAGGGAAAGACCTACATATTTTACAGTCCTTAGGCACGTGGTCAGGATAAAGGCAATACAGGCAGAGGTCATGCTTGTCGTCCACATGTAGCCTCTTCTTCCCACATGAAGAGCAGGCCCTGAAAAGGGCTTTCTTCTGGGATTCAGACATGCCAGGAGTTTAGAAGAAATAATCACTCACTGCAGTAATAAGTGGCCTGAAGCAATCTCTGTTCAAGTCCTTGAAGAAGTAAGTCACTTAAAAAATGAACAATCTGGTTTTAAAGAAATCCTGAGGAGAACACAGGCTGGAGACTCCCTAGCACAACGTGCGGTAGAAAATCTGAGGGACTGAGGCTCCTGTCAGGAAGGTTCTAGAGGGAGGCGACAGCTGATTGGCTGGCTCTAAGAGTTTGGTCCTTTTTACATAAGGACAAGGATAGGCTACTAAGGGGAGGCCCTTAGGCCTATTTTTCTCTATGTATGTCTATAGGACATTACTTTTCTATGTACCGGAGGCTCCCGTCTCGACGACGGGGAATGATTCAGGCATGTGAATCTATGAAAGACACCCCTAATACTGGATAACAAATAAATCTCCCAAGATGGCCACCAGAGACAAAAGAGCCCAAATGCAGCACAAATATCACCCAGATGTAGCCCACATGTAGCCCAATGACAGAAGTGTGCAAAACACTTATTTTTTGTGTATTTGCAGTTTTATATAGTGCAGACTTGTCAGGTATTGGAGTGCTTTACATGAGCATTGGTTACATCACACAAGATCAAATTCATTCTGGTTGTAGACATGGGGAGATGAAGTAATTTGACCAGAATCACAGAATGTTGAGCTGAAGCAGAAACTCCAACCTGGTTCCCCAGTTGCAAAGTCTGCAGCTCTGGAAGTAACACCACATCCTCTCCCCTAGGTGCAACATTTAATCAAGTGGTCAACTGGATAAAAAAACATAAAGATTACAAATAATTTAAAAGTTCTTTGTCGCTATTTGAAAACTCAGAAAATATGTCCTCATTTTAGTTTTTTAGAGCACTAACCATAATTTTGATGCAAATAAGACCCTCTCATATATGCAATTTCTAAAGGAAATTGTTGTAATCTTGGTTTGTCCCGCCCCCCCCTTCCCTTCCTCCATATGGCATTTCCCTCTCCTGCTGTCAACGTTCTATTGCAGCCTCCTGAGACTGGTTTGTGAGAAAGGCTTTGGACTTCGTTGGTGGTGACATAATAAACCCATGTCTTACCTTATAAGGCGTCTTCATTATAACACTGGCGACGAACACTGCGTGGGAGCAGTGCACCACCATCCCCAGCTGCTCAGCACTTCTCTGTCCATCCTTTCACGGTGATGGTTCCTGTCTTGAAGGATTTTCTTACTTCACCGGAGGTTCCTGTGAGGCATGTTCCAATACTTTCGGGGTTCCCGGTCTTCTATCCAGTCAAGTGAGTGTGTCTGCCTTGATTCCAAGTGATAGACTGGCGCTGTGGCTGTTGGCTGTCTAGCTGTTTAGCGACGGTGTTACACGCTCCACAGCAACTTTACAGTTGTGCCTCACCGGATTGCTCTCACTGTGTCGTGCTCCTTGCCGGCTTTCCTGCTCCGTTGGCGCTGCTCCGTTCATGTTCCAGTCACAGGAGAGATAGCGACGGTGTTACATGCTCCACAGTACTTGTAAGTTGTGCCTCACCGGATTGCTCCTTCTGTGTCGTTTCTCCTTGCTGGTTTCCTGCCCTGTTGGCGCTGCTCCGCTCATGTTCCGGTCATTGGGGCTATGCAATCACGTTAGCGGCAGTTCACTTTTTCCGGTTCTCTTTTTGGGTTCCGGGATTTGCCTGAGGTGCTGCCGTGTGTGAGCCGATAATTGGGGTGTGTGGATACAGGAGCAACGGAGATTTCTGTCTCCCTCATTTTTCGACCACATTCTTCTGGAGTGGTTTCCGTGTCCAGGGCGGCAGAGTGTACCTCTGAGGAGATTTCTTCGTTAGAGAGCGCCCCGTGTGGCTCATATTTCTCTTCAGCAGATTCTTCGTTCTGTCAGCTGCTATTTTCTTCAAGTAAAAATTTCAATTTCGATTCCTCAGTTTCTACAGATTTTCTCTACGCTGATGGGCACAGCTTTTTCGCTTTTAATAGCGGAAATTCAAATTCCTTGTTGGGTTGTGACCTTGTCTACATGCTGATAGGCACAGCTGCGTTTTTGCCCATCAAATCTGTGTAGTGTATACAAATTCTGGTGGGTCATCCTACCACACTGTATATTGTCACAAACAAGACTTTCTCACATTTAGTGGCACTTTGAGACCATTTATCCTTTTGTAAATTGTCATTCTATTTATGTCATTGTGAAATACTATTTACATCTTTGGTTATATTTTTACCTAGTTCTTCATTACATTATTCTTGGCGGTGTGTTGTTCTAGTCAGTGTCACCCAGTATGGCTGCATTAAATATGGCGTTACCTCCGTCTTTTCTAAATGAAGAAGGGGATCCTGCCATATGTTGGAAAGATTGGAGAGTCATATTTGAGTCTTATTTGATTGCGATAGGAGGAGAAAAAATTTCTAATTTCAGGAAACAACATATTTTGCTACATAATTTAGGAGTAGAGTGTAGGAAAATTTATAACAATTTGGAAGGACCTGATACTGAAGAGGAAGGAGGTAGTGATGGTGATTTCAATGTGTATTTGGCTACAATGAATAAGTTAGAGAAACAGTTTGGTAAAGCGATAAATGTGGTATTGGAGAGACATACATTTTTCTCAAGATCTCAAGGCAAGAGTGAAAAAGTCAAATCGTACATTGCAGCTCTTAAGGGGTTATCCAACACTTGTGGGTTCGAAGGGCTAACTGATTCGCTCATCAGAGACCAGTTGGTCAGATGTACAAACAACCATAAAATCCAAGAGAAACTGTTGACAGGGAATCCTGATCTTAAACAAGCAGTGGAAATAGCTTTGAGTGTTGAACACACAGCGGAGTGTATAAAAGAAATTAATGTGGGGGATGATGTCAAATGTCAAGAAGTGAATGCTATTGTCAAGCAAGATCGATCAAAGGAAAAGGAGGTTAAACAAAAAAATATGATAACTTCAAGTGTCAAAATTAAATGTTACAGATGTGGTAACCCTGCACATTTAGCTAATAGTCCTTCCTGCCCTGCCAGGAGTGCTACATACCATAATTGTGGCAAGAAAGGACACATAGCCAGGGTATGTAATGATAATTCTAAGTGAGTTTCCTTGATTGATTCAGAAAATGGACCTGCTGACAATAAGTTGATTTTTCAGGTTGAAGAGAAGGATAGTACAGTTAAATTTCCGGAATGCACCATCACTGTAGACAACAAGTTGGTAAAAGTTTTTGCAGACTCATGCTCCCCATACACATTGTTAGATGGCAAAGTATTTGAAGGATTATTTCCCAATAAATTAGGAACTCTTGAAGAAGCTGATATAAAACCCAGAGGGTATGGGGGAGACCCTATCTCGCTGCTGGGGATGACTACCATGAGAATTGAGTACAAAGGCAGAAGCACAGTTGGGAAAATCTATGTATCAGAGAAAGGGTCAAATTTAATTGGTTGGAGACATCAAAAAGACCTAGGTATGAAGCTAGATCCCAACAGCACTGACCAAGTCCTATTAGTGGATAGATAAGTGTGTGGACAAGTTATCTGTGAAGAATTCCCGGAGGTTTTCACTAATAAATTAGGCCTACTTAAGAACTACCAGCATTGTATAAAACTTAAAGACAAGGCTAAAGCCATTGCACATAAAGTGAGGCCTATTCCTCATTTAATGCATGAACCTTTACAAAAAGAACTAGACAGACTGCTTGAGTTAGGGGTCATAGAACCCATTGAGTGTTGCCAATGGTTATCTCCCATTGTAATCACGTCCAAGGCTGCCAGCAAAGATATTAGACTTTGCATTGATCTTATGGACTTAAATAAAGAAATTTGGGTAGATAGGCACCCGCTACCCAGAATACATGACATTCTTACATTAATTAAAGATGCCAGTCATTTTAGTGTCCTTGATTTATCATCAGCCTACCATCAGGTAGAGTTACATCCAGAGTGTAGACATCTAACCTCTTGTTACACCAACAGGGGAGTTTCAGTATCTCAGAATGCCTTTTGGGCTAGCCTCAGCGGCAGCTGCATTTCAAAGAATCATGCAGCACGCACTCAAGGATGTACCAGGCACGATGTGCTTTCAGGACGATATTTTGATTTTTGGTAAAAATGATTTTGAACACAATGACAGGTTGAGGAGTACCCTGGAAAAATTGAGCCAAGCAGGTCTTACTTTAAAAAGAGACAAATGCCAAATATGTGTAAAGTCTGTAGAGTATTTAGGACACACCATTTCCAGTGAAGGTATTAAACCCAAAATGAACTTGGTGGAAGCAATACTAGAAGCAGCTGCTCCCACCAATGTAGAGGAAGTGAAATCCTTTCTAGGGTTAACCGAATATTATCCTAATTTATTCAAAATTATGCCAGCAGAGTAGAACCGTTAAGGAATCTTCTTAAAAATAAAACACCATTTGTGTGGAATGAAAACTGCAAGGGAGCTCTTGCAGATATAAAAAATTGTATTACCCAAGCTCCTTTCCTGGGTAGGTTTGATCCCACGAAAACCACTTACCTTTCCACGGATGCCAGCAATAAAGGGTTGGGAGCCAGTCTTACCCAAAAAGTAGGAAACACTGAGCAAGTGATAGCTTTTGCATCTAGAACCCTAAAAGGTGCTGAACAAAACTACTCTGTCATCGAGAAGGAAGCGTTGGCTTGTTTTTGGGCTGCAAACCATTTTAAATTCTTCCTTTGGGGGATACCGTTTACTATCAAGACGGATCACAAACCACTCACATACATATTCACGACCAAAGGTTCTGCTAGGTTAACCCCGAGGATAGCTAAATGGATGATAGGTTTAGAAGGGTTCAATTTAAAAGTAGAATATGTACCAGGGAGAACCAATGTAATTGCTGACTTCCTTTCTCGTTCCCCTTTGAAGGTTATTGATGAGGTGAAGGAGGAGGGGAGTGATGTAATAGTGCTAGAAGTAACAGGTTTGACTAAGGAAGAGTGGGATGAACAACAAGAACTTGACAACACATTAAAAACAATAAAAGAACATCCGTAAGGGTTGGCCAGAGCAAAAGAGCATGTTAACTGACCTGGTTGGAAAATTCTGGGAAGTTAGGCACGAAATGGTTTGGTTGAATTCAATGCAACTATATATAGGGGGGAGAAAATCGTACCCCCTGAAGGTATGAGGAACAAAATCATAACCCTAGCACATGTGGGTCATCTAGGGCGGAGCTTAACAAAAAATAAAGTAAGAGAAGGTTACTGGTGGCCTAGCATGGACAGAAGGGTAGAGGAAGTAGTAAAAAACTGTGTGGAATGTGCCAAGAGTGACAAGACTATGTCTACGAGGAAACCTCCACTATCACCGGTTGATGTTCCTGACCGCCCATGGTCCAAACTGGCATTAGACATTATTGGGCTGTTGAATCTAAAACAAGCCACAGACCGTTTTATCCTGGTCCTTATAGACTATCACTCAAGATGGGTGGTAACCACTTGGGTGAATATGATGGATACCAAGATCTTAATCCAGTTCTTAAGGGAAACTTGTTATGAAGAGGGAATACCGGATGCCATTGTGACGGACAATGGAGTCCAGTTTACTTCAGAATTGATGAAGAAATTTTTGGCGGACCTACGCATCAGCCATTTGAAAACAGCGTTGTATTGTCCGAGAGCCAATGGACTAGTGGAACGTATGAACAGAGTCATTAAAGAGTGCATACAAAGAGCAGAGGCCACTGGTATTGCTGCCAAACATGCTCTACAGGAAATTATATGGTCGTACAGAACGGCACCCAACACAGTCACACATATATCACCATTTGTGTCTTTGAAAGGAAGGAAACCTAAAATCAATCTCACAGCAGGGTGGTTGTGTAATACCTACAACTGCAACATAGACAGGTTGGACATTGCGAGGAAAATTAGAAAGCAGCAGGAGAAGTATAAATTGAGGTATGACCAGAAAAAGAGCGTCAAGGTACCTTCAATGGAATCAGGTGACTGGGTCCGTATAGACTTTCCACCGGCTAGAAGAAGGAGTTCTTCCAGATTTTCTGAGCCTATCAAGATTGCAAGTGTTGGAAGAAATGCTGTCCATTTGGATAATGGACATACATGGGGTATGGACAGAGTGGTAAAATCTAACCCTCCACGAAATAATGGTGGAATTGATGCACCTTTGCCTAGTAACCAGGACAGTGTCCGCAGTTCCACAAGAAACACCACAAGTCCTGTTTGGCACAAAGACTATGTTATTACATAATGTTGTGTTTATCAGTTATACTTTTTAAATCCTGTTGCTTTGTTGTTTTCCGTTGCCCAGGGAGATGTGTTGTAATCTTGGTTTGTCCCGCCCCCCCCCCCTTCCCTTCCTCCAAATGGTATTTCCCTCTCCTGCTGTCAACGTTCTATTGCAGCCTCCTGAGACTGGTTTGTGAGAAAGGCTTTGGACTTCGTTGGTGGTGACATAATAAACCTATGTCTTACCTTATAAGGCGTCTTCATTATAACAGAAATACTCTAGGTATTACAGTTTTGATTACATCAAGATGACGTCAGGCGTTCCACACTTTTGTAATAAATATAGAATGTTGGCAATCTAGTGGTTCATTGGAATACTGTTGAGAGGCAGAGGCCAGGGGCACGGACTTTGAAAATTGAAGGCAGGTAGGAGAGTGCAGAGGCAACAATTTGACCACACTAGGCATGCAGGAAGGGCAGTGGCAGCACAACAGACTATGGAGGGCAGTGGAAAGGGGGGCAGGGGCAACAAACCAACAATACAGGACTGGCAAGAGAGGCTGTGGCAATATAATAGACCATTGTGGGCAGAAGGAAGAGGCAGTGGTAGTACAACCATACATGCCAACAGACCCGTTTCAGCCAGGAAACGTCCAATGTTTTTAAGCTCAAATGGGCTTTACTTGATCTGTCTCCTGGCTACAATCTCCTCTTTTTCAATGTAACTCAAAGGGGAAAATCAATACCCCAGTTTTTTTTCAAAATCTCCCTCTTACCAAGTTCAAAATGTTTGCAAGTATGGTACATTGGATCATGGTAGGCAGGAGGAATTGGGGTAGGGACATGGACTCGGATAACAGAGGACAGGAGGGACATGGAGGTGCACCAAACTTACCCTACAGGGCAGGCATCAAGGAGTGCAGCACAACAATCCATGGAAAGCAATAGGGAGGGACAGGACCATGCACATGGACAACAGAGAACAGAGGGGAAAGAGGCAATGGTAGCTAGCTGACCATAATGGACAGACAGGAGAGAAAGCTGCAGCATAACAGACCATAAAGGGCAGGAGCAGCAAGATGACCATGGAGGTCAGGCAGTATGGGCACTAGAAACAAGACACACCATGGAGAGCAACAATGAGACTTTGATGTCATACACACAGACCATGGAGGGAAGGTGGGAGGGGCAGGGGCAGCTAGCTGACCACACAGGGAAGGTGGGAGGGGCCATGGCAGCACAGAAGACCATGCATGGCAAGCGGGAGGGTTAGTGGCAGCACAATGGCTATGATGGGCAAGAAGGAGGGTGCATGGGCATGCACAGGACCATGGAGGATAGAAGGGAGGGTCAGGACCTGGGCACAGACAAGAAAGTTCAGGGGAAGGGGCCTCACAACACACCGCACGGGGCAGGCAGGAGGAGCAGTTGCAGCACAACAGACCAGGGAGGGCAGAAGGGTGTGGCAGTAAAATGGACCATGGAGGACAGGAGGAAGAGGATAGGGGCATGGCATGTGGACAGGCAGGGTGGAGGTGGCAGGGACAGGTTACAGTCATCTGACAATGCTAGGCAGGTGGGAGGGAAGTGGCAGCTCAACAGAACAATCAGAGTAGATAGGAGTGGCAGGTCCATGGGATGGAGCAGGGGCATGCACAAAGACATAGGATGGCAGGGGGAAGGAGAATAGGGGCAGCAAGCTAAGCACAGAGGCTAAGCAGGAGGTCAATGATGGGCCATAGAATTGGGCAATGGAGGGCAGGAGGAGTGGACTGGTACATCATGCTAAATGGAGGGCAGTGGCAGCACATCAGACCATGCATGGCAGGAGGGAGGAGGCTAGTCCATGGATTCAGACAGCAGAGGATAGGGAGGAGGTGGATGGGGCAGCAAGCTAACTGTTCAGAGAAGGTGGGTATTAGGAACTTTGTTTTTAAAATGTGTGCCTGTGTGAACTACTTAAAATATGAACAAGTATGCAGCATAATCTCACTTTTATTCAGGAAGAAGAGGACGTTTGTGACTGTGACTCCGGGCTCACTTGGCAGAAACACCCCCTGACCCTCCACCCCCCCATCGCAAAATGTAATGTCCGTGAAAAGGGTAGGTGGACACAGTGTTATATAGAACATAGTCCTGAGAGCACGATTGAAAATGAAAACTAGATATAGTATATGGTATAAACTATGCACCAAAGAGTGTGATATAAGATGAACCGGGGCGTGAAATATAATATGCAATACATTGTGCGCAATGACAGATTCATTGGAGAGCGCGAGATAGCACAGGCACTAGCTCGTGCTATGCGATATGCGCCTTGGAGTGTAATATGCACAGGGCAGTGTTGTGTAACCTAACTAGTCTCTAAAGTTGTAATATAAAATATGTGCTGGGGAGTGTAACGTTGCATATGCACTGTGACAAAGATATGGATCCCAGATTGTAATATGTATGGCATAACGCTGTGCGTTATAACATAGGCATCGAGGAAGGCACGTTAGATGGGGCAATATAACCCGTGCGAAGGCAAGTGTGGCACGACCTATTCACAGGGTGGTGTTACAGTGCACATGGGCTAGAGAGTGTCATAGCATACGCACTAGCTGGTGGAATACAACACAGAGGTGTGAGGCACTCGGCGGGCACTGGTGGGTGTAACACAGCATTGGGCTCAGCCAAGAGCACACTGTGACTCAAGTGAGGTTCGTCCCCTTTCCAGAGAGTAAAATAAAAAGTATTACACATCAGGCGGTGGATGTGTGTTTTATTAACCGCGAGGGGGGTTTATTGCATTGTTTGGTCGAATTTTTGTCGAATCTCCTTTGAATGGCTTGGTGTGCGTGTATATTAAATGTGCCCGTCAATAGCTACCCATGTTTGTATAAATAAACGACAAGGGTGTCTACTTGGAGAGTACCCACCGGCGGGGGCGCCGGGATTAGGCACGGTAGGGCGTCAGACACGTCAGAGCTTCACTAGCGGTGTAAATACATTCCATGTGGATTCATTCTATGCATAGTTGCCTTTTAATGATTATCACGCAAATCGTCACGGTGATAGGACATGCTGGACAAACCGTATGTACCTAAGTGTTTCTATAAATATATATATTTTTTTTTTAAATTATAAAAAACAAAGGCCGGCCCTGGGGATGGGGTCCCCGGGGCCATAAGTGGCCTGAGGAGGGGGGCAACGCAGCCCCCTCCTAAAGAAGAAAAAAAAGAAAACAAAAAGAAAAAAAAGGGCCTTGACCCGGGGGTTGGTGTCCCTGGGGCCGATTAAGGCCTTGGGAGGGCCAAATTTTTTTTTTTTTAAACAAAAAAATTAGGGTGCAGGCCCTGGGGGATGGGGTCCCCAGGGCCAGTAAATTAGAAAAAGGGGGGCCACACAGCCCTCCTTCTTAAAAAAATAAATAAAAGACAGGCATCGCGCCGGAGGCCACGCCCCCTCCTAGCAGCACTCTGCAAATGCACCCCCTGGCCAGTTGTAAGTTGGGGAATCAATTCCCCCCGCAATACTGAGGGTCCCTGAGGGCCAACTAGCCCAACAGGTATCTCCAGTATGCGCCAGGGAGCTGCGTGGCAGACAGGTGTTCTGAGGCCACGCCCCTTTTTACACCTCTATGCATCGCAGCTCTGTGGCGCTTACTGGAGGTACCTAGTGGGCTAGTTTGACCCTAGGGACCCTTAGGATTCAAGGGGACTTAATCTCTCAACTTAGAACGGCCACAGGGTGCGTTTACACAGTGGTGAAGGGAGGGGACGGGGCCTGAGGTGACGTGTGCAAACACGCCCTGTGGCGCGTTTTAAGAGGTAGTTTTAATCACCTGCCCTATTATATACTAGGGGCTTACAGAGGAGGTCATGCTAATCACAGGGGGACCCCAACGCATAATGTTCCCTAGTGTATGTAGGTGTTTTCACTGTATTCTAAGTGTCTTTTAACATAGCACTGGCTCTAGGACTGGTTAGTCAGACTCAGTTACCACCAGTATCCGTCTGAAAAAGTTGAGGGTACAGGATGATTTTGCAACAAGGCTTCTTTCTGCTCTTCTGTTTGTTCTTTCTGCACGTTATCCTTCTTCCTGCACTTTTCTTCGTCTTTGAGGACTTCTGTTGCTTCTTTCTGCATTACTTTTTTTTCCTTTCTGTGCATTTTTTCTTCTTTCTTCACATGTCCTATCTCTGTAGCCATAGTTAGAAATTAGCACTTAAAAAACCTTTGAAATTCACTGAAAAAACCATAGGTTTCAGGCACGTTATAGTTAGGAATTAGCATTTAAAAAACCTTAGAAATTCACTGAAAAAAACCATAGGTTTCAGGGGCGTTATAGTTAGCTGGACTTTTCACTCGTACAAAACCATTGAAATTCCCCCGTTATAGTTAGTTCAGCTAACTATAACTCGCGCGCCCGCAATGCACTGCTGATGACATCACATATTACATCACTCATGACATGGTCAGTGACATCACTCATGACATCACTGATGACATCTCAAATGACATCACTGATGACATCTCAAATGACATCACTGATGACATCATCCAGTGAATGTGTGTTTTTCTGAAAATTACATATGTTTTAAATATGTATATCTCAAGGTCGATGGAAGAATAAATGGGTATATAAGTGTCTAAATGGATGATTTGTTTTTGAAAAATTGATTGTATAACTGACTGATTAAGTGTATCTTAGTGAATACATGGCTTAGTGAGTAATGTTTAAATATGTAAATATCTGTATCAGTCTCTCACTTTGTGTAGAAGTGGCTGCATGGGTTGGTGAGTAGCTACATGAGTGTCTATATAGGTTATTAGTTGGTTTTTTGAGTATCAGAATGAGTGTCTGTATGGTTCAGTGGGGGTATTACGTAGTGCATAAGTGCATGAATGAGTGACTAACTGTTTGTATGTGTTGAAGACAGCATGTGTGCAGGACTGTATTGGTGGATGAGTGTGTGCATGGGTGTGTTAGTGAGTAAATGGCTGTCTCAATAGTGTCTTTATGAGTAACTACATATGTTTTAAACTAGTATATGTGACTATTGGTGTATATAAGTGAGTATATGTGAGAGTGAGAGATTGAAAGAGTTCCTGTATGAATAAGTATGTGTTTATATAAGTGATTGTTTAAAAGACTAAGTATGTGTAAGTTTCTGTAGAAGTAAGTGTGGTGGTGTGTGTATAACTGTATATGCAAGTAAATGGATGTTTGATTCTTTATTAGCATGAGTGACTATGTGTGTGAGTAACTCTATGGATGAGTGGCGTTGTGTAACAGGATGTATAGGTGTATGAGTACATATAATGAGTGAGTACATGTATGAGTGACTGTATAGGACTGTTGGTGAATGAGTGGATGTGTATGTGGATCTTAGAATTACTGAATAGGTTGTTGTAACTGATATTGGTATGTCCATTGTTTTGAAAATTTTAGTTTCTATTTTTGAATGTGTGTATCCCAAAGGTTATATTAGGGGGAGAGGAGGTCTGCCACTCTATCACAAAGATGATGTCATCAGTGATGTCATTTGAGATGTCATCAGTGATGTCATGAGTGATGTCACTGACCATGTCATGAGTGATGTAATATGTGACGTCATCAGCAGTGCATTGCGGGCGCGCGAGTTATAGTTAGCTGAACTAACTATAACGGGGGACTTTCAATGGTTTTGTACGAGTGAAAAGTTCAGCTAACTATAACACCCCTGAAACCTATGGTTTTTTTCAGTGAATTTCTAAGGTTTTTTAAATGCTAATTCCTAACTATAACGTGCCTGAAACCTATGGTTTTTTTCGTTGAATATATATATATATATATATATATATATATATATATATAAATAAAACCTACTGACAGCCTCCAGTAGGTAGTTATAGTTAGGACCTATTTTCCATAGGAAATCTGCAACATTTTATTTGGAATAACGTTGGCGCCGTTTGACGAATCTTCGCAAAATTTTCCAAACTTTTTGGTTCGTCAAGGGGGGCCGAGAAAAAAGGGGGGGGTCCCAAAACGTGTTTTCCCCATGCATTTTCCCATAGGACCTGTTGACGCAGCTACAGTCCGAACTGCTGAACGGAATTACACCAAATTTGGCAAAGAGGTAGTCCTCAGTTCAGACTCGTGCCTTTTGCTTAAATGGTGTCAATCTGTTCAGTAGTTCCTGAGAAAATTGGATAGATATATCTGGGCGGAGCCTAACCACACATCTCATCGTGAGATCTGATTGGCTGTCAGTACTTAATCCAAGGAGTGTTGGCAGCCATCTTGGGACCAAGATACATGATCGCACCTCATTAAAAAGCATTGCAGTTAATAGGTTTTAAGACTTTAGTTACATTATAAATCATTTGTTGATGGTACCATACTCATTTTAGGAATTGTGGTGTGTTCTAAGGTGATTTTACCATGTGAAAAGCCTTCTGCTGTGATATCATGAACCATGTTTTAGAGAAAACTATTTTCTCATGCTTTTCCCACAGAGGTTTGGAAGGTGATCTATAAGCTAAACTGAGAGCATATTTTCTGTAAATTCACATTATCTTTCTCAGTCATGTGAGAATGAAGTCTAACATTCTCAGTAAAACATGTACATCCAAACAAGGGCAGAGACTGTCAGTTGATTACTTTGTGTTCTACTGCAGCTTCCCAGAGTGTTCCAAAGAACAACTAGAGCGCTAACAGTCCTACTTATGACAAACGTATTGCACACCTGGAGCCATCTTGATTGGAATAAAGTAGTAACTCTTAAAACATTTAATTTACAAAGGAACACAATGAGGGGGTTCATTTTGCCATAGAAATTATGATTAGTGCGCAGAAAGAAAAATTAGGGCACATTTTGAGTGACTTCTCAAATCCTCTTCTATTTCATTAAATAATTCTGACATGCAGACTGAAACATGCACTTTCAATACCAGCAGCAGACTTCCCTGGTGAGCAGTAGCTTTACTACAGTGATCTAATGAGCAACTAGAGTGCTAACATTCTGAATTTATGGCAAATGTGTGACACATCAGAATGCCTTCTTGATGGAATCAAAGTAAAAACCTGAAAGTATTTCCTACTGAGGAGACTGTAGTAAATGAGGAAATTAGGAAACTTCATAACAAATAAGTCTCCCAAGAACGCCACCAGAGACAAAAGAGCGTGTTGTAATTTAACAGTAATGTGGTTTTCATGTAATGGTTCGTTCCGGCCCTCCCCGTCCATCCCCAGTTATTGGTCCCCTCCTGGGAGTTTATGTTAGAATGTTGGAGTACCATGTGAGATGGAGAGTGGATGATCAGAATAAAGGACACTTGGACCTACCTGCTATGGAGTCTGTATTTCCTTTTAAGTTATAACACTGGCGACGAGCTGTGAAGGGGGCAGCTGATCATCTCCCCTTTGTTTACTCCCTCCTTTATTAGTTGTCGTAAAGCACCTCTCCTGGAACTTGCTCCGCCAAAAGTGAGGTCCACTGAACAGTACGAGCATTGTGTGCAGTTACTCTTCGTACACCTTGTCTCCTGTGTGAATCAGGATACCTTCAAAGTACTCCTGGCTGTTCCTGCGGTGTTTTTGGCTGGTTCGCCACTGGGAGATGTCCTCACCCTGATGTTGGGCTTCACTGGCATCATCTGTGTGGCATCTGATGAGCAGTTTGGTGTGGTATCCTAGGAGCGGCTGGGCTTCGTTAAGTAATACCTCCACAACTTTTGCCTTTCACGTGGAGAAGTTTTCAGCCAGAGGTTGGGGCGGATCTGTGCCGTGTTGGCTGCTACTGTTGCTGGGATGCCCGTTAGCCGGCTTCCACAGGACTCACCCCAGCCTCCAGAGGTCCGTAATTTGTGCAACAGGATTCTCCTCAGCATCGGCGGTCCAACTCTAGTGGGCCGGTCATTTCCTTAATTTACGCTTCCTTCCGGCAGTCGGAGGTCTGGCGCCTCAACCGCTAGAGGGCCTTGCCGGCTCCAAGACCCTTTCAGTTTCTCCTCATTATCGGCGCTCCAACCCCAGAGGGCCGGTCTTGTACAAGATTACCAGAGAGCTTTCTTCCGGCTGTCGGAGTCCCAGCGCTCCAACAACTAGAGGGCCGTGCCTGCGCCGATCACTCAGTAAGTTTGTCAGCTGAGGTCCGGCGCTGCTTGCATCCAAGGGGAATGGACAAGGTATTCGTCTTTGTGTGGACCTCCGCTTACTAAACGACAATATTTGGGTAGAGAGGTTTCCTCTCCCCATATAAATGAGATGCTAAGTACAATGGGGAAGGCATGTTTTTTTTCAGTCATTAATTTATCCATGGCCTATCATCAGGTCGAACTACTCCCTGAGTCAAGACCTTTGACAGCTTTTACTTCACCTTTTGGGGCATATATGTTTAGAAGAATGCCGTTTGGCATCGTCTCAGCGGCTTCCATTTTTCAAAAAATAATGCAACAGGTCCTTAATGGTGTCAAAAACACACTCTGTTTCCAGGATGACATACTTATTTACGGGTCGACAGAGGAAGAACATGACATGACCCTCAATACGGTGTGTCACAAACTCTCAGAAGTGGGGTTAACAGTTCGACTGGATATATGCAAGATTAAAGTCACATCTGTTGACTATTTGGGCCATACCATATCCAAAGAAGGTTTTAGGCCCAAATACAGTTTAATCCAAGCAGTCAAGGATGCTCCGCACCCATCGAACAAAGAGGAACTGAAATCTTTCCTAGGTCTAGTGGAATATATGTCCAAATTCGTAAGACATTTTGCTGACCTATGTGATGGCTTACGCGAGCTTCTCAAGAAAAACAGTGTTTGAATGGGAGGAAAGACACGGTGAGATGGTTGAAACGATAAAACATCGTATTTTAGATTCTCCAGCTCTTGGCACTTTTGATCCCAAGAAGAAGACTGTATTGACTACAGATGCATCTAACAAAGGGTTAGGAGCTATGCTTTCTCAGAAAGGAGATGGGGAAGAGACAGTCATAGTGTTGGCATCCCGAACACTTAGCTCATCAGAACGCAATTACTCAGTTATTGAGAGGGAGGCGTTGGCATGTTTTTGGGCTGTGCACCATTTAAAAAAAATTCTGTGGGGTACAAAATTTGTTATACACACGGACCACAAACCTTTAACTTTCATGTTTTCACCCAAACATGCTCAAAATATGTCTCCCCGGATAAGTAAATGGGTCCTAGGTCTGGAAAATTACTGTTTTAAAGTGGAGTATTTACTAGGTCCAGAAAATGTGATTGCTGACTATTTATCTAGATCACCTCTCAAAGGCAATCAGAGCGAAGAATCGCTAGATGTACCCATATTTCCCATTCATCTAGCTTCTCTAACTAATGATGAGTGGGATAAGGGAATGAAGGAGGATGTAGCCATGGAGACATTAAAAGAATTCATCATTAAAGGATGGCCAGAAAACATTTAGTAAGTTCCCGACATTATTAGAGACTTTTGGGAAGTGAGACTATAACTATTCCTCATATCTGGTCTCATACACCGTGGTGATAAAATCATTCTGCCCATGTGTATGAGGAATAAAATAATTGATCTAGCCTATGAAGGGCATTTGGGCACGAGTCTCACTAAAAACAAGGTTAGGAGCTGTTTTTGGTTTCCTAAAATGGATTCCATGAGTGAGATAAAGGTTAAGGGGTGTGTCAGTTGTGCTAAAAGTGATAAGAGTAAGATTTCTCACAAAGCTCCTTTGGCCCCGGTCAGTGTTCCAATGACCCCATGGACCAAATTGCCCATGGATATCATTGGTCCTATGGAAATGCTGGGTCCGCAGAAGAGGTTCATGTTTGTTCTGGTGGATTACACCTCTCGTTGGGTCAATTTCAAATTTACAGCATCTACCACAACGAACAGTCTCATCTCTTTTTTGAAGAACATCTGTCTATGAAGGTATTCCTGCTACTATTGTCCGAAAGCCAATGGCTTAGTTGAGAGAGTGAATCGCATGGTGAAAGAACACATTCAACTTGCTATCACAAATGGGTTCAATGTAGAAAACTCATTAAGAGAGTAGTTGTGGGCATACCACACCGCTCCCAATGTTGTTACTGGAGTATCTCCTTTTGTGTTCCAGAGAGGGAGAGAGCCTAGTACCAAAATGTATCCTAGATGGTTGGGAAGTGGGAAAAGTGTTTGGCCTGATCTAAGCCAGAGCAAAGAGAAAGTAGAGTGGCATTAACAGAAATACAAGGTTTGGTATGATGTCAAACATGGTGTCAAAAATGTAGATTTTGAATCAGACACTCCGGTGATGGTCAGGAAACCAACTCATGTGCCACCTGGGTCGAGTAAGTATGGGGACTTCCATACGGGTGGACAAGTCTGGCAGGAATGTAGTTCGTCTGAAAAATGGTCAGACATGGAGTAAGGATAGAATTGTGAACAAATCGTGAGCTTAGTGTCTGGTAATCCTCCCCTACATAGGGAGATGTGTAATTTAACAGTAATGTGGTTTTCATGTAATGGTTCGTTCCGGCCCTCCCTGTCCATCCCCAGTTCTTGGTCCCCTCCTGGGAATTTATGTTAGAATGTTGGAGTAACATTCCTGTGAGATGGAGAGTGGATGATCAGAATAAAGGACACTTGGACTTACCTGCTGTGGAGTCTGTATTTCCTTTTAAGTTACAACAGAGCCCAAATGCAGCACAAATATCACCCAGATGTAGCCCACATGTAGCCCAATGACAGAAGTGTGCACAACACTTATTGTTTGTGTACTTGCAGTTTTATATAGTGCAGACTTGTCAGGTATTGGAGCGCTTTACATGAGCATTGGTTACATCACACAAGATCAAATTCATTTTGGTTGTAGACATGGGGAGATTACGTGATTTGACCAGAATCACAGAATGTTGAGCTGAAGCATAAACTCCAACCTGGTTCCCCAGTTGCAAAGTCTGCAGCTCTGGAAGTAAATGTAAATGTCCAGTATTTGTAAAGCGCGAACAATTACCCGAAGGTGTCAAGGCGCTGGGGGCCGTTGGGAAGATTAAGCGAGCTATTGCCCAGAGTCACATGGTGCTGGGCAGACCCCTGCCGCCGGAGCCGGAGATCGAACCGTTATCCCCAGTTTCCAGCGTCACTCGCCCTGGCCGCTGTGCCACACCTCTTCCACAAGTAACACCACATCCTCTCCCCCAAGTGCAACATTTAATCAAGTGGTCAACTGGATAAAAAAAACAAAGATTATAAATAATTTAAAAGTTCTTTGTCGCTATTTGAAAACTCAGAAAATATGTCCTCGTTTCAGTTTTTTAGAGCACTAACCATAATTTTGATGGAAATAAGACCCTCTCATATATGTAATTTCTAAAGGAAATGCTCTAGGTATTACAGTTTTGATTACATCAAGATGACGTCAGGCGTTCCACACTTTTGTAATAAATATAGAATGTTAGCAATCTAGTTGTTCATTGGGATACTGTTGAGAGGCAGAGGCCAGGGGCACGGACTCTGAAAATTGAAGGCAGGTAGGAGAGTGCAGAGGCAACAATTTGACCACACTAGGCAGGCAGGAAGGGCAGTGGCAGCACAACAGACTATGGAGGGCAGTGGAAAGGGGGGCAGGGGCAACAAACCAACAATACAGAACTGGCAAGAGAGGCTGTGGCAATATAATAGGCCATTGTGGGCAGAAGGAAGAGGCAGTGGTAGTACAAGCATACATGCCAACAGACCCGTTTCAGCCAGGAAACGTCCAATGTTTTTAAGCTCAAATGGGCTTTACTTGATCTGTCTCCTGGCTACAATCTCCTCTTTTTCAATGTAACTCAAAGGGGAAAATCAATACCCCAGTTTTTTTTTCCAAAATCTCCCTCTTACCAAGTTCAAAATGTTCGCAAGTATGGTACATTGGATCATGGAAGGAAATAGGGTAGGGACATGGACTTGGATAACAGAGGACAGGAGGGACATGGAGAGGTGCACCAAACTGACCCTGCAGGGCAGGCATCAGGGTTTGCAGCAGCACAATACACCACACAGGGCATGCGGGACGGGAGTGCAGCACAGCAATCCATAGAAAGCAAGAGGGAGGGGACAGGACCATGCACATGGACAACAGAGAACAGAGGGGCAAGAGGCAATGGTAGCTAGCTGACCATAATGAACAGACAGGAGAAAAATCTGCAGCATAACAGACCATAAAGGGCAGGAGGGACGGATCACGAGCATTACAATGGAACAGACAAGCCAGGAGGGAGGGAGTAGGGGTCTGCACATGTAAACAGAGGGCTGGGGTAAGGGGGCAGGGCAGGAGCAGCAAGATAACCATGGAGGTCAGGCAGGATGGGCACTAGAAGCAAGACACACCATGAAGAGCAAGAGTGAGACTGTGATGGCATACACACAGACCATGGAAGGAAGGTGGGAGGGGGTCAGGGACAGCTAACTGACCACACAGGGAAGGTGGGAGGGGCCATGGCAGCACAGAAGACCATGCATGGCAAGTGGGAGGGTTAGTGGCAGCACAATGGCTATGATGGGCAAGAAGGAGGGTGCAGGGGCATGCACAAAGGACGATGGAGGATAGAAGGGAGGGTCAGGACCTGTGCAAAGACAAGAAAGTTCAGGGGAAGGGACCTCACAACAGACCACACGGGGCAGGCAGGAGGAGCAGTTGCAGCACAACAGACCAGGGAGGGCAGAAGGGTGTGGCAGTACAATGGACCATGTAGGACAGGAGGAAGAGGATAGGGGCATGGCATGTGGACAGGCAGGGTGGAGGTGGCAGGGACAGGTTACAGTCATCTGACAATGCTAGGCAGGTGGGAGGGGAGTGGCAGCTCAACAGAACACTCAGAGTAGATAGGAGTGGCAGGTCCATGGAACATGGTGGGCAAAAAGGATGGAGCAGGGGCATGCACAAAGACATCGGAGGGCAGTGGGAAGGAGAATAGTGGCAGCAAGCAAAGCACAGAGGCTAAGCAGGAGGTCAATGATGGGCCATAGAATTGGGCAATGGCGGGCAGGATGAGTGGACTGGTACATCATGCTAAATGCAGGGCAGTGGCAGCACATCAGACCATGCATGGCAGGAGGGAGGAGGCTAGTCCATGGATTCACACAACAGAGGATAGGGAGGAGGGGGATGGGGCAGCAAGCTAACTGTTCAGAGAAGGCGGGTATTAGGAACTTTATTGTTTTTAAAACGTGTGTCTGTGCGAACTACTTAAAATATGAACAAGTTTGCAGCATAATCTCACTTTTATTCAGAAAGAAGAGGACGTTTGTGACTGTGACTCCGGGCTCACTTGGCAGAAAAACCCCCTGACCCTCCACCCCCTATCGCAAAATGTAATGCCCGTGTCAGGGGGTCACTCTGGAGGAGGATCAAGCTGGAGACGATAATGACTATTCATTTCCACTTCGGCCGCAGGACGAGAGCGGCCCCTTTAATCCAGACTGGACTTCTCGGGGGGAGGAGTCTGTGAGAACGACGTCAGAGACAACCCTCCAATCACGGGACGTATTTGCCTGTAAAGAGAACCCGGAACACGACCAAGGCGCGAAAGCCGGCGGAGGAAGCAGGAGTGGAGAGAGAGAGGAAGAGCAAGAGCAACGAAGCGGTGGAGACGGCGAGAGACTGAGTCCTGGGTTTTGCTTTTTCACGGGGAGGGACGGGGTAGGATTGAGTTGGGGAGGTCACAGAGGGGTGGGCGTGTATGGGACAGAGTACGTTCTTTCACCCTATTCCCTGCACCTTCACCTGCGAGACTTCTACTGTTTTGGTGGTGTGTGAATTCTACGTGGTGGCAGCCCCAGTGACCCTTCACTCTCCTTACCCTGCCTCAAAGCCATACAAAGCTCCTTCATCTTACCTTTGTGCGTTCCCGTGTTCTTTTTGTTTACCCCCGGTCTACCTCCCTGGAGAGTCGGACGAGCACCTAACTCCGTGGAAAGCGTCCCAAGGGAAGACGAGCCAAGAAATAAGACGTGATCTCATCCTTTACCTTGTGTCTTGTACCGTGGAACAATAAAGAACCATAACCCCAGACCTCAGACTATCGTGCCTCCTTTCCCATAGAGGGTGTCCCTTGTGACAGCCCGTGAAAAGGGTAGGTACACACAGTGTTATATAGAACATAGTCCTGAGAGCACGATTGAAAATGAAAACTAGATAGTGTATGGTATAAACTATGCACCAAAAAGTGTGATATAAGATGAACCGGGCATGAAATATAATATGCAATACATTGTGCGCAGTGACAGATTCATTGGAGAGCACGAGATAGCACAGGCACTAGCGCGTGCTATGCGATATGCGCCTTGGAGTGTAATATGCACAGGGCAGTGTTGTGTAACCTAACTAGTCTCTAAAGTTGTAATATAAAATATGTGCTGGGGAGTGGAACGTTGCATATGCACTGTGACAAAGATATGGATCCCAGATTGTAATATGTATGGCATAGCACTGTGCGTTATAACATAGGCATCGAAGAAGGCACGTTAGATGGGGCAATATAACCCGTGCGAAGACAAGTGTGGCATGACATATTCACGGGGTGGTGTTACAGTGCACATGGGCTAGAGAGTGTCATAGCATATGCACTAGCTGGTGGAATACAACACAGAGGTGTGTGGCACTCAGCAGGCAATGGTGGGTGTAACACAGCACTGGGCTCTGCCAGGAGCGCGCTGTGACTCTCGTGATGTTCGTCCCCTTTCCAGAGAGTAAAATAAAAAGTATTACACATCCGGCAGTGGATGTGTGTTTTATTAACCGTGAGGGGGGTTTCTTGCATAGTTTTGGTCGAATTTTTGTCGAATCCCCTTTGAATGGCTTGGTGTGCGTGTGTATTAAATGTGCCCGTCAATAGCTACACATGTTTGTATAAAAAAACGACAAGGGTGTCTTCCGGGATTAGGCACGGTAGGGCATCAGACATGTCAGAGCTTCACTAGTGGTGTAAATACATTCCACGTGAATTCACTGTATGCATAGTCGCCTTTTAATGAATATCACGCAAATCGTCATGGTGATAGGTACGTACGGTTTGTCCAGCATGTCCTAGGTGCGTCTATAAATATATATTTTTTAAAATAATAAAAAACAGTGGCCGGCCCTGGGGATTGGGGTCAAAAAAATATAATTAGGAGACAGGCCCTGGGGGATGGGGTCACCAGGGCCAATAAATTAGAATAAGAAGGGGAACCACACAGCCCCCCTGCTTAAAAAAATTAAAATAGATAAAAGACTGGCATCGTGCCGGAGGCCACGCCCCCTCCTTGCAGCACTCTGCAAACGCGCCCCCTGGCGAGTTGTAAGTTGGGGAATTAATTCCTCTTCAATACTGAGGGTCCCTGAGGGCCAACTAGCCCAACAGACATCTCCAGTATGCGCCGGGGAGCTGTGCTGCAGACAGGTGTTCTGAGGCCAAGCCCCTTTTTACAACTCTGCAACGCAGCTCTGTGGCGCTTACTGGAGGTACCTAGTGGTCTTGTTTGACCCTATGGACCCTTAGGATTCAAGGGGACTTAATCTCTCAACTTAGAAGAGCCACAGGGCGCGTTTACACAGTGGGGAAGGGAGGGGACGGGGCCTGAGTTAACGTGTGCAAAAACGCCCTGTGGCCCGTTTTAAGAGGTAGTTTAAATCCCCCTGCCCTATTATATACTAGGGGCTTACAGAGGAGGGCATCCTAATCACAGGGGGACCCCAACGCATAATTTTCCCTAGTGTATGTAGGTGTTTTCACTGTATTCCAAGTGTCTTTTAACATAGCACTGGCTCTAGGACTGGTTAGTCAGACTAAGTTACCACCAGTATCCGTCTGAAAAAGTTGAGGGTACAGGATGATTTTGCAACAAGGCTTCTTTCTGCTCTTTCTGCACGTTATCCTTCTTCCTGCACTTTTCTTCGTCTTTGAGGACTTCTGTTGCTTCTTTCTGCACTTCTTTTTCTTTCTGTGCATCTTTTCTTCTTTCTTCACATGTCCTATCTCTGTAGGCATAGTTAGAAATTAGCATTTAAAAAACCTTTGAAATTCACAGAAAAAAAACATAGGTTTCAGGCACGTTATAGTTAGGAATTAGCATTTAAAAAACCTCAGAAATTCACTGAAAAAACCATAGGTTTCAGGGGCGTTATAGTTAGCTGGACTTTTCACTTGTACAAAACCATTGAAATTCCCCCGTTATAGTTAGTTCAGCTACCATGAGTGATGTCATTTGAGATGTCATGAGTGATGTCATGAGTGATGTCACTGACCAGGTCATGAGTGATGTATTATGTGACGTCATCAGCAGTGCATTGCGGGCGCGCAAGTTATAGTTAGTTCAGCTAACTATAACGGGGGAATTTCAATGGTTTTTTACAAGTGAAAAGTCCAGCTAACTATAACACCCCTGAAACCTATGGTTTTTTCAGTGAATATATATATATATATATATATATATATATATATATATATATATATATATATATATATATACACACACACACACAAATTCACTGAAAAAACCATAGGTTTCACACATGTTATAGTTAGGTGGATATTTCACTCGTAAAAAAAACAATGAAATTCCCCCGTTATAGTTAGTTCAGATAACTATAACTCGCGCGCCCGCAATCCACTGCTCATGATGTCACATATTACATCACTCATGACATGGTCAGTGGCATCACTCATGACATCACTGATGACATCATCCTAGTGATAGAGTGGCGGTCGCGTGAGTTATAGTTATCTGAACTAACTATAACGGGGGAATTTCATTGGTTTTTTTACGAGTGAAATATCCACCTAACTATAATGTGTGTGAAACCTATGGTTTTTTAAGTGAATTTGCAAGGTTTTTTAAATGCTAATTCCTAACTATAACGTGTGTGAAACCTATGGTTTTTTCAGTGAATTTGTACGTTTTTTTAAATGCTAATTTATTTATGTATTATTATTTTTTTGGGGGGGGGGGGGGGGGGGTTCACAGTGCGTGCACCCACGCGATTTAAAAAAACAAAAATTAAATTTTTTTGTTCTGCCTTTGGGGTCCTTCAGGGACCCCCTGACAAAGGCTAGGGTGTCAGGAGCTCTCTACCCTGCCCACTTTTCACGTTCGCCACCTTCCTTTGTCACTCTCGCTTTGAAAACAAACAAAATGCTGGCCGACACTTCCTGATTTCGACCGATTCGAACGTTGACTAACATGTAACCACCAATCAGAATTACGCTCGCGCACGTTAGGGTGCTCGCACGGTGCGCGCTTATAGATATTTATATGCTTTTAAATGCTATTTTCTCAGGAACTACTGAACAGATTGACACCAGACCTGCAAAAGGCACTTCCCTGACCTGAGGACTACTTCTCTGCCAAATTTCAAGTAATTCTGTTCAGCCGTTCGGGCTGTACCTTCGACTAAAGGTCCTATGGAAAAATGCATGGGGGAAAACGCGTTTTGGGACCCCCCTTTTTTCTCGGCCCCCGCTTGACGAATCACCCAGAGACTGTCAGGGTAGGAGCTGAACGGAGCGCCCCATGAGTTTTGAAAATTTCGCGAGGATTCGTCAACCGGCGCCAAAGTTATTCAAAATAGAATTTTCAGGATTTCCTATGGAAACTCGGTGCCAACCATAACTATCTACTGGCGACTGCCAGTAGATTATATATATATATATATATATATATATATTACCTACTGGCGGTCGCAAGTAGGTAGTTATAGTTAGGACCCCTTTTCCATAGGAAATCCGCAACATTCTATTTTGAATAACTTTGGCGCCGGTCGACGAATCCTCGCGAATTTCTCAAAATAGGTGGGGCGCTACGCTCCGCTCCTACCCTGAAAGTCTCGGGAGGATTCGTCAAGCGGGGGCTGAGATAAAAGGGGGGTCCCAAAACGCGTTTTTCCCATGCATTTTTCCATAGGACCTTTAGACAGGGCTACAGCCCGAACGGCTGAACAGAATTACTTGAAATTTGGCAGAGAGGTAGTCCTCAGGTCAAGGAAGTGCCTTTTGTAGGTTTGGTGTAAATCTGTTCAGTAGATTCTGAGAAAATAGCCTTTAAATCAATATATATATCTGAGCCAGCTTACGGTACGCTTACCGTAAGCTTACCGTACGCGTACTGTGGCGTGCGCGAGCGCGATAGTGATTGGCTCTTAGATCTTAGTAAACATTCTAATCGGCCGAAACCAGGAAGCGGCGGCCGCCATTTTCTCTCTCGCACTGAGAGTTAGGTTGTTAAATAAAACCAATACACATGTAAAGGAGCTGTTTTGACAGCTCACACACACATAGCCATGATGAGGGAGTCCCCCAAGACCCCCCCCAAGGCCAAAAAAGCCATTTCTATTTTTTCGCTAATTTCGCCGATTACGCTTACCGTACGCGTACGGTAAAAAATGTAAAAAAAAACCACTATCCACACTCTCCCCACCCCCTGTGCTTTTGTTGGCCGTAGGCCACCAAATGTACAGGGCTTATCAGTAGTGTGAAAAACCACAATATTTTTAACAAAAATAATCAAAGAAAAAATTATCCACACTCTCTCCACCCCGTGTGCAAATGGTGCCCGAAGGGCACCATTTGTGCATGGCTTATAAGCACCGTAAGCACAGTAAGCACCGCGTGCTTACTGTGCGCGCACGGTGCGCAAAGCGCACCGTGCGCGCACGGAACGAACTGCGTTAAGTGGGCGCGTAAAGTAACTTAGCATTTAAAAAACCGTACAAATTCACTGAAAAAACCATAGGTTTCACACACGTTATAGTTAGGAATTAGCATTTAAAAAACCTTGCAAATTCACTGAAAAAACCATAGGTTTCACACATGTTATAGTTAGCGGAAATTTTACTGATAAAAAAACCAGTGAAATTGCCCCGTTATAGTTAGTGCAGGCAACTATAACTCACGCGACCGCAATCTTCTGCTGATGACATATGTGTCTTTATGAAAAAAAAATATTTGTAATATATGTATAGCTAAAAATGTATGGAAGAAGACATGGGCAAATAAGTGTCTAAATACAGTATTAGCATCAGCAGAGGATTGCGGTCGCGTGGGTTATAGTTGCCTGCACGAACTATAACGGGGGAATTTCACTGGTTTTTTATCAGTAAAATTTCTGCTAACTATAACATGTGTGAAACCTATGGTTTTTTCAGTGAATATATATATATATATATATATATATATAGTGCAGTTGTATTAGACATCGGTCTGAATTACACTACACAAAACAGGGATGTGGTCCATTGCGCTCGCCAGTGGTTGAGATTCATTCAAGCATTTCATTTATCGCTGTGTTTTTTGATGCCCCAAGTGTGACAGGTATGCTCAGATGTGGGTCCCATGTTCACCGTCACTGGAATCGAATTATAACTGGCTGATGAGTCCTTAATAAGGGCGAACCCGCTCCTGGGTTGCTTGTATTATGGTTCAGGGAAGACTTGGCTGGGCAGTTTGGGATGGACTATTGCCATGAGGAGCAGAATTAAGGTTGATTTACATATGGCTGAGACCAAACTGAGGTGGCATGGTGGGCGAAAAACGATGGCTTGGAATCGCCAGCGGCTGAGAAAAATCCAAGCATCCCGTCCATCACTTTGTTTTTTGATTAACTACACAAAACCCGACAAAAAAAAGTGACAATCAGAAGCCTGAAACAAGGCCTAGATAATATGGCGAATTTATGGGGTACGCAAATACGGCAATGTAACTACAGATTACTTGAACAAGACTTAAACGGGCAAGATACCCTACAAACGTTCCTCAGTATAAAGGTCACAAGCTAGAACAATATCCCCAACACATATTTAACAAGAAACCCGATATATTTCAAAAGAAACTGAAATACATGTTCTCCTTCGCTCTCTCGCAAGCAAAAATAGTAGGAGTGGAGTGAACATGCCCTCACTCAATCTGGTAGATAAATATATCAAAGTAAATAAAATGATAGGGCGGTTAACTGCCTTTTCTTTGTGAAGTAACAGAGAGACTAGTAAGTGGGTACTTGAGGTCCCAGGAACACCACCACGCGGGCTTTGAGACACTTCTGACACCCGCACTCATATCTCGGGACAGGACTAAATGCACAAATGTACGGCTCAATTTTCAACTCAGTCGGGGAGGGCGTTCACGTACGCTTGATTCAAATGGCGGCCATTTTAGAATGGGGGCGGTTTCGTCATTCTACAGGGGTAATTAGGATTCCGTTTTAAACATTTTGGTGATGATATAAAACAAGCAGGGTGTATTTACCAAAGCAGTTCAGTAGAATTGAGGTAACTGTGAATAAGTATATGATTATATGGGTAAGTGCCCCGAGTCCAACCAAGTTGGCCAGTTTGTTTGCGCGCCTTGACGAGTAGACTCGTGTAGTAGTCCGTTTTCCCTTTTCACAGGCAGTCGTTCTCAGTCTTGATCGGTACGTGAATCCCAACCAATGCCCTCTTTTATGTAAATGTCTAGCAACCAATAGA
Organism: Triturus cristatus; assembly: GCF_964204655.1. Taxonomy (NCBI): domain Eukaryota; kingdom Metazoa; phylum Chordata; class Amphibia; order Caudata; family Salamandridae; genus Triturus; species Triturus cristatus. Next base: position 1,197,933,491 of record NC_140579.1, on the reverse strand, counting down.
GAAGTCGAGTAGAAGGCAGGTAAGGTTATGGTGTGTTCTGTGCTACACGTGGGGGGCGGGGAAGTATAAGCCGAGCGAGTTTGCCTCAAATTGGAGGAAGCGGAAGTGTTTGGTTTGGGCAACATACCAGTGTTTTGTATTTATTTCCATTATACAAGGTTTGGGCAACACACTAGTGTTGTGTTTATTTCCATTATACACGGGATTTTTTAAAAAAAAGAATGAATGTGTGCAGTTTGTGGTGTCCGGAATAGAGGGAACCAAGCGAAAACCCCCTGTCCAACATGGCGCGGGGTTTACAAGATAGGCACATGAAAGCGAAACTGTTAAACATAGATCGGGTGGGGGAACAGGCTATAAAACGACTACGCTCGAGCAAGGTGAGCTATTCAGGTAGTTCGAAGATTCTGAACTTTAAAGCAGGTCATAGACCACCATTTAGAAGGCTTGCATCTAACTTGACCCAAAGGTATTGGACCGCTTTACAAGAGCACCATAACATTACACAAGGACACGTTCATTTTTAGGGACAGGGACATGACTTGATTTGCCGGGTATTGAGACAAAGCTTAGAAGCAAACCTTGTTTTTTAATAGCGCGGACTTTACCCGAAGGTGTCAGAGCGCTTCACAATATGGATAGGAACAGTAATGATACACGAGGAGAAATTTACAAGTGAGCATGTTACAAAAGCAAACGTTATGTTACATGAGGCAATAGTGACAATTGTGCATGTATCAAGAGCAAACAAAATACAAGAGTTGGCAAACGATACGTTACAAGAGGAAAAAGTGACGTGTGCATGTTACAAAAGCGTACAAAATACACGTAGAAGTACTGCAATAAATGGCTGACACTCATACCACAAGAACACACTGGGAAGGCACTTCTATAGTCATGGAGAACAGAATTTCCTATAATGGAAGCACTTCCTTCAGATAATAGAGAGGGCGTGAATTAAATTTGAAAGTGTTTTTGAAGGAGGAGAACTTTGAGGTCAGTTTTGAAGGCCTGAGAAGAGGTGGTAGTCCGGAGCTGAGGCGGAAGTGAGTTCCAGATTCTCACCGCATTGCCTGAAAAGGATTGGGCCATCAATCTTTCCTTCTTGAAAGTGGGAGGTTCAAGCAATAGATTTTCCGCATTACGTGATGGTCTAGTGCCTCCAGAGAGTTTCAGTTTATTCGCCAGGTAGCGAGGAAAGGAGAAGTGCAAGGCTTTGTGGGTGATACAGGTAGTCTTGTAGATAGATCTTGCCTCGATGGGAAGCCAACGGGGAGTGTATAAAATGGGTGTGATGTGGTCGCTTCTTTTGGCCCCATATATGAAACGAGCTGCTGAATGTAGAACAGATTTAAGGGGGGGGGGGACAGGTGGGATTTGAGGAGGTCAGTAAGAAGAGAATTGCAGTAGTCCAGTCTGGAGAGAACCAGAGATTGAACCAGGGTTTTAAGGTCTTGCTCCGGGGAGAAGCAACGAATCCCCCAAAGAAGGCGCAGTTGGTATCGAGCAGACTTTGCAATGGATTGATGTGGGAGAGTAGATTGAGTTTTTTGTGGAGTATGACACCAAGGGATTTTGCGCTGTCGACAAGGATGGGTTTATTGGTAAGTAGATTCATCTGATCCATCCATGATTGAACAGGGGGAGGAGAAAGTGAGGAGGAGAGGAGGAGGAATTCAGTTGGAGGCATTCAGAATCAGTTGATGAGTTAACATCCAGTTTTGAATGGAGTCTAGAGTAGAGCTTAGGATGGAGAGATTGTGATTGGAGGCCACCTTAAGGTAGATTTGGGTGTCGTCCGCATAGAGAGGATAGTGGATCCCAGATTTACTTAGGAGATTTCCCAATGGTTCTAAATAGAGATTGAACAATGTGGGTGCAAGTATAGAGCCTTGAGGAACACCTTGACCTACTGCCAAAGGAGATGAAAAACTGTTCGCTATTTTGATCATTTGGGATCTATCAAGGAGGAAGGAAGCAAACCATTTAAGCACAGCGCCCTCCATGCCCATTCTCTGTTGAAGAGTTGAGGAAAAGTGTTCTTCTGATCGGCATAATTTGTACCGAGACTCCATTGTTTTTTCATTGCCATCTCGTGTCAAAACACTTCCACACGACCCACCTGGTCGTTTCTGCTGATGCTTGGGAAAATTCTAACTAACATAACATAAAACCATCTTGCAGCCTGCATTACTGCCCAGGAACTGTCGCACACTCAACCCCCCTATTCTTTGCAGTTCAACAGAAAGCCATGAGACACTCAAGCCCTGGGTAAATGATTTGTTTTCCATCTCCTACTCCCAGCCTGGTAAACATCCTTGACACCGTGATCAGGCTATCTGGACAATGGTCTGTCTGCTGGGCCTTGATCAGGGTGATTAAACAATGACCTGAAAGACCGGGCTTTGATCAAGCTGAGTGAACAATGACCTGCAAGACCAGCTTTGATCACACTGAGTGAACAATGATTTGTGTACCAAGCCTTGGCCAGGTCACCACCTACAAACATCGTCTGGATCTGGTTATCAACTGCAAACACTGCCCTGATTGAACAATGGACTAACAGCCAAAAGACTGCTATGAAAAAGTATAAAAGGCTTGTAAGCTGCGGAGTAAAGCAGCAGCCTCCTGGGTTTTGTCTCTGACTAGCTTGGGACTCTGTTCCAAAGCCCGGGCTATTTGAATAAATCTGGGTTCCTCCTGCAGACGAAGGCTCCTGTGTCTCCTTTTACTACGTATGGAGGGTATGGAAGACTTGGGCGGTTCCCCCGCCGCCGAGACCCAGTAAGTGGGTTATTCCGGTTCTTCACAGTGTTAAGGAGAGTGTTGTGATTGACAGTGTCAAAGGCTGCAGAAAGGTCAAGGAGAATTAGAAGACAAGACTACCAGAATCGAGTAGCCGCAGCGCGTCAATCACTTGCAGCAGGGCTGTTTCAGTGCTGCAGTTTAGAATGAAGCCGGACTGGAAACTGTCAAGAAGATCATTGTCCTTGATATGACGAGAGTTGTTTCGCTACACATCTTTCTGTGATTTTCGCAAGAAAAGTTAGGTTAGTGATGGGACGGAAGTTGAGGTCGTTCACATTAGCGGTGGGTTTTTTAAGCAGAGGGGTGACCTGCCCAGTTTTGAAAGAAACAGGAAGGGAGCCTTGACAGAGGGAGAAGTTAACCAGAGTGGTCCAATAGGAAAGAGAATGGGCATAGAAGTCAATGGCAATCGCACTAGGGTTAGGGTCAAGAAAATGGTTGGAGGGCTTTGTTTCGAGGATGCATTTGAGTAGGGCATCTTCAGAGATGGGGTCAAAGTTCTGCCAAATGGCTAAGGATTTGCGCTCCTCTGGAGGGGTAGGATGAATGACCTGATCCACAAGTGATTTCCCTTTTTCAATCAAAGGATATAGCGAATTCCGCTGCTTTCTTTGTGGAATCCTCCAACTTGGAGGTTGGGGGAGAGCAGTTTGGATTCTTGATGAGATCAAATAGTTTTTTGGGTCTATTTTTGGCTGAGTCGAGGAGGGTTCTGAAGTGAGACGCTTTTCCAAGGAAGATGGGCTTGTGGTACTTGGATCTTGCTGAACGAAGCGTGGCCAAATTATCGGTGGAGGGCGCTTGTCTCGATTGTTTCTCCAGGAATCTTAGGAACCTCCTTTCTTCATAGAGTGATTTGCTGAACCAAGGTGCTGAGGGAGTAGGCCTTTTTTTTTTGCTTTGGAGAGGAGCGACATTATTGATTGACTGAAAGGACTGTGAGGTTTTGGGAGGTGAGTTCGTTAACATCTAGGTTCGGGTTTAGCCTTGGAAGTCATAGCAAAGCTGATTCACAGAGGGTACCAAGGTCAATTTTTTAGTGTCACCGAACCAGGATGTAGCCCTCTTAGGTTGGCCGAGAGTTATAGAGTGTGATAGGTGAAGAGAGAATGGGATGTGGAGGTGGTCAGACCAGTCTACATGAATAGGGGGTAGCGATAGTAAGCATGCCTGCTTTAGAAATAACAAGGTCCAGGGATTGAGCCCTTAGAGTGTGTGGTTTCTGTGCAGTGTTGGATAAGATCGTTTGCAGAGAGGAAGGTGGCCAGCAAATTCGCATAAGAGTCTTGAGGCGAGCCGCAGTAGAGATTGAAGTCACCCACGAAGTTCTGATTGTCACTTTGCGAGTATTGGTCGCTGATGAAGTCAGTGAGTTCCTCCATAAACGAAGGACCGCTACCAAGCGGGCGGTAAATGGCATGGAATCTGAGGGGTGGGCGGTGGTGCAATTGAAGCTCCAGAGATAGGCATTCAAACGTGCGGAAGGAGCGGTTAGGAAAAGCCTTAAGTTGAAGGGGGTTTCTAAAGATGACTGCAACACCTCCCCCAACTTTGTCAATCCTGTCATTTCTAAATATAGAATAGCCTGTGGGTAATAGGAGATCAAACAGAGTGAGAGGTATCGTTGAACCAGGTATCTGCGAGGAAGAGCATGTCAATATTATGAAGGATGATGGTATCGGAGATTTCAAGTGTATGTTTTATTGCAGATCTGCAGTTGTGGAGCAGACAGCGCAGCTCTGTCGAGACTGTTTTGGTGACGGGGGCACTTGGGCTATGAGGGGTGATAGGGATATTGTACTTATACGAGGGTGCTCGGGAGGGTTTAGGTGGATGAGTGGTTCTGACAAGAGGAGATGGTCGGAATAGTGTAGATAGTAGGGTTACTTGGAGATGAAAGTGGAAGAAGGGTGGCGTTCGTGGGCTTGTGTGAGTTTGCGATGTTTGCAGACGACAGGTTATGCTTGGCTATTATGGGGTGTGGGGGCGAGGTGCATCTCGTGGGAATGTGAGTGTTTTCCAAAGGAATTGAGGTGTATGTAAAAGTGGAAATCTTGGAGCCTAAAAGTGAAATGGTAGCTTCAAGTTGGGAGATGGAGGTGATAAGAGAGCCTAGCTTATTTTCCAGAGAGAGTAGGGCACAGCACAGCATGTTGGGTGGATCGATGGAAACAGGAGGGGGTGTAATTGGCGGTGGAAGGCAGGGAGAGGTGGGGAATGGGAGGAGAGTTGGGGTACAGGGTTCAGAGGTCGGGGAAGGTGGTGGTTGAGAGTGGGCGTTGGTGCATCAGAGGTGAAAGGAGAGTTGTCTTTGTTGGCGTTGCAAGAAGGATAGGAATTAAGGTCATAATTAGGGGGAAATAGGTGAGGAGCGAGGTGGTGGGGAGCAATGTGTGGAGTCATAGGAATGAAGGAGGTTTGGGAGGAAAAGAGGGGAGGAGGTTGGAGAGGTCCTGTCAGCTAGGTGAGGTGGCTGTGAGGGAACGGGCATCTGGCAGAGTGAGGGGGGTTGGGAGATAGGGAAGTTGAAGAAAGGAAGTGGTTCTGCTAGGCCCGAGGGAGGGAAAGGGAAAGGTTATCAAGGGGGGAAAGGGAGTAGCACAGCATTGCTGGAGGAGTGGGGGGGGGGGGGGGGGAAGGAGAGAGATGCAATGGGTTTGTGGAGAAATCAGGGTACATAGCGAGGGGAGGGGGGGGGTAGAGAAGAGGAGGGAATAAGGGGAACGTAAGGAAAGTTAACTAGGGGAGAAGGTTGGAGGAGAAGTGGACTAAAAAGGGGGGTGGCAGGTAGGGATAGGGGGGGAGGAGATGAGATTGGAGTACCGGGACGGTGCAGATTGGATGAGGAGCGTATTAGCTAGAGGTAAGGCTGAAGTGATGAAGGGGGGGGCATACTGTGAGGGGCGGAAGAATGGGAGAGGAGGGCACAGGGGAGAGGGAGGGAAGAGGGTCGGCCTGTGCCTCCGAGGGTGCAGCCTCTTGGAGTGTAGGGGGGGTCAGGGGAGGAGAGAGGGAGTAATGGGTGGAGCTAAATGAAGAGTCAAGGGATAACCCGGTCGTAGGGGAGTAGGGAAGGGAAGAGGTGGTCAAAGAGAGAGAGAGACAGGTGTCTTTGGCTTGGATCATGACAGTACCGTTGTTATAGAGTGAGATAGTGAGGGAGCCGTTGAAACACGCAGAGGGGGAACATTTTAGCTGTTTCCCATGAGGGATAGCGGAGGAGGAGGTGAGGGATAGCGGAGGAGGAGGTGACGTTAAGGGAATTATATAAGCTGGTGGACCAAGAGGGGATGTCGTGAGTGAAAAAAATGAAATCGTTTTTGAGCCTCCCATAACGACTATTGTAAAATTGTTCAACAAAAAGGGAATCAGGGAAACATTCAATGTTGTTACGCATGAATCGTTTTGCTGAAGCTTTCGTCAGGTTAGGAGATTAAATGATTTTGTAGCAATTATTTCCAGACTTAACTCGAGTGGTGGCCATGGTGGGAAAAGGAGGAGGAGGAGGGTGGTGGGGATATGAGAAGGGTGTTACTAGGAAAGCGGTGGTGAGGAGAAGTAGAAGGACAAAAAGGGGGCACATATTCCAGACATCGGGTGGAGATATCTGAACTAATGTGCAGTCCGGGAAGTGAGGCGATTAGGAACAGGTTGTTACTTCAGAGCAAGAGAAGATGGGGGCACAGATTGAGAAAGCTTTACTGCTAGGGAGTGTATGATTCCGCTGGTATTTGATGGGTCCTTCACCTAGGTAATCACATAATATACCACCTGGCACTAGATCATATTTACACGGGAATTGTTTACACATGACAGGGCCAACTGGACCACTGTCAGAACCATCACAAAGCGAACTTAGTAAAAGTAAAACAGATCATAAACGTACAACCAGTAACCACTGGTAATCACTGTACTTAGCATCAGCCTTTAACATAAACCACATTATGCACAGCATCACATTAGGCGCCAAACGCATTGTACGCCCATAATCTCAACAGTCTAATATTAGACCCTATCCTCCTAAGTATCACTAACATTAGGGGCATAAAGCACAGGGTGGATCATAATCTCACTAGCATAAACCATAATATGCAAGACAACCTCATAATCATAAAAATCACATTTAGAGGTAACCAGAACAGGGTGCGAAAATCATACTACATGAAATACATTTCCTAGCAGCACATAATCACATTGGGGCCTGGCGCCCAACAAACCTCTCAGTCCCCCTGGCTAACTGACCATCTCAAAGGGGCTCAAATGCCCTGTGTCCAGAAGGTCAGGGCTGCTGCCAATGCAGCGAAAGTCCAGGGTGCGCACTTGCGCAAACCTAAACGTTGCAGCTGGCACTAAGTGCTGCACAGCTGTGGAGGGACGGGGCAAAGGAGTGCAACTCACTCCTACCTCAATCAGAACTGCCCCTAAGGATTAAATGGCCTAAACGGTGCAGCTGGCACTACTTGCTGCGCAGCTGTAAATGAGGGAAAGGCCCGGGCACTCAATGTGCCCTTTGAATAAATAAGTAGAAACATTGCAGCTGCCCGCGCTGGTGCGGCGCAGCTGGGAATAGAACAAGTGGGCCCTGGCACAACTGAGCCCTCTGGGCCTTGCTGGGGCTCTTAAAACAATATTGCCCCTGTTGGAGCCACACGGGGCTCTAAAATAATTATGCCCAAGCGTTGGAGCCACCTAGGCTCTAAAAACAAAGCTGGGGACACCACGGGCCCCTCTGGGCCCTTCAACAAGAATGTGCCGCCTTGTGTGAGCCATACGGAGATCTGAAAAAAAAACATGCCCCTCAAGAATGGGCCCGCTGACTTCATGGCCAAAAATGCCCCCATACAATCAGGGAACCTCGTGGGGGCTACCCGCTGCAAGACGGGGCCGCTCAAAAATGTAGAAATGCCACTGTGCCTCGAAGGGCACCAACAACCTGGAGGCCCCACTCACCGAGACTGCGTAGCTGGACTCCGGTCTCCTTTTCACCCGGTCCCGCTCCTGGGGGCCGGGTCTTCTCACAGGCGGCGGGCGGGGCTCTCTCACTCATGAGAGCCTCGCTGGGGGATCCAGTGGCGTCTCCCTCGCGGCACGGGGCTTCCCCTTGCTCCTGGGAGCCCTGCGCCCAGGAGCAAGTCCGGTTGGGCCCAGTCCTTACTGCTCCATAACGCCGCTCGATGCCACCAAAATCCGCTCTGAGCTCCCAGCGGTTTTCGCTCAGCCCGCCGCAGCGGTGGTCTATCCCTGGATGGACACGGGGGCCAGCCGGCACAACTGTTCCCCAATTCTAAACTAATGTCAGGGGGGGGACACAAGGCTGTGACCAAGAGGTATGCTCCTGTGAATTAAAGATCAACAAACTGAAAAACAGAGCTGTTATTTTAGTGGAGGCAATGAGTCACTCTGTAGCGGGCAATAAAAAGGTCTTTCTTCAGTGATGTTAGGGCACGGAGTCAAGTGTCGAGGTAGCCTACAAGTATTCCCCAGGCCATATCCTCTTGATTCTGATAAATGATCACACTGTGGCTACTTTTAGACTGACAATACTGCCAAAAGCATATAAACAAATAAGTAGTTAACAGTAATCATCACATTCGAAGCTGTCAAGTGGTATCATTTCATTCGAAAGACCTTCAGTAAGTCCTTTCATTTTAGACCGCTTTATATATTGGGGCATTGATTGTGAAAGGGACTTCTACTCTCTGGGTTGGGGTTTTCTCCATCATGTTATTGACAAGATTAATTCTGGGCCAATTTTCATGTCCTACATCAACTTACTCTACAACAGCCCAAAGGACTGGTGCGAGTAGGCCCGGTCTCCACCTTCCTTACAAGGCACTAGGTAAGGATACTCTCTCCCCTGTTATCAATCAAACATTTCTAGAGCGCACTACATACCCGTGAGGTCTCAAGGCGCAGGGAGGGGGTGGGCGCTACTGATCAAACAGCCAGGTCTTGAGTAGCCTCCTGAAGGTCAGCAGGTCTTGGGTCGGTCGTAGGCTCAGTGGGAGGGTGTTCCAGGTCTTGGCGACGAGGTGGGAGAAGGATCTCCCACCGGTGGTTGTTCTTCCGATGCGCGGGACGGTGGCGAGTGCGAGCTCGGCAGAGCGGAGCTGGCGGTTGGGGATGTAGAAGGAAAGTCGTTTGTTGAGGTACGCTGGGCCAGTCTTGTGGAGTGCCTTCTGTGCGTGGATGAGGAGCTTGAAGGATATCCTCTTGTTGACGGGCAGCCAGTGCAGGTTTCTCAGGCTGGGGGGGGGGGGGGGGTGATGTGGCCGGGGCGTGGTACCTCGAGGATCAGTTGTGCTTAGGCGTTTTGGATACAGTGCAGTCGTTTGATAAGCTTGGTCGGGGCTCCCGCGTAGTGGGAGTTTCCGTAGTCGAGTCTGCTGCTGATGAGGGCCTGAGTGACTGTTCTTCTTGTATCTGTCGGGATCCACCTGTAGATCTTGCAGAGCATGCGGAGGGTGTTGAAGCAGGAGGAGGAGATGGCGTTGACTTGCTTGGTCATGGAAAGCATTGAGTTGAGAATGATTCCCAGGTTGCGTGCGTGGTCGGTGGGTGTCAGGGCTGCCCCCAGTGCCGTCGGCCACAAGGAGTCGTCCCAGGCTGAAGGGTTGGAGCCGAGGATGAGGACCTCCGTTTTGTCCGTGTTCAGCTTCAGTCAGCTGATCTTCATCCAGTCGGCGACGGCCTTCATTCCTTCGTGGAGGTTGGCTTTGGCAGTGATGGGGTCCTTGGTGAGGGAGAGGATCAGTTGAGTGTCGTTGGCGTAGGAGATTAGGTTGAGGTCGTGCTGTCGGGCGACATGTGCGAGTGGGGCCATGTAAATGTTGAACAGTGTCGGGCTGAGGGAGGTACGCCGCAGATGATCTCGGAGGCTTCAGATCAGAATGGGGGGAGGCGGACGCTCTGGGTTCTGTTGGAGAGGAAGGAGGTGGTCCATGCCAAGGCTTGGTCTTGGATCCCTATGGCGTATATATTGGATCCAGTGTGACACTTAGGTACAGGACTTCCAGTGGGGGAATGAGGCACTGAAGATGACGTATCCTTACACACAGACGATATGCTTCTTTTCATGCACTACCCGTAATGGATTGGGCGACTAATGGATATGGTGTAACTGTATGGGAAGCTTCCGGGCTACAGGTGAAGTAGGGCAAGTGCATGCCGGACCCATTTTGCGGAGGTAACCACAACTGGGTGGGAAGTCAAATTAACTATTCAAACTACAGATTTAAAATATCACTATATTCACATCACTTTTGAATCCCAAAGGTACTGGAAGCTCTTGGAAAAGATGACTAATTACTCTTGGGAAGTGTTCTATTTTACGCAAAAAACAAAAGAACGTAGACTCCAAATTCATTTATGTGCTTCAAAACTACTCAAAATTCCCTGTCACGTCTTTGATCGAATATGCTCATGGGCGGGCAGTTTTCACGTGGCAAACAAACTCTAGATAATGGCTCTTGATAACCGTGTGTGCTTGGTCAACGAAGGGGGAACATCTGCGCACATGTTTTTTTGTAAACAATTGGCTCTTTGGTGCAGAGGAGGACCCAGCCTATTGCTTCAACAAGATTTGTTTGAGGATGTGCAAGTAATGGCATTTCTCTATGGGTCAACAGTTCCTGGGTCCCTACCCCACCACCAGTTGTGCTGAACTGTTGGCGCAGTGCTCTTCAAGGAATACGATGGGCGGGTAGACTTACACAGGAAACCCTATTCCTTCTGGCTCAATCGGCATGACTTGAGAGATTCGAGATGTTAAACTATCAAGGCATATCTGAGAAAAAACTTAAGAAGCCCTTCACACAACACTGCAAGAAATATATAAACTCCACAAATCCTAGTTCTATAGACCTCTTCAGTAAAGGCAGGCACACAACGCTTACCGGTTTAAGTTTAAGGCACTCCCGGACTTTAATCCTTTAGAAGCCAAACTAACCACTGAACGACTTGGCAGAGATAGGATTTCAAGACTGTATATAGGTATTTTATCTGTAACTACCCAGACCATACGACAGAACCAAGATCACAATGGGAGGAGGACCTGGGTCCATTAGATGAGGCAAACTGAAGGATGCATTACTGGCCCCGGAAAATCAGTCGTGTCGGTTAGTCTAAAGTCTAGTGTCGGAACAGAATTTACTTAATCTCCAAACAACTCAGGTCACAATCTCCAAACGGTATCAGACAAGAAAGGGCATTGATCTATCACCCAAAATATCACTTCTGGGGGGGGGTTTCTGAGGCCAAACAGACTGTCTAGGAGGTATATCACCAGCCTATGGAGATCTGAGGCTGTCTCTACACACAATGAGTGGCTGAGGGACATGTATAAGAGCTGGTGACAACAAGGGTTAATTTTACCGGCTTAGTAATGCTCACATAAATATAATAAAAATTGGGGACGTTGGTGGAACCAAATTCCACATATGATCTGTGTAAGTACCTCGGATCTACACAGAAATCGAATGGGCCAGTATTGGAGTTTGATATGTAGTTTTGCAATGCTAGTATATCATACTTCTGCCATTTGTTCATATGTGACAACTGATAAAAAGTTTATTAAAAAAAAAAAAACTCCACTCTGTTTCGAGCCTTGTACATTTAACATTAAATTTACGGATGAGCCAACCGTAGCGTGCAAATTGATTTGGCAAAACAAAACAAGAAAAATCTGGACTTGTTGGAGGTGTCACACACTGCATGGGACCAGCTGGGCATTATAATTGAGAACATTATAACTTTAGAATGAATATTAAAAATGATATACCCCCTGAAGTCCTTTACACATTTTGGCCCCTTTGATTAAATATTTTTAAGGGGCCACAATGAAATCATTTTAAAGGAGAGAAGCAAGTCATTAAAAAGTATAGACCACCGGTCTGAAAGGGAAGTTCCACTTTAGCTCAGAAATTGGTTATAAAAGGTTCCAACAAGCACAAAAGGTTGTAGGGGGCTTCTGAAACTTTAGGCCACATTCCGCATTCACCACAGGGTCTCACTACAAAGGTGTGGTGCAGGTTTACTACTTAGATCATTAAATTCCACTCTCTTTATATTAGCTTCTTCAGCAAAACTTCTTTTTATTCAGTCTATGTCCAATGAAATTGTTTTGAGTTTCCTGTCATAAGATGCACCCACGGGGCAGCAGAGGGATTTGTGGGCGTTGGAAAGGCAAATTTACTATTCTAATTCCAGCCATAGAATATCTGGATAAAGTGCAACTTTCCACAAAATAGCCTAGGATGCTTAGTTACTATTATAAATTAAGTCCTGCAATATTTCAGGTAAAGTAAAAATTTACCCAGTTTGAAGAAAAAAAAGAGCCAGGGAAGTTGCACTTTTGAATCGCCTAAAAGAACTGCTCTGAAGGTGCAGCACAAGGCAAATACTAGTAATACCAGAAACAAATAATTAAATTCCAGCTTTTTATAGGTATTGAGATAAAACGACTAGTTGTACATTTTATTTTAGGTATAGTTTCTGTATTGCTCTTTTCTACGAGGAATCCCTTTAATATAAAAAAGTAAATTGAGAAATAAATGTAAATTATTAAAAAGTCGGTCATTAAAAGAGATTTCTCCTGTCATCCAAATCGGTATTCCCTAATCTGAAGTGGAAATGACTACAGAAAATGACAGTGAGGCGGGTGAAAAATAGTTTCCCCTTCCAACATAATCTTATATAATGTGAGATGCACATTTAAGAATGCCATCCTCTGTATCCACCACCATCAATGGATGAACATCAGTCACTCAGCTTTCGAACCACAGAAAAAATATCAAATGCTCTTTAACACTCAGGACACCAACATCCAGGCTAAAACGTTTTCAAATAAACCTCTGGAAGCCTGAGATTAGCTGCCCAAGGAAACCAATCTATATTGAGGGAGTATACTGTAAGCTTGCATGAAACAAGTATAGTTCTGATCCAAGCTCTTAGTAAATTTTGATTAGTTCTTCCAAAAGCTCTATAATCTCAAAATAAAGCAAATAGTAAGGATTTTAAATTGCTCTATAAATGAGGATACCTTTTCCAAGCAGTGATTACAAGGCAATGACCAAAAACCAACAGACAGCCAAGATGCCACCACACAGACCAGTAGTCCACAGACCCCATGTTACATCGTCCACCAGAGTGGACATCTCCTACCCAACGTTTAAAGGCAGATGATACCCTGCCCTCGTGCTAACAAACTTTGACAGCCCTCATCTCAATAGCCTCAAGCAACTCCAAATGTAAGTCAAGCAAAATCTATCAGATGAATGCCAGATATTCAGTCAAACACTCATTTGGAATACAGGATCTGCTAGGAAAGAAGAATGCTAAATTCTAGGGGTGATTGAGACTTGATATGCCCCAGATGCCTTCAACAGCCTGCTCCCATCTATTCTCAGAACATATGAAAAACAGACTAGAAGCCAGAGTTGAGAGTATGTTGCTCATCCATCATGGGCAAGCATCATGCACTGACATTCCAGGGTTGGAATATAATTCACTTGAGCAGTTGTCTGTGAAGAATTTTCAGATCTAGTGGTGTCAACACATGCCCTCTTGTGCGCAATATTATTTATAGGAGATTTCAACCTCATGTTGGGCACCCTAGCTAACAACGAGTACTGTAAGTTTGGTGGTATATAATAGATGTGTGGTGCTCCAAGGTGTTTCGCAAAGAAATTGTGGCAGTTGAAATCAGGCGTGGTGCATAAAAGGTGGGGAAAACCACCAAATCCCCTGATGTGTGGTCAAAAGGCGACAAACATGGAAAACACTTGTCCCCTGTATGGCTGAGAGTATATACACAATTGGCAATAATATGGAATAGATAACAATTGTTTTTTTTAGTGTCATAGTGTTTTATTATCTTCCTTACGTTCCTAGCCAACACGTGTTTCCTCGCTGTAGATGGGATGAACCTGCGACTTCTTCAGGGCTATTTTCTTGTCTTTGTTGATCCCTTGACGTCAGTGATAGTTCCAACCCGAAGGGACCTCAGGTAATTCCTTTGTCCGTATATTGCCATCCAAATACAAGCTTACCTAATATTGGAGAACTTCAGTTTGGTGTGGCCGTCACTGAGGAAGAGGGGGGCTTGGAAGTTTGTTGCCTGATGATATTAAAGAGTTCTTTGGGTCGATTTTTGGTATGGTCTAGTGCATTACAGAAGAATGAGTTTTTTTTCTTTCTTGATGTGTATTTTATATTCCCTGCGTTCGGATCTGAGTAGGTCGAGATGGACTATGGTCGGGTTGTTTCTCCAGAGTCTTTCTGCCGCTCTTAGTTTTCTTCTTTTCGAGTTTAGGTCATTGTTGAACCGAGATCTTGAAGACAAGGTCCTGGCATTTTTTTTGTTTCCATGGGGCAATCTGGTCGAGAATGGAGGTCATTGTTGCATTGTAGTGCGAGGCGAGTTCAGTTGTCGAAAGGTCGCATGCAGTGGTGGGAAGGAGTGAGCTTACCCTTTCTTCTGGGTCGGCAAGGGGGATCTGTCTTAGATTTCTCACCCAATGTCGGTCTTCCTGTGTACGGAGTAGGCGGTGGCATGTCTGATTGATGTGGAATAGTATGATATGGTGATCTGACCAGTCAACAGGAAAGATATGTTCAATAGTGATTGTGTCTTCGTGAGCTATGATGGCATCTAGAATTGCCCCCTTGTTATGGGTTTGTTCGGTGCAGTGCTGGGTAAGATTGTGGTTACCAAGAAGTTTATTCAGGGATTGGATCAGCGAGTTGTTTTAATCGTTCCAATGTAGGTTGAGGTCACCTAGTATTATGTTGTTGGAGTCTAGGAGAGAGCAGTGTGTAACGCCCTGAACGTCTCAGGATCGTTTAACAGACACGATAATGAGAACGCAACCACTTGTGAAGGTTTAGTTATTTTAATGAAGGCAAAAATAATACAAGGAATAAACAAAGGTTATAGTCACTGGAATCCTCCAGGCTAAGTACGTTACCAGCCCACAGCACGGATGGTCCTAACCGTCCTCTGCATATACGCCGATCCCGGTGTATGCCAACAGAGGGCAGAAATGAAATGGCCGACAATGCCAATCGGTAGGCTGTGAGGGGCACGAAGAGTGTTGGGGAGAATCGAGGAGTCAGGGAAACACCCAGCCGGGGTCTCTACCTGAAGGGAGCAGCCACTCAACCTCTTCCTCAGACTGCACCGGGACGCGGAGTCACCTCCTGGTGATACGTCACCGATACCCCAATCACAAGCAAAGAAGACTGAACCGAGAGCAGCCGCTCGATCGATCCCGTGGACTTCCGAGTCTGTAACGCGGCAAACACCTCCTGGTGTGCGTTACAGCTGGCAGTCCCTGTATCTCTGGTCGGGCTGGGAGTTACGACTCCAACCAGCAAAAGCGCCTCTGCGCTTTGACTCAGCCGAGTCAAAAAGCGAAGCTCAATGGTTATCCGGTAGAGCTTCCGGGTCCTTCACAGGTGACGATGGGGCAAGACACGGCCCAGGGAGTAACGACTCGACCTACCTCTGTTCTTGCCTTACTGGAGCACCACTCCGGAACACTGCTCTTCACTAAGCAGGTACGTCGGTGTAAACACAATATCCGACAGCGTTGTACCGCCCGGTTCCTCCCTTTATAGGGCGTGTTTTCCTTGAGTTATGTAACAGCTCTCCTGTTTACATAAGGGCGTGTTTTCCTTGAGTTATGTAACAGCTCTCCTGTTTACATAAGGGCGTGTTTTCCTTGAGTTATGTAACAGCTCTCCTGTTTACATATGGGCGTGTTTTCCTTGAGTTATGTAACAGCTCTCCTGTTTACATAACCTCTCAACCGCTAAGCATCCTGGGAGATGTAGTCCGTTTTCGCTGGTTACCGTTTTCCTCCCCTCGCATGACAGGAATTCTTGACACAGTGGGTTATCAAGTCTGAAAGGTGTTCTCCGAATGGCTGGGTGTTGCCAGGAGGATGGTAGAGGAGATGGCAGTTTAGTGTATTTTTTTGTCACTTGTCTTAATCATGGCGGTTAGATATTCAAATGAGTTATATTTGAAGGAGTCGGATTCCATTACGGAGAGGTTGCTCTTATGGATGATCGCAATGCCCCCACCGCGGTGGTTCATTCTCTCTTTATTGATGATTGAGAACGTTTTGGAAGGGGGCGGGGGGGGGGGAACAAGCATGTCTTTTTATTATCTCCTCTTTCTTTGCTGTCCTCCCTCATAATCCTTACTTTGAAAGTTCCCTTTATCCCTTGAGGATGCCTGAAGCCAATCAAGCCAGAGTATTTGTATTAAACTTTATCCATTATTAGGAGATGTATAAAGTCTTTCCATATCTATGCGTTTAACAGGGGGTGACACTCTTTTGTGTCTAATCTCTTCGGCCCAGTTAGGTTCTGCAAGAATCCTGGTTCAAACCCCTACAATGCAAGCATGTAACTTTTTATACCACAAGCTTTTTTTTGCATGTTCACCATTACCACTCTAGACAAAGTGCTAGGCTACCTGCTCTTCTGGGAGCACATTATGGCAGGTTGATGCCACATCAGGTTTTGTCTCCTCAAAGGCCATAGTAATAAAAAGAATGACAACCCGAGGCAAGATTATGAACATACTCTATACTAATGGTATTATATTATGTTAGTTAATTTTGGATAACGCTAAATCATCAACAGGTCTCTAAGCACTTTAGAGAGAGAGGCCATTGGCCAGTTGGTGGCAACATAACAGCCTTGCAGGGGAGGGGTAGTTAGTGTTCAAGGCCTCCCTAAATAGGACAGTCTTCGGGCCTGAAGTGGAGGGGTGCAAGTTCCCAGCGCAAGTGATCCGGCAGCTGGTTCCAGAGTTGTGGGAGTAAGACAGAGAATGCTCTGCCCCCTTTGGATACAGTGTTGCAACGTGGAGTGGACCGGCAGTTGGCCTGTGATGACCGCAATGTAAGGCCCGGAACATAGTTCTGGAGGTGGTCTTTTATATAGTCTGGGGCATTTCCATAAATTGCCTTATGGGCAATGCAGAGACCCTTAAACTTCACTCTCTGTTTAATGGGGAGCCAGTGCAGCTTGCATAGTAGAGGGGTGGCGTGAGTGCTCGTGGGGGGCCTAAATATCAACCTGGCTGTGTCGTTCAGTACCACTTGCAGCTTATGGATGAGATTCTGGGGGAGGCCAATGTATAGGGCATTCCCGTAGTCTAGTCTGGAGACAATTATGGCTGACACTATCGTCTGTAGTGATGCTGTTGAGAGGATGGGGACAAGTTTTCGCAGCTGTCTCATGAGCCCTATACAAGTTCCAACCACTGTGGTGACTTGGTTGGACATGGAGTTCAGAGTCTATTTTTATGCCCAGGCTTTTCACAACGGGTACTAGTGTGGGGGTGTCACCCAGCTCTTGGGGCCAGAAAAGATCGTTCTAAGGATTGTTTTTTGTGGGGATGAAAGGGACTCCTGTTTTGTCTGGGTTAATTTTTAGTGAGTTGGTAGCCATCCAGTTTACTATAAATCTGAGGATGTTTTGTGCTAGCTCTCGAGTATGGGTGGAATTATCGATCCGGAGGATGAGTTGAGTGTCATCCACGTAATTGAAAATTCGGCAGTCCATGCGGGCTAGGGCCGCCACCAGGGGCTGTAGGTATATGCTGAAAAGGAGCGGGGACAGTGCGGAACCCTGGAGAACTCTGCAAGTGAGAGTGCCCCTGTCTGATACCTGGCCCCCAACTGAACCCTCTGGGACCAACCTGACGGGAATGATTCCAGCCACTGATGTGCCAACCCACGTATGCTCAAGTTCGTGATGCGGGCCAGCAGTTGTTTATGGCTGACCGTATCGAACGCCGCTGATAAATCTAATAGAATAGAATCAGGGCGCTCGATTTTTGATTGTCAGACATAATTCTGAGCTCATCAAGAATGCATAGCATCACCAGCTCAGTGCTGTAGTGGGCTTGGAAGCCCGCCTGTCGAGCTTGGAGTAGCTGGTGTTCCTCCAAGAAGGTCAAAGGTGTTTTAAGAACATGTTACATGACTTTCGCTAAAAATGGCAGCTGGGAGATAGGCCTGTAGTTCTTGGGATTAGTGGCGTCTGCTCCTGGTTTCTTTAGCAGGGGGGTGGGGTGACTCTGGCCTCCTTCAAGTTGGATAGTAGGTAGCCAGTCTTCATGGAGTCGTTTAATAACATGAGCATCTGACTTTCCATCCCAGGAAGGGCCATTCGGAAATACTTGGGGCGGGGGGGGGGGGGGGGGGTCAAGGATCTGCAGTTGAGCCCGATTTGGTGTGGTTCATTAATGATGTCAAGGAAGCGGAGTCTAAATTAGTGAGCTGCTTGTGCAAAGCCGGGGGGAGATCTGCTGCTGCACCAGGGAGCCCTGAAAAAAAATCGGAGTATTATCAATCTCAGAGAGGATATCCTTGACTTGTGGGAGAAAGAAGGTCTGAAATGCGTTGCAGTCCAAGTCTGTGTCTTAACCCTAATCAAATTTCTGCCAAGGAATCTCTATTTCTTAGAGGGTTGCACTGCCACTTTATGCTTCTCCCCTATGGAAACGACATAGTAAATCCTAGTCAGCCAATAATACATGTTGGGGGAGGGGGGGGGGGGACTAACCGTTAGACACAAACCCTGGAACCATCATGCACTGTATATAGATCAAGTTCAGCCCTATAGTTGGCTAGGCATCCGTCACCTCAAAAGCATTATGACCAGTCGAATTCCAGTTCTTTTTCTGCTGAGCAGCTACAATCCATGGACTCGTATCATGGAGTAGCTTTCTAAATCGCACTATAGAAGACATACGTTGGAAAGTTTGAATAAAATGAGAATGAAAATACTAAGAGTCGGGGCTCCAGGCCAGTCCAATCTAACAAGCTTGACAAGTACGCTTTAGTCATGGCTGCCCAGTGTGAGACAGCTGGAAGGGCTGTAGCGGATGTGTTTAGACAGGAACACGGAGGGAGAATTTGGTCACAATCCTTTACTTTGCACGCTCAGCGCAAGGAATGCTGCTTAGTTTGCAGTAAGAGTATTAAGGAACTACACCATATGTTGCAGATCAAGGACGGACACACCAGGGCAACACTCCTAGAACCAACAATTTTTCTCAAATCACACCAATGGCAGTTCACAATAAACATTTGATCATCAAATGTAAACAGATTGGGAAAAAGGATTAAGCGTACATTAGTACTTCAACACTTGCAAAAGCACGCCCCTCACTTAGTATTAATACAGGAGACTCTCCTTGGAAGAAACTACTATAAGGCCCTTGATCACTTTGGCTACAAACTTCTGGTGCACACAGGCTACACTAGCAATGCACGGGGTACAGTCATACTGGCCTGTATGTGGATGTGTCCGGCATGTGGGAGAGTTATAACCCTAAACATCTGCTCCCACAACATCCTGCTAAGGTGCCATAAATCCACCCTGCCGAGCATTAGCGCTCTACTTTTGATTGTCCCAGTGAGTACCCTGATTCTGGATGGTGAAAGGTAGGGAGTCATGGAGCAGACAACAGACAGAATGAGCGGTGCAGTTGCGCATGGATAGGGAGGGGACCTGCAGTCTTTTGTTTCAGTGCTGGGGTTGGTAGACCTGTGGTGGGGAACACAATACACAGCAAAGGCAATATACTTAATTCACCAACTCCTGTGGCAGCTTGCCCCGCCTTGACTAGCTCTTCACCCACCACGCCCAGGCATGCACCTTTAGGGCAGCGACACACTATCCACGGGGCATATCAGACCACTCCCCAGTGGGTGTCCAGCTGGGAGGGCTGACGTGGGACACTGTGTTGGCCCAAAGAATAGATCCATGGTACCTCAAATACAGAAGCATAATGAGAAGACTACGGGCCCAAACAGATGTCTAATTTTCAAGAAAATCAGGGGGCGGTTGGGTCACTTTGTACCCTATGAGAGGCCTACAAACCTGTCATACGGTGCCCGGTCCAGGTCTTGTTAAGAGGGAAGAAAAAAGAAATAGTTAGAATGTGAGGCTATCGAGAAGGACATGGAGGCGTAAGAGACCAGGATACAGAAGGAGGGGACACCGGGCCTTTACTGCCAATTATATTTGCGCCAACAGGACCTCCGCACCTTGGTGAAGAATGCGAGAAACCATGCGTTGGTGACGCAGCGTCACCTATATGACGTGGGTGACAAGGCCAGTAAACCATTGGCCTGGCTTGATGGGAGGGACATGGACCGCTCCTGGGTGCTGGAGATAGTAGACAAGTCAGGTGTACCGCAGACATCCAATGCTGCCATGGCAGACACTTTTGATACTTATTATGAGGCCCTATATAAATCGGTGACCGCTAAGACTGCAGAGGACTGTGTGGACTTCCTGAGAGATCTTGTCTTTCAAACGCTCACCGGGGAGGTTAGAGAGACCCTAGAGGCAGACCGGACTATAGAGGAGTTTGCGGAGCCTCAGCGGGGTCTGAAATCTGGGAAGACGGTGGGACCAAATGGATTACCCATAGCGCTCTATAAAGGAATTACCAACAAAATTCCCCAGCCATTGCTAGACATGTTTACGGCGGGCCACGAGGAGGTTTCCTGCCAGATGCTCAGCTGGTCAAAACCATAGTGGTCACAATAACCGGGGCAGCCCCACACTGACTTGGATTCTTACAGACAGATCTCTCTACTGAATGTGGAGGTTAAGGATCTGCCCAAAGTTCTAGCCACTATGCTTCGTGGAGTCATCACCTCCATCATACACCCCGATCAGTTGGGCTTCATGCCACACATAAGCACCCGGCTCAACCAGACACGCCTTCATGGCGTCCTTCATTTGACCAGGTCACCCAAAATGGAACAGGCAATACTGATATCCTTAGATGCCACATTGACATTTGATAGTATAGAATGGCCATCCATATCTCTTTGCTACACTAGACAGCCTGGGCTTTTGGCCGAAGCTTACAGGATGGATCAGACTCCTCTACTAGGAGCTGCCATAATGCCAGAGCTATGACGCACCATCAACGCCACCTTCGAATCCGGCACTTTCCCCGACGACTGGAAACTCGCAGAAGTCAAGCCCCTCCTCAAGAAACCCATCTCTCTCCATCCGTTTGCGGCCAAAGTCACCGAGAACATAGTCAACTCCCAGGTGACAAACTCCTTTGAGATGTCATCAGTGATGTCATGAGTGATGTCACTGACCATGTCATGAGTGATGTAATATGTGACATCATCAGCAGTGGATTGCGGGTGCGCGAGTTATAGTTAGCTGAACTAACTATAACGGGGGAATTTCATTGGTTTTTTACGAGTGAAATGTCCAGCTAACTATAACGTATGTTAAACCTATGCTTTTTTTAGTGAATTTGCAAGGTTTTTTAAATGCTAATTCCTAACTATAACATGTGTGAAACCCATGGTTTTTTCAGTGAATTTGTATGGTTTTTTAAATGCTAATTCTTAAATTTAACGTGTGTGAAACATTTCGGTTTTTTTTTACCTTGCAAGGTTTTTTACATCTTTTTTTTTTTTTACTTTTTTTTCCCTTTAAACACTATGCTAAAATTTAATGCATTCTGCAATATATAAAGTTTCGCCTTTTTTAAAAAAAAGGTAAGATATAGTTGTATAACATAGTGAAACTCTAACTAACTTTTAAAAAAAAAAAAAAAATGTTACCGTGCGCGTACGGTAAGCTTACCGCAAGCGCACGGTTCGCTTTATGTACGTAATATTTCTACTCTGTTTGCGTATGGTTACGCAATTTGCGTAGGCGTCCGTACTTCCTACGCGACGCGTAAGCGCATGCTTTACACGCGCACGTTACGCGGAAGTGTTCGAGCGTGCCTGTAATGCGCATGCGCGTGTCTTCCGTACGCGCATGCATACTTTTACCGTACGCGCTCGGTAAGCTTAACGTGCGCGTACGGTTGATCATGTGATCAAGAAACAACACTTTTGATTGGTTTAAACTACTTTCAGTTCTAGAACCTTCCTACACCACACCCATTCCCCTCATTACTGCTTGTGACCCCTTAGGAGAAGGAGCTGAATTGTCTTTGAGATACGATGGCAGAACAGCAATCCCCTTCTGAGAGTGAGCCTGGTAGCAGCATCATCAGAGAGAGAAGGAGGAAACAAAAGACTTCTTTTGTGTGGGAATATTTTACCTATCCAGAGGGGCAGAAAAAGGTAAATCCTCCTTTAGTCACCTGCTCACTTTGTGAGCGTGTCTTATCTAGAGGGAATCCAAGGAAGAAGTATTCCTTTGGTAATCACTCTATGGTTAGACACATTAAGGATAAACATCCCAGGACTTATGCTCGACATACTGGAGAAACATCTCCAGTAAGTCACCCGAGCACACCTGCAGAAGCTCAGCCGAGTACATCTTCGGCAGCTCAGCTGAGCCCTTCCTCTGCGTTGGGAGCATCACCCTCTTCTGCTCCTCTGGAAATAAACCCTCGTTTTGGGAGGATTTCAATGAGGTGCACAAGATGTCATGGCCTAATTGTTCATGCGGAGACCAGTGTTTCCCTAATAAACAATAGGATAGACCAGCACATCTGTGGTCCTTGTTAATATTCCCATTCTTTCTTTCCTCTTTCCCTTTATGAACACAACGGTTCTTTTAAGAGCCAACCTTACCTCTTAACTTTTTTCAAAAAATTGTTATCACTTTTTTTTTTTAACGGTACGCGCACTTTTTTTTTTTTTTTTTTTTAAAACAAAAAATTCTTAAGCACCCTACAAGGTCCTTAAGGGACTACTACAGAAATGAGAAAAACATAGAGAAGAGTAGTGAAAAAAAGTGAGCATTAAAGTAAATGTGTGATAATTCCAGAAATTTCAAACTTACCTGCCAATCAAAATAACTTAATTAAAAATAAGTGATTTATTTAACTTTCTATAAAGAAGTTTATTTTTCATATTTTTCCTCTCAATCTGTAAAAAAAAAAAAGAAAAAAGTATTAATATTTAACAATACATTTTAGAATACAGTGCACATATTTTCATATTTCAACAAACATTTTTTTGCCCTTTTTTTGCTGTTTTCCGAATATATTGCATTTCACTGTAAATCGTAAAAGCAATTGCATTCATCACTTAACAGCGGGCAAAAAAAAAAAAAACAATCTGAAAGATTGTTTAAAAAAAGCCCAGAATCTCTTCTCACTAAAACATACCGTAATAGAAATGTAACATTTGCAATAAAAATCTCACCTAAGAACAATAACTAATTCCAATAAATATCGTCTGAAAATTCTGTTGCATAATCATAATCACCAAAATAATTTGTGTCAAAGAAGTCCACAATGCAAATTATTACCTTTCCTTTAGGCCAAATGGTAATTTTTAAAATATTTTTTGATGACATTTCCAATGGTAATCCAATTAAATTGCAATAATGTTTTGTACAGATGTTGCAATTTCTGGCTAAAATTTTGGTTTCAGAAAAATTAAATAGGAATTTGCTAAAGCAAAAGGCAAACGTTGCTTGAAAACCAATTGAGAATCATTACACAG
This sequence comes from Triturus cristatus, assembly GCF_964204655.1. Taxonomy (NCBI): domain Eukaryota; kingdom Metazoa; phylum Chordata; class Amphibia; order Caudata; family Salamandridae; genus Triturus; species Triturus cristatus. The sequence goes on along the minus strand of NC_140579.1, from coordinate 1,197,910,206 downwards.
TGTCCAGCCTTTTTCACATTTAAGAAAAACTGTGTAATGACCAGAAGTTACAATAGGCCCATCATGGAAAATTATTGCAACTGTGACAAAAGTTTTTCCAGAAATTGATAATTGCTGTCCTGTAAATTTCTTAATTAAAAAGTGTCCAATTTTGTTCCATCAGCTCTACAACGTTGCATCATTAAAATTACATACTTTCCATATTTCTTTAAAAGTAAGGTTGAAAACATGTCAGATTTACATTCACAACATTCCATGCTACGATTGGCATCTTTAACTAATTTACTAAAAGTCACTGATTTAGTCTCTGGCAATGTTAAATAGATAAACCTTTCTGAATCAACATTAGAGCTGCATGTGTAGAAACAGTTTTCACAACTATGTTCCCATTTATAACAGAGACCAAACAAATTTTCAATTTCTATCCCTTCATCTTCAAGTACCAAAAGGATGTACATCAAGAATTCCTGTGCATCTTGCTGGATATTTTGAGAAAACTGTGTTCGTCCTGAACATACATCTAATAGATTTCTAATTTCAGTCGCACTTTCTATTTTAGCTTTATCAACACTCAGCTTCTCATAAAGAAGACTTAGCACAGAACAGAATCTTTTTTCATGATTTTCTATTATTATCTGCTCTTGCAAACTTTCAAGAAAAAATACAACATTCAGCACTACATTTGCGTAGCAGTTGACACCAGAGCTATTTTCAAAATGGCAACCAACAACCTCTTCAACATTGTCCTTTTTCTTTTTGCTTGCTATTACATGACTCTCTTTTTGTTTCCTCTTCTCTACATCCTCATTACAGATATTCTCAAATCTCCTTTTCCGAGAAACAACACGTTTCTCCAACACAGGATACTGACCTAAATGAGGAGCATAGCTTCTTCTTAATCTATTATACTCCTTTACACAATTTGCATCTGCACTAACTTTTGAGTCATCAAAGTCTATCATGAATAAACCAGATAATGTTTTCACTCGTGACAAAGCAACATATGCCATACCTTCTTTGAACACAGTAGATCCAATGTTTACAAATGCACGATCAACAGTTAATCCTTGACACTTGTGAATAGTTACAGCATATGCTAGAGAAAATGGAAACTACTTCCTACGTACATATAAGTCTTTCACAAGCAAAAAACGAACTGAACAACGACTAATGTCTTTTACCTCTTCAATCTGATCAAATTTTATTTTTAAAAACTCAATTCCTTCTTTTTTCTGGTAGTTAACAAAACCCGCAACTTTACCCATAGCTCCATTTACTAAACCTTTTTCAACATCCAAATTTCTCCTTAAAAATACTCGACAGTTCATGCAAAGATATAGATTTTTTTCTAATCCAGCTGTTTTCGAAATGTTCCTCAAGAAAATCCAATGTATTTTTCAGTTCGCCTGTTAATGTAATAGTAATTCTTTCATGTTGGATTTTGTCCACTGCTTCCATTTTCTTAATCTCTTCCTTTTCCAATTTCAAAAGTTCCTCATTGAATATTGAGCATTCACGTAGTGTTGGCATTAAGCAGATTACAGTATTTTTTTCTGCAATGTTCTTGTATATTTTCTCTGCAACTATTTCTTCACTTGGAAATAAATTATGTAGCAACCGACTCTGTAATGCTTTTCTGCCAACTTCTGTGAGTAGTCCAATTCTGATATCTTTCAGAATACTTCCATATTCTTCATCGTTTGCTTGCCTCATATTGGTAGTGAGTTCTTTGTACTCAAACAATTACCAAATATCCGCATTACCAATGCTCCCTAATGACTTCTTCGTGTCCTCATGTGTCACAGTATTAAACACTGGTTGTCCTTTAACTGGAGTAAGCTGTAGAAGATCCCCAAAAACTATAACATGTTTTCCACCAAATAACACGTCAGTCTCTCTTTAGAATTTGCTGCATTCTTAAATGCACAAAGGCAAGCATTAAGTTTGATACCATGCTTACCTCATCAATAATGAGAACTTGCATCTTCTTCAACACTCTTGAAACTTCGAAGCATGCTTCGGCAGTTAGCTTGTGATATTCTATTTTGGTCTCATGCTCCACTGGTAACATTAGCAAGCGATGGAGAGTAATTCCTTTAATGTTATATGCTGCTAACCCAGTTGGAGCAGTAACACCACAAGACAAAGTTGAATCAGTTTTTTGCTGTAGGTAGCTTCTGATGACTTTAATTAAGAAAATTTTCCCAGTTCCAGCTTGTCCACTCACATACAACCTAATTGGTTCAAATGATGTGCATGTGCACTCTTTATTTTCATGTAGTAATCCGTGATCAATTTTTTTTCTGACTTCATAAATTTGTTGTTGTTCTTCATTCAGTTGTTGTTCCAAATTTGGTAAGTCTATTAAATCTTCCTGAGCTTGATTCATAGCCGTTTCCACTTCAGTCATGGCTATTGCAGCTTCATTTTCTATGATTGGTTGTCCTAGTGGATCTTGACTGAGCGTACCAGAACTTTGGCTGTCTTGAGAACTGTCTCTAGCTACTTCAGCTGCAATTGTAGCTTCCTGTTCAATTTCTTCGTTTAACATTTGGACATAATTCCTGAAAATACTGCATTCAATGGTATCTTTACATGCATTAAATGAATCCTCATAGCTTTGAAATTCTCCAAGTAGTTCGTCCTCTGAACGCCATGGTTTAAACAGCTGTAAAAGTGCCAAGTAGTAAAATTCCTTTTTGTCAGTAGTGTCACAACTCAGCTTCCTGTGATTAATCAAACTTCCTTTTGTTTGCTTCACCAAACATCCTTCCTCACCAATGACTTTATATTTTCCATTGTTGATGTCTTCTGTGGCTTTCCGTGAAAAAATGTAGTTCTGCAGCACTTCATAGAGACACATGTTCTCAAGATGATGACTTCTTTTTGGGTAATATGTGTCCAACATGTTTGTTTTCAAAATATCTGTACTTTCTGGGTCATTCTCGGCCAAATATTCAATTTCTCCAACAGATTTCAGTACCCGATTTCGCATTCCTGCAAGGCCTAAACTGACCCAAATTATTCTTCTTGATTTCGAGTACAGACTTGCAGATGATAACCTATCTGAACATTCGTAGGATCCAATTTCTCGATGTGATAACATCATTAAACTGAAACTGTACAGCTTCTTACTGACAGTCTTCTCGTGAGAAATCTCTTCCCACATTTCCTTCAATTCCGTTTTCTCAGATTTAGTGATGTAAGATGTGACATACCGAGCAACAGCAATAGAATTGTCTGCCACATACTGAATATCCATGTTAGCATTCCACATGGATAAAATGACTGGGTTGTAGTCATTTATATATTTTGACTCTTCTTTTCTTCTTAGGTTGTACGTATTTTTGGGAGATTTTCTTGTAATAGTATGTCGCACAGCTGACAAAACTCTTGACTCTTCCTTTTGAAAGAACAGGTCTAGGAAATCCAAATCGACATTTTGTGTAGAATTTATCTTTGGTCTTGTACTTCCGTCGACAGCATTTTCCACACAGATGACTTTGGAAACGTAAAACTTGCTCTTTTAACTTTTTCTCTTCTGTGCTTTTAGGTATAGCACATGTTGCATATTCTTCAATGAAAGATAACACTGCTTCATCAGCATCTGTTCCAAATTTTGGAGCATCCTTGATCCACAACAGCATATGAATATGAGGAGCACCTCTTGCTTGGTACTCTTTTCTCCAAAAGAAATCCACAACTTCTCCAAGAGGTGGATTTTTTTTATTGCAGATGAAGGACATCATAGCCTCAAATCTATGATTGAAATATCTGCAAACATTAACCGGATCCAAGGAGCACAGTTCTCCTGCTGTCTTGTATTCGATGTTTTTAATGTTTGAATTTGCCTCTCGTAGAAAATCCAGTAAATCATCCCAAGCGTACTCGGCACAGCTTAGGGTTAGGAACCATGTAGGAGTTTCTAAATTTCGTAACATACATTTCAATTCTCCATGGCGTCGGTACCAATATTCATTTGTCCCACGCTGACAAGCCATCAGATTGATCAATTGTGATTCCAAATGATCATCTCGCTGCTGCACTTTGTTCATAAAATCCTTAGCAGACACATTATGTAGATGTGTTCGACTTTTTAAAATGTGGTTTACTGCATAAGATAGTGCAGACAAATCACTTTCAAATAACAGATGGAACAAATATGGAATACTTTGACGAAATCTTGGATCTTCTGCATATAATCTTGTAGTCCGATACTCAGAAGCAGGAATCTGTACTGGGCGTTCATCGTATCGTCCACCTTCTCCTGTAGGAAACAGCTGGGGAAAACAACGAGCTTCCAAGCTCTCCTCCCATACACTCACGGGAGTTCCTTTGGCTTTTTTTATTTGAAACAGATCAATGGTGTTTGCCATTACTTCTTTTGAATGAAGAGGATGTATGCTGAAATGTTCATAAATTTCTTCTTCTTTTGACTTGTCAACTTTTTCAATTTGCCCAGTTGGTGTGTCTGTGTCTCCTAGTACATCTTCTTCATCTTCAACTATATAAAATTGATTCATACCATTTATTATTCCTTTTCAAATATAAATTTGCTCTTTGTACTTTCCGTACATCTACCAGCTCCTGCCAAATTTTCTTATTCTTCGTAGGTACACCATTAACCAGAATAACTAATGGTTCAGTTTCCAAAGTATCTGCATCAATAGTTTCCATATTTTTTTCCAAATCCAACGACAAATAGACCACTCTTCCTTTTAAACCTCTCTGTAAATCTGAAGGAGGTAATTTACCGGTTTTTGGCTCCATACGTACTATGGTCTGGAACGGATGAACACATTGAATGAGTATAGACTCCTACGTATTTAAATCAGAAAGTTCAACTGGAATATCAACCAGTTCTAAATTATTATGTACAGCTCTAGCAGGCATTTTATTTTCTTGTAACTGGTTATATCAATATTTGCAAATACGCTGATCTTCACCCAAATCAAAACATTTTTCAAGAAATATATAGGTTGCAAAATCCTTCCACTTATAATTATCTTCTTCTTCACTTTTTTCATACAGATCAACATTCCTTGTTTGATTTTTGTAATGGCTTCTCCGGCAACATATACAAGTAATATTTGGTCTTTCATTAGAGGTGATAGCAAATTTTGTCATCTGATCTTCAAATTTCTTACTTACAGAGGGTTCTACATTCTCTGCCACATTTTCCTCAATAACTGTGTCATTTTCTGCACTTTCTTGTTCCGGTCCAAAGTAACAAAACTGGATTTCATCAGTAACCTTCTCTACATCTGGTACAGATCCACGGAACAGAGCCCTATTCAACTCCTTTAACTTTAGTGTTGGACTTTTAGCAAAATACAATCTTCACACAAACTTTCTCATTTCAGTATGATGAACTGCCAGCATCCTAAAATGGTGAAAAACACTTTTACAAACTTTCCTAGATAGACAAGCCAGAGAGTGTCCTTGCAAACCAGTATTCTCTCTCACTCTGCATGGATCTAGTCCTTGAAGCACCTTAATCTTCTGTTTAACACTCTTTTTACTATATTCTCTTAGAAAGTCACGTAATTTATCAATAGATTCTTGTCGTACAGTACAAATACTACTACAATTCCAAGTGTACACTGGGGCTTTAGGACGTCTCCCCATAACCTCATCAGCTATCACTTCTTCCTCATTTCTTGGCACCATTTTCTCCTTTTCCATTACACAACCATCTTTCACTTCATAAGCACGACCTCTGGTGTAAACTGCATGAAGCAAACTATTACTTTGAAGATAACTCTCTTCATTAAAAAATGGTTCAGTACTTTAACTATGCATCCATTCTCCTAAAAACACTTTACAAAAGTTATTTCTTTTCACTACTCTTTTCGTTTTGCTTTGTGACTTCATTACATTGACCATTTTATCTAATGTACGCATCCTGTTCAAAATTAAAATGAATAGTTTTCTTTTTAATTCTAAAGCCTTAGCTACAATGGCTTCAATATCTTTTTTTCTCTTGTAAAATTTAGCTCTTTTCTTATATTTTTTCACATCCTTTAGCAAATTGGACATCACTCTTCTCTGAAACATTTTCCTACGGATATCTTTAAATGCTGATTTTTATTTCAAGTCAATTTTTATTGCTTGTGCTTCTACATTAGCATTTAGTAAATTCTCATTATTGTCCTGTTGTTTTCTACTTGAAACAGTTTTTCTAATGGGGACATTTTTTACATTTTTCCTTTTTTTGAATATATTTTTAAAGAATTCCTTTGTCTGCTTACCAGAAGACTTTTTCTTTTTCCCAACATGAGCATCTTCAACTAACTTGGGTCCTCCAGTTGTCTTCAAATATAGATGTTTTTTCTGTTGTTTTCGCTTTCTTGATTTTATAGGCATCTTATATTTCCTTGACTGCTCTGCAGCAATACCTGAAATAAAGTAAAAAAAAATACCTTTTTGTAATTTAAATATATTACTATATTTGTTATGATCTTTTCTAATCTTATAACACTATCTACCCCTTTCCTACAAGTGAAAAACACAACAAAACCAACACAAATTTAATCTCTAAGAACAATTCCTGTGTGCACACAGACTCTTGGTGTGATTCTAGGCAGAACACGATATTTCATTTGCAATTCAAAAGCACACTTAATTTTTTGTTTTTGCAACTGTTAATTACTCTAACAGTCTGACACATTTTATTTATAGTTTAGAGAGGCAGAAATGAGCACATGTCCAATCAGCTTTTTCAGAGCATGTACATGTGTAACCGGGCTGACTGACTACACTCCAGCAAACGTAATGAGCCTTGGTGATGTTCAATGCATTAGCGTTCCTCACTCCTACCCTAAAACACCACACAGTGCTGATTAGTAATCATGGAGTGTACAGGAAAAACAGCTAGCTCTCTGCTAAGAGTGTGGTTCTGGAGACTGTCTACTATCAGGTGCAAGAGAGACTTGAATGGACCCTTACATAACTGCTTAAACACTGTAAACGTGTATGTAAGACTACATGTGTGGTAAGGGTTAATATGAGTTTTTTGTATGTAGCAACTACATGACCTATTGCAAGAGTGGAAGAAAAATCTACCATGTTGATTTCAAATATGTTAGCATTTGCCTCTTATTTGAGAAACTGTTTTGGGCTGAATGCTAACCATCACATTTCCAGAAATCAAGCTTCCCCTTTCATACGAATGCAATTCTAAATGAAGCAGAGTTTCACGAATTGAATCTCTGACAACAATTCCTGTGTGCGCACAGACTCATGGTGTGATTCTAGGCAGAAAACGAAATTTGATTTGCAATTTGAAAGCACACTTACTACTGTGGTAGAGCAAGTGATAATTACTCTAACAGTCTGATACATTTTCATTATAGTTTTCAGAAACAGAAAAGAGCACATGTCCAAACAGCTTTTTGAGACCATGAACATGTGTGACCTTGGTGACTGACTACACTCCAGCAAAAGTAATCAGCCTTAGTGATGTTGAATGTATTAGCGTTACTCACTGCTACCTGAAACACCACTCACTTGTGAATACTAAGCATGATTCTACAGGATAAACTGCTGGGTGTGTGCTAAGAGTCTGCTTATGCAGACTGTGTATTTTCAGTTACAAGAGACATATGCATGGATACATCCAAAAAGAGCCAGAGTGACACGACATACATCTGACAACAATTCCTGTGTGCTCACAGACTCATGCTGTGATTCTAGGCAGAAAATGAAATTTGCTTGCCAATTTCAAAGCACACTTACTACTGTCTTTTTCTGCAACTGTTAAGTACTCTAACAGTCTGATACATTTTCATTACAGTTTTCAGAAACAGAAAAGAGCACATGTGCAAACAGCTTTTTGAGACCATGAACATGTGTGACCTTGGTGAGTGACTACACCCCAGCAAAAGAAATCAGCCTTAGTGATGTTGAATGTATTTGCATTACTCACTGCTACCTGAAACACCACTCACTTGTGAATACTCAGCATGATTCTACAGGATAAACTGCTGGGTGTGTGCTAAGATTGTGCTTATGCAGACTGTGTATTTTCAGTTGCAAGAGACATATGCATGCATGCATCCATAACAGCATAAACATTGTAGTAATGTATGTAAACGTACATGTGTGGCAAGGTTTAATTGCAGTTTTGTATATGTATGACCAAGCTCAGCAATTGCATGATGAGAAGCAAAATCTGCGATATCAATTTCAAATGTGTTAGCATTTGCCTCCCATTTGTGTCTTACTGATTTATGCTGAATGGAAACCATCATATTTACAAAAAGAAAGCTACCCCTTTCCTACAAATGCCATTCTTACAGAACCGGACCATCACTATTAAAATCTCTGACAACAATTCCTGTGTGCACACAGACTCATGGGTTGATTCTAGGCACAAAACAGTATTCCTCAGCGATACCAGTACACCTTAACTTATGGTAAAAACACACTCCATAATATTTAAATAGTTAGACAGTTAAATATCTCCCAAACCACAAAATGTAAAACATAACTTTTAAAGAAGAATCACAATTCTAATATTTATATCAAAAATCACCACATACATCCCCTCTCAAACTCATAACTCACCTTTAAAATTAGTTAGTTGAGAAAGAAATGTGGCACTCAAACAGCAGATTATCAGAGCCAGAATCTCAGAGCTGTACACCTCTCACCACAACCAATAAATGGCAATGTTTCCCTCTCTTTTTTCACACATATACATGTTAATTACAAATCTCAGTGCTTCCCACATTTTTTCAAATGAAATCACACATTTCTATTGCTTGAAAACTTCAACCCTTTTCCAAATGTACCCTTCCCCCAACTTGACTTCTGCCTGCTACCATAGCAACAGCTCATGGAACACTGCTGTGAGGAGAGAGGTCAGAAGTTCAGCACACAATGTTTCAAATCCAAAGAGCAAGAGTGCTTCACCTGTCCAACCTAACAGCAAATCCAAACTAATCTTCTGTGGGAACACAATTTTCTGAACCAATACAAAACATGCTTCTAAAAATGTACACATACAGCCTACTTTTTACTGTAAAAAGATTGGAATCAGCCAATGAGTTCTTTTTATTTAAAAAAAATATGTATGCCTCCATTTTTCAACTGTCTTTCATTTCATATTGCCATTCTACTGAAAGACACCTTCTGAGTGCATCCAGATCACCTTGAAAGATGTTCACAGTGTGGATTGTAGGTCACAGCTATGTCTTCTGGAGTAAAAAGTATGCAGAAAACAGAGATATGGTGAGAGACCTTGCTTTGCCAAATGTAGACATTAAATGGATTGGTCAGAGAGGGTTAAAGTGGCACCAATTATTGCCTTTGGTGAAAACCTTTCAACATCTCCCACAGCCTAACCTTATTATTGTGCACTGTGGTGGAAATGACCTAGGCACTTTAACTGGGGTAGGTCTGGAAATGCTTATTAAGGACACCTTTGTACAATTGATGTCGCTTTTTCCTCAATCTGCCTTCGTATATTCTAACACATGCCAAAGGCAAAAGTGGAACTAGTCCAACCAATTTTGTCCGCAAATTGACAAAGCAAGAAAGCACGTCAATAAGTCTGTTTCTGCTTTCCTCAGAGACTATGGGATGGGTTCTATATACCACAACAACTTGCGTTACAACATGCAAGACATTTATAGAGGAGACGGTGTACATTTCAATGAAGGCAACAGAGCCTTCCTCTTGAACTTTAGACTCTGCATCGGTACTTACTTATAGGTACCAAAAAACACTTCATAAAACACAACGGCTCTTTTTAGAGCCCCCTAATATCTTAACACTTAAATTTGTTTTTTACTTCTATTTTTTATTTATTTATTTTTCTACCGTACGCGTACGGTAAGCTTAACGTACGCGCACCACGCGATTTTTTTTAAAAAAAAATTAAATTTATTTTTCATACTTTTATGACCTTCTTGGACCCCCTGACAAACGCTAGGGGGTCTGCAACTCCCTTCGTTGCCCCCTTTCCACGTTCTCCTCCTTTGTTTATCAGTGTGAGACACACAAAATGGAGGCCGTCACTTCCTGATTTCGACCGATTCAAATGTTTACAGTCATGTAACCACCAATCAGAATTAAGCTCGCGCACAGGAGCGTGCGCGTACGGTAAGCTTACCGTACGCGCTCGGAGCGCGCCTATAGATATATATATATTGATTCAAATGCTATTTTCTCAGCAAATACTGAACACATTTACACCAGACCTACAAAAGGCACATCCCTGACCTGAGGACTACCTCTCTGCCAAATTTCAAGTAATTCTGTTCAGCCGTTCGGGCTGTAGCTTGGACTAAAGGTCCTATGGAAAAATGCATGGGGAAAACACGTTTTGGGACCCCCCCTTTTTCTCAGCCCCCACTTGACGAATCCCCCCGAGACTTTCAGGGTAGGAGCGGAGCGGAGCGCCCCACCTATTTTGAAAATTTCGCCAGGATTCGTCAATCGGCGCCAAAGTTATTCCAAATAGGATCGTGTTTCCATAGGAAATCCGCAACATTCTAACTATAACTACCTACTGGCGACCGCCAGTAGGTAAGATATATATATATATGTATATTTGTATGTCTTTGTGTAAAATTTGTGTTTTTGGTTAACTTATGTGAAACCAATTGGTGTGCCAGAGACCGGCCCAACGGCATGTGTGTGAAATAGAATCATTGGTAATTGTCTGTTGAAAGTTATTGATAACGTCAAGGTAATTAATTGTGCCTTGTGCACAAATAAATGAGGGATTTATCCCTACATACTTTTTCGTTCCTCATCTTTTAGCATCCTGGATGAGCCGCAGCTGTCTGAAACTCAACTCGGACAAGACAGAAGTTCTCGTCCTCAGACCCACCCCCTCAGCTTGGGACAACACCTGGTGGCTCACCGCCCTCGGCAACCCCCCCCACCCCCTCCGGACCACGCCTGGAACCCCAGCATCATACTCTACTCCTCCCTTACCATGACCTGCGAAATCAACGCCGTCGCCTCCACCTGTTTCAACGACCTCCGCAAGACCTTCAAAAGAATCCCCCCGAATCCAGAAAGACAATCACCCACGCACTCATAACAAGCAGACTGGACAACTGAAACACCCTCTACACTGGAATCAACAAATCCCTGCTACGCAAACGCCAGACCATCCAGAACACCACGGCCAGACTCATCCTCGGCATCCCTTGACATGAACACATCACCCAACTCCACGAGCTCCCCGTCGAGAAGAGTAACTTTCAAACTACTCGCCCACGCCTACAAATCCCTACATAACACCGGACCCAAATACCCCAACGAAAGAGTCCTTCCACGTACCCAGGAGAAACCTCCGCTCAGCCGCCCTCGCAGAAACCCCACGCATCCGCAGAGCCATAACGGGTGGAAGAGCCTTCTCCAACATCGCGGCTATGGCCTGGAACCAGCTCCCGATCAACATCAGACGCTCCCCCACTCTGAACACCTTCAGAAAGAGCCTCAAAACCTGGATCTTCGGCTAACCCGGAGATGCACCCCCCCCCCCCCCCCCCCCCCCCAATCGCCTTGAGACCCTCACGGGTGAGTAGTGTGCTTCACAATTCCCTGATTGAATGGCTCAAGTACAAGTCAATGGGGCGACTTACTGTGCCTCTGCACTGCGTAGGGAAACCCGGCAGGGCTGCCCTCTCTTGCCCATGATTTGAAGACAAAAATGGAGGCCGCACCAGGGATGAAGTCACACTAGAATCAAATTAGTCTTTTTCCAAATTCCTTTATTCTTCTTTTTTAGATTAAAAAAGCAGGACAACAGCCAACGTGTTTCGTTCCTTAAATAGGAACTTTATCAGGGCTGAATTCAACATAAAATAATACATAATCAACCACATATTTAAAAAAACAACATACAAGACCAAACTACACACAAATTTAACGTATAAAGCAACAAAGAAGTATAAAAAATATGTATACTTCCACAAAAACAAACATTATACATTTGATTAGTAAATGAAACTGGCACTGAAACGCTCACAAGACCAAAAGGAGAAAAAAAAAAAAAACTCATAGGCCCATTCATTATGATGTACACATACAAAACTTTCTATAAACATTAATCAACCATTACATTCATCTAAATCCATATAAGAAAACAAAGCAAGCAATTCTCATGTCATTTATATTCATAACAAAAGATGGAAATTCATAAATAAAAGAAGAAGAGCAACAAAGGGGGAGAACAGAAGACGAAAATATACCTGTGAAACCATGCACATGAATATAAATAAATAGAACAGTCTATATGTAAGAGAAAACATAAAATGCTTGATCTTCAATCCCTAATCAAGATATTTGTTATGTGTAAAGACCACGTATTATTCGAAGGATCACGGCAATAGTCAGCCGATCAAAGCAAGAATTATAAAACCAGTCCTATAGAAAACAATCAGAAAAAACATAAATAAAAGTGTCTTTTAGTATACATCCTATGCAGTATATATATATATATATATATATTTTACCTACTGGCGGTCGCCAGTAGGTAGTTATAGTTAGGACCACGTTTCCATAGGAAAACCTCAACATTCTATTTTGAATAACTTTGGCGCCGGTTGACGAATCCTCGCGAATTTCTCAAAATAGGTGGGGCGCTACGCTCCGCTCCTACCCTGAAAGTCTCGGGGGGATCCGTCTAGCGGGGGCTGAGATAAAAGGGGGGTCCCAAAACGCGTTTTTCCCATGCATTTTTCCATAGGACCTTTAGAACGAGCTACAGCCTGAACGGCTGAACAGAATTACTCAAAATTTGGCAGAGAGGTAGTCCCTAGGTCAAGGAAGTGCCTTTTGTAGGTTTGGTGTAAATCTGTTCAGTAGATTCTGAGAAAATAGCCTTTAAATCAATATATATATCTGAGCCCGCTTACGGTACGCTTACCGTACGCTTACGGTAAGCGTACGGTGGCGTGCGCGAGCGCGATTCTGATTGGCTCTTAGATCTTAGTAAACATTCGAATCGGCCGAAACCAGGAAGCGGCGGCCGCCATTTTGTGTATTTCACTCTGAAAAAAAAGAGTGAAAACAAGGAAAGGGGGCAATGAGGAGAGTTACAGACCCCCTAACATTTGTAAGGGGGTCAAAGAAGGACAGAAAAGTACAAAAAAAACATTTATTGATTTTAAAAAAAATCACGGGGTACGCGTACGGTAAGCTTACGGTAAGCGTACGGTAGGAAAAAAAAAAAAAAAAAATGAAAATCAGATTTAAGTGTTTAGATATTAGGGGGCTCTAAAAAGAGCCGTTGTGTTTATGAAATGATTTTTTAGTGGTACCTACAAGTAAGTACCGATGCAGAGTCTAAGGTTCAAGAGGAAGACTCTGTTCCCTTCATCATTGAAGTGCACACCATCTCCTCTATAAATGTCTTGCATGTCATAACGCAAGTTGTTGTGGTAAATGGCACCCATACCATAGTCACGGAGGAAAGCAGAAACAGATTTGTTGACGTGCTTTCTTGCTTTGTCATCGCACCGCGTGCCCACCGTGCGTGCACGGCACTAACTGCGTAAAGTGGGCGCGCGGTGCGCGAAGCGCACCGCGTGCTCACTGTGCGCGCACGGTGCGCAAAGCGCACCGTGCGCGCACGGAACGAACTGCGTTAACTGGGCGCGCACGCCACGAATGGCGTAAAGTAACTTAGCATTTAAAAAACCGTACAAATTCACTGAAAAAACCATAGGTTTCACACACGTTATAGTTAGGAATTAGCATTTAAAAAACCTTGCAAATTCACTGAAAAAACCATAGGTTTCACACATGTTATAGTTAGCGGAAATTTTACTGATAAAAAACCAATGAAATTCCCCCGTTATAGTTAGTGCAGGCAACTATAACTCACGCGACCGCAATCTTCTGCTGATGACATATGTGTCTTTATGAAAAAAAAATATTTGTAATATATGTATAGCTAAAAATGTATGGAAGAAGACATGGGCAAATAAGTGTCTAAATACAGTATTAGCATCAGCAGAGGATTCCGGTCGCGTGAGTTATAGTTGCCTGCACTAACTATAACGGGGGAATTTCATTGGTTTTTTTATCAGTAAAATTTCCGCTAACTATAACATGTGTGAAACCTATGGTTTTTTCAGTGAATATATATATATATATATATATATATATATATATATATACACACACACACACACATATATACACACATATATATATATACACACACACATTCAAGATTAACATTTTATATCATTCAAATTTATATCAAAACTAAAGACTCATATCCTAACTGTAAAAGACAGGAGAGAAAAGCAACAAAATGACCAAATATATATATATATATATATATATATATATATATATATATATATATATATATATATATATATATTTATTTATATTATCTACTGGCGGTCGCCAGTAGATAGTTATAGTTAGGACCGTGTTTCCATAGGAAATCCGCAACATTCTATTTGGAATAACTTTGGCGCCGGTTGACGAATCCTCGCGAAATTTTCAAAATAGGTGGGGCGCTCCGCTCCTACCCTGAGTCTCGGGGGGATTCGTCAAGCGGGGGCTGAGATAAAAGGGGGGTCCCAAAACGCGTTTTTCCCATGCATTTTTCCATAGGACCTTTAGACACAGCTACAGCCCGAACGGCTGAACAGAGTTCCTTGAAATTTGGCAGAGAGGTAGTCTACAGGTCAAGGAAGTGCCTTTTGTAGGTTTGGTGTAAATCTGTTCAGTAGATTCTGAGAAAATAGCCTTTAAAACAATATATATATCTGAGCCAGCTTACGGTGCGCTTACGGTGCGCTTACCGTACGCGTACGGTGACGTGCGCGAGCGCGATTCTGATTGGCTGTTAGATCTTAGTAAACATTCGAATCGGTCGAAACCAGGAAGCGGCGGCCGCACTCTGAGGGGGGCTGCAAAAACCATCTACAGGGGGAGTATATTCAGTTCTTAAACACCCAGCATCCATATATGTGTCCCCAAACAACCCCCAAGGCCAAAAAAACAAACTTATTTTTTTTCGAAAAATCGCCGATTATGCGTACGGTAAAAAATGTATAAAAAAAAAAAAAAAAAATACACACTTTCCCCACCCCGTGTGCAAATGGTGCCCGTAGGGCACCATTTTTGCATGGCCTATATAATTAAATGGAAAGTACAAATGAATAACGTTCACAACGAAGCGCATAATATGTCCCCCATGTGCGCACGGTGCGCGAAGCGCATCGTGCGTACATGGCCCATCCCGCGTAACGTGGGCACGCTGTGCGCGCAGCGCACTGCGTGGCCACCGTGCGTGCACGGCACTAACTGCGTAAAGTGGGCGCGCGAAGTGCACCGCGTGCTCACTGTGCGCGCACGGTGCGCGAAGCGCACCGTGCGCGCACGGAACGAACTGCGTTAACTGGGCGCGCACGCCACGAATGGCGTAAAGTAACTTAGCATTTAAAAAACCGTACAAATTCACTGAAAAAAACCATAGGTTTCACACACGTTATAGTTAGGAATTAGCATTTAAAAAACCTTGCAAATTCACTGAAAAAACCATAGGTTTCACACAAGTTATAGTTAGCTGTACATTTCACTCGTAAAAAACCAATGAAATTCCCCCGTTATAGTTAGTGCAGGCAACTATAACTCACGCGACCGCAATCCTCTGCTGATGACATATGTGTCTTTATGAAAAAAAAATATTTGTAATATATGTATAGCTAAAATTTAATGGAAGAAGACATGGGCAAATAAGTGTCTAAATACAGTATTCACATCAGCAGAAGATTGCGGTCGCGTGAGTTATAGTTGCCTGCACTAACTATAACGGGGGAATTTCATTGGTTTTTTACGAGTGAAATGTACAGCTAACTATAACTTGTGTGAAACCTATGGTTTTTTCAGTGAATATACATATACATATATGCATACATATGCATGGTATGTATATGAAAGTTTGAAAAACTCTAATACAAGCAAAACTAAAAAGCCACCTAATTACAAACAGAATTGCTTTAACTTAAACGAGGGCGAGACCTATTGCATTTTCAATGCTTGTTTACTTTGATTCCATCAAGAAGGCATTCAGATGTGTCACACATTTTCCATAAATTCTGAATGGTAGCACTCTAGTTGCTCATTAGATCACTGTAGTAAACCTACTGCTCACCAGGGAAGTCTGCTGCTGGTATTGAAAGTGCATGTTTGTCTGCATGGCAGAATTTTTTAATGAAATAGAAGAGGATTTGAGAAGTCAAAATGTGCCCTACGTTTTGTTTCTGCAGCACTAATCATAATTTCTATGGCAAAATGAACCCCCTCATTTTGTTCCTTTGCAAATTAAATGTTTTAAATGTTTCCACTTTATTCCAATCAAGATGGCTGCAGGTGTGCCATACCTTTGTCATAAGTAAGGCTGTTAGCGCTCTAGTTGTTCTTTAAAACACTCTGGGATTTCTGTCATTGGGCTATACTTGGGCTACATCTCGGTGATATTTGTGCTACATTTGGGCTCTTTTGTCTCTGGTGGCCATCTTGGGAGACTTGTTATGAAGTTTCCTAATTTCCTCATTTACTGCAGTCTCCTCAGTAGGCATACTGTCAGTTTTTTACTTTGATTCAATGAAGAAGGCATTCAGATGTGTCACACATTTGCCATAAATTCAGAATGTTAGTACTCTAGTTGCTCATTAGATCACTGTAGTAAAGCTACTGCTCACCAGGGAAGTCTGCTGCTGGTATTGAAAGTGCATGTTTCAGTCTGCATGTCAGAATTCTTTAATGAAATAGAAGAGGATTTGAGAAGTCACTCAAAATGTGCGCTAATTTTTCCTTCTGCAGCACTAATCATACATTCTAAGGCAAAATGAACCCTCTCATGTTGTTCCTTTTTAAATTAAATGTTTTAAATGTTACCACTTAATTCCAATCAAGATGGCTTCAGGTGTGCCATACCTTTGTCATAAGTAAGACTGTTAGCGCTCTAGCTGTTCTTTGGAACACTCTGGGAAGCTGCAGTAGAACACAAAGGAATCAACTGACAGTCTCTGCCCTTGTTGGATGTACATGTTTTACTGAGAATGTCAGACTTCATTCTCACATGACTGAGAAAGATAATGTGAATTTACAGAAAATATGCTCTCAGTTTAGCTTATAGATCACCTTCCAAACCTCTGTGGGAAAAGCATGAGAAAATATTTTTCTCTCAATCATGATATCCCAGCAGAAGGCTTTTTCATATGGTAAAATCCCCTTAGAACATACCACAATTCCTAAAATGAGTATGGTACCATCAACAAATGATTTATAATGTAACTAGAGTCTTAAAACCTTCTATTAACTGCAATGCTTTTTAACGAGGTGCTATCATGTATATTGGTCCCAAGATGGCTGCCAACACTTCTGGGATGAAGTGCTGGCAGCCAATCAGATCTCAGGATGAGATGTGTGGTTAGGCTCCGCCTATATATGATTTTACTTTTGATTTTCTCAGGAACTACTGAACAGATTGACACCAGACCTGCAAAAGGCACTTCCCTCACCTGAGGACTACCTCTTTGCCAAATTTCAAGTAATTCTGTTCAGCCGTTCGGGCTGTACCTTCGACTAAAGGTCCTATGGGAAAATGCATGGGGAAAACGCGTTTTGGGACCCCCCTTTTTTCTCAGCCCCCGCTTGACGAATCACCCCGAGACTTTCAGGGTAGGAGCTGAGCGCCTCATTAGTTTTGAAAATTTCACTAACATAAGTCAACCGGCGCCAAAGTTATTCAAAATAGAATTTTCAGATTTCCTATGGGAACTCGGTCCGAACTATAACTATCTACTGGCGACTGCCAGTAGATAAATATATATATGTTTTTTTCCCTCATAGTTTGCTCCTTCTGTTTCTCCCCGCCTGAGGCAGGCAGGTCGTCCGATGACGGCGGAGCTGGAGCGCGCCGACTTTCAAAATTCCCAAATAAATAATTACGACGACCACACAAGGGCTATTCTTCCACCAGATCTTTTAATTCAGGTAACGCGTTTCACCTGTCACAGCAGGCTTGCTCACACACTAGATAGAGGGTTTAGAGTTACGTATATACCATTGAGAATTCAGACCCAGAAAACAGAAAAAGGACTACAGTCACCATGTCCATATTCTGTTCTAATGTTACTTTGGCGGCCATTTTAAGCTAGTCAAATGCAAGCCCAATACCTCGCCTTAAGTTCATTTCTCTCATAAGAGATCATTCACATTCCATCAGCATAGTGCTTCAAACCAATGATCAATTTGAGAATAATATAAGCAAATTCAATCTTTCTATAACTCATTTGTTGTTCAATTGACACAATGTCTAAAATATTCTTCAATTATCATATCTTGTGTACTTTAACATTGATTATATTAAGCATAAATCTTATAATCATTCATTACTGACATTGTGTCAAAAAGGCTTATTACGTCCTGTTTGTCTTAATCTCCTATTGTTTTTTTGTACGTAACATTTTGTCCCCACCAAAACCAAAGATCAACACCCTATAAAAAACTTAAATCTGATAATTACTTGTGCCACCTCTTTCCCTTACTAAATCAAAATATACAGAGTAGAACTTAAACATATTATTAGGAATATGGAGGTTCTCTTATCTGTGATATGATTCAATTTCATATGATGCTCTGGAAGAAAAGGGTAGGGGTGAATCTCGATTCCCTTGCGGAGTCGGCCCCTTCCTTTCCTCCTATAATTCAAACAAAATACAATAAAGAACTATTCGTATCTAATAGTAAAGGTAAAATCACTCTAAATAACTTTCACATGGCAATATACGTTTCATTTTGATTTTATCAGAATATGTACAGATAAATAGTTTTACTCTAAATTCTTATTATTCTCTTAAATAAACACTTAATTCCTCATCCTGATTTAATCCTCCCGGATGTTTACTTTGCAAGTTAATAATGTGCTACGACTCCCTCGGTCTGAGTTGTAATTCCCCATTTCCGCCCCTTCTGTTAACAGTGAGTTGATCGACAAATGGTATTTGGCAAAATGTCTTTCCACAGGGTAGTGTGGATTTTTATTATTTATTGCCTGCATATGTTCCAGCACTCTTTTTTTGACTGCTAGAGTGGTGCTACCTACGTATCTTAGATGGCAAGGACATTCAAGAATATAGACCACATATGTGGTTCGGCATGTCAGAAATTGTTCAATATTCTTTTCCGCTACAGGAGTAAGGTATTTTTTCTGCATGTGGCTGTGGCGGCATGCCTTACAGTGTCCACATGGGGGAAAAACCCTTTTAAATTGAGACGTGTGTTAATTTGAGTTTTGGATACATCTCCTTTTCATAAGAATGTCCTTAAGATTTGTACTTTTCCAATACGTTATTAATGGGCGTTTAGGTAGATCATTCATCAAAGTAGGTTCACATTTAAGTGTGTTCCAATTTTTATTCAAAATTTTAACAATATTGTTCGATTCTGCATTGAATGAGAGGATAATTCTAGGTTGATTTTTCCCCTTCTTTTTCTTCCTTAGATTTTTCTACAAGGGTTTTTTCCCTCAGAATCTTTTTCACTTTTTCTACGGCTCTTTCTAGTACCCATTTGGGATATCCTCTTTCTCCAAATCTCTCCAACAGGATTTTTTGCTTAGTGTGAAAATCTTTCATGGTACTACAGTTTCACCTTGCTCTAAGCAGCTCCCCAAATGGTATGCTCCATTTCAGGGTGGCTGCTTAGAGCATGGAGAAGACTGTTCCCAGCTGTTTCTTTTCTATGTTATTTTGTACATATTTTATTTTGGCGGATTTCTACCACCACGTCTAGGAATTCAATAGCTACCTTACTGATGTTATATGTTAGTCTTAAATTGTAATTGTTGATATTTAATTTCTCAATGAATGTAGTAGCTGATTTTTCATCCCCTTTCCATATAATGAAAAGGTTGTCAATAGATCTCAACCATTTAATTATCCTCTCTCCTGTTTCCGTATGGTCAATACTTCTTTGTACTTCCTCCTCCCACACCCCGAGAAACAGATTTGCAAAACTCGGGGCAAAACAAGTCCCCATTGCAGTACCGAGGACTTGTTTGAACATTCGACCATCAAACATGAAAATATTGTGTGATAAACAGATTCTTATCATTTCTAGCAGTATCATTGTATGATCCATAAAGCAAACTTTTCTCTTTTTAAGGTAATGGTAACAACACTGTAAACCTAGTTCGTGATCTATTATTGAATACAAAGAGTTAACATCCATTGTGATTAGTTGGTAATCCTCTTGCCAAATAATATCTTTTATTTTCCCTAGGAAATCTTTAGTATAAAATGGAAGAGTTAGAACCTATTCTCGCAAAAAATAATCCACATATTTGGATATGTGTTTCGACACACATCCGATCGATGATACTATTGGTCTCCCTGGTGGTAAAGTAGCATTTTTGTGGATCTTAGGCAATAAGTAAAAACTAGGCAATTTCGGATAGTCCTATTTTTAAATAGCAAAATTCCTTCCACTGTAAGAGGCCTTGATCTTTCCATGTCGTCAGCATAGCCCAGATTTTAATTATGCTCTCATTGTATTCTTCCATATCACTTTCTACATAATACCTAGTATCCCCGAGTTGTTTTAGGGCTTCCTCAACATACATATTCCTATCCCACAGAAAAATATTTCCTCCCTTGTCTGCAGGGCGAATCACCAAATTATCGTCCTCAGCTAATGATTTCACTAGTTCCCATAGTTTTTTTTGAGAATTTTTTTTCAGGTTGTTTATAGGAGGATTTGTTCATCTTCATTCGTAAGTTTATAAGATCTTTCATTACAGTCTCATGAAAAGCATCTATATTGTCATGAGATGTCATAGGATAGAATATAGACTTGGGTTTAAATCCAGTTCATGCTGGACAATCCGTGACAATTTCCTCTGTGTCTACATTGGTCATACAATCAGGATCATCATATAGATCCGCAAGAGTTGTTAATGTACTGAAGTCACCTATGCTGGTATATGGTGCGTCTTACCTTATCTCATTTTCTGTATTACTTTTGCTAGTTCCATCTGGTGGTCTCGACCATTTGTTACTGTGCCATTTTTTTAGCTTTAATTTGCGTACAAATTTAAAAATATCAATTCTAGTATCAGGATAATTTAAACTACCTGTAGGACAAAAAGAGAGACCTAAGCACAGTGTTCTTTTTTTTCTTCCATGCTCAGTGGTCGATATGATGAGTCTAAAATTTTTTATTTACCGTTTCATTTTCCATTACTTTTGTTGTTTTGGACCACTCTTCTTGTTTCCCATTGGTCTGTATCCACGTCCTCGTCCTCTTCTTGATCCGCTGTCGTCTTCGCCAGTTTCTTCCATGTTTTTTCCTCTCCCTCTGTTTTGTTGTCCTCGACCTCTACCTCTTGGTTTCGGTGGTTGCACTGTCCTCAGAATCTGCCTCCCTGTTCTCATGAGGCGATATTCTTCTAAAAAATTCATCTGTTGCCATGTTCCAGTTGTTAATTCACTCGTATTTGTATTTATTTCCTGTATGTCAACCTCCGTATCACTGCTGGTTATTGATTTAGTGGCAGTTGGGATCCCGGATACATCTTCTATTGTTGCCCCTTGTGCAAACTTCTAGTGTGTGAGCAAGCCTGCTGTGACAGGCGAAACGTGTTACCGGAGTTAAAAGATCTGGTGGAAGAATAACCCTTGTGTGGTCGTCGTAATTATTTGTTTGGGAATATATATATATATATATATATATATATAAAGTGTTTCCCTGGATTTCCCCCGTGTGGCCTCTGCTTTCTTCGTGAGGAGGGAGTTTGTGGTGATGTTGTTCACGTCAGCCGGAGACGTGATACAGAGGCACCCGCATTGCAAAAGGGTCCCAGCTCTTCTGGCTGCTGCTTCGGTGGTTTTTTGACACTTCAAGATATTGATAAGCTGAGACCCGCCTCATCGCTGTGGAAGGAGAATGGTGGTTGCGAAGTAATTTTACTTCACACAGGGCGGGATGCATGGCCATACCTACCCCCGCTGATTGGTTTCCATGGCACAGAGGTTGATGTGGTTCGGGGACCCAGGGAAGCGCCTGATTAACATCGCAGCAGGACATTGGCTTTGGAAGAATCTCCGTTTGTTTGGCACGCAGTACGATCAATCTTACATCATCATACCCCACTGCATCACCTACCTGATAGCCAACAGCATTCTAGGACTAGTAGTTCACCGCAAATCCCGTGAGCTACTTCGTGTGAGCAGTTTAACCTGTGTGGGGGCGGAGCCAACATTGTCCTATAACATCGGAGCAGGGCTTACTTCAAACAGAACTGCAAAACCTCCTGAACACTGCTTGGGCACTGAGGAAGGCCGTCAGGCCGAAATGCATTTGCCGATAATAAAAGTGTTTCCCTGGATTTCCCCCGTGTGGCCTCTGCTTTCTTCGTGAGGAGGGAGTTTGTGGTGATATATATATATATATATATATATATTCACTGAAAAAACCATAGGTTTCAGGGGTGTTATAGTTAGCTGGACTTTTCACTTGTACAAAACCATTGAAATTCCCCCGTTATAGTTAGTTCAGCTAACTATAACTCGCGCGCCTGCAATGCACTGCGGATGACGTCACATATTACATCACTCATGACATGGTCAGTGACATCACTCATGACATCTCAAATGACATCACTGATGACATCATCCAGTGAATGTGTGTTTTTCTGAAAATTACATATGTTTTATATATGTATAGCTCAAGGTCGATGGAAGAATAAAAGGGTATATAAGTGTCTAAATGGATGATTTGTTTTTGAAAAATTGATTATATAACTGACTGATTAAGTGTATCTTAGTGAATACATGACTTAGTGAGTAATGTTTAAATATGTAAATATCTGTATCAGTCTCTCACTTTGTGTAGAAGTGGCTGCATGGGTTGGTGAGTAGCTACATGAGTGTCTATATGGGTTATTAGTTGGTTTTTTGAGTATCAGTATAAGTGTCTGATGTCTGTATGGTTCGGTGGGGGGTATTACGTAGTGCATGAATGAGTGACTCACTGTTTGTATGTGTTGAAGACAGCATGTGTGCAGGACTGTATGGGTGGATGAGTGTGTGCATGGGTGTGTTAGTGAGTGAATGACTGTCTCAATAGTGTCTCTATGACTAACTACATATGTTTTAAACTAGTATATGTGACTATTGATGTATATAAGTGAGTATATGTGAGAGTGAGAGATTGAAAGAGTTCCTGTATGAATAAGTATGTGTTTCTATAAGCGATTGTTAAAAAGACTAAGTATGTGTAAGTTTCCGTAGAAGTAAGTGTGGTGGTGTGTGTATAACTGTATATGCAGGTAAACGGATGTTTGATTCTTTATTAGCATGAGTGACTATGTGTGTGAGTAACTTTATGGATGAGTGGCGTTGTGTAACAGGATGTATAGGTGTATGAGTACATATGATGAGTGAGTACATGTATGAGTGACTGTATAGGACTGTTGGTGAATGAGTGGATGTGGATCTTACAATTACTGAATAGGTTGTTGTAACTGGTCCCAAGATGGCTGCCAACACTTCTTGGATGAAGTACTGATGCCAATCAGATCTCACGATGAGAGGTGTCGTTAGGCTCTGCCCAGATATATGTGATTTTACTTTTGATTTTCTCAGGAACTACTGAACAGATTGACACCATATATGCAAAAGGCACATCCCTGAGCTGAGGACTACCTCTCTGCCAAATTTCAAGTAATTCTGTTCAGCCGTTCGGACTGTACCTTGGACTAAAGGTCCCTATGGAAAATTGCATGGGTAAAATGCGTTTTGGGACCCCCCTTTTTTCTCAGCCCCCGCATGACCATAGGTTTCAGGGGCGTTATAGTTAGCTGGACTTTTCACTTGTACAAAACCATTGAAATTCCCCCGTTATAGTTAGTTCAGCTAACTATAACTCGCGCGCCCGCAATGCACTGCTGATGACATCACATATTACATCACTCATGACATGGTCAGTGACATCACTCATGACATCACTGATGACATCTCAAATGACATCACTGATGACATCACTGATGACATCATCCTTGTGATAGAGTGCCAGACCTCCTTTCACCCTAATATAACCTTTGATACACACATTCAAAAATAGAGACTAAAATTTTCAAAACAATGGACATACCAATACCAGTTACAACAACCTCTTCAGTAATTCTAAGATCCACATACACATCCACTCATTCACCAACAGTCCTATACAGTCACTCATACATGCACTCACTCATCATATGTACTCATACACCTCTACATCCTGTTACACAATGCCACTCATCCATAGAGTTACTCACACACATAGTCACTCATGCTAATAAAGAATCAAACATACATTTACTTGCATATACAGTTATACACACACTACCACACTTACTTCTACGGAAACTTACACATACTTAGTCTTTTAACAATCACTTATAGAAACACATACAGGAACTCTTTCAATCTCTCACTCTCACATATACTCACTTATATACACCAATAGTCACATATACTAGTTTAAAACATATGTAGTTACTCATAAAGACACTATTGAGACAGTCATTCACTCACTAACACACCCAAACACACACTCATCCACCCATACAGTCCTGCACACATGCTGTCTTCAACACATACAAACAGTGAGTCACTCATTCATGCACCTATGCACTACGTAATACCCCCCACCGAACCATGCAGACACTCAGACTGATACTCAAAAAAACCAACTAATAACCTATATAGACACCCATGTAGCTACTCACCAACCCATGCAGCCACTTATACACAAAGTGAGAGACTGATACAGATATTTACATATTTAAACATTACTCACTAAGCCATGTATTCACTATGATACACTTAATCAGTCAGTTACACAATCAATTTTTCAAAAACAAATCATCCATTTAGACACATATATACCCATTTATTCTTCCATCGACCTTGAGATATACATATATAAAACATTTAATTTTTAGAAAAAAAACACATTCACTGGATGATGTCATCAGTGATTTCATTTGAGAGGTCATCAGTGATGTCATGAGTGATGTCACTGACCATGTCATGAGTGATGTAATATGCGACGTCATCAGCAGTGCATTGCGGGCGCGCGAGTTATAGTTAGCTGAACTAACTATAACGGGGGAATTTCAATGGTTTTGTACAAGTGAAAAGTCCAGCTAACTATAACACCCCTGAAACCTATGGTTTTTTCAGTGAATTTCTGAGGTTTTTTAATTGCTAATTCCTAACTATAACGTGCCTGAAACCTATGGTTTTTTCTGTGAATATATATATATATATATATATATATATATATATATATATACACATACACACACACACACTGCATAGGATGTATACTAAAAGACACTTTTATTTATGTTTTTTCTGATTGTTTTCTATAGGACTGGTTTTATAATTCTTGCTTTGATCGGCTGACTATTGCCGTGATCCTTCGAATAATACGTGGTCTTTACACATAACAAATATCTTGATTAGGGATTGAAGATCAAGCATTTTATGTTTTCTCTTACTATTAGACTGTTCTATTTATTTATATTCATGTGCATAGTTTCACAGGTATATTTTCTTCTTCTGTTCTCCCCCTTTGTTGCTCTTCTTTTATTTATGAATATGAATTTCCAGCTTTTGTTATGAATATAAATGACGAGAATTGCTTGCCTTGTTTTCTTATATGGATTTAGATTAATGTAATGGTTGATCAATGTTTATAGAAAGTTTTGTATGTGTACATCATAATGAATGGGCCTATGAGGTTTTTTTTTCTCCTTTTGGTCTTATGAGCGTTTCAGTACCAGTTTCATTTACTAATCAAAAAGTATAATGTTTGTTTTTGTGGAAGTATACATATTTTTTTATACTTCTTTGTTGCTTTATATGTTAAATTTGTGTGTAGTTTGGTCTTGTATGTTGTTTTTTATATGTGGTTGATTATGTATTGTTTTATGTTGAATTCAGCCCTGATAAAGTTCCCATTTAAGGAACGAAACACGTTGGCTGTTGTCCTGCTATTTTAATCTAAAAAAGAAGAATAAAGGAATTTGGAAAAAAGACTAATTTGATTCTAGTGCGACTTCATCCCTGGTGCTGCCTCCATTTTTGTCTTCAAATCGTATTTCTGGATCACCAGTGAGACCTCTTGCAGCAGGTCTCGGAAGGCCAATGGCACAGGACTTATGATACTCTTTTTGGACATTAAGATTGAAGTGCTTAACTTATAGTCAGCTGCATCTCCAGTGCCCATGTTTGCTCAGGCGCTAGAGCCTCTAGCGGACTGGATTTGCCAACACCCTCTGATACAGGGGATTTCGTCAATATATAATGAGACATGCTCCTCCCAACCTCCGCTGACCATGTCCTACTGTATGCCATACAGCTGCACCAGTCAGTGGCTAGGATACTGCAGTTCTTTGACCTTTTTTGGAGCTACTTGGGTTACCGAATTGGAGCAAATCATTTATTTTTCTTTTGGCAGGTGCGGTGCCACCGTTTCCCCTCAGACTGCGTGGCGCCGGAGGTCCTGGAGGGATTTCAATACCTTGGCATCTAGGTAACCCGCGACACTCAGGGGTTTATGAACAGGAATGTATTGCCTCAGCTGGATAGACTCCGGGGATACGCGAGTCACTGGTGAAGCATACCTCTTTCTCGGATGGGCAGGGCTGCCCTCTATAAAATGTCTCTTCAACGCTTCCTATACGTGCTTCAGAACACCCCGGGTCCCGTTTTTCCCCCAAAAATGGACCACCGACTACTCTTCTGGGGAGCTGGGGCCCCATGTATTGCGCTCAGGATGCTACAGTAAGGGGTGTACAATGGTGGCCTGGCAGTCCCTGACATCAGTAAATACCACTGGGCGGCACAGCTGCTTCTAACTCCTGACTGGGCCTTTTCGGATAAGCAGTAACCGGCGTACTGTGTGGATAGGGATGCCAAGGGTCTCACAGGATATGAGACGATTCGCTAATGTAAAAAGAAAGAACTGGACCTGCCAACACACACGAAGTCGGTGGTCAATGTGTGGAGAGAGACTCACAGCTATTTGGGATGAACTGGCAGGATCACTTGCCAGACCCCTCTGTGGAATAGTGATTTGCTCCATGAGGTTGGGACATGGTGGGTTTCTCAGGTTGGGCATTAATAGGGATAGATCACATGGGCAACATTTGGAGGGGTCAGGCCTGAATACGTTTTAAGGCCCTCCGTCAGGAATTTCAGATGGAGGAGGGGAAGACTATAGATACTTCCGATTGGGGCATGTTTTGCAGAGCTACATTCGAGAGGGAGAGGCACTACCAGAGGCATTGCATCTGGAGGACAGTTTGCTCCTTGAGCCCATCCCCGAAAAAGGATATCCACGATCTACAAAAAATTACTTAACGAACCCCCTGACCTATGGAAATACGGAGAGTACCGTGGACAGCTACTCTGGGTGACTTGGATGATTGGGTGGAGGCTGTCCCGAGCCCGCGGGCAATCAGAACCAGATTTCAGCTGGTCAACTTCGGATCCTACACAGATCTTATTATTCAAATATGTAGAGAGACATATCACTGTGCGTCTGGTGATGCAACAAAGTGGGCAGGCACCTTCTTTCACATCATGTGGGACTGTCCACTGATAAAGAACTTCTGGAGGGGAGTCATTGCTTTAATGTCGAGGGTCTGGTCTTCACCCATCCCCTTAAATGTTAAATGGCTCCTCTTAATGGTGTTGGGTGAGGGTACTTGGCCGAGACAGCAGAGGATCTGACTGGCAGCAGAGGTAACGTAGTGCAATGAAGCCCAGGCATGGGGTGAGAGTCCCCCCCCCCCGCAATGAAGATTGGAAATCGGATCTCGACTGGTGCCAGAGGGCATAACGAGTGATTTACCAAAGTTGGGGATGCCCCAAAAAAGGGGGAAAAGGTATGGGGAGCGTGGTGTGCCTTCAGAGGGTTCTGACCAGTGGCACTGTTGTTGAGAGTGGTGGGAGGTCTTTATGTGCTGTGCTGAAAAATACGATTTTCCAACGAAGCGTGCACTGGCCGTACAAGTGCCATCCTGATTGCAGACTCACATGTTGTATTGTCTTTCGCTCACTGTGAAACATAAAGCAGTGTTTATGTCCATGATGTCCTGTATGAGGAGCATGGATTTCAACAAAAAGTTAAAAAAAATAAAAGTAAAAAATAAATTGCAAATACTGTGACTTTAAATTGTACATGTTGCATCAATTCCAAAAGTGCAGATCCACATTTTTTTTCGGATTCGCCAGCAGAACTCCATTCAGCACTGTGAGGATATGGAACAGTCATCACCCTGAAGCACATGTTGACTTTGTCATTTTAATTATCTGAGGAATCAAAGCTCAACTCATATTGTTCGTAGAGACCTTATGAATCAACTTTTCATGATAGCATACCAAATGCTTCTCAAGAGCGGGATCATATACTATGCACTTTGATCTTTGTTACTGCATACTAACTGTAGCCACATTCTGTGGAGTGATCGGAGCATCGGTTGAAGACTTTTCTCCTTGAGACTACATGTTCTTTGACTGTGGACATATATCTAATACGTTGAGGACCTATTCTTGTGCACCTTCCGTTTTTTCTTATATGCAAACTTTTAATTGATTAGGAAATAACAGATTATTTAAGTACTGATATTAATCTATTGGTTGCTGCTACGTTTTGCATGCCCCAAAACTGTGTATTCCTTGGACGCACACTGTTTCTCTCTACAAGTTTTTCCCTTTCTAATCTTTGACAATTATTAAAAATACACTGACCTATTCACCAATATAACTCTCCTCTAACCAATCCAAATACCATGTCAACAAACCTCGTTGTGACATTCTACAAGTAGCTAAGAAAAAAACATAGAGTGTATAGGTTACAACAGCAGTAAGGGAACATAAATACATCATTAACCACTATACAAACACACATAGCATATTACAAAACAAGCATTTACAATGCAATGGTCTCGGCAACATTCTAGGTAGAGCTATTGGTATTGCTCATTATTTTTTTATGATTTTTGTATCCCTAAATTTATGGCATTGTCTATTCTATTGGCATTAGTTTTTTTTTGCATGTGTGATACCTATTGCATTAGCAGAGAGAGAGTGAGGTAGTGAGATAGAGAGTGAGGTATTGAAATAGAGAGTGAGGTAGTGAGAGAGAGTGAGGTAGATAGAGAGTGAGGTAGTGAAAGAGTGAGTTAGTGAGTGAGGTATTTTCTGACGTAGTGAGATAGAAACAGTGAGTGATGTTGTGAGATAGAGAAAGATTGAGATAGTGAAAGAGAGTGAGGTAGTGAGGGATGTTGTGAGGTATTAGGATAGAAACAGAGTGATGTAGTGAAGTAGTGAGATAGAGTGAGGTAGTGAAAGAGTGAGTGTAAGTGACTTAGTGTATTTGAGAGAGAGATTGAGGTAGTGAGGTAGAGAGAGTGAATTAGTGAGTTAGAGAGAGTGAATTTGCGAGGTAGTGAGAGAGTGATGTAGTGAAGTTTTGAGAGAGTGTGTTGTGATATAGTGAGGTAGTGAGAGTGAGATAGAAATAGATAGTGATGTAGTTATAGAAAGTGAGGTAGTGAGATAGAAAGAGAGTGAGTGAAGTTTTTAAGTAGTGTGTTAGAGTGAGAGATAGTTACGGCGACCGGAGGCGAGTTGGTGACGGAACCACAACCTATTTATATAGTGCGCTACTATCGTAGCCAAATAGCAGGCGGCTGTGATTGTCTCATAATTGGAGAATGGTGCGCAGACGCCGAAACAATCACACTAGTCGGCCGTCCATGCACATATTTAGAGGCTGTCAATTAAATTAACAACTATAAATCGCGGAATGATACTCTTGCCGTCTTCGACTTCAAATTCACTACGTTCCAAAGATACAGATGACAAACAGTGATACACACTACAGACGGCAGTAATGCATACTCCAAAACACACTTAACTGTTACCGAGAGTAAGCTGACACTACGCAGGCGCCGGAACACTGCCACTATTCAGCCGCACCTGCGCATTTATGCAAGTAAAAAGTGGTTCAAAAGAAATAATGACTATGCCCACAAAACACTCCAGAATAACCCCGCAAGTAAAGCACTTCACCTGCTCGTTGGGTGCTTCCAGACCTTTGACCGCGCTCCAACAACTGCCGTCCCAGCCCGCCTTGACACTACCTTTCTTCAGCACTCCTCCACGGTCCACACCCCTGCCACCTACTCGAGTCACAGCCTGGCCTCAACTACACGAAGCGCGCACCCATTGGTCCACACCAGCCAGCTGACTCGCGGGATAAGCGCACGTGGATGACTGTTTCTTTTCCACAAGATATTAACGTCACTTCCTCGTCTCAGAGAGGCGAAGCATGGCAGAAAAATAGAAAAGAGACAAAGATATTAATTTCCTGTCTAAATCAATTGTTTGAAGCACCTAGAGCAAAATTGCTGTCACCGCAGCGGTCATCTTCAGAAAGAGGTGTATTAGTTATTTATTCAGTAGCAAGCAATTAAACAATCGTACCGATGACGCCGAAAAGAGAAGTGGACACGCCTATACCTAGATTGGACATAATGCTCACACTGTGGAAGAACGGACCTCTTTAAGTATCCAAAAATTATTACATAGTCAACATTCGTACAAAACTGCTCTTACGACAGCTTCACTATTTGTATATTGCCAACGTATTAGTCTATGGTAGCGGTTTAATTTTCAGCACCCCTGTATTTAATACCGAACACCGTCATTCCAAAATGTCCATCACTGCGAACAGGGACGGTCGACGAAGGAGGTCGGGGGTCACGTCAGCTGTCCGGGCACTGTGTCGTTTACATAAATAAATCACCGCATAAGTATTTGTAGGAATGGGGGCAGGTCGGGAAGAGAAACGCAGCGGCACAACAACACGGCGCCGAATGGATGGATCCTCACGGGCAGACGACAGGAAAAAAATGGCGGATGGAAGCTTCGAAACTTTTTCGGATTCGGGGGCATGTTCCTGCTGTTCTAAAAGGGCGTGGCTAAAAAGTGGAAAGAACAGCAAGGAACACGCCCCCGAATCTGAAAAAGACGGAGCCTATTTGGAGGGACGGCTCTCTCCTCCAATGGTTGGCCTCCGTTTAGGAAGCCAGCCAATGGAGGAGAAGCAAAAAGAGAGGCGGGCTAAATAGCCACTCTAGAAAACATTAAATCTCCGACTTCCGGTTCTGCCTTCGGCAGACCGGTAGTCCTCGACCTAAAAAAGAAAAGTGAGAATGCCTATTGCGCTTTTAGTATACTAGTGCGTGTATGAAACCTCATGTTTTGAAATTCAGAGCCAAAATTACAGATGATCATGACTCGACCTTCTAAGCGCAAATAATAAATAAGTAAACATGACCAAGGCATGAAGAACTTGATGACAGTGTGAGAAGACTTAAGACTGAATTATGGAGTTAGAAATAGGATCCTAAAGGTAAAATCACTGTCGTGATTAACAGGTGACCACAGGTACATAAAATCCAACCCATTTTAATCAACTGTAGAATCCTTTGCACTTGCGTCGTCCACAACCACTTACATGAACCTTGACCCAATGCCTCATCTTATTCGGGAATAACAGTCAGACCCGTATGACGTTTTCATTGTTCACTAAAGGAGCTCTTCAGTGCACGTTTTTCACTATATGTAAGTCATTCTTCTACAGCAAGTGATAAGTTACCACCTTCTGCTTTGATAACTGCCCTAGGTAACCTGTCAATTCACATGAAGACGTCATCGCTACCTTTTTTTCTTTTTTTACTGCCCCCCCCCCTACCAGACATAATCCTGACATCCATTGTTTACCTCATTGACAGAATGTTCTTGGACACTACCCACTCTGCCTTCTTAACACTCCTTTTTTTCATAGGTCTGCGGATCCCTTTAAATGAACCTCATGACGTCACAGAACCCCCATCCCCCTGTGGTGCCTGGCGCGGGCCCCTAGGACCCCGGGGCGGGTCTTACCTGCACTGGTCGTCCGCCTCTTGTGACATCACGGACGCCTCCTCCCTCTCCCCCTGAACAACCACGCGCCCCGCTCACCCTTTAAGAGCCGCCCGGTGTCCGCAGGGAGAAAGCCGAAGAAGCGGCGCTGGAAGATATAGGCGGAATCAGTGCGGGAGCCTAGCAGCGAAGCGTCACCTTACTGAATGACGGTCCGCGTGGCCAATAGGAACGCCACTTTCTACTATTCTCGTAGGCCTATTGGTCGATGTCACTGGGTGCGCGCGCGAGCGGGCTGACGTAACAACCAGCGTGGTAGGCTGTACTTTTACTTTCCATGAAGAGCAGCAAGAGAGAGGGAGAAGTAAACGGGGAGGCGAGGCACGGGGTCCTTCAGTCGGAGAAGGGATGTAGTATGCATGGGCAAATGCCTGTTAAAACAAAGTAGGTGAGGTTTGAACTTATCTTCGTATTACTCCCCTACAATGCCGTATTCTTTTTTTTCCATTTAAGACCCTTTTCTTTAAAATGGTTCCTGCATTTTTTTAATACATTGCTAGCTGAGCATTGTTAAACATTTCCCACCGTTGAAAGGCTGATATTTGCATAAACAACGATTATTTTATGGTTTTTCAAACGCTTGACATGCCCTTATAACAGGCTGTTATGACAGCAGACAGGGTAAACTGAATGGTAAGTTTTTATTAACATATAAGTATAAATGAGGCCCACACGTAGATGATGACAAGACCTGCTCCTCATAAAAGTACTGGCTTATCTGGTGGCAACGTTCAATAACATCTTGTAGCTATCAAATAAACACTCCATATTTCTTAACTCATAGTACAAGCTAGTTCTTATTCGTCTTTGGAGCTAGTGTTCAATCAGTAAAAATTTACTATGTGAGTGCTAAAACATATATACCTTAAAACACTAAAGGTACTATGTACAACACTTTGCTTATTTTAACAAGCAATGGCATAGCCAACAGGTCTCACCTTTGGGACCTTATAAGTGTTTAGCCATGCAACAGTTGATGTTGCACCAAGGATATTGTGCTGCATAACTAAATACTTGTAAGGTCCCAAAGGCGAGACCTATTGGCTATGCCAATGCTTGTTTCATAGGCAGTAGGAGAAGAAAGAACCTCCCTCCCACCTGGCACGCACTGGAGTGCAAAGTCTGACTAACATTTTCTCTACAGCGTCATAAGTGGAATTACTGGATGATCTTAAGGCAAGAAGCGAAAATTGCTCCAAAAGATGGAGATTGGGGCGCATCCTCAGGAAAAACAAGCATTGGCATAGCCAATAGGTCTCGCTTTTGGGACCTTATAAGTATTTAGTTATGCAGCACAATATCCTTGGTGCAACAACATCAACTGTTGCATGGCTAAACACTTATAAGGTCCCCAAGGCGAGACCTATTGGCTATGCCAATGCTTGTCTTTTGTTCTTGCATAATGATAATAAACCTTAGGGACTTTTCTTGCAGTTTTATATAGCGCAAACTTTGTCCAAAGGCATCAGAGCGCTTTAGATAGACACCTTGCATTTAAATTGACAACTGTAGCAAGGACTGTACATGAACATATATGAATTCATTAATTTGATTCAGTGCAGATTTCAACAAAATGCCAATTTTGCATAACAGTTTACATCAATCAACACGTGCAAAAAACAAGATGTGCATGAGCTGTTTGGAACAAAAACACATTTATTGCATCAATCGATTAGGGCAAAATTGCGTATGTCTGTGCAAAGTTATGTGCCAGTCCCTCGCTTTTGGGACCTTATAAGTATTTAGCTATACAGCACATTATGCAACAGTCCAAGGCGAAGCCTGAAAAGGTAGAAAGTGGGAACCATAGGGGAGAAAAATCAGAGCGGGAGAGGACAGGGAGTGCAAACTAAGATAGAAATGAGAGAAAGAAAACTATAAAGACAGTTAAAGGAAGTGTTGAGAAATACATACAAGGTGAAGAAAGGAGAGAAGTGAGTTAGACAGAACAAGAAATGAGTGAGGAAGAGTAACGGGCAGAGACTGAAGGTGAAAGAATACAAATATATAGAAAGCAGAATGAGGAGCGAAAGGGAAACTAAGAGAGAAAAAGCAGGAATCATAGTTCAAGAGAAATATAAACGGCATGATCATGGAAAAACGAGAGTGCAAAAAAAATGTGAGGGATAGAAAGCAAGAAATGAGAGAAAGAAACGAGATAGAAATAAAGTGAACTGATTGGTTAATGAGAGGGAGAGAAAGAAATGAGAGGCAGAAGGAAAAACAGCAGCTAAAGAAAGAGAAAGGAGAGGGTGAGAAGAGAAAAACTAGAGGTTAAGAGAAACGAGGAGAAAAGAGAAATTCGAGAGGGAGAAATAAAACAAAACCAGTGATTTTTGTGCAATACTTTGTCTCCACGCAAATCATACTGAAATCCCTGTGTTAGGAAGCTGCTTCTTGGTTGTGAAAAAGATGCTGTTTTTTTCTGATGAATACAGATGGCTGCAGCGGTTAGAGGAAAGCATTATGGTTTAGGCACACAGCTCGACGTTTCATGCAGTGCATTTTTTCCGTCTACTGTATGAAGATGACAGTACACATGCTGCCTATGCGAGACCTAATAAGTGTGGATATTACTTTTGGACTCAAGGAAGCATGTCTGGCACCCCAAGCGGCTATGTATACACAACGAAGCCTCCAACAACCAAGGAGGTGGCAAAAATGAACAGTGCTGGTTTTATTGGAGTCGTGCAAAAGATATGAAGAGCAAATATGTGCAGACGGAACTTCAAGTTCCATAGTCCTTAGCGAGAAAATCATATTGTGTGGGTCGGTGGTATAAATAAGGGCCCTGTCCGTTCCCCGTGATCCCAGGTCAGAGTACGAGAGGGGACGTGGGGGTACCACTGATTTTGTCCCATGAGGAAAAGGATCACGAGAGGTGTTCAGGACTCTACTAAATGCTGTAAAGATGTCATGGCTGTAGAAGTGCATTTAATTGTTTAAAAAAAAGAGGGGGCATTCAACGTAACAACATAAGTTTGTTTGCATTTTGGCTTTCAAGCGAGAGAAAGTTTAGCTTAGAGTGATATTTCTTGAAGGAAATTTCCGTTCAAAAACCATTGCTGGTCATATGCCTTTTCTAGACAAGAGTGACAACATTGAGATTCGGTGGAACAATTATATTGTTTCAGGTCAGGACAGCTGATTGGGCAGTAGGCGTGGTCCAGTTTGCAAGGTTTACTACAATTTCCTGTCTGTTTGGCAGTAGTATTCGGTTTTCTCTTTCTGTACTTGTGAACTCACCTGTATTTGAGTAATTTAATAAAAACAGCACAATCAGTAGAACTCAACAGCATCCGGCAGCAACGGTTTTAACTTATGATATATAAAAGCAAACAAAATGACTGACTTGGAACAGTCAGACTGGTGGCAGCACCGATGCGCTGGGAGGACGTGAAAGCACATCGGGAGAGCAACAAACGGAGCGGGAGTGTAACAGGAGCAGCTGCACATACACTCTGCAACATTAAACAAGCATTGGCAGCACCGATGCACTGGGAGGATGTGAAAGCACATCGGGAGAGCAACAAACAGAGCGGGAGTGTAACAGGAGCAACTGCACATAAAAAAATCTTACCTATATACAACAAAAACAAGCATAAACACTGCAACACCAACATGCCAGTTAAGAGCTCGAGATAGAGATAACAAGCGCGCGCGAAAAGCGTTTGTCCGCGCGGGCGCCGAAAGTTAAAGTGATCGCGATGCACTTAATTACCCGTGACGGAGAAAAGACAGATGGCGGCTGCACGCGTTCACACGCACATGCACGCAAGCTTGAGGCCAGCAAAAGCCTCTGGTAGCACTTTGAAACCCCCTTACTAAAAGTCAAGCATGCAGCGCATGCGCTGCTCTAGGCTCGACCTACAAAGGGGGCCATGAGAGGAACACAACGGCAGCCTCGTTATCCCGCAAGGACAGTTGGTATTCTGACAGCTGGGGGTGGGCCTTAGTTCGCTCCCTGTGGGCACGGGTGCAGCAATTCAGGAGCAGACTTGCACAGGCCGCGGCCGGCACTAAATCACTGCGATTCCCATTGGTACTAGCTTGGTTTCAGGGTGGGTCGGAAGCCTTCAAGGGCGCTAAACGCTCAGATCACCCATCAGTTAACCACGCTTGTGTATTGCAAAAAGAAACTATGTATCAACTTGCGAACCTTTTTTCAACAAATAGTGTGTGGTCTGTTTTGTGAGATGTAAACTCTGCCGTTGGTCCCAAGAGCAGGAATGCAGAGGTTTGGGGGGCAGGGTGGAAACGCTCAGCAGCAAGCGGTGGAATCCAGACTACCAGCCTTTTGGCCCCGGCACTTACTGTTTTACAAATTAAGCATTGACCCGCTAACCAAACACAAATCTGCCAAGGCCCTAAGAGGAGTCCAATCGCAGCCAGCCTTCCTTAAAGGTTCATCATTTATGCTGCTGTGGCCAGCCTGCTTCACCGCATGTCGACACCGCAGAATCGTGTGCTCATTCTCTCTCGTGCCTAACTGGTGCCTCCTGTTCACCTCAGCGCTCCACCACATTCACTCCGACTGAGTCTCACCGCAAGGAGCATAAGGCTGCCGTAGAGAGCGCGTCCGCCGCTAATCGGAAACTGAACAGATATCCATTACCCCAAATTGGAGTTCCGAGCGCACCCCGAGCATAATTAATTCCCTGAATGCCCCCATTCACACACCCCTTGCTGCCAGACTCAGCTCTCTGGAGGGGGTGGGGGTGCATTAACGCCGGCCATGGTACTCCACCAGGCATCTCTCGGGCCCTGCGGTAGCTTTTGGCCACCAGAGCCTGATTAATGTTGCCACCGTCCTCACTATCCCAGTAATTAATTCATTTAAATAGCGCTTGCTACCCTTGACGAGGCGTTAAAGCACTTTAAGCCGGAATGCACGCTGCTCCTGAACCCAAGGTTAGCAATACTGATGTTTTGAAGGGGGAGTTGGTGTGTCTATGCTGCACTCTCTGCAGCAGCTCAGCCGCGGCGTCCTGCGATCCCGGTAGGACGGAGGGCAGACACGAGCCATCCCCGCGTGACTGACGCTGCGGGCTGTCACTAATGACCGGGAACAACCCGGATGTACCGAAGTGTCTCTATGACACTTAGGGCAGAGGGGCATTGCCACTCGGGGGCGACCATAAGAGCTCATTTCACCTGAAATTCAGGAGAAAAATTACAGTGTGGGTCAGGTATGTCGCCGAGAGTCTCTTGGCATCTTGCGCCTCGTGTTCTGTTAAACTGCATTTTTGAAACCATGCAATCGCATCTGGGAACTAGAGTGCTATAGCCAGTGTCAGTGGAATTTGGTTCTAGCTCAAACTGATTCAGTGTCACTAAAATCACGGCAAAGTTGCTCCGCAGATGGCAACCCCTCAAAAAAAGGTTGACTGGTCAGCTTTCTGTTGCTTATTGCTTATGATGTCAGACTGGCAGGGTTGGACTGGGGCAAAAAATAGGGCCGGGCACCAACATTAAGGTGGCCTCCTTTAGCAAAGTATATAGAAGACATGTGGTAAATCAGGGCAATCAACAACAAAAACCGGCCCACCTGGCCATAACATCGCCCACAGCTGCTAAAAAAAAGGGCCCACACACTGATCTGTCAGCCCAGCCCATCGGACACTACCTGATTGCCCAATAGGCCAGTACGACCTGGCAGACTGGCACTGAGGTAAATCATTTGCCCAGATAGTGTTAACGTGTAAAAATAACAAAATTATGAACTATATAAAAAAAATGTGACCCATAATTTGCCTTTTCTTCCCACATAATTTAGTAACCCCTGCCGCGTAATTTGGTCCTCCACTGCCGCATAATTCCAGTAGCCCTGGCTATACAAATGACCCACATTTCTCGGTTGCAGCCTGGTGTGCCATATCCGTGAAAATGACTCCTATGTGTCTTCCTTCTAGCCAGTGGTCTCGGGCCTTCTTGGAGGGGACTCCTCTGTCTGTCGAGCACAGGCCGCGGCCGCTTCATTCCAGGGAGGGAGTGTTTGTAGCAGACCCGTGCCTACAGCCCAGCTGCCGTCTCCCCTCACACGGACTGGGCCAGCGAAACACTCGGTAGGATGAGGGGCAGGTAAAGCAGGCAGGGCCTTAGACTGCCGCTGTCTGCCTGGTCTAACGCCAGAGACTGCCACCAGCTTTACCCTTCCAACGAATATGAAATGGATTGGATGGTGTAGTATAAATTGTTGAGTTGGAAATGGGAAATACCAATGTGAATGCCTTAGATATAGCCCTGAGGTTACAAGATGCTCGCTGCAGCAGGCGCGTTATCCTACCAAGCCATATATTTATAATCTAACCAGTCCCATACGCCTTGAAAATGTGAGATTGATGCATTTATTGTCAATG
Source organism: Triturus cristatus (assembly GCF_964204655.1). Taxonomy (NCBI): domain Eukaryota; kingdom Metazoa; phylum Chordata; class Amphibia; order Caudata; family Salamandridae; genus Triturus; species Triturus cristatus. The sequence goes on along the minus strand of NC_140579.1, from coordinate 1,197,871,799 downwards.
TGACATTACTAGGATTTTAACGCGCTACCCTTTCAGTTCAGATGGTTTAGCTAGTGATCGCTCTCTACTGACATCGGCTGTCGTCTACAGGTCCCCGTTTTAATCCCAAAGCAAACCCTGAACACCATCTTTCCGAGGTCAGTAAATTCAGCACTGTTAGACCTGGCATCTTTGGCGTGGTTACCCCTGACGTTTTTGCCTCTACCTCCGGCATTTTTGACGCTATGCTGGATTTCGTTTTTGCTGGTTTAGATGCTTTGGGCACTTTGCCACTGCTGATCAGTGTCAAAGTGCAAGTGCTCCCTTGGTAAATTGTTATATTGATTGGTTATCCATGATTGGCATATTTGTTTCACCTGTTAGCCCCTAGTAAAGTGCACTGGGTGTGCCAGGGCTGGTGATTCAAATGCTACTAGTGGGCTGCAGCACTGATTGTGCCACCCACAGGAGTAGCCCTAAAATGATGTCTTAGGCCTGCTTGCAGTGCCTATGTGCAGTCCAGGACTGCCATGTCGACCTGGCCAGTGCAACCACTGACCAGGCCTTATCCTACCCTTTCTGTACATGTCAGGCATCCCTATGGTGGCCCTAGGTACCCCCCTGGGCTGGGTGCAGTGTATCTGAAAGGTAGGGCATGTACTGAGGTATGTCACATGCCCTGGTAGTGAATTACAGCCATTTTCGTTTTTCACTGCTGAGAGGCTATCTTGCCCATAGGACAGAATGGGGGAGGCTGTTTACATGCCTATCTTCCCATAAGGGCAAGATAGAAAATCCAAGTTTGGTATCTTTGTGTTCAGAATTTAATTATACATCTTTTTAGCAAGATGGTTTTTAAATTCACTGTGTGAGAATAGCACTTTTTGGAAAGTAGCTATTCTCCTGTTTGACCTTCTTGTGTGCCTGTGTGCAGATTGGCTGACTGGTGTCATGTGATGGGCTAGGTGGCTCCAGGAGTCTGGATGAGTCAGCAGCAGGGTGAATAGGGAGATCTGCTCTAAATGGGTGGGAGGAGTAGCCCCTGGGTTTGAGTAGGGCTGCCTCTGCCAGCACAATGCCGGCTCCACCCCCTGCTGGCCAGGCTGAGGACTCTGCCTCTGTCAGCACAAAGAAGGCTCCACCTCCTGCTGAGCGTCTAACGACCTTGCCCCTCACTCTGAAAGGAACCAGGTGATCCAGGGCAGAGCACACCCAGGAACCGGTTTGAGCAGGGGAATCCCCCCACTGAAACAAAGAGAGACAAAGACTTGGAGGGGTATAAGAAGAGGACCCCAGACACCTAAACTTTAGATCACTGTGGAACTAAGAAGGAACCTCTGCCAAGGAGAAAGCTGGAAGGAACTGTAGAGGAGAAGACTGCCTGCTTGCTGTTTTGCTTTGCTGCCAAGGGGAGGGGAAGGACTTTGCTGTGTCCCCTTCTTTTGATTCTGATCGCCAAGGGCCTGAGGAGAGCTGGCTCCCTGTTAAGAAGTCCCAGGAACAAAAGGACTTCACCACCAGCTCCCCTGGAACTCTGCAGAGGGAGTTTTGAACTGCCTTGGCGTGCTTGCCTAGTCTTGGGGCCTCAGGAGGTCGTTTTGCTGTGTTTGGGAGCTGGAAAGCAGAAGCGTGAACAAGAGTAACTGGTACCCATCGCATCATCCATTTGAGGGACGCATCATCCGGTTGCGAGTCGCAAGAGCGAGAGTGCGAGGAGAATTTCATCGCGGCGTCATCGCAGCACCCGGAGTCCCCGCATCGCCGAGTGCGTCGAGCATCGTCCCGGTGCGTGAAGATTCCTGACGCTGCGAGGGTCGTCGCAGAACCAGTTTGCGGGCCGCACCACTGCCGGTGCGTGAAAGTATCCTTTGGCTGCGTGTGTCGACGCAGAGTCCCGTGACGCATCGAGGGTTGCGGCGCCAGAAGTCAACGCCGCGCACCGCGATGCATCGAGAGTTGCAGCGCCAGAAGTCAGCGCCGCGCATCGCGCCGCATAGAAGATCGTCGCATCGTACCTGTGCGTGAAGCTTCCCCCTAAGAAACCTACACAACGAAAGCCAAAGTCATCGCATCCTCCCCCTACAGATCGGAGCCAGCGCATCCACCACTGCTGCGTGAAGCAAGGCTGCTGCAAAGCCTCCCCAAGGTCTCAGGAGTATCGCATCGCCTTTGCCATCTTCCTTGTTATAGCTTTTGGGAACCTTAACGCAACTACAGGTACTGTTGGGCACGAGAGTGTCGCATTTTGTGCATTGAGAGTCGCATTGTGCAGGACACTGACTTTTACATCCTGGAGTACTTTCTGCAAACTCTTGAACTATCTTTAAAGTAATCTTTTTAATTGTATGTTGGTTTTTCTGTAGTATTTGGTCTTGTGAAGTTTTTAGTAAAGATACCTTATTTTTCTAAAACTGGTGTGGAGTAAATCTGTGGTGTTTTCACTGTGTTACTGTGAGTGTTGGTACAAATACTTTACACATTGCCTTTGATAGCCTAGACTGCTCAGGCCAAGCTACCTAGAGGGTGAGCAGGGGTTATCTTAACAGTGTATCCCCCTTTCCCTGACTAGAAGCAAGGGTCCCTACTTGGACAGTGGTACCTACCCTGCCAACTAGAGACCCCCAGATCTAACATTGGTGGTCAGCGGTGAGGATTGAACTTGTATTTGTACTTGACCCACAGTAATTGGTGTACATCACTAGTTTAAGTGCAGACCAATACGCAACCACATACTGTATTTTTGATTCTATTTTTGAGTAACTCTTCAAGAGCATCATGTCTCAAGTGGCAACAAGTGAGAGGGCAGGATTGGAGTTTTCCATTGAGGATCTGTATTCGTACAGGGTTGAGGAGCTCAAGCAATTCTGCAAAGACCTTGGTTGCCCGGTGAAAAGCGGATCTAGAAAGGATGTGCTACAAAGAGTCTTGAAGGCCTGGTGGGAGGCCCAAGAGGAAGGTGATGCAAATGAAGAGGATGGTTTTGTTCCCCAAGATCTGCCCGTGGGCAGAACAGTCTCAAGGGCTGGCAGCTCCCATTCCAGTAGGGGGCTAACTCCAGAGGAATTGGAGGAGAATCAAAGGGTGAGAGACCATGAATTGGAAATAATGAAAATGAAAATGAAGCAATTGGAAGTAGAGAAGGAAAAGGCGGCGGAGGAGAGCAAGAATGCCCGTGCCTTGGAAGAGAAGAAATTGCTTCTGGCTCATGAAGTGAGCATGAGAGAACTGGACATCAAGGCCAAGCAGGCGGAGTCCGGTTCCAATGGTGGCAGCGCACAGCCAGTGCAGGGGGGTAAAGTATATATCCCCAAGGATTTAGTACAGAATTACAATAGGAGTGAGGATATCTATGCCTGGTTTACCTCGTATGAAATTGCGTTGAGAATGAATGGTGTGCCTGAACAGCATTGGGGGGCGGGCCTGTGGAAACATTTTGAGGCTTCTGGGAGGAGTGCTCTAGAGCCCTTAGAATTAGCAGGTACCATGACCTATCCCAATATGAAGGAGGCCCTATGTCTCCGGTATGGACTTACTCCAGAACAGTATAGACTGCAGTTTAGGAACTCCAGGAAGAAAGAGTCTGATACTTGGATGGAGTGTGTGAATCTGTACTCGCGGGCACTGGAAGGTTGGATGAAGGGCAGCAAGGTAACTGATTATAAGGGGTTGTTACATTTAATTAGTTGGGAGCACTTGAGTAGTCTGTGTGTTCCAGAGCTGCGCCAGCATCTTTTAGACAGCAAGCTGACGGACCCCATTGAGCTTGCTAAGGAGGCGGACCGCTGGACCCGTACCAGGGTCCACAGAGGAATTGTGGGTACCATAGCCAAAGGTGGGCAGGGTCCCCAGCAGAAGAGTGGGGGGGACAAGCGTAACCAAAAGGAGTTCTCACAAGGGCCCCAAAACAGTTCCCAGGGTAACCAGTCCCAGCTCCCCAAGTCAAAACCCAAACCTACCTGGCCCCCTAAGGGCAGGTCGGACAACAAGGGTCCCATTAAATGTTATCACTGTCAGGAATTGGGTCACAAATCTCCTGTGTGTCCCAAAAAAATCCCAGGCACTCTCTGGTGCTCCAACACCGGGTATAGCTAGTGTAGCTTTTCGTGGGGATTTAATTTCTAGTGATTTGGAGGGATTAGCAGTTATGTCCCTTGTCTCTTTAGGAGACACAGAGATGGTCGAGGAAACCCCTGTCCCTGATAACACTAAGAAGTACAGGCAGTGGGTGACCATCAATGGGAAGAGGGTGGAGGCTCTCAGGGACACTAGAGCCAGTGTGACCACGGTCAGGTGTCAGTGGGTCCCTGAGGAGCTGATCATTCCCGATGTACTTCACCCTGTAGTGTCAGCTGACAACTCTGTGCGCCTTTGCAAGGTAGCACATGTTCCCTTTGAGGGGGGGGGGGGTCTCAGGTCCTCTCAGAGTTGTTGTGAGTCAATCCATGCCAGTAGACTGTCTGCTAGGTAATGACCTGGAGAGTTCCCCATGGAAGGAGGTGAAACGCCAGGCTCATTTGGAGATGTTGGGTTTGCCTGAGTGGGTCTGTGTGACCACTCGGTCCATGGCAGCCAGACAGGGTTGTGAAGCAGACCTGGAGCCTGAAACAGTGGCCCAGGTCCCTGCCAGAAAGAGGAAGGGCAAGGGGCATGGTGTGTCCACCCCCGCTGTTCCCACGGTCCAGGAAGGAGCAGACCCTGCGGGGGATGCCCTGGAGCCTACAGGGGAACAGGTAGCTGAGCTGGGAGACATACCTGAGCTGACCCATTGGCAGCAAGAGGGTGGTCCCTCCAGAGAGGAGTTCTGCCGAGCGCAGAAGGCATGCCCTACTCTTGAAGGTCTGCGGCACCAGGCTGCAGACCAGGCAGCAGGTGCTGATCCGAAGAACTTCTCTCTCTACTGGGAGAATGACTTGTTGTACAGTGAGCCTAGGTTTGCTGAGCCCAGTGGATCACGTACCCTGGTGGTACCCGCAGGGTTCAGAGACTTCCTACTGGGTCTGGCTCACGACGCAGGACATCTCGGGCAGGACAAGACCCGACAAAGGCTTGCCACCCACTTTTACTGGCCCGGGATGAAGACGGACGTAGCTTCCTTTTGTAAATCATGCCAGACTTGCCAGGCAAGTGGCAAGGCTGGAGGAAAATGCAAAGGCCCTCTCCAGCCTTTTCCTGTAGTGAGCACCCCTTTCGAGCGGGTGGGGATAGATATTGTGGGGCCACTGGACCCCAGGACCGCCTTAGACAACAGGTTCACCCTGGTCCTGGTGGATCATGCCACCCGGTATCCGGAGGCTATCCCTCTCAGGACAACCACAGCCCCGGTGGTGGGCCGTGCGTTGATGGGGATCTTTTCCAGTGTGGGTTTCCCCAGAGAGGTGGTATCTGACCGGGGTACCAACTTCATCTCCAGGTATATGAAGTCTCTGTGGGAGGAGTGTGGGGTAACTTATAAGTTCACCACTCCTTACCACCCTCAAGGAAATGGGTTGGTTGAAAGGTTCAACCGGACCCTGAAGGGCTTGATCATGGGGCTGACAGAGCCCATGAGACGGAAGTGGGACGTCTTTTTGCCATGCCTATTATTTGCCTACAGGGAGGTACCACAAAAGTCTCTAGGGTTCAGTCCCTTTGAGCTTTTGTACGGGCACTCTGTTAGAGGACCTCTCAGTCTGGTGAAGGAGGGTTGGGATAAATCCCCTGGGAAAACCCCCCAGGATGTGTTCAGCTATGTGCTGGCCATCCGCAACCAGACACAGCGCTTCCGGGCCCTCGCTCAGGCGAACCTGGAGGCCAGCCAGGATGAAATGAAGAGATGGTATGACCAGCATACCACTCTGGTGGAATTTCAACCTGGGCAGATGGTGTGGGTGATGGCGCCAGTGGAGCCTTGCGCGCTCCAAGACAAGTGGACTGGGCCATATGAGGTGGTGGAGCGCAAGAGTGAAGTGACCTACCTGGTCAACTTGCGGTCTCCAAGGTACCACATGAGGGTCCTACATGTGAACCGCCTCAAACCCCATTTTGAGAGGTCTGAAATAACAATGCTACTGGCTACAGATGCAGGAATGGAGGAGGATAGTGATCCCCTTCCTGACCTCCTGGAAGCTAAGGAGCAAGATGGGTCAGTGGATGGAGTGGTCCTCTCGCCCACCCTGACCTCAGAACAGCAGAGGGACTGTCGCCATGTGTTGGGTCAGTTTGCATCTCTGTTCTCCCTGACCCCATCACCAACTGGTGTGTCCATGATGTGGACACGGGAGACAGCATGCCTGTAAAACAAAAGTTTTACCGGGTGGCTGACACGGTCAGGGCCAGCATCAAGAAGGAGGTTTCTAAGATGTTGGAACTAGGGGTAATTGAGCCCTCCAGCAGCCCCTGGGCTAGCCCAGTGGTACTTGTACTAAAAGCTGCTGCGCCAGGTACCACTCCAGAACTTAGGTTTTGTGTGGACTACCGTGGGCTCAATGCGGTCACGAAGACTGACGCACACCCCATCCTCAGAGCTGATGAGCTTGTGGATCGGTTGGGAGCTGCCAACTACCTCAGTACGTTTGATTTAACTTCTGGGTACTGGCAGATTGCCTTAACTGATGGGGCCAAGGAGAGGTCTGCGTTTTCAACGCCAGAGGGGCACTTCCAGTTCCGTGTCATGCCCTTTGGGTTGAAGAACGCCCCTGCCACATTCCAGAGACTGGTCAACCAGGTGCTGTCCGGGCTGGAGCAATTCAGCGCCGCATATCTGGATGACATTGCTGTGTTCAGCTCCACTTGGGAAGAACACTTGCAACACCTCTGCGCAGTGTTGAAGGCCCTGCACAGTGCAGGCCTCACTATCAAGGCCAGTGAGTGCCAGATAGGGCAAGGTTAGGTGGTGTATTTGGGACACCAGGTAGAAAGCGGCCAGGTGGCGCCCCTACAAGCCAAGATAGATACCATCCGGGCTTGGGAACCCCCCAAGACCCAGACAGCGGTGAGACAGCGGTGAGAGCCTTCTTAGGACTCACCGGGTACTATTGCCGTTTTGTCAAGGGGTATGGCACCATTGTTGCTCCCTTGACAGAACTAACTTCCAAGAAGTTACCGAAGAGAGTGATTTGGACCAGTGCCTGCCAAGAAGCTTTTGATGCCCTGAAGGAGGCCATGTGTACAGCACCTGTACTCAAGGCGCCTGACTTCTCCAAGGAATTCATAGTGCAGACAGACGCTTCTGAGCATGGAGTGGGAGCAGTGCTCTCACAACTAAATGATGAGGACTTGGACCAACCTGTAGCTTTCATTAGTAGGAGGCTACTTCCCAGGGAACAGAGGTGGAGTGCGATTGAAAGGGAAGCTTTTGCTGTGGTCTGGGCTCTGAAGAAGCTGAGACCCTACTTGTTTGGGACTCACTTCCGGGTTCAGACGGACCACAGGCCCCTTAGATGGTTGATGCAGATGGGGGGTGAGAATCCTAAGCTGTTGAGGTGGTCCATTTCCCTACAGGGGATGGACTTTACGGTGGAACACCGCCCCGGTACTGAACACGCCAACGCTGATGGTCTGTCCAGGTTTTTCCGCCTTAGCGATGAGAACTCCCGAGAGGGTGGGTAGTTCTCCCCACTTTCAGCTGGAGGGGACACGTGTTAGACCTGGCATCTTTGGCGTGGTTACCCCTGACTTTTTTGCCTCTACCTCCGGTATTTTTGACGCTATGCTGGATTTCGTTTTTGCTGGTTTAGATGCTTTGGGCACTTTGCCACTGCTGATCAGTGTCAAAGTGCAAGTGCTCCCTTGGTAAATTGTTATATTGATTGGTTATCCATGATTGGCATATTTGTTTCACCTGTTAGCCCCTAGTAAAGTGCACTGGGTGTGCCAGGGCTGGTGATTCAAATGCTACTAGTAGGCTGCAGCACTGATTGTGCCACCCACAGGAGTAGCCCTAAAATGATGTCTTAGGCCTGCTTGCAGTGCCTATGTGCAGTCCAGGACTGCCATGTCGACCTGGCCAGTGCACCCACTGACCAGGCCTTATCCTTCCCTTTCTGTACATGCCAGGCATCCCTATGGTGGCCCTAGGTACCCCCCTGGGCTGGGTGCAGTGTATCTGAAAGGTAGGGCATGTACTGAGGTGTGTAACATGCCCTGGTAGTGAATTACAGCCATTTTCGTTTTTCACTGCTGAGAGGCTATCTTGCCCATAGGACAGAATGGGGGAGGCTGTTTACGTGCCTATCTTCCCATAAGGGCAAGATAGAAAATCCAAGTTTGGTATCTTTGTGTTCAGAATTTAATTATACATCTTTTTAGATGGTTTTTAAATTCACTGTGTGAGAATAGCACTTTTTGGAAAGTAGCTATTCTCCTGTTTGACCTTCCTGTGTGCCTATGTGCAGATTGGCTGACTGGTGTCATGTGATGGGCTAGGTGGCTCCAGGAGTCTGGATGAGTCAGCAGCAGGGTGAATAGGGAGATCTGCTCTAAATGGGTGGGAGGAGTAGCCCCTGGGTTTGAGTAGGGCTGCCTCTGCCAGCACAATGCCGGCTCCACCCCCTGCTGGCCAGGCTGAGGACTCTGCCTCTGCCAGCACAAAGAAGGCTCCACCTCCTGCTGAGCGTCTAACGACCCTGCCCCTCACTCTGAAAGGAACCAGGTGATCCAGGGCAGAGCACACCCAGGAACCGGTTTGAGCAGGGGAATCCCCCCACTGAAACAAAGAGAGACAAAGACTTGGAGGGGTATAAGAAGAGGACCCCAGACACCTAAACTTTAGATCACTGTGGAACTAAGAAGGAACCTCTGCTAAGGAGAAAGCTGGAAGGAACTGAAGAGGAGAAGACTGCCTGCTTGCTGTTTTGCTTTGCTGCCAAGGAGAGGGGAAGGACTTTGCTGTGTCCCCTTCTTTTGATTCTGATCTCCAAGGGCCTGAGGAGAGCTGGCTCCCTGTTAAAAAGTCCCAGGAAGAAAAGGACTTCACCACCAGCTCCCCTGGAACTCTGCAGAGGGAGTTCTGACCTGCCTTGGAGTGCTTGCCTAGTCTTGGGGCCTCAGGAGGTCGTTTTGCTGTGTTTGGGAGCTGGAAAGCAGAAGCGTGAACAAGAGTAACTGGTACCCATCGCATCATCCATTTGAGGGACGCATCATCCGGTTGCGAGTCGCAAGAGCGAGAGTGCGAGGAGCATTTCATCGCGGCGTCATCGCAGCACCCGGAGTCCCCGCATCGCCGAGTGCGTTGAGCATCGTCCCGGTGCGTGAAGATTCCTGACGCTGCGAGGGTCGTCGCAGAACCAGTTTGCGGGCCGCACCACTGCCGGTGCGTGAAAGTATCCAGTGGCTGCGTGTGTCGACGCAGAGTCCTGTCCCGTGACATATCGAGGGTTGCGGCGCCAGAAGTCAACGCCGCGCACCGCGACGCATCGAGGGTTGCGGCACCAGAAGTCAGCGCTGCGCCGCGCATCGCGCCGCATCGAAGATCGTCGCATCGTACCTGTGCGTGAAGCTTCCCCCTAAGAAACCTACACAACGAAAGCCAAAGTCATCGCATCCTCCCCCTACAGATCGGAGCCGGCGCATCCACCACTGCTGCGTGAAGCAAGGCTGCTGCAAAGCCTCCCCAAGGTCTCAGGAGTATCGCATCGCCTTTGCCATCTTCCTTGTTATAGCTTTTGGGAACCTTAACGCAACTACAGGTACTGTTGGGCACGAGAGTGTCGCATTTTGTGCATTGAGAGTCGCATTGTGCAGGACACTGACTTTTACATCCTGGAGTACTTTCTGCAAACTCTTGAACTATCTTTAAAGTAATCTTTTTAATTGTATGTTGGTTTTTCTGTAGTATTTGGTCTTGTGAAGTTTTTAGTAAAGATACCTTATTTTTCTAAAACTGGTGTGGAGTAAATCTGTGGTGTTTTCACTGTGTTACTGTGAGTGTTGGTACAAATACTTTACACATTGCCTTTGATAGCCTAGACTGCTCAGGCCAAGCTACCTAGAGGGTGAGCAGGGGTTATCTTAACAGTGTATCCCTGTGAGAAGTTGGCCTGGTATATGATGTTCACTAGTTAAAGTGACCACCTTGTACCATGCCAAGCAACCCTTATGGTGTGGTTGTAAGTCAACCTTTTCGGACTAGCTGCCCTAGTGGTAGCGTAGGCTAAGCAGTCTTTGAGGCTAAACTCGTGAAACGTGTTAAGCAAGCTGTTTTACCAAATGCAACCCCCTTTTATACCAATGAAAGGACACCACACAGATATATATTCAAAATATATATGTATTTATTTCTCAAAGTAACCCCTAGTCTCTTTATGAGCACAGGAGCACAAATCGTCAAACAAGATTACAGTAGAATACACAGAAGTTGCACTTTATATGGATAGGCCCTGGTGGCCGCTCAAACCATATACTAAAATAGTGGTATAAGTACCACGAACAGAAAAGGGAAAAGGCCTAGGGCCTCTAGAATCGCTGGGCCTACAAGGAGCTAACTTCAGTTAGTGACCAGGAGGTCCACGGGTTGCGTGTGCAGAGCAAATAGTCACACGCGTGCTCCCATAGGTTTTCAATGGGTGCGTCAAAGTTACTGCAAAAAGGATCTTCCGGATGGACTATGAACTCAAGATTGGAAACACAGACACTAGAGATGATACTCTACACTTGGGCACCGGAGTGCCAGCTTTACCTCACCCACAGGAAGCGGGTGCATAGGCCTCGAAGTGCGTCGGGTTTCTTCTATCTGTTCAATGGAGCCTGTGGACAAAGATGCTGCAGGCGGTCGGTCCAGAAGGGATGCGGTGGATCCAAGGGTGGATCGGAGTTGTAGAAGACCTGTAAGCAGAGGGGACAGTGTTCACAGTCACTAGCCAGTGACCAGCGTGGCACCAGGTGGGTACCAGGCGATGTCGGGTGCAAACAGGAAGAAAGGTGTAGCTTGTCTCTGCAGCCACGTGGTCCCTGAAGGTCGACGACGTCCAGGAGTCGGTTCACGAGCTGTCCCACGCAGGCTCTCGCTGTCGGCGCTGTCGGCGACTTGATCGAAGCAAACAAGCCTTGGCAAAAGCAATTGTTGTGGAAAACGAAATAAGCTGATGGTTCTGACCAGCAAGGTCAGAGGGATTGCTCCTTGGGAGGGGAGCAAGGGCCAGTCTGGAGCAACCAGACCAGCGGTGTATTTCTTGAAGTTCGTTGCCAAGATGGCCACTAGCCAGCGGGCCAGCAACCGGTTAGGCGCGTCGAGTGGCAAAATGCAGAAGGGCCCCACGCAGATCGTGGAGATGCTGGAGGGCTCACCTTTGGTGCAGATGCTGCTCGAGGGTTGGGCTTCTCAGATCCCAAAGCACAACTTGGAGGGATCCTCGGTTGTTGCACTTGCAGCTTGTCGTGGTCGTTTCAAGATGGCTGGCTCCACGTGTCTCGGTGCCTCCACGGGTCTCCTCTTTTCAGGGACTGTGGATCGGGCGGTGAGAGGTCTGGAGGTCCAGGTCTTGTCAGTCTCTGGGCTCGGGCTCCGGCGGGAGGCGGCGGCAAAGCAGACGTTGATTCGCTGGATGGTGCTTGCGTTAGCAAGGTGGTCACTCCCTGACCACAGGGGAGATTTCCTTCAGTCTTCTGTGCAGCAGAATGTCGAAGTTCCCGTCTTCTTCTTAGTTTCAAGTTGATTCCAGGATGTCTGAAGTCTTAGGACACAGCTCCTACCTTTAAGCGGATTCTAGGGGCCGGACTACCTGCTAGGTCCCTCCCTAAGGGTGGGACCAGGAAGGGGGGTGGTTACACCCCCAATCCTTTGTCCAGCTCGCCCCAGGCCCGGGACTGGTGTGCCCCAGGACCGGATTGAACTGGCATATGCACCGAGGCTCCTTGTGAGCCACAGGCATGTCTGGTTTCTTTCAAGCCCTACCTGACCAATACACAAAATCCTGTCTGGGGTTGTGCACGCACCTCCCCTGGCAGGAAACCCTTTGTCCACACCTCCCAAGCTGGAAGGACTCCCAGCAGCAGGAGGGCAGACTTGTGTCTGTGGTGGCAGCATCCATTTTGTGGAGCTGAGGCTATGTCTGATTTTACCCGGGTTTCAGGTACTGTACATGTCGTGTCCCTCTAGAAGGGTGGAATGCTAACCCCGTCGCCAGAATTGGCGAGGGGTTAGTATTCCAATTCGTATGACACCTTACTCGACATGTTTTGATAAAGCCAAACCAAAGTTAGCATTTAACCGCGAGGTTCATAATGCACTTAAGAGTATATGGTATGACGATATCTGGAAACAGTAGAAGGAAGTGGTTCCGACCACTGCAGACAGGCTCAGCTCATGCCAGAGCACCATCTCACATGGAACCAAGCACTCTGCCTTCAGGATTGTTAAGGCCTGCCATAGGAGTGACTTATAGGTTAACATGTGTCCCATTTAAGGTTAGGTATAGGTATACTACACCTAAGTAAGAGGTGGTTACACCAACTTACCCCAGCTGAGTGATCAGCCAGTTGTGTCAAATTTGTTAGGCCAGGCCAGGGGTGGCACAATACATGCTTCAGCCCCTGGTAGGCCTTAGATACACCAATGCCCTGGGTACCTAGTGTACACTGGTACAGGGGCTCACAGGGTGATCCACTTCCAATTGGTTATGCACCTAGGGTGCATAGTGTAAATTTAGTAGAGAGAACAGCAGGCTGGGGGTCTGATTGGCAGGCCCACAGCCTCAATATGTCAAAAACCAGTGAAGCAAAAAGCAAAAATTTGGGGTGACCATAGGATAGCAGACCCTACTCTCCTACACAACCCCCCCCCCCCCCCAACCGCAGGGACATTAAACTAGCCTTGACCAGTCTCGTCTTCATGTCCTAAGTGGAAGTACCTGGAGAGACCATCTGCATTCCCATGGTCAGTACCTGGCCGGTGCTCCACTGTAAAGTCCATCCCCTGTAGGGAAATGGACCACCTAAGCAGTTTGGGGTTTTCACCCTTCATCTGATTTAGCCACAAGAGGGGCTTATGGTCAGTCTGAATCTTGAAGTGAGTGCCAAACAAGTATGGCCTCAGCTTCTTCAGGGCCCACACCACAGCAAAGGCCTCCCTCTCAATAGCTGACCAATTCTTCTCTCTGGGGGTCAACCTCCTGCTAATAAAAGCAAAGGGTTGGTCTTGACCATCTACATTAAGTTGTGACAGCACAGCTCCCACACCCAACTCAGAAGCATCTGTTTGGACAATAAACTCTTTGGAGTAGTCAGGACTTTTCAGGATAGGTGCAGAGCACATGGCCTCCTTCAGGTCATCAAATGCCTTTTGACAGCTTACTGTCCACTGAACCTTTTTGGGCATCTTCTTGGATGTCAGATCATTAAGAGGAGTCACAATGGACCCATAGTTCTTAACAAACTTCCTGTAGTACCCAGTCAAGCCCAAGAAAGCTCGAACTTGAGTCTGGCTGGTTGGAGGAGACCAGTCCTTGATGGATTGTATCTTACTCTCCAGTGGTTGAACTTGGCCTCCACCTACAAGGTGGCCCAAATACACAACCTTACTCTGCCCTATCTGGCACTTAGTAGCCTTGATAGTGAGGCCTGCCCTTTGCAGAGCCTCAAGAGCCTTCTTCAGGTGGATCAGGTGATCCTCCCAGGTGGAGCTAAAGACAGCAATGTCATCAAGATATGCTGCACAAAAGTCATCCAACCCAGTAAGGACTTGATTCACCAACCTTTGGAAGGTGGCAGGTGCATTCTTCAGACCAAAGGGCATCACCACAAATTGGTAGTGCCCACCTGGGGTTGAGAATGCTGTTTTGGCCTTAGACTCCTCAGCTAATCTGATTTGCCAATAGCCAGCTGTCAAGTCAAATGTGCTCAAAAACTTAGCAGAAGCTAGTTTGTCTATGAGCTCATCTGCCCTTGGAATAGGGTGTGCATCTGTCCTGGTGACAGCATTGAGACCCCTGTAGTCCACACAGAACCTCATCTCTCTCTTGCCATCTTTGGTGTGAGGTTTGGGGACCAGAACCACTGGGCTAGCCCAGGGGCTCTCTGAGGGTTCAATGACACCTAATTCCAGCATTTTATGTACCTCAGCCTTTATACAGTCCCTGACGTGGTCAGGTTGTCTGTAAAGCTTGTGCTTTACAGGCAGACTGTCACCAGTGTCCACCACATGGGTACACCAGTCAGTTTGGCTAGGTATTAGGGAAAACAGATGTTGAAATGATTGTAGAACTTGTCTACATTCAGTCTGCTGATGGGCAGTGAGGTTGCCTCCAAGGGTCACTCCTTCAACTGAGCCATCTTCAGGGTTCTGAGACAACAGGTCTGGGAGAGGGTCACTCTCTTCCTCCTGTCCCTCATCTGTAGCCATGAGCAAGCCCATGTCTGCCCTGTCAACATATGCTTTTAACCTGTTAACATGGAGTACCCTGTGGGGACTCCTGGGAGTTCCTAGGTCCACCAAGTAGGTGACCTCTCCCTTCTTTTCCAGGATTGTATGGGGTCCAGACCATTTGTCTTGGAGTGCTGCTGGGGCCACTGGCTCCAACACCCATACCTTCTGTCCTGGCTGAAACTCAACCAAGACAGCCTTTTGGTCATGCCAAGCTTTCTGTAAGGCCTGGCTTGCCTCAAGGTTTTTGGATGCCTTCTCCATATACTCAGCCATCCTGGAGCGGAGACCAAGTACATAGTCCACTATGTCTTGTTTAGGCTTTTTGAGAGGTAACTCCCATCCTTCCTTCACCAAACACAGTGGGCCTCTTACAGGGTGCCCAAACAACAATTCAAAGGGGCTGTAGCCAACTCCTTTTTGTGGGACCTCTCTGTAAGCAAACAGAAGGCAGGGTAGAAGGATGTCCCATCTTCGCCTGAGCTTTTCAGGTAATCCTTTGATCATACCCTTTAGGGTCTTGTTGAATCTCTCAACAAGCCCATTGCATTGTGGGTGATAAGGAGTGGTGAACTTGTAGTTGACACCACATTCCTTCCACATAGCTGTCAAGTATCCTGACATGAAGTTGGTACCTCTGTCAGAAACCACCTCCTTAGGAAACCCCACTCTGGAGAATACTCCCAGCCGGGCCCTGGCCACAACAGGTGCTGTAGTGGTCCTAAGGGGAATTGCCTCTGGATACCTGGTGGCATGATCCACTACCACCAGTATAAATCTGTGCCCAGATGCAGTGGGAGGATCCATGGGACCCACTATATCTATTCCCACTCTTTCAAAGGGGACCCCCACCACAGGTAGTGGTATTAGGGGGGCCTTTGTTGTGCCACCTGATTTGCCACTGGCTTGGCAGGTCACACAGGAGCGACAAAACTCCTTTGTATCTTCATTCATGTGAGGCCAGTGAAAGTGAGGGACAAGCCTGTCCCAAGTCTTATTCTGGCCTAAGTGTCCTGCTAAAGGAATATCATGGGCCAAGGTAAGAAGGAAGCCCCTAAATTGCAGAGGTATAACCAACCTCCTGGTTGCACCAGGCTTGGGGTCTCTAGCCTCTGAATAAAGGAGCCCATCATCCCAATACACTTTATGGGTACCTTGAGCATTCCCAGCAGCCTCAGCAGCAGCCAGCTGTCTGAGGGGTTCAAGAGAGGGACAGGATAACTGAGCCTGCCTCAAGTCAGCCCTTGAAGGTCCCCCTGTCCCCAGAAACTCAACCTGATCAGGTTCAAGCTCTTCAGGGACAGTTCCTTCAGGGTTCTCTAGATCAGCTTCCTGGGAAGGTTGATCATCACTCTGAGGCAGGGGGGAAGGCACAGCCTTGACCCTCCTGTTCTTCTTCTTGGTAGGTGCTTGGTCCATTGTTCCAGGATCCAAGACCTGTGGTTCAGTAAGGCACTTTTTGGCCTGTGACCTGGTCACAGCAAGGACATGTGGTGATATACCTAACATCTCTGCATGTGTCCTGTACTCCACTTCAGACCATAGAGAACTCTCTAGGTCATTGCCCAACAAACATTCTACTGGGAGGTCTGCACTAACCACAACCCTTTTGAGGCCAGTTACCCCTCCCCATGAGAAGTTAACAACTGCCACACTATGTGAAGTAGTGGCATTGCTGGCATTGGTCACCAGGTAATTCTCACCTGGTATGTACTGTCTAGGATCCACAAAGCCTGGTGTCACCATAGTGACACTGGCACATGTGTCCCTGTAGGCTTGAGCCACTTTTTCATTAATTAAAGGAGTCTGTCTGTACTTGCCCAGGTTACTGGGGCTCACAGTCAGGGACAAATCAATGTCCCCATCACAGATCAAGACTGCCTGTGTCAGGGTTCTGTCTAAGTCAAAATCTCCTTCAGTTCCCATAGTGATTCCCACTACACCCTTTGTCTGGGGACCAATACTGCTAACAGTAGTACTGGGAGCAGGTGCCTTAGGGGCAACAGTGTTGGGGGCTCCACCCTTCTTACAATCACTAGTCCAGTGAGTTGTATTCTTGCAATGATTGCACCAGGGTTTCTTTTGACCTTCTTTCTTCTTTCCCTTGGATTGTTGTTGGGACCCACCCTCCTTAGCAGTAGTTTGGGGCCCTGTTGAAGACTTCTGGTCTTTAGATTTCTGATCTCCACCCTTTTGGTCTGTTTTCTTCTGATCACCCCCTTGGCCCTGGTTCTGGTTCTTTTGCTTAACCCTGGTTCTGACCCATTTGTCTGCCTTCTTTCCCAATTCTTGGGGAGAGGTCAGATCAGAGTCAACCAAGTGTTGATGCAGTTGCTGGTTTTGACAGTTATTTAAAATCTGTTCTCTCATCATCAAATTGTACAATCCTGTATAATCAGATACCTTACTTCCCAGCAACCAACCCTCCAAAGCCTTAGTGGCACATTCAATGTATTCAGACAAGTCCTGAGTCTGTGTCTTCTGGGTGTCTCTGAACATTAACCTGTACTGTTCAGTGGTTAAGCCTAACCCATCAACTAGGACACTCTTCAGGACTCTGTAATTCCTGACATCCTCTTCTCTAGTAGTGAGGAGTCTGTCTCTGCCTCTTCCTTCAAAGGAGAGCCAGAGGATTGCTGCCCACTGGTCTTCAGGAACCTGCTGCACTTTGCAGGCTCTCTCAAGAGCAGTCATCCATTTGTGGATGTCATCCCCACTTTTGTAGGGGGGCACAACCTTAGACAGGTTCCTATTGTCAAAGACCCTATCTTTGTCCTTAGGGACAATGCTGCCACCAGTGGGTATAGACCCACTCTCTTTATGCTGCCTAGCTTTGCTCAGTTTCTCTTCCATCAGGGCTACTTCTAGCTCCTGCTTCCTGATCCTCAGCTGGGCTTCTTGCATCCTGGCCTCATGCTCCCTCCTCTGAGGGGTGGTCATCCTTCTCCTGGAGTGACCTTGAGAGCCTCTAGAGGCATGAGAAGCATTAGAGTCACCTGAGTGGTTCCTTTGCCTCCCAAGCCCCTGGTTAAGTCCACTAGGGAGATCCAATGGGGTGATCCCATTGTCAGTCCCCAGTAGCCTTAAGTTAGCTGGGCCACGTATAACACTTGGCACTGGGCTAATTCTCCCTTCATCCTCACTACCTTCTGTATCCCCACCACTTTCCTCCTCTGTAGTATGATTCTCATCTAAGGGATGGCTATTGGAAAGGGGTACTTCAGTAGCATCTTCAGAAGGGGGGCCTCCTGTTCCTGCCCCTAAGGGGCCTAACTGGGAGGCTTTCCTGAGAGCTTTCTGATCTTCATCAGCCTGTAAAAGCTCCCTGAGTTCAGCAGAAGTAGGATTCTTGGGCTGTTTAAGGCCCCTGATATTTGCCAACTGCCTGAGCTCATTTTGATTAAGGGTAGCAAAGATGGATGGTGCCCTCTGGGGTCACTCTCAACAGAGATGGGTACAGTGGACCCCTCTGCCCCAGCCATTGCTCTTAAGTGTGGGTGGATGTGTTGCAATCTACCTACACTTGGGTTTACCTACTAAACCTATCTAGTAGTTGTAGTCAGGGTGTGCTACTCCCTTTGCTCTACAACAACTAAGTTCAGTAGAACTTAAGTATATCTAATCTTGTTTTATATGTACCTACAGGTACCTATGTGATCTTTCAATTGGTAACCAAGAGATTACAATGGTAAAACACAGCAAGCTCAAATCCAACCGCTGCTCACCAATGTGAGAAGTTGGCCTGGTATATGATGTTCACTAGTTAAAGTGACCACCTTGTACCATGCCAAGCAACCCTTATGGTGTGGTTGTAAGTCAACCTTTTCGGACCAGCTGCCCTAGTGGTAGCGTAGGCTAAGCAGTCTTTGAGGCTAAACTCGTGAAACGTGTTAAGCAAGCTGTTTTACCAAATGCAACCCCCTTTTATACCAATGAAAGGACACCACACAGATATATATTCAAAATATATATGTATTTATTTCTCAAAGTAACCCCTAGTCTCTTTATGAGCACAGGAGCACAAATCGTCAAACAAGATTACAGTAGAATACACAGAAGTTGCACTTTATATGGATAGGCCCTGGTGGCCGCTCAAACCATATACTAAAATAGTGGTATAAGTAC
Organism: Triturus cristatus; assembly: GCF_964204655.1. Taxonomy (NCBI): domain Eukaryota; kingdom Metazoa; phylum Chordata; class Amphibia; order Caudata; family Salamandridae; genus Triturus; species Triturus cristatus. Next base: position 1,197,853,360 of record NC_140579.1, on the reverse strand, counting down.
CACGAACAGAAAAGGGAAAAGGCCTAGGGCCTCTAGAATCGCTGGGCCTAAAAGGAGCTAACTTCAGTTAGTGACCAGGAGGTCCACGGGTTGCGTGTGCAGAGCAAATAGTCACACGCGTGCTCCCATAGGTTTTCAATGGGTGCGTAAAAGTTACAAAGTTACTGCAAAAAGGATCTTCCGGATGGACTATGAACTCAAGATTGGAAACACAGACACTAGAGATGATACTCTACACTTGGGCACCGGAGTGCCAGCTTTACCTCACCCACAGGAAGCGGGTGCATAGGCCTCGAAGTGCGTCGGGTTTCTTCTATCTGTTCAATGGAGCCTGTGGACAAAGATGCTGCAGGCGGTCGGTCCAGAAGGGATGCGGTGGATCCAAGGGTGGATCGGAGTTGTAGAAGACCTGTAAGCAGAGGGGACAGTGTTCACAGTCACTAGCCAGTGACCAGCGTGGCACCAGGTGGGTACCAGGCGATGTCGGGTGCAAACAGGAAGAAAGGTGTAGCTTGTCTCTGCAGCCACGTGGTCCCTGAAGGTCGACGACGTCCAGGAGTCGGTTCACGAGCTGTCCCACGCAGGCTCTCGCTGTCGGCGCTGTCGGCGACTTGATCGAAGCAAACAAGCCTTGGCAAAAGCAATTGTTGTGGAAAACGAAATAAGCTGATGGTTCTGACCAGCAAGGTCAGAGGGATTGCTCCTTTGGAGGGGAGCAAGGGCCAGTCTGGAGCAACCAGACCAGCGGTGTATTTCTTGAAGTTCGTCGCCAAGATGGCCACTAGCCAGCGGGCCAGCAACCGGTTAGGCGCGTCGAGTGGCAAAATGCAGAAGGGCCCCACGCAGATCGTGGAGATGCTGGAGGGCTCACCTTTGGTGCAGATGCTGCTCGAGGGTTGGGCTTCTCAGATCCCAAAGCACAACTTGGAGGGATCCTCGGTTGTTGCACTTGCAGCTTGTCGTGGCCGTTTCAAGATGGCTGGCTCCACGTGTCTCGGTGCCTCCACGGGTCTCCTCTTTTCAGGGACTGTGGATCGGGCGGTGAGAGGTCTGGAGGTCCAGGTCTTGTCAGTCTCTGGGCTCGGGCTCCGGCGGGAGGCGGCGGCAAAGCAGACGTTGATTCGCTGGATGGTGCTTGCGTTAGCAAGGTGGTCACTCCCTGACCACAGGGGAGATTTCCTTCAGTCTTCTGTGCAGCAGAATGTCGAAGTTCCCGTCTTCTTCTTAGTTTCAAGTTGATTCCAGGATGTCTGAAGTCTTAGGACACAGCTCCTACCTTTAAGCGGATTCTAGGGGCCGGACTACCTGCTAGGTCCCTCCCTAAGGGTGGGACCAGGAAGGGGGGTGGTTACACCCCCAATCCTTTGTCCAGCTCGCCCCAGGCCCGGGACTGGTGTGCCCCAGGACCGGATTGAACTGGCATATGCACCGAGGCTCCTTGTGAGCCACAGGCATGTCTGGTTTCTTTCAAGCCCTACCTGACCAATACACAAAATCCTGTCTGGGGTGGTGCACGCACCTCCCCTGGCAGGAAACCCTTTGTCCACACCTCCCAAGCTGGAAGGACTCCCAGCAGCAGGAGGGCAGACTTGTGTCTGTGGTGGCAGCATCCATTTTGTGGAGCTGAGGCTATGTCTGATTTTACCCGGGTTTCAGGTACTGTACATGTCGTGTCCCTCTAGAAGGGTGGAATGCTAACCCCGTCGCCAGAATTGGCGAGGGGTTAGTATTCCAATTCGTATGACACCTTACTCGACATGTTTTGATAAAGCCAAACCAAAGTTAGCATTTAACCGCGAGGTTCATAATGCACTTAAGAGTATATGGTATGACGATATCTGGAAACAGTAGAAGGAAGTGGTTCCGACCACTGCAGACAGGCTCAGCTCATCCCAGAGCACCATCTCACATGGAACCAAGCACTCTGCCTTCAGGATTGTTAAGGCCTGCCATAGGAGTGACTTATAGGTTAACATGTGTCCCATTTAAGGTTAGGTATAGGTATACTACACCTAAGTAAGAGGTGGTTACACCAACTTACCCCAGCTGAGTGATCAGCCAGTTGTGTCAAATTTGTTAGGCCAGGCCAGGGGTGGCACAATACATGCTTCAGCCCCTGGTAGGCCTTAGATACACCAATGCCCTGGGTACCTAGTGTACACTGGTACAGGGGCTCACAGGGTGATCCACTTCCAATTGGTTATGCACCTAGGGTGCATAGTGTAAATTTAGTAGAGAGAACAGCAGGCTGGGGGTCTGATTGGCAGGCCCACAGCCTCAATATGTCAAAAACCAGTGAAGCAAAAAGCAAAAATTTGGGGTGACCATAGGATAGCAGACCCTACTCTCCTACAATCCCCCTTTCCCTGACTAGAAGCAAGGGTCCCTACTTGGACAGTGGTACCTACCCTGCCAACTAGAGACCCCCAGATCTAACAAGCACCATTACATTCGGTGATAGAAGCATCAATTATCTGTAGTGCTTAGAAGCTGCTGCGGTGATATAAAGGCACCATATAAAACAATTGTTATATTTCCAATAACCAACGCAGTCGTCTGACTCCAGCTTGAAAGCTGCACACATCTTCGGAACAGGCGCTTTAACCTGGAAGGCTGCACACAGGTCTACCCTTCCACCTGCTTGTGATTCTCAGCGCCTCGCGCTCGGGCTATTAACCTATCGAGCGCTCTCGCGCCAGTCTAGGAAGGAACAACAACCCCGCCAGAGCTTAGATCGGAAACGCGTAGAAAAGACAGCAAAATGGGAAAAGGGGGAATAAAATGCAAGGTACAGGTGGAACAAAGTGGAAAAGAACAGATCAAATATAGAGACAAACGAGGAGATGTAGAAGCAAATGAGAGAGATGCATGTGCGTAGCTTCTATTGATGCAGCAGGTGCAGTGGCACCGGGGCATTGAATTATTGATGTATTTTATCATTGAACCATTAGCTGGGGGCATTTCCTTCCTTTCACTAGGGCCCATAACAACACACTGGCCACGTTACTAGAGACGCACTGTAACATCTGATGTTTAAGGGGTTTAGGTGGCGTAAATAAATGAGGAAGAAGAAGACCAGGCATCACGTGCTGTTGGTCTAATCAGATAGCGGGACGTACGAGGTACAGTTGAATAAATGCGTAAAATAGAACAAGTGAAGGAGATAAAGCAGGAGTAGATGAAACAAAGGGAGCCGGGAATGAAACGTCACAATGGGCACACAAGTGTTACCTTGATCTTTTTGTAGCGCTGGACTTCATCTTGTGAATTCAAGCGCTATAAACAATGCACTTGGAGCTACAAAAAACCGTGACATTAAAACACTGAAGAAGGGGGACAACAGAAAGAGTGTTTGTGTGTGTGTGTTGGGGGGGGGGGCGGGCTGCATAAAATCTTATATTGTTGACAGCACGAGATAAAGAAGAGGTGGGATATGGAGGGGTTTGAACGGAGAGCAGAAATGGCAAGGTAAACAAGCATTGGCCGCACAGCCGTAAAAGTAACGGCTGCACGGCTGTGAAAGTGATAGCGATCGCGAGGACGCGCTCTGGTAAGCACGCAAGTGGTGCGCACGCAGCAGTGATCGCGCTGGAAGGGAGGCAGATGGCTGTTCGTGTGAACGCAAGCGCTAGGCCACCAAAAGCCTGTGGCAGCACTTTGAAAACCCACACACTAAATTTCTCGCAGAGCAGTGCATGCGCTGTCTCTGCGAGACCTAATAAAACCACAACTTCATACAAAACAAAACCATCAAATCTCTTTGATTGTTTTGACATCCTGGCAGTTGCCAACAGCCTATCATTCTTTACACTATGTGATACAACATGTTCATTCTGCATGACTTTACCCCTGTTAAGTTGTGAAAGTCACAACTTCCTACTTTTTCTTGTGGAAGCAGTACAGTTTTTTGGGATGAATCAATAGCCTTGTTTTGATTGTATTGGTCTGAGACTCCAGGGAGACCCATATCTGCATCACTACAACCTCATCACCTCTAGCACTACCTGTGTTGTTCCCTATTGCTAGTTCCCTAGGTGACATATTTGCTGCAATACAATCATGTTCTACACCATCTCACATGTATTGCTCACCTTCACAAAAAGTGCCAAATTCTATATCCATCAAAAATGTTTCTTGACCTGTTTTCAACTTTACCACATCACTTTTTCTCCACCATCCCTTATCATTTAACAGAACAGCACTGTTTAAAACTTTTAATTGCATACAATAGGGAAGTTAATATTAATTCCCCTTTTTGTACTTTCACTGTTTTTTTAATTATAACCAAATCTCACTTTTCAATTACTTTGATTCTTGGTCTATTAACCACATCATGGTACTTCTTTGTTATCTTCGGTTTTTTACAATTTTTTGCTGATCTTTTATTTGACTGTCATCAATTTCTTTACATGGTCTTTTTGCTTTAAACAAATTGTCACATTTTGGGGTGAGAACAGTATTACCTCTTATCCCTCTCATTAAATAAAATGGTGAAAAACTAGTTGTTTAATTTACAGTTTTATTGTAACTATGTACTTTATCCCGACGATATTCTTTTACTGCTTAATGTGATGCCATAGCCAACTGTACCCCTTTTAAAAATCAATTTACACGTTCCACTTGGCCATTGAAAGAGGGACTATACAATGGGTTTATTTCTGTTTAATTCCAATATGTTTTTTCAAAAAGTATCATTTTTGTAAATACTAGTTGTGTTTCACTGTCAGATACTATTATTTTGGGTTGGCCTTCCATTGAAAAAAAAAAAAGAAATCCTCAATAATCACCTCTGTAGATATAGTCTGAATGAATTCGTAATGGATCCATTTTGTGTAGTAATCTGACAGAACCACACAATATCTACAATTGCTTTCCAAAATATCGAATGGACCGGAGAAATAAATAGCAAATTTGGACCATGTTCTATCAGGAATGTCAAACAAATGCATTTAGTTTTTACTTGTTTTCCAGTGTTTGTCTGCCCTTAACCATTGTACACACATCAACATATATATTTACATCTGCATCCATACCATGCCACCAATCAAACTTCATAAAAGTTGTTTTGTAGCAGTGGTCCATGGGTGTCCTTTATGTGCTAAACTAATCAATTCCTTCTGAATTTGATGAGGTGATACAAATAAATCATGTCTCAACTACATGCAATTTTCCACAGTCAATTGTTCAGCTACTTGTTGATAATTTTGTATGTTTTTGTCAAATATCTTAATGGTGACCATTTACTAGTTAAATATTCTATCACTATCTCTAACATATTGTCTTTCTTTAGTGCCTCCAATCGTTCTTTCTCTGACAGTTCCCCGTCACTAAGCATTATTGCACATATGGGGGCTACAACACATTCCATGTCTTCCAAACATTCTTCTTCTACCTGATCAGCTATTTCCAATCTGGACAAACAGTCAGCAGAACTATTTAATCCACCAGGAATATGTTTGATTTTGAAATTAAATTCCTGTTTCTTTGCAATCAATCTGACTAATCTGGAAGATGCTTTTCCACTAACTCTTCCACATCCGTCCATCATGTAAACAAGCGATTTATGATCAGTTACCAATTCAAATTCTTTACCCCACAAGTACATTTTAAGTTTTTCCACCGCCCAGACACATGCCAGGGTTCTCTTTTAATTGTTCACCATTTCTTAATCTTTTAGAAATTAAGGCAATAGTGTACTCTAGTCTCCATTTTTGTGTAAAAACTGCTCCAATGCCTACTGTACTTGCATCTACTGTGAAAATGTTTTTCCCACAGGAGTCACGGATGCAGTGCAGCTGCATCAACAGTGGCTTTCTTTGTTTCCTCAAAAGAATAATCTTGCTCTGTTCCCCACTCAAACTTTGCACCTTTCTTTAACAGTTTGCGCATTGGTTCAACGTATCTGCATATCCTACAATAAATCATGCATAATACTCACAAAGTACCATAAAGAATTTAAGTGCTTTTTTTGTCACCTGGGTTTGGTGTTTCTCTTATTGCTTTGGCCAAGTCTTCCTTGGGTTTTATTCCTTCTATAGTTATGCACTAGATATTCAATTCGGTCCTGTAAATCTGACATTTTGTTTTTGATACAGTCATGCCTCTTTTGTAAGGATAAATAATCCAGTATTTAAAATTTCATTGTGCTATTGTACTGTATTTGCATGTACCAAGATATCATCCTGAAAATGTTCGACACCTTTTACATCTTTGAAAATGATGTTCATAATTTTTTTTAAAAAGCTAGCAGCGGAGCCTAGCCCAAAAGGTAACTTTACATAGCTGTAAGCTCCAAAAGGAGTGACAAACGTCGTATAATCTATTAATGAATAACATTTTGATCCGCATGTGGTTGCAAGCATTTCGTGTATTTTCGGTAGTGGATGACAATCCACTACTATATTTTTATTCAGAGAGCTCAAGTCAGGTATGCTCGAGAGCCTTCAGGCGGCTGAGGGTCGGTGTGAAGGGGCTGAGGCTTCTCCGCAGACATTGAACCCTGCTACCCCCACGCTGATTTCAGAGGATGACCCCTTGCTGGGCTGATGTATAGTCTGTGGCTGTGTGAGATGAGTGGGTAGAAGCGCTGGAGACTGGGCAGATGGCGGAGTGGGCCGATGACTCAGAGTATGAGTTCAGGGGGACGAAAGAGAGTAGGTTCCTTACACACGCCCATAATAGGTATCTTGACACAGCTGACACTATATGCCCATATTCAACAGACTGTGCTATTCTGGGTTGCTACCCTGGGTACGTTTTTCGCTAACCCCCGCTCAGATGCGGTGATGCAGCACCCCCAGGGAACTTAGGGGCTTTACACCCATCCATGACTGTTACTTTGCCTGCTGCTAGATGATACTTTTTAGGTCTCCTTTTCTCTCTTATTAGAGACTATCGCCCGCCACCTCCTGCTGCCAAGTTTTTTCATTATAGTTTATGTTGGCTTCTACTGCACATAATCTCCAACTGTGGGTGTTGTTCTGTATGTCATACAAGACAGCAGGTGCCAGCAATGATGCTTATGAGCGGAGCACATGGGCAAACATTTGGACTGCTGTGACACCCTGACCCTTCACTGTTTATCTAGGAGTGTATGCTGATTCTATTAAAAGTTAGTTTTTGTTCTCCCTCACCTATGCAAGATACTGGATTTTCATCCAGAACAATAGGTTCAGGTGATCCTGGTTTTACAATTATTCCAAGTCTTGCCAAATCCTTCCAGCCAACTATGTTTCTGCCCATTTCAGCAACATAAATCTTACTATTGATTGTTCTTCCTTTGAAACATAACATATCCTCGAAAAATCCCAGCATATCTATGTTGAATTCTCCAAATGCCTATGGATTTACATCAGTATTCTGTAATTTGACCTCTTGCAAAAGCTTATAATACGTTTGATCAGATAAAATGATTATAGGCGATACTGCGTCCGCTGTAACCTGTAATTCAATTTTCCCTATTTTCACATTACCAAGTGATGCTCTGATTTTGCCCAAATAATCTTTCACTGTTAGTACTATGTTTGAGCAGATTTCTTCATTAAACACATCTATAGTATTAACTTTCACCTTTGTGAAATGACTGCTTTTCAAATTCTACATACATAAGCAAAGTGACCAAACTTACAGCATTTAAAACACACCGTTTGTTGATAGCTGGGCATCCTTGAAAATCTGACTCTTAGAGCCACACCTGTAACAAATAAAAAGTTTTGTTTTCATAATTTCTACCACTTTCAAACTTATCATTTGGTCTTTTTTCATATTTTTCTTTTCCTATAAAGAAAACACATTAGATGATTGTATATTTTCAGTGGTCAACACTTATGATGAGATTAAAGAACGCTCAATGCCCTTAGCAATGTCAATCACTTCTTGTTAAGTTGGATTTCTGCATGCTAATAGTCTTTCTTGTATTTTTCTAGAATGACAATGAAATACGAATTGATCTCTTATATAAATGTCAACCATTTCATTAAACTACCAACTGGACGCAAGTACTCTGAGTGCCTCAATATATTACTCTAGGTTTTAATTTTCCAACTTTTTACGCATACAAAATCTGTGTCTTCCTACCATTATATTTGGTTCCTCAGAGAATTGTTGCTCCATGCGTTTTACTGCTTCCTAATACTTGTCCAATGGTATGAACTGACCAGGCGCATTCTCATACTATGGCAAACAGTCAAATATCTCCTTTCCAGCATTACCGAGCAACCCAAACATTTTTTTTCCTTTCTGCATCAAATTCTATTCCATCGATAGCCACTGGGTAATTTTCAAAGGATCTGTGCCAGTTCTTTCAACGAATAGGTGGTTTGCCTGGTTCACTTAAACATGCAACTGGTTGATTTAAAGCATTACTCTGTGCCATGTTGTTTTTTTAATTCTTTGTTAATATGCTTTTCCTCTTTAACCATATGAGAAATATTATTCTTTCTTCCATTAATTGTGTTTTGAAGAGTATATTTCTTCAATATTTTGTTTGTTTAACAGTATTTTCCTTACTCTTCCTCTTAGCATTTATAGTCAAGCTTGTATCTATGTGTATTAACTGGTTTTGCTAAAGTACTAACAAATAGATAACGTTGTACCAGTAAATATAGCGTGCCATTGTAAACTTTATTTGGTTCACAGCTGTTCTGATTTAATATATGCACCAATGCGCTTTCATCCAACACTGCTCCGATTCTCCTCAGCGGCACTTTCAACTTTATTGCGGCCCAAATCAAGATGGTGGCACATTATGTCGCGTTAAAATAACATGTGACGTAACTATGGAAGCTTTGGAAGATTTGCTTCCTTGAGGCAGCGCACTCGTATAGCTTCACATCACAACCAGCTGGTTTGAAGTCTGACGCACCATCAATTGCTGCTTACAAGACTTTGCGCGTCTGAGCCAGTTTTCAAGGTAACCACCACTATGCCTTCAACCGTCGCTCTGCCGTACATTAATTAAGCCTTAATTATTTTCATGCCAAATGTCTCAGGCAACTAACAATACTTGCGTCTTAACAAAACTTTGTCTCAACCTTTTCCGTATGGCTTGCTTCTGGTGTACTTCTTCTCATCAAGTTGTTGTAGGCTGACTTCCCATTCAAAGAGCATTACATCTTCTGCTGCAGGCCTCATTCCTTCAACTCGTTGCCAAATTGTTATGACAGAAGACAGGGTAATCTGATGTTAATACGTTTTTATTAACATATAAGCATAACTGAGGCCCACACGCAGGTGATGGCAAGACGTTCTTCTCCTCTCGAAAGTACAGGCTTATCTGATGGCAACGTGGTATGATATCATCCAAATATCAAATAAACACTCCATATCTGTTACATAATATTACAGGTGAATTCCTATTGCTCATTGGAGCTGCTGTTCACAATGAGTTAAGATGTACTGTGTGAATGTGAGTGCGAAAACATATAGATCATAAAACACAAAATTTACTATGTACAACACTGCCTTACTGCGTTTTGTAAAGGGTGTGGAGATATAGCTGACAACGCAAAACTGTATAATGTTCTTGACAGAGCTCACAGGTTTTGAGAATGCTGTGACAAAATGAGAGGCTGCGATTAAGCTTTACTAATTTCTTTACTGCAACTACAGCAGCCAATCAACAAGCAATAAACTTTCACAAGCCCACCCTCTAGTGCTGGCAGGGAATCTTCCTCTCATGGCGTGGAGGATTTTGGGAGTCGCTGGCTAATGTCTGGGATTTTGCAACATGCTTCCCTTTACATCAAACATGCTTAGGCGGACAGTACTCGTAAGAGATACACATAGGACTGGGCCCGATGGCTTCACTGGTGTGACACACGGGGTGTGGATCAAGTGGAGGCCGCACTTTACCTGGTCCTGAATTTTCTGTCTGAATTGGCAGACAGTGGACTAGCTTATAGGACAATTAATAATTTTCGGATTGTTAGCTCAGCGGGACATAGTCCAATTGAGGATAGACCTCTGGGAGGACATTCCATGGTGTCACAGCTTATGAGAGGGATTTTTTTCTCCATCTTTCTAAGACCTCGCTAGAACAATGGCTGGATAATGACGTTCTATCAAGGAAACAATAAAAGAATTCTAGCATTCGCATTAAGAATTTTCAATTCTATCAAGGACACGGAGGCACGGATTATGCTTCTCTATGTTTACTCTTTAATTTCAGCAGCCAATCAAATGTAAACCTTTAAAAGCACTACTCTTCCCACGACCACCATAGTCACATGTCCCAACTATAGAGCCCACAGCCCTATATAATCCTCATGTTGCTATATAACTTCCTCTTTCTTTGCCCCAAAAATAGCAAACAGTTGAGCAGTCCGAGACCCCAAAGAAGGATCATCAACAACAGAACCAAACACCGGTTCAGCGGAAGCCCAACTTGAATTCAAGTCCAAGAATCCAAAGTCCTCTGCTTGTCACCGGAGAGGACATAAGTCCACGAGGAGCTCTGTCACCATGGTGGAACACCTCCAGACAGACCAAATACACAAGTGTTACAAATCACTTGTCTTCATTTCCTAGGAAAATATGAAACACCGAGGGCGTAAACACTGACCCATACTTCAAAAGTCTGTTCCTGCAGTGCGTGGGGACGTCAATGAGCAGCACCTATGCCTGAGCCTGGTGTGTATGTACATGCATCATTTTGAGTAGACTTTCGTGCGGACTCAGACTAACCCCTTTAGAACTATGATCCAGCTGTAGCGAAGATATATCAACTATATGTTGATTATCTCGAAAGTAGACACCCAGAAATTGGAGATTTTGTTGAATGGATAAGTTCCCTCAATCCACATTTGAGATTTACTGGACATACATCAGGTGTACAATTACCCTTCCTAGAACTGATGATTTCCTTGGACGGGGGGCAGCTGGAAACCAGGACATTCAACAAACCGACAAATCGAAACAGCCTTTTATTGTTCGGAAACCAACATCCCCGCTCTCTCCGATACAACCTGCCATATGGCCAATTCCTGAGACTTCGATGGAATTGTAGAGAAATTGAACATTTAAAAAAACAAGATGATGATCTAGAGCAAAGATTACTGACAAAGAGAGTACCCATGTTGCATCATTAAAACAGCATGCAAAAGAGCTTACAATAACCATCAGGAGGCCTTCTTAGCCCCTGTTGACAGATCTCTAAATTCACGACTTGTATGTGTGACTACCTTTACTCCGGTGTCAAACAAAATAATGAAATTGATCAACAAAAAATGGTCTATTCTTATTGTAGGGGACTCTTTTCACCTACAAGAGCACAAGTAACATCCGGGACTTGGTGTGTGCATATCAGACCCTGGACCACCAAGATACAAACTAACATCAGTACTGCATTGGGATAAGCACTGCTTACTATTAACTTTCCCTGCGGCAGGTGCAATGTATGCCCCCTTACTCGATCAACTAAGACTCTGGATATAGGTCTCAACAAGGAATGGCAACAAGTCAAACCCCCCAACTGTCAATTCAAGAACCGTGTATAGCTCATCATTTCCCATGCAGTCTTAGGTACTTGGGGATGACCACAAGGGCTGTTAAGACGAGAATTAACGAACATCAGAGTGACATTAGATGTAAAAGACTGACCACTAAACTGAGTACTCACTTTGTCACAAGTAGCTACACCAGATCTTACATGAACGATCATAGAGACTGTGACTGGCAATGACATACCAAGGAGACTTTATGAGAAGGAACAGCTGTGAGTGTTCCATCTCCACACTAATATGTCAAGATTGAATGATGATGTCCAGTGGACGGAGTTCAGAAAAAAATATGTATCCACTTGGGTAGTTACACCACTTTGACCCCTTTCTGTCATATTCCTGTAGGACTGCCTTCAGGCTGAAATTCAGGATGGCACTCACCCTATGAGTAGGAGATAGGAGCCCCTCTCTTTCTGGATTGCCCTATCGTATTCCTCATGTCTCCCATTCTGACACTTCACCCCTTGAGTATCCAGCACTTGGGTAAGCCTTTGTGAGCGTCAAATTGTCAGGAACATGATTGAATTTACCAACATACGGGGCTGATATTGTATGTGCCTAAATAGGAACCACTGTCCCTGACTAGATTCAGGCAGATTTAGGTGTTACAGTAGGTATATGCTGCCACTTGCATTTTCCGTCCCAGCTTCACAGTTGGTGTACTTTAATGGGTGGGCGAGGACACTTTATACAACCATGTTCTAGACTTGTGAGACCCAATGGAGTCAGAAGCAGAGTACAGCCTTGGAACAGGATTACACCTCACATATGATGACACTCAGCATGACCCAATCAGACCACATGGCCCGCCAAGTTGGGGCCCGCCCTGTTGGATGTGAATATGCATCACAAGGGTCTGTACACACAACACTAGACATGTTCGGTTGTGGACAGTCGCTATTGTCTACCCTGACCCGGATCCTTTTAAACCCCATGCCTAAACTTCCAATACCTACGGAAGCAAGGATGGGGGTAGGTGAAAGTCAAATGTACGCTGGATTTGGCAAGTAAGTGGGGGCCTCTAGTCGGGCTCGCCCCGCAGTGTGCTAGGCCGAAGTTTGGGGGGGAACGTGTGGGTGCATTCATTCTTCTCCACCGCTTCCCAGCCCATGTTGTGTTTTTATCTATCTATGGTTTCTATTCTGACCGCATATATCTTTTGATACAGGTCTCTCTCTGATGTAGTGTCCTCGTTATCTTAATGGTCATTTTACCCTGACTTTGAGGTGGGTGAGGTGGGTGAGAACGGGCTGGTTCTAATTTTCTTTTGTGTACGTTTCAAATGGGTCAGTGTATTGGGGTCACACTTGAGTTGCTACTAGGGGGCTGTATGGATTCGCTACATCTGAGCATTTGTGCACTATTAGTGTGCAACGTACAGGGGTGTGTGTGCGCCGTCACCACTGGTTAGGTCTCGCCTGACCCAGCGCATGCGCTGGTCTGGCGAGACTTTTTGAGAGAGCTCCAAAAAGTGCTACCAGGCCAGCCTAGAGCTACAGTGCATGTGCGCGGGCGCGCTTTTCCGCGATTACTTTCACTTTCGCGGGCGCTTTGCTGTTTGATTGCGAACGCGATCACTTTCGCGGCCGCTTGGCATAGCCAATAGGTCTCGCTTTTGGGACCTTATAAGTATTTCGTTATGCAACTGTTGCATGGCTAAACACTTATAAGGTCCCAAAAGCGAGACCTATTTGCTATGCCAATGCTTGTTTTAATAGTCACTAATGTTATCCTCTTTAACCTTGGTTGTATAATTAACCATTGTTTCTATTTTGCCTTTGTATGCAGGTTACCTCATATGGAGCACCCTGTTAGCCGGTGCTCCCCAATGGCGGTAAGATGTCAATGGGCACCTTATCACCTATGCATTGTGTGGGGGTTTAAGATGATACTGAGCTCCGCACTCTGTGGAGAAGATTAGGTCACATTTATTTGACTTTTTGTCCTGACAAAAGGGCAACAGATCGTTCCTCAACTATATAAGGCATGAAACATGTTGACCTTTATTGTAGACCCTGGCACATTAGCAGGTCTATAGATGACCAACATTCTATTGCAAACAGAGATGGGGACCATTGTTTCCCAATCCCTATGGCACTTTTGTTTAAATCTGAACATTGACCAGAGAGATCACATTAAATACATTGATACATATGGTCCATAGTTGATTTTAGCTTCGCACTTTTGCCAATCTTGTCACTTTCTGGACATACCATGCTCTATCCATCTGTGCTCATCAGGCATTTTTTGAAAAGATCTCCGGTAAAGTGCTTTGTCGCAGGGCCCGCCAGGCATGGCAGTGCCGGCTCGGCTTCCTAAAAGCATATGCTTCCAAAGCTGAGAGCTTGAGATAGTTTCTCTCTGACTTAGCTTTCAGAACAGTTTACTTAGGTTTATTCTGACACATATGAGGAGAGTATACTGGACCGCTAACCTCCTCTTCCTCTTATGCGATACCATACTTCAAAACAGCATGAAATAATCAACATCATCAGGGAGGGAAGAATTACATACATCACATAATCCAAGTCAATAATAAAATGTGAAAATGAGCAGGTGGAATAATCCTCGCTTCCGTGTCTTTAATAGAATTGAAAATTCTTCTATCTCAGGACCGGAGGATCCGATTATGCTTGTTTAAAGCCGAGACACCACCACAAAAGCGACATCAACAATTGGTTTATAATAAAAGTACTTAAAAGTGGATTCTGAACAGCAACCTGACGCCCTTAAAATTTTGTCTAATCTTGAACTTAATAAAAATGATTTTGAAGCCATCGCCCCTCTAGCGGCCCGTCAAGTGGCAAGGAGGGCATACGAATATCTTTCAGGAAGGCCAAATTGTCTTCAATTGTGTTAGTGGCTGTGGGTGTGTAACCAAAAACAGAGATATCAATACCCACTTCCGACAACAGCCAACACATCCATCTAGCTGGAGTTGCAGCCGACATAGGTCTGAATGGCTTCTGTAGAGCAATCAACACTTGGCCTCTCATATTTCAGTACGAAACTCAGCAGTATTTACCTCTTACACTTTTAGACATTGCACTATGCAAAGCTTAGAGTTATCCCTGAAAGCTGGATAGGATACTAACCTGGAATTACATTTTGTCCATCTAGAAATAAAAAATGTAACGCCATCTGGTGAAAAAACGATCTCAGCTAGATCTAGAGCTCGCACATCAGGTACTCTTTTACATGGAATTAGAAACAAGAGCATAGTCAATTTGGCCGACAATTGTTTCCTTCATAGATCTTTATTATCAGGCCAGGATTCCAAAAAACATAGCACCACATTAACATCCCAAATGACAGAATACCTCGGTTAAGGTGGTTTAGCCATTCGAATCCCTCGCACCTACGTACCATCCATTGGCAGATGACCTGTCGAAATAGCAGATCTGAGATTGCTCATGGAACGGTAGGTCATGCCCGCTTAGGCTAATGATGACAAAAAACATGTGACCAAACTACAATCCGCTCCGATGAGATCTGCACTTCATTCATACCATCATTCCCGGAAATCCTCCAAGCCACTAGAGAAAGGTGTTCCAACAGGATCAGTGGTTGTGGATGGCCCCTGGATCCACAAGGAGATTCCAACGGGAGAGGATCAACACCGGACAAGCCAGTTCCAGAATCACTGGAAACAAAGCTTGAGCTCTCCGGATCAGGGTCACTAAGATCAATTCCGCCTTCTGGCGTCTCAATTGTGCAAGTACCCTGGGAATCATCACAAAAATGGGAAAGGCATAGCCCAGGGAGGTGGACCAGTCCTGGAAAAATGCATCTTTGGCTTCCGGATCTGGCCGCCAACTGAAAGAGACCGGGAGTTGGCAATTGAGGCGAGATGCAAACAGGTCTACTGAGCACAGCTTCCAACAGTGGAGATTCGCATTGAAGACTTTTGGGTGAAGCCTCCAGTCGCTGAAATCTCACACATGGTGAAAGTGCCAATCAGCAATCGTACTGTGTTGACCCGGAAGATATTCTGCCACCACTGAAATTTGATGCTGAAGGCAATAATACCAAAAATCTTTGGCTATCTCTGCCAGGAGGTGGGAATTGGCCCCGCCCATTTTGTTCATACACCTGACTGCAGAAACGTTGTCCATATGTAGGCGAATGCAAGAATCCATCCTCTCCGGGGAAAGACTCAGAATGGCAAAAGAACCTGCTAGGAGTCCCAGACAATTGATATGGAGATTCCAATTACTCTGCTGCTTTGTTGAGAGGAGAAAGCCGTGCTGCAACCTTGGGCTCCGCTGGGGACTACATTTCCCACCTTCCCCTGCGCCTGAGGAACGCGCTCAAAAGCGCAACGCTGGCCCACAGCTGGCGTAGCCGCCAACGACTCTGCTGCGTTGGTGAGTGGAGAAAGCCGTGCCGCAATCTTGAGCTTCGCTGGGGACCACATTTCCCACCTTCCCCTGCACCTGAGGAACGCGCTCAAAAGCGCAATGCAGGCCCGCAGCTGGTGTAGCCGCCAACGACTGCTGCTTTGGTGAGGGGAGAAAGCCTTGCCGCAATCTTTGGCTCCGCTGGGGACAACATTTCCCACCTACCCCTGCGCCTGAGGAACGAACTCAAAAGCGCAACGCCCCGCAGCGCGGACCCCACGTAGGGACATGCCCAGGCCAAGGTGGGGCCCAGCCACGTCCGGAGGAGGCCGGGCTAGGCCATCCCTCTAATCCCTGGGATCAAATTGCAATATGCTCTGAACTAAACCATGGTCAAAAGGAAACCAAGGGCACTCGAGCCGGGAGGTGAAATCATCAACACGCTGGACTCCTTCCTGACAAGAACAGGGGATGTGCTCTCCAAGGAAATTGAGATTACCGAGCGCTGCCTCTCCCTAGAAGAGGTAACATTTCCCATGGTAACCCGCGATTTCGTAGGAATGGGTTCTACAGGAGCGCGGTCTGTAAATAACGGAGCTTTCAGTACGTCGGCCTTGACTACTAATTCTAAATCTCCTAGGCCAGACAGTAGTTCCTCAGTGGATCCCCGGGCAAATGGAAAAGAGGGAAGACTAAAATACCTCCCGCTACCAAATCCACTAAAACTCACAAAAACATCTCCACGGTACCACCTCGGGGATCACACGCAGACCCTGCCCTCACTATACACCTACCGCCCCCCCCCCGCCCCCCGGAGGCACCTTATGCCAAAAACTGGAACAGCCACTTTACACCCTCTTACAGCCCATTTTGACCAGACTGTCCAAAATAACTCCTTAATACCGAACTGAGGAACAAGCGGTCTGGACAGGGAATATCACAAGAAGGAAACCCAAGTCATTTACAGTCACTGCCAGGGTGTTCCACCCATGCACTGATTCAACATCAACCATTCAGGCTGACATTCATCCATCACAATCAATACCAGGCATGAGCTCGGAAGTCCCGCAAATACCCGTAGGCAACCATTCTTCATCCTGATCCTCGACATGTCCTAGTTAGTTCATTCATGCCTATAAGGAATAGATACACACCTCTGAGCGACCTTGAATAATGCAACTGACTCTCCGTACCTCTAAACAAACCCCAATTAAACAATCTCCAGGGTTTTACTCGCTCATTTCCCATTCAGGAAGAAATTGTTACACAGAGAGTAGATACGGACTCTCTAAATATAATTTCCTGGAATATAGCAGGTTACAACCAGAAGAAGTGCAACCATGACTGGTTATCCCTTGTGAAAAAATATGATATCCTCTGCTTTCAAGAATCATGGGAAACCAATCAGATCACAGCTGAATTGGTGGGCAGAATTCTTCTCACTAATGTTTCAAGTTATCCTAGAAACTGGGAAGATCCCCAACAATTGGAAAGGAGCAATAATCAGACTGGTGCATAAGAAAGGAGATATGCATGCAAGAATTACAGATTAATAAATCTGTTAGATAGTGGCGAAAAGATCTTTGCGAAAATAATACTAGGAAAGCTGAAAGCTTGGGTGGAACAGGACTCGATTATACCGGGAAGAACAGGGGGGATTCAAAGAAGGCCACTCTACCATAGACCACTGCTTTGCCCTCTGGGCACTTGCTCGGAAGTCAATAGAGCAGAATGGGAAGTTGTATTGCTGTTTTGTTGACTTCTGGGCAGCATTTGATTCAGTGGATCGCAAGTGTCTTTGGAAATGCTTGATTAGGTATGGAATACCGGAGGGCTTATTGGTCATCTTAAAGGAACTACACACAGGAAACTGGGCCCAGGTAATTCAGGATATACAAGGGGCACTGACACAGGAAATAGTGGTAGGGAACGGGCTGAGACAAGGCTGCGTTTTGGCTCCCCTGCTATTTGCTTTATTCTTGGCCGACCTACCCGCAGTATTAGAAGTGGAAAAAAGTGCTAGCCCTAGAATGAGCGGAAACAAAGTGGCATGTCTTTTATATGCAGATGACCTCGTGATACTCGATCAAACGGAGCTCGGGCTCCAAAGGAAATTAAATGTTTTTAGAGACTATTGTGAGGCAAACATTTTAGTTGTAAATATGGATAAAACGAAGATTTTATGTTTTGGGAAAAGAGAAAAAAAATTTAGCTGGTTTTTAGGACAAACGAAACTGGAGATTGTAAAAGAATACAAATATTTGGGTCTCTGGTTTGACAGCGCCCTAAAATGGTGTACTCACCTTGAAGCCCAAAAAGCAAAAGCCTTCAATCTGCGGGCTGAAAAAATTTAATAAGGTATATGGAGAAATGTCCCATAGACCAATGCTAAAAGCATATGAAGCCACGATTCCCCCGCAGGTTTTGTACGGGGCAGAAGTCCTGTACCTAAGTGGCAAATGCAGATGGGACCAGGAAGAAGGGAAGATCCTAAAAACCTTACTGTCTCTACCAAGCTCTGCTATGATCCAGGCTGTAAGAATGGAGACAGGAACAACAGCATGTTGCATTCAGATCCAAATGTCACTGTTAAGATTTTGGAAACACCAGGACACTGGGGGTGTGAAGAAGGTCTCACAATGGTTTAGGGAGGAGATCCGAAGTAGCAGCCTAAAGTGGGCAAGGGAGGTAAAAAAGAAGATCCTAACCATAGCGGAGAGATTAAATGTGAGACTAACTCAGCACACACTGGAGATAGAATTTACCAAGTGCTCACTTAGACTCCAAGGTCAGGAACAGTCAAGGAAGAATGACTTGGAATACTTGAGCACGAAAAAATCTGTGAAAGAGTTAAGAAACTCATGGGTAAAGGAATCATGGTACCCGTACCGGGACACCTTGCCGAACTATGAGCTTAGGTGCGAACTACTAAGAGTACGAATTGGAATTAACCCGTGGCTAATGGAGGGAAAAACAAAGGCTGAAATGTTATATGCTAATGGAATCTGTAAATGTGGTCTTGGAACTAAAAATGATATCCTGCATATATTGGTAGGTTGCCTTGCGGTTTTAGCATTGAGGAAATAGTTTTTATGCCCGATCTTCTTAAAATACGGAACTAGGTCAAGAGCTCAAGCTATAGACATACTAATAGAAATGACAAATCTTGATATAGCCATTGCATTGGGGAATTATATGAAAGGCATAAAAACCTTTCTGAGGGACAGATTGAAGGGGGTTTAGTAATTCTATCCCTCTTTTTAAGATTCCCTCACCTAGCTTAGGCAAAATACTTCAGACAAAGATACACATTATTGAATTGAGTTGAAATGTAGCTGCTATGGTGGAAAGGAAGTGGATACCGCATTTTTAAAATGTACATAACTGAAAATGTATTTTTTATGAATCTTACTGCTATCTATTTCATTATATTAACATATCCAACATTTAATTTCATCGGGTTAAAATGTTGCTGCTATTGGGGAAAGAACGTGGATTCTGTACTTTTATCATGAATATTACTGTTACGCAGTTTTAATGCATTGATTGTATTGTATTATTGTGGTTACCGCAGTGTTTAAAGACCATGGTCTAAATAAACTAAGAGTTTCAGTTCAGTTCAATCAGATCAATATAAATGGGTATTGTACTTTCCAGTCAGATGCGGTGCCATCTAGAGAAGGTTGTTTGAGTGGGGGGTTTGGTCACCCTAATAGCTAGTACAGCTAGCATTAATTAACCTCATTTTTTAATACTCCGCCTTACTATCAGATTCTCTTATGCGAAGGTCAAAATGGGAGGGTCTGGCATTTAATCAATTTCTATAATAACAACTTTGTAGGAAATATGCCCACAGTTATAGAAGCAATCGAGAGGGATATTGATCATCTCATGAAAGTCCATCATATTTCTCTTGATATAATATGGCTGGGCGATTTTAACAACCATAGATGTAGTAGAGCTGACTCTGTGGCCTGGTTGATGGCCTTGGGGACCCAATTCACCATTTTCGCCATAATGGTTATGGCAATGCATTAAATAGACAATTAACCGTCAGCAACCATGAGGTGATAAACTCAGTTGACACCAATATGGGCCAACTAGATTATAAATTTTCCCCTCTGTCTTACAATTCAACAATCGATTATATCTTGGTCTCTGAAGCCTTAAGGACTCAGGGTCTTCATACTGAGACCAAATTCTATGCACTTCTTCCGGAAAACGATTCCCAAAGCCTTTAATTACAAGGAAAAGTGGGATAGTGCTGAAATGGGGAAAAATTGACACATCAAAATTCATGTGTTGCTTTGTTGCTAAAATGGCCCATGAAATCTCAATCTGCTTAGTCTATCCCATCGATTGAGGAAATCTCACTAGCATTCAAACTAATTCTAGCTGAAATTCATAGCAGACTACTCCGGCTCGCAAGGCGCTGGGAGTAGCACGTTGGTTTAATGACGCCTGTTCCAAGGCTCTTAAGAACGTTCACTCTGCCCTGAGAGAAAAACCGAGATGTGGCCTTGGTAAAACTGCTAAGTTTCACGCATAAACGTATATATCAAGAGCTAATAGGATGAGGGCTCCAATGGTGAAGCCTGGGACAAGCTCAAACAGACGGCAGTCCTAAAGAACAGCAGGAACTTTTGGAATATAATTAATGCCTCATTCCTCAAAGATGAATCGTAGATCACTACTGATTTACATGTCACCAAGGAGGCTTCGGTGGCTCACTTTGAAGAGGTTTTTGGGTATCCAGGCGAGGGCGCTCTAATGCCATCTGGGTACCTGGCATCCTCACCTGAATATAATCTATTCTTCTACCTGGATGAAATGAAAACCGCTCTGAATTAATGCAGCATATCCAGAGCACCTGGCCCCGATGGGGTACCAATAGATTTCTTTTTAACTAACAAAGAGGTATGGACCCACTCCTCACTACTTTTTTTTATGTTGTAGCCCAAACAGGTGTTCCGTCCTCCTGGAAAAAGACAGTCATTATTCAGATTTATAAAAAAATAGGATAAGGCTATAACAAAAAATTACAGACCAATATCTCTATTAGACAGCACAGCAAAATGAATGGGCTGTCTGCTCTTGAATAGGCTAGAGGCCTGGGCTCATGAAAGGATCATTCTATCTCGAACCCAGCATGGTTTCTGAAAGATAAAAGGAACTATTGACCAGTGTCTTAACCTAAATTTGCTAATCACCAAATATACCGTGGTTAAGAGAGGTCATCTTTATATGGCCGTTATGGACTTGTCTGCCGCCTTTGACTGCGTGATCCATGCGAAAGTATGGTCCATAATGGAAGGCATGAGCATAGAGTTGCCCATAATCAACTTCATTCGTGAGATGTATAATGCTGCCATGGCCTGTGTTTGCTATCGGAGAGAGGGCAAAAGTACTAGACACTTTGGAATCACCTGTGTTGTAAGACAAAGGGTCTGTACTCGCCCCTTTCTTATTTTCATTATATACAAATGGTGGGGAAGCTGTCTTGGCTGGGTCTACCATTGATGTGCCCATCATTAATTCTACTCCAGTGCCCCTACTTCTGTATGCAGACGATGAAGTGCTACTGGCACGGGCTGGTAATGCACTTCAGAGTTCATGAAAATGTAGATCTTAGAGTAAATGAAGATAAGCCTTTTGAGCTTGTGGTAGGAGAGAGACCTAAAAAAAACCCCAGATGGAATATAGAAGGGAGGAAATTGGAGACGGTGGATACCTTCTGTTATTTGGGGGTACTATTCGACTCCAACAACATGTGGCAAAACATGAAAACAGAGATATAAATCGCGGCACTCTTGTTCCGTTTTCTATTAATTCATAAAGTTGTTTAAACAAGTCAATCCAAATACCAGCAGGACATCAATGTAATTCTTGCTGAATCAATTTAATATGAATATATAACAAGTCTTTGGATTGACTAGTTTAAACAACTTTATGAATTAATAGAAAACTGAACAAGAGTGTCAAAGTTTATATCTCTGTTTTCACGTTTTCACTGGGTCCAATTGGGCTCCGGTGTGCTGGCACCTTAGGTAGTGGGGTGCAGTCATCTTAATCTCGAGGGGCACCATTACTTTTATGCTCATATTAAATGCACAAAGAGAATAGATGTGCTACCAATTAAACCAACACTGCCATCTGTAAATATTGTCATGTGGCAAAACATGGTGGCCAATAGTGGGATATCAACGGATTTTAGGTTCATAAAAAGCATGGGTCTAAACTAATGGATACAATTAAAAAGATATATGAAGCCAAAACGACATCTGTTGCCACGTATGGGGCAGCTGTGTGGGGAACCACTAGCATATCCGATTTACAACGAATTGAGGATTGCTTTTGGAAACAATTAGTAGGTGTTCCCCAGTCTTATTCTTCCTATAATTGTCACCTCGAACTGGACGTTCTTTTTATTATGGAACAGATCCGTTCTGCTCCACCTCTCTTGTGGCATTCAGTGTGGAGGAGGGAACCGCTGAAGTTAACATGGATTCGACAACCCAAGGCTTTTGTGTTAAGACTCTGCCAGTTGTGAAATAATAACTTTGTTCTGCCCTCCAGTAAAACTGTAGAATTATCCTTATCTGTGGAACCAGATTCCTGGAATGATCCTTGCATACCTCTGTATCGCCCTTTCCTGAAGCGATTCCGGTTGGTGCGGTGGGGGGGGGTAAATGGTGGAATTATAGGAGGAGTACTGATTTCCTCCCCTACCTCGTTGGTAGAAGTCTCGTTGCAGACCTTGGTGGTAGTCCTGGCATAACACACACCCTCTGAAGCGTATGGTCGTGCCAAAAAATGGTCTGAGCACTTTTTTAATAGAACCTTGAGCTTTGTCAGAATTGCTGTACGTAGCCACAAACTTGGATAGTTCCTTTAGGAAAAGGGACTCAAACAAAAGGCCTTGGGCTAAAGGACCCACTCAGACGACATGAACTAGGTGAGCTTCGGGTCGATTTTAAGGAAGATGGATCGTCTTTGCTTACTGGAGATGGCACAATTTGCATTGACTAGTTGGCACACAGCTCGCTGCGGCCAGCAGACTAAGACATCCGGATGCATGGGGGTTGCTGACTCTTTGGCCTGGTACGCCAATTCCAGGATCTTGGTAAGAAGGCCTGATACATCCAGCAGCTTGTCCTGACAGTTGTGCCAG
Organism: Triturus cristatus; assembly: GCF_964204655.1. Taxonomy (NCBI): domain Eukaryota; kingdom Metazoa; phylum Chordata; class Amphibia; order Caudata; family Salamandridae; genus Triturus; species Triturus cristatus. Next base: position 1,197,830,351 of record NC_140579.1, on the reverse strand, counting down.
GCATGATCTAGGCCCTTCGTAGGGTCCTTAGTGTACTTCTTCAGGAAAGCCACTAGTGTAGAGTCAACTTTTCTGTGACTTTGCCGGGAAGTTCTGGTCTGGGACATTCTGACAGTAGGCGTGCCCTAAAATCTTTGTCAAAATGTTGCCAAATATGTGATTGCACATAGTCCGCAGCTTCTTGTGGGGGGAGCCACACAGTAGATCTTGGATTGATAATATCCCCTAGATTAAAGGTATGTACCGTTAGGTTGCTTGTGGACATTGTTGTGACGCAATTTGCGCGTACGCTTACTCAGGCCAGATTCGTTGTCATGACCTGAGCTCTGGAAGGAGGTGGAGTCCATATCGTCCTGGATCGGGGCAGGGGTGGAGGAAGGAAGAGCACTATAGGCGTGATCTCTAGACATGGAGTCTTCCAGTTTTTTGAAAGACTCAGCTGGAGTTCCTTAGCGGTTTTAGCGTGAGTTTTGTCTTGAGTGGCTGCAGGGCCATCTGCAATCATCAGTGGGAGCACATGGATCCAACCATGTTATTGTGTGTAACCACATAGGTTTCATTTAAGTGGGCCAATGGCTTTGACCAGGGCCTTTTTTTACAGACTCTTGCAACCCAGCATCTAACGCCTCCACCAGGTCATGCTCCAAAGCTCCCTCAGAGTCATCATAATAATAGCCCTCCATATCTTCATCCAAATACTCATTGTAGGAGAGTAGGGTCTGCTATCCTATGGTCACCCCAAATTTTTGCTTTTTGCTTCACTGGTTTTTGACATATTGAGGCTGTGGGCCTGCCAATCAGACCCCCAGCCTGCTGTTCTCTCTACTAAATTAAAACTATGCACCCTAGGTGCATAACCAATTGGAAGTGGATCACCCTGTCAGCCCCTGTACCAGTGTACACTAGGTACCCAGGGCATTGGTGTACCCAAGGCCTGCCAGGGGCTGAAGCATGAATTATGCCACCCCAGGCTTGGCCTAACAATTTGACACAACTGGCTGATCACTCAGCTGGGGTAAGTTGGTGTAACCACCTCTTACTTAGGTGTAGTATACCTATACCTAACCTTAAATGGGACACATGGTAACCTATAAGTCACTCCTATGGCAGGCATTAACAATCCTGAAGGCAGAGTGCTTGGCTCCATGTGAGATGGTGCTCTGGCATGAGCTGAGCCTGTCTGCAGTGGTCGGAACAACTTCCTTCTACTGTTTCCAGATATCGTCATACCATATACTCTTAAGTGCATTATGAACCTCGCGGTTAAATGCTAACTTTGGTTTGGCTTTATCAAAACATGTCGAGTAAGGTGTCATACGAATTGGAATACTAACCCCTCGCCAATTCTGGCGACGGGGTTAGCATTCCACCCTTCTAGAGGGACACAACATGTACAGTACCTGAAACCCGGGTAAAATCAGACATAGCCTCAGCTCCACAAAATGGATGCTGCCACCACAGACACAAGTCTGCCCTCCTGCTGCTGGGAGTCCTTCCAGCTTGGGAGGTGTGGACAAAGGGTTTCCTGCCAGGGGAGGTGCGTGCACCACCCCAGACAGGATTTTGTGTATTGGTCAGGTAGGGCTTGAAAGAAACCAGACATGCCTGTGGCTCACAAGGAGCCTCGGTGCATATGCCAGTTCAAACCGGTCCTGGGGCACACCAGTCCCGGGCCTGGGGCGAGCTGGACAAAGGATTGGGGGTGTAACCACCCCCCTTCCTGGTCCCACCCATAGGGAGGGACCTAGCAGGTAGTCCGGCCCCTAGAATCCGCTTAAAGGTAGGAGCTGTGTCCTAAGACTTCAGACATCCTGGAATCAACTTAACACTAAGAAGAAGACGGGAACTTCGACGCTCTGCTGCACAGAGGACTGAAGCCGATCTCCCCTGTGGTCAGGGAGTGACCACCTTGCTAACGCAAGCACCATCCAGCGAATCAACGTCTGCTTTGCCGCCGCCTCCCGCCGGAGCCCGAGCCCAGAGACTGACAAGACCTGGACCTCCAGACCTCTCACCGCCCGATCCACAGTCCCTGAAAAGAGGAGACCCGTGGAGGCACCGAGACACGTGGAGCCAGCCATCTTGAAACGACCACGACAAGCTGACAAGTGCAACAACCGAGGCTCCCTCCAAGTTGTGCTTTGGGATCTGAGAAGCCCAACCCTCGAGCAGCATCTGCACCAAAGGTGAGCCCTCCAGCATCTCCACGATCTGCGTGGGGCCCTTCTGCATTTTGCCACTCGACGCGCCTAACCGGTTGCTGGCCCGCTGGCTAGTACCCATCTTGGCGACGAACTTTACGAAATACACCGCTGGTCTGGTTGCTCCAGACTGGCCCTTGCTCCCCTCCAAAGGAGCAGTCCTTCTGACCTTGCTGGTCAGAACCATCAGCTTATTTCATCTCCTACAACAATTGCTTTTGCCAAGGCTTGTTTGCTTTGATCAAGTCGCCGACACCGCCGACAGCGAGAGCCTGCGTGGGACAGCTCGTGAACCGACTCCTGGACGTCGTCGACCTCCAGGGACCACGTGGCTGCAGAGACAAGCTACACCTTTCTTCCTGTTTGCACCCGACATCGCCTGGTACCCACCTGGTGCCACGCCGGTCACTGGCTAGTGACTGTGAACACTGTCCCCTCTGCTTACAGGTCTTCAACATCCCCGATCCACTCTTGGATCCACTGCATCTCTCCCGGACCGACCGCCTGCAGCATCTTTGTCTTCAGGCTCCACGGAACAGATAGAAGAAACCCGACGCACTTCAAGGCCTATGCACCCGCTTCCTGTGGGTGAGGTAAAGCTGGCACACCTGTGCCCAAGTGTAGTATTACATCTCTAGTGCCTGTGTTCCAAATCTTGAGTTCCTAGTCCATCCGGAAGATCCTCTTTGCAGTAACTTTGTACTTTTTACGCACCCATTGAAACCTATGGGAGCCCGCGTGTGACTATTTGCTCTGCACACGCCACCCGTGGACCTCCTGGTCACTAACTGAAGTTAGCTCCTTGTAGGCCCAGCGATTCTAGAGGCCCTAGGCCTTTTCCCTTTTCTGTTCGTGGTACTTATACCACTATTTTAGTATATGGTTTGAGCGGCCACCAGGGCCTATCCATATAAAGTGCAACTTCTGTGTATTCTACTGTAATCTTGTTTGACGATTTGTGCTCCTGTGCTCATAAAGAGACTAGGGGTTACTTTGAGAAATAAATACATATATATTTTGAATATATATCTGTGTGGTGTCCTTTCATTGGTATAAAAGGGGGTTACATTTGGTAAAACAGCTGGCTTAACACGCTTCACGAGTTTAGCCTCAAAGACTGCTTAGCCTACGCTACCACTAGGGCAGCTAGTCCGAAAAGGTTGACTTACAACCACACCATAAGGGTTGCTTGGCATGGTACAAGGTGATCACTTTAACTAGTGAGCATCATATACCAGGCCAACTTCTCACACTCATACTTAGGGCTTGGTATCCAATATTCAAGAGCCTCAGGAGGTGAAAAATAATTACCTCAGTAGTTATTGTGGTGCCCAATAATCAATGTGGAGCAGGCAGGGGAGTGCAGAATATTATACCCCAAACAGGTCAAATGAGTGCTCAATAAGAGTTTAAAATGTGTAGGGAGGACCAGCTGCACTATAGGCAGTTCCTGATAATATTTTCCAACCCTGAATACCTACTTTCTAAATCATGGCATCTCTGAGGAGCTGCAGAACAGGCAGAGGCAGATAGGGAAAATGCATTGCCGTGTGTTAGCTGAGCCTGTAATGGTAGTCTCTAAGTAATTAGACTTTTGCGCATTAGTGCGAGGCGCCCAAATGTCAGAATGAAAAGAGGACTGCACAGAAGGCATCTGCTCGTCCTCACTCTCCTTTCTTCCACTCTACAAAAATTAAAGAGCGAGCGGCAAGCCCCTCTGGTTAGGGTGGAGAAACACTCCCTTGAGTGCATGTGAGTCGCTCTCTGACACGGGGAAAAATTCTGATTACTACAATACAGAAAAGGATAGTGCAGAGACAGCCTGCCTGAATGAATCCAATCATGAAATACTCCATAATATGCGTGCGAGTCACACTAGTGATAAAGGCAAAAAACCAAACTGTATCATGAAAATGAAGCGCAGCAGGGAAGTCCGCCCGTGTAAATAAACAATACGCACTTCATAGAACAATTGCAAATATCACGATTTACAGTATCCAATGAATTGTCAAATGGCATAAACACAGTCTACACCAAAGTACAAACAGTACCCCATGAATTTTAAAATAGCATAAACATAATCTACACAAAAGTACAAATATGGGCAAATGTACTTAGCTGGTTGTGAAGCAGCAAAGAAAGAGGGTGTTAAATAGTAACATGAAGATTATATAGGACTGTGCACTCTATGGTTGGTACCTGTGACTATGGTGGTTATGGGAAATGTAGTGTTTTAAAAGTTTACATTTAATTGGCTTCTGAAATTAAAGAGTAAAGAAAGAGAATCATAATTGAAGCGTCAGGTCCTGACATAGAATCTGTTATGCTGTCAGAATCAAGCTCAAACCGACCTGAATGGGCACTATAACATGTTAGGCTGGTTTGGTTCAGGAATTAACCAGTTGGTTTGGACTTGTTGAAGTGGTCATCAAATTGGTAGTTCGGTTTGCAGTATGAAATAAAAGATGGACGCAAAGAATGAGGCTGAAAAATGGTGTCAGCCATATTTGTAAGTAGCATTTGCCTCGTGATCAGTGGAGACTGTTGGGATTAAATCTCATGTTTATAGGAAATGTACTTTTTTGTTTATTGTTTGTTGATTGACTGCTGCAGTAAAGGAATGAGTAAAGTATAATCCTCACCTCCATGTCCTTATGTAGACTGAAGTTAGAGTGAGACCCTGAAGAAGACGATACAATACCGTGGGCTGTTCTATGGAACACAGACTCACCTGCATAATCTTCTCTCCCTCTTTTGTGGCACTTACCAGGTTCTTCCACCTGTCTGGAAGAGTTAGCAGTCTGTGAACCAGATGGAGACGATCACGTGACAACCAAAGAACCAATCGCGGAGCCGCCTGGCCTTTACAAGGCCGAGCGCGGTAAACCCAAGTTGAACCGGAGGAGAAAGAAGAGGAACTAATCAAAATCCCCGAATAACGTTCCAGTACTCCTCTACAGGAGAGACTGGACCCAAAGCCGACTTGGTTTCTGTCGTGGATTTGGCAGAGAGGGGATTCCGAGGCTTTGGCGGTGCTAATATCGCTGGTGGCAGAGGACAGAGTACTTCCAACGCCCATCTACAGGAGAGTCCTGGTGTCTCTGCCAGTCGGCCCGGAGAACCTGCATATCAAACAACGAGTCGCCCCGTCACGTTTCAGGAGAAACGTGGCTGAGTCAGGAATCTAAAATAAAGAAAGACAACAGAGCAATCATATGTGACTGTGAAGCCTTCATTACCCGCAGTGACAAGTGGAGGAGCATGCGGGCACTTTAAACTCCATTGACAACAAGCATTGGCACAGCCAATAGGTCTTGCCTTTGGGACCTTATAAGTATTTAGTTATGCAGCACAATATCCTTGGTGCAACAACATCAACTGTTGAATGGGTAAACACTTATAAGGTCCCAAAGGCGAGACCTATTGGCTATGCCTGTGCTTGTTTGTTTGGGTATCTAATGAACTCGTTTGGTTAAATTTCAGTTGACTTCGCTGAATCTTGCAATATGGTTATTGGTTTCTAATGGTGCATTTTTGTTCCTACAACATTTTTCTTCACTTAATTTAGAATGGTAGCAGTTGTCATTGCAAGAATGAACTGGTTTAAAAAGCAGACTTTTTTGTAACACAATTGAAAGGCAGTTCAAGACTGGCTTTAGTCAATGTTTATATGTCGAATTAAAAGTTCCACACAGTGGCAGCATTGTGTAAAGGGCGATCACTGCTTATACCGCTCTACTGTGAAATATCAGGAAAAACGTTTTGAAGGACTTCAACTATAAGTTAAACACATCAACAATTTTGCTAGTTCGTAAACACTAAAACATAGGCACAAACCTCCCACCGTTACAGAATTAAGTGTTGAAATAAAAAGCATGGCCATGTCGAAGTTGTAAGCGGACAAATAAGAAAATACCCACTTCTTCCTATGCGAGGCTCTGGTGTTTTTATCACTATTTGCACTATTGTCACTTCAACAGTCCAAGTACTGCTTAGTAAGAGCGCCCCTCACACTTGCCGATTTAATCACCAATGTACTCGTGACATGACAAGTCGTCTTGAAATACATTTTCTGCTGCTAAAACATATTGTGCATTTTTTTGGGTGATTAAATGCAAAAGAGCAGCAACGTTTTGATTTGTAGGTGCACAAAAGAGGGCCGGTGTTGTAGGAGTGGCCACGCAAAATACCTGACATATTTAAGTCAATTACAAACCCCATTTATCCGTAAAGCGGTTTCCCTTTTTCTTGTCCAACATAGGAGACCGGTTTTATTTAATGGTTTCCCATATACATATGCAAACAAGCATGCGCTCGAGCTGCAAGTTAAAACGAGCACGAAAGTGAAAGCTCATTGATGCAGGCAAGGCTTAACGAGCCTTGACAGAAACCCACATGGCGACTGCGCGCGTGCACGCTCGCGTGAACGCAAGCGCTAGGCCACCAAAAGCCTGTGGCAGCACTTTGAAAACCCACAGACTAAATTTCATGCAGAGCAGCGCATGCGCTGGCTCAGCAAGACCTAAAAATGGAAATCTTGTACAACAACTCATACAGGGACAGAGGAAGCTAGAATGGGCCCTCGAGCAACAAATGTCTTCCACAAAGGCGGATCACAAGACTTTCAAAGATTCCATGAAACTACAGGTGGCCAGTCTACATAAGGTGGCCGAAGATCAGTTCCAATTGACCTCTAACCTTGCTGCCTCCCTGTCCCCCCTCAACCGGGTCCCACATATCCCTACAGAAGTATGTGCCAGGGTAAGACCCGATGCCTTCCATTTAAATTTTGAAAGGGCCACAAGGGCATGTGCTTGGCTCGGGACAAATGGCTTTTCTTCTTGGCCCCCTAGTTAGTAGGGGAGGCGTAAGCCTCATATCAGATAGCCAATCCCTATGGCACCACTCCTTATGAAGAAATAAAGACCATCATATTGGATCATTTGGGCTTAGATGTCGAAGCCTATTGTTTGAAATTCAGAATGGAACAGGGCACCTCAGGGTATAACCCTAAGAAATTAGCCGCAGATAAATGGCTTAGACCTATGGAAAACACCAAAGAAGATATAATGAACTTGATCTATTTAGAACAGTATTTAGAAGCTCTACCTCCTGCCACTCAAAAATGGCTAAAACAACATACAAGATTAACAGTAGAACAGGACGTCAAAATTGCCACCACTTTTTCCAGGGCACAAGCTGACCAACTTTAGGGGAACCAATCCGGGGAGGAAACGCTACCTTAGTCAAGAATGAAAAGAAACCCAATAAGCCCCACACAGAACCTTCCAAGGTCAGGACCTTTAGAACCATGGCCGGGAACTCTTTTAAAAGTCCCCAGTGTTTCAACTGTGGGGGATGGGGCCATATTTCTCGAGCATGCCCGAAAAAAAAAAAACCTGTAGCGGGACCCATGGATGTTAGCTGTATTCCACAGAGCGTTCTATACACACAGGATTGGGACACTGTTTTTATGTAAGTCTATACATTCGGGTCAGCTAATGAAGACTGTGTTAGACTCAGGTTGTCGACAGTCAGTTATTCTCCCTAAATGGATAAACCCCTCCCAGATTCACCCTCATAGCGAGGTGGAAATCCGTTGTGTCCATGGGAACATTAGAAAATAACCTATAGCTGAAGTGATAGCGACTACCCAAACATAGAAAAAACAAAAATTGTGAGCAGGGGTCATACCAAGATTACCAGAAGATGTTATACTAGGTATGGATAATGCTAAATTTCTCCCTATGTTCCAAGCTCAGTTACACTCCCCCCTCCCACCCCCCCCCCCCTAAGAACCTAGACAATCCCTAACTGCTCTACTTACAGTCAAATCCTGGCCGATAGATTATAACTTTGCTCAAGCTCAGATACAGGACCATACCTTGCGGAATGCCTGGGATAGGGCTAAAGAAAGGCAGAAAATCCTAAGCTTCCATTTCCCCAGTTTATAAAAAAAAAGGAGACCTTCTTTATAGAATAGAGAAACTGGGGGCCAAAACCCAACTCTTAGTACCCAAAGAGTGCAGGGAGCAAATCCATTGTTTTTCTCAAATTTATTAGCCAGCCATACTGGGCAGAAAAAAAATGCACAAATGATCCTATGATATTTTTATTGGCGTGGTATTCATGGCGAAATAAAAAAATACTGTCAGGGATGTGAAATCTGTCAATGAAAAAATCCATATCGATCACCAGCCATCCCTCTCCAACCTCTACCCATGATAGAACAACCCTTCAAACATATAGTAATGGATCTGATTGGACCCCTTCTAAAAAGTAAACAGGGTCATATTTATTGCCTAGTCGTTGTTGATTATGCTACGAGATACCCTGAAGCGATACCACTTAAATCAGCCACTACCAGAAATATTTCTCGAGTTCTAATTGAAATACTTTTCTGAGTTGGTTTTCCTAAGGAAATTCTCACTGGCAAGAGCACCCCCTTTGTTTCTAAACTTACGCAGGAATTATGCAATCTCCTGAGTGTTAAACATCTCAGAACATCGGTCTACCATCCCCAGACAGATGGGTTTGTAGAATGATATAATAGAACTCTTAAACTTACTCTAAAGAAATTGCTTATGGGGAAAGGAAGGGAGTGGAATATGCTCCTTCCCTTGGCTCTCTTTGTCATTCGTGGCCAAGTACAAAGTAGCTTAGGGTGCTCCTCATTTGAATTCCTTTATGGAAGACAGCACAAAACTTTGTTAGAGATAACCCTAGAAGCCTGAGAAAAGAAAGAAGGATTCTAAGCTAATAAAACTATTAGACTATGTACAGATACTAAAATAACGCCTTAGTAAATTACGCAAAGTAGCCTACACTCAGCTAGAGAAAAGCCAGAAGAAACAAAAACGATATTACGATAAGGGGAAAAAGTGGAGGGAATATTAGATACATTATTGGGTCTTAATCCTCCTTCCTACCCCAAAGAGGAAAATGTCAGCCAAGTGGAAGGGTCCTTACCAAATTTTTAAAAGGATAGACGATACATCCTACAAGATAAAAATGTGATGTAGGAGAGAGCCACTGTACCACATCAATATGTTATAAAAATGGGTTGTACACCCCCCTAAAACAGGTTTAATTGTATTAAAGGAAGCAGGGGACACTACCTTAAAGGAGTTGGTTATTAACAACCACTTAGATGAGGGTCAAAAGGGGTCCTTACAGAACCTGTTACGTTGCTACTCTTCTCTTTTTTCTGACCTCACTGGTCGTACTAACCTAGCTGAACATGCTATAGTCACACAAAAGGGAGTCAAGGTACGTCAAAAACCCTATAGGTTACCAGCAGCTAGGCAAAAAGCAGTTAGTGAAGAAATCAATAAAATGTTTAAAATGGGTGTTATCTAACCATCTAAGAGTAACTGGTCCTCTCCTATAGTATTAGTCCCAAAACCAGACGGATCCATCAGATTTTGTATACATTTTAGGGCAGTCAACAGAGTATCAAAATGTAATGCTTATCCTTTTCCAAGAGTTGACGAACCGATCGAGAAGTTAAGAGAAGCAAAATATATTACCACCCTAGATTTAACAAAAGGGTATTGGCAGATTCCCCTAAAAAAAGAAGATCAAGAGAAAATTGCCTTTTCCACACCTGATGGGTTCTTTGAATTTACCGTTCTACCCTTTGGCCTTCATGGGGCCCCTGCCACTTTTCAGAGGCTGATGAATGAAATTCTTGAAAAAAAACACCAAATTCACTCATCAGCATATTTGGATGGTATAGTTATCTTTAGCCCTGATTGGGACACCCACCTCCAACATTTACAGATACTATTACGTGAATTACAGAGAGCCCAGTTACACATAAATGCAAGAAAATCTAGAATAGGATTTCACAAAGTCAAATACTTAGTTTTTTATTTTTTATTAATTTTTTTATTTTGTTAGGTCGGCAGAACAAATCACACATTTCCAATAATTATCTTGATTATACATTATACATCACATATTAAGAATACCTATTGTACAATGTTGGGCCTAACATTCCGTTTTTACTCCTGGCTGACGTAAAACTGGCAGCTCTGTTGCTTGACTCCCCGATATGGCCATCATCCCGCCAGTTTCCCAATATAACCTGCTCTGTGAGATCTCGCTACCACAAACATGGATTCGAAAGGTTACCACCCATACCCGCCTGTACATCGGTACCAGCGAGGAGCTGCCACCTCAAACCCCGGTTGACATATAACCATGGCATTATATACAGTTTACTCGTCCTCTTGCATGCTCAGTAAGTATTGTTTCAGGGGCTCCCAAAAGTCTCTGGGCCGTGATGTATGTGGTAGTTCTTCTGCATACGTTTCCATGGTTTCCCTGCAATATGACAAGTCTGTGATCCAGTCCTTGAATCTTGGGGGTCTTTTGTTGCCCCATTTAATTGCGATTCGTCTCTTTGCCAATAGTAGTGCCACCGCCAGGAACCTTCTCTGTTTAGTTAGCTTCAATTTATACATCCCCAATAAACATACAAGAGGTGTATTCGGTACTAATTCTTTTAACATTGTAGTTATCGCCCCTATTATCTCCTGCCAATATTTATGTATCTGTGGGCATGCCCATGCTAAGTGCAGGAAGTCCGCCTGTGTCGCGTTGCATCTCTGGCACCTGTCATGCGTTCTCAGACCATATCTATGGAGCTGCATCGGGGTGTAATAAAATTGATGTAGAAATTTGAAGTGTATTATTCGGAGATTGCAGTTTGAAGTTTGCAAGTGTAATTGTGTGCAGCAATATTCCCAATCTTTCTCCTCTATTTTCTCCCCTATCAATGTTTCCCATCTAACAAGTGATCTGTTACCGTTCTGGCTGTGTTCTGACTGTGAGACATTATATAACCTGGTGATTAACTTTTGGCGGGTCGGCGCTGTGAACAGGGCCTGCAACGCATTTAGCGCTGGTGGCTCCTCAGGGTATGTACTATACAGTTCCCGAATTGCTGCTTGTAGCCGCAGGTGGGCGAACACTTTCAATGGTGCATTGTGTGTACTGAGTGCTGGATCCTCTCTTCGTATGAATCTACCATGGGGGAAAACTTCTTTCATGGTTAGAATTTTCATTTCTTCCAGCAACGTCATCATTTTCTTCTCTTGTGTTACTGACAGTCTGGGGTAGTTCGCTATGGGGAGCGCAGGGGCATAAATGGGAAGCTTATTGGCCCTGTGCGCTAATGCGTACCATGCATGTGTGGTGCAGTGTACCGGTTGGATCGTGTCCCTATATATGTGTGGTCTCGGGTCAGATAAAAGAGCAAGTAATGGGCTTGTCTGTACACTATCCACCTCCACTGCTACGTGTGGAACAAACGCGTGAGGTTTAGTCCAATAATGGGCATGATGTGCCAGTGCACAATAGAAGTAAAGCTGTAAGTCTGGGGCTCCGAAATCACCTAAATGATACGGCTGTGTCAGTGTGGTCCAACTAATTCTAGCTTGCTTGCCCGCCCACGTTAGTCTTTGCATTGCTGTTCGTAGTCTTGCAAAGAATGCCTGCGTCAGCCAGATTGGTATGTTAATAAATAAATACAAGAATCAAGGCAATACAATCATCTTCTGCAGCGCAATCCTGTCTGCCAATGATAGAGGCAACTTTATCCATCTAGTTATTTGCTCTTCTAGCTTTGTCATTGCTCGCCCATAGTTTTCCCTTATCACTATATCAGGGTCTCTTAGTCAAATACTTAGGTTACTTACTAGGAAACAGGATGATTGAACCCCAGGAAGAGAAGGTTCAGGCTATAGCAGATGCTCCCTTTCCTCAAACCCGAAAAGAAGTATGAGCCTTTTTTGGGCTGTTAGGCTATTATCGAAGATTTATCCCTCAATATTTAGAAATAGCAAACCCCTGACTGACCTTTAAAAAAAAAAAAAAACACACCTAAAAGTAGTCTCCAGAACCCATCTCCTATAGCTATTAATGGACTTTAAAGGGTCATTATGTCCAGTCCTATCCTCTCTTCTCCTGACTTTTCTAAACCCTTTATTCTCCAGACAGATGCCTCTGATTCAGGCATTGGGGCTGTCCTCACTCAAAACACGTGGTCACAGTAGCATCAGTTTTAAGAGAAGAAATAGGAGCATTCACTGTTTCACATTCATGTATCTGCAACAGATGCAATTTATTTATCAGCACATCAACTGATTATTGAAAACATCATAATCATGTGTATACTTGAAATAGAGGTGCTCAGAATAAAGAGAGAATTAAGTGCTCATGGGAAAAAAGTGCGTTGGTGAGGGTAGTAAGGAAAGGAGAGGTAATGTGTCATATATACATTATATTTACATCATGAAACCTGTCCAGCCTATGACAGGCAAGGTATTACATGAAAATACATAGCACATTAGGGACCCTGATAACAGTTCTCAGTGGTCAAAGTTAGTCGTACAGAAAAGTCAACGTTTCGACCCCTTTAGAGATTCTAGGTAAGTAAGTCCTTAGTGTTGGGTCTTTATCAGGACGGGATAGGAAAGAGCACCTAAAGGTAATTGAATACTCCGTATTAGTAAAAAGTTAGCAGAAAGAGGTGATTGCCACAAGCAACAAAACGTTGCTTACCAGATCGTCAGTCAGCAGGAGGAATCAAGCTGAAGGAATTCCATAGATGGGCTCATTAAAGCTCCTATAGGGTAGAGGAACGAACACTTAGAACCAGAGGAGGGTAGGGATGTCAAGGAAAGACAATAGTGCCACCTAGAACTTACTGCAAGGAAGCACTTAGTCTAATTCCAGCTTTCGTTCTGATTATCAACATAAAAGGGTCAAAAAGTCCAAAAGTCACCCAAGTCGACGGGACGGGAACTGGAACAGCGGGAAAAAAAATGTGGAAGTTCAGACCTGAATGTCAAAGGTAAAAATTGCTGCCCTCCCAGGCGTCATGCGGGGGCAACCCATATACATGATGCATTCACAGACACTGCAGTGGCAGGCCTGAGACATAGTTACATGGCTGCTCATGTAGGTGGCACAATCAGTCCTACACACCCATTAGTAGCATTTGATTTACAGGCCAGCTCTTTTATGTCAACATCTTCATTTGACAATCTATCTTTTTCAAGAGTTTAGAGTCAGAATAAACTAGTCCAAGTCTCTAATCACGGACAAAAACTCTTGTTTCTTCCACGACTCCAATAAATGAAACTCCGCCCACGGGAGATGCTTTTTCTCTGCTAAACGCTCTCCCTTTTAAACATGGCAAAATTGTCCTACACCTAATTGATACATTTAGTTTACTTGTAAGTCCGTGGAACATGGTACTGCAGGGACCCAGGGCCTGTACATTTCATGCTACCAGTGGGCTGAAGCACTCATTGTGCCACCCCCTAAAGTAGCCCATTTAAACCATGTCTCAAACATGCCACTGCAGTGCAGTTTTAAACTGCCATTTCGCGTGTGGTTGTTGCCTGAGTGGGGCCTCCACCCCTCAACCAAAAACCCAATTTCTTACAAGGTAGGATTACAAATTCTATTTCTCACTTATTTTGTTACCCAGAGTCATCCACTAGGATTGCAAGCTATATTTAAATTGTATTCACCAGGAGGAATCAAGTAGGACTACTAACTCTCTCATACACAAGGTTATATAATCTCAAGGAGACATCCATCTCCATTAAGAAGTCAATAAATACAGCAAATGTTTTCATAGGAGAAGTCAGTGGAATTGCGTTGGCATGGAGGTATTTGAGTGCCAGGTGAATAGATGAGGTATATGGTATTAATGAATGCTTTTCATATTACAATCATTAACCAGTTACCTCAACTGCAAACAGAATGGCAGAAATGTACTGCATAACACTGAAATGTATATCTCTTTAGCAAACAACATATAAGAACTCAGAGGTGCCTCTTAAAAAACTACATTTTGTATTGCGTTTGGTATTGCTACAATAGAACTACTAACATACTACAAAATGCTATTACTAGGCATATCTGTCATAAAGTGACCAACGAGCTAAATGGATCCAGGCGCGTGTTACCAAGCCAGCAAACAATTCGTGGACCTGGTTATTTGTCAAAAACTATTAATCTGAAAGTCCAGACTTGCTGCAGGGACGATGTAGGTCCTCCAGTCCCCAAACTCGTTGTGATTGCTGTTCACGTTATGCGTGAAAAGCACAGCACAGTGGGCGGAAGAAGGAATGGGGTAGGAAACTGGAGTCTTTCTTCTGGCCCTGGATCAGCATGCCTCCCTTTCCTATGTTTCACGTCTGGTCCAGCGCTGTGCTCTAGGGCACGACTTTTTCTTAAGGAATTTACATGAATGTAAATCAGACCTAAATATAGGCACATTCAATATTCCAAGTGTGGCTTGCTTACTCTTACTCACTATAGGAATTGGCATTGATCGCTTTAATACCAGTTGTCGGGCGAATTGGCATCCATGCGACCCACTAACCTCTACTTATTGTCGGTTTTCTGTTTTTCAGAGTTATGGGCTGGTGCAATATTTGCTGTTCCGTGAGCAATATCTACTGTGCTGCCTTTTGGCTAGTTTCGATTATACAAATACTACATATGTGCATACACATCTCTGGCGCGGCTCCAAAGATATGGAACTCTCTTCCTCCAGAAATACGCAGAATCACCAGAACAACGGTGTTCAAACTGGAAGTCAAAAGACTTCTGATGAATATACTCCCTCAGTAATTGGGCTAACACCTTGGCCCGTTGACATTGTTCCTACTTCCATTGTTTCAACATTTATTACTATACTTTTTTATTTTTTTTGACATATTGTGTTCCTCTGTCGTTACACTGTTCTTTGTTTAACATAACTTCCATGTGAATTTTCGTGCAGTTTATGGTTCATTTGTGTTTTTAAATTGTGGTTGTTTTCAGTTCTAGTTTGATTGTAAAGAGCTCTGATATCCCTTGGGATCTTGTTCGCGCTATATAAAACTTTATAAATAAATAAATAAATACAGAGATACAAGCAGATTGTAGGTATCAAAATGCGTTTCCTGGAGTTGATGGCATCCTGATGACCAAAGAACATCCTTAGGCTAGAATGGATCACAGATAGGTATTGCTAAGTGTGAGAGGCTGGCCTGGTATATGATATCCACTAATGTAAGTGGGCACCTTGTACCAGTCCAGACAACCCTTATAGTGATTTAAGAGGTCTTAAACAACCTTATAGAGGTCTCTAAGTGGTAGCTGTGGAGAGCAGCCTCAGGCTTAGACTTGAAGGAGTGTAAAGCAGCTTGTTTTACCACTATACAATCTTGTAGTATAGGTTGAGCCATACAAGGTATTTAAAAAAATATGTATTTATTATATAACACTATCTAGCATGTTACAGTATCTCCCACACAGGGATAGACACAAAGCACACAATACTTTAGCAAAGAAATCACAGTAAATAGCACTAATATACAGTGGGCCCCAGGGGGGAGACCAAACAATATACTAAGAAAGTGGTATAAGAACCATGACTTGAGACCAGACAATGTCGAGAGGACATAGAATTGCTGGGGACCCACAGAACCACCCAAGGTAAGTAGAGAGCGTGTGCAGTGTGTCAACACGACCGAGGGCTTCGTACAAGTCTATGTGCAAGTTGCGGTTGGATTTTGAAAGATTAGGGACCCTTCCCAGTGGACCCTGAAGAAACCTTGTGGGGGACTGAAGGTTGGAGAGCCACTTCACCCATGGATACCATGGTACCCAAGTTACCTATCCCAGGGAAGCCTGGTGTATAGGTGTGAAGTGGCGTCGGAAACCGCTGTCTAACCAAATGGAGGACTTCCGGAAAGTGCGGCTGCTGGAAGAGGAGAAAGTGTCCAGAGGAATTCAAACATGTATTTTTGAAGAGGAGTACCTGAAAGCAGAGGGGACAGAGTCTATGTCACTCAGGGGTGACCAGGAGACTTGGAAGAAGAATGCCCTCCGATGTCGGGTGCTTCAGGGAAGATGTCGATGACCTTGACTCTGCAGCTATGAGGACCAGGCGATGCTTAGGAAGACCAGGACCTGGATACGAGCTGTCCCATGAAGGATGTCGAGTGCTGAGGGGTCGGTGTCCGGAGGGAGCACCAACAAGCCTTGGCAAATGCAACCCATGCAGGAAGTCGAGAAGGTGCAAAGTTGGGACTAGCAAGATCCAGGGGACTCACCACAAGCAGGAGAGTCAGGGCAGGTCCCGAGCAATCAGATGAGCCTAAAAGAAAGTGTGACCCTCAAGTGGACCCAAAGCCGGAGGCACTGGAGTCGCGAGAGGACCTCAAGCAGCTCACCAAAAGATGCAGGCCCGATGCACAGGATGTGGTGTGGCCAGAGATTCTGGTCACTGGAGGTTCTTGAGGTTGGGGCAACTTGGAGCTCGAAGATCTCCTCGCAAAGACGACAACAAGCCTTTGCAACTGCAAAGTGAACGCGGTACTCGGGTTTGGTTATCGCAACCCCCACAAAAACTACTGGCCTCAAACTTGGTGAGAGGGAAGAGCAGGCCTCAGGAGCTGTGGAAAACCACCACCTGGATTGCAGAGCCCACGGAGTCTGGACAAGCTCAGGATCTGCAGACCGGTCGACTTAGTTGCATTGCCTGCAAATTCAGGGGAGTGATTTCTTCACTCCAAGGGAGATTACTTTGGTTGTCTTTGATGCTTCACAGACCTTGGAAGGTTCCTGTATGATGCACAGGCACAGACAATGCAGCAGGCTGGAAGGGAGACAAAGTTAGGCCTAAACGAAGTCCAGTGAAGTCCAGAGTGCCCAGGCGGTAGAAGTGCAATGGTGGCTGATCTGAATCTTATCCCAAGGCAAATCTAAAGACCTTCACCCAGGTAAGCCCTTAATTACCCTAAGGAATGGGAACATTCAGAATACCCTCCCAGGGGAGGGTCTGGACAGGGTGTAGGTCACTTCCATGTCCTTTGTCCAGTTTTGAGCCACTGTTTTGAACTGGACTAATATCAGGGACACCAAATGTGCTCCTCATGCAGACTTTCTGGCAAGCGCACTCACCCAGCCCAAATACACTAAATCCTGACTGGGAGGTGGTCACACCTCCCTGTGACAGGAAGCCTATTGTTCCACCTTCCTCTGCTTGAGCATGGCTCAGCAGCAGGAGGGCAGAAATGTGTCTCTGGTCGGCAGCAACCATTTTGTGCTGTCTGGGTCAAAAAGGCTGGTACTGGGAACACTGAGAGCCTGACGGAGGGCTCTTCTAGTGCTTGGAATTATACCTTTCACACCGTTTACAGTGTGAGAGTATGATTCCAACATGTTTGATACCAAACATGATGCGATTTGTTGCAGCCGTTTTTGAGATGGTCATCGTGCAATTACGCGGTGCCCCTCTATATGTATATGGCTGCTTAACTGACAACTCGGTAGAATGGATTCTGTAGGTTGCAGAACCAAGCACCCTGCCTTCAGGATTGCAAAAGCCCTGCTATAGGGGTGACTTATAGGTATTAAGTGCAGTGACCCCTAGATATAGTAAACCTATATCTTCAGTAAGTGGTGCATGCACCAACTTACACAGGCTGCAATGGCAGGCCTGTAGTTCCATTTTGCATGGTCTCCCATGGGTGGCATAATGCATGCTTCAGCCCATGGGAGACCTCTGGTGTACCAATGCCCTGGGTACCTTAATGCCATATTTTAGGGACTGAAAAGGGTACCCTAGTATCCAATCTGGAGTGTACCTAAGTACTCAACACAACAATGTAGGGACAAAAGGAGATAGACTGGGGTCCTGATTAGCAGGATCCCAGTCAGACTAGTCAAAATACAGCTTAGCACCAGTGAAAAAGTGGGGGAACTATGCAGAAGGATCCTACCTTCCTACACCAAGGAAATACAACCACACGCAATATGGCCTGGGAACATGTGGAGAGGCCCTGGGTGTGGGTGTGTGATAATGGAGATGGAGGCATGTAAGGCCTTCTGCAAGAGGCGTCATATTTTAAGACAAGTTATTTTTTTTGTCAAACCATTTTTATTGCAGGACCAAGTACAGCTTACAGCAACCAGGATGCATGTCAATAATGCAGGTTTCCCATCCTCCCCTTAATCATTAATCCGTGTAGTATACACAGCCGTACTGCCCACATCCCAGAGGCCGGGCGGCGTCATATAGAAACATGGCACATTAATACGAAACTGTCAGGAGCATACTTCCGGTGAAGAACCCCGCTGCCCGCTTTTGATCGCTGTCCCTCTGCTCCCCTAACTACCTACAGAACTTACAACCTACTTTCAGCAAACCTTAAACTTGAAAACTCCCCCTCCACCCACCCCTCCCTAGTGCCCTCCCGATTGTGCCTGGTCAGGAACATATAGCATGTGTGGCGGGTAACAGGAAAAATGGAGTAATCCCTAATCGTGCGTGCTTGGCAGGGGGGCCAGTGGTACGACTTCGTCCGCTGCTTCCCCAGAGCTCTCACCCTCCTCCCCACTGGCTGGGCTATCTCGCAGGGCCTGCACCATCACCTCCCATGCCATTGCCGCCGCCTGAGCCCGGTCGTCCGGTTTTCGGTGAGCTAGTTGGTACCTGAGTGTGCTCTCGCTAGCCGCCCATTTGAGAAATTCATTGAGCCATCGCCGGTGTGTAGGCCCCGCCTTCGACTTCCACCCTTTCGTCACCTCTCGCTTAGCTAGGAGAAGGCCCATGTCTATAAACTTGCTGGACATTTTATTCTTGGGCGTGTGCGGGAACCAGTGGAGTATACAAACGGCCGCGTCGTATTGTAGGTCCCTATCTGCTACGTCATTCAACGTGTCGCCGACCCCCTCCCAGTACTCCTGCAGGTTTGGGCAGGTCCTCAGCATATGGACCAGGTCCGCTCCCACTCTATTACATCTAGGGCACGCAGCTTCCGCGGCTCCAAAATATTTCCTAATTTTCCCTGGGGTAAGGTATGCCCTATGGAGCACATAAAAGTGTATCAATTGGAATCGCGCGTTTCTCGTGCTTTTTCTGGCTCTGCGCACCAATTGCGCCCAAGTGGTGTCAGGGATGTCCACCTGCAGATCCAGCTCCCACTTGTTTTTTAATGCAGTTAGGGGCTGGAGTGTCTCCCTCACCATCCGCGAGTAAAGGCACGTCACTGCCTTAAAGGTGCCAGCCGACATCATCATATATTGGCACACCTGTGTCGTTGTAGGTTCAACTAGGCCCTCGCCCCAGTGCGCCTGTATAGCCCTCACCACCGCCGCATGCAAGAGGTAATCCCCTCTCGGGAGGTCGTAGCGATCCCGCAGAGTCTGGAACGGGGACAGCACGCCATCGTCATACAGGTCCCCCAACATCTGCAGGCCCGCCTCCTCCCATAACTGCAGCCTCGACCAATCACCCCCATGAGGGAGTGCCGTCACCATGCCCAGTGGGATTTCGGGCGCATATGGGTGTCTGACTCCAGCTCTCCTCTGCGAGCTATTCCAGCATAGACGGAAGGTGCGCTCTTCTTGGGTCAGATCCCCAGGTGCCAGCCTCTGCTGGAGGGCGATGTAAGCTAGGATATGGCGGGGAGTTCCAGCGTCCCTCTCACTCTCCGGGCCACGGTATACTCTCGCTATTTCCTGCGTGAAAGACTGCAGCTGCGCGGCCAAGTAGTAGAGCTCGAAGTTTGGGACCGCCAGGCCCCCGTCGTCCTTTGGACGGGTCAGCGTCGTGAGCGCTACTCTGCGTCTGCCTGAGCCCCACAGAAAGGATATTATTAGAGACCTGAGGTGTTTAAAAATCGCTCCAGGCACCCACACTGGAAGGGTCCGGAAGAAATATAGCAAGCGGGGCAAGGCGATCATCTTCAGTAGAGATATGCGGCCCGCCACTGACAGTGGCAGGGTAGCCCAGAAAGACATGCACCCCTGTAGGGCCCGGATGCAACGCCCTATGTTGCCCTCCAGCAAGTCCGGGGCATCATGATAAATGTGCACCCCCAGATAGACGAGGCAGCGAGGCTCCCATCTAATCGACTGGCAAGCGGGGGGCTGCGCCTCCGCGTGCCGCAGGGGGAACAGGCAGGTCTTGCTCCAGTTAACACGGAGACCAGACACTCTTCCAAAGCGTTCCAGGAGCCTCTCCCCACCCCTCACCGCACTGTCGGAGTCCTCCAGGAAGAGAAGGAGGTCGTCTGCGTATAGCGATATATAGTGGCGGTGCCCTCTAAAATCCAGCCCGCCGAAATGGTTGCCCAGTCTAGCCATAGCCGCCAAGGGCTCTATCGCTAATGCGAACAGCAGGGGGGATAGTGCACAACCCTGCCTGGTGCCGCGATCTACTTCAAACTGCTGCGAGACCAACGTACCCACTTTGACGCGTGCCTTCGCCGAGGAATAGAGCACTTTCGTCCAGTGTATGTACTTATCTCCCAGACCGAATCTCCGCATCACCTTGAACAGGTATTCCCATTCAAGGCTATCGAACGCCTTTTCAATGTCGATCGACAGTACTAGGGGCATCCGCGCCTCAGGCGGTATTTTAAGACAAGTTATGTTAACTGGATTTATAAAGCGCGTTACTGCCCGGAGGCGTGTAAGTGCTGTACCGTATCGGCTGCAAGTTTCAAAACTGGGACTTTCATAGGAGTTACCAAGACCTGAATAGCCATTTCTTTACAGCCTTCCTAAAAGCAAGGAGACTTGATGCTTTTTTTATACAGAGAGGAAGTGTATTCCATACTTTGGACTCTTCCAGCACACCGCTTTTTCCGCCCCATCGTACTTGTTTGAATCTAGGCTGTACCAATAGATTTGCAGTTGCTCAGCGAATGATTCACAAAGTCAGGACCAAGATTATGGACAGTCTTATAGGTTAAACACAGCACCTTGAAAGTGATTCTTTGTTTAACAGGAAGACAGTGCAGCTTTTTCAACTCTTGTGATACAGAACTGAATTTGGGAATTTTCAACAAAAGTCTAGCCGGAGCGTTTAGCAAGACCTGAAGTTTGTTTATGTTATACTTATGGTAGTCAAAGGCAGACTGTTGCAATAATCTAATTTGGATACGATTAGCGAGGTAACTAATGTCTTTTGCAGATTAGCTGGTATGAAAGGCAGAACTTTAAAAATTATTTTAAGGGTTTTAAATGTGGAAGAAGTAAGTCTATTTACATGATCCGTGAAATCAAGTTTAGTATCAGTGACCACTCCCAGGTTTCGAGCCTTTTCCACTGGACGGGGGGTTGGCCCCATAATAGTTGGCCAGACTGACAGAACCCAAAAGGATAATTTTGCTCAAAAAGTAGAAATTTCTTTTTTTCTGCAATCAGCCTAAGGCAGTTGCTGTCCATCCAATCATGGACAGCTATCATGCAGTTCTGTGGAATTGCATGATAACAAGTGGATTCCCCCAAAAATTATGACACTCTGGAACCTCAATATCTGTCCCACAGCTCTTTTTTACTGTCGGACTCCATAAATGATGTAATTGCAGTTTTATTTGATGATCTCTCGCCATCGAGCGATTTTTGTAAAGGTTTTAATTAACTTATACAATACAATTTACTTACTTACTTATTAAATATCTTGAGGGGAATTCTTGAAGGGAAACGTGAGGGTTATGGAATTCCAGGCCTGGCTCCGCAGTGAACTGGAGGGCAGCTGAGACAAATTAATCATGACAGTTGATGAGAGCATAGGTTTAGTGTTTCTGGAGTGTCAGCTACTCTGTAAATCGGCCCATTTTCAACAGTAACTCGGTATAAATACATTTGGTAGCTACAGATTCAAAAGATATGTTGTGCCTATTTGATATGGGTTTGGTGCATACAGGTCACTAAGATCACGGCACAGTTTTCCCTTCAAAACGATAATCAGTAGAGTGTCAACTCTAAGTCTCCCACCTATTGAAACTCAATCTGATTCTTAGAGTGGCTGAATGTATTTGTACCTGGTAACTCTAATTGATTTTATGTACGTAACTGTGAGAAGGGAAGCGTGTGGACGGCGTCCCTACCTGACTTAATGGATCCACAATATAGAAACGCTGTCACCTGCAAAGTCCGTGTCCCGAGGATTGCTTTTCTGGAGGCAGGAGCTAGACAACAAGACACACCCATCTGTCCTATCTCCCTACAGCGGGACCGCGACTCTGGACCGGAAGTGGTGGAGATAACCTCGGAAGTAACTCCCCAGTTCCATTGAAAGGGAGTTGGCAGGAAGGAGGGGCGTTGACGACCAGCTGTGGAGTGGAAGGAAGCAGGAAACGGAACGAGGAAAAACCGAGGAGTGAAGACGATGACGACCGTACCGAAGGAAAGGACGAAGACCCAGACGAGCGGTGTAGTGAGGAGTGGTGGTGTCCACCGGAGGAGGCTGGGCAGCGGCCGCAACTCAGGAGAGTTGCGGCAGACCTGTGAGTGAATGCGGCACTGGGGACAGTGAGGGAGGGTACGAGGGAGGTGGGAGGAAGAACGAGTTAAAGGGTACGGGGTAAAAGTTTACAAGAATCCTGAATAATCCATCCTAGCGCGCACCGTTTTGTACTCCTTAGCGAAGGCACCCCCCACCTGGTCGCCCCACCCGGATCCCACAAACTTAGACCACACCAATTTCACTTTATGGCAGAATTGAGGCCGCAGTTTATTAGGCAGTTTAGACTTACAAGCGATCCATCCACCTGCATTACTTCAATTTATTTGAAAGCCTGTGACCTCTGTGCCATAGCCAGAAGCACTGTGCCCTACATTCAGTGCTGGCCATCATTCACTTCCCCACCGGGTGACCTTTCACTTCCGGTGCAACCACACGTTTCGTTCCGGGAAAGCGTCTGCTTCCAACCCGAACGGGTGACCTTTCACTTCCGGTGCAACCACCTTTGCTTCCGGGTAAGCATCTGCTTCCAACCCGACCGGGTGACCTTTCACTTCCGGTAGGTACCACCATGCATTTCCTTCCGGGTAAGCGCCTGCTTCCAACCTGACCATGTGAGCTTACCCATCCGGTGCCATCACGCCTCCTAACTTCTTCCGGGCCACAGGCTTCGCCCATGACTATTTACTTCCGGTTCAACTTCCAAGGCCATTGCGGTAGCTTGCCAGTGCCCCCCTGGGTCCTGACTGTTACCTGTTTGTGGCCTGTTCTAGTTCGGCAGATGCTAAGTTTAAGTAGGATCGCTTTGTAAGTACCGCCAAGCCTTTCTGGGAGCTTTCGTTGCCAGGAAGGCCCCCCCTGCCATAACTGCGCCTCAATTCTTCTAATACCCTACAACAGTTTGTATTAAATATTGCCCATATGTTCCGAAGAACATTTTGGCCTAACTTTTTTTTTTTGTATAGCTTCCTTCTTGGGATGGAGCCCCTGCCAGGGACCTCCAGGGAATAATCTCAGAGTAACCCACTTTGTGTATTACATGCTGCACTGTGCCTTACCTTCAGTGCAGCTCTCCTTGCCCTGGTGACCTATCGCCTGGGGACGCAACCCTTTGCTTTCACTCCGGGCAAGCTTCTGCTTCCAGCCCGACCGGGTAACCTTTTACTTCCGGTTGCCAAACACTCCTTGGGTAAGCGTCTGCTTCCAACCCAACCGGATGACCCTTTGCCTTCCGGTGCCCACACACTCCCGGGTAACCAGCCGGTTCCCACCCGGCCGGGTGACCTTTCACTTCCGGTGTCCACACATTTCCTTCCAGGTATGCGTTTGTTCCCAACCTAACCCTGTTATTCTTCCGTTCCGGCACCCACTCTCGTTATTCCTTGTGCAAGCCAATGTGCTTCCCGCCCGCCAAACTTGGTTGACTGTTCCTCCACCCCTCTCTGCAAAGGTTAACCGGCAACCGTTACCCCACTTCTTCCGTGCCACAGGGAAGTTGTCTCCTACCGAAGTCAATTATCACAACATTAGCATTTGTTGACCAGGTGCGGCACCTTTTTAATCTTTAAAGCACTGCACCCTTGACCGTTAACAGCACAATGCTGAATTCCCCTTAATTGCCACCAGCTCTGTCTGTAGCCCTTGAAAGGTCACAGTATTTGATCGCCCAACACCGCTCTGCACTCTGTGAAGAAGAACAAAAACACAGCAATGGTTACTAATAATCTCAAGGAATTACTTTAATATACCACTTAAGTATTACATTTTTTAATAACTTTTTGCACCAATGTCCACCAAAGTTCCCCTTGAGCTTCTGGCATCCCATATTTCTGGGTGAGGATGTATTCTAGTAAAGGACTCCCGCCTGTTACTACTTGTACCCAGCCAGGAGCCTAACTGGGCAATGATGGCTGTCCACCTCTTATGCTATATACACTTATTTAGGGTCACCTGTTAATTTTTATATGGCTTAATGAGAAGGCTATGTTGTCCGGTCTGAATTCGCTACACCTAACAACAAAAAGAGGGTGGGGGCGGTTTCCTTTTGCCACTTTTTGGCTGCTGTTACCCGCCCAATACCTGAAAAGGCCCAATTCTTGGCCTTAATTCACAAGTTGCCCATCCAGACAATAATCATTTTATTTTGGTATGGTACCATTCCGCTTTACATTGCATACTCCTGCCCGTGGATCCTTTGAGATGCAGGACCTATATTTACTTGCAACCTTGGCCCACACCACGGCTTTCTTTTGCGTATTTACTTGTTTATACTCACGTCTGTATTGCAGTTGGCCTGAAACTTTAACGTTGCATAGGCAACTCGACCAGACATCTCATGTTGGTGCCTTGAGTTTGGGAAGCACAAGTATTTAAACCATAGATGCTTAGATTTCAGTTATTCATTGATTATCTTATTTTATTTATTTTTATTATTATTATTATTATTATTATTATTTTTTTTTTTTTTCCATCCTAACATATGTCACCAAAACTCACTGCAACCACCTCAGCTCCCTCCACCTGCAGTGTACTGTCACTGTGCGCTGGTGCTAGAACGGCACCTATGCCTTTGCAACTGGGCACTCCCCATGCACCTGAAAAAAGGGGGCTCCATGGCAAAGCACGGTATACTGGTTGCCCCTCGCACCATGCCGTGGCTGCTGCAGCACCGATACATATCCGATCCCTCCTCAAATGCTGGACATCTCCCCACCTGGGCCCTTTAGCCCACCCTAAGCCCGCCAGCAAGGGCCCCTGTGGTAGGCAGGAGGCTGGCAGAGCACTCTCCCTGCCATGATCCACTCCACCCCATTCGCCACGACCCTTGTGCGCGCCTTTCATGTCACCCCCAACACTAGTCTATACCATCACCACTTATAGTATCCTCCTGTGTATACTCTTGCCGTGTTTGTGCTCACTCCACGTACTATACTTCTGCATGTGTAACTCAGAAGCTGCTCCCTTACCAATGACGTGTATTATTCCCCACCCCTCCCCCCGGCCCATCTGGCATTGGTGTAGGCACGCTGGGGAAGGAGGCGCCAGGAGCTTCCCTTCTCCCACACCCCTCCCACCCCAAACCCCCGGCGATGTGCCATGCTCGCCTACTCTGAGGCCAGAGGGGCTAGTAATCATTGGTATTCCTTCTAAGTTCAGTGTCTTACTATAATCTGTGAAATGGAACTTGGAGCCGGACTCTAGTAACTATAACTATCCATCTATACGGCTCTGCTGCCATCCCTCATACCACCCTATTCATAGCCTTGGGGAAATGCTTCTCGGTCACTGCATTGCAACTTATATATTAGTCGATAGCCTGTCCTCCAAAAGGGATGATGCGTAGGCGACCATGAAACATGGCTTCCCCCCATTACTGCAGGTATCATTGGCTCCCATAGTGCAACTATCCTGCTTTTTTTTTTCCGCTTTTTTTTTAACTTACTTTTCGTTCTAGCCTCTGACCCCTTATGCTTGTCCCTGCTCCGTAGCCCAGTCAGCTCAGTCACCTCCGTAGCTCAGCCACTACTGACCCCACTTTTGCTCAGTTTACACAGCCCCTTCTCTGTCCGAATGCACTGCTCCTTTACTTATGATCTAAATTAGAACTAACATATTAGCCTTCTTATTCGCACCACCTGTACCCAGACCTCGTCGCGCAAGCCCTTGTCAACCGTGCAAGCAGAGTTTCGCCGTTGTCCCCCTACTGGCACCCCCCTAGTGTTGTGCCCCAGGCGTGTCTATTGTTGGTAGCATTAATCTCACTGTAATACACCACCTATCCCAATCTCTGCTGCACGACCCTTGTGTGCCGTACATTCCTTAAGTTGTTACCCCACACACATGTGGCACTACTTCTCAGCGTGCGACCTAAAAATTGCTCCATCCTCTTCACTGACCCCTAACCAAATCCCTGCCACCCTTGTACTCCTTCCCCCCCCCCCCCCCCAATCCGGCACATTGATGGAGGCGTGCTGGGGAAGGGGGCGGAGGGTGTTAGGAGCTCACCATTCTCCCAACCCCCCCACCCCAAACCCCCGGCATGAGCCTTGCCCCTCTCCCCAAGACCGGGGGTGGGGTCATAATGGCCCCCTTCCCATCTTGCCACTGTTAGTAACTCCGCACCACCACCTGTCATGAAACTTTTCTTTTCTTCTTGACCTTAGGTTCAGCACACCCATTCCTCATCACTACTGCCACCACCTAGCTCCGGCTTGCTTTACCCTCAATATATCTTTGTAACTGAAATATAATATTTGTAACTGTAATTTATCATTTTTGAGAACCAAGAATTGTAGGCTCGTGGTAGTGCTTCATAAACCGGCATCATTTGGCCATAGACACCACAATCAATGCACCTAGTTTGAAAATAACTTACCCTTTGATGCTATGAAAACAAACCACAAATCATAGTTTGCCAGTGTTGGTAAATCCCTACTGAATTCCTGTTTCTTAAATCAGATACTCGTTTCATATTGTTATGTTTGAATACTACAATTTCTATTACTAAGTATACAAAGCGATCGATTGAATGCTTAAATTAATTTGTTGGACCGTATCCCACACTCATTATTTTACTCACCCTGCTACCTCAGTGGTTTGGACCTAGGTCCTCCCTAGCCACAACACACCCCCCATCTTCTTGCATGCCAGGAACCCCCCTAATATGTAGCTCTGTCATTTCCTGCCTCCTAGCTAACGATGCAGTGACCACGGTTCTATTTGAACATGGGTAGTGCGACTTCAACGCGAAAAACACTTTCTGTGGGAGAAACGTACTGCCCTTACTTCTGCAATAATGGGCTGTCAAACAGAGTAAACCTGCCCTTAGTATGATAAGCCTTTCTATTGACAGTGGGGTTTGATGAAGAGGTGTATTACGTCATGTTGTTGCTCCTTGCTCCCTGCCTTTCAAATAAGGAAATGCTGATCATTCAGCGGCAAGCCTGCAGTGTGTACATCAACTTAAGAGCATACTACACCAGCTCATTCGAACTCTCAGTATGCTCCTGCCTTTCCAATTGTAAGGCAAGGAAATAGTTTCTCACAGGCGCCAACCCTGCACTGCACAGACACGCCGTGAAGGACCGCCCCCTGGACTGTAGCCAGTACCCACCCTCGTCTCCTTATCTGGGAAACAGAATTCCATCACCTGGACGGCCACGCCCTGCCCATCCAACCTGCAACCAGACCCCTCGCTACCTCCTCCCCTGCTGTCTAGCTTCCCTCCCCCTGGCGCGCTTCTGCCTCTGTCCACACCCTAATCGGTATCCCCTATCCTGACCCCCCCTATTCTCGCTCGGCCAGACAGCAGAGATACGGACCTCCCAGCTCTTGAAAATGCACCATTCGTCCACCCTGCCGCCGAGTCCCCTTTAAGATGGCTGTCAATCCCGCTCACTCGCCACAGGGAACTCATTCCGAATTTTTATGCCATACCACTTTCAAATGTCACTAGCAGCCACTGTTCACCCCGCTCCTCATGCATAGCATCTGCTAACGTCTGGCCTGACAGCGTTTGTTGTGACCGGCTACGGAGTTATTTTTGTAACTTCTTGGTGCCATATGCCTTCCTCATATGACAATATTCCCAAGGGAACTATCTACTTTAACCTCCTTGTAGTGACCTGTAAGGGGAACACCCCTGTCCATGGAAAAGTTACCCAAGCCGTAATGTCACATTACTTTTTTTTTTTTTTTCCAGACAGCAGGATACCTTGATATCTCTGTTAATATACCGTGCTGTAAGAGGGAGTCTGCGCATTAATTATGACTTCCCCCCCATTCATGCATGGCTGCCTTATTGCTTGACCTACATGCATTAACGCTATCGAAGCTTTGTTAGCTCCATCCTTAGTCAAAAATATTGGTCCTGTTGAACAACTCCCTTCCTTTTGTTTGCTTTCGCTGTTCCTTGTACCCTGTACTTTCGGGTGTAGCGGCAATTATTATATATATGTTACAGCGTTCCTTTTGGTCCCCTCTTCTATTTTGTGGACACGGAAATGATTGAAAAACATGGCGTTAGCGATGCCTCAGTAACATCGAGAAAGGCATTCCGCCGAAACGCGTCTGTTACATTGCTGGTCATTTGATTGAATAAACTGCATTTCAACGCCCCGCGAGTGCGACATCCTTTCTGTTGATAACCAGAGGGAACTGAGCTTCATACATACATATATATATATATATATATATATATATATATATATTTTTTTTTTTACCTCGCAGCATAGGTTGTTACCCGTGAACGTAATTTTATTGCCCTACCCAGTGAGCAATATCATCTCCCCGTGCCTTTATCCCCTTATCCCTTTACATTTCACCTGTAATTGTGTTATTTGTGTTCCCACTATCTTTTGGCAGCTTGCGCCTCTTTAGTCTCCACATGCACCCAAATGTGCCCCATTATACCGGATAATTTGCCTTTGTTTTTTTTTTAAAAAAATTTAAGCATAATTTGTTCAGCCCTGCCAACTAATTCCGCCCAAGCCATAATTGCTGCATATTTATCTTATGCAACTAACAACCATTGACAAAGCCAATAGACCCGACTTATTGTCAGTATGCTGCTACGTCTTGTATCATATATCTGGATGCAATGACAGAAACAGCAAAATACAAGTCATGCGGCAAACTATGATAAGCACCCATTTTTGTGCACCCCATTTAAGTCATGCCCTTTATTATATTAGCCACGCAGCTGGCGTTATCCGTTTAATCCAGTTTTCGCTGCTGTACTGTCCCTCACATTTTAGGAAATGAAGGCGTTATATGGGGCTGATAGGGCAGGACTATGGGATGTGGTATTGCAGGTTGGTGGTGGTCTTGCCTTCGTAAAGGCAGGAGAGCTTATAAACTCCCATGGAAAAGGAGAGACAAAGACAGGCAGGCTATGAGGGAGGGCGCCACTTGCAAGGAACAGAAGGCATGTGTGTGTGACCCGCCGCCGCCTGTATGCACACGCCACCGCCTTTGTGTGCCCCCCAGTGCGCCACCCAGTGTCTTCCCCCCCCCCCCCCCCCATATTGACGACTGGTGCCTCTACGCCCCCGTGACTAAATTTCTCCTGCCATTGTAAGAAATGGCGCCAATCCCTGCTTTCTGGAAAACAATGTATCAGACTTTAGCGTTGGTTATTAATCCTTTACATGTACTAAGCAATTTGTTTCTCTCCGACAGAACCACTTGTAGTTGGTTATTGTTAACACCCATGTTCTGAGGAACCCTGTGTTACCACATTAACTTTAATGCTGTCCTCCAAATGGCCACCATCACGTTCTATTGTGAATAATTATAACTGACAATGTTCAACTCTGCAAATGTGAGACTGTGACAAACATTACAAAAAGTCAGTGAACAGTGGTCTACGGAGTGTCCCGGTGATCCCGCCCTCCCAGGCAGCCTGCTAGGTGCTATCTCACGCCATATCGCTCCACCTCTCTCTGGAATCTTCCATCTCCATCTCCATCGTCATCGACTTCCCCATCTTTCACGCTGTGCTTCTGCTGGCATTTCCCCCTTCACTTCCTCTCACACACCATTGCAACCTCCTTCCGCGCTGTGCACCCCTTCACACACAAGCACATAGCGGACCATCGCTGCACGCTCTCTTCAGAGAGGCCAGGACGTGGATGGGTGTGTCTCCTGGACGCTTATGACCCGCAGCCAAACCCTATAGTGCCTTCAGCTTTTACTCCAGAGCCCCCACTCGTGGCCCCTTAGACACCCACCGGCTGCACTCACAGAGGCCATCACTTCACAGCGCTCCCTGTACCAGGCCATGCGCTGGATGAAACTAATACAGACACACAACATCCGGAGAAAGAGCCACTCCGAGTTCCTGCAGGCACTGCCGCTTTCTGGAGGGTTTTACACTGTCAAGAGTGTGTCTGCCCATCCCCAGAGAGCCGTTCAAAGGCAGTTCTTAATTACTGTTGGGTGTGAGACCTGGCAGGACCCGCCCCACCTAAAGCCCTGCTATTGAGGCAGAGTGAGGCGGCTCTAAGGCGGGAGAGACAGGAAGATGGGTGAAGAAAGGGGGCTACCGCTCTACCTACCCCTTCCTCCTCGCAGCGCTATATAAATCAGGCAAGCACTGTGCAAGGGGGGGGGCACTTAGCAGCACCTCCACTCTTCCCAGATAGCCACCCACCAGTGTGCCGAGCCCGGAAAACAACCACCCTCCCCGAATGGCGACAGAATCGCCGCCACGCTTCCTCCCCGCACCTGCGCATGTCAATCAATTTTTACCCAACTGTCCCAGACCCTGCCAAAGTTCTGACCATTTGCCTCCTGGCCTCACAGGACTGCATCCTCCTCCCAGTGTGTCCTTAATATCACCCGCCCCCGATGGACCCTCCGCATATCCCGAATGCGGCCGTCCGATCCACAAGCACCTGAGCAACTACCTGCTGGCTGCCCTCAGCACTCCCCAGCATTGCTCCCTGTATATTGCCTCTTCGTCGATGAATGATCACCCCTCACCCTGCGCCCGAGATGCCCCGCAATGGACATGCCAACCGAGCCCATCGCAACGCCTTTACTGCACTGCCGTTGATAACCTCCTGTGCCCGTGATGCGCCCTCGCTGCCCCTGGGCAAGGCTCCACTGTACCTGCCGCTGCACGTGGGCCGCTGATGACCTCCTCGCACCTTCACCCCTGTTCCCCCTGCGCCATACCCGGACAATTCCCGAGCCTCTCTCCCCTCCCCCCCCCCCCCCCCCCGTCCGCCCCCGGCCTCAAAGCGCCTCCTTGAGCACCCATTGCGTCACACCAGGACCAAATGTTCTCTCCCGTGGTACTCGTACGAGTTCCCCCAATCTGCCCAGGATCACACCATGTCGATCTACGCCGAGATCCAAACCCAATCCCCCCGCTCCAAGTCGGCCGATCTGAGCACACAGTCCCCCTCCCCCTCCTATCCCGCCGGACTAGTGCCACTATTGTGTGCCTGTGCCGATGACCGGAGGCGTACTTAAAACCAATATTCGCGGGGGTGGGGCCTAAGAGAATAAATAAATAATTAAATGAATAATAATAATTATTATTTCGGGGGGCTGAATCTTTAAGCAATAGGCATAGTGGAGCTGCAGGGGCTCTTAGAAGAGGTGAAACAGCCAGGCCTCATTGACGTGCAAATGGTCTTTTAAAGACCTGCGAAGTGCTCTGTTGCGGCTGTGTGTGTGTCCCAGCCCGGGCTGACACACACGACGGAGGAGGGGGGGGCTGAAGCCCTCGAGTACAATTGGTGTTGCGCGCCTGCCAATGACTCCTGCTGCCAAAATATTAGTGCCAACCACTGACTCTGGAGACACGCCCCTTGCGGTGCCCGGCGTTGCATTCATCCACCCGATGCGAGGTAACGCCCATTGGATCCATGGCATGGCCCACCCCGTCCTCCCCTTCCCCAAATTCCTCCTCCTGGGCAGGCCGCCACCCTGCCCTGCTACCTTCGCAATGAAAACACCTCCCCCAGGCTGCCCAACCCTGGTGTCCGCTCCCTGCACGTACACCACCCCGGCCACCGCAGGACCGAAGGTTTTCTTCCCCGTCCCCCGAGGAGACCCCTCATTCTGCCCAAGCTCACAGGACGTTAAACCGTGCAGAGACCCATTGCGCTTCCCCGGATGACACCCCCCCCCCACACGCAGGGGACAGAGCCACCCCCCATGCGTGCCGTCGCAAGGCTCACCAGGTGGCATCTGGGGCAAGCCGTGTGTGGAGCAACACCCCTGGTCCTCAGTCCTCTCAGCGCCACTACTTCCCCCTGATCCCGCAAGGGTGGAAGCCCCAGTTAATCCCGACCAGGGCCCGAACCGCCATTAAAGACACCCGCGCTCCCCGTTCCTCTCCCCATTCCCGTGCGCCAGCCCCGCCGTCTCCCAAGGACGTAAGACCGACTGCCATTCTCCAACATCCCCCGTGCGGACTACGAGCTCCCCTGCCCATCTGCCCACAACCCTTATTACCGGACCAGCAGCAAGCCCTGCAGGTCCCCGCCCATCTCTCCCACCCCGCTCAATGGCACCTAGTCCCTCCCATGACCTCCGCTCCCCCCAACCTAACCCCCCGCCCCCTTCACCTCGCCTCCCCCCGCGCTCCGCCATCCCGACGGACCGCCACCCTCTCTGCCCTTATCTGTGAGCATCCCACATGGGCAGCCCCTGCAATAACCCCGCTCATAGTGCCAATATCGGCAACAGTTGTCACAAAACACATAAGTACATAAATAAACCACACGACACTATTGTAAGTGGAGAAATATTGCTGCAGGTTTATTAGCATAAACAATATGCAAACATGGTGGGTTATCTTACGGGCGATCCCAGGGCAGGCCAGCCCCTATGCCGCCTGCCCGTCTGATAACCCTAGAGTCACCATGGCAACGCCAGATGGTGTATACCAACTAATGGGAGGGGCCACCCCTCCCATCCGTGGACCCCCAGTCCACTTGCTTCACACGCCCCCTGCCCCGTGAGGGGTGGGCGGAGCATACATGGCAGCCCCCGGTTGCTCAGACCCACAACCGCCTGTCGGCTAACGGGTGACGTCGTTCTTCCAGGGGACAACGCTAAAACATCCCTGGGTATCCTGGCTTAGCACCCCGCGGTGCTGCAGCATGATGTACCCCTTGGTATGTGCAGACCCTGGATCGCCCTGTAACTCCTCCTGCAACACAAAGTAACATTGTTAGAAGACCTAACCCCCCCTTTGTACCTCCGGACACTGGGTAAGCGGAGGGGCGGGCAAGGCGAACGAGAGGAAAAGAGGGCGAGGAGGGGGCGGAGACAGTATAAATACCCCTGTCTCCTCCCCGCCCCCGCAGGAAGCAGCCATCTGCTGGGGTCTCCCCTGGTGCAACCCAGGGACTAGACCTCCCACCCTGTGCCTTCCTGTGGCACTAAGGCGGCCGCCCTCTTGGGGGGGGGGGGGGGCCGCTGCGCAACCCCCCCCCCCCGGCAGCCTTACATAGTGCCAATATCGGCAACAGTTGTCACAAAACACATAAGTACATAAATAAACCACACGACACTATTGTAAGTGGAGAAATATTGCTGCAGGTTTATTAGCATAAACAATATGCAAACATGGTGGGTTATCTTACGGGCGATCCCAGGGCAGGCCAGCCCCTATGCCGCCTGCCCGTCTGATAACCCTAGAGTCACCATGGCAACGCCAGATGGTGTATACCAACTAATGGGAGGGGCCACCCCTCCCATCCGCGGACCCCCAGTCCACTTGCTTCACACGCCCCCTGCCCCGTGAGGGGTGGGCGGAGCATACATGGCAGCCCCCGGTTGCTCAGACCCACAACCGCCTGTCGGCTAACGGGGCGCCGTCGTTCTTCCAGGGGACAACGCTAAAACATCCCTGGGTATCCTGGCTTAGCACCCCGCGGTGCTGCTGCATGATGTACCCCTTGGTATGTGCAGACCCTGGATCGCCCTGTAACTCCTCCACAGCCTTGGGAGTGGCCACCGTCACTACCAGGGCCCCCCACCAAGGTAGACCCATGTACTTACAACCTGCTGCAGCCAAAGCTTCCCCTAGGTCCAGTAGGAGAAGGTCCATGCCAAAACTAGAGAGGTGCACCCAATCTCCCTCCAGGCACCCTGTGGCCTTGACGTGTAAAAGACCATGCATGATGAGGCCAAGACCCTTTGCTCTGCGGCACTGCGCATGGCTCCCGGTAGGCCTTTTTTACCTACAGTATGCTGATACCGGGCTTCTCCCAGGTCCAGCCAAAACAAGTCTATGCCTAACCGGACCAGCGGCCAGCATGCACCATCAGGACAGGTTCCCCCATCCTTTCTAAACTCCCCCGGGATTTTTGACTGAAGTGACCTTAAACCTAAACTAGGCGATGGTCGAAAGTTGCCTTTGCATGGCTGAAGAACAATCCCTTTGACAGGACACTCCTGCCTGGCCGTGCCAATGCGGGAGGGGGTAAGGGTTGACAAGCCCGCCTTACTTCCTCTTTCACTCTGTTGGAGTGCGTCCATAGCATTCCATCAGTCACCACCAAATGTGAAGCCTTGCCCTCCCACAATTCTGCTAGTATACCAGGGAGGGACAGGACAGAGTGACCACATAAGAGAACCAGCGAGTAAAATTCTTCTCTATTTTGAATACTGGGGAAGCCAATTGTTCTCCAGCTGGTTTCTAGCACAAAGTGTCACCCCGGGGAATCCCTTAATCATATGGACCATCTCGCCCCCGTTGGAAGGCCACTTCCACCACCTGCCTAGCTGCCAGCCAGTGCTGGAGGGTGAGAGAAGTTACCCGGTATCGGTACTCGCATCAATGGTACCTGTTTCGTCGAACTCAAGGACGGGCTGCTGGTGACCAACCAGGCTCCGCCCTTGATCCAGGGTCAAAACCAAGCCCCTCCAAGTTCTGCTGCTTCACCTGCCTGTTAACACGAATCCCAGGGCAGACCACCGGCCTATGACCCATGTTTGGCCATGCCTGAGCTAAAACACCTCTGAACAGCATGACAACAAGCTAACCACCAGCATTGCATTCTGAATGTTCCTGACACAGCCAAGAAACCTGCGCATAACTAAAGCAACTGGCACCAAGCCATAAAGTATCAATTCAGCCTTCTATGAATGCAAAATGTGCTCTGTGGCGATCCGTGTTAGTGTTCCCTCCAAACCAGGCAACCCGCACCCTCTTGGCACTGGCACACTCCCGCCCCAGCTGCCCTAGAGTGCCTGGTCGTGTGTGGCCACAACCTACGTTTTATCACTGACGTTATATCGGGGTATGATGACTCTGAACTAGCTCTACTGCTGAGTGCCCCTTGCACCATCGCAAGTATGTCTTTGCATACTTAGTGGCTGGATGTAAAGTTAGATGACATTGGCAGCCCAGTCCCGGGCGAACATAGCAGCTTTACAGTTTCTGGTGCTGTAGACCGTACCTGTAGCTTGCGAACCGAATGCAATTCCCTTGCTCCTGTTGAGCACAAAACCCACAACAATTTCTCACCATGGTTCAATACCTACTGCTGCTCATCATTTCCTAGCAGAATGTTGACAAATCTATGTTCTGCAATGGCACTACTTCGCAGCCTGCACCATTCTGCCAGTGCCGAAAAGACCTTTGTCCTGCTGCCTGGCCTAAGCAATCTAGCCCTGTTCTAGAAGCGCCCGCTTCAGCCCTGGAGCAAACAATTCGCCAGTAACCCCAAACTGG
Organism: Triturus cristatus; assembly: GCF_964204655.1. NCBI lineage: Eukaryota > Metazoa > Chordata > Amphibia > Caudata > Salamandridae > Triturus > Triturus cristatus. The sequence continues at coordinate 1,197,794,677 of NC_140579.1, read as the reverse complement.
CCCTGATGCAAAACAAACCATGCCAAGGCACACAGGTGTGAAATAACTAATAGCAGGTCCAACAGCTTCAACCAGCATCCTCAGCTTACAATAGGCGTGAAGGAGTAGGGGTTTCCAGTGAGAATAAGATGACAGCAAATACAGCAGGAGGAGCGACCAATGACCTGCCCAAAGACTCTTCGAGATCCTCCTACCGAATGATGTGGGAGCTCGCCACCAACCTCTGTCCAAGCCTGCCAACCCCACCAGTATTTGGACCCCTATTGCTCCAAGGATTGGAGGGGGGGGGGAGGAGGGGCAGTCTGGTCTGAAGCATGTGTGATGGGAGGACATGCGTCCTAGAGTACCTATAGTTGGGTTCAAACAAGTACCTGATGTGTTTAATACTAATAACAGTAGTAGCAACTCAATCAGAACCGGGCTAGTGGCCCCCCGTCTTACAACCGTGTGCGACACACAGGGAGGTTAACGGAAGGCTAACCCCAGTCCGACACAGAAAAACCCACCACGTGGCTGTGCCCAAAGAAAACACCGTCCCACATCAAAACGACCAGATGAAAAGACAACAAGCGCCCAACGCTCTACACCCGCGGATAACCCTGGAAATAACCAATCGTATAACAATCGAGAAAATAACAACGGACATCCTTTCAGCATCTGAAGGCCTAGCCCTTCAGAAGTAACCTGGGAGCCCAACGCCAGGCATCAGAACCGGCCTCGGCACCTGTGGCGTGTGTGATCTTTGCCCACTACTGTGTTGAGCCAGGGCCCCCGCTGCATACTTTTTTTTTTTTTTTGATTGCTGAAGCACACGTAAACCACCCTAGCTGTTCCTTGCTGCTAGGACATCCTACCCTCAGGAGCTAACGGGCATATCCTCTTTGGAAAATGCCTCCGTTCAGGCATGGTAAGGCCGGGTCACCAACACTACTAGCCAAACTTACTAAAGTTGTACACTCCCAAGCCCTTGCAGTGTAAATATTATTTGAATCAGAAGGCACATGGGATACCTACGGGCCCCGAGCCCATCCCGAGAAGGATGTGCATTACCAACAGTGAGAGCCGTAGTCATTACTGGTGACCCAGGCAAAGTCAGGCAGATCATTGCTTCACCAGGTCTATTTACAACATTCACTGCGAACCTGACTGATCACCATTCATGGCGTTAATCTATGCACATTGAGAAATACATTTCATTAAGAGTATGTGAACGCAAAGGTGTTGAAACGTTAAACATGACTCCAGTTACCTGACATCCTGAGCACGTCATTGCATCCCTATATTTACTACACACGGTGCACTACCTACAACAAGCCCCTCTATTGGCTAATCAGTGCTGCTAATTGCATGTAGTGAAATAATTCCCCGTTATAGTTCAGTTGCATGGCCAACCAAAGGCTATTCTACCTCATGTCAGACTTGGAGTGAAACGAAATCTGGGCTGGCATCCCCACACCAGCAGACAGCAAATTCTATACAACACCCGGAGGAGCCCTTAATAAAAGGCGAGGAAAAAGGAAATGCACAGGCTATACAGTGACCTCCTCCGAAGGAAGGCCCCCCCAGCTCTTCCCTTTCCATTAGAGGCAAACCTTCAGCACCGCCGATCCTCCCTCAGCGCCAATAACAATATAATTCCATAGTCATCGTAACCTGTTGGGCATTTACCTTAACCTCCTACTCTTAACCACAAGTGTGGCAAGTGCGGCCCCAGTTTTTTTTTTTTTTTTTTTTGAGATAGTTGCCTCCGTCTTAAGCAACAACTGTGGCTCCGTTGTACATGTAATGGTTCCGAATGATGAGGCTGTGTAAATCCTAATCAGTCACTTAGAAGTTGGATCCCCATTACAACTGTCTACCAAACTACACTTTATCACTGCATTGTCCCGAAGGCAGGAGAAACCGCGCTGAGACCAGGCGAAAGCCAATCTCCTGGACTGTTGTCGCTATTCACCAGTTTTTAATTTGTAAACAAATGTGTGCCTGTGCACGGGCCGCTGCTCAGAAACCCGCGGCCAGCGCTAGCACGTTTCCACAACTAAGGCTGCTTAGACTTGATTAAAATTATCCATAACTGGTGCACGCATCCACGCACACATTGCTGCAGGATATGTGGATGAAATGCGCTCATGGCGAGCACCGGCACCTGGACTGCAAGGCACGCCCCAGCCAGGCGAAGGTCCCACCCCTCAACGGGATAGAACTGGAGATGCCGGGGGTTAAACCCGGGGCCGGCCTAGGTGTTGGTGGCGCCTTGTGCAACAATGTTTGTTGGCACCCCCCAATGCCACCTCCACCACGCATTCCCTCACTAGCCCCCTTTAACAGTGACCAAGTCTCCCTAACCACACTCAGCTGCATTGAATTAGTATATAGCGACACTCCTACCAGTGTAGGGTGTCCGAACACTTTGCATCGCACACAAATTACGCAGAGCCAATCATTCATATGCGTGTGAATCGGTGTATCGGAAATGTTACCTAAGCCAAAGGACTCAAAGTGTATGAGTCTCATGTCATCCCTACTGGTAGGCAATATAGTTAACGGTTGCTTAGTGCGGAGAATCACAAGCTCAGAGTCACTTTCTGGCCAAATTAACTCATTTGCCACACTAATCAATGTTCTAATAATGTATGCTTTGCGATGTGTATGCAGTACAACCTGGAGACTCGATAATTCAGTAGGACGGTATGGGCCGAACGAACACAATGCGGCAGTGACACCCGGTGGCCAATACACCACTGGCCTCAATCCTACCCGTCAGAACTATAGAATTCGTCAATGGTTGTTCGTTGCATAAGAAAAAGCAGCAACGAAGGCTTGAGGATACTAAAGAAAGCTGACAACTTGGCCGCAACAAACCTGATATTGCCGAGGCAGGGCACCAGACAGCCTGAGATCATGTCCGAGTCCGGATGTGCTCCCGCAGCCCATGGACCCAGGGGGCCGCCGGGGGAGCACTCGACGCGAAACCGGACCCCTACTACTATCCAACAACAAGCTTACAGTATTCTGGGCATATAAATGCTATAAGCGGAACCCGGGACCACCAACAGCCCCCGGCACAAAGAAAAGCCGAAGATACCGCAAGCGGCTGAGGAGGAAAATCCCCAGCAGACAGAGAAGGAAGGCCCTATAAACTGCGGGTAGTTCTAGTCCCGCCTGTGTGCAATCCAGAGCCAGCAGAATTCAAGAGGAAATCCTGATCCCTTATTTCTAGATCCAGGCTTATTCTCAACTGTTTCGAACTTCCTAACCAAATCACCCTACCTCTCCAATCCCAGGTAATCATAACCACAAGAGAGCACGTTCACCCGTAGGTAACTTGGCGCTAAATAGATGGTTCTTGTTACCCAACTCAATGGAACTCATTCTATCGCCGCAGGTGGATGAAAGGCTGAGCAGTACGATAACTTGGCACTCAATCACAGATTGAGTACTCCACCTTTCGTTAGTGAACCAGCCCTCTGTGCATAGATTTGTATGAGTGTTGGGGCGTTGGGGCCCGGCGCCCTTGCTAAGCCACTGTGCCTTTGCACATTTTTATCTATGCCTTTCCCACTAGAATGTTGGTGATCATTAGGACGTGGGTTTTATGCATTGCTGTGATGTGGATTTATTTACCTTGTAACTGACATAGTAAAATGCAAAATCGATGCTGTGTTCCTGCGGGACTTACAATGTGTGTCAAATTCGGGACTTTCAGCACACATTTGGGGATCGCACTAGTAAAGTGTCATGTTATGCTTCCGCTTCATTAAATCGTTATTTAAATCGCACTCTAAATATTTAAAAAGCATGCCTTGTTTGAACTTTTCCTGCTGCTGGTGTATTTTGAATTACTTGTAAACTTCATTGATAAGTATTTCAAAAGCAATTGGGGCCGTGTAGTCTAGTTTCACACGCCCAGTAAACACGCCAGACTCTAGTTAGGCTCTACAGACAAGTCAGAAAGGGAAAGTAAATATAGTACCATGTCAAAATGACGACGCAACGATTTGTTAGTGGGGAAGGCAACCTGTGACCTCTAGAGGAAAACATCAAATTGAAAGGCATAGTTCTTGCTCATTTTCCTTTTAAACGCCTTCGAGATTGATGTAGAGGTGATACAGCCCACTCAGCGCCGACACCTCTAATCCCAGCGCCCCTTCTTTTCTAGAACTTGTAGACCTGTTCATCACGTTATGAAATCAAGACCACAAGTCACAAAATGCAAAGCAAATGTAGACTGGATAGGACACTAGCTCCTGCACCTAGGAACTTGAGACGGCTTCGAGAGCATTGATACCCACAAGAGAATAGACTGGAGATGGTGCTGCTCGTGATGACGCACAATTCCCGTCGCAGCGCTACGTGTAATATCAACCATGAACAGTACCTGTCCGATTTAAAGAAACACGTTAAAAACTGCAATAACACTACACCAGGGGGGCGTGACACGGAGTCCCTGTCCCCTCGCGACAAGACCGCTGTACCTCTGAAAAATAATGACGTTTTATATAGCGCGAACTGGACCCGAAGGTATCGGGTATCAGAGCGCTTTACATACCACCAGTTGCGTTAAATGTGGGAACATTCAACATTGATTTTCGTTATGCACGGGGAGATTAAGTGATTTGCCCTGAATCACAGGACGTTTTATCGTAATGGCTAGACTCGAACCCGGTTTTCGAGGTCGACCGCCCTTGCCGTTAGGCCAACTCCACTCCCCGTAAAAACACAGGATCCTGCAATGGACGCGTTAGTCCACTGCGCCACGAGCCCCGGCAATGAATATCAGGTCATCGAATAATTGACAAGACGAAAGGGGGCTCTGAAAACTAAAACCGCTTACGTTGTGCCATAAACGCACACTGTAAACGACTTGGCACACCTCCTGCAGGCGGCGCATGAAACCTCTCCCCTAAACGACACCGCGGCCAAGACCCACCATAAGCGTCCCTGCTCGCTCTCCCGCGAGAGACATAGGAAGCTACCGGGTGGAAGAGCCAGCTACCTTGCCCCTAACAATACCCCAATCCCTGTCTCGCACGAAGGGTCGCGACTCTGCACCGACACTGAGGCTGGAGTGGAGCATGGCCGCCCGAGGGCCAAAATGCCTCCCGCGCCCTAGCGAGCCATCGTGCCGCCCATGGCCAATCTACCGAGACCCCCCAGAGCGGGAGGGAAGCGAGGGTAACGGCGCCAAATTCCCCGACCCAGGCGTGCTCTAGCCTCCCTCACCAAACTCGCCCCGCAGCCGACATACACGCTAGCACCGTCCCGCCCCCCCCCCCCCCGCCCGTGGTTCGCCGACCACAGGGCCCTGTCCCTTGGACTGCACAGGGACAGGGCCGGGGCGGGAGGAAGTCACCGGCAAACTCACCAAGTAGAAGTGCTGGAGGTGGAGCGCACGACTATACCGCGACGGCGAGACGATGGAGCAGCGACCTGCGAAAGGCGAACGAGAGGACAAGAGGGCGAGGAGGGGGCGGAGACAGTATAAATACCCCTGTCTCCTCCCCGCCCCCGCCGGAAGCAGCCATCTGCTGGGGTCTCCCCTGGTGCAACCCAGGGACTAGACCTCCCACCCCTGTGCCTTCCTGTGGCACTAAGGCGGCCGCCCTCTTAGGGGGGGGGGGCCGCTGCGCAACCCCCCCCCCCCCCCCCGGTCAGCCTTACATTCTCGCGCTTCCCACACACCCGGCCCAGTGCCGCCCGACACGCCCGGCCCAGTGCCGCCCGACACACCTGGACCAGTGCTGCCGCCCCCCAACACATCTCCGCCCCTCCCATTGATACCCCACACCAAAAAAACTGGGCCTCGATCCACCAGCCCACCCTTGGATATCGGGCCTCTGACAAACAAGCCATCATCTAGTGCCTGCACCTCCTTCAATACTCAACAACCTCCGAAGATGCCAAAGAGCCCCCCAACGTCAAAAGTAACCTTTAATAACCACCTCCGAACTCGTATCCTTCCCCCTACCAGGAATCGAGCTATCATCCCTATGGTGCCAAACCTCTGGTCACGGGTGTCCCTCCATAAGTGCCTGGCAGAGCAGCCCCCCACCAGCCCAGACCCGATGTCCGCCCAATTGTTCATCCCCCGCCCGCCGTTGCCTTGCAGCCGTCTGCAAATCTATGCCACCCTACACAAGGGCAACCTCCCCCGACCCCCTCCGCTCCCTCCCTCCCTCACCTCCTTCCCTCACCTCAAGGCATGTAGCAGCAGCACCTCTCTTCTCCGTAACATTCCCAGGAGAAAGAGGGTGTTCCGACCCGCGCTTCTGCTTAAATACCCCACCACCTCCGCCAAATTCCTTTCTTAAATTTATGGCTGGGCTGAACCCAGTGTCTTAATCTGCTACCCAGCCAGCTAGTACCCTGCCTACGCTCCCCTTAACCCTGCCCTTTTCAGCCCGGGTTCTGTTCCCGGGGGGTGGCCTCCACTAAGGCCCCTGGTCCACCCACAACCCCCCCCTTTGGGGTGGGGGGCCGAACCAAGGGGCATAAAAATACCTGCGTGTGGCATAACCCTCTCTTATTGCATCTCTTGAATGTCACATCCTGTTGAGCACCGTGTTATACTCCCTAAAATACCTGCGTGTGGTACAACCCTCTTTTTTTTGCATCACTTGAATGTCCCATCCAGCTGAGCACCGTTTCTACTTCTTTTATTGAATTAGAGATAACAATCCTCCGTCTTACCCTGCTACACCCATCATTTCCCACTTTCTTTAGTTGTTTGGTTTGAGGAGATTTGTTTTTTTTTTACATTCAGTCGATATCACTCTGGGTGTGGTGAAGGGTATTCCTAATTCTCACTACCCAACGCAACCAGTGATTGACGGCTCCCTTTTTCTCCTCATCTATGAGCCTCCGGTGTAACACCAAAGAGACGGAGGAGCTGGATCCGCCAACATCCGAACCACATCCAAGCTCAACGGAGACGGACCAAGAAGAAGAAAGAGAAGGAACCTCATCCATAACATCTACTACTCCAATCACTGATAATAAAAAACACACTTTTGGAAAATACATTCAGCCTCCGCGTCTGTTTATCCGACCTGCCCTCCCACAGTAACTGAACTCCCAGGAGGTGGTAATCCTTGTGATCGATCATGCCTTGGTCTGTTGCAGGATTTTCAGAACATACGTCTGAAGTGCAAGTTTCTCCTCATCCAGCCCATTTTATGGAGGATTTTGCTGCTGGCTGGTTGATTGGCAAAATGCTAGAGACTTTGTGGAAGAAAAGATTCCTAAGAAAGGTTTTCGGACCTGCCTACTTAAAAGAAGAAAGCAAAAATCAAAGGAAATGATGGACGGAGTGTTGAACATTGCAAGCACTCACCCCCAGTCAACTGATCTGGGTTTAATCCATCACCGTTCTTTAGCCCACTCCGCCACCCGAGTGCAGACATGGCCATATGCAAATCAGTCTGGCCCTGTGCCTCATGGGAACAGTCCAGCCCGAACTGCCAAGCCATGTCTTCCCTGGACCGGAAACAAGCTTCCTAGGACCGGTTTCTGGCATTTCAGCCGTCTTCAGCCAGGCTTGCTTGAATCCAGTGGCAAAGTGAGCAAGGGACTCACGTCTGAGCATGCCCTGCCAACTTATGCAAAACGATCCGACAATCCATGCGCCCATTCAAAGCCAGTCACCTGCGCACCCAGGCGGCCAAAGACTCAACCGCCAGCGCAAACAAGTAAGGAGAAAGCGGGCAGCCCTGACGGGTGCCCCGTCCAAGAGAAAAGGTGGAGGAGGTAGAGCCAGCGACACGTACCGACGCAGTAAGATCAGTGTAGAGAAGGGACAAGTAGGACAAAAAGCTCGGTCCAAGATTCAATCTGTGCAGCAACAAGAATAAATACACTCAACTAAGGGAATCAAACGCCCTGTCCATATCTGCCAGCAGGAGCGCCGCCCGTTCACTGAGACTCCGAATGGTTGCAACAGCTACCTGCGCCTGTCGAATATTATGTCTGGACGCCCTCTGGGGCATAAACCCGGCTTGGTCTGGGTGTACCAAAGTAGTAATGTGGGACCGCAAACGGTTGGCCAGTGCCTTGGCCAATATTTTAGCTTCGACGTTCAGGAGAGAAATGGGACGATATGCGGCATGCTGGTCTGGGGGTCTGCCAGGTTTATGGAACACCATTACCTCCGCGTGTCGCCAATCACGGGGAAGACAACCCTGATCACTGGACTCCTCCACCACCCTAAGGTAATGGGGTCCAAGCTGCAGATAGTATTTCTTAAAAAATTCACAAGGAAACCCGTTAGGCCCCGGAGCCTTACCCGAGTTAAGGTCTCCTAGGGCTGCACCCAATTCCTCCTCCGTGAGCGGGAGATCCAGCTCCGCACTCGCCTCATCAGACAGAGCCAGTGGCGGTCGGTTGTCCAAAAAACGGCCTATCACATCTTCATGGAGGCATTCTTTGGGGGCATACAGCTCCGCAAAATATGCAGAGAAGCTTTCAACAATGGCAGAGGAGTCCGTAAGAGGCACTCCATTTGGGCCCACTATACCGGGGAGGGGCTGACACAACCGATGGAGCATCTTGCTAGATTTATCTCCTCATTGGTACACCGTACTGCGCATTGCCAGCCAAGTAAGGCGGACCTCATCCATAAGAAGAGCTGCATAGTTCTGTTGCGCCAGCAGCAACTGATGCCAGACTTGGTTACCCTAGGCACCCCTACTGCGATGATCAAAATCTGCAAAATTAGCCTCTGCTTGTAGCAGAGCCTCCATCCGAATCCTGTGAGCTGCCGCGCAAAAAGATATATCAACACCCCGTAAAGTGGGCTTCAATGCCTCCCACAGAGGTTCAGCTTCAGAAACCGAACCCACATTGAGCGTCCAGAATTGGTCGCGAGCGCTCTCCATGCACTCCCTGTAGTCTGGCTTCTGGAGCTTCCACATTGAGAGGCTCCAGTGGAAGGGCTGTTTCACCCAGCCCATCTGTACCGTAATAGTGATCGGCCGAATGATCAGAGAGACCCCTCGGAAGGATATCCGCTTCCACCACCCTACCAGCAGCCGTCCGGGGGACAAACAAATAGTCGAGGCGAGAGTAGGAATCGTGAACCGCGGAAAGATATGTGTATCCCTGGACATTACCATGTAGCCAGCGCCAGGGGTCCACCCAAACGAGCCCAGACACTAACGAGGAAAGTTTCGTGACTTGGCGAGCAGCTACACCCCCCCCCCCCCCCCCCCCCCTCCGGGTCTCCAACGATCCCAGGACACCACCATCACGTCATTCCAGTCTCACCCAACCACTGACAGGCCATCAGGCATATCTGCCCATAATGACATAAGCCGCTCTACTAGGCCCCAGGAAAGTGGAGGAGGGGCATAGACACATCCCAGCACCACTGATTCCTCCCTGACCATGCCCTGTAGGAACAAGTATCGCCCCTGAGTGTCCGCCCACGTCTTAACATGTGTGTATGGAACTCGGCGGTGAATCAAGATTGCCACCCCTTGGGACCCCTGCACAAACCCTTAGTGGAACAACTGAGTGTAGCCATACCTCTGGAGGCAGAGCACCTTCAAACCCATAAGATGTGTTTCCTGTAACATAAGTATGTCGGCCTTGGCCCTCTTAGCCTGCTGGAGAATGGCCCCTCGCTTGATTTTATCTAGTAGCCCCTGACATTCCAGCTTACTATTCTGAGAGTCCCAGGAGGTACCCAGGCGTCATTAGGTGGGTCGGCCATGGAAGACCCTGATAGGAGAGACTGGTGCGAAAGAAAGCATGTCGTGCGTGCATAAAGGCCTAACAGTACTGTAGCTAAGTGCGACTTGATAACAAGAACACAACAACCCCCCCCCCCTCACCCTATACTTCAAGAACGATGAAGCATCTGTTGCGGCGGGTGCACTCCACAGACCCCAACGGGGAGTCTCAGCCCACCTCGACCAATGGACTTCCAACTTACAGCCCAATGTCAGCGGGCACTCTCTCTGTCAGAAGATCCAACAGAGAAGCCGGCCCTCACTTGGACTCCTCCGATCAAGGCAACAAAGTCAAAGGTACACAGGACTGCGATCTTCCCTTCCAATCAGGAGGCCGATGTGGTCTGTCGGGAGGCCAAACCGACCCGGGAGGATGCACTGCAGGAGTGGGATTGACGACTGGATCTGGAGTGTCTGCGATCTTTAAGCTTCGATTGAGGCTGTTTTCGAGCTGCCTCGCTGGATGAGGAGTCCGATTCCCGCCGAGGCGGTGTGTGGGGACGCAACCGGACTGTCTCATCGGTCCATTGAAATACTTCCTCCGGCGAGTCGAGGGAAAGGGTGTGGGATCGGTACACCACTCGCAACCAGGCTGGATACAGCAGAGCATATGGGAGTTTAAGATCACAGAGACGAGCCTTGGCCGCCAGAAAGGACTGTCGCCGCTGCTGGACCAGCTTCGTGTAGTTGGGAAAAATCAATATGCGTGCATTATCAAAGAGCAGAGGTTCCTAGGCCCTGGCCTATTTAAGGATGACATCAGGGTCATGATAGTTCAGCAGTTTTGCAATGACTGGCCTCGGGCGGGTTCCAGGCGGAGGTTTCTGCATAAGGGCCCTATGAGCACGCTCAATCATGAAACAGCGGGACAGGGACTCCGGGGGAGCAAGCTCTCCAACCACCGAGTAAGAAACTGCTCCATATCCCCCCATCACACCCCTCCGAGAAGCCGAAAAAGCAGAGGTTGTTACGCCTGGCCACTCCCTCTGCATACTCCACGCGTGTCGCAAGGCCCCTCTGGGTTGTCTCAAGGATGGCCACCCGCTTCTGTAGAGTGGCAACTTTGTTCTCCACTCCAGAGATCCGCGTTTCGGTCTCCATGATGCGGGCCACAGCTTTCCGCAGGTCCTGTCGGAGGTGCATGACATCAGAGCCGACCGCCCCAATTTTAGCATCAAGGACATCTCTGGATTGCGTAATGGCGGCCAGGAGCGCAGCATTGTCTGGTACGTCTGGTGCAGTCCCCTGTGTACCTCCAGGCGCTGCAGCAGCGGCCCCAGGACCTGTATATTTATCGAATGTGCTCTGTTTGGCCGAGCCCCCACTTGTCTTGTCCCTCGTCATGGTGTCTACGAAGCCCTCCTGTTCCTATGCCACCTGGCGCCGGCTTCTCTAGCCACTGCTTCAGAGGACGACAGGCCCCTCCGCTTAAGGGAAGGAAAGGCACACTCCTGCGCACGCCACGGGCCAATTCAACGCCCTAGGAGAGAGGATGAGCAAGGCGGGTAGAGGCCACAGGGCTGCAGGTCCGTGGCCCACGCGACCCGATCCGGCTGCCGATCGTACGGACACTTGCAGGCGAAGGGAAAGGAGCAACGAAAGGAGGGGGCCCCCGGGGACGACCAATATCAAGCAGATGGGAATCAAGGGTAACCGCCCACTGCCAAGGGGCCACACTGCTGCATCAAAGCCCCCTCCACTGTCTCCGAGATAATTGTGGCTCCAGCCAACAGGGTTCTCAGTCTAGGAGCCAGGGGGTCATCGACACTCTCCCCAGGGCCCCTCCTACCTCCAGGCTAAGCGGTAATGATCAATGACCGCCGAGGGCTCCAGCAGTCCCACAAGCCGCCTTTACCACTGTCGACTCGCGGGACCCGATATGGCCGCCGGAGCGAGTTCCCAGGTCAAACAGGATTACTTTAGAAGCAATCCCAGAGTCATTGGATGATCATCCAACTACTCTAGAAGTCATTTTCACATCATCAGACATCATCAAGCTCTTGAAGTCATCAGCAGAGTTTAGAAACTTGAGCTCGATGACTTGTGGATGACTTGAAAATGAGCATCTGATGACTTCACAAGGTGTGACTATTCCTGATGACTTCAGGAGGATTTAAGAATGAGTATGCGATGACTTCACAAGGTGTGACTATTCCTGATGACTTCGGGAAGATTTAAGAATGAGTATGCAATGACTTCACAAGGTGTGACTATTCCTGATGACTTTAGGAGGATTTAAGAATGAGTATGTGATTACTTCACAAGATCCAATTGTGCTTGATGATTTGAAAATAAACATCCAAATCTCCACAAGCATCATTTCTTCTTAACATGATGAAATTGCTCCTTATGTTTTGAGAATGATTATACTTCTAGTGCAAGAGGTAAACACCCATTACAACTAATCTTTTACCACTACTACCATCACCCCGCCTACCATCACAATGCAACTACCATTACTCGGCAATGCCATTACAACGCATGGCATTACAATGCATATGCATTTACCACACATGCTTTTACAACGAAATTTGTTGTAAATGCATGAATGGTAGAAGCATATGTGATTTATATGTAAGTATAAGGTATGTATAGGGTTTGGGTTTTGGAGTGTAGGGTTATATGTTTTGGGGTTCAGGGGTAATTTTAGGGTTAAGGCGTTTGGGGTGCTGGGGTATTTATAGGGTTCAGGGTGGGTTTAGGTTTTGGGGTGTCTGGGTATTTTTAGGGTTAAGGGCATGTCCGGGTTTTGGGATACTGGGATATTTTTAGGGTTCAGGTTGGGTTTAGGTTTTAGGTGCAGGGGTATTTTTAAGTGGCATGGTGGGTTAGGGTTTTGAGGTGTAGGGGAATTTTTAGGGTTCAGGGTGTGTTTGGGTTTAGAGGTGCTGGGGGATTTTTAGGGTTTAGGGTGGGTTTAGGTTTTGGGGTGCAGGTTTATTTTTAGTTGTCAGGGGTAGTTTTAGGGTTAAGGACATGTTTGGGTTTTGGGGTGCCCAGGGTATTTTTGGGGTTCAGGGTGGGTTTAGGTTTTGGGGTGCAGGGATATTTTTAGGGTTCAGGGTCGTTGTAGGTTTTGGGGTGCAAGTTTATTTTTAGCGGTCATGGCTAATTTTAGGGTTAAGGGTATGTTTGGGTTTTGGGGTGCTGGGGTATTTTTAGGGTTCAGGGTGGGTTTAGTTTTTGGGGTGCAGGGGTATGTTTAAGGTTTAGGTTTTGGGGTGCAGGTTTATTTTTAGTGGTCCGGGGTAGTTTTAGGGTTGACATGTTTGGGTTTTGGGGTGCCCAGGGTATTTTTGGGGTTCAGGGTGGGTTTAGGTTTTGGGGTGCAGGGGTATTTTTAGGGTTCAGGGTCATTTTAGGTTTTGGGGTGCAGGTTTATTTTTTGGGGTTATGGGTAATTTTAGGGTTAAGGGTATGTTTGGGGTTTGGGGTGCTGGGGTATTTTTAGGGTTCAAGGTGGGTTTAGTTTTTGGGGTGCTGGGGTATTTTTAAGTGGCATGGTGGGTTAGGGTTTTGGGGTGTAGGGGAATTTTTAGGGTTCAGGGTGTGTTTGGGTTTAGAGGTGCTGGGGGATTTGTAGGGTTCAGGGTGGCTTTAGTTTTGGGGTGTAGTAGAAATTTTAGGAATGAGGGTGTGTTTTGTTTTGGGGTGCTCAGGGTAATTTTAGTGTGATTATAAAAACAAAGCCATAAGAGATTTACTACTACATTTGTCTTTGATGCCAATTTGTTTGGTCGGCGTTTTAAACATTTAGATTTTCAATGCTTGTTTGTCGGTGCAAGTAGCTGTGCTACAATCAGTGTAGTAAAGAGTTTGATTGATGTTTTATTATGTTTTCCGGTTTACTGAATTGTTATAATGGGCCATTTGGGATGCAGGTGGCATATATACCTTACACCAGCACCTCTGCAATATACAATATTATTTACCACGTTTCCTTTAATACCAACTGATGGTTCTTGTTTGACATCGCGCTGAAAGCGCTTGCAGTTTTTTTTTCAGTTTTTTCTTCCAAAGCACAGCTTCTATTCAGGCATTCATTAAAATATTTGCCTTGATTCCTCCTGTTTTGCGCGAGACATTTGCCCTTTTCTGATGCATTGCAACCACGTCTGATATAACTATTGGACTAATCAGCACTACTTGGTGATTTGAAACTCCTGTCAGGCACCATTATGCTCCCTGGAAATGGATTGAGTGTACGGCTAATGCTGTCATCTCATCCCTATTCAGTCTGAGGTGCGTTGAATGCGGATTTGAAAGGGGCTTCTCAACTTGCTAAGGGACATCATGTCGCGGCTAGCTGGCGTTTTCTCCCTGTTCTGAGATCGGTGTTGGTCTTTACAAGAATGCCATGGTGACTTTCTAAACGATGCTTTGCAGAGCTAACACTGTTTGAACTCGTCGTATTCTTGTTTTGTATCACGCCCCCTCCCCGCATTTGCTGCAGGTTCTCCATTTCCTTCATTTTCTGACGACTTTATCATATCAAATGCTAAAGAAAGCGATGCGTCGAAGGGAGCTTGCGGTATAGCACCCTGAAAGTGGGGTTGTGAATGATGAGATTTTAATGGTATTGCTATTCACACAGCAATTGGTGACAATGCGCAGCTTGGACCAATCGTGGCCAGTTCCTTCAGCTATTGCTCCCGGCTTCCATCTGCAGAGGCTGTATAACTTCTCTCTTCAGAGCTACGAAACGCAACTTCAGCCAGCCAGGCGGTGCTCCGCGCTCATGCTCAGGCGCGAGCCTGCTTCAAAACAAGCACTGCTGGCAAACTGCGCAGCACATGCGAGCTGTGTTGCGTGTTTAGGCAGCTTTAGAGGGAAATGGATTTGGAAGTCTTGAAGAAGGGGCTTCAATACAAGGAAGAGCCCGTGCTTCATTTTGTTATTTATTTTCTCGGCCGGATTCGCGCATATGGTACGGTGCACATTACAAGGAGAAAAACGTGACGACGTGCAATTTACAAGATAAAATACTGAAATACATGACAGGCACTCAAACGTAAATAAAAAAAATTCAGAATCTCCTTTTTACTGCATAATGAACACCATTTACATATTACTGCATTTTCAACTCTGCAATTAAACCTACAGTGCATGCATTAGCGGAGACTTCAATGCTAGAAGGCCTGGGTGCTATGCCAATAACTCTAACACAAACAAATGCGAGACCGATTGCATTTTCAATATAGCGCAACTCATCCCAATGTAGAGTGTTAGAGCGCTTAACATAACATACACATTATCCATGAAAAAGAAATCAAGGAAGTGTGCAAATCAATGTAATATACATATCAGAGCACTATTGCTTAATTAAGTGGTACATTTATGCTCACAACATTGTATAAAATGCACACCATGTATGTTGCGATATCATGGGTAACAAACCAGAAGAGGGTAGCAACAAAATAGAGGTTCAACAATCCCACCCCCGAGAACAATGGGTGAGTTCTTTACAAAAACACCTAATAATTAGAAAACACTACTAAAATTCAACAACTGGGCCCCAAACACATAAGTATGAAGTTAGTGTATAGCACAGTCAGTTATGTTCTTGTTTTCAATTATTTAATCACACTAAGTATGTAGCTATACATAGGAGCTTGGTGACTTGCGACCTTTCAAAAACATCACACATCAAATGTCACTGCTCGCTCTAGTACTAATGTTTAGCTATGCCCCACTTGGCATCCCTGTCTGAGGCAACAGATGCTGCTTTGTGTCACGGAGGACCCATTAATCGCTCCGGCTTTCCAGAAGTCAGTAGAGTCTGAGTCGCTGACTGTTTTACATTAACCTTGGCCTTTCTTTGATAAAGAAGGAATGCAAAAATGTTTTTTCGTTTTGTTTATGCTTAAAATTCAATGAACATGCCATGAAACCTGTGATTGTTACGCGCTAAAAGAATACTTGGCTGCATTAGCACAGAGGATATACTTAAGTCACTTAAAATGTATACTAAGAAACGGCGAAAACAACGGATAAATACAATACTCCGCATAGAATATTTTTTAATTCAAATTCAGCTTTGCAAAACAAAGGGAATAATTCACTATTTCTGCACTACTTGCAGCTACATTGTGGCCACACCTGAATGCAGGTTAGTTGCAAATAAAAACAATTGGTCTTGAGCGATTTGCTCAGAATCACAGGATTCTGAGCCTCCCGCGGAGACTCGGACACTGTCCCCAGCTTCAAAGTCGGCCGCTGTCTTTTCATTCCTTAATTGCTTGCATCACGTTTCCCCAGCCCCTCCTGCCTCGGAGCAGCACTACAGGCTACCTTTGGGCTCGTTTTGGTAGGATCCAGGCCTACCATGCCGCAGCCGTCCCTGGTTGGAACGGAAGCGGAAGCTGAGTTGTACAGTACTACTCTGTGTCCGACCGAGTGAGGAGACCGGGTTATGTGCACACGGATCGGGCTGCACCGGGAAAGAAGCAAAGTGCTCCATTTCTTAGGTATTTTTTTCGTGGGGCTGAGGGTGCAGGTGAGAAGATGTGGAAGTGAGGTGGGTGTGATTTCCCACCACTTTGGAGTACTCTGCCGCGCTTTTGTTTGAAAGGCGGGAACCCGCCTTTTTTTAAGATGCGGCGCTGTAATGCAGTGCTTTATGCATACATGCCAACATTTCAGAAGAGCAAAGTGGGAGATTCTTTACAAAAAATCGAGAGAATGGGGCCTTGGATCGGGTTACTATCATGGATGGGCTTTGGAAGTGAGCTGCTGCAGGATCGGACATTTGAAACGCAAATGTACGTTTTTTTCTTACCTTTCAGAAGCATGGAGCGCAATGGCAGGCAGAGAGAGGGTGATGCAAGTGTTCTGCACTCACTGGCCTGGCAGGTTGCTGGCAGTGCATATACCAACCCCCCTCCCCCCGTGTGGCAGCCCAGGCACCCACACAGTCACCCTCGAGTACTTCACATATCTTTAAAAGATAATTCGCTTGTTAATGGGGCTTTGTTGGTTTTTCACCCCTTCTAGAGCCCCTGCATCGCTACTCTGACTATTGCTGGAAGAATTAGCACGTTACACAATACCACGCCATGTCTGCAGAAAACCCCGAGGACTCGGGTTTTTGCTTGCAGAATCGGGGGGGGGGGGGGGGGGGCTGGAGACTAGCCTTGAAATCGGTAGTCTCCCGCCTGAATCGGGAGGGTTGGCATGTCTGGTATGTGAGTGAGCTGGAGGTAGGATTCCGCTTCTCACTTAACTTTACCAAATGTTGGGGCTTTTCTTAGAGATGGGTATTGGATCCCATAATTTGTAGACATTTGGGACGCTGCAGGTAACTTCCTAT
This sequence comes from Triturus cristatus, assembly GCF_964204655.1. NCBI lineage: Eukaryota > Metazoa > Chordata > Amphibia > Caudata > Salamandridae > Triturus > Triturus cristatus. Next base: position 1,197,777,640 of record NC_140579.1, on the reverse strand, counting down.
TGAGGCAGTGTGTGTGAGTTCCCTTTGCAACATCGGTGCTTCAGGCTCAGATCAATTACATGCTCTATTAATAAAAATCATGTGTGGTGGCGATTGAAGTTGGGATTTTTTTTCGCCATACCCAGTCTTCGGTATGGCCTCACAGTTACACCTGCACACTTTGAAACTGGGGGCCCGGGTTCCAGTCCTAGCGTGGGATCCCCATCCCGTGATTCTGGGCATAACACTTAATAGCTGGGCATTATGTAGGAAAGTTGCGATGATATGATGAGCTGTTTTAGTTGCCTAGTGAAAACCTAGCTGTTCATGGCTACATTTTATTCATTTGACTAATTTTTTTCATTTTCTGCCTGCCCCATGCGTGCAGTATCAGTATCACCGAGTAGGCCTCCGAGCTTTCATGACAAGAAGCAGATGTCTTCAGAGAATTCTTTTCAAAGGGGCTTTCTGGGATTTTAGCAGGCAATGGTTCCCAACATAAAAACTTTGCAAACCATGTCAAGAGCATTAATCTAGAAGTAACCTCCCCATTCCACAGCCATTCATCTGTCATTTTATTGTATTTGACCTTATTGGTTAATTGTTTCGGGGGAAAACGTCACCAGGAAAGGAAAAATAGGCAGAGAGAATAATAATAATAAATATAATTCTCTCTGCCTATTTTCCTTTCCTGGTGACATTTTCATAGGTTTTCACTGAGCCAATTAACTAATAAAGTAAAACTTATTCATGGCAGAAAACCCTGTCACGTTGAATAAATCACTATTGTGTGTCTGGGCAGCAGAGCTATCCATATGGTGAAGCCCAGCAATGATACAGGCCTGTCCTCCCTAAACTTCATATATTTTATTTCTAGACATATATATTATAGAGCGGAGGCATACATCCTTTTCCTGTCACCTGCACTATGTTCTTTTCTTCCTTCAAATTTCACCAAGCTCCTTTTATATTATCCAGTCTTTCTCAACTCTCCCCTCACAAAGGGGCATATTATCAAGGTCCGGCGTTAAAATTATCACCGCTTTAGCGACAGAAAACTGGCGCTAAAGCGGCGATAATGGGCTTGATAATATGCCGCAGAGCATTCCAGTAGAAGCCCATGTTGACACCAGAACATGGGCTTCTATGGGAATTCTCGACGGCATATTATGAAGCCCATTATCGCCGCTTTAGCGGCAGTTTTCTGCTGATAAAGCGGCGATAATTTTAACGCCGGACCTTGATAATATGCCCTACCTACTTTTCACCTTTCTTTATTTCTTGCCCACTTTCTTTTCTAACCTTTTTCACGCTTCCTTTTCCAGATCTCCTTTTTCCCTTACATGCCTTTACCACTTTTAATTATCAGCCTCCTTTCTCGCACTCCAGTTTCTGCTATTACCAGTTCTCTTCACTCTTCTCGTTCCTTTCTGTACCCTATCCGTCTTTACCACTCCGATATCTCTTCCTTTCTTCCTCTCCCTTTTATCTGTGTTTAGGTCGAGCCTATGCAGCGCATGCGCTGCTGCGAGGCATGCAGTATTGGAGTATGGCTTTAAGGTCCTGCCCACTCTCCGCACATATTTTTAATTGGCTTGTGTCAATGTCCTTCATAAATGCTGCCTTCCGAGTCATTATTAGGCTTGTTAGTCCCTTCTTGATTTCGCCTTGTCTGCATTTGTTACCGTCCATAACAATTGGACCTTTTACTTGTCTCGTTACACGGTCTGCTTTATCTTGGCTGTGAGCACGATTTTGTTTAATGATTTGCCCCTACACCACATCACATCACGCCGTCCGCTTTTATTTTAGCTGCGCAGTCTGCTTCAAGTATAGCAGTCGTGCTTACTTTTTTTGTTTGTACGCTTTTATATTTACAAATGCACGCCGCCTTTATATTTACTAAAAGCGCTCGCTGCAGCGACACACTTTAACTTTTGGTGTGAAAACCTTTTTTAAAAAGCTTACTGCTGACATTGAATTTAAGTTTTATACAATACTCAGCACCGCGCTTTATGTTTAACATAGCAGCCGCGCAGCTTTCTTTTATGCTGCGAGGCTGAAATAACTCGCCTTTTAAAACATTATTTGCTTTATACTATGGAGATACCTTTTACATTTTTGTGCAGTACTGGTATCACCCAGAACCGTTTGCTCATCAAGATTCAGCTGCCCAGCCCTCACCCAGCATTTTAAGGAGGGAAGGGGGTCACATGGTCCCCGCCCCGGGACCACATTCCCCCAGGCCCTGACCTTTATTTTTGTATTTGTTATTTTTACATAGGAGGTGGGACACGCAGCCCCCCTCAAGGGGCTGATTTTTGCCTCCGGGAAACCATTGCCCGGGGCCTGGCTTCTAGACTGGGTGCCCTAGTCCCACCCAAGGCAACCATGGGGATCAACGGGGAGCCTTGGGGTGGCGGTCCCAGGGCTATTTAAGGCTCCAGGAGGGGGGTGTCATTTCTTCTTTTACTGTCAGTAAGTGGGAGGGTGGGCGGAGGGAAAACAGGGCTGTCTGTTTAGTAGTAATATGTAGCAGTATTCTGCGTTTTTATCGGGGTCCTTAGAGCTTTTGGCCCCAGTGTCACTGCACCTGCTGCACCATTCAAATCAAGCCCCTTTTATCTGCAATGTACCTGCCTTTATAGTAGTAAAATATTGCAATATTAAGTCATGACCTTGTTGTCTGCTAGGCGAGTGCACTTGTGACTGCCTGTTTTGTAGTAAAATATAGCAATATTAGGTGTTTAGCATGGTCCCTAGAGCTATTGGTTCTGGTGCTGCTGCACCTGCTGCACCATTCAAATGATGACCCTATTGCGTGCTTGATAAATGTATTTGTAACTGCCTTGTTTAGTAGTAACATTTAGCAGTGATCTGGGTTTGGTGGGGTCCCTACACGTTTTGGCCCTGGTGCCATTGCACCTGCTGCTCCTTTAAAATAAAGTCCCTGATAACTGCAAGGTAATTTCAATTTTGACTGCTTGTTTAGTAGTCAAAATAGCAATATTGGGTGTTTAGAGGAGTTATGACAACTTTTGGGACCGGTGCCACTGCACCTGCTGCACCATTCAAATCATTACCCTGTTGTCTTCAAGGTAACTGCACTTGTGGCTGCCTGTTTAGTAGTAAAATATAGCATAGCTCTTGTATATTTAACTTTATTTTTAATGTGCAATGTTTATTACAACATTTAGAATTTGATCACAATGACCAAACAGATTATGTTGAAAAAATTGAAAAGGTATTTGCTCAGGATCACACAATTTGTTCAATAATGCTTAGGTCATTATGGTACCAGTAGTTACTGGTTGTGTTTTTATATTTGAGTTTACTTACGTGTTCTGATGGTTCTGACCGTGGCCCTATTGGCCTGGTCCTGTATATAATCTCCTGTGAATATTGCCTAGTGCCAGTTGGCACAGTGTAAATGTGTGATTATGTTTCTAATGTGTTTTATGATAATACAAAGGCCATTTTTGATATAACCTTGTGTGGAGTTGCTTTTGTAGGCGTCTCTCTCCCAGTTGTCTCCTGCAGTCTACCCAAAGGACTCGCGTTCACTTCTCTCAGGAGTACTAATCGGGGAACTGCTGCTGTCTACGTGAGGGGAAAAGCAAGGCAGCCTGGAGCACCATTTGGCATCGTGACAGCAGTAAAAGGTAATCTAGAAAAACATTTAAGGCTCTGTGAGTGCCTGAGGGAGTAGTGTTGCTCCCATTGCCAACACTGGTGATATGCTGATCCTCACATAATGGTTTTCCTTGGCAACTAGGCAACCATTGCATGATGCCCAACCATTGGAAAACTTTGGCCCAGTCATAAAGAGGGTCATTCTTGGCCATATGTGAGCACGCATGATATGTTGGCTACCTCTGGTATTATTTTTATTCTTGAAGGCAGCATAAGTTGAACCCAAGGTAGTTTACTCCCTGTTTGCACAGGCTACATCTAGTGGCTTACAGACTCTGGTAACTGGGAAACCACTCTTTACCTTTGTACATCTGTAATTTATCCTGAATGTTAGAGGAGCAGTGATTTAAGGCACAATGCTGTCAAACTGTGGTCAATGTGTGGCGGAGATTAAAACCTAAAATTCGCCGTCTCTTGAGGATAAAAAGCCGTTTTTTTACAATAATATTGAAACTCTGGGACTGTTCTGAATCTAATTTTCCCCTTCACTCTTACAGTTGAGAAAGGGATATTTTCTTTCTTCACCTTCCATCTGATCAATGGCCTAAGTTCAAATGTGAACCAGAAGCATCAGCAAAGCAGTGTTAAAACCTCTCATAAGGCGCCCTTTATGGTGGAGGGGAATCCAGTGTTTTATTAAGGCAGCTAATCTAAAAGAAAATCTAAAGTAACTCAATTGTAGAAAGTGTACTAATATAGTCTTTTGTTATCTTTTCAGAATGTTATGAAATCTTAGTGCAAGCTGGCTTCCTCTCAACAACCAAAGTACGAGAAGGGCTCTTGTCGTAAGGATCTGCAATTGCAAAAGAGGACAAAATACTCTGAATCTGGCAACACACAATAGAGCTGCTTCTTTTGTTGACTTTTTAAAATTCACTTTCCTTACTTTTAATGTTATCCTGAACAGTATACTATCTCTCTTTGAGGTCATGTACATGCTTTGGCGAAATAAAAGCACACAGTGAGAAGTAATTTCAGATCCATTTATTTCAACCAATTCTTTGTTCTGTGTATTGCCACAGGTCACCATATCAAAACTTAGAGTGACGTTGTTTAGCTGAAATGAAGACCTGTCACAATTAGTATGGGGAAAGGCCATACGTTGCAAGGCTGCTACTCAATGCAAATGGTTTTCTTGCCAACACTCCTCACAAATTCATTTTATATCATTGTCCTTGGTTAAAGAAGGATCCTGTTTTAAACCCATACAGTTTTCTTTTTTAAAGGGACACCATGTTACACCCAAGTATTTTATTTCAAATTTGTTTTTAAATTAGACTTGAGTAATCCAGGATGAAGGAAAGGACATTTGGAAAGTCTGTATTTAAACATTTAGGAGTGATATACAAGCATCGAGAACATTTTATTAACCCCTTCAGCGCGGCGCTGATTTCCACGCCACGCTGAAGGTTCCGTGCGCGGGCGGGGCCATGACGGAACGGTTCCGTCATGCGCACAGCGCAACCGACGTGCATGACGGAACCGTTCCGTCATGCGTGTCAAAGGGGTTAAACCATTCTGAAGTAATGCCCATTTGCAATAGCCAAGAGTGCCCATCCAGTGGATACTCTTGGATGTTACGAATTGGGATTACTTCTAAATAATTCCACGGAGTACTCTTGGTTGTTAGGCAGTGATGCCCGTAGTATTTTCCCAATACCCTTGTGTACATTAACTCCAATTCGAAGTTGTCATAAAATCATACTACAGTAATGCATAATAATTCTGAAGATGTTAGCAAATCATCCAGTGGTTGTAAACAGTAACCATGAGGTTGTCCTGAAATCATCCGGTAGTATTTCAAACTCATCCTGCACTTGTCAGTTAGTATTCCTTGAGAAGTACAAGATCATCACGCGTTTTTAATTGAAGTAATCATGACACCATCCTGGAGTAATTCACGCTCATCCTGCAGTTGTCAATTAGTATTCTTGGAGTTGTAAAGGATCATCACGCATTTCTAATTGAAGTAATCAGGACACCATCCTGGAGTAATTCACACTCATCCTGCAGTTGTCAATTAGTATTCTTGGAGTTGTAAAGGATCATCACGCATTTTTAATTGAAGTAATCGGGACACCATCCTGGAGTAATTCACACTCATCCTGCAGTTGTCAATTAGTATTCTTGGAGTTGTAAAGGATCATCACGCATTTTTAATTGAAGTAATCAGGACACCATCCTGGAGTAGTTTTTGTGATTACAGTAAGAGTCATCTCATTTAAATATTTCTCCCTGTGGGCAGACTTCAGGATGGCTTGGGATGACTTCCCCAGATAATTACAGGAATAGCCTGGCTGAAGTCATCGGATGACCCTAGAATGAGTCCAGGATGATCTTCCTTTTTGACTTGGGTTCGCAGCGCCGCCAACGTAAATCAAGGCAGAGGGCGGCTCTCCAGGTGTCCGATGGCTCAGGGGGCACGGACTCAACGCGGGCCCCAGGGCAGTATGGTGGCTGCCGGACATGGTCTGCAGCACCACTACTCCCCAACACCCCCCCTGTGGCCCGACAAGACCGCCAACAGTGTAGCTCGTTGTCCCTCCGTGGCCCGATGTGACCGCCGGCAGCGCTGCCACTACCCAAGCGGGAGTGTGGAGGGAGGCGTACATGCACAAGACTCCTGCGGCTAGATTCAGGAAGCCGCCACCGCCCGTCACTCCCACCTTACCAGCAGCCTCTGCGTGCACTCGGCCTCCAGCCCAGCGGGGCCCCGGGGACACCAGGCACCTCGCGCTCCGTTCACCGTCCGTCGCACCCGGCTATGGCGCTGTGTTGTTTCTCCTGGCCGCACCCCGGGCCGCTGCCACCGCGGCCCGCCACACGGAGATACAGCACCGAATCGGGGCACAGAACACAGCCCTCTCTCACGCCCCACCAGGAACACGATCTGGACGTAGGAGAAGGATCCGAGGACAGGATAACTGGAGGATAAATGTTCAGGCTGGACGGAGCTCGCCTAGCACACGTCCGCCATCACGGCTTGCCAGGCCACGCCCCCTCGACAAGAACCTTTTATTAAGACCTGCAAGCTCAGGCATATCTACAGGATGCTGAACCATATCTTGACACAGACCACTTTAGAGATATGTATTATTTTAAAAGGTACACAGATGTGTTCCTATAGATTTCAGATTCTAATAGGATGGTGTTTAATTGTTATCAGTGTGAACAATGATCTACTCCGAGCTGGAATAGTTCACCTGAAGTTCCAGCTAAACTCTTCTACTGTAAAGCAATAACTCTTTTTTTGGGGGGGAAGTTTTATAAAGCGCATTACATAGCACCAGTTTCGTTACACAAGGACACATTCCTTTTTTCTTAGGCACAGGGAGATTAAGTGATTTGCCCAGAATCACAGGATGTTGAGCGTCATGGCCGAGACTCCAACCCGGTTCCCCAGCTTCAACGTCGACCGCTCTAGCAGCAAGGCTACATCCTCTCCCCAGTTGAGCCCATATTCCTATTGTTAAAGCCAAAAGTATTAAAAGCTGATGTGTACTTTCTTTCTTGAAAGCCTGTATTCAATCTGGTTTGGGGGGTAGAATGCTACTGCTTCAGTACAGTGTGTAAGGGACACAAGTATTGCATATCCAAATGATATGTAGTTATAACTGTATGCTTCACCACAGAGGATTTGTGTTTCCAAAGGTTACAACACAATAGACAAGCTGTTTTGCCTCGCTCAGGTATCACACAATGTCTGATTGCTAGGCAATCATGATACAGCCATTCTGGCCGAAACTGTCACAATCTTGTCAGGACAGTAATGTGTTATCATAGGCAAAAGTAAGATAAACACTAGCTCAGAACAAGCCATGCTCCCTAGACCTTGCAACATCCACAGAACCTACAACTAGGCCTGTGATAGCCAAACTCAGGTCTTCTCATTCAATCACAATCACAGGGACCTAGGCACCACATGGCACTCACTTGCCATTGCCTCACCTTCGCAACCCTTGACTCTAACTGTAGTTATTTCTTAGCGCATACTTCGACAGACTCCATGGTAATATCTCCAATTTTGCAGTATTCAAGAATCAATGTAACTTACACATTCTCTGCTTCCCGCTGCATTCTTGGATGATTTTTTTATGGCTGTACTTGTCCTCTCCTATTTGGGAGGGAATACTGCCATTTTGTCCATGCCTTTGGTGGAGAAGAATTATCCTTTATTATATAATTTCACAGCCTTTAAAGAAGCCATGAAAAAGTTATTCCTCAATCATACATACATGCAAGCTCTAGATAAGTAGTTACTCAGCCTGAAGCAGGGTAAACAGAACCTGTTGACATATTTGTCACCTTTCAAATGGTTAAATGGTGAGTCTAATTTGCTAGAGAGGAAGAAGACATCTTTGTTTTATTGAGGGTTGTGTGATCAAGTCAAAGACAATCTACTAAAGGTAGTCAATCTACCCACAAGTCAAGTGGGAAATCTAGCTGATTTGATCATAAATCGGCCCATAGATTAGGACGGTGTAAAGGAGAATGAAGTAGAACAGAAACCAAAGTCATGGTTGATTGTGGTGATAAAAATGACATCGGCCTGTGGAGGTAAGAGTGGTGGGTCGGCGGGGCCGGGTTGGGGGATTTCGACGGATGATGGCTAGGGAAAATTAAATAAATCATTTTCCCTCGTCATCGTCCATCAAAATCCCCCCTACCCGGACCTGCCGCCCCACCCCTCTTAACTGCACTGGCCGCGGCTGCAGTCTATGTCTCAACCTATGCAGATTTAGAGGATATGAGGGGGGCTGTGCAGTGAGGAAAAGGACAAGAGAATAAAGAAAAAGTGTGACTGTACTGTCAAAACATGTCCAGTTAAACCTCGGGCCCTCCAGACTTCAAACTGGAGACTTTAGAAAACATGAGCACTCTCCCATGAAGGAGACCACCTAACTGAGCGACACACCTCTTTTGGTCTCCCCTGTCTAGTTCTAGCCCAATGGGACCAAAGAGTCCCCCACATGACATTTGGCAATGCATAGTGCTTTCCATTTATCCTCACAGTAAGGATTTTAGGTTTGTGTGTTGTTGGACTTTGGAGCCAAGAATATTTTATTTGTTTCTAAATTTGCCAGACAATTGGGCCTTGGTCTTAAAAGAAAAGTCAGAGTGAGTTGTAGATGGGTTGGCAGCCACTTAACTCAGGACTAATCATTTTGCAGACTGAATCTGTAACCCTGACATCAATCTGAGATGATAGCTTTTGATCTCATTGATGACCCCATGTTTTGGTGTTACAATGAGAATACGGTGTTTGAATCTCCACAGCACAAAGATTGACTGGCAATAGCATACTGTGATATTACATTCAATGTATTGCCTCAAAAGTTGTTTTGAGGATTACCCAGGCGTTGTTTGTATGATTCAATAGCAGTGAATGTAGTGATCAAGAGGCGTCTATTTCACTATTAAGACTTTGCAGATGTGTTTGATAAGGTGAAAACAATGTCTTGCCTGCTCATAAAAGTTTAAATTGGCAAGTAGACCTACAGAAAGAAGCTGTTTCCGTGGCTAGCAGTTTTAACAGGCACTCGGAATCTCCGGTGCTATCACCTTTGCTCTTGATCTCTCAGAAAAATTGAGAACTTCGACCCTGCATTGAGTATTGGTCCTGAACATGTTTACATGGAAGGATCATTATTGATGTGCCTTCTGCTGTCTTAAATGCCTTAGTGGGACTGGATTGTGCTGATGTAACAAACACAACTGTAGTCTCACATCTCATAGTATCCAATAACATCAAATACTTAAAGTATTGGCAGGACTAATATGGTCTAAACAAAGCAAATGCTTTATTATGCAAAAAACAATTTGACACAGTAAACCAAAGGCCAACGGAAAGTCCTTTTTCATATAGTGTGGTGCAGCACACTGATGTGCCACTAAACCTGCCCTTCATGACACTGCCATGGAACCTCCTCACAAAGGGGCATCCATTGGGCATGGCAGGCACCTCAAAGATGTTACTTGGGAGGGGGACGTTTGGGAGGGGTGTCCAAGGGTTTGAAAGGTGATTTTTTTGAAGAAGGGGTGGACTGATGTTTTGGAGGGGGTTTGGGAGTCGTAAGCAGTGGACTGACGTTTTGAAGGGAGACCTTTGGAAGGGGTGGATAGGTCTGGACTAGGGGTGGATTTAGGAGTGGAAGTAGTGGGTTTGGGTGTGGCAGCAGTTGGAACCTTTGTGGAAAGGGTGAGAGGTGGGTTGGGAGGGCAAAGGTACAGGTGAAAGGTTGGATCCTCAGAGGGGAACTTGGGTAGGGCTTTGGGAAGGAGTGGGGTCTTGGAGGTAGAGGGAGTGTCAGTGCCTGATGTGCTTGGGACTGTTGCAGATGCAGGTGCATGTGTGTCAGGTGTATGTTCTGCAAGTATGGGTATGTCTTTTTTCCTCTGGTGTCCGCTGGGTGCATGATTGTTTCTGTCTGAGTTTCCTAGGTGTGTATAGTGTGAGTGATGTGTCTGTGGATGTTGATGCAGTGGAAATGCAGGGTGTGTGTGTTGTGACTGCTAATGTGGTGTTGACTGTGGGTGTCGATGTCTGTCTTGTCTGTATTGATGTGATGGTGGTTGTGGTGGTGCATGTGGGTGTGAAGGTATCTGTGCTGGGTAGGAATGTGGTAGTGGAGGTGTGGTGTGTGCATGCATGTGTGTTGTCTCCTGTGCTGCCTGGAGATGTAATTGGGGAGTAGAGTGCGTATGTGATTGTGGTGTTGTCAGTGGTGGGTGTGGTGTCTGTGCATTTGGATGCGTGTAATTTATTTTTGTGTGTGTGCTGCTTAGGTCTGTATGGGTGGGTGAGTGGCAATGTGGGCATGTGCTTTGAGCAGGTTTGATAGCAGGGTATTTGGATGGGTACTGGCCAGGGGGAAGAACACAAGGTTCGGGTAGACTTGATGCTGCTGTGAGTAAGGAGGTCAGAGCTTGAAAAGATCTCTGTAAGACAGACATTGCACTGTGAATGCCTTCCAGGTAAGTCACAATCTGCTGCAGATGGGTGCCTTGTCCCTGGATGGCGTTCAGGAGTGCAGTCTGACCCACAGAGATGTTTTTTCAGGAGGTCAATAGCCTCCTCAACAGGGTCAGGGGTTGAGGTGCCTGGAGCTAACGAGACGGCCCCCCTCTTAGGGAAGTGGGCCCTACCAACTGTTTGGGGAACAAGAAGAGGGTGGCAATGGACCTGAGGGTGGCGGACAAGGATGAATGTAGAACTAAAATTCCGTGGTATCCGCCACCACTCGGGAGTGTCCACCGAAGGATAAATCTGTATCAGCAGAACCCGAGCTTGTGTCCTCCATGGCACTCCCCGCACCCACAATCAGCTGCAAGAGTCCTTTTCCTGGAAGTACCCAGCTGACCAGTGGCAACTAGACCTGAACTGGAACCTTCTGTTGGTCTCTGCCTCATAACCTGTGAGTCTCTAGGTACCTCCACTGAGATCCTGGGGGTTTTATAAAAGCATTCCTGTGATGGATTGGGGCTTAAAAGAATAAGTTAGAAGGTCAAATCTTTGACCGGGATGAACCTGGTTAGTGTATTTGCCTATAATCCATCGTGGTCAGCCTCAAATTGCACCTAGGTCTCTGTCTATTGTCACCATTGACTATCATTTGCACTTTGTGCTTTTTGTAGCTATATCTATAATAATCCAATTTCCTACAACTGGGCAATGTCCTTTTGCCCCTGCCCCCCGGCACTGGGTGATCAGGGCTAGCAAGCAGTTTATGCCCCATGTCTACTGATGCTTCATAACACTTTAATATATAGAGACATATTTTTCCTGCAAGAGCCTTATTTAACAGAGCACATTGGAAGCAACGCCCTAGACAATCTACACTGTACACAGGGTTAGAGCCTGTGAATACCAGGGCAGGTCTATTGACCAGTGGCAAGCCGTCTGCTCTTGGGGGATGCAATGAAGCTACCATAGCATGCGTATTACCATCACAAGGAGCCTCCGATGTCTCCTACTTAAACTGAATGATCGAAGTTGAGTGAGTTATGTTAAATGTAATTTTCTATGAAGTACCTACTCTTGGGTCTTTACTATTGACTATTTAACTATAATACGATTAGTAGAGTATTGTCATGCAACACAGGTTTTGAGTTAGCATCTTTATTTAAACATGAGTCTCAGCTTTTGTTAACACTTTTTTAAAATTGCAGCCACTTATTTTATTTTTGTATCCGCCCTATCTTTAGTTAGCACAATAGTCTTTCCTTCCACCATATAAAAATTGTTAGCATCCAAGCTATTTACAAAGACCTGCTTTAGAGGTGTTTGATACATACATATAGGCATTTAGCTGGTCCATCATTCATAATGTGAGGACCAGGACAGAACGTGTGCTTCACAGATTCAACAATACCTTGATCAGCTGAAAAGCACGATGCCTAATGCCCAAATTTTGATTCATCATGGACTGATATTTTCAGAAGACTAAAATAAATTCTACCTTCATCCGATTCTAGATTGGAAACATGCTTGAGGCATATCTTCCTCAAGGAGTCCATTGCCTTGTCCTGACACTGCTTCTTCTTTGACAGCCAAACTCTTCACAAAGGCAGCAGACAGTGGATATACTCATGTACTCTGAGGAGGAGCATAAAACTCCTAGGTTGCTCAGCAAGTGTCAATAGCACCTTATCTTCAACATAAATAGTATCATTGACAAATGGAACAAGTTTGATTTGTGTCAAGAGCTGGTCTTCTAGGAGATGCTTGCAGTCTTCATTCGTAGGAATGGCCTACAATCTCCAGAGGCAGTGCCAGTTTGTGACTGGGTGTCTAGTAGTACTACAGAAAATAATATCCAGCAGGAAGGAAACAACTGAATACCAGCAAAAGCTTCTAGCAGACCAGACCAAGCAGCAAGGTAAAAAGCAATAGAAAACAAGCAAAAACTAGAGAAGGCAGAGAATCCACAGAGCCCAATGACCTGGCAACCTAGCAGAAATAATTGCGACTCAACTGGACTCAAAATGGACCCTCCTTTTATAGTATCAAAACAGGATATGATGTAGCTGAAGAGGTTCTGCCATCTTGGATTGGGAATTAAAAATATGTAAACATTAAGAAATAACAGGACAGCAATAAAGAAATACATCAGAAATCGATTATGAAAGTATAGCCAGAAAAATTAGTGCTCAGTGGCATTCTGAACAGTGGTAATAAACTATAAACCATACTACATGTGACATTCTGATATGCCAGCATGCAGGAGAATCACCCTAGAATGCCTAGCACACAAGGCACGTGAAAGGAAACAACATGGCCGCTGAAGGATGCTGTTCCATTTCCAGGTAGAGAATGTGGCAGTAGTCGCCAACCTTAAGTACGCATTGCGGAGTCAGCATTGGTCATGCCAGCACAAGGAGCGAGAATGAAACCTGTGGATGGTGCATGGTGCCGAGGCCGTGGCGGTGCGATGAAAGGGTAAAACACTTACAACCTGTCCCCTTTTAGAAGCGCCTGGTTTATGGCCAAATCTTAAATAGAATTATTTTACCAGCAGAGGAGCATGAACCTATTGGTCCCAAGAACGATCACAAGGATTATACCCTTTCCAGTCACTAAGATATTGAAGTTTAACTTTAAAGTGCCAAGAGTCACCAATCTCCTGAACTTCATACTCAAGCTGCCCATCAACCAGTATGGGAGTGGTTTGTTTTTACATCTGAGGACCTCTACGATGGAGATATTGTTTTAAATGGGAGATATGATAGGAAGGATGGAGCCTCCAGGAAAGAGTAAGTTTGAGTTGTACTGTGACAGGATTCATAATTTTAGAAATCTCAAAAGGCCCATAAACTCTAGGAGAGATCTATGATTGAAAGTTAGAATGAGGTAGCTCAATGAAGGTTAACATACACTATCTACTATATTTTAACTAGGAACTGGTCGCCTAGAGAGATTGAGTGAGAATGACTTTAAGTTGTTTGAATGTGAAAGATTGACCCGGGTAATAATTATATGAACGCAATAATTTTGAGATTTGAACAGAGATGGATTTATAGATTGAAAACTAGTAGTTTGGGTCTAAACAATGAGATTCCATGGGGATAGATGGAACGTACAGGTACCTGTGGGCTGCAGGCAGAATATAGAAGCCCGACTTTGAGTCAGGAGATTTCAGGATGTGACGATTAGTATACAGACCTGGAATTGACCCGGCAGTAGACAGAGCATGTGCACTGTGGCTAGAGCTATCCTAACCTGTCTGGTATCTTGGGACACTAGACATCTTATAGGACTCTAAGAGTGAGTCACACCACTGACAATGAGGATCCAAATCACAGAGATGTGAATATAAGTAAACATGCATTTGCATCCAGGGAATCAGTAGAACAAATAACCGTTCACTAACATTCAGTTGAAGGCATTGATTGCAACCCTTGAGGGAGCTCATAAGCTTAAAACAATAGGTTGTTAGCAGCGGGTGTGAGAAGTTGGCCTGATATATGATGTCACTAATTCTAGTGTACACCTTGTATCAGTCCAAACAACCCTTATGGTGATTGGTTGTAAAGTCAACCTTATAGACCAGCTAACCTAGTGGTAGCATGGACAAGAGCAGTCTTAGGCTAAACTCTGAATGGCATGTGAAGCCAGCTGTAATCCCTTGAATACCAAATGAAAGGACACCACAACAGATATATATATATAAAATAAAAGTGTATTTATTCTAGTTAAACCCTCAGCACTCTTTATGAGATTCGAGGTAAGTACAACACAGTCTTATTTAAGCATACATTAAGTCACACAGGTAAGTAATACAGTTAGGCCCTAGGGGCCACGCAAACCATATACTAAGTAAGTGGTATAAGGACCACTGTCACGGAAATAGGATAGGCCTAGGGAATCGCTGGGGATACACTATACTACCCAAGGTTAGGAAGTGGGAGGCCCACGGGATTCAGGTGCAGAGTGGAAACACTCACGTGTAATGCGTATAATCGATAGAAATAGTACAGTTTAGAATTAATAAGATTTAGGACACTTCTGGAGTAGCTAGGAAGTCGAGACTTGAGAACTAGACACTAGGATAGTCAATACCCTGATGAGCACCGGAGTACCCAAGTTACCTAGCCCACGGGCTGCGGGTGCATAGGTGTGAACTTGCGTCGGGTTTCGTCGTCGACTCCTATGGATGCCTGAAGGAAAGATGCTGACAGGCAGTCAGTGAAGAGTGTCCGGTGGATCCCAAGGCCGGGATCAAGAAGGAAGGATACCTGCAAGCAGAAGGGACAGAGTCTGGGTCACTAGCCAGTGACCACGTGGAACCAGGAAGGAACCAGGCGATGTTGGGAGATTGGAGGTGAAGCTTGTCGCAGCAGCCACGGGTACCAGGAGACGTCGAGGACGACCAGGACCAGGACCAGGAGGCGAGCTGTCCCACGAAGGCTCGTGCTGTCGGCGGCGTCAAAGCCGAACTAGGACTCACCAAGCCTTGGCAAGCGGAACCCACGAAGAATGGAGGACTTGCTTCTGGTGCAGACCAGGAAGGTCTGGTGTGCTTCTCTTTTGCAGAGGAGCAGGAGCCAGTCTGGAGGAGCCAAACCAGCAGTGAAGATTTCAAGGTGTGTCGTCACACAGGCCGCTAGCCAACGGGCAAGCAACCGGACAGATGCGGCAAGCAGGAAAATGCAGAAGGGCCCCACGCAGGACTCGTGGAGTGTGGGGGGCTGATCTTCGGTGCAGATGGTGCTTGGGGTTGGGGCTTCTCAATCCCCGGTGCACAACCTCGAGGGTACCTCAGAAGCTGCTCTGGAAGATACTCGCCACTTTTCCCAGGTAGCCGGTCCCACGTCTCTCGTCGCCTCCACGGATCTCAGCTCGGCTGTGGATGTGGATCAGGGTCGGAGAAGTCTGGAAGTCAAGGCTCTGGTCAGGCTCTGCAGTCGGTCCCTCGTAGAACTTCAGCAAAGCAAAGGGTAAGTCTCTTGATGGTGCCTGTTCGCACAGGGTGGCCACTCCTTGGCCACAAGGGAGATTCTTCAGTCTTCTTCTTTCGTCGAATGTCGAAGGTCCAGAGTTTCTGTTCAAGTTGCAGGTTCAGGATAATCTAATTTAGCAGGGCCCAACTAGCTACTAATATACTGGGCTAGTGGGCTGGGCTACCTGCAAGGTCCCTCCTATGGGTGGGACCAGGAAGGGGAGTGGCTACACCCCCTTTCCTTTGTCCAGTTTCGCGCCAGAGCTGGGGCTGGAGTGCCCCAGCACCGGTTTGAACTGGACTATGCATGGAGCACCTTGTGTGCCCCAGGCATGTCTCATTCCTTTCAGCCCTCCCTGCCCCAATACACTAAAGTCTGTCTGGGGAGGTGCTAGCACCTCCCCAAGCAGGAAACCTATTGTCCAGGCCTCCCTGGCTGGGAGGGCTCCCAGCAGCAGGAGGTCAGACTCGTGTCTGTGGCAGCAGCATCCATTTTGTGATGCTGAGGCTTTGGTGTGAGTTAAACAGCAAAGTAGGATTTTAACATGTCTCTCCCTCTAGAAGGGAGGAATAATATCCTCATCACCAGAAATGGTATGGGGGTATTATTCCAAAGTGTTAGACACCTTACACGACATGTTTTGATAAAGCCAAACCATAGTTACCATATCCGTTTAAGATTATAAGGCACTTTAAGAGTATATAGTAGGCTATATCATAGAACAGCTATAAGGACATGGTTCCGAAAGCTGCAGACAGGCTCAGCTCATGCTAGAGCACCATCTCACATGTTACCAAGCACTCTGCCTCCAGGATTGTTAAGGCCTGCCATAGGAGTGGCTGATAGGTACACATGTGTCTATTTTAAGGGTAGATATAGGTATACTATATCTAAGCAAGGGGTGATTACACGACCTTGCCCCAGCTGAGTGATCAGCCAGTTGTGTCTGATTGGAAGGCCAGACCAGGGGTGGCATAATACATGCTGCAGCCCCTGGGAGGCCTAGGGTACACCTATGCCCTGGGTACCTAGGATACACTGTACAGGGTCCAATAAGGTGATCCTTACCAATTGGGTATGTACCTAGGGTACATGGAGTCCATTTTAAAGAGAGAGCAGACAGCCTGAGACCCTGAATGGCAGGATCTCAGGCCAACTAAGTCGAAAAACCAGCTAGACACTAGGCAAAAAGTTGGGGGTAACCATAGTCAGATATTCACCTTCCTACAGCGGGCTGAAAGCCTGTCACCCAGGAGACAAGTTAATAACATCAATATTGACAAAGGCCTCGTGGGCAATAATGGGTAGTAGCAGTTCAACAATCTTTGACATAATGAGTTCAAGGAAAAATAAGTGTTTTGGAATGAGTGCATAGGCGTTAACTTCCATCCCTTGTATTCAACTTTTAATACAGCACCATTATATAATTGGGAAGTAAGATCGGATTCGGTTCCATTGGGGGCCAGAAATTTGGGACTCAAAAATCAGATGCTGAATACAACTGACTACATTTCCCATTATCCCCAGATCGGGATGTGATGAAGTTATCACACAGTGCGCACTCCGAAGTTTGAAAATAGGAGTCCACTAAATAAGGGGTGCTACAGTATTTGAACCAGATATGGCTAACGGATGGCTTGGCATAGGTACTATGCAGGGAGTTGATCCTTGACGCAGTGGTAAGGCAGGGACAGGTGGATTGTTATTTAGGAGACCTATCGGGCTTCACTAAGGAAAGTGAATGAATGACCGGGGGTAGCGCCGCAGTACCTCTTATACTAATGTGTGCATGGAATGAGAGAAATGCTCATTCACACTGAACTGGACAAGCAACCAGCACTGATGAAATAAAGATTATTTATGAGGGATAGATTTCATTCAAACTGAACTGAACAAGCAACCAGCACTGATGAAATAAGGATTATTTATTAGGGATAGATTTTTATGACACTTTCAACCGTAAAGGATATCACTTGCCAATGCACGTGGGAGCGTGCCGCTGCAGGCTTTTAACTTGCGAGACTCTCATGGATTCAAGTTGGCCAGGTATTAGGGAAATTCCTGCATGTGATCTGGTGGTCTGTATATAAGGACGCACACCAGCGAGGAAATGGATGATTCTAGTTTAATTATAATATTATCAACTGATGGGAATTGTAACATTCTGTGCAATGATATGGTGTCACACAAAATAGTGTCCAAGAGGGTTTCTGCAGTTTGCTGTACTGATCTACACAGGGTCATCTTCATTTTCATTTAAACAGATGTGGGTGAAAGGACATTTCCATTAATGGAACAGTTGAGAATTGTGCATGGTTTCTTACCAACCAACAGTTTTATATTTTTGACAATCATGAAAATTAAAGGTTGTTATGGGTAAATAAATAATTCCATGTATTAACCAGGTAATGGGTGGCGTGTCGCCGACTGTAAATGGTGCATCTTCAACTTGTTCTATAATTAATAGAGTATAAGTAGATTCTTTCTTAGCCATTGTTTTTTGTGTGAGTGTCAAATTATATGGCTCAAATAAGGCTGTTTCATTTAAAAGTTGCCAATGCACGTAACCTAATCTAGGTATTTTTAATACCCAATTTAGTTGTATATTTGCTCTTAACTGAGCCTGCCCATGTTGTAACAATTTCAAATATCCTCATGAGATCTAAGGCTTAGGACTAAATATGATTTAGCAAGTACACCCTGTTAAAGCTTTTGTGTATTGTATTGCCGCTAACTTTCAAAACTGTTTGCATGTCTTCCTCATCTGTTTGCCTAATTCTTTCTGCAGCTTCTTTTTCAGAATATTTATTTAATTCATTGTAGATGGCATATACTTCTGTGGCAAGGAATCTTTTATTTCTTTTAGGATGTGGTCCCAAAAGAAAGTTAAAAAATCCATATTGTCATTAATGGAAGAGAAATGCTCTTTTACAGCTGGGAGACTAGAGTGTTCAAGCCATCGTTGGCATAACTTGCCGAAACTTTATGTAATAATCATTAGAGTTGTTTGTGTATTATAATGTTTTAGAATTATAACCCCAATCCTTTAACAGAACATTGTGTTGAATTATAGGTTCCATTCTGTGTCATATCATTTATATCTGATTCAGACATATCCTTTGAGAATTGCAAATTATTGAACATAATCAAATTTGCATTTTGGAATCCAAGGTTTCTTTAGGTCCTTCATTGTTCCAAATCCCAGTCAAGTAGTCTGCTGGATATTTTTGATTAGAAAGATCTTTTTTTTGGTATTTTACAGGCTGGGAAAAAAGGCTACTTTACCTTCAATCTGCCAGAATTTGGTTACCCAAATGCTTTTTCATCCACATTTGCTTTCCGATACTTGTATCCTTGAATAGCCAGGTTTAGACTAAACTTAGTGAAGTAAATCAACTTATTGATTAGGTTTTTCCGAAGCTGCTGTGGCTTCTGTGTGAAATAGAGGACTGAAGGGTGTGACCTGTTAGTGTTCTAAAAGTAAGTGAGTTTCTTCAAGAAATTTGAATGGCTTTCGGTAGGCTGAGCCTCACAAAGTTCCCATTGTGTGTAATTGGGTTATTCCCTAGGATAACAAGTCCTATGAATGAAGTAATGTCCATAGTGATAATAGCAATACATTTCCTTAAAGTTTGTTGAGTTCAAATAAGGATCTCCATTAGTCAAAGTAGCATATCCCTGAAAATGAGACATCATTTTTATAACAGTCTCAATGTCTAAATCATCTGAAAGAGAACCAGGTATTATAACATCATTCATTATAACTTTTATCAAATAAGGCAATTGCAGTGTCCCAGTAGGTCCTTAATTTCATATGGAACTTTCTCCCAGGCTATGCCCTCAGGCGCAGGATAGGCTGTAATCTTTGCCGCATAGAAACCTCTTTGGGTTCTGTGGGATGAAGCGTGGGGCTGTAGTTCATGAACCAGAGGTGATGCAATTGTTCTTGCATGGACAAAATGCCTGTTGAGTAGCAGCATAACGATGAAATTGTTGACAACCACATGATGAGAACAAAAGTTCCTAAAACAATCCAGGCATAGGACCACGGATGAATCAAATACTGTCGCAAAACCACTGACAAGTGCAAAGCAGTCTTTGGCGATGAGTGACTGTGAAAGTGGTTGAAAAGTCTTTTGAGAAATATCCTGTTATTTTCAGCATTGTTGGTTCCTTGGATCTCTCGAAAAGGTAGCAGTTTAAATGGTGTAGCATCAGGTGGAATTTAATAGTAGACCATGGAACAACGTTGGACAGTAGCTACTCTCATGTCAGCAGCATTAGCTGTTTGTGGCACTGAGTGTTCTGTGTAGAGTGTTAAGCTCAAACATCCCTGGCTGGGATGTAGAGCTAGAAATTTTACTGCTTTGTTCAGAGTGTATGCTCTTCGGAGTAGGGAGAGACTGAGAGGCACTACTCTGAATCCTTCTCGGTGTTTGCGGCAACTGGCAGTAGAGGACTGGCCACATATTGCTTTTTAACATGGTTGATAGACACCCATCAGTTTATTCTTGATCCAGGCAGCGGAGGCAGGATAACAGTTCTGTTGCCTTTCATCCCAAGAATAGTGACGGGCAAATCAGTAGGATGGTTCAAAAGCTTGCTTGTCTTGGATGTTCTCTCGCACTGGGTTCCCAACGTTTGGAAGTCACCCATTAGCATCAGAAATAACCTTCTCTTCACAGGTGGCGACATCAGAGTGGTTTGTGTTAGACCACTTGTCTCTGACTTCTTGGATACTCTATAAAACATTCAAATGTTTCTGCAAGTCAAATTTATCTTCAGCCGTCACCTTCCCAGAATTATCTAAGCCAGGCACATACATAGGAATTCCGAAGAGAACCTTGTAAGGACTGGGTCCTTCTAATACTCGTCTAGGCAAGTTATTCAATGCTCTCTGACCTCCATACAGAGTATGGTACCAACTAAAACCTGAACTTAACACCCTAACAGTCAAAGCTTGTTTAATCATGCCATTGGCCTTCTTTACAATGCCGTTCGATTCAGCCTTGACTGGGTTGTTGAATTGCAGACAAACTCCCAGAACAGGCATTAAATCCCTGGAAGCCTTGGAGGCAAACACAGGGACGTTATCTGAATTAAATGAATAAACTGCTCCCATTGACACTGGCCACTGCAAATCTTTTATGACTGCTGAAGTTTTTGCATTTCTCTGTGGCCAACCCCATAAGAATAGAGAATGTAGAACATGAATCAATAGTTGCCAGTATATATTTATATCGGTTAGCTGAATTTAGGGGATCAATATGGTCTAAATAAATTACCTGGAAGGTGATAATTGAGATCATGTGGTGAGCTGGTGAGGGTCTTTTGACAGTAGAGGGTCTAACACAGTCCCTAGTCTGTTTATATAAATTAGGCCACCAGTAGTGTTGCTTTAGCATGGCTGCGGTTGCACATAACCCTACATGTGCACAGGCCAAGCCGTTGTGTGATTCTTTGATTTACTCTAATCGGGACAGATTATTAGGTATTCTTTTTCTGCCACTCCTGGTACTGCGACTACCTGTAGGAAAGCTCACTGTTTGGATGGTCAGTCCCCCACTTTTTGCTCTAAATGCTGTGGAAATTGATCTGAAAGTCCCCTGGAGCCTGCTAACTAGGCCCCAGGGTCAGTGCTCTTTCCCTCAAAAGGTCACATAAATTGGTTCACCCAATTCGCATGGTAATTTAACGTGCATTGTAAGTCCCTAGTATATAGTACCCAGGGCTAGGGTGCTAAAGGGGTCACCAGGGCTGCAGCACTATATGTGCCACCCTGAGTGACCTGAGTAAAAGTAAAGTCTGCAGGGCTGCTACTGCAGTCTGCAAAAGTAGCTACACTGCTTGAGATTGACCCTGCACACACCATGTGTGACATGGTCACCACTGCCGTAATATATATGTCACCCCTAAGGTAGGCATCCTAAAACCCAGGAAGCCCATGGATTGTCATAATGGTGCAGGCATATATGTAAAAACATATATACCTCTACAGTAACCGTGCCATTCAAGTTTACTGTAAGTGAACAGCGGTCCATAGATTAAGATGGACTGGCTACTGGACAAAAACGAGATAGCGAGCTCCACGATGGTACCACCGAATTTAGTCGTGTTTGGTATCAAACACCGTGCTTTTTCACCCCTTACACGATTCTCATGGGTGAGCTGGCATTTCTTTCGAGTTGTATCAATTACTTATCGTCCATGTTGGTATTGTATAATCCTTAACACATGTTCATCAAAGTAAGCCTGTCAGCTCCTTACCACTCTACCAGGACTGAGAGAAGAATTACTGGTGCGAATCCGAGGTCCACTTTTGGTTACTGTGTTAATATTACATGGTAAGGCCTCCCAGCCATACCACATAATATTGCCACTTTGCTATATCGGTGTTTCAGTGGTGGGAACTTGAACTTGTGTTTTCACAGTACCACGCGGCCAGAAGTAAATTTTTGAGTACACAAGAAATCCTCAAGTTAAAGTAAGGTTTTTGTTCGATTTTTCAAAAACGAGTTTAATTGTAATTGGTAGAGCCCTGTGTAGGTCCCTATTCCAAAAGCACAAGTAAAAGTTATAAAGTACCTTAGAAAGTTAGGTTTTAAAAGTATGTGTAATTTTTTAATAAGATCCCAACTTTCAGATAAAGGTAGTGCAGAATGGAGAGTGGTCAGAATCTCGATCTGCCCATCATCCCAGCTCTCAATATGAATGATCTTGGAGCTCTCTGCAAGATTAAAGGCATTAGCTTTAGAGCTACAGCCACAAGCGAGGAACTTGAGCAGGCCCTCACCTCCTTTGAGGAAGAGCAGGATAAGGAGAGTCACAACTCTGAAGGTGAGCCTGAGGAGGCTGAAGGTGATCTCCTAGCCCAAACTGCTAATGGTGAAGGTAGCAATGAACTTGCTTTCATACCCTTCCCCAGACTCCCTACTGCAGTGGGTAGTGACAGAGGCCACTCTATCCCTCCCCATCCCCCACTGCTGATAGGTACTGTTGAGGTCAAGCTTGGCCAAATTTCCCTGGAGAAGAGAAAGCTTGAAGTAGAAGAGAAGAGACTAGCCCTTGAGGTAAGAAGGGCTGAGCTGGACCTAGTTTACAAAGATGGTGGCAGCAATTTACATAGGGAAAGAGAGGAGTCTTTTCACCCTAAGAACCCCAAAGGGATTGTCCCCAAGTACAATGATGGAGATGACATTGATAAATGATTTGCAGCTTTTGAAAGGGTTTGCAAGATGAAGAGAGTAGTTTGCCAACACTGGGGCTCTCTTCTTTGGGAGTTATTCTTAGTGAAGGGCAGAGGTAGACTTCTGACCCTTAAAGAGGATGTGGCAGAGTCCTATCAAGCACATGAAAGAGGCCATCATAGAAGGGTTTGGACTCACTACCGAGGAGTACAGAATCAAGTTTAGAGAGACCCAAAAAGGCCAAACCAAACTTGGGTAGACTTTGTTGACTCCTCAGTCAAGGCAATGGAAGGCTGGATTAAAGGCAACAGGGTGGACACTTATGATGGGCTGTATACTCTGTTGATGAAAGAGCACAGTCTGACTAATTATTCCACAGAGCTACTGCAACAGCATCTAGTAGATTATGTGTTGTCCTCTCCCGGAGAGCTGGGAAGGAAGGCAGATAAATGGGTCAGAACCAAGGTGTCCCAGAGAAAGACCAAAGGTGGGGGTGACCCCAAAAAGGGTGCACAGAGTTCCCAACAGGGGAAGGAGGTGAGCACTGACGAAGATAAAAATAAGGAGTTCTCTAAAGGCCCCCAAAAGACTCCTCAGGAAGGTGGGCCCCCAAACTCTTCCCAGTCCAAAGGAAAGGGTTATAAAGGTAAAATGTACTCAGAAAGCAAGAACGGCTTGATTTTCTTTAATATACTGAGAGGATGATTGGCTCCTCTTCTAGATGCACTGATGGGATCTTGCATATTCACATATTTGTCCAGAGTTATGCCTAAAGATCTCGCAGAGTCAACAACATGAGGGATGAGGTTGAAAGCTGTAAGTTGTTTGAGCCAGGCTTGAGTGGGCACAGAGAGATTGTTGGAGGAAATCAGGAGGAATTCTGTCTTGAGAATGTTTGGCAAACGATGATTATGAGTTAACCATCATTGTATTTTTTGCAGCACACAGTTTACAGTTTTTATGTCATCTGGCGAGGAAATTTTCAGATACAATTGACTGTCATCGGCATACATATGGTATTGAATATTAGAGCGGTTCAGAATTTCAGAGAGTGGTTCCATGAAAAGGTTAAACAGTGTGTGGAGCCCTGAGGCACTACAATAGAGACCGGGATACTGGTTGCAAAGGAGTGGTTAACTTTGATTCTTTGTGTTCTGTTTCGTAGGAATGAGGCTAACCAGTTTAAGACAGGGCCTGATAGCCCTGTCTTAAAAACATAAGGGGGAAACAGTTCATCTTGCATATCATGTTCATTGTCCATGCTGGCAGATTCTGACAATTCGTGACACACCCCTCCACTAGCTTTTTTCTGATCGGGAAAAAGGAGTAAGCGAGAAAGGAATTTGTAGCTGAGCCCTTACAATGCCGAACATCAAAACGGAACGTTTGAAGGGAAAGAAACCCACAAAGAACCCGTGGGTTGTTGCCTTTATTACGGCTCAGACATTGTAAGGGAGCATGATCTGTGTAGAAAGTGGAACGGGACCCTTCCAGGTAGTAACGTAGCTTCTCGATGGCCCATTTGATGGCAAGACACTCTTTTTCAATAAAAGGGTATTTTGCCTCATGTGGAAACAGCTTTCTGCTGATGAACAAGATAGAGAATTCCACCCCCTCCTCAGAGATCTGGAATAGAACTGCACCCAATCCATTTCTGAAGCATCTGTTTGCAGGATGAATGGTTTTTGGAAATTTGGGGAGACTAGAACAGGGCTAGAGGTGATTATCCTCTTTTGTTTTACAAACGCTGTTTGGGCCTCAGGAGGTGGTTTACGTAGATCGGTGTTTTTCACTCCTTTTTTTAGGAGATCTTCAATTTCAGAGTAATTGGGTATAAACTTGCAATACTACCCAAGTAAGCCCAAGAATGCTCTTTTTCCCTTTTTATTTTGTGGGAAACGTGTTTGTAGTATGGCCTTGATTTTTTTCTTCTTGGGGTTCGATAAGACCATTACCTAAAAGATATCCCAGGTACTTAACCTTTTGGAATGCTTTTCAGGATTTTTTTGCGTTGATGTGTAAACCCGCTGTGTCTAAAGCCTGAAGCACCCTTTCAAAATGTGTGAGATGGTCCTCCCAAGAAGGACTGAAAACGACTATGTCGTCCAGATAGGCCGAAGAGTATGCCTGATGCTCATGAAGGACTTGGTTCATGAGCCTCTGGAATGTGGTGGGGGCCCCAGGCAAACCAAAGGGAAGCACGGTCAACTCATATAACCCATTTGGTTAGCAAAGGCAGTTTTCACCTGATCCTCCTCCCTAAGGGGCACCTGCCCTTTGGTGAGGTCTATGGTGGTAATATATTGGGCTTCCCCTAGTCTCTCTATTAATTCATCTATTCGGGGAAGCGGGTATGTATCAAACTTAGAGATGGAATTGACTGCCCTGAAGTCAATACAAAAACGTATTGATCCGTCTGGTTTTGGGACCTTGGCGATTGGAGAGGACCAGTTGCTTTTAGAAAGTCTAACGACACCCATTTCAAGCATTTTAGTCACCTCCTCCACGATAGCTGTTCTTTGGGCCGCAGGGATCCGATAAGGCCTTTGTTTCACGATTTCACCAGGACGGGTGATTATGGCGTGTGTAACAACAGTGATTCTCCCAGGAAGATCAGAAAAGACATGAGAGAATGGCAAGAGAGTTTTGTGGAGTTCAGCTTTTTGTTCGATTGTTAGGTTAATATTAACAATTAATTGACTCAAGGTGGAAGGATTGAGCTCAGGAGTCGTTTGAATAAGATTCATGGCTTTAGGCAGGGGACCTATCCACTTCTTTAGGAGGTTAATGTGGAATTTCTGGACTCTCTTTGGGTTCATCTCGACTTGATAGGTGGTTAGACCTATAACGATTTCATATGGGCCTTTCCATTCTGTCCTCATTTTCGTTGGGGAAGAGGTAAGGAGCATCAGGACCCAATCGTCAATCTGTAGGTGCCTACATTTTTTTCCTTTATCATAAAAATGTTTTTGCTGTCTTTAGGCTTTCTCCAAATTGGAGCAGGCAAGATCCTGTCGCTTACCTATGCGGGACAGGAGTCCCTGAGTATAATCAAGCAACGTTTGGGTTTCTTGGTCCTTCTCCTGTTCCCATGCTTCCCTTGTCACTTCCAATAGGGTCCTTGCTTGTCGACCGTATAAGAGTTCAAAGGAAGAACATCATAAGCTGCTCTGAACTTGCCCTCTGATGACAAAAAGAACGAGGGGAAGGAGAAGGTCCCATTCTTTTCCCTCACTAGCCAGCATTTTCTTAAACGTCAACTTTAGAGTTCCGTTATACCTCTCACATAATCTATCAGTCTGTGGGTGGTAAACAGATGTTTTTATGTGTGAGAGGTTTAGGGTTTTACAGACCTGTTTCATAAGAAGGGAAACAAAAGGAGTTCCCTGGTCTGTTGGAATTTCATGAGGAAAACCTACTCGAGGAAAGTACTCTACCAATTTTTCATCTATGTTTGCTGTAGTTACTGCTCGTAGGAGAAATGCATACGGATAGCAGGTTGCGTAGTCAATAACAACAAGTGCATATGTGTTCCCTTTTTTGATCTGGGGGGGCTATCAGATCCATCCCCACTCTTTCAAAGGGTCTTCCTACGATAGGGAGTGGTTATAGCAGTACTGCAGGTGGCTTACACTGGTTTTTTTTGTTGACAGATCTCACATTCTCTGCAATACGTAGTGATGTGGTTGAAGTTACCCGGCCAATAGAATTTTTTTAGAACGTTTTGCCTTATTTTCTCAGCACCGCTATGTCCTGCGAGAAGGGGAGAGTAAGTAAAAAAAAGGACTTGATCGTGAAAGCTCTTGGGTACAACCAGCTGAGGGATTTTGTCTTTGTTTTTGAGGCGATAGAGGAGTTTATTCTGTATTATAAAACAGGGGTAGGTGTTGGGGTTTTTCGACCTTGTTCCCAGGCATGTTGGAGGGGAGGATCACTGGTATGGGCATATCTAAAACTCCGGTCCGAAGCCCAGGGAGTATGGGTAAGGAGACTGCAAGAGATGTTGTTAAGATTTTCTCTAACAAACTAGATAAAACAGGGATTATCAAGATCAATAATAATGTCTTCAGGTAGAGTTTGCATAACGCCAACTCTGACTAATGTGGTGGACCCAGTACTGTCCCTAATGGGGTTTTCTGCTAGGGGATAGGTCTTTATGTGCCCATGAACGCACCTGATAGCTACCTTGGTCTCGGTAAGGAATTGGGAGCACTCTACCAAACGGGAGTGAATGACAGATTGCTTACACCCAGAGTCGAGAAGGGCAGTGATTTTTCTTTCTTTTACCCAGAGACTTAGATAAAAGGACGTTCCCATGTCTTCGGAATTAAGAACTGACTTGGGGAGATAGCTGACATCCATAGGTTCTTCTTGGGTCTTCTTTTGTGGACAGGTGTGGGCAATGTGCCCCCAATTCTCACAATCAAAACACTGGGGTCCTCGATTTGGGAAGGTCTTGGTTTTGTGGCTTTGCCATCGGGTTAATTCCGGTATATTTTTTGACAATATTCTTTTGGGCTTTTACAACAGGGGAATGGGTCTGGGGTTTTTTCTCTTGCTCCCAGGGAGAGGTACGAGGCTGAGCCCGGGCGAATGTGGTGGCGGTTTTGACAGCCTGTTCAACTGTTAGATGTGTATGTTGTTTGAGGCAGCGCTGGGTGTGGAAGGGTAAAGCTTCTACAAACTGCTCATAGTAGATAAGTGTCATCCTCTTTAGTGTTCACTTGAGGCCTCAACCAATTGTAGGCTGCGGCTTACAATTTGAAAAAAAGTCTTGGGGTTATCACCAGCAGTGCCACGTTCTTTTCTGAACTTGACCCTGTAGGCCTCCGAGTCCATTCCGAGATGGTCAAGGATAAGGGCTTTAATTTCTGTGTAAGGAGTATTTCCTCCTGCGTTGGCTACTTGGTACGCGGCTTGGGCTTCTCCTGTCAAAAGGGGTGCCAAAAAGAAAGGCTATTTTGCTGGGGGCCAACCACAAGCCCTCACGGCTCTTTCAAAGTTTAAAAGAAAGGCATTAGGGTCCTGACCTGGGACATATTTTTGAAGCGCTATGTTTGGGAAACCCGGGGTGCTAGGTGTCAGGTAGTGGGCTGGTTATTTGGACTTGATCTTATGCTACTTTATGGATGCACTCCACTTGTTGCGTTATGGAATCCTTTAACAAGTTTCTATCCACCTGGGCAGAGGTCATCTGTCGTCCTAGGGCCCATTCGAGTTTTTCTTGCCCTTATATCAACTTTTGGATAAGGTTCTCCATTATTTCTCTAATGGCAAAATGCCCGCACTCTCCACCAGGTGTAGGGAATTAGTTCACACAGCGAGCGTACAGGCGGCAGTTTTAAACTCAGTATTTTATTTTATACTGATAAACGGTTTGGAGCTCAATTAGGTTCCTTTTGGGTGACATCTCCTCCTCTCTTCGGGACGAAATGGATCTCCTGCTTCTTCTTCACTTCCTCGATGCCTCAGAGGAAAGAGATAAGGGGATCAGTGGAGTACCCTTGTGCTTCACTATTTATTTGAAGGATGGGGTTTCTGAGGGGAGAAAAACTGGTGACGCCTTCTTAAGCACCCTTCACCAAGTGCCTGCACTAGACCGATTTACTTTACTCCCTCTTGCACGCCAGTTATCCCCCCCACCCGATTTCGGTCCCTCTGTAGTCGAAGGTGCCCGCCTTTTTCCTAGCGTTGCAAAGCGCTGCCTTACCTGGTATAGCCATGCTCCTCCTGGAACGTGGCTGGAGTTATCGTTGTTTTTCGGATTCTTGGGAGAGGTTCCTCGAGACGAGCAGGGCTTCTCCGTTACTTTGGCTTCGCTTTTCAATTCTCCCGGCTCCGAGGCTTCCTCGTCTGCAGAGTTTAGACGGTTCTCTCCAGCATCTAATGACATTTGGGGATCGAGAGCAAGCTCCTCCTCCCTGTGACGTCCTTTGTATCGGTTTGCTTCTCTTCTTTCGGGTGCGTTCCGGATGTGTTTCCTATGTCGCGGGTGACTCCTCCTCGAGTGATTTCATGGGTGGGATTTACCTCTGCTTCGTCCCACCGGCTGCAGCTCTCGAAGTAACTGTTGTGAAGAGGCAGGTATGTCTGAGTTGAACGATGTGGCCGAAAATAGAAAGAAGGTAAAGCATAAGGGGGAAACAGTTCATCTTACATATCATGTTCATTGTCCATGCCGACAGATTCCGACAATCCGTGACAGTGCTCCTTACCTTTCTTCCGGGGGTGGGTGGGCCATGTAGAAAAGGGCCTTTTTTTGGATGCTGACCCCCGCTCTTTGCTCTAGATGCTCTGGTAATTGATCTGAAAGTGCACTGGAGCCTGCTAACCAGGCCCCAGTGCTCTTTTTCTTAAAAGGTCATGTGAATTGGTACACCCAATTTACAAGGTACAAGGTAAGCCCCTAGTATGAAGTACAGTGGTACCCAAAGTAAGGGCTTTAAAGGGGTCACCAGGGCTGCAGCACTATTTGTGCCACCCTGAGTGACCTGAGTAAAAGTAAAGTCTGCAGGACTGCTACCACTGCCAGTACAAGCAGCTTCCCTTCTCAAGATCGACCCTGCACACACCATGTGTGACAAGGTCAACACTGCGTTACTATATATGTCACCCTAAGGTAGGCATCCTAAAGCCCAAGAGACAGAGTGCATTATATCAATGGTGCAGGCATTTATGTACAAACATATGTACCTCTAGAGTAACCTTGCCATTCAAGTTTACTGTAAGTGAACAACGGTCCATAGGTTAACGTGGACTCACTATCAGACAAAACGCTAATAGCCAGCTCCACGCTGGTACCACCGAATTTAGTTGTGTTTGGTATCAAACCTGACATGATTCTCGTGTTGAGGGTGAGCTGGCATGTACCCGGGTGGCATCCTTAGAAGTTGCCCCTAAGTTGTCATAGTCTCGCTGTGCTTTGGCGGGCTTTCCAAACCGGTTGCCACCAAGAGAGAATTCTGACCTCCTGGGTAGTGCAATAACTCCCAGAGGACAAGGACAAAAGGCCTGGGCAGGAAGGAGGTCACACCTTCACCCTCCCAGGATGGCTAGTAAAGGACCCATCAGAAGTGGTGAGCCTCAACGGCCATGCCGCTTTTTATATGTAAGTGACTTACCTCCCAGTGGTGAGAAAGGCCCAATCTGTCCACAAGCACTCATGTTTGTGAGCAGGCGGGAAATTAGGTATTCAAGAGACGTACAACCCCCAGATGCTAGCCACACCTTTAGGGTGGGCTAGTAGGTCTGTGCATCAGAGGATGGCCTGTGCCATCGTGAAAAGCCCTAAGAATAGTGAGTTCTGGGTAGTTTGGTACATATCCCCCCCAGATGTTGTTACCTCAGGGGTGAATTAGCCGCATGATCAGTAGCCCATTGGCTCCTGACCTCACACCCCCTAAATCCAGGATTTAAGGGGCATCCCTGGTACCAGATCTGCTGTGAGGAAGGACAAAGAACACATGCATGTAAACACACGGCAGGACTCCACAAAGAAGAGGCATGAAGTACTGCACCTCTGTCAACCCCCTACACCCGCCAGACTACGACTCGTCCAGGACCAGAAACCAGTTCCAAAATAGAAAGTGAAATCCTCTGCAACCTAAAGACTTCACTAAGACTCCTTGGGCTAGAAGAACTTGTCCCTGTAGTCAGTAGGCACAAAACGCACTTCCACAATCCAAAGAAGGACT
Source organism: Triturus cristatus (assembly GCF_964204655.1). Taxonomy (NCBI): domain Eukaryota; kingdom Metazoa; phylum Chordata; class Amphibia; order Caudata; family Salamandridae; genus Triturus; species Triturus cristatus. The sequence continues at coordinate 1,197,747,147 of NC_140579.1, read as the reverse complement.
AACCACCGGGCTACATCGTGGACCAACCCAAAAGTAACTGGCCAGGTGCCTTCTGGGAAGTGTAGTCTTGAACCTCAGTGAATCTCAGCCCTCTATAGCGTTCCCTGGACCTCTGGAAGAAGACTGACCAAGTTGTGACCTTTGCCGGGACCAAGGCTTGTTGGTGGTCTGGCTGACTACTAACTGGTCTCCCCTCCACCCCAGTGATGCAGTTGTTGAGTTGTTGCATGCCAAAGATGGCTTCGTTAGATACCTGGTAAAGCCAGCAACCGCAGTCCCGTTCAGTACCACGGATTGCCAGGCGCACCTCTACAACCGAGCTAGGTAGAGCTGTTCTACCTTTTTGATTCCTAGTCCTGGCGCCCCTCCAAGGGGCTCCTCTATATTCAAACTGCAAGTACCATTTTGTCAAGTACTGATTTTGACAGCTCCAGTTCAGCACCAAGGACAGCAAATTCATCTCTGCACCCAGACTCCCTGGACAAGGTAAAATTGTTCTGACTTTCGAAGCTTGGTCGGGGAACCTGACAGACTTTAACTCCAAGTGAGTTCCAATGATCTCACCCCGCAAGTGACCGAGTGTCACCTGAGATTTTCCCCATTGACCGCAATGGTGAAGGTTAACAGCTCTGCAAAGTAATGATCATATGACTTGTATTGATTTCATTTTGGTGTCTGAATTTATATAAAAATAAACTCTATTTTTATAAATTGGTGGCTGCTTTCTTTCGAGTCATCTCAATTACTTATCGTCCATGGTGTTACTGTAAAATGCTTAACTCATGTTCCTCCAAATAAGCTTTGCCACTGTACCAGGACTGAGAGAAGGATTACTAGTGAGAAATATTACATGGTAAGGCCACCCAGCCATACCACATAATATTGCCACTTTGCTACACTACCGGAATATTATCTACGAGTTAAACTCGTAGGCAATTGGGAGGGCTTGTCCTTCATTGTAAATTCATGTAGGTGTAACCATAGTGACTGGGTATGACTCTGATAACTAGGTTGGCTTTGTTGTCCCTAGTTTGTAAATATTTTGTCTCAAGCATGATTGCTTGTAGAGTGCGCAAGATATTAGTATGTGCGTTCAGCCACTGTTTAGAGGAGAACTGGGAGAAATTAGGTCATATTGAGGCTTCACTCTCCCTGCATAGTGAGGCACATAAGTCCGTCCAAAGTTATGAAACCCCAACAGGGATTGCATCTTTTTCAAAATGTTGGGAAGCTGTAAGGTAGTGCACCTCCGTAGGAAGAATGGAGCTAGACCCTTGCCCTCGCTGGATAATTTATATCCAAGAAATGTCACTGTGAAGGTAGGCGATCTTCGAATTTTTTATTTTATTTTTTTATTAATCTTGTAACCATGAGATGTTAAGATAGTCACTACTCTGTCTACCCTGGTATGGTATAGATTCAAATCATCATCAGTTTAGTAAATATCATCAATATATGACAATACCCCTGGATCTGGTTGTAAGATCTTTATGATTCTTGCTGAAAACAAGCCAGGACTATTCTTATAGCAAACACCAGAATGAAAATTGCACTCTGTTGAAAATTAAAGCAGTCACTCATTTTCAGGTGCTATATTCTGACTGAAAACCCCATTCAAAATATCCAGGGTCGTTTTGTATTTTTTCTGCACCAGGTTCGTCATTAAACATGTACTATGGGAGTTTTATTCTGCATATTTTCGTGTATGAGAATTCAAATTTCTATAGCCTAAGACTATTCTATAGGAATCGTCTGGCTTGGAGGCTGGAAAAAGGGGTGTGTTCATAGGTGATAAGCAAGGCGCTATTATGCCTTGATACTGCAATTGGTCAAATATTGCTTTACTACCATGTTTTGCTTCTGTTTTTAAAGGGTATTGTGCTTGTGGTTCACTACGTAGGAGAAGAACATGTGGACTAGAGTGTTCATGCCACTCCGCTAAATTTCTTATGGCCCATTCACTGGCATAAATGTCCCTGATATCCTTGGGTACTATTGGAGAGAAGGCTACCTTTATAATTTCCTTCCACTGGGGTGCTTCCCTAATGAAGGCTGGAGGCCATTCTTCTTCTGCCATGATGATATCATAATCATCCAATAATTGGGTCCAGAATACTGCTTTGATAATAAGTGGTATGTTCTGTTGTATTTTTAGGTTTTAAACCCTATCAAGATGATTGAAATGCTGATCTGGAGTTTCAGTCTGTATGAAGTCATCAGTTGGACTCGCTTCCACAAACTTCTGAAGCATCTGATGTACTATAGTGACTTCTGCTGCGCTGTCTACAAGCACTCTAGCCCAAGTCCTGCAGGGCAGCAGGACTCACAGCTGAATCAACATGTTGTTTTAGAAATTCCTGTTATTTTTTTCTTCTTTACTGGGGCTTTAGAGTCCAATCCTTTCTGTTCTCTCTTTACGCTGACATCAGTGTTGTGTCCCCCTTAATTTTTCTTACTGTACTCCTCTTTTCATCAGTACTCAGATCAGCTCCCCCTTTCAGTTCTTTTACCCTAGGTGTCCTGAAAAGAATGTGAAGAGCAGCTACCAGAATCCTGATACCGTTCAGGCTTTTGAATTTTTTCACTGTCTCTTAAGTTCTAACCACCCCTGCTAGATTCCCAAAAAGCGAGAAATCCAGCTTGTCTTTTATCTTTTTTTTTTCAACTCCCTTCCGTTGCAGCCTTCTCTCTGAATCATTTTTTGTGCTTCAAACGTAGCTTAACGGGTCGAGTACCTAGAGCATCTTTACATACAAAGGTATAAACTTCCATAATTATTTTTGGTAGTTGCAGTTCATGATCTTGAACCGGAACTGCTTCCAGTCTCTGATTTATGGCCAGAACTGAAGCCTCTACTTTAATATTGCTTAGGATTATATAGTTTAGAAGCTTACCATTACCTTCATTACTAAATCCAGAGCTGGGGCAGCTCTGTGCGTTTTGTAATTGTCTAAGTACATCAGAGAGAGCCACCAATGAAGGCTTACCAAATTTTATTAATACATGCAAAGATGATTCCCCAAGGGTTGCACTCCTCAACCGGAGGCACCGTCCGGAAAGAAAGACCCAGTCAGTATTGTGTATTTGTCATGTGACATTTCCAATAATTAAGTGCCCTTATGCGTTGCATTTTTAAAGTGATCTTACTGTAGTGATTTCTAGAAAGAGCCTTGACATCTTGTGATGACTTCCATGACTCATGCCTCATCACTTTTGGGGAGACCATTTCAGATCCTAATTCTGCTGCGACTATGGTATGTTAGAGTGGTTAATGAGAAAGAGGTACATAACTCAGTCATCGTTAGGGTTGAGACCTGATCAATATTTCACCAGCCTGATAGGTATGTTTATGCTAATGCAGGTGAAAAATGGGGAAAGCTCTTCAGAATTCACATTTCCCCCTTTGAAATATATACCTGCAGCTCCAAATACATCAACAGTGTTATTAAGTTGCGTAAGATTGTCATAAATGAGCCACCTTAGCAGAAGCACTACTTATAAAAACAAAAAAACAATACAGAATGACTCTATATATTATTGATGCTGTAAACTGTTTGGAATGGCTGTTATTTTTCTTAGCAAAAGGTAGCAGTCACTGACAGTCAGACATCCCTCAGCCCGCAAGTATGGGTTTTTGAGGACTGGACTGTCCCTCAAGCCAATCGTGCCTGTTTCGCCAGTTGACATTGCTAACCTCAGGCCAAGGCTTTGGAATATTAGATGCTGGTACGTATCTTTGATTATAAGGTCATTCTGGACTGGTAGGTCGGGCGCTGGATTCCAGGAGCATTGTGTCTACAAAACTGTGTGCTCGGTAGGAACCGCATGGTTTCTTTAAAGGGTTGGTTATGCTATCAACTTGAACTTCAGATTAGTGTACTAAAGTCTGTGCTAGGTTGTGTTTCTTACCTGTCTTTCCCTGGTCAGGTAGTTTTGTAGTCTAGCACTGGGTTTGCCTGCGAGGTTACTATCCAATTTGATGTTGGGGAAACAAATTTGAACGTGTGCCAGTATAATGTAATTGGTGCTCATGTAAAGCGCTCCAATATCTTCAGGTCAAATTCATAGTATAATACAATTGTAAAAACAAAACATTTTGCCTGGAAAATGTTTTGCCCCAATTCCTCTGCACTGAGCTGAGAGCTGCTAAGAGTGAAGGCCAGCTACTGTCTCTAAACTCAGAGCTGCGACGCTGTTACTAACGATAAACAATTTAATTACAGTGAATGGGAAACATACTTTACCACGAAGGCTTTTCTACGCATTACGTTTACAACGGTACACTTACCACGTAAACGTCTTTACAACGCGTATGCCTTCCACGACCGTCTTTACCAAGCAAGCTGCACTGGAACGTCTTCTTCCTCGTCAGGATCAGTCCTTTTTAGGTCGAGGGACCGTCCGGTCTGCCGAAGGCAGAACCGGAAGTCCGGAGATTTAATGATTCTTAGAGTGGCTATTTAGCCCGCCTCTCTTTTTGCTTCTCCTCCATTGGCTGGCTTCCTAAACGGAGGCCAGCCATTGGAGGAGAGAGCCGTCCCTCCAAATAGGCTCCGTCTTTTTCAGATTCGGGGGCGTGTTCCCTGCTCTTCTTTCCACTTTTTAGCCACGCCCCCGAATCTGAAAACCGTTGCTGCGTTTCTCCGAGGCATTTCTGCTTCGCCTGGGAGAAAGGCAGTGTGTGCTTGTTAACTTATGTTTTTATTTGCAGTGCAGTAACATAACAGGTAAATGCTATTTGCTTGTAAATGTTTAGTAAAAGCGAGCTGTTAATAAATAAATAAAGGCGCGTGGCCATGCTGTGTTGGGAGGTGGGAGGGCTAGGCTTTGGAGGAAATTCCACAAACACTGCAAGCAGACGAGTCCAAAGTGAAAGCGGCGCTGTGCGTGGCCATGCTGCTTCGTAGGTGGGAGGGGTGTTCTAAGCCTACGCAAGGAAAGGGATAGATGTGTGAAAACCTGTTGATAACATCCTGGGGTGAAAGAAGTGTTCTGTCTCTTCAGGTTGTGGGTAGTAGAAACTGGTGAAACTTCCATTGATGCCAGTAGCCCAGTGGGAGAGCACAGAAAGGACAACAGCATCGTTCAGGCACATTGAAACTCGTGTGCTCTGGAATTCGGGAAATAGGTAATTCAGTCACTGGCAGAGAAAGAAGCCCGTTTGAATAACCTGGGCTTTAAAATTGTTAGATGTGCGCTAGAATTGCAGGTATTTTATTGCAAAGGGAATATTGAGTACGCACCTCCGCTTTGCTTGCGCCACCAGGGGGTCCTCCTGTCTCCAGATGGGAATGGTCTTGCTAAAAGCCTGTTGAATATTAAAGCCGTTTCTGGGCTTCTCTTTGACTGCTGCTGTTATTTGTTAGTTCTTTGTCTGTGGCGCTCTAGCTTCGGGTTGGGAATCATTTCGATGGAGAACCAGGCTCTAATGCAGTTCTGACCGGATACATCGGTCTCTTTTCTCTTATCAGTGCACTTCAGTGAGCTCATGCTCGCTGTCACCGAACTCCCCTTCCCCGTGTTCCACGCCAAGCCTGTGATTTGAAACAGAAGGCAGCAAGGTGCCAGCTGTCTGTGTGTAAAATGAATGTTGCTTGATGTAGATTGTCGCTTGCTTTCTTTAACAAGGGAAAGGGATTGAAAAATAAAATACATTTAACTTTGCAGTGTGTTAAACAGAAAGAAAACTGAACGAAAGAGAAATACAATAAATCTCCTCTGCAGCATTAAAAACGCTTAAAAAAGAACAGAATACAGGAAAGGGGCTGCAGAAAAGGGACAGCGTGCTATGCCTGCTACACCAATATGGAAAAAGACATTAAGTTACAAAATAGTGCCCAGTAACAGTAAATTAAAGATACTGAGTAACAACACATGTAAAAGGGCCAGTCCTCTCTTTCGTTTCCCATTATTGTTTTTGCAATGTTTGTTTATGGAAATGTAATAAAATACAATAATCAAACAAGCATTGGCATAGCCAATAGGTCTCGCTTTTGGGACCTTCTAAGTATTAAGTTATGCAGCACAAAATCCTTGGTGCAACCACATCAACTGTGGCTAAACACTTATAAGGTCCCAAAGGCAAGACCTATTGGCTATGCCAATGCTTGGTGTTTGGTTGTGTGTGTGTGTGGTTGTGGTGTGTGTGTGTGGTTATGTGTCTGGGTGTGTGTGGTTGTGTGTGTGTGTGGTTGTGTGGTTGGGTGTGTGGTTGAGTGTGCGGTTGTGTGTGCGCGCGGTTGAGTGTGGTTTTGTGTGTGTGGTTGTGTGTGCGCGCGGTTGTGTGGTTGTGTGTGGTTGTGGGTGCGGTTGTGTGTGGTTGTGGTTATGTGTCTGTGGTTTTGGTTGTGTTTGTGTGCGGGTGTGGTTGTGGGTGTGGTTGTGTGTGGTTTTGTGTGTGTGGTTGTGTGCGCGCGCGGTTGTGTGGGTTTGTAGTTGTGTGTGTGGTTGTGTGTGTGCATGGTTGGGTGTGGTTTTGTGTGGTTGTGGGTGCAGTTGTGTGTGTGGTTGTGTGGGGGTGCGGTTGTGGGTGTGGTTGTGGGTGTGTGGATGTGTGGTTGGTTGTGTGTGTTTGTGGTTGTGGTGTGTGTGTGGTTGTGGTTATGTGTCTGTGTGTGTGGTTGGGTGTGTGGTTGAGTGTGCGGCTGTGTGTGCGCGCGGTTGAGTGTGGTTTTGTGTGTGTGGTTGTGTGTGCGCGCGGTTGTGTGTGTGCGTGGTTGGGTGTGGTTTTGTGTGTGGTTGTGGGTGCGGTTGTGTGTGGTTGTGGTTATGTGTCTGTGTGTGTGGTTTTGGTTGTGTTTGTGTGCGGGTGTGTGTGGTTTTGTGTGTGTGGTTGTGTGCGCGCGCGGTTGTGTGGGTTTGTAGTTGTGTGTGTGGTTGTGTGTGTGCATGGTTGGGTGTGGTTTTGTGTGGTTGTGGGTGCAGTTGTGTGTGTGGTGTGTGTGGTTGTGATTGTGTGGGGGTGCGGTTGTGGGTGTGGTTGTGGGTGTGTGGATGTGTGGTTGGTTGTGTGTGTTTGTGTGTGGATTGTGGGTGTGTTGTGTGGTTGGTTGTGTGTGTTTGTGTTTGGTTGTGGGTATGTTGTGTGGTTGGGGGTGTGTGTGCGGTTGTGTGTGTGCGGTTGTGTGTGTGTGGTTGTGTGTGTGGTTGTGTGTGGTTTGTGTGTGTGGTTGTGTGTGTTGCGGTTGTGTGTGGTTGTGTGTGTCTCGTTGTTTGTGTGGTTGGTTGTGGGTGTGGTTGTGTGTGTGGTTGTGTAAGTGTGTGTGGTGTGTGTGTGGTTGGGTGTGGTTGTGGGTGTGTGTGGTTTGTGTGGTTGTGTGTGGTTGTGGGGTTGTGTGTGGGTGTATGTGGGGTTGTGTGTGTGGCTGTATGTGTGGGGTTGTGTGTGGATGTGTGTGTGGTTGTGGGTGTATGTGGGGTTGTGTAAGTGTGTGTGGTGTGTGTGTGGTTGGGTGTGGTTGTGGGTGTGTGGGTTTGTGGGTGTGTGTGGTTTGTGTGGTTGTGTGTGGTTGTGGGGTTGTGTGTGGGTGTATGTGGGGTTGTGTGTGTGTGGCTGTATGTGTGGGGTTGTGTGTGGATGTGTGTGTGGTTGTGGGTGTGGTTGTGTGTGTGGGTGTGGTTGTGTGTGTGACAGTAATACTAAAAGCATATCAAAATAAAGGAACACAAACATAGAGTTTGTGGAAAGAGAAAGCACATTGTATGTCAAACTGGCGCAGCAAAGCATTAACACAACAACATGTTCTTTGATGTTTGATGTTCTTTGAACGAGAACATCAAAGGGTCGCCGCGAAAGTGATGGCGGGCAAAAGTGAAAGTGATCGCGGGCGCTTAATGAGCATGATGAGGTTTGCCATATGGTGCCTCTGCTCCTAAGCGCGCGCCGCGCACATGCACTGTAGCTCTAGGATGGCCATGGTAGCATTTTTTGAGCCCTCACTAAAAGTCTCGCAATCCAGCGCATGCGCTGGGTCATGCGAGACCTAAAAAATGGCCAGTCCTCATGGGAGGTAACAACAAAGTAGAGGGAGGTACTAAGGAGGGACTAATAAGCTTATTAACAAATCAGAAGCCAACATTTACAAAGGACAATGACACAAGCGAATGAAAAAAGTGGGCAAAGCTTCAAGTCCATACCTGAATACAGCATGCCTCGAAGAGACAGTGCAAGCACTGCCTAGGCAAGACCTAAAAAGGTGTTGTTAATTTGGTATGCCTTTACATAGGTAATACTTAAGTCATAGCTGCAATGCTCGTGGGCTAAGGTAATATTAGTAATGAATCTCCCCAACACCACATGATTTATGACTCAAATATCCGCTTTAAAATTATATTGAAAATTAAAACATTTTTCTTCAGACATCCTCTTATGAGTTCTGAAAATAAACACATTTTCATTTCGAATGCATACTTTTCAATTTTGGTATATATATATAAATTATGTCAAGCAAAATCTCCTAATTTGGTAGACTGGGCTACACACAGGAGAGTCACTCAAAGGCAGCTGAAGAGCAACAGTAGCTCATAAGTTACTCGTTGGAGAAGCCTGGTAGAGATTCCTAAACTGTAGTTTCTTATACAATGTAGTATCTAATAGGGTCTAGTCAGGGGCGCTTCAGGGGGTGTTTGGGGTGTTACACCTCCTAATAAATGTATTTTGTGATAACTAGTTGGGTGCCGGTGCTTTCAGTCGGGTATGGTGAAGTGTTTGTTGGATTTTACCAGGAATATTTACACAGACACACACTTTCCCTCTCTCTGTTTGGAAAGACTTAATAAATGTTGGTTATTTCACAAAATAATGTGCTTTCTCTCCCTTAGTACCCGTACCAATACACGTTCCTCTCGATTTCCGCTACCACTTAATCTCCTCTGGTGCACCCTGCTTGTCGTATAATGTGTTTTAACATTATGTGCCAGTTTCTTTTTTGGGAAATCTTAATGACTCAGCTACAGTCCTGGGTATAGTACCCGGTACTCTGTCTGACAGTGTAGTGTCCACTAAAGTGTACAGTCCAGCACAGTTGAGTGTCTGGTAAAGTGCAGCGTCTACTGAAGTTTTGTGCTTGTTAAACTTAAGTGTCAAACAGTCATTAGGATCAACCAGTTGGGAGTGGGAATGGTTTATGATGTCTAAGTAATAGAGCTTAACAGTCTATAGGGTTAAAGTGTGTAGGGATATACGGTGTAAGAATTTACTGTCATGTAGTATCCTGCATGCTTGCTGGGATAATATGTATCGGGGATTCAGGCTGCAAAATTACTAGTTAGGATTTGGGACAGATTGGTACTGTGGTTTCTTCGGATACTCTTGATAGCTTTAATGTTATAGATTCACAACCTTAAACGCAAGACATCCCATGGAATTCTAACAAATGATTCGCCATTGTCTGCCCGTGTGAAATACATATCTGATCTAATGACTGTCTCCAAAATTTTGCACTGAAATTCAGAACATTAATTTCTTTTTCTCAGTCTCCCCCTGAGACTCAATCCGTTTTTAGGTCTTGCCTATGACAGCACGTGCTCTCGCTTGCAAGAGATATTGTATAGAACAAGGGGCTTGCAGCCCGCTCATTGTCTTCATTGTCACTCTTACTTGCTGCCTCCTACTTGGCCAGCGTGTGCTGACTTCACTTCCTCTTCGTTTGGCTGGGGCATGCACCAAGTACGGATTGCTTCAGTTTAATTGCTATTGTTCCGCTTAATCATGCTGTGATTTCAGGTGCTATTTTTAGGTCTCGCCTAGGTAATGCTTGTGCTGTCTCTTCGAGACATGCTGTATTCAGGATATGGTCTCTTAAAGGGGAGTGATTCGATTAAGGGCATGAGAGGTTGGAATCATCAAAACTTTACAACAAATGGTTACCTCTCTGACCATAGATCATAAGCATTTTTTCAATGGAGTGCTGCAAGAATGTTCTCCATGACTGCTCACTTAATGAGCTGGGATTATTTTGAATATCTCTAAGAACGGAATGGTGTTTTCTTTTTTAATATTACAGTGTCACCCATAGGTATGGTTCAAACACCAATTACATTGTTTGTGTCCTTCATTTATCTCGTAAGAAAAAGCATGGAACATGAACATACATTATGTTTACATCAAACACAATATCGTAGACACATCGAAACACCAATACAAAACAAATCATAAATGCCTATTACAAAACGGATGAAAACATGACATACTAAACTCTATATACAGACAAAATTTAAAAAATGAAGAACATACTATACAGTGAATGTACCCAAGTGGCCTTCTGTGCTGCTTGAATGTTAAATCATGTGTCCAAATTTAAATGCAAGTGGAACCTATTATTGATGTTCTCGAATACGTTCTATTACATGGTCCTAAGTGAGGTCAGAGGCCATTCATACAGATTCTTGTCACATCCATATGAATTAAGCTTGTTTATTCAATCCTATTATATGATGACTTTCAACGTGGTAACTCTTGGCCTCACGCAATATGTGCCAACGTGTTTCGACCTTTGTGGTGGGATCCAGGGCAGTGTTTCAAAGGAAGGTCTTCCTCAGGGTTGGGGCTTGTGAAGGACACTGAAATTATCCAATATGGTGCATACATCTGTGAGTTAGTCATTCCTAAATGTAAATAATGTTCCTATGTTAAATTTCATTTACACATACTGTGCATGTACCTTAAGACTCCTGATCATGTGTTCTTAGTCCACTTCATATCCAGAAACGAAGCCCGTGGAAGGGATCAGGAGTGATGAGAGGCTTCCCTTGTACGGCCTTAGTCTTTCTTATATCCTTTTTATTGAAGACAGATGAGCGAATCTGAAATTTTAAAGAGTCATAAGGCGGGGGCTGTTGAAACATACTTCATTCAATAGTATGCCAGAAGAATCGGCGTGAGACGCTTAAAGTAAACATCCAACATTAAAGGCTTTTTAAGTGGAGCGTGTGTTCATATTATGTTTCACCCCTTATAGCGAGACCTACACCAAAGTGGATGTGCCTGCTTTAGCTTTGTGCAATTCGGTGGTTCAGATTGCGAAATTGGCATCTTGTGTCCGGCGTCGGGTGTTCAAAGACGCCTGCAGGACCAAAGTGCCACCTTCGTGTTACAGAGTTTGTATCGAAAACATAAACCAGGTTTCTTGTGTGCTCCTAGTTCGTCTTATGATCAAAGTGGACCAGCTTATTCTGTAGCTGTGACGACGAACAGCGCGGACTTCCGTGTTCCTAAAATATCGTCCGTGCGTAATGACGCAAGGAAAGCGTCGTCAGTAGTCACAATGCTTTTTGGCATCTCCGCCTTTTTTGCCTGACTTCCTGTTATGGTTGCCATGGAGATTGTTGGATTGTCGCTAAGTTGTGGAATCGGTAATCATTTACCGGTCTTCCATCTACGAGCCTGTCGTTATATACGCCTCCTCTTGTGATAACTTTTGGGTTATCATAATGACAAGATGGAACTGTTTGTGTAGTGCACATGTAAAAAAGGGGCTTTACAAGATATTTCTTAAAGAAACCAATCTTGAGTTTTCGGTCTCACGGAATCTACAACAAATGGTAGTTGGCATACTGTTGAGTATTCATTGACTTATTTCATAGGCAGTGCATGGTCTCACTCATTTTGTTTAGTCCATTGGTAGTATTTCCTAGGCGCAATATAATTTTAGCTTCAAAACTGGCCAAGAGTGTATCAACGTTCCTTCCAGTGACGTGTTTTAGGACTGTCCATTGGATATCTTGTGGGCCATGTCCCTTTTCGATACAGTGTGGTACCATGGGGGCATTTAGTATTTTGCAATTAATCCTTGAACGATGTTTGAGTGATTCTTTTTTTGACAACTTGTGTGGTTTTTCCCACGTATGCCAGCTGGCAGGGGCAGACTACACAATATATAATGTTATTCAGGATATGGGCATTCAAAACATCGAGTATTTCTGGTTGGTTAGTTGGCCTACCTTTCTAAATTCCTTTACTCTTTTTGGTGAATACTGTCCATATTTCCCGCCTTTGTGTGCTTGGTCCAGCTGACATCAATTGTTTTTTTTTTTTTTGGTTGGCCATATCTGGCCTTCTGTTGCCTCCTCGCTCGCACATCCTCCCTCCTCTCATTGCTGCAGTCCTTTCTGCGCTTCTGCTGACCTGCACAACACTGCATTAACTTTTGTAGGAATGGCGGCACACCACGCTTTAGCTTTAAACAGCTAAAGCGCGGCCCATGTGCCACCATTGCTACTAACGTAAAACAAGCATTGGCATAGTCAATAGGTCTCGCCTTTGGGACCTTTATAAGTGTTTAGTCATACAGCACATTATCCTGGGTGCTGTGCCGCCAGGGATTGAACAGCTATACTATTACTACACACTCGGTCATGCAGTTTGATTCAGAAATACATGCTTGTCTCTGCCGCATGCTTTTTAGGTCTCGGCTAGCGAAGGCTGCGCTTGCACAGTCTCGCTCGCGAGATTTAATGATTTCAGTACGGGGCTTGAACCCGCCCCTCTTCTCCATTGGCTGGCTTCCTAAACGGAGGCCAGCCATTGGAGGAGAGGGGCGTCTGTCCGTTTAAGCCCCGTCTTTTTCGGATTCGGGGCGTGTTTTTTCGATTCTTTCGGTCCTCTGGAATGTAAACATTACAGCCAATGGCAAGAGGAGAGAAAGAAAAACACGCCCCCGAATCAGAAAACGCCGCTGCGTAGGCATTTCTGCTTGACCTCGGAGATTTGTGCCATTTTGCTTTCTCTAGCTTAAAACGGTTTCCACCTCACAATACGAAATGGATTCTCACGTTTTTGCTCTAAACTTCCCTTGTATATGTGCCTAAATGTTGGCAAGCGTGCATTTATTTCAAAATGTTATTTTTCAACTTCTTAACTCCTCTGTAGGACTGCATCTACAATGGTACCGATATACTTGAATTGGTTTTCAGCTATTTCAAATGAGTGGATGTCTTAAAATGTATTATAAAATGAACCTTGATGTGGAATCCGGAATACTGAGAAGCAACACAAGCAGATTATTAGTAAACACGGAGGTGTTAAATAAACATTAAATACAAAAGCTGAAGCTCGAAGGAAAATGCAAAGAGGCTTCGGTAAGAAACATACGTGCCTCTGTAGTAACAGTCTCCTCCCATACCACTACGAAGCACTAACATGGCGGCTGGCAAAGGGAAAGCCCCGCCCACTCGGAAGTCTACCCCGAGGAGCATGCAACACCCGTTACTCTAGCAACCGAGGCCGCGCGCATCTATGCAAAAACTTTCTCGCCCCCCTAAAAATGTCTGACAGGACTTTGCACACCCCTGCACGCAGCAGGAAGATCCAGGCCTGGGAAATAAGCCCAGAAGAAGGTACTGAGGCGCATGAGAAGAAGACGAGTTGTGGATGGAATGCTTCTTCGTCAGTGCTCCGGGGCGGACCCCGGGCTGCAGCCGGCAGGGAGGACAGTGGCGGGGGTCAGCAGGTTCTGCTTCGCGGGATATTTACTGTCGGCAAGCAGAGCTGCGACGTACAACTGACGGACAGCAGGTTGGTCTGGAGCCCCATCCTGTCTGAAAGACCCCCTGGTAGGTACCCGAAACGTGGGAATCTCCAGGATTCGTGCAACAACGTCCATTACTACATGTTTGTTTCTTCGGGTGACAGCAGTGCCACGTAATGTTGTTATGAAATGAAACATATGTGGGCGTGGCCTGCTGCAGGGCACACCTCTCTATACCCCCCTCTGAAATGTCTCTGTCCTCACATCGTGCTCCCCCCCCCCCCCCTACAGGAGTCGGACCCATTAGTCATGCCCACGCTGCCCGAAGTGCAGCAGGACACATTTCGCTTCATACCAATATTGCACAGTTACCCAGCACTCTCAAGTTATCTAAATTCTTAGGCGTGAAAACTAATTTGCATGTTGATGACACAACCTTTGACATTGAGGATTTAAAACAAAGGCACAACTGTAAAGTGGTAAAACTGCAGTAAATACATGTACAAGATTAAAGTAACAGGGAGACTTCACTAAAATAGACATACACAGAAAACATCACTAAACAGTGTTCAGTTGGGAAATGTATTGTCCTTCAAGAGATAAAAGAACTCAACGAGCCTAATAAAGCTGCAGTTAAAAAGAAATAAATAATCTTGAAAAAAATGCGTGACTCCACAAAAACTTTCAAGGAACAAGTTAACTAAGCAAAGTTAAATTAAGTTACTAAAGGGATAGAACACTAGAAACGGAAAGAGAATGGTAGCTTCAAAATTCATTAACGCATTCTCAACTATATGGAGTAAAATAATTTTGAGTTGTTCTCCGTAGTACATAGCAACAAGTACGAAAGCAGGCCACTATAGTAGTTTTACAATGACTTGACAAACTAACTTGACAAAAAAACCTGCCCAATGAAACCCTACTCTACATTTTTCACAAGTCGAGTAACCAGAGCCGTAGACTTACTTAAGTGTTTTTCCACATTTTGTGTCTGAAATAAGTTACTCTGTAGAGCATCATCATCTGAATTTGCCTGCCTATTGCATTATGTCATGTTGGTTGCACATAATGTAAATAGGTCAGTGGGCTACTGCGTGTGTGTGTGTAGTTGGCTCTATTTGTGAGTGGGTTGCTCTATGTGAGTGGCTCTGTGGGTGGCTCTGTGTGCGTGGGTGGCTTTGTGTGTGTGGGTGCAAATGCAATAGGTCTCGCATTTGAGAGTGATTAAGCTATTGACATAGTAAATAACAATACCGTTTCTTAAAATGTTTTAAAAACAAAAACATAAACAAAAATAATGTCATGAGCAATGCCAATAGCTCTAACTTTAACAATGCCGAGACCGTTGCATTGTAAATGCTTGTTTACTGTTGGCGAAGACGTGAGATAAAGGCTACGATTAGAAAAAGGGGGCTTGGGGGGTTTCCCCCCTCCTCCCCCCCCCCCCCCCCCCCCCCAAAAAAGAGAGAAAGGGGGCTGGGGGGGGGGGGGGGGGGGGTTACCATCCCCCCCAAAAAAAGAACATGTTGTAACGTTGGGAAGTGGAGTCAATCAGCATCGTTTTAGAGGAAACTGAATGACGCTTCCTCTTTAAGACGTACGACGTAAACAAGGAAGATCAAGGAGAGGAGACTACGTGAAGAGGTAAGGGGAATATAAATTTAAAAAATATATATATATGGATTGAGGGTAACGGGAAGGGGTAATTATAATAAGGATTGGGGGCAGGGGGGTCACGTAAGGGTACAGGGGAGGGGTATAACCTTTACCAAGAGTATGCCATTACCATGCATACATTTACAACGAAAATCGTTGTAAAAGTATGCGTGGTAAAGGAATATTCGTGGTAAAGGTGTGTTTTTTTTTTTTTTTTGTTTTTTTTATTTATTAAATACTTTGAGACATAGTAAATGCACAGGTCAGATCGCCGTGGGTACCCATTGCGATGGGATGCCCCTGCAGACCATCAGGGCGGATCCGGCATCTCGTACACAGCCATTCAGCCGACATCCCGGAGGACCGGCGGCACTTCAAGAATAACATCACACATTATAGACCAGACTAAATGCCTTCTGAGGATAGGAGGTGTGTTGGTCCCCAGTCCATACTACTGCCCGACGTGTCAGTATGACAGGCCTAGTGCCGTCCGCCCTCTCCCAAAAACCTGGTCCATTTCCTTAGATTTTGTACCCATATCTCAACGCCCACCCACCCACCACACGCTCGCTATCTCTTCCTTCGTTCCTTCTGCGTGTACCCGCTTCCGCAACTGTGGCAGCCAGTACTGACCAGCCTCTGCGCCCTCCGTGTTCAGGCCCTCCTCAACCCTGCAACTCTCATTCACGCCTCACCTAAGGAGCGCCAGCCGCATCCGCGGAGCCCCCCATCATACCATCCACAGACCAGCATCCATCCCAGGCGGAGCACCGGCATCACACACCATCATGCTACTATGGGGTCCTGCTCTTGTGTCGCGCCCCCCTCCGTCCCCCTGTGTGCCCCAAGGTCCTCGCTCTGTGTCTCCCCCTGACCAGTCGTCTCGGGGTCTCCGGCAAGCAGGTAAGTTCTATACAGCGCCCAAAAGTTCTTGGGACTCCCCTTCGGGGGCAACAATTCGCTATACGTCTCCGCCTGCGTGCTGCAATACAGCATGTCTCTGGCCCATCTTTTCTTAGTGGGGAGCAGCCCTCTCATCCAGCAGGCCGCCACTACTCGCCGCGCGATCAATAACGCCATGTCCGTCAGACGTCGCAGCGCCAACGGGAGGGGCCTGGAGTAGCCCAGCAACGCCAATGCCGGATTAGGTTAGAGCTCTGTTTCCAGTATCTGGCTCAATTCCTGAAACACCGCCGTCCAAAACCGGGCCACACCTGGGCATAGCCAGGCCACGTGCAGAAAGTCAGCTACTGGGATATGACAGCGTTCGCACTCCGCCGTGGGGCGCAACCCGTACCTATGCAGTCTTTCAGGGGTGTAATAGACCCGCTGCAAGAACTTAAAATGTATCAACCGGTGTCGACCATTCAAGAAAACCTTTTTGGTGCTAGAGCAGCAGTGCTTCCACATCTCATCCGAGATGTCCATTTCGAGGTCAGTCTGCCAGTTTCGCCGTGCTGCGGAGCAGTGGTGCGCCCTGTGCTGGTCACCGAGTTTTCTGAGGGTCGAAACCAGTTTCGACGGCGCCGCAGTTTTAATGACGTGAGTAAGCTCCGGGATTTCCGGGGGCTCCGCCATGCCCGGCCCCAACAGCGCGGACAGCGCGCAACGGACCCTATGAAACTGAAAGCGCTGGAGCAGCGTGATCGCAGGCCGAGTCGAAGCGACACTCTCCAATGTTTTGGCCACTCCGTCCCGGAACAAATCCGCCATCTTAACAACTCCCAAAGCGCTCAGCGCCTGCAGCACTCCCGCCTCCCGCAGGGGGGGGAGCCACACCGCCCACTCCACCCGCATCAACGGGGAGTACAATAATTCTCGGCCCTGCGCCCTCATTAACGCATGCCATGCTTGGTTTGTGGCTCTAAGCGAGTCCAACGTTCCCACTCTGCGATCCACCGGCTGAAAGACCGTCGCCGGGAGAGGGAGCGGGTCCGCGAACAGGTGCTCCAGTAGCACATGCGGGATCTCTGGACTGGCATGTATCCACGTATGCAGGTGGGACGCCTGCGCCACTCTGTAATATCTCTCCAGGTCCGGAGCTCCGAGCCCTCCCATCTCGTATGGAAGCGTCAGCACTTTCCACCGGACTCTAGGTTGTTTACCACCCCAGGCCAGCCGAACCAGGGTCTGAGTCAACTGCGCGAAAAAGGCCTTAGGGAGCACTATAGGGATGCAATTAAAGAGGAACAGAAATCGCGGCAGGACAACCATCTTCATGACTGCTATTCTGCCCATCAGCGACAAGGGGTGCCTGTTCCACCCCTCAACATCGTCGACAAGTTTGGAGTATGCTACTCCGTAGTTTTCCTTCAGCAGAACATCCGGGTCCTTGTGGAGCCGGATCCCCAAATAACGGATTGAGTCCGTCGTCCACTGCAATGGGTATTCCATGGGGAACGGCACAGTAGCCGGAGTCAACGGGAATGCTAGCGACTTGTTCCAGTTCACCTTGAGACCCGACAGTGCCCCAAACCAGACCACTTCTCGCAAAATGGAAGCACGATTCTCCTCCGGGTCGCGGATATACAACAGTGTATCGTCCGCGTATGTAGAAATACCAATCTTATAGGAGGGAAAGTTAATGCCCTCAAATCTGTGATACTCTCTTATTGCGCATGCCAAAGGTTCCGCCACTAGCGCATATAGGAGTGGGGAAAGAGGGCAACCCTGCCTAGTCCCACTGGAGATTTCAAATGCCTCCGTGACTCGGTCGCCGAGACGCAGCCGAGCGGTAGGTCTAAAGTACAATGCACCCAGCATCTGTAAAAAGGGCTCTCCCAGTCCAAGCTTCCTCAGTACCCTCACCATAAACGGCCATTCCACAGAGTCAAATGCTTTCTCCATGTCTAGAAAAAGCGCTAGGGCCTTGCTCTCGGGGCGCACATGCTGCATGACCCCAAGGACTGTGCGGATATTATATGTGAGGTTCCTGGACGGAACAAAGCCCGCCTGCTCCGGCGCCACGAGCTCCGGCACCAGCAGTGCTAGGCGCGTGGCCAGGACCTTAGCGTATAGCTTGGCGTCGACGTTTATCAGGGAGAGTGGCCTATAGGAACCGCACAGGTTAGAGGGTTTCCCAGGTTTCAAGATGGTAACCAACAGAGCATCTCGCATCGTGTCAGGCATGCAACCTTCGAGACATATATCATCAAAGAGAGTCATAAGGTGCGGGAGGAGCTGGTCCTGAAACGCCTTATAGAAGGCCACCGTCAGCCTGTCCACACCCGGGGCAGTGCCCGCCTTCATACTCCCCAGAGCTTTCAGGATCTCATCCTTTTGTATAGGTAGCGCCAGGAATTCCCTTTGTGAGTTAGTCAAAAAGGGCATTTTAATGTAACTGAGGTAGTCTTCTATTTCCTCTTCCATTTGAGAGGACTTAGACTGATACAGTCCGGCATAATAGGTCCTGAATTCGTCAATAATCCCCGTCTCATCGGTAAGCACATCGCCCGAAGCAGTGACAAGTTCGTCAATTACCAGGGGTCGCCTAGTGTTTCGGAGTATCCCCGCGAGCAAAGAGCCCGGGCGCTCGCCCTCCCCGTAGGTACGGGCCGTAGCATACTTTCCCATATGCTGCACCTCCCGGTCCGCTTCACTGTTGAATTCGGAGACCAGATTCTGAATCTGCGCTACTATCCCGGGATCCGCGGAAACCCCTTGACTCTCCTCCAACCGCGCAAGTTGCGTCTCCAGAGCTCCCAGCCTCTGCCGTATTGATTTAAGCACTCCAGAATGCTTAGCCATAGCTACACCGCGAATATAAGCCTTAAACGAGTCCCACACCGTTTGGAAACTCTGGACTGAACCAGAATTTAACTCGAAGAAGGATTCTATGTCATCGGCCAATTCCCCTCGGAACACTTCGTCTAACAGTGAGTAAGGCGGTAGCCTCCACGTGAACGGCAGAACTCGTCGGAGCGGAGTAGCCAACACCAGAAGAAGGGGGGAGTGGTCCGACAAAGTGCGCGGGAAGACCTCGCACCCCCTGATGGCCGCGAGCAGAGATCGCGACCCTAACCAATAGTCTATTCTGGTGTGTACGTCATGAAAGGCCGAGTAATGCGTATATCCCCCTTTACCTGGGTGCCGGTGTCTCCAGACATCCATCAAATCAAGTCTAGTTAGTTCTGCCTGCATGTGCAAGGCGGCAGCCGCCGGACGGCGCACCTGCCCCGAGGAGCGGTCCAAGTCCGGGTTGAATGTAAAGTTAAAGTCACCGCCCCACACCATGCCAGCGTGCACGTACTGTCTGCACTGTGTCGCCAGTGCGCCGTAGAACTCTGGAGTGTCGTAATTGGGGACATACACATTGACTACAATTAGATCATGACCCTTCCCGACGCACCGCGCTACCAAGTATCGCCCGTCCGGGTCAGCGGTCAGCAACGTTAATCTCATTTTCGATCGTGGGTTTACCCATGTAACCACCCCTCGGGAGTGTGATGTAAAGCCCGCCGCCACGCTGTTACCCGCCAGCCCCTTCGCCAACAACATTTTACTAGTAAGAGGGAGATGGGTCTCCTGAATTAGCGCCAAATCAATATTATGCCTGTGGAGATAACTCAATACTTTCCTGAGTTTGCGGAAATCGTTCAACCCCCTCACATTCCATGTCAGCGCCCTAATGGTCACTGCACCAGTGTCTCACATCAACTCCCCAACGCCAGACATCCCAGCAGAAACATACCACAACCTCTGCAGCGTAAGGGCCGAGCGGGAGGTCCCGCCCACCATTCAACCCCAGCCAACATAGAACGGTCATTCAAAGATAGAGCCGAAAACTTGCCTCTCAGCGTACCGTGTGGATCCCAGTCCCCAACCCCAGAACCTCCCCCTAACTTCCCTGCCCTCCTCCCACAGCCGACCAACCCCAACCTGGCCAGACAGGTCCCCGTTCCTACCCCCCCTCCCTACCCCACAACAAACACATAGAACCGTCCCCAAACCAGCCCCCGGAGGGGCCATGCAAGCTATCAGCGCCGGGGCAGTGGCCACCGAGGAACAGCTACCCTAACCGTGCAACAGGCCTCAGTATAGACTTGCCCCCACACCCTTGCCCCAAATCTCGGTACAGCTCAAGCTATGATCTCCTCCCCTCCAGTGGTTCTAGGGGAGTCCCCAACAGCCCCATCGGGAACGAGACGCCCCACCCAGCGATGCAAGACCGTCAGTCCCAAGGCGCCCCCGCATAAACATCCAGGGCAGAACCCAACTATCTCATAGACCGGCCTGCACGGTGATCGCCAGGAGTCGCCCCCGCAGGAACCCCACGGTGACAAAGGCCACCAGACTATTCAGCTAGCGACCAGCCAGCGTATGCAGGCCAGCCCCCCCGGCACCCCCGGGTCCAGGGCCCTGGCGCCAGGGCGTCCCCAACATGTCCAAAAGTTCTCACCCAGCAGCAGCCTCGAAGTCCTCAGGGATGGTCGTCGTCTCTTGCGCCTCCTCACGGCTCCGGTGACCATGACTCCGCCAGGGAAGCAGCCGCTCCCCCGCCAAGCCGGCAACCCCCAGTCGGGCGACATTCCGCAACCAGAGGCCTCAATCAGCGATCTAGTCCTGTTCCTCCAGACTGGAGATATCCGCTCGAGTGTCAATGCAGCCCTGGGGCCCGTTCCGCTGCTCCCTCGACCACTCCTTTAGGGAGCGCTGCAGCTCCCTCGGATCCGTGAAGAAGTGCGACTGTCCCTGCCTGTTGATCCGGAGCCTCGCCGGGTATAACATAGCATAGTCCAGGCCCAAATCTCGAAGTTGTTTTTTGTAGGGTGCAAACTGCCTACGCTCCTCCTGGACCTTTGCCGTGAAGTCGGGATAGATGGAGATATCCATCCCCTCAAACTGCAACTTCCCCTTTTCTCTTGCGACCCGTAGGGCTGTGTCTCTGTCTCTATAGTTCAGCAGTTTTGCTATGATGGGTCTTGCGGGTGCTCCGGGCTTGGGGCGAGGGCCCAGCGAACGATGGGCTCTCTCGACGACAAACATAGGGGAGAACACTTCTTCTCCCAGCAGGGCTCGCAGCAATTTCTCCACGAAGAGTTCCATTCGCCCGGTGTGCGTCGACTCCGCCACACCCGTTATACGGACGTTCGACCTCCTCGAGCGGGCCTCTAAGTCCTCCGACTTGTCCTGTATGACCTGCAGCAGCTTACTGAATTGCCTGCGATCCGAATCCCATGACGTCTGGGCCTCCTCCACCTGTGTTATTCTCTTTTCGGACGCATCCAGCCTCTCCGAGTTCTTGTCCACCCGCTCCGACATACGATCCATACGGTAGGTGAGCGCATCAAGCTTTGTGTCTATCGCAGTCAGACTGCCCTGTAGCCCCTTTTCCATTGCCGCCAACATAGCTTTGATGTCCGCATGTCGCGCTCTCCGAGTCAGCTCCTCCGGATGGCAGCTCCGGCGCCGTAACATCAGGCCCCTTCGGCTTGCGGGGGTCAAAAGATAGTTTGGGCTGGGTCTTATCGCCTTTGCCCATGGCGATGCTAAGGATTAGCGTCCACCACGATGTCACCGCTCCGAGTCAAGCTCCAGCTCCAAGGGGGACCACGCGACGGGCGGCCCCGGCGAAGCGAGCCACTGGGCCCACCGCCGCGTCTCACCAATTTTTGGACCGCAGGACAAGCCGGATCACGATACCACTGTATGTTCTCCTCTCGGCCGCGATCTCTAGTTTGCCCGCAGAATCGCAGGCAAGCCCTCGCCACCAGAAGCTTCCGGTCGCCACCACAGGCCCGAACAGGGGGCGACTCTCCTCACCAAGGGCAGATGCTCCACGCCCCTCCACGCGATCCGCCGCGGTCCGGTCCCAGGAAGGCACCTCTGGGGTAGCAGCCAGCGACCGTGATCAGCGAGGACCGCACACAGAGGACCCGCGGCAGCAGTTCGCTTCCGGCCAGACGAGCGCCTCACAGGCCTCCCCGGATCCCGCAGCCAGGCCTCCACACAGGTCAAGGGATCATGCTTTCTGGGCACCCACCGTCGTCCACCGCACCATCCACTGCGCAGGGACCAGCACCCCGCCAGGCAGGGGGCCACCGAAGAAGTCGCCGCAAGGACCCAGCTCAGCGCGGATCAAGGGCTAGCAGCAATCTTTCCGCAGTCTCCGCCAACCTGGCTAATAGTCTCGGGAGCAGGGGGGAGGGCGCCACTGCCGAGTAAGTCCGTGAGTTCCCGCGTCTCCCAGGGACCCGGGCTCGTCACCACTGCACTCCCCCGTCGTCAGAGGGAATCTCCGGGTCCGCCTCTCCCTCGGGGCAACGCCAGCCAGTCAGGGTCCACAAGGGCACCAAGGGCTCCATGCTCCCCAAGCTGCCACCGCAGAAGGGCTCAAGCTGCAATCCAGCCGAAGGGGGGGGGGGGGGGGAGCGATCCAGCGCCTTACGATCCGCGCCCCCCGCAGGTCCGCTCACCTCCGTCTCCTCCTCCGGTGCGATCAGCACCGCGGCTCCGCTGTCTACTCGCCCCACAGCCGAAGGGCCGGGCCGACCGGATCCGCCCCCTCCAACTCCGCCGCACGTCGGGGGAAGTCACAGGTCAGCCCGGGGTCTGCGGCCCAGCACACCGCTCGATTTGCCGCACGCCGTTATCGGCTCTCCAGGCCCCGCCGGTCACCTCCGGATCTCACAGGTGAGGCAGCCCGGAGTAGGAGGGGACCCCCCCGCCAGTAAACTTATCAGCTCCGCTGTTCAGGATAGTTAGACGGATGTTGTTGGGACACGGACGGAGAGCTCTGCGCTCACTCGTCTACCATGGCCGCCGGCTAGCTCCGCCCCCCATTCGTGGTAAAGGTTATGCGTGGAAATTGCATTCCGTTGTAACGCATGCGTGGTAAAGGCATGTGTTGCAACGGAATGCGATGTGACGACATACAACCACAGTAAAAGAGTTCTTTAAAAATTGCCGACTTGCAATCCATGTTTGAATTTGAGTTTGAATCAGTATTTGAGCAATTAAATACTTTATGTGAGCACTCGCCTGACGTTCCTGGTACCCGAGTCTGGTGGCTCTGTACTGGGAGCAAGGCGCCTGACGACCGGCCTTTAGACTGTCGGGCATGCGAGGCTCGGCCCGCCCGCGCCATCCAGAAGAAACAGAGGTAAGACCTCGATGCACAGGGGTGGGTGCAGCAGCAGCAGGTGGGCCTTCCAGAGTGCGCAGCCATGTGATTGGAGGTGGCAGCATCATGGGCAGGCATACCCCGTCGTGCTGCGCCCTGTGCACAGAGCTCCACTTTAACCACCACAAATCCTGGGCAGTGACAGTGTGAGGAGAAAATGTTGAATCCAGGCTTGACCGGCCGCCTGAGCCATTCACTGTTGCCTGTAAGAACAAGCATTTGCAATGCAATATGTCTCGCATTTGCGAGTATTTGAGCTATTGCATTGTACATGACACTGCCTTTTATTGATGTATTTTGAGAACCTGCACTTATAGTCTTTGCTTACGAGAAGCAAGGCTGGCAGTAAAAGAGGCGCAGTTACTGCCAGCCTTGCTTCTCCTAAGCAACTCCATGATGCCAGTATAAGACAGTTGTTTGGACAGCAGGGGCCTGCAAGGACACAGCGCACACATGTAACGCTTAGATCAGAGCCACTTAAGTAAAAGTAGTAAAATTGCTTTCCTATGTAATACAATATGAAGCGCTAAAATGCTAAATTTATCCAGTATTAGGGGTGTCTTTCATAGATTCACATGCCTGAATCATTCCCCGTCGTCGAGACGGGAGCCTCCGGTACATAAAAAAGTAATGTCCTATAGACATACATAGAGAAAAATAGGCCTAAGGGCCTCCCCTTAGCCGCCTATCATAGTCCTTATGTAAAAAGGACCAAACTCCTAGAGCCAGCCAATCAGCTATCACCTCCCTCTAGAACCTTCCTGGCAGGAGCCTCAGTCCCTCAGATTTTCTACCGCACGTTGTGCTAGGGAGTCTCCAGCCTGAGTTCTCCTCAGGATTTCTTTCAAACCAGATTATTCACGATTTTTGGTGACTTTCTTCTTCAGGATTTCAGCACTGACTACTTCAGGCCTCTTTTTGCTGCAGTGAGTGTTTATTTCATCTACAACTCCTGGCATGTCTGACTCCCAGAAGAAAGCCCTTTTCAGGGCTTGTTCTTCATGTGGGAAGAAGAGGCTTCATGTGGACGACAAGCATGAACTATGCTTGTATTGCCTTTACCCGGACCACGTCCCTAAGGACTGCAAGATATGTAGGTCTTTTCCACATAAGACCTTGAGAGACAGGGAGGGCCGCCTGCTTATCTGGCTGGACAGGCTCAAGGACAAAGACAGTGTGGTGTCCTCAGAGGCGAGCTTTTCCGGAGCTTTTGAAGTCTCCCTGAAGAGGCCGAGGGTGACATCTCCTGGCCCCTCAGACGCTCCTCCTAAGAAGACGCACAAAAAGTCTTCAGAGGCAAGATCTTCGAGATCCTCAGCGTCTGATAAAGTCTCTCTCACTTTCAAGAAGCCTACTCTGTCGGCCTCAAAAATTGCGACACCATCCTCTGCGCAAAAAAGGCCATCAGGACACGTCTCCACAGCAACGACGACGGTGTCCACGTCCACAGCGGCGTCGGCCCGCTCGTCGACGACGACGACTCCATCATCATCGTCTGCAGGTACCCCTATCTCGTCTATTATACTTCTGAAACCGTCGTCTAAATCATCGTCTACGACGAAGATAGTCCCGTCGAGGACCTCGTCGACGGAAGAGTCGACGACGAGGATATTGATGACGAGCGCGTCGACGACGAAGGCATCGTCGACGAAGATGTTGACGAAGATGTCGACGACCAAGGCATCGTCGACGAAAGCGTCGACGAGGGAAGCGTCGACGAGGGAAGCGTCGACGAGGGAAGCGTCGACGAGGGAAGCGTCGACGACGAAGGCGTCGACGACGACTGAATCGTCTACGACCACATCGTCGACGAGGACTTCGTCGACGAGGAAAATATCGTCAATGGGGACGCTGTTGGTGTCAGCCGAGCCGTCGACGGGAACGTCGTCGTCGTCCGTGGGACGGAAAACCACGGCGATTTCTGTCCAAGGATCTGCTTCCAGACCACAGATTACCCCGGAAACAACATCTCCAAGCAAGGTCCAAACCAATTTACCTCTGGAGATCCTGCAGAGTGAAGAGTCCGAAGAAGAGTTCTTCCAACAGGCTACTTCCCCTTCCGAGCTGTTTGTCAAATGCCAAAGCACGGACGAGGAGCAGGAAGATTCAGGCGCGCAGGAGCGCCCCGTCCAGGAACAAGTCCGCACGGAGGTCACCCCAATGGTCTGCCTCCCTCTGGCAATAGTTAAGGACCTCAAGTTCCTTATCAGGGATTACAAACAACGTTTCCCGGAACCACCAAGACAGGATACAGGGGTCCCAGTGCCAGCTACAAACACCCCAGCGACAGCCCCAAGGCAATCACGGCCGGTAACGCAGGTCGGCCACGAGCCGCCACCTCAGGTGATCGACTCAACGGATGAGGAGGCGGAGGAGATGGAGGAAGGTGAGGTCCAGGGAGACCTGACGGACCAGGATGACGATGAGCAGGAGGACTATGTAGCATCTTCACCACCTTCCCCACAACCGCGCCAGGCGGATTCACCACCTGTGGATATCGGGGGTTTTCATAAGTTAGTGGAACGGGCTGCGACGCGGTTCCATATGGTCATGGAGTCGACGGAAACCGAATGCTTCCTCCATGACTTTAAGGAGCAGACGAAGAAGACGGCCAAATCCATCCCTATCATTGACTTCCTCTGGGACCAGGGAAAGAAGTTGATGCTGACGCCAGCTTCAGTTCCTGCGGTCGTTCCGCGCCTGGATAAGAAGTATAAAGCACCGTCCACGGCGCCAGCTTGCCTGACTGGCCACCCGAAACCAGATTCTGTCGTGACCCAAGCGGCCCAGAAAAATTCTCGAAATCCATCCTCTCCTCTGTCAGCACCACCAGACAAGGAGGGCAGAAAGTTAGACACAATAGGCAAAAGGTTTTCAACCACTTCGGCAATGACCATCAAGGTGGCCAATTCCATAGCCCTTTTAGGGCGTTATAACCGCCAACTTTGGGAGGATATTGCCCCATACTTAGCAGAACTTCCGAGTGCCGTACAGGATGAGGTGAAGGCACTCCTTTCCGAAGGCCAGTCTTCTGCGGCAGAGATCATCGACTGCGCCATAGATGTAGCCATGACAGGCTTCCGTCAACTGGCTGGGGCTGCAGTCCTGCGCCGCCAAGGATGGCTCAAAGCAACATCGTTCAGGCAGGAAGTGCAAACGAAGGTGCTAGATATGCCCTTCGATGGGCAGCATCTATTCGGAGATAAAATTGACGAGGCGCTCCAGGCCATTAAAAAGGACACGGACACGGCTAGAGCGCTTGGAACCTTACAGGCACGGAACCAGTCCTTTCGGGGCAACAAGTCTAGAGGTCAGTCTTCCTACAGAGGATCATTCCAGAATAAGTCCTCATATTCGTTCCAGAATAAGACCCAGTACCAGCAAAAGCAACAACAGGGCCGACAATCATCTTACGGAAGATCCAATTTCAGGGGTAAGAACCAGAAAAGGGGCACCGGCGGACGCCAGTGACCGCTTACTCCAGCCAGTCCAGCTACCATCTTCTTCTTCACAAATTGGAGGAAAATTGACCCATTTCCTAAAAAATTGGCGCATCATCACCTCAGATCGTTGGGTACTCCAACTCCTCAGATTCGGCCATTCCCTAGAATTTACCGCCATCCCGCCTGCAACCCCTCCCCGCAAGTCTCCACACAGACATCTGCGGCTGCTGCTCCGGGAGATATCGGAGATGTTAAGGAAGGGAGCAATAGAGCGAGTTCCATCAGCTCAGAGGGAGAAGGGTTTCTACTCCCGTTTCTTTCTGATACGCAAGAAAGAAAAGAAGTGGAGGCCCATCCTGGACCTCAGAGCACTCAACTCCTTCCTAAAGAGTCAGTCGTTCAGGATGGTGACGCTCCAAGAAATCCTAGGCATTCTGGAGGAAGGAGACTTCATGACATCCTTGGATCTTCAGGATGCTTACTATCGCATCCCGATACTCAAGGGGCACAGAAAGTTTCTACGCTTCGAAGTGGCAGGACAACACTACCAGTTCAAGGTCCTTCCGTTTGGCCTCAAATCCGCTCCGCGGATTTTCACCAAGTGCCTTTCTCCTGTGGCAGCTTTCCTACGTCAAATGGGTCACCAAGTTTTCCCCTACCTAGACGACTGGCTGGTCAAGGCGCCTACGGCCGTAGGCGCAACCAAATCCTTCAACGCTTGTACCAATCTTTTCCAACATCTAGGATTGACGCTCAACCTTCAGAAATCACATATGTCCCCAACGAGAAGCATTACCTTCCTCGGGGCTACCTTGAATACGGAATGCGCAAGGGCATTTCCCTCAGACGAGAGAAAACACAGGATCATATCCCTGGCCAAAACGGTGCAATCAAGGAAATCCCTGAGAGTTCGCACCTTCAAGTCACTCCTGGGGATGATGTCTTCCTGTATACTACTCATCCCTCACTGCAGGCTGCGGATGCGCCCTCTGCAGGAGGCTCTTTCGAACCAGTGGACTCAGAGTGCAGGTTCGTTCGAGGACATTATAAGCATAACACCGCAAATATCCAGGAGTCTCGAGTGGTGGAAGGATACCAGAAACCTCTCGAGAGGACTACCGTTCCTGCTGCCAGCAGCACCACTGGTAATCACCACAGATGCATCTCTAGCGGGTTGGGGAGCTGTCCTTCAGGACCTCAGAGTCAGCGGCAAATGGTCGGATCAGGAGCAACGCCTCCATATAAATCTGCTGGAGTTGAGGGCTGTGCATCTAGCTCTGCAGGCCTTTTTACCACGCATCCAGAACTCTCAGGTGCTCGTCAGAACGGACAACACCACGACGATGCATTACCTGAACAAACAGGGAGGAACGCGTTCGCTCACGCTATCGCGCGAATCGCAGAAGATCTGGAACTGGCTTGTTCTCCAGGGGATCACGCTCAGGGCGGACTACGTCCCGGGAAAGGACAACACCATTGCGGACGCCCTAAGCAGGCAGAAATCTCTCTCCCACGAATGGGAGCTCGACGAGAGTGCACTAACACACGTATTCTCGGAATGGGGAGCCCCAAGAATCGACCTGTTTGCCACCAGGGAGAACGCCAAATGCCCAAGCTACGCAAGCTGGCATCCCCAACCGGAGTCGCTCGGAAATGCCTTTTCCATAGGCTGGTTCAGCGTATTTGCGTACGCTTTTCCACCGTTCCCGATGATTCCCAGGGTCCTCAGGAAAATGAAGGCGGAGCCCTGTACACTAATTCTGATCGCCCCGTACTGGCCGAGGCAGCACTGGTTCTCGGACTTTCATCGCCTCTCCATCAGGACGCCGATTCGTCTAACACAGCACCCGAACCTACTGACTATGTCCAACGGGCAGGTGCAATACCCGAACCTCCAATCGCTCAGGTTATCGGCCTGGCTCCTGAGCACAGAGAGTTCTGCCATTTGAACATCCCGCAGGACTGCAGGGATGTGCTAGCAAAAGCGAGGGCGGACAGTACCAACAAAACCTACTCCCTCAAATGGAAGCGCTTCTGCGTCTGGTGCTCGGAGAAGGGCCTGAGACCACTTCATATCACACCTGAGCAGATATTGCCGTATCTCCTGCACTTGGCACAGTCCGGATTAGCGCATGCATCCATAAAGGTGCATCTAGCGGCGATTTCACGTTTTACCAGGACTTTTCAAGGCCCGTCCCTCTGGTCCAGCAGACTTGTTAAACAGTTCCTTAAGGGTCTTTATAGGTCCTTTCCAAGGCCCCGACGGGTCCCACCGACATGGCATCTCAACTTGGTCCTTAATCAACTCATGAAGCACCCCTTTGAGCCCATTCACCGAGCCTCCATCAAGTACATCTCATGGAAAACGGCTCTATTACTTGCGCTCACATCTGCCAGGAGAGTCAGCGAGTTGCAAGCTCTCTCCATTCAGGAGCCCTTCATGCAGTTCAAACAGGACAGGGTGGTGCTGAGGACAAATCCCAAGTTCATACCGAAAGTGCCTTCAGACTTTCACCTCAACGAGCCGGTGGTCCTGCGCTCCTTCTTTGCCAACCCCACCACGGCAGCAGAGAGGACGCTCCATTCTCTGGATCTCAAACGGTGTCTTAAGTTTTATATAGACAAGACAAAAACCTTCAGAAAGTCTTCGCAGCTATTCGTGGCCTACAGCAGACCAAGGCTGGGTATGCCCCTCACGAAACAGAGCATTTCAAGGTGGATTTCTTCTGCAATAGCGTTCTGCCATGAAGGGGCCGGACGGCCGTTGCGAGACAGGGTGGGAGCACACTCCACCAGAGCGATGTCCACATCAGCAGCGCTGTTCGCTGGAGTGCCGATTTTGGACATCTGTAGAGCGGCGACGTGGAAGTCACCGCATACCTTCTCCAGACACTACTGCCTGGATGCCGAGCTTACGAGGGATGCGGCAGTGGGCCAGGCGGTGCTTCGCCATCTATTCCAGTGAGGTGAGCCTTCCAACATCCCGCCATCCTGGTATGCACATTCTTTACTGTTTTACTATTTTGATGTATGCCAATGTTTCGAACTGTTATGATAATGCTGTATTATCTCAAATACCTTTATGGCATGTTACATCAGAAATGTGCATAATGTATTGCTAACTACTCTGATTCAGGCATGTGAATCTATGAAAGACACCCCTAATACTGGATAAGAAACGCGTTACTTACCTGTAACAGCAGTTATCCAGTATTGGTGTCTTTCATAGATTCACATGCAACCCTCCCGCCTCCCCTGGAAGGACTCGCACCTCTCTCTAACTATATTACGCCTACCTAGCTTGGTGCGTACGAAAATCTGAGGGACTGAGGCTCCTGCCAGGAAGGTTCTAGAGGGAGGTGATAGCTGATTGGCTGGCTCTAGGAGTTTGGTCCTTTTTACATAAGGACTATGATAGGCGGCTAAGGGGAGGCCCTTAGGCCTATTTTTCTCTATGTATGTCTATAGGACATTACTTTTTTATGTACCGGAGGCTCCCGTCTCGACGACGGGGAATGATTCAGGCATGTGAATCTATGAAGGACACCAATACTGGATAACTGCTGTTACAGGTAAGTAACGCGTTTCTTCCCTGTCAAATTTAACGAATCGCCATTGCCAACTAGCAGGACAAAAAAGAAGAGAATTTTCCGAGTCCGGCAGTACACAGACTCTCGGAAATAAAGTAATAAAAGGGCACCCCACCCCCACGTCTTGAATGTTATTCTATCTAACTGTATGCCACGTTGCTAAGCAGCCATCTTTCCCTGTTTTTTTAATCAACATTTGCATAATGGGACTTGTAGGGCCTTACTTTGATCCGAGAACGTAGAATTCCAAGTCCCAGCATGCCCCTGCTGCTGACTAAAGACACATTTGGAAGAAGGCGATCCCTCCCATGACATGCTATCAACTATTAGCTACGCTTTTCGAATCAATGGCTAGCTTTCAAGAAGTGCCTTGCGTCGTGGAAAAGTTTAAAGGCGCTGTGCTTGGAAAACCGAGGCTCCGCCCCGGCAGGTTTAGCTGTATTGTTATTCATCCGATCTAAGGATCAGTGCAGGGCTGACCGGGTGAGAACAAGCACATGGCCTGGGGCACTGCACAGGTCTCAACCGGTCCCAAACAGGTCATGCCACGTACAGTGCAGAGGCAAAACTCATCATAACACTGCTGGGGGCAGTTCCCATTCTATCTGAGGATGCAGTACTTGGTATGCGTTCCAACCCTCATAAAACCACAAACAACTCAAATATAACTACTCTAAAAGTATGCAACCACAGTGCAGTACCGAGCTCCCAGAAGCACAAAAACACTAATTAGCCGAGCCTACTTAGCGAAAACTACAACAGCCATTAGCCCGACATGATGCGGCTGCGCGTGCCATTTTTAGGTCTCGCCTGAGCCAGCGCTTTAGCGCTGCTCTGGCGAGGGCTTTAGTAAACAGGGGATTTGGAAGTGCAAACTAGTGCTTTTCAGGCCTCCAAATGCAGTGCATGTGCGCCAGGCGCGCACACCATTTGGCAGCCTGCCTGATCACTTTCGCGGCCGCTTTGATGTTCTCAGTGAGCCGCGCGGCCACTGAGAACATCAAAGCGGCCGCAAAAGTTATCACCATTTGCCACCCCCTCCCATATCCCACTTCCTGCTTGTTTGTTGTTGGTGTAAATCTCAATTCTCGAGCGGCGCAAACTGCTGTCAACTCTTTGGCCATTTACTTGTCGATAATATTGGTTAGACCATACCTTCTCGAATTAAGCATTGCCTCTAAGAATGCATTCGCAAGGGGACATAACTAAAATTATATTAAAAACAAAAGCGATCACACTTGAAAGCTTTTTTTCCAAACCCGAAATCATGCCATATCTTTTGTTCCTGTGAGAACGCGTGTGGCTGGTTTGTTATCTAAAATGTGTCGAACAATTCATCGACCGTTTCACATTTTCTGAATGTCAGGAATCTGGTTTATGTCGCGTTTTTCTCATAGAATCGTCTTAAAATTCTTTCACTCGGAAAATGAAATCAATATTTCTGTTTATTTGAAAAGCGGCTGGGCGGTCGCAGGTTTAGGATATAACTGCGTGCGTCACACTTTTACTCCTCCCACAAGGACCCCCTCCCCAAAAAAATGAAGAAACTGTGCTAAGACATCATTTGGCACTTCACTTTGCTCAAGAAAGGAAGGAATATAGTGCAAAGGGAGAAGTTTTGCACAACATTTTTAATATATTTTTGGGGAAAACTGATCTTTTTAGTGACGATGGCATGTATATTCCTTGGAGTGACAATCTGAATTGGGAAAGAATGCCTTTGCGTGTAAAATGCATGCATTTGTATGATTCTGATACATGGGGCAGTGGTGAGCGCGCTTGTGAAATTATATTAACATAAATTGATATGAGCCCCTGCTTCCATTTGTCAAAAACTTTGATGCACTTGCTTTTGTTATGATGTTTGTGTTAAGTGTACCAATAATATAAATAACATTATTGTGATTACTTCAATATTTATTACTGCAGTTTTTAATGACCTTTTGTAATTTGTAACCTTCTTTTACGTCCCTCCATGTATTTTTAATTGTTCTGGATTGAGCTTGGGTATGCTTTATGTTGTCTAATCCATCCAGTCTCCAATACCCGTCTATTGTTACAATTCCTACGTATTTATGTTTGGAAATCTCTGGCAAACCTTGTATCTATCTAAAGTAGATATTTACGAATTGCCAAGCCTGATTGTGTAGGTTTTAGCCTTTCCCAGCATGTTTGTGTACTATCTGAACAACTCCCTGCAGCGTTTATGCAGTCTCTTTGCAGTGGGTGGATTTGTGGTTGTGTTCCTGTGTATTGTCTTTTCAAAATGAATAATATTGTTTTGGTTCAAGACGACCAACCCAAGGAGCTTTAAATCATAGGATGACAATTTTGAGTGAATACAAAGAAGGTACTTCTATGTTAACTTTGTGGTGTTTTGCTACCTCTTTCTTACTTGTAACCATGGACTACGATTAATTATCGGGCATCAATCTGTCAATGTTAGCACATGTATGTAACCTGCTGACAGAAGTGATCGTCTACCAGAACGGTGTAGCTTTCTTGAATTGGGCTTGGTATTCTTATTTTTTGGTGGAAGATGTAACTTGATTGATTTTACTCTATTTGGCAGCTGTAGTCGTACATTCCAGCCATGTAGTTGGATGCTGTCCATGGAGACACAGGTGGAGGTTAATAAAATATCCCAACTCCACCCGTTTGCACATACAAAGTTGTTGGTAACAGAAGATTCTGAGCTATCATTCACCATAGTAGAATAGAATAAAACTGAATTATGCAGGCCTTAGTTCTAACATTCAGTGAGTGGCTTTTGTTGGGTTGCTTGCTCAAAAGGTGAAGTGTCAAACATTCGACTTAAAAAATCCAAACAGTCCATATTTTCATACCTTTTGGACTAACTGAAAAACGATGGTGCAGTGCATTAGCCAAATAACGTGATCAATTGGAAGTTCAGCATAGTGGGGGTATTTGTAAGCTTGGCCTCCCCCCGCCCTAATTCGTTTGTAACATCAGGGTTGTCGCAGGAGTCTAGCATGGGGGGAAAGTACAAACCTATTTATATGAAACTTGCTGATGCAATGTTCTTGTCCAGATTTGATTTCACTGTTCTGTCTATTCTGGATTAAATCACAGTACAGGTGACATGGCTCTTAAACAACTTTCGTGAATAATTTCTCATTTTAAAGACGTGTTTTAAGTTTGATACATTTAAATATGGAATGCACAGCTTTCATTTGAAAGTATTGTACCACATGTGCACATACATCGATTAGTATGTAAGTGGCAACCAAAGAAAAAGTAGAATATTGACGCCTAATGTTAAACAACATTTTGCATCAAGTGTCGACTGAGCTCAACTGCAATCATGTCGACAGTGATGTTCAATATTGGTTGGAACCCAGATGCGCATTCCAATAGGACTCACTACTTTTTGTGACTTAACTAAGCAAGCGTCTACAACTTTTCTCTCCCTGCATGAATGTCGCGCTGTGTTGCTCTTCTGACCTCTGCATCCAGGACAGGCCTCCTTGTTACTTTTGGTAGGATCATGGTCTCATTGCCATACACAAGTGTTTGTGAGTTGTGGCGAGGATCCTGTTGGTCTAGATTTGTGCCTTTTGGCCCCTAAACTCGAACTGATGCAAGATTTAAAACACACTTGCCAATAAATAGCTTTCTCTTGTACCAACAAGTCTCACTATCGCCCCCTGCTGCAGTGTGTCAAACCCTACAGAAGTCTGAGAGCTTTACAAACTGAGGCAAATATAATTCTCGTTTTATTCAATTTTTTAATGATACTATGAACTATTGTATTTCTTTATAGCATAGCAAGGAAAGCATTAATGATAGACAAGTAAGAGTGAGTGCAATTTAAACTCTCCTTTGCATGCTGAGATAAATGCAATTTCGTGTTTCACGCTTAGTGCCCTGTAAAATTTCCATGTTTTATTTCATTTTTTTTCTGTTTCTAATGTGTGAGAACGTCTTGCCTTTTACGTTTTGGTTGAGCTTTATTGTATGGTTACCTGGTGATTTACTAATGTCTCTTGTGTGGCTAGTGAATAAAATACCTTCAGGAAGCATTGCTTTGCTGAGCGCTAACAGAACTTCCCTGTGTTTTTGTGGCTCCCCAACTTTGAACCTTGACAGCAGCTGGCAGGCAACTGACAATAAAATCGAAATCACGTGGGACTAAAACAGTGCTGTTTGGAAAGCTTACAATAATGCACCGTTCATGGGCTTTTTCTCCTGTGCCCGAGTAAAAGCTGCTGGCCTGCTCTTTGGAGCAGCAGGAAATAATTGAAGTATTGCTTAATTGCTCTAACTTCAGAGCAGTGAAAACGCGGATTGTTTTGACCTGGCTATGCTCCATCCACCAGTATCCTAATGAGCTAAATTGTAGACTTAGGAGGTATGGTGTTTTTTTTGTTGGGGGTGGGGGGGAGTTGAATTATAATATATTTTAGGATTGCCTGGAAAAAAGGCAGATATACATTTGTGCTGGCTTTTTTGAAGAACGTTGTTTAATGCAGACTGACTTTGTCTGAAGAAATGTTAATATTAGCCAATCAAAGTAGTTCTCCCTCTTGCTGTTTTTATTCGGGGATGAATTGCCTAATGCCCAATATTTCTGCTGCTTTTCTGGTCATTTTAGGAAATTACACATTATGTTTAGCTGAAATTCTTCACCAGACCTTCAAGCTATCCACATCACTATTTTGTTCCAGTAGAAGGTGCCTTTTAATTTGTCGATGACCGCCGTCGTCACCACCTGCACTTTAGTAGTTGTAAGAATAAACAAGCATTGGCATAGCCAATAGGTCTCGCCTTTGGGACCTTATAAGTGTTTAGTTATGCAGCACAATGTCCTTGGTGCAACAACATCAACTGTTGCATGGCTAAACACTTATAAGGTCCCAAAGGCGAGACCTATTGGCTATGCCAATGCTTTTTCCACATTGTGTATAGTTTTACGATCTTGCCGCATCCGGGACGCCTGCTAATTGCTTTTCCAACAGTTCTGAGAAAATTAATTTGCGCAGTGCCTCGAACGTCGCCTTTGCGCGGCAGCTGGGGTGGCAGGTGCTGACGGGAGCCGAGATGTGCCCGAGAACTGGATAAATGGTGGAGACCGGCAGAGAGAAGTACAACAAAAAACAGCAACTTGAGGGGAAAAAAATGAAGTATTTCTCAAGAACCCACGAGAATGCCATCACGGCGTGCGGATTTAAATCCTACACACGGGATATTCTTTCTGAGATCAGCTCACGATTCACTTGTTATATCTACTGATAATAACTGGTACGCAGATGCCCGCAGTGTAATACGATATTTATTACCACTGCCGAGTGTGGGGCGGGGCCATGAGTGTCGTACGTGATGTTAGCGGACTAGCGCCGCGGGGATACACGCAGTCTTCCCTCCCTGTTTGCCTGGCCTCCTGACGTCATGGCCAATCGCACTTCGAGGTCGGCCGTGACGTCAGGGGGGCGGGGCGGATCGGACGGAGCGCGGAATCCCTACGGAGCGGTTGTCTCCCCGCCTGCTCCTCGTGGGCCGTTACATTTGTGCATAAAAGCAATAAAGTTGTTTTAGCAGCATCTACGTCTCGCCTCCCTCACTCTGCCACTACAAATGGCGACGAGGGTTAATTAAGGCTGTGCGGCCCACGAGGGAATCTGGTGCACTGAGCTCCTCGCGCTCCTCCATTACTGCGGTGCTGCCCCCTGCTGGTCTTCTTGTTACCCCGAGGGACTCCTGACGACGTGTTGGCCCGTCCTGCTGCTGGCTGGGTGCTGTCTGTCCCCTCTGGACCCCGGTGTTACAGTCTGCTGCTTGCTGAGGGGGCTGGAGTGTTGGACCTTCCTGTCTCTTGTGCCCAGGCGGTGTGCCGTGAGGATCGTACTTCCCTGTCCCACCCAGTGTGCTCCGGTGGGTGTGGGGCCCTACATGCTGGTGCATCTGCTGGCGTGGTCCAGTTCTGCGTGCTGAGGTTCCAGGCCGTGCTGTCAGCCGTGCCAGTTCGGTGGCTGTCCTTGCGGTCGTCTTGCTCCTGCTGTGGTCCCTGATCTCCAACGATGGTGCAGCCTGTCAACATCTGCGTGCCTCCCCTGTTCCTCGATTCTCCTGGTAAGCCGTGCATGAAATGGAAGGGGTGGCTACGCGCGTTTGAGAACTATATCATTTCCATAGACGGTGAGGGGTATAGCCCCGAGCGCAAGAAGGCACTCTTGTTCGGACTGCTGGGGAAGGCCGGCCAGTAAGTTTTTGACAGTCTGCCAGTGTTCGTGGACCCACCTGGGGCTCCCGCTCCTCTGAATGCGTATCAGGAGGCGGTTAAACGGCTTGAACTGCAGTATTCCGAGGAAGGTAACATCATGGTGGGGCGCCATAAGTTTGCTTTGCGGAGACAGGAGGAAGGAGAGACTATCGAGGAGTACATTGCCTGCTTACGCGTTCTGGCTGAAGACTGTGAATTTGCGGAGATGACCGATACTTACATCAGAGATCAGGTGGTGTTCTATTGCCACTCTAAGAAGGTGCAGGAGAGATTGCTGTCCTGTAGGAACCCTTCCCTGAAGGATGTGGTGGCCATTGCGAAGGCCATTGAACGATCCATGGTGTCCGCGAGGGAGCTTGCCTGCACAAGTCAGGCTTCGACGGTGTGCTACGTGCAGGACAAAAGTAAAAGTGTGTCTAGGGCTCCTGACAAAGCAGCAAGTGATAGAAGGGGTGGCAGGAAGCCGTTCGCCTGCTTTAGATGTGGGGCGCGGGACCTCTTGGCAGATAGCAGGTCTTGCCCGGCTCTGACCAAGAGCTGCACGAAATGCAGGAAGGTGGGCCACTTTGCAGCTGTGTGCAAAACGAGGAAACCGGGCGGGGGTATGAAAGTGAGCTCGGTGAGTGATAGCGATGCGGAGGCGAGTGCGGACATTGTGTTGTCCATTGATGCCGAGGACGGCAGAGTGAAGGAGCCTATTGGCTCCGTTATGATTGGTGCTGTAGAGCTGCAATTTACGGCTGATTCTGGTTCACCGATAACCCTGATATCTGATACCACGTTTGATGCGAAATGGCAGGGTGTGCGGTTGCGTGAGACTGATGTGAATCCCAAGGCCTTTGGGGAGCAGGATATAGTGATGAAAGGGTTTTTCTGCGATACACTCACCTTTCGAGGGCGCACTGTGATGACGAAGGTCTATGTGGCTGAGAAGGGGAGAAGCCTTGTGGGATGAAAGGACCTAGCGAAGCTAGGTGTGATGCTAGTCCCGGGGGCTGACGATCCCATAGTTCTGCGTGATGACTGGGTCGCCTACATACAACCAGGCGAAGTGCATGGGGGATTGGCTGAGGTCATTGGCAACTTTGAGTCCGTTTTTAAAAATGAGGTGGGGCGTGTGAGAGGGTTTGTACACGCCATACAGTTGAAAGAAGGGGCAATACCGATAAAGCATAAGGTCAGAACAGTCCCTCTCTCCGTCAGAGGGGAACTGAAGGTGGTCCTCGATAAGTTGAAGCAGGAAGGTGTGATAGAGGAGGCAGGCGCATCAGAATGGGTGTCCGCGATAGTGGTGTCCAAGAAGAAGAGGACAGGGGACATTCGTCTATGTGTAGACCTGTGATCCTTGAACAAAAATATCCTAGTGAACTGCCATCCGCTGCCCAACATCCAAGAAATTCTGTTGTCCACGTCAGGGTCCAAGTTCTTCACCCTGATAGATTTGAAATCAGCATACCACCAGGTGTGCCTCACGGAGGAGTCCAAAAAACTGACCACCTTCATCACCCCGTTCGGAGCGTACAGGTACGTCCGTCTCCCCTTCGGCCTTGCGTCGGGTGTCTTCCAGAAGTTGATGGACTTGCTCTTCTGCGACACGAAGGGCGTCGAAGCATTCCAGGATGACATCCTGATCCACACGGAGGATGAGAAGGGGCACCTGGAGCTGCTGGGCACTGTGCTGGAGATTCTGCGGGAGAAAGGGATGACGGTCTCCAAAGACAAGTGCAAGTTCATGGAGGGCAGGATAGACTATCTGGGGCACGTTCTGACTCCGGATGGTATTGCGCCCAAGGAGGACCTGGTGAAGGCCATTCGAGATGCCCCATGCCCCGGAGATAAGGACGCCTTACGGTCATTCCTGGGGCTCAGCGAATATTACTCGAAGTTCATGCAGGGTTACGCACTCACGGTGGAGCCTCTTAGGAAAATGCTGCGAAAGAACGAAAAGTACGTATGGGCGCAGGAACAACGCGCGGTCTTCGAATCTGTTAAGCTGGCCATTGTTGCGGCTCCAGTGTTACAGCCATACAACAAGGATCACCGGAATGTCATCACTGTCGATGCCAGCGCCAAGGGTATCGGCGCAGTGTTTTGCCAATTCCAAGGGAAGAAGGAAAGCACCATCGCGTTCATATCCCGGTCGCTGAGCGACGCCGAGAGACATTATAGCACCATCGAGCGGGAAACGCTCGCGTGCGCCTGGGCAGTGGAGAAACTGAAGAACTATCTGTGGGGCAAGGAGTTCGAGCTAGTCACGGATCACAAACCGTTGATTTATATGATGGACGGCGAAGGCCGCGGTAATGGAAAAGCCAGCTCGAGACTCCTGCGCTTGCTGTCCAAATTGCAAGAATACCACTTCACCATCAGACACATCAAGGGTGGCCTCAACAGCAGGGCGGATTGCCTATCGCGCTTGCCAATCGCCGGCGAAGAAGAGGGTTCCCTGGACGACACGGAGTGTGTGGTGGCGATGGTAGACGCGACGGCCATTTGCGAGGGATCTATATCTGAGGAGGAATGGCTGGCTGCCCAGGAAAAGGACGTGACCATCCGAAGGGTAGTGGACCACATGACGACTCAGTGGCCTCCGGTCCGGAACTTGCACGGGGCACTCAGATGTTTCCAGCAGATAAGCGCTGAACTTACGATTGAAGATGGTTTCCTGAAAAGGCATGAACTGTTTGTGCCCCCGGAAGGTCTGAGGGACAAGCTAATCAGGATTGCTCACAGAGGCCACCCGGGGAGTACCGCCACCAAAAATCTCCTCAAGCAATTCTACTGCTGGCCGGGGATGTGCAGCGACGTCTGCGGCTTCATTGATAGATGCGGGCCGTGTTTGAGAGCCGACAAACATTGGAAGACGGCCAAGGGGGAACTGCAGATGGTGGACATTCCAACCGGCCCATGGTGCAAGATTGCCATAGATTTCGCAGGCCCGTTTACCATACTGCCGGACGACTGCAGGCATCTCATTGTTCTTACGGACTACTTCTCCAAGTGGATCCACTACAAGTTCGTTAGGGAGGTTACTACTGACCGGGTGATCAAGGTGCTGAAGAAAATCTTCGCGACGGAGGGGCAGCCGAAGATCATGGTTTCCGACAATGGTACCCAGTTGGTGTCCCGGCAGATGATGGAATTCCTGGCCAAGCTAGGAATCAAGCAGGAGAAGACTCCACTGTACAGTCCGAAGAGCAATGGGCAGGTCGAGCGGATGAACAGGTTCCTCAAAGAAGGTGTCCAACAGGCTGTTGCGTCTCAAATGAACGTGAAGGGGTTTTTGGCTGATAAGGTGCACACTTTCCATAACACGCCGAATGAAGTCACAGGACACACGCCGTTCTATTTGATGAGAGGGAGAAGGTGCATGAGCGAGCTTACCCCCAAATTCAACAATTGGTATGACATGAGGGACGGAACTGAGGATATACAGGAAGAGGGGTTGAGAGTCAAGGAGCGAATAGTGGCTAAGCAAGAGAGCAATAAACTGTATGCTGACATGGTTAACAGAGCCAAACCGAAGGAAATTGCGCAAGGAGATTGGGTAATGGTGAAGAAGCCCTACAAAGTAATGAAGGGGGAATCTGTATTTCAAACCCCATTGCGGGTACACGGAGCGACCAGAGGGGCAGTGTGTCTGGAAGGTGGGGGATGGCGGAGCAAAGACGACATAGTCAAGCTCAAAGCTGGGCAAGAGGAAATCATCATGAAAAATAGTCACATGCGTGAGTCCGAGAGCGATGATAATGCGCTTGAATGGCAAGACAATGAGGTCACTGGCGGAAGTGTGTGCGATGATGAGGTTGGGGGTAATTCTCCCGCACAAGTTTGGGCCGGATGCGGAAGTGCACACGTGAGTGGGAGCACATGGCATGGCACGGGAGGTGTTGAGAGGCAGATGGGCACAGGCTCCAGACCAGTGAGGTGTGACAGTCGCAGCATGGGGAGCCCAAGCCAAAGCGGTACTGGTGCTGGTGGGGTGGCACAAACCCTGTATGTTACCCCTAGCAGGCCGACACGGCATGTCAGAGCACCCAAGAGATTTGATGACTTTGTTATGAGATGAAAATGTGTTTTACTTATTTCTTTCTGTTAATAAGGGAGATGTCGTACGGGATGTTAGCGGACTAGCGCCGCGGGGATACACGCAGTCTTTCCTCCCTGTTTGCCTGGCCTCCTGACGTCATGGCCAATCGCACTTCGAGGTCGGCCGTGACGTCAGGGGGGCGGGGCGGATCGGACGGAGCGCGGAATCCCTACGGAGCGGTTGTCTCCCCGCCTGCTCCTCGTGGGCCGTTACATTTGTGCATAAAAGCAATAAAGTTGTTTTAGCAGCATCTACGTCTCGCCTCCCTCACTCTGCCACTACAATGAGTTGGTCATGAACGTTGCATTCCACTCCCTATCAATGGCTCTCCATACGTGGTTTACATAGCGCTCCTTTTTCGTGTATAAACGTCATAAATGAAGGTATTTTTACAAGAACATCGAGACAGCTTGGGTTAAATGCGCGAGGCAAAACAGGAGGACACAGAAAAGGCATTTGTGTTCCCTTCCATCAAGTACTTTTTCTCTGTTCGATCACTGTAACCTGCATGAGGCTGTAAGCAGTGTTTTTTCACATGAATTAGGCGGAACACTTATAACAACCTGAAATTTCACCATTGCGCTGTACTAAGGAATAAATGTACATTGGTAAGCTCCATTGTTCTAAATAAGGTGGTAGAAAAAAATAAACATTTCGTACAATTAAAGAGCAGAAGGACAACTTTGTCTTGTGTGCGGACTTTAAATGACACACTTGGAGAAAGCAGTCGCTTTTTTAAACACCGGTATCGGTAATTTATTGCAGTGCTAAAAATGTATGTAATAAAGTCAAAATCTAATTGAAGAGGCCCGCCTGTTTAGGTGTTTTTTTTTTTTGCAGGTTTATAAAGCGCGAGCTCGACCCGACAGTATTGAGGCGCTTTACAGCAGCACCAGTTACATTACACAAGGGCACGTTGCTTTATTTAAGGTTGAGTGATTTGCCCAGAATCACAGGATGTTGAACAGACGCTGAGACTCCCACCTGGTTTCCCAGTTTCAAAGTCAGATACTCTGGCAGAGACGTCACGGATGCTTTCTATGTAAAGTCGCTACGATATGTAATATAGGCAATGAACCATACCGTTCACCGTACAGTAGTAATAACATCGTACTAGACCATTGCACTGCAGTTATCAATGCATACGCGCACTTTGCTAGCAGGGAGTGAGTAAATAACGTGTTATGGGATTTTTCTACTTTCACTGCCATGGCATACGTGCATACAATTATTTATCATTGTTTTACACTTTTCTTCTTTCTGAAAAGGGGTGACGCCTGTTCACCATTGCACACCCAGAATACAAGCGCCTCAGAAAGACCCTCGTGCACACTCGTGAAATGATACCTGAATGTTCTGAACTGACTCTTCTTGGCGGAAGCCATGGCTCGTCCCTCCGTAGCTGCGCCTCCACCGTCGAGAGCTGAGTCAGCAGCGCCGCATCTCCCCGCCGAGGAGGGCGCCTAGAAGGAGAGAGAGAGAGAGAGCAGATTAGGCGCCTGCCGTGGTGCCAGAGGTATCAGCGCATGCCAGCCTCGGTAAGAGCGGGCGCACTGGAGTGGCACAGGGCAGCTCTCGGGGAGCCCTCGGGGGGCAGAGGAGGTCTCCCTCGAGGTCCTAGAGCCCGATCTGTCCCCAGACATCACCCACCACACCCACCAACACCCCTTCCCGTCTAACCAACCCCCTCCGTGGCCAGGCTTAATAAAAATCAGGCGGCGTAAAATATTCATCCCCCAACACCCGACGCTACGATTTCCCACGGAAGTCTTTTCAGCGCCTCGCAGTGCGGCTCAAGGCGCACAGGCGCTACAGTGCGGAGCTATGTATGGCCCATTAGACTAATAAATTCCTTAAAATTAATTTCCTTTTGCTGGTGAGCGCTTCTGAAACGCAATAACCTGTTTGGCTCCGATAGTGGTATTTGTTTAATGTGTCCGGAGGCAATGTGTGGGCGAAGTCACCAATTCATATTACCTGCCATGACATCGCAGCTGTCCTCAAACACCACGATGCAGCAACATAAACTGTATTTCGGGACACGTAGCTGCAGATTAAGGGCAAATCGCACAGTACGCTGCCTCAGAGCTTGTGTTATGTCTCCAGAATAGAATATTACACTACTAGTACTCGGTGCAGGTAAAAACGGATATAAAACCGAGACCACTCTGCACACAGTAGCTCAGGTGATTAAAGCACCGGTTGCAGAAATAAATGTTTAACCCGAAAACCACAGGTCCAACTTCACGAAGGGCCCATTAGATAGTAGTTTCATCAAGTAATAATAATTGGGGCTCCCGGTTTTATGGTATTTATTTTTTTGCCATTTCCGTCTGTATTTATCCATATTTATTTTTTAGGCTTTTTTTCTGTATTTATCCATATTTATTTTTGCCACAAGCAAAAGGCGACGCTACAGCTAGTATTTTTCCACATTTATTTACATTGACAAGGCACACCTGCGCCCGGTTGTTATTGGACAACACCATACATTCACCTGAAAACTTTGCCATTGTAGTACAAGCACATGTGCATTTCAAGAGACTTTGAGGGCATTGAGGCTCTTTCTGGTTTGTTAATGAAGTGAAGACCACTGAAAACCCGTTCAATATTTGCTGATGGTACCGGAATGACCAAAAGATTCTGTTAGAGCTTCACCCCTCTGAAACCTGCCCCAGAGGCCTTAACAAAACCATGTAATAAACCCCTCACTCCGAAGCCGGCAGACAGGAAACATTTACTATGAACTTGCACAGAAGCCAAATTCACAACTCTGAGACATTTCTATAGTCTGAGAATGCATGCGCTTGTGCACTTCTGCAAAGTACTTCTGAATATAAAAGGTCACATACGTCCACAATGTTTTTGTAACAGGACATTGTGCCCCGGCAGTTAGGTTTTATAACAAGGCACTGGAGGGTTACGTAGGTATACCTTGATAGTAATCTGTTTTTACCCACGTACTTTCCCAAATCAATCTTGCCACACAACAGTGTTGTATTGATTCAAAACATTCACAACAAAAAGTAGGAAGATACTTCACACATATTTTGGGGTTCATTGACGAGCCCCTATTTAAATGTGGCATTAAAAAAGCGAATAACAATTTTTCCGCTTCAACTCTTTGGGTACTGTGCACAAACATGTAAAGAAAACATGGAGGGGGGAGAGGACGTCTGGTGACTTTGGAGCTGAGGAACTGGGTTCGATCGAGCCTGGGCGTTGGCTCAGCATCCTGTGATTCTGGGCAAATCACTTAATCTCCCTGTGCCTGTGCGTGGCTTTTTACTGTAAGGATAGTGAAAGAAACGTAAGCCTGGATTTAGTCACAGCCCTGACTGCACATTGCATGGATCTTGGAGGGCAATACATTTTTACTATCCGAAAACTTGAAAATATAAACCCAACCGTTTGCTGTCAATTGGTCTTCACCACATGACATTAAGAAAATATTTTTAGCCTCATGGGGTCTAAACAAACGGGAAAATTCATTGACCTCAACTTTCAGCAAAGAACATTCGCCAGCAATTGTACAATTCGTTACCCGACTCCTGCCCATGTGCTGCACTCTGAAAATATGTTGAAGCATTGACAACTAAGGCACACTTCATTTAAAAGAACTATAGTCACTGCCTAAGCCTCAGTGAGGATACTCTGAGACACAAAAATTAGAAATGCAAGTAAACGGGCAGCATTTCTTTAAGTAAATTCAACTGGCTTCAAAAAGACCAAGGAAGTAATTTAATTCTGAAACATTCTCTTCTCACCTACATGGCCTCCGCAAGACCCTTCCTAGAAATGTAGCTTCATGGAGATTACAGCACTACAGAAGGAATGCTCTTTTTGTATTTTGAGGACCCTCTATGGATGCTACACAGATATTATCAAACCCGACAGCTTCCAACGAGCAGTCGTCGAAATGCAAAAA
Source organism: Triturus cristatus (assembly GCF_964204655.1). Taxonomy (NCBI): domain Eukaryota; kingdom Metazoa; phylum Chordata; class Amphibia; order Caudata; family Salamandridae; genus Triturus; species Triturus cristatus. The sequence goes on along the minus strand of NC_140579.1, from coordinate 1,197,702,611 downwards.
AAGGCATTTCTTTCTTTAAACATGGCACGCAGAATAACTTCAATTTAGGGCATAACTCGAAGCTATACTACATGGCATGTTAAAAGAAAGAAATACCCTTTTTGCATTTTGACCCACGACCAGCCCCTACGTGGATGCTTGTGCTGGCTAGTTCACGCCGGCTTCCCAGAGGAATCCATCCAGGAGTTGTCAAGATGCAAAGGCTATTATTTCTTTCTTTAAACATGACAAGTGTAATCGCTTCACCTTAGGTACTAAGGTGAGCGATTCTGCGTGTCATGTTCTAAGAAAGAAACACCTGGGCCTCTTGTGCATTTTGACTTCCACCCCGGCGCCCGCTCACACTTGTGGGGCCCAGAAGGAAAGGAGAAGAGCCTATGCAAAGGGGGCGGGAGGGGCAGGAGAAGAGCCAATACGATGGGGCCATGCCCGCACCACAAGAAAGAAAATACAGCAAAGCACAAGGATAATATTCCATAATAATGAATATAGTATGCATACATGCCAACATTTCAGAGGAACAAAGTGGGAGATTAGAAAAAAAAATCGGGAGAATGGGGCCTTGAATCGGGTTACTGTCATGTAGGGGCTTTGGAAGTGTGCTGCTGCAGGACTGGACATTTGAAACGCAAATGCACTTTGTTTTCTTACCTTTCAGAAGCATGGCGCGCAATGGCAGAGAGAGGGTGATGCACGAGTTGTGCACTGGCCTGGCAGGTTGCTGGCAGTGCGTACCTCCCCCCCCCACGTTTGTGGCAGCCCGGGCTGAAACAGCTTAAACACAGCTGCCCCCGAGCACTTCACAGGTCTTTAAAAGACCATTCGCTTGTTAATGGGGCTTTGTTGGTTGTTCACCCCTTCTAGAGCCCCTGCATCGCCACTCCGACAATTGCTGGAAGAATTAGCACGTTACACAATACTGCCCTGTCAGCTGAAACCCAGAGGCATCGGGTTTTTGCTTGCAGGAATCGGGAGGCAGGGGACTAGCGCGGCAACATTTACTCGTATTTTACCGTTTATAAATATAAATACAGACAAAGGAAATATCGATTTCCGTCTGTATTTATATGTATAAATCCGTAAATACGGAAAACCGGGAGCCCTAATAATAATACACACTTACATGAAGCCTACAGTTAGTGTCTCCTATGATATATGCATTAAAAACAAGCACTGTCCCGAAAGTGAAAGAGGACCACGCTGCAGCCGGAGCATGGGGATCTCTTGTCTTTATGGGGCCATGTGTTTCTAATTAGAAACACATGGCCCTATAAAGATAAGAAAGTGCTTTGTAACAGCAGCAAAGCAGGCGACCCAGTCTGGATCTGAGGCGAAAAGGTGTCCACAAAAAACCCTAATTTCCAATGGCAGGCCACCGTTTAGCATACATGGTGACGACAGCCAATGGAAATGAGGGGCGGGGCTTAAAGCCTTCTTCTCAAACTCCTTGTTGACAATAATCTCACCGAGCGAGCAGCGCATGTGCTGCAATGCTAGGCGAGACCAAAAAAGAAGGCAAGTGCTCGCTGAGCGGAGCCCACGTGGATCCGGCGGTAAATTCATCTGAGATTAAATTTGGGAGATCAAATACGCAAGACTTTTGTTTTTTTAATTCTAGCTCGACAGAGAAACTGTGCATAACAGTAAAACGTACCATTCGGCAGTGGTGAGCGCCAAGCATGGCTAAGTAAATTGACTGGGGAACTACTGGCAGCCGCACAACATGCACCCGAAGTCCTTTAGTTGTTAATCATTCTAGCGCCTCCTCGCACATTCATAAATCGGAGGAGCTGTAATTGCATGACAGTGACTAATGCATCTTAGTGTGGTGATGCGGACCACCACACCAAGATGTGTTAGTCTAAAGCCTGATACGTGGTACTTGGCAGGGCTGCATATAAGACAAAAGGACGTCAATTTAGATTACATTATTTTGGTTATATGCAGGGCTTTAAGTGGGCCGGGTCTCACCGTGCTGAGCACCGGCAGTTTTTTAAAGGAGGCCTCGAAACGGGTCTCTATTGGGCTCTGTTTTGTGCTCTGGCGGTCCGTTTTCCCCGGACTGCGGTGATAGCAGGCACATCGATGTGCGCATGCTCACACTGCTCACTTCTCACTAGTGGAGAAGTTACGTCATGACGTCATGCAAGGTGAGCGTTGTAGGGGAAGGGAAATCCTTTAAAGAGAGTAATTTTCTCTCTGGATTTCCCTTCTCTTTTTGAAATTCAGGAGCAGCAGCATTGTCGTGGTGTCACCAGGGCTTTCAGTGGAAGCTTTTTCAATATTATATACAAGCCATAGTTGCTGCTTATTTATCTTATGCAACTAACAACCATTGACAAAGCCAATAGTCCTGACTTGTTGTAAGTATGATGTTACTTGTTGTATCATATATCTGGATGCAATGACAGAAACAGCAAAATACAAGCCGGGCGGCACACTATCCTCAGCACAGATTTTTAGCTTATGTGTTCTTAAGCCACGCCCTTAATTACGTTGGCTACGCTCCTTTGAGAGACCCCCAGTTTTTTCATCCCACTTAAAACCCTGGTTAAATGTCTGTATGTCTTCTTGACATGATGAGAAGTAGGCATTTGACCCAGATGAATGTTGCATTAGATTTTGTATCTATCTCATTAGTTGAAGAACTTGACTGTATCACAGTTCCGAGAAAGAGAAGCCCCAGTGACATTTAGGTTTAAAGGCACACATGACAATGATTCTGCATAGATCAGGGAATATGGTGCTTCCATTGTCTAAGTTAAGGAAGATGGCAGGTTCCGTGAACTAAGATGAAGCCAGGGACCACACAAGAAGGAGTTGGACCTTAGGGACTATACGTAATGTGTTGATGTTAATTGTCCTACAATGATGAAAGAAATCCATCAACTTTCCCGCAATCCCTGTTTTCCTGCGACACCTAATCACTTGCTCTCTTTATCTAGGGTGGCCATTTGCCAGTCCCTCGAGTGAAAGCCCTCTTACAAGCAGTTTGACCCTCCTGACCAAATGGACAGGAACGACATGGCTGCGAATGCATGCTAAGTAATGTGCAGGGCTTTGACCAGGGAGATGAACATTTCTGCTGTACTTTTATAAATCTTTTTTATTAAAGAAAAACATACAAATACACAAAAAACACAAATGCAGTACGATACAGTAATCAGATGTTGCAAATAATCATAATGAAACAGTATAGTCATGGTATAGAATCACGGTGGGCCGATGGTACAGTTATATGTTCTGTAGAGTAGTCAGTGTCCAAAAATATCAAACATTTAGGTCCTCGAGTCTTCCTAGAGGGGGATTCGGGAAAGGGAGTACAGAGCTTCCCCTACTTTCATTCCATGGGCCTAATACTCTCGTCCATCTATTCAGGCAGCCCCTGCTTTCATAAATCACTCTCTCCGCTTGCATACACCAGTCCATATCAGACTCCCATTTTGCATAGCGCAGTGGAGTCCCACCTTTCCAAGTTTGTGCGATATTACGTTTCGCAACCATACAGCCTAAGGCGACCCATAGTCTCCCCGCCCGGGACAAATCAGTGGCCTCCCAGATATTTAGAAGACAAAGTCGAGGAGAGCAATCAATAGACACCTTATTTATCCGGGACATTTCTTCCATAATCCTTCCCCGATACCCCTTAAGAACTGGATATTCCCACCACTGATGGATATAGGTACCTGTATGTCCGCACCCCCGAGGGCAAGTGGGGGAGACCAGAAGTCCCATCTTAACTAGCGATTCACTAGTATATTAAACACGATGGAGTAGTTTGAGTTAAATGAGTCTGAAGAGGGAGTGGATTGCCACCTCACGAGGAGAGGCGAGGGCTTCCCGCCAATCATCATCGACCCTGTCCCCTATGTCTGTCACTCATTTCGAACTAGTTTTGTCCTGCGAGTCAAGTATGTTGTTCTGGATTTTGCAGTAGGTTAACGAGATAGCCTTTTCTTGGAGATAGTCGTCCAATAATCTATCCTCTAGGGGTGCGGAGGCCGTTAGATCCATCCCTCTGGGGATTGCTCTGCGAAGAGCATTGCGGGCCTGAAGATAGCGAAATGTCTCCCCTTTCTGCAGCTGGTAGTCTCTCTGCAAGTCAGTGAATGTAGTCACCTCACCCGCCCTCCACAAATCTCCAACCCTGGATAGGCCAATCTAGTCCCATTTATCGAACTCAGACTGTTTAGACGACATCCCTAGGCGACACGAATCAAGCAGTGGGGTGGCTTGTGTAATCCTATCTTTCCAGCAAGAGCAGTTGTTGCCCTAGTCCATAATGTAACGGTGGTGGAAGTTGGGGTGAATCTGGGCGCATATTTCGGACCACCGTAAAGTGCCCTGAGATAGGAGCCTGGAAGCATATTATGGCGGTCCATCTTATAGGCGGGGTCTACAATAGGGCGGTGCATCCAGTGGTTAAGCACCACCAGTTGGGAGGCCTAGCAGTAGGATTCAATGGCTGGCAAGGCTTTGCCGCCGTCGTACCAGCTTTTAGTGAGCTTAGTTAAGGCAATACGGGGAACACCGCTGTCCCAAAGCAGGGCGCGAACTTCGGCTTCAATGGATTGGAAATAGCGAGTTGGAACCAAATGCGGCGTGTTTTGGAGGACATAGAGAAAGCGTGGGAGGGCCATCATTTTATAGAGCACTGCTTTTCCTAGCAGCGTGAGAGGCAATGTCCACCAGTGTTGTACACCCGCTTGAACATGGCACAGGGCAGGTAATAGGTTCCGGTCATAAATTTCTGCTGTATTTTTAAGCACAGTCTTATGCAATGAGATTTACTAGATGGTCTGTTCAGTATTTGACAAGGTTTCGATGAGGAAGTCATTATCCTCTTCCTTTACAGCAGTGGTTCTTGAACTGTGGTCCCAGGACCACTGCGGACCCGCAACACTTACTCAGGAGGTCCGCAACTGCTTAGCTTATTAAAATGTATATAATGGAAAAAAAAGGATTAAAAAAAATATATATATATATTCTGTAAATGTGAAGGAATTCGAAATTGAAGGCTACAAATTCAATTGTATCCTCAGATTGATTTGTGGGAGCAGTGCATGTGCATCAGAATATAGTATGGAGGAGGGGTGACCTTCCCATTAGGTTGTGAAGCTAATTAAATATTTACTCATCTGTGTATTTTTTTGATGAATAATTGCTTCCGTATTTTTGTGTGTTGTTTTCTGCTTCAGATCAACAACATTGCTTAGTCTGTGGTCTCCAGTTTTCAATAATGACTCAGTATGGGCCCCTGGATTCCAGCTGAGCACCCGATATATACTCTTCAGTGTCCGAGACTTCTAGAAGTGGGATAGCTGGGAATACGCCTGAAACGTCTCAGATCTCGTGAGAACCGAACAAACACAGATCAATGCTGTCTACAAGAGTCTGTTCTGTCCAGTTCACATATGGCCTCTCACAATTATTAAATTACTTAGGAAATCCTTGCTGATCTCAGAATGTTAAATCTCAGTATCCTGCAGCTGTACATCATTCAACCATTTTGTCACCACTGAAACTGGGCTGCCAGATAATATGAGGGGATGCTATAGTGTAATATAATAATATAATGTAATAGTGTGATGTTATAGATGTATAACTAACACCATACACATCAAACCCCAAATACCCACCCCGAAGCAGAGGGAAAACAGGTTTCTCGCTTTAAAAGAAAATCACAACATAAATCACCATTTGGAAATTAGGCAGTTTGGGGGTGGTACACTCGTTCTATTCAGCTCATAGCTCTGGCTGTAGATGAGCTCAGTGCTTAGTTTGTAAAAACAATATAAGTGTCAAGGCCCTCATCATGAGGCCAGTGCAGCTTGCACCACTTATTGCCCCTGCCAGTGCTGCCAATGACAGTACTAACACAACTACTAACCATCTCATACCTAAATAGTGACTTTTTAGACTATTACAGGCCCCCAAAGCTATAAGAATGGCTTGGACGGCAGATATTAGTCATTTTAATGTATATTAAATTTATGAACAACTGTTGTTATGCTCATCTCTAAATTAGACAAACAGTGCTACCAGGTCGATGACTGTCATAAGTGCTGATGCCGACAATTAAGTGCCAGTGCCGAGTACCGGATACTACTCGTTCAAATTAAGTAGTGAAAAGCTATTTGGTACAGAGTCCAAAGCAATACAAAAGGTATGCACACTTGCATCATTGTTTACTCTGCTAATCCACGGATGTGTTATACATCCATTATTAATAAACCATAGTTTTAGATTATCAGATGATCTAGAAGTCGTGTGCAAGGGCGCTATCGCAGGATTGCCTCGTATCCACTTGTTAGTCTGAAGTTTGAATTCCAGAGTCAATGGCAGTTTCCGGTGATCTTGTGTTCAAACATTTGTGTTCACCATTGAAACACTGGCCTCCATTAAAGATTTCCCCTGACTAGACATGGGTTTCTTTAAGTTCTGCTTCCTATTCATTTTTCTCCACAGGCGCATCCTCAGGTCTATAGGACGGCTGCTAATTGTTTGTTTGCCTTTTTATTCCAGCCAGTCTTATGCTTCATAGAAAAAAATTATTTTAGTAACATCCAGTATGTAAGATTTGGTTTGGAAAAGAAGCATATACTTCACACCCGCATCTCTCAAGTTTCTTATTTCCCCAAAATTACGCCCTACACTGCAGCACAATCTGAGAATAACCATATTTAGTTTTTTCAACTTGGAATTTTTTCAAATGATGGGTTTTTTGTAATATAATGCCTCTGGCTTTATAGTGAAAAAATTGTGCCACCACTGGCCGAAGGAGCATGCCGGCTCCAGTTTCCATGCAGGTACTCTGTGTGGCGCCTTGGTCATGTAGCATTTAATGAGACCCTAAAGGGCCATTTCCTTCCTTATCTGTTCTTCAGATCAGTCCCCTTTGGTAATTCATCCACTCCTATGTTGTTTTACTTCAAGTGGCCTCAGCATCCTCTGCTCGATATTACAGATACTGAACTCTGTCCGTCAGTTCAGACACAGTTGTTTTTAGAATAATTGTGGTCAGTTATGCAGAAGTCGGGAGCACATCTATGGGTGTATATTTAGGTTTATCACATACAAATGCAGTCTCAGTATTCCTTCTCAAGGACCCTCCTCGCACTTACGACCGGGCTAGAAGAAAAACTATCAATGGCGCTAGGGATGCAATTAATTGTAGGATTTACTTATAGTGTAGCCCCGATTAGGGCCTGATTGAGAGGGGACAGCTCTTCTCTCAGATTCTGCAAGCAATCCATATCTGAAAATAACATTAATTACAGGCTCTCTGCACTCACACTTTGCTGTAAACTCTCACCATTGGCAAGGGAAACATCGTTTACAGTACATGCAATACATCGCATGCCATTATAACGCAAGTTGTTAACAACGATGCGTTGTTACATCGCATGGCATTACAACGCGAGTTGTTACAACGACTTGCTGTATGAGGCAGAAGGTGTTGGATTTGTTGGATTTCCAATCTAACATTTTCCCTACTGTTGCACACACTGGAGTTGGAATAGTAAATTATACTATTCCAAACTCCAGCGCCCTCCCTACAGCAAGTCGTTGTAACGACTTGCGTTGTAATGGCATGCGATGTAACAACGCGTCGTTGTTACAACGCATTTGTTTTCTACGCATGCCATTACAAGTGCTATTCCATTGGCAATTGTGATCCATCACTGTGCTAGGAATATTTATGTTGGAAGCTTGCTCGTTGTGCCACCCGCTGCAGTTCCTAACAATGAAAGTGATGTTACCTGGAATTAAATTTAAGAACTCTTTCCACGGGTGTGATAGAAAACTAGATTTGTTTACCTTGCTTGGGCATCTAAATGTAATAAGGTAACCCAGTGTTGGTCTATGGGAGAGAAAACCTTGGAAAACAACTGCAAGAGTTATTCACTGCCAGGACATGTAAAACTTAAACCTACAGGTCCTACTTTGTAAATAGAATGCATCCTGAACTAGGGGTGATTAGGGACTACCTTTAGGGGTGAATACAAAGGGGGGAAAAAGAAAGCTTAAGGCTTGGCAAAAGGTTTTGTTTGCCAGATCGAAATGGCAGTTTAAAACTGCACTGCAGGCTGCAGTGGCAAGCCAGAGACATGTTTTAGAAGGCAACTCCAGAGGGTGGTACGGTCCACTAATAGCATTTAATTTACAGGCACTGGGTCCTTGTAGCACCATTTACTAGGGACTTATAAATAAATTCAGTGTGCCAATTAGGTGTGGGCTAATTTTACAATGTTTCTAGAAGAGAGCACAAATACTTTACTGCTGGTTAGCAGGCACCTAATGCCAACAAAAACAAGTTTAGCAAAAACAGGAGGCGAGAAGGCAAAACAGCTGGGGGAATACCACACTAAGAATGTCAGGTCCTACACTTACTCTTCAGTGGGCTGAACCTGGTCTCTGTATCCAACCCGCAATCCTTTGCAGCCAGCCTGAATTTGTGACTTTATCCTGGTCCAGTGTGAACAGATAACCACGAGTGATGCTTTATGCTTTTTGGCGCTAATTTGAACGAAAACTTTAAAAACACATATATTCGATCCTACCAATTGGATCTTTGCTGTTTAGGTGTCAATTTATTGATTAAAGTTTACTCTAATTTTCTAAATTGATTGGGATTTTTCTTGTGTTGTGTTTTAACTTTATTACTGTTTGAGTGCTGTATAAATATTTCACAAATTAACCATTATTGCTTTTATGCCAAGCTACAAAGGGTTAAGCACAGGTTTATTTAGCGACTTTTGTGGTTCATCCTGACAAGGATTGTGTTCATTTTTGAGTGGGGATCCACACCCTCAACTAATCAACCAATATCTTATATGACCCAATTTTGAATGTCAATGTGAAATAATTTCAGGCAGAATGAGAGTTTGGTGGGTATGTCCACTTGTAAAAGGTATGAAATTTGATAAATCTTAAGACCGGGAAATGTGTTTCTTAAATCAATTAATGCTCACACTCATTCAGATCCCTCGTCTCTTGCCCTTTATACTTATTCACTGCCTTTTCCATCACTACCTGTCCCTTCTGCATGATGACTGCCCTCTGTTCTTGCCCCTTCTTACCCACAGGCCATATATGCATAAACACGCACACATATACATATATATAAACGCACATACACACATCCTTTTTTTGCTTCCTGCAGTTGTTTCAAACACAAACCCATCTGGTCGCTCTCCTTCTGCCCATCCACTACCCGCTCTGCACCTTACACTGTTTGCTTATACCTACACTTCTCCCTCTGCACTCTTACAGCCCTGCTGTTCCAGCACCCAGGGGTGCTGGAACAATTTGCAGAGTGGGGGTATTGCTATCAATGCTACAACACTAAACCTATAGCAATACACAAAGAGCAAGTGTAGCATATGAACCTTAACCATTCAGCATGAGAGTGGGAAGAGTGTAGTATGTAGCTGGTGTTGCATTTAGGATCACACTGTTACAAAGATATTACTAAAGCATGGCGTGGTAGCACCCTGTCATTTACAGACAGCACATTTGAAATGAAAGTAAATGACTACTACATTTGCACAGGCATACATTTTTACTGATAACACTATATATGATGCACAAACAATAACATAAGGATATGGGGTTTCAGTCAATATTTGTCATTTGGGCATCACAAAATAAAGCGTCTTGATTTGGTTGATGCTGTTAAAATCTTTGTTTCATTCACTCTTCAGAATTACAAAAATTGGTGCTTTCTTTGGACTCCCTAACTGCTGATATTTATTGAAATATTTCTACAGTTCATTTTATAGGTATTTAAATTTTATGTTTTAAGAAACAAATACAACCTACAGCCTTTCCTTTCACTCCCTGTATCCTTGCAAGATTATAACATAGTTCACTCTACAAAATTGTATCAATCTGCTGTCAGAAAAACGAAAGTAATACCAATCTGTAGATAAGTAGCTCTTTTTGACATGGTCACCCCCTCTTTTTGTCTGATAACTAATGTGATTTAGACTGGAAGTGCACTGGGTTCCTGCTAACCACGTCCCCTTTGCCAGAGCTCATTCCCAAAAATTTGACAAATATTTTCCCAATGGGCAACACCTATAGCACCCCCTGTAAGTCCCTAATCAATGGAACCCCTGGTACCTAGGGCCTGAGGTATTAAAGAAGGTCCCTAAGGGCAGCAGCACGAATTGTGCCACCATAAGCGACTCCTCACCAAGCACATGCAGGGCTGCTATTCCAGGCTGCATGTCTTGGTGAAGACAAAAGTGAAAACACATGTCACACATCCCTGTGTGCCATGTCCAGTCACACTACATGCAATATTTGTAAGTCACCCCTGCAGCAGGCCTGACAGCCCTAAGGCAGTGTGCTGAATATTACATGTGAGGGTATACTTGCATAAGCAAATATGCCCCTATGCTGGCCAGTCCTATTACTGCCCGTACAAGTGACCAGGGAAGCATTTTTAAAACATGAGCCGGGCACTGGTGAAAACTAGTTCCTCTGCTACATGATAGCTTCACTGAAGATAGGGATGTTTGATATCAAACATCTAGTATTGGTAAACCCGCACTGATTTCAGTAATGGATTTACCAATACATGCACCCAGAGGGCACCATAGAGGTGTCCCCATAAAACCTGCCAGCCTCTGGTGTGTTTGCTGAATTGTTTCTGCCAGCCTGCCACCCTAGACACTGTTCTGACCTCTTAGGTTGATAGCCTTTGCTCTCCGGAGGCCTAGAAGAAAAACCTGTCCGGGAAGAGGGTGTAAGACCCTCGCCCACTGGATGACCTGCTGATTAGCCTTCCTAGGCCGGCAGGCTTCAAAGAGCTGTTGCCTTTGAAATGTGAATCTGGCTCTCTCTCACAGAAGAGGAAGAACACCCCCTCATCCAGAGCTTACTTTGGCACATGGACAGGTGGGGAAATTAGCTTGTCAGGTAGGCATACCAACCCCAGGCTAGTTCCCCCTCCCCCACCCCCCAAGGTTGGCTACACTGATGCGAGCACAATTTTTTAGAAGTAGCTATCTTTGTGATGTCATACTTAGGAATTCTGGAACAATGTTATGCCCATTTCTCACAGGAGATGTTCACATAGGCGGCATAGTGACCCCAAGGGTCAATAGCCCCTTGGCTACTACCCTACACTCCTCTAAATTCAGTATTTAGGGAAGTCCTTGGCACCAGAGACTCTGATCCTGATGACCTGAAGAAAGACGAGAAGAGTCGTACAGCAAGCACAGAAGACCCAGCAACTGACTTGGCGCTCACCCTGCCTTGCCTGCCTGCTAACTTTGCATATTGTACCAAAAGCAGACTTGTCCTGCAGCTGCTGAGTTCCCAAAGCCCGGGAGACCTGCCAGACTGCGCCCATGAACCAATACCTCCAGAGAGACAGCAGAACTTTCCCCTGACACTGCCATGCACCACTGCATCCAAGCCCCCAGCCTGTGTCGAAGTGGGCAAACGGTGTCAGCATGGCCCCAAAGCCCTCATGGTTCCAAGTACACTGTGGAATGACTCCTCGTGGCCTCCCCATCGCCTGCAGCTTCTCTTGGCAGACCCCCTCAACCACAAGTGTTGGCGGACAGAGAAACCCGACCCCCCCCCCCCCGTCCCGAGGAGAAGAGTTCCAAAGGTGACCCCACGTCCCCCAATATCACAAGAACCAAAGCCACTCGTTGGTTTCACCGGACTGGTCCCACAGTCCCCCTCCAGCAGCCTCTTTCTACCGTGACCATTCTCCATTGGAAAACATTGGGCACCCAATGCTGTTCTGCACATCTGCAACCAGCCGCCCTAGGGCTGCTGGTTGTGTTCTGCTGGTGCTGCCTTGGACCTTGCCCATCACTCAGCTTAACTCCTGGAGAAGGGTCCCGTAAATTACTGACAAGAACGGATAAACCACATATGATTTTCCTCCCATAGGTTAACATTGTAGAACTCAGAAATTGCACTGTTGACTTTTTTTACTGAAAAGTATTCCTTTTTAAAAAGATACTTACTTGAACGATTTTATTCTGATGCCTTGCCATATACAAAGATACTTGCTGTTTTTATAAATTGATGTGGATCTCCTTATTGAGCTGTGTGTCTCATTTATTGACTATTGTGTGTATTTTCAGATGTCTTGCACTTCTCTATGTTAATCCTAAGGCTGCTCGACCACACTACCCCCTAACAGAGCTCTTTAGGTTTGCCATAGCAAGCCCTTGTCTACTCATAAGGGAGCCCCTGGCTCTTTACACGATATATCTCATTTTGATATATCATATAAAGAGCAAGCTGCCCACACGATCTCTACGTTAAAAGAATAAGCAGAAATTTGTCAGAAGTCTAGCGAGACATTTGACCTGTCTTAAAACTCATGGCAAATGTGACAAGATAAACACAAAACTTAAAAGTAATCTTTATTGAGGTGAGGCGTGGCCAGCAGCACGGCTGACTAGCTGTATCTGCCGGAGCTCCGATCGCCGGACACCGATCCTGAGAGTAATCCTGCTCTTTAGCCACCAAAAACGAACCATTTCCTCTGCCAAGTGCACCTAAAGCTTCGGATCCGCAGAAGGGGGCCGCTTTAATAGCGGATACGGCGTGAGAGGGGAGAAAAGGAGGTTGAAACAGAAACGGGTCGCTGCCGCCAAGATGTCCGACGAGACCCGTTAGTGGCGTAGCCCCGAATTGGGACTGCTGCCTGGAGACTGTTGCCTGTATGCCACAGAGAGGGGTCTGATCGCAGTCTGAAACCAGCGGAGACCCGTTGCCAATAGACGGAGAGCCACTACTAATGAACAGTGGTATAATGCTTAGGTATATTGGCTCCACTCAGGAGAATAACACATGTATTTGTACATAAAAGCACTTTTTTGGAAGACGGTGCTGTAAGGTGAGGAGAACCACCAACCTCCCCAAAATAGCGGCTACAGCCAACAAAATATACAAAGAAATCAGCACACGTCATAGGTGTGTCAACAATTCGTTAAGTGCACGATGTAAGCTCAAATTATACACAAGTTATTAAGATTCCTATTTTCTTTCTTTATTCTCAAGGCTATATCCTTTTTGATAAAGACCTTTCTTTTGAGGTGATATTTCCAACCCACAAAGGGATTCAGTATATTGCACGACGTCAATAAGGCAGTCCATGCATCTGAGGGATCCTATTTTGTCCCCCAATCTTGAGCTCGTGAGTCCAAACGTCGCTCTCCGTGTAGCTCGAGTACGAGAACACGAAAGGTGTTCTCGTACTCAAGCTACACAGAGAGCGACGTTGGGGACAAAAAGAAAGGTCTTTATCAAAAAGGACATAGCCTTGAGAAAGTCTCGGGACGATTTCCCTTTGTAAGCGACAAAACACGTGTTGGCTGTCTGAAGCAAGACTAAAAGAATAAAGAAAGAAAATAAGAATTTAAATAACTTGTGTATAATTTGTGCTTACATCGTGCACTTAACGAATTGTCGATACACCTATGACGTGTGCTGAGGATTTCTTTGAATAGACGGAGAGCCGACGGAACTACGGGGAGGACTCGGTGACCCCACATCAGAGACAAATATGTGGACGTGCCCCGGTAGTGAAAAAGGCGTGGAGGAGCCATGTTGATTTCGGTGAGTGGAAGCCGTCCCCCCCCAACCCCCCATCAGAGTGAGAAGGAAGTGCAGAGGACTGGCCCCAGTGGGACGAGAGCTGAAGGCGAGGCCCCCGGGGGAGGAAGCAACCTAAATCTCTCAAAATGGCCGCCAGCCCCTTCTAGGCGGCGGGGATAAGCCTGCAAGCACTCCCGGAGGCCGAACATAGGAGCTCGGTGGGCTTGTTCGTGGGAGCTCCACAAATTCACGGGTACCCAGAGGCCCGAGAGCAGGAATATACTGTCAGGGTCTGGCCTGGGGGAGCCTCTCCTAAGAGCAAGAGGGGCACCAAAAGGCTATCTGGGACATTACACATTGGATAAAAGCTTCACATTACCAATGGGCCGAACCATACGCAGAACCACACTGTTGCAAAGTCATCCTGTGCCCTGGGCACTCCCCAACTTATTGCTGACTGCTACTGGTGGTAACTGATTTTGACTGACCCTGGGCTCTGCCTAGCCAGGCCCAGGGCCAGTGCTAAGCTGAAAGAGAAACATTAGAATACAGTTAAAACACCTACATACACTAGGGTACACAATGGTATGGTGGGGTATCCCTGTGATTGACATGATATATAATAGGGCAGGGGATTGAAACTACCTAGAAGTCCCCAGTAGCCTGGGGCATGGCAGTTTAGAGGCCAGCAGACTTTTTCTGCACTTGCACGTGTGCACTGCTGAGGCCTGAGGTCAGTTTAAAATCAGCCATGGGTGCCAGCACTGCTTTTAAAAAGTAAATTGTGCCCAAACTTAACTTTGGTGTTTGGGGCACTTAAAAATGGATAACCTACAATGTTTGGGCAAATGAGTTTTTATATGCGTGGGTAAAGTGAAATTTCCCATTTTACTCCCACATTGTGGTGCAGTGCTACTTAATTTCGACTTTGGTGCTAGGAGCACTGTAAAGGGAAAATCTGCAATCTTTCTACAGATTCAGAACCCCTAAAGTCTCCCCTAGTTGCACATGGGGTGGGGTTCCTGTAGATATAAGGCAAGTACTTATAAAATATGTTTTTGTAAGTCCTGGTGCTGGAAAAATGGCCCAAGTCATTTTTCCAATTGCAAATCTCTTGTTACATAGGTTAACATGGTAGGAAGTTATTGATTAATAACTATTAATAGGAGAGGACTAGAAATGCTATTCAACGACTTGGTATTAACAAATCCAACAATATCATATTGTTGAATTTCTCCTAAAGTGTACATACAAGAAGGTATAAGACTTTCTTGTTTGTAAGTCCAAATTCAGCCTTCCAGTGGTCTGCCCTGATTGGTCAGGGGTAAGTGGATTAGCCATGCTGCCTTGAAGAGGTGATAAAGAGCCCCTGGGGTCAACCAGCTGTGCTGGGAGGGCAGTGTGCTGTTCCATAGGCATGCCAGGCCAGGGGGAGGAGTCGTAAACCATGGGCTTCAAAGGCAGAGGGATGGCCACAGTGTCAGTTTCCACTTTACACTTTTGACCCGCCCAAGACCTAGGATTAGGGAAGTTATGTGCAGATGGTAGGGAAAGAGTCTATGGAAATAAGCTATCCTAGGGGGTGTGTTTAGCGAGCTCTTACCTCCTTGCTGGAAATCAGCCATTATAGATTTGGAAGATTTGGTGCACTCTGGGACAGAATAATGGCACACTCTACAGGATGTGGTCATAACTATGAGGAGTTACCCTGCACCCATTGGTCAGAAGTGACCTCCTGCATCACCCAGAGAACTTGGAATAAGTATCTGAGAGGGGCAGAGCCCTCCAGATCTGTTGCTTGAAACTTACTGAAGCAAGAAGTGCCCTGCTGAGAAGTTTTGCTGTACAAAGGTTTCTAAGGCCTGACCTCTGAAACTACAGCCCTGTGGATTATTTTGCTGAAAAAGAACTAAAGAGTGGACTCCCTGAAAGCTACAGGTTAAAAGAACTCAACTGGAAGATCATCAACTAAATCTACACCTTGGAGACCCATCAGTGGATTTGTAAGGGTTTTGAACCAGTGGATTGTGGGAACTGACCTCCTCACCTTTCAAGGACCATCTTGGAGCTTACAGACCCTTGGAGAAAGTTTGAGACACTTTGGGACCCCTTGAGGAACTCCAGGAAGAAGTTCAAGAAGTTTGGAGGACTTTGGAGCAACTTTGAAAAAAAAGCTCCATAGAGGGACCGACTCAACCTGGCCAGCCAGGCCGCCTGCCTTCAACCGCGAGCCGGCCAAGCCATCCAGGTTCGTCCCACTAAAAGCTCCATCGCATCAACTTCGAGAGATTGACCGGGACTAGAGAAAATCTGAAGCCGGCGAACCCTCACTGGATCCGGCTACATGAGGAGCATCAAGAGACCCCGTGAGAAAAAGCTTCAGAAAAGTTTCTAAGTCCGCTCGTAGAAAATGTGACCGGGAGCAACTGTGAGAGCCAAGCCGCCTGCCTTCCATCGCATGTCGGCCTGGATTCCTGGGTTGTCTTGCTGAAGCAAACTTGAAATATTTTCTAAGTCCGCTCCAGGGAAGTTGACCGGGACCTCATCACAAGTCAAACCGCCGAATCCTCACCGGATCCGGACTTGCTGGGAGCTTTGAGGATCCTCGGGAAGAAAAGCTCCAGAAAAGTTTCTAAGTGTAAAGGTAGAAACTGAGACCGGGACCTGCCGGGAGCTGTAGCCGCTCAGGGCTCCATCGCGCGGCCTGAAACTTTGACTTTGCCCCGGTCTATCGCGAGCAGTTATCACAATATGGTGCTATAATCTTCTAAGTGCTATATTTTATTAACTTTGAAATTTCATATCTCCGGTTCCCTACATTGGAGATTTGTCGTTTTGGTGTCATTTTAAAGATAAAAATATTTCCTATGTTTATAAATTGGTGTTGGATTTTTAATATGTGTTGTGTCTTAATTATTTACTGAAATGGTGTTTTTAAATGCTTTACTACCTGTCTTTGAAGTTAAGCCTGTCTGCTCGCAGCCACGTTACCAAGGGTTGAGCATAGGAATAGTTTTCTAATACCTATGCTGAGTCCTACCATGTGTTAGTGGCTTTATTGCCAGTGGCTGACCTACATTTGCCCCTACCAATAACCCACTTTCCAACACACACAATAAACATCTCCTCATAATAGTGGGGGCGAACTGGAGAGACCGACCCCAGCGTAATTGAGGGACTGCCCAGTGGCAACCGGGAAGTGGTGGACCCCCGTGGCATTGGAAGCCATGAGAAGCAATGAAAATGGCGGACATGTTGGATCTGTCTCTCGTGGCTCCCTAGTAGACCGCTTAGAGATTCCCCACAGTGGATAGGGTGGAGGCAAGCACACCTAACAGGTTGCCCTTTCCCTGTGCAAAGAGAAGACCTGTGAATATGGCACATTAGATCGAGACAGGGGAGGGGATACAGGTGGATCACATAGGAAGCAGGCTTGAAACGCAGGTAGGTCCTGAGGGGCGATCTAGAACTGAACCAATTGAAGTATAGAAGAGGGGGGTTCACAGCTGAGTCATCTCCGGGGTGACTGTGACGCTGAGAGACACACCCAACACGGGCAGCACAGACGGCATTTAAGTGAGACGATTAGGATGTAATACATATAAGGCAGGCAGAAGACATCACAAAAACAGCTAAATGACCGCAAGAGCTTGTCTGACAAGATAAGAGCCGTGCTGCCTCCAGGGAAGGCGGACACCTGCCAATAACCTTCCATTGAATTTCGCTCATGTAGAGAGAAAGAAGAGCCCCCCCTCATTCACCGCCCCAAACTGCAGCCATTTCACCCCAGGCCAAGTGCCCCCCCCCCCCCGAAATAAGACCACAGATTAACTGCATGAACCTGTAGCTCTTTGAAGTACTGAAAACAGCCTGCAGCTGTTAGGCCCGACAATGGATAGAGACAAAGAACCCAAGACGCAAAAACAAGGGAAGATGGACAAGTATACAAAGGTGCCTCCAACACAGACAGAATCAAAGGGGAGAGTGTAGGTGCACCGGATAATGCTGCTATTCTTCATGCAATCCATGACTGGCAAGAGGCAATCGAAGGCAAAATGGCTGAGATACGATCAGATGTATATCTTCTGCGACAGAATGTGCATAACATCGCAGATCATGTCACTCAGGCAGAAACTCCTATATCGGAAGTGGAGGACACGGCACATAAATCCCAAGCAGACATTAAGGAGCTGCAAGCAAACATGAGAGAGGTGATCTGGAAGGTTGATGATGCGGAAAACAGAGCTATGAGAAATAATCTCTGTTTTATTGGGATACCAGAAGGAAAGGAGAACACCAGCCCAACTGCTTTTCTGATTACATGGCTAAGAGAAGCTCTCCCCGGGGCAAAATTCTCCACCTGCTTTTTCATTGAGTGGACACATAGAATGCCAAAAGTGAGACCTCCGCCAGGGGCTCTTCCGTGCCCCCTAATTGCATAATACCTGAATTATCACGATCGGGACATAATACAAAGCGAATCGCGGAGAATGGGAGAACTAAAACTTGCCAGCACCAAAATTATGATTTTTCCTGACTATTCTGGGTAGGTACGGAAGATGCGGAGAACCTTTGATTTAGTAAAAGTCAAACTAAGAGCCATGCAAATTCAATACATGCTTCTCTTCCCGGCCAAGCTCAAGGTTATCTTTCAAGACTCAACATGCCGGAAGACGCCTGGTCATGGATAGAAGAACGTCCTAGGCCAAGACCTGAGATAAGCAGCAACGCAGCACAGTCTGGAGACTCGCTATGAAGATGGGAGCCTAGACCATAGAGAATAAGAATGAAGAAGCGACTCACTGGGAGACACAAGAAGCCAACAAGGACCATACAGTCCGGGACCCCATACCGAAGGAGGAGGGTGCCTTCAGAGGAGAAGGCGGGAACGGCTCAGGCCACCAGCAGAGACTCGAACCAAGGGGACAGTACTCATACAGATCACTCTGACAAAGAATCCTTGGCAGATACAGACAGTGATCACCCGCTCCTTAAAGCTATTAACAATACAGAGGAGCAGGGAGCGGCGGCGCCGGTAATTGATAATGAACGCCAACTGCAGCAAGACAAAAGCGGCAAAGAGAACTAAAATATGGGGGTGAGAAAAGAGCAGATCGCGAAGCGACGCCTGCAAGGAGGTCCACCTTCTAGACTTGCTTGTGCTTCAGAGATATTGTGTGAACCACTTCTCTCGGGCAAGGACAATATCCTTTACTGTTTTGTTTAGTTTTTAGGGGCAGGGGGGTGGTGAAGGGTGGGATCAACAGACTTCTCAGATGACACATACGCTTAGTTGTCATGTTGACAGTTGAATGGTTAGGCGTAGGGTGCGGGAGAAAGTGGGGAGGGAGGATAAGAGGAGGCGAGGGGAAGTTCAGAGTTTCTAGATTTAATAGATTTCCAATTCCAGTAGCAGCAGGATGTCTCAGGATGCAGGGCCAGGAACAAGGGGAGGGGGCTGGCAGGGTAGGTTCCTCACACGATTCACACAAACCATATACGTAATGCATGACACACCATATACAGTATTGACATGGAATGTCAATGGATTAGGCAGTAAGATCAAGAGGGGACTAGTTAATAGATATATTAAGAGAACCAAACCTGATGTAGTCCTCCTACAGGAAACCCATCTCCGAGGTCCCCAATGCGCGTTTATAGGAAGGGTGGCCTATGCCACGCTGGAGCTCTCCTGGGGCACGAGGGGTGGCCATCCTAATTAGGAAAACCCAGCCGTTCCATCTAACTAAGACCTGTGGGACCCTAACGGAACCTATGCCGCGGTCCAGAGTACATGGGTACGGCGAGAGATTACCCTGGTCAGTGTCTATGCCCCGCCATGACTGCAACCCCAGACGCTGAATGTAGTTGCCAAGATACTATTAGACTCAGACTCCTCAATCCATATTATAGGGGTAGACTTCAATGACGTTGTGAACCCAAGCTTAGACATATCCCATGCATCGACCAGTGCCCATACTCCTACCCCACTTGCAGAGTTTGTGAGATCACTGGGACCGACAGACCTCTGGCGCCGGCAACATCCATTAGATCGTAGTTACTCTCATTTCTCAGGGGCACACAAGACTTTCTCTAGGATTGACTACGGAGCGTCAGGGGAGATTCAGGCTATAGATGAAGCAGAATACCTAGCGAGAGGTCTCTCAGATCACTCACCGTTGAGATTAAAAGTGGGGGGAAAGGAGCGGGGTCAATTATCGAACTTGATGCTGAACGCATGGGAGCTGTGTGAAGAAGTCCAAGCCGCCATAGCTAAACAAAAATCAGGAAAAACTCCAGGCCCAAATGGTCTGCCTGGGGAATTCTTTAAACAAAACAATAGCATACTGGCCCCTGCCTACTAAATATGTTTTCAGCCGCAAAAGATGAGGGGGCGCTGCCTCCGGATCTTTGTCAGACCACGGTGGTGGTCATGCAAAAACCGGGCAAACCCCCAGAAGACTGTGGCTATTACTGCCCAATCTCACACTTAAATACTGAAACCAAAGTGTTAGCCTCCATACTTGCCACACGACTATTGACGGTCATCACATTACTGATGCATAGAGACCAGTCGGGCATCATGCTCAAATGTGCCAAACGCCTTAACCTTCATAGACTAGCAAATTGGCTGGACACGGCAAAAGAGAGAAATGCCCCCCAGATACTCTTGTCACTTGATGCCGAAAAGGCTTTTGATACTGTCCACTGGCCTTTTATGTGACAAGTGCTTGCAAAATTAAGCTTCGGGTGCCACTTCCAGGCAGGTGTCGATATACTATACACAAATCCTAGAGCCAGAGTCAGGGTTAGTATGAGATGATTTCCCCATCCAGCAAGGAACCAGGCAGGGTTGCCCGCTGTCACACCTGCTCTTTGCACTTGTACTGGAACTTTTAGCATGCTTAACCAGAACACATCTATATATAAAAGGGTTCCAGGATGCCGAGGGACAGTTAATGGACGAACAAATCTTTCTCTATGCAGATGACATCCTACTGTATATAACTAGCCCTGATACGTCACTCCCTTTCATATTCAACCTAGTTAAAGAATATGGTAAGCAGGCAGGATACAATATTAATTGGGGGAAATCAATGATATACCCCATCGGTGGTCACATCGACATAGACTCTGTGCCGGTGCATCTTCCCGTTGCGTAAGATGGCTTTAAATATGTAGTACTTTTTATATCCACAAATGTGACAGACTGCCTCATCCATAACATTCAGCGAGTCCCAGCGGAGTTCCGAGAGGATGTAGTCAGGTTGCGGAGCCTTCCTTTGACAATACTTGGAAGAGCAGCCATGTATAAAATGGTCACGCTACCTAAGTTATTGTATATCCTCCAGAATACATATTGAAAAATACAGGAGGTAATTTTTTGGGCGATAAACGATGAAGTGCGTACATTACTATGGGACGGAGGTCACCCCCGAGTAGCACTACAAACGCTGCAACGCAGCCAATATAATGGGGGAATTGCACTGCCGGATATCCGGGCATACTATAGAGCAGCACACCTTACAGTAATTAATGAATGGGGACATGCTCCCAGAGATCACCCTACAGAGACTCCAATTCCAAAAACACTCCCATCTGCACTACATATATGGGAGCCATGGAGTGTGGAGCCTGCTGCCAGCAACACAGAGGGTGAATGAGGCATGGAGGGAAGCGGAAAAAAGATTAACTAGGTCCACACCCCTATGAGAGGGTAAGCGACTGCCGGAACTGGTGAAATTACGAGGGTTCAAAGGATGGGACTCAATCGGGATCACCACCCTGGGGGACATGATATGGCGGGGCATCCTGATTACCTTTGCAGAACTTGAAACGGAATATAATCTATCAGACAAACAACATTATAAATACATTCAGCTCCAACATGCCTGGAGAACGCAAAGCCCGTTCCCAAATATGCCCCATTTGAAGGCTGGCTGGTACAGGAGGAGATGTCAGGGAAAGCAGTCTCCAGGACCTATAAACCCTGATAAATAACATGCTCGATAATTTACTAACACTTAGAAGCAAACGGGAAGACCTAGTAGGTACACTGGAAGACATAGACTGGTAGACGGCCCTAATGCACCCCAGAGAAGTGGCGATTAAGCTTGGGCTGTGACTAATTCAGTTTAAAATATTACACAGGGTGTACTAAGATAGGGCGAGCCTCCACCCTATGGGCAGGGCAGAGACACCAGATTGCCTGTGTTGTAAAAAAGAGCGTGGCTCGTTCACACATACTCTATGGGATTGCCAACTAATAAATAGATATTGGAGACAGATAATACAAGAACTGAACAACGTACTAGGAACAGAAATCCTGTTAGACCGTAAGTATGCTCTTTTAGGCATTCACACAGATGTTGACATCCCCAGATAGAAGCTTTTGCTAAGTAACCTAGGACTCATAGTGGCAAAGCAAGACAATGCCAGATACTGGGGGAGAGCAGAACTCCTCACAATAAAAGAGTGGCGGACCGGTATGGACATGTATATGGGTGCAGAAAAAACGGTATATATCGCAAGAGGGTGCTTGAGAAAGATCCGCAAAGTTTGGCAGCCATGGTTGAACTTTTCTAATTTAGAGATGGAAGACGAGGAAACAGACGCAATACAATTCATTCAACGGCGATATGATGGCTGGGGGCTTAATATTCCAGAATCCACGAACGCTTGAGGGACCTGAGACAAACCTAATGCGGGGGGAGAAAGTGACATGGGTGCCATGAAGAAGTTCAATGGCGTGAACTCTGTATCATTACCAATTACGATTGGTACTTATTGTAATAGATGGATGTTATGTGAGACATACCTGCTGATTATTCTGCTGTTCTTTCAGAAAATAATAAGAACATTTATAATAAAAAGTCATCTTTATTGCTTTTTCACCTTTCGAATTCCAGCATGTTTGTAGACCGTCCGCCCACTTGCTTCCAATGCCTATGCTTCTTAACCCTTCATCAGTTCACACTTTCCCCATGCCTACGCCAAGATTACGAAGAGATGTTGATTTTTCAGCAATTGGAAATGAATTTCACATTATCACAAGTGGGAAGTACCTAGATAGGAAGTCAAGTCTGATTCCACAAACCTTGGGAATCTTATCTAGCTTCTTACTTATTGTTCTCCTACAACAGCCCTGTGAGGTCACAGTTGGGAGAGAGGCAACCATGATGACATGTATACCGCTGGTGATACCACTTCCACTCTGCTCTGCATCCTCGATCTTCCTCATCTCCGTAGGTGTACATAAGCCTACATGTTGAGTAGGGGATAATATGTTCTGATAAAGATAGGTCGAAGGGATTGGGATTACTATGTTTTGGGATACCCGAAGAATATATTTCAAGATATAGGGACTCCTCAAACAAATAATGCTTCTTTTAGTCCATTTTTTAGATGGTGAGCCTTGTGACTTTCTGATGCAGATGATGCTTTTGAGTTCTTATTCTATGTGTCCTGGCCTGCAATGTCTTCATAAATGTGTTCTTTGCACGAGTTCTAACTTTCTTTGGTGGCTTCAGCATGGGGAAAACGTGGAATACACCATAGGGTTTTCTCGTGTCAGATATATTTAGGCCTGATGTTTGCTTGAAGAGGCTCTTCAAGGGGGTGTGCCTTTCGATCCAGGCGTTAAATTTCGAGACTGATGTGTTCAGCCTCAGCATGTCTTTTTGGGACCAAACTTCCTCAGTCATCAAGGCAGGCTTTTGGATTCCGTGCTATGATTGAGTTCCCTTGAACCCTGATGGACGTGATTCCTAGTAAAGTTGCTCCTATGCTTGAGGAAGCATTTGGATTACCTATTTTTATTTCACTCTTTATGGAGATTGGGCAGAGGTGGCGTTTCTGTACCATGGCACTTTTCATTTGGGGATGGTTTCAACTCGACATCAGAGAATCTTTCTTACCAGAGGTCCTTCTCTCCACCCGTGTCTTCTTCGTCAATTAAACATGCTTGGTCTTTAGAACCACCCCTTTCCTCCCAGGTCAATATGGTTTTCAAATTCTTTGTACATCCCCAAAGCCAATTTAATGGCCTTTCTCAACTGAATAACAAAATAATAAGCCCACCTCCAATTACAATGTTACGTAAATTAACTGTCTTTTTACTTAAAGTAAGGTCTGTTTTCCATCCTCAGCCCCCCTTCGACTCATTCTTATATAACCTGGGATGAGGGATTGTGAGAAGTTGGCCTGGTATATGCTGTTCACTAGTTCTAGTGACCACCTTGTACCATGCCAAGCAACCCTTATGGTGTGGTTGTAAGTCAACCTTTTCGGACCAGCTGCCCTAGTGGTAGCGTAGGCTAAGCAGTCTTTGAGGCTAAACTCGTGATGCGTGTTAAGCCAGCTGTTTTACCAAATATAACCCCCTTTTATACCAATGAAAGGACACCACACAGATATATATTCAAAATATATATGTATTTATTTCTCAAAGTAACCCCTAGTCTCTTTATGAGCACAGGAGCACAAATCGTCAAACAAGATTATCACAGAATACACAGAAGTTGCACTTTATATGGATAGGCCCTGGTGGCCACTCGAACCATATACTAAAATAGTGGTATAAGTACCACGAACAGAAAAGGGAAAAGGCCTAGGGCCTCTAGAATCGCTGGGCCTACAAGGAGCTAACGTCAGTTAGTGACCAGGAGGTCCACGGGTGGCGTGTGCAGAGCAAATAGTCACACGCGTGCTCCCATAGGTTTCAATGGGTGCGTAAAAAGTACAAAGTTACTGCAAAAGGAATCTTCCGGATGACCTAGGAACTTAAGATTTGGAACACAGGCACTAGAGATGTATTACTACACATGGGCACCGGAGTACCAGCTTTACCTCACCCACAGGAAGCGGGTGCATAGGCCTCAAAGTGCGTCGGGTTTCTTCTATCTGTTCCGTTGAGCCTGGGACAAAGATGCTGCAGGCGGTCGGTCGGGAAGAGATGCAGTGGATCCAAGAGTGGATCGGAGATGTTGAAGACCTGTAAGCAGAGGGGACAGTGTTCACAGTCACTAGCCAGTGACCAGCGTGGCACCAGATGGGTACCAGGCGATGTCGGGTGCAAACAGGTGATGAGGGGTAGCTTGTCTCCGCAGCCACGTGGTCCCTGAAGGTCGACGACGTCCAGGAGTCGGCTCACGAGCTGTCCCACGCAGGCTCTCGCTGTCGGCGGTGTCGGCGACTTGATCGAAGCAAACAAGCCTTGGCAAAAGCAATTGTAGGAGGATTCGGAAATCAGCTGTTGGTTCTGACCAGCAAGGTCAGAGGGATTGCTCCTTTGGAGGGGAGCAAGGGCCAGTCTGGAGCAACCAGACCAGCGGTGTTTGTCGTAGATTTCGTCGCCAAGATGGCCACTAGCCAGCGGGCCAGCAACCGGTTAGGCGCGTCGAGTGGCAAAATGCAGAAGGGCCCCACGCAGATCGTGGAGATGCTGGAGGGCTCACCTTTGGTGCAGATGCTGCTCGAGGGTTGGGCTTCTCAGGACCCAAAGCACAACTTGGAGGGAGCCTCGGTTGTTGCACTGGTCAGCTTGTCGTAGTCGTTCCAAGATGGCTGGCTCCACGTGTCTCGGTGCCTCCACGGGTCTCCTCTTTGCAGGGACTGTGGATCGGGCGGTGAGAGGTCTGGAGGTCCAGGTCTTGTCAGTCTCTGGGCTCGGGCTCCGGCGGGAGGCGGCGGCAAAGCAGACGGTGATTCGCTGGATGGTGCTTGCGTTAGCAAGGTGGTCACTCCCTGACCACAGGGGAGATTTTCTTCAGTCTTCTGTGCAGCAGAATGTCGAAGTTCCCGTCTTCTTCTTAGTTTCAAGTTGATTCCAGGATGTCTGAAGTCTTAGGACACAGCTCCTACCTTTATTCGGATTCTAGGGGCCGGACTACCTGCTAGGTCCCTCCCTATGGGTGGGACCAGGAAGGGGGGTGGTTACACCCCCAATCCTTTGTCCAGCTCGCCCCAGGCCCGGGACTGGTGTGCCCCAGGACCGGTTTGAACTGGCATATGCACCGAGGCTCCTTGTGAGCCACAGGCATGTCTGGTTTCTTTCAAGCCCTACCTGACCAATACACAAAATCCTGTCTGGGGTGGTGCACGCACCTCCCCTGGCAGGAAACCCTTTGTCCACACCTCCCAAGCTGGAAGGACTCCCAGCAGCAGGAGGGCAGACTTGTGTCTGTGGTGGCAGCATCCATTTTGTGGAGCTGAGGCTATGTCTGATTTTACCCGGGTTTCAGGTACTGTACATGTCGTGTCCCTCTAGAAGGGTGGAATGCTAACCCCGTCGCCAGAATTGGCGAGGGGTTAGTATTCCAATTCGTATGACACCTTACTCGACATGTTTTGATAAAGCCAAACCAAAGATAGCATTTAACCGCGAGGTTCATAATGCACTTAAGAGTATATGGTATGACGATATCTGGAAACAGTAGAAGGAAGTTGTTCCGACCACTGCAGACAGGCTCAGCTCATGCCAGAGCACCATCTCACATGGAACCAAGCACTCTGCCTTCAGGATTGTTAAGGCCTGCCATAGGAGTGACTTATAGGTTACCAGGTGTCCCATTTAAGGTTAGGTATAGGTATACTACACCTAAGTAAGAGGTGATTACACCAACTTACCCCAGCTGAGTGATCAGCCAGTTGTGTCAGGTTGTTAGGCCAAGCCTGGGGTGGCATAATACATGCTGCAGCCCCTGGCAGGCCTTGGGTACACCAATGCCCTGGGTACCTAGTGTACACTGGTACAGGGGCTGACAGGGTGATCCACTTCCAATTGGTTATGCACCTAGGGTGCATAGTTTTAATTTAGTAGAGAGAACAGCAGGCTGGGGGTCTGATTGGCAGGCCCACAGCCTCAATATGTCAAAAACCAGTGAAGCAAAAAGCAAAAATTTGGGGTGACCATAGGATAGCAGACCCTACTCTCCTACACAACCCCCCCCAAACGCTGGGACATTAAACTAGCCTTGACCAGTCTCGTCTTCATGTCCTAAGTGGAAGGAGAGACCATCTGCATTCCCATGGTCAGTACCTGGCCGGTGCTCCACTGTAAAGTCCATCCCCTGTAGGGAAATGGACCACCTAAGCAGTTTGGGGTTTTCACCCTTCATCTGATTTAGCCACAAGAGGGGCTTATGGTCGGTCTGAATCTTGAAGTGAGTGCCAAACAAGTATGGCCTCAGCTTCTTCAGGGCCCACACCACAGCAAAGGCCTCCCTCTCAATAGCTGACCAATTCTTCTCTCTGGGAGTCAACCTTCTGCTAATAAAAGCAATGGGTTGGTCTTGACCATCTACATTAAGTTGTGACAGCACAGCTCCCACACCCAACTCAGAAGCATCTGTTTGGACAATAAACTCTTTGGAGTAGTCAGGACTTTTCAGGATAGGTGCAGAGCACATGGCCTCCTTCAGGTCATCAAATGCCTTTTGACAGCTTACTGTCCACTGAACCTTTTTGGGCATCTTCTTGGATGTCAGATCATTAAGAGGAGTCACAATGGACCCATAGTTCTTAACAAACTTCCTGTAATACCCAGTCAAGCCCAAGAAAGCTCGAACTTGAGTCTGGGTGGTTGGAGGGGACCAATCCTTGATGGACTGTATCTTACTCTCCAGTGGTTGAACTTGGCCCCCACCTACAAGGTGGCCCAAATACACAACCTTACTCTGCCCTATCTGGCACTTAGTAGCCTTGATAGTGAGGCCTGCCCTTTGCAGAGCCTCAAGAGCCTTCTTCAGGTGGATCAGGTGATCCTCCCAGGTGGAACTAAAGACAGCAATGTCATCAAGATATGCTGCGCAAAAGTCATCCAACCCAGTAAGGACTTGGTTCACCAGCCTTTGGAAGGTGGCAGGTGCATTCTTCAGACCAAAGGGCATCACCACAAACTGATAATGCCCACCTGGGGTTGAGAATGCTGTTTTGGCCTTAGACTCCTCAGCTAACCTGATTTGCCAATAGCCAGCTGTCAAGTCAAATGTGCTCAAAAACTTTGCAGAAGCTAGTCTGTCTATGAGCTCATCTGCCCTTGGAATAGGGTGTGCATCTGTCCTGGTGACAGCATTGAGTCCTCTGTAGTCCACACAGAACCTCATCTCTCTCTTGCCATCTTTGGTGTGAGGTTTGGGGACCAGAACCACTGGGCTAGCCCAGGGGCTCTCTGAGGGTTCAATGACACCTAATTCCAGCATTTTATGTACCTCAGCCTTTATACAGTCCCTGACGTGGTCAGGTTGTCTGTAAAGTTTGTTCTTTACAGGCAGACTGTCACCAGTGTCCACAACATGGGTACACCAGTCAGTTTGACTAGGTATCAAGGAAAACATATGTGAAAATGATTGTAGAACCTGTCTACATTCAGTCTGCTGATGGGCAGTGAGGTTGCCTCCAAGGGTCACTCCTTCAACTGAGCCATCTTCAGGGTTCTGAGACAACAGGTCTGGGAGAGGGTCACTCTCTTCCTCCTGTCCCTCATCTGTAGCCATGAGCAAGCCCATGTCTGCCCTGTCAACATATGCTTTAAGCCTGTTAACATGGAGTACCCTGTGGGGACTCCTGGGAGTTCCTAGGTCCACCAAGTAGGTGACCTCTCCCTTCTTTTCCAGGATTGTATGGGGTCCAGACCATTTGTCTTGGAGTGCTGCTGGGGCCACTGGCTCCAACACCCATACCTTCTGTCCTGGCTGATACTCAACCAAGACAGCCTTTTGGTCATGCCAAGCTTTCTGTAAGGCCTGGCTTGCCTCAAGGTTTTTAGATGCCTTCTCCATATACTCAGCCATCCTGGAGCGGAGACCAAGTACATAGTCCACTATGTCTAGCTTAGGCTTTTTGAGAGGTAACTCCCATCCTTCCTTCACCAAACACAGTGGGCCTCTCACAGGGTGCCCAAACAACAATTCAAAGGGGCTGTAGCCAACTCCTTTTTGTGGGACCTCTCTGTAAGCAAACAGAAGGCAGGGTAGAAGGATATCCCATCTTCGCCTGAGCTTTTCAGGTAATCCTTTGATCATACCCTTTAGGGTCTTGTTGAATCTCTCAACAAGCCCATTGCATTGTGGGTGATAAGGGGTGGTGAACTTGTAGTTGACACCACATTCCTTCCACATAGCTGTCAAGTATCCTGACATAAAGTTGGTACCTCTGTCAGATACTACCTCCTTAGGAAACCCCACTCTGGAGAATACTCCCAGCAGGGCCCTGGCCACAACAGGAGCTGTAGTGGTCCTAAGGGGAATTGCCTCTGGATACCTGGTGGCATGATCCACTACCACCAGTATAAATCTGTGCCCAGATGCAGTGGGAGGATCCATGGGACCCACTATGTCTATTCCCACTCTTTCAAAGGGAACCCCCACCACAGGTAGTGGTATCAGGGGGGCCTTTGTTGTGCCACCTGATTTGCCACTGGCTTGGCAGGTAACACAGGAGCGACAAAACTCCTTTGTATCTTCATTCATATGAGGCCAGTGAAAGTGAGGGACAAGTCTGTCCCAGGTCTTGTTCTGGCCTAGGTGTCCTGCTAAAGGAATATCATGGGCCAAGGTAAGAAGGAAGCCCCTAAATTGCAGAGGTATAACCAACCTCCTGGTTGCACCAGGCTTGGGGTCTCTAGCCTCTGAATAAAGGAGCCCTTCATCCCAATACACTTTATGGGTACCTTGAGCATTCCCAGCAGCCTCAGCAGCAGCCAGCTGTCTGAGGGGTTCAAGAGAGGGACAGGATAACTGAGCCTGCCTCAAGTCAGCCCTTGAAGGTCCCCCTGTCCCCAGAAACTCAACCTGATCAGGTTCAAGCTCTTCAGGGACAGTTCCTTCAGGGTCCTCTAGATCAGCTTCCTGGGAAGGCTGATCATCACTCTGAGGCAGGGGGGAAGGCACAGCCTTGACCCTCCTGTTCTTCTTCTTGGTAGGTACTTGGTCCATTGTTCCAGGATCCAAGACCTGAGGTTCAGTGAGGCACTTTTTGGCCTGTGACCTGGTCACAGCAAGGACATGTGATGATATACCTAACATCTCTGCATGAGTCCTGTACTCCACTTCTGACCATAGAGAACTCTCTAGGTCATTGCCCAACAAACATTCTACTGGGAGGTCTGCACTAACCACAACCCTTTTGAGGCCAGTTACCCCTCCCCATGAGAAGTTAACAACTGCCACACTATGTGAAGTAGTGGCATTGCTGGCATTGGTCACCAGGTAGTTCTCACCTGGTATGTACTGTCCAGGATCCACAAAGCCTGGTGTCACCATAGTGACACTGGCACATGTGTCCCTGTAGGCTTGAGCCACTTTGTCATTAATTAAAGGAGTCTGTCTGTACTTGCCCAGGTTACTGGGGCTCACAGTCAGGGACAAATCAATGTCCCCATCACAGATCAAGACTGCCTGTGTAAGGGTTCTGTCTAAGTCAGAATCTCCTTCAGTTCCCATAGTGATTCCCACTACACCCTTTGTCTGGGGACCAACACTGCTAACAGTAGTACTGGGAGCAGGTGCCTTAGGGGCAACAGTGTTGGGGGCTCCACCCTTTTTGCAATCACTAGTCCAGTGAGTTGTATTTTTACAATGATTGCACCAGGGTTTCTTCTGACCTTCTTTCTTCTTCTTGGACTGTTGGGACCCACCCTCCTTAGCAGTAGTTTGGGGCCCTGTTGAAGACTTCTGGTCTTTAGGTTTCTGATCTCCACCCTTTTGGTCTGTTTTCTTCTGATCACCCCCTTGGCCCTGGTTCTGGTTCTTTTGCTTAACCCTGGTTCTGACCCATTTGTCTGCCTTCTTTCCCAATTCTTGGGGAGAGGTCAGATCAGAGTCAACCAAGTGTTGATGCAGTTGCTGGTTTTGACAGTTATTTAAAATCTGTTCTCTCATCATCAAATTATACAATCCTGTAAAATCAGATACCTTACTTCCCAGCAACCAACCCTCCAAAGCCTTAGTGGCACATTCAATGTATTCAGACCAGTCCTGAGTCTGTGTCTTTTGGGTGTCTCTGAACATTAACCTGTACTGTTCAGTGGTTAAGCCTAACCCATCTACCAGAACACTCTTCAGGACTCTGTAGTTTCTGACATCCTCTTCTCTAACAGTGAGGAGTCTGTCTCTGCCTCTTCCTTCAAAGGAGAGCCAGAGGATTGCTGCCCACTGGTCTTCAGGAACCTGCTGTACTTTGCAGGCTCTCTCAAGAGCAGTTATCCATTTGTGGATGTCATCCCCACTTTTGTAGGGGGGCACAACCTTAGACAGGTTCCTATTATCAAAGACCCTATCTTTGTCCTTAGGGACAATGCTGCCACCAGTGGGTATAGACCCACTCTCTTTATGCTGTCTAGCCTTGCTAAGTTTCTCTTCCATCAGGGCTACTTCTAGCTCCTGCTTCCTGATCCTCAGCTGGGCCTCTTGCATCTTGGCCTCATGTTCCCTCCTCTGAGGGGTGGTCATCCTTCTCCTGGAGTGACCTTGAGAGCCTCTAGAGCCATGGGAAGCATTGGAGTCACCTGAGCGATTCCTTTGCCTTCCCAGCCCTGTGTTAAGTCCACTGGGGAGATCCAGTGGGTTGAACCCACTGTCAGTCCCCAATAGCCTTGGTTTAGCTGGGCCAAGTATAACACTTGGCACTGGGCTAGTTCTCCCTTCATCCTCACTACTGTCAGTATCCTTTTCACTCTCATCCTCTGTGGTAGGCATCCCATCTAAGGGGTGACTATTGGGAAGGGGTACTTCAGTGGCATCTTTAGAAGGGGGGCCTCCTGTTCCTGTCCCTAAGGGGGCTAACTGGGAAGCTTTCTTGAGTGCTCTCTGATTCTCATCATTCTGTAAGAGCTCTCTGAGCTCAGCAGAGTTTGGGTTCTTGGGCTGTTTAAGGCCTCTAAGAGTTGCCAAATGCCTGAGCTCATTCTGATTAAGGGTAGCAAAGCTGGATGGTGCCCTCTGGGGGTCACTCTCAACAGAGATGGGTACAGTGGACCCCTCTGCCCCGGCCATTGCTCTTAAGTGTGGGTGGATGTGTTGCAATCTACCTACACTTGGGTTTACCTACTAAACCTATCTAGTAGTTGTAGTCAGGGTGTGCTACTCCCTTTGCTCTACAACAACTAAGTTCAGTAGAACTTATGTATATCTAATCTTGTTTTATATGTACCTACAGGTACCTATGTGATCTTTCAATTGGTAACCAAGAGATTACAATGGTAAAACACAGCAAGCTCAAATCCAACCGCTGCTCACCAATGTGAGAAGTTGGCCTGGTATATGCTGTTCACTAGTTCTAGTGACCACCTTGTACCATGCCAAGCAACCCTTATGGTGTGGTTGTAAGTCAACCTTTTCGGACCAGCTGCCCTAGTGGTAGCGTAGGCTAAGCAGTCTTTGAGGCTAAACTCGTGATGCGTGTTAAGCCAGCTGTTTTACCAAATATAACCCCCTTTTATACCAATGAAAGGACACCACACAGATATATATTCAAAATATATATGTATTTATTTCTCAAAGTAACCCCTAGTCTCTTTATGAGCACAGGAGCACAAATCGTCAAACAAGATTATCACAGAATACACAGAAGTTGCACTTTATATGGATAGGCCCTGGTGGCCACTCGAACCATATACTAAAATAGTGGTATAAGTACCACGAACAGAAAAGGGAAAAGGCCTAGGGCCTCTAGAATCGCTGGGCCTACAAGGAGCTAACGTCAGTTAGTGACCAGGAGGTCCACGGGTGGCGTGTGCAGAGCAAATAGTCACACGCGTGCTCCCATAGGTTTCAATGGGTGCGTAAAAAGTACAAAGTTACTGCAAAAGGAATCTTCCGGATGACCTAGGAACTTAAGATTTGGAACACAGGCACTAGAGATGTATTACTACACATGGGCACCGGAGTACCAGCTTTACCTCACCCACAGGAAGCGGGTGCATAGGCCTCAAAGTGCGTCGGGTTTCTTCTATCTGTTCCGTTGAGCCTGGGACAAAGATGCTGCAGGCGGTCGGTCGGGAAGAGATGCAGTGGATCCAAGAGTGGATCGGAGATGTTGAAGACCTGTAAGCAGAGGGGACAGTGTTCACAGTCACTAGCCAGTGACCAGCGTGGCACCAGATGGGTACCAGGCGATGTCGGGTGCAAACAGGTGATGAGGGGTAGCTTGTCTCCGCAGCCACGTGGTCCCTGAAGGTCGACGACGTCCAGGAGTCGGCTCACGAGCTGTCCCACGCAGGCTCTCGCTGTCGGCGGTGTCGGCGACTTGATCGAAGCAAACAAGCCTTGGCAAAAGCAATTGTAGGAGGATTCGGAAATCAGCTGTTGGTTCTGACCAGCAAGGTCAGAGGGATTGCTCCTTTGGAGGGGAGCAAGGGCCAGTCTGGAGCAACCAGACCAGCGGTGTTTGTCGTAGATTTCGTCGCCAAGATGGCCACTAGCCAGCGGGCCAGCAACCGGTTAGGCGCGTCGAGTGGCAAAATGCAGAAGGGCCCCACGCAGATCGTGGAGATGCTGGAGGGCTCACCTTTGGTGCAGATGCTGCTCGAGGGTTGGGCTTCTCAGGACCCAAAGCACAACTTGGAGGGAGCCTCGGTTGTTGCACTGGTCAGCTTGTCGTAGTCGTTCCAAGATGGCTGGCTCCACGTGTCTCGGTGCCTCCACGGGTCTCCTCTTTGCAGGGACTGTGGATCGGGCGGTGAGAGGTCTGGAGGTCCAGGTCTTGTCAGTCTCTGGGCTCGGGCTCCGGCGGGAGGCGGCGGCAAAGCAGACGGTGATTCGCTGGATGGTGCTTGCGTTAGCAAGGTGGTCACTCCCTGACCACAGGGGAGATTTTCTTCAGTCTTCTGTGCAGCAGAATGTCGAAGTTCCCGTCTTCTTCTTAGTTTCAAGTTGATTCCAGGATGTCTGAAGTCTTAGGACACAGCTCCTACCTTTATTCGGATTCTAGGGGCCGGACTACCTGCTAGGTCCCTCCCTATGGGTGGGACCAGGAAGGGGGGTGGTTACACCCCCAATCCTTTGTCCAGCTCGCCCCAGGCCCGGGACTGGTGTGCCCCAGGACCGGTTTGAACTGGCATATGCACCGAGGCTCCTTGTGAGCCACAGGCATGTCTGGTTTCTTTCAAGCCCTACCTGACCAATACACAAAATCCTGTCTGGGGTGGTGCACGCACCTCCCCTGGCAGGAAACCCTTTGTCCACACCTCCCAAGCTGGAAGGACTCCCAGCAGCAGGAGGGCAGACTTGTGTCTGTGGTGGCAGCATCCATTTTGTGGAGCTGAGGCTATGTCTGATTTTACCCGGGTTTCAGGTACTGTACATGTCGTGTCCCTCTAGAAGGGTGGAATGCTAACCCCGTCGCCAGAATTGGCGAGGGGTTAGTATTCCAATTCGTATGACACCTTACTCGACATGTTTTGATAAAGCCAAACCAAAGATAGCATTTAACCGCGAGGTTCATAATGCACTTAAGAGTATATGGTATGACGATATCTGGAAACAGTAGAAGGAAGTTGTTCCGACCACTGCAGACAGGCTCAGCTCATGCCAGAGCACCATCTCACATGGAACCAAGCACTCTGCCTTCAGGATTGTTAAGGCCTGCCATAGGAGTGACTTATAGGTTACCAGGTGTCCCATTTAAGGTTAGGTATAGGTATACTACACCTAAGTAAGAGGTGATTACACCAACTTACCCCAGCTGAGTGATCAGCCAGTTGTGTCAGGTTGTTAGGCCAAGCCTGGGGTGGCATAATACATGCTGCAGCCCCTGGCAGGCCTTGGGTACACCAATGCCCTGGGTACCTAGTGTACACTGGTACAGGGGCTGACAGGGTGATCCACTTCCAATTGGTTATGCACCTAGGGTGCATAGTTTTAATTTAGTAGAGAGAACAGCAGGCTGGGGGTCTGATTGGCAGGCCCACAGCCTCAATATGTCAAAAACCAGTGAAGCAAAAAGCAAAAATTTGGGGTGACCATAGGATAGCAGACCCTACTCTCCTACAGGGATGACCAATGACTGCCTGCGATTATGTGACCACAGTTTTCCTGATCATTTTGTGCTCACACCAGCAAAGGGTATCTGATACAAGGGGTGGCTTCCTGTGGATACATCCACTGACCAACTCTGTTGTCTAGCCTTGGGGCTAGAACCACTATTTTGAATGCAAGCACCCTTTGCAACTTGTTGTGCTGAAACCATAACTAACAACTTCAGATATTCGGTTTCCACTCTTCCTCATGCAGCAGAGCAGCACTATTTCATAGTACCTGGTTTATATCAAAGTATCACAATTTCAAGTTACCCAAAGTAAGGCCTAATGAATGTAACTCATCTACATTCGGTAAATGTTACTCTAGAGCTGCAGCTCGTACACCCACTGAAACTTTTCTAAGCAAATTGACGAACAAACACATATAGCCAGAATAACTCGATTCTCCCTGCATCTCACATCTGAGATGACCTTACATAGGTTAATGTGTCAATAACATTACTAGCGAGCATTACAATTTAAGCAATTCCCAGTTTCCCCTGTATCTCCCATCTAGGTATGTAAATCTCTTTGTTTCACCAAATGGCAACAGTGTTAACTTTACAAGGCTACTTAGTGAACAATACTGCAACTAAGTCCCTAGCACTAGAGCAATCCTTAGTGTTGTACATCAAATCAAGGTGCGATGTTACAATGATTAGGTCAAATGTGAAATCGGGTATCAAAGGATTTCTGTGTCAGTATTATGGATACTGGTTTTCTGAGACCAATATAATTGCCACCTTTCCTCTATCATATATATAGGTATAATCCTGGGATTAGAGTAATTATCTCTGTACTTTTCATAGCGAATGTAGGGTCAGTCTAAACTAGATCACCACATTTGCAACTGGTTTCCTAGACCAGAGTAATTTTCGAGGTACCATGCACCTTATATCAAGATTTGACCTTAGACTGTGTATTAACTGTTGATTGTGGCAACAATACTGTTAAAGAGTTCCCTCCTGCTACTTCTTGAAGCAACCACTGTCCCAACAAAAATGCCAAGTGACTTCTAGAAAACGTCCATTATCTTCTGAGTGACTCACCAAGTCAGGACTAGTGACACAGGAAATAATTTAACAAATTTAGCAAAATTGACCAAATTAAGCTTAAAATGTCCAACTATGAGTACATCCCTAGGCCTCATGCACATCCAGCTGTTTCTCCTAGGCTAACCTCACCTACAGACCCGTCCAGCCACATTTTTAACCTCACATACGTTCATATGCACCACACAAACCTATCAGCTACTATGTAATACTTCAATCTGACGCCCTAAGTGGGACGGGTATGTCCAGACGTGGGTCCCTTGTGCACTGTGCCACTGGAACCAAGCTATAACTGGCTGAAGTGCCCTAATCAGGGCAAAACCGGTCCTAAGTTGCTTGTGTTCTGGTTCTGGGAAGGCCTGGCAGTTTGGGTTGGACAGTGCCCATTGGAGCAGGGTCAAAACTAATTTGCATATGGCTGGTTCCAAACTGAGGGGGCTTGGTCTGCAAAATAACAATGGACTAGGATGTGGCCCCCAGTAATAACCAGTGGCTGAGATTAATTCAAGCATTCCATCCATCACTTTTTGTATACTTCACTCTATAATACTAGAGCATATGGCCCATACAAAAAGACTTGCCTTCACTCACCACAACAAACTCTTTCAATACAGTATTCCCGCAACCTACAGAGCCCATCAGCAACTTGAGTATGATCCAATCTGCAACAGCTCATACACAAGGCAACAGCAGTAGAATGACGTGACAGTTACACACTATATAAATTCTAAAGAACATAACATACAGACTAAAGATGTGTGGATATCGACAAAGAGTTTCAAGGAGGAAGGAGACAGTGTGCTATTACAGGTGGTATTCCTAGAGACATATAAAGGATGCGTCTTACACACCAGTTCATTTGATGCCGTGGAATATCTCCTGCAGCTCCCGAATCTTCTGGCAAAGCACCTGTTTTGAGATCAGCACTTACCAACAGGGTTGTAAGAGCATTGAGTCTTCTGGTTGGCTCATTTACTTCAGACTGCAGACACCCAGTTTTCAAACAGCTGCTCTATCTTCTTGTCCTGTGGGTCAGGGTCCAGAACATTGAGTACCCACAAGTAGTGTGTTTTATTCTTCTAGGGTATGTCACATTGGAGATGATTACTCCAAAGCAGCTGGCCTGCCCCTACCATTGGAAATACATTGTGTCTCCTGTCTGTATTGGTGCTGGAGAGTCTCTTCAGAGGTCAGAGGAATACAGCCTAAGACTCAAGATGGCCAGTATGCATCAAAAAATAGACCAAAGCCCATAAAGAGAGAAGACACTATTAAGTAACGGTAGTTAGAAATTGGAAAGAACAATGGAGCGGAGCATGAAAATAATTTTGAGGAATCATATGATTGAGTAGGTGGGGGGGCTTGGGATCAGAACATGACATAGATACCAATTGCAGATATACTATAATCTCCCATTCTGAAACAATTCCATACTGTATTCCTTTTATTTTCCATTTAGATATAGGTCACCATTAAAAACCTGGTTCCTCTTTTAGGGATGTCATGCATTCCGCGTTCTACACTCTGGGTATGCTTTTTGTTTAAAAAAAATAATAATAATCTGGGTCCTACAGAAGTTTATGACAAAATAGTAGCACATTTTTGACACAATTATTTGGAAGAGGATTACGTTTTAGAACAGAAACTTGATACAGATTGACAGTACCAGCAGGTAATACATTAAGAGAGAAATAAATCAATTGGTGGGAGTTTTTTGATCTGTATTCTTATGAAGGGTACGATATTGCGGAGGCTATGGAAGGCCAGGCAAGGCATAGTTCTCTCTAGAAAACGGGTGGAGTGTCGCCCCTCTGCTTTCTAGCAATGAGAGAAAGCGAAAACAAAAAATGGTAATAACTAAAAGTTATTACCATTTTATGTTTCCTTTTGTGCATTGTGGGTGGGCAGGGCTTGGCAGGGGAGGAGTGCTTTGCACACTCTTGAGTGCGCATGACTGGTTTGGTTGGCCCTATCGGGCCAACCAAACCAGTCATGTGCACTCTGCTAGTTCTCTATGCAGGCTGTATAGCAACCTACATGGAGAACATGGCCACCCCATTAGCCCCTGGCTGGGTGGCGTCCCGACCAATCACAACCCTGATTGCAGCGTTGTGACTGGCTTAGGGGAGGGTCCAGAGGGAGCCCAGCTGCCCGCTTCCTCTTCCTGTTGGAGGCAGGTGAGCAGGAGCAGACGAGAAGACGCAGGACCTGGCGGAAAGTAAGGTAAAAGTTAAATGTAATTTTTAAAAAGAATTTACCTGTGACCCCCCGCAAATTCCCCTGCCACCCGTGACCCCTCACGCCTGCCCACCCCCATCTGCGAGCACTGCCGGCCGCGACTGGGAAACAGGCACAATATGTAACCAATATAAGGTATTGCCAGTTAAAAAAAAAATCAAGTTTAAGAGAGCTGAGTTGGAAGTTAGCCTCTTTATGATATTTGATTTCTTTCCAAAGGGTTTCAGACCTCTTTACACATCCTAGAAAGTTTCTTAACTCAAACTGTTTTGAAAGTAGTTGGGTTTGATTATATATTGCAAGTTTGAGTTCTCTTATCAACTGCTCAGTGTGGCCCACCTTAGAGGGGGGTACTAGCCTGGGGTGGCATGCCTACCTGACTGGTAAGTTTGAATCAGATTCCAAAATAAAATTCAGAACTGTACCAAAAAGTGCTTAGCATTCCAAGCATCCAAATTCTCCAATCTTCAAGTCAACTCCACTCTTGCCTGTTTTGCCATTCTCAACTTATCTCTATACCAACCACAGCCCATCAATGCTTTTCCCTTTAATCCTGTAATGTACAGAGCTTTGAAGACAGAGACCAAGAACTTTTATCAAAATTCTCACCATTATTAGATATTTTCTCAAAACTGATCATTTTCTAAACCTCAGAAAATGTTCAAAAACCTTCTGGATTGGCAGCTTCCAAACTGCTTCAGCTGTGCCAAACTGATACGTGAAAATTATGTTTCACGGAGGAGATCAGAGGCGTGATACCACTGAGGACACGATAAAGCAAATTAACAACTAAAGAATTCTCTGAAAGCGAAGTTCAACTATCTAATTCTTAGCCAGAAACAAAACAAGGCTGCAGGTCTCGACCGGAATCCAGCGGACAGGTACAGATTCGAGCTTTCTTTATCGGTACATATTTTAACCACAATTTATAATGTGATATGGTTTCAGGAGAGTGTACCAGCACCATACAGGGAGCTCCTCCATGTGGGCGAAGGAGGTTTTACGTTAAAAGCTCGAAGAGAATATGTCCGCCCACTTTTTATTGCATACGCAACGAGAAATTGTAAGGGTGCTTTGACACTGTGTATGCGTCCTGACTGTCACCAGATTATTAAGCAAGTCACTTCACAAATATATGCTGCTTAGAGAGTAACTAGAATAATGCACTAATGCTGTTGTTTAAGGAATTGTTTCTTACTTATTAATTTTACCTGCACATATTGTTGATTGGCCTACAGTTACCTATCGTTGTCTTGGGATGCTGAGGGGATATTTGACTGATGAGAAACTTGCCTGAATGATTTTTAAACATTTCTGTGACTATCCAATTAGATGTCCTCTTGACTAGGGGTAATTAACCGACCTTTTTTATTATAGGTAGGGCTCCCAGCTTTATGGTATTTATTTTTTTGTCATTTCCATCTGTATTTATCCATATTTATTATGGGTTTTGTGAAAAAAGTAAAGGTGAAACTGGTATATTTCCACATTTATTTAATCAATAAATATGCACTCGTGCTTGAATGCCTGCCAGGTTTCAGTGATATGAACACATGCAGAAGATAAATCAATGCACTTATATGAAAATATGCACATTTCAAGATCAGCCTTGTGCAAAGCTACTGCTGTTTAAGCCTCTTTACTAAAATTCCTTTCTTTTTTAATTCCCTTACCTATCAATCCACAGAGTTATTGGCCTGACAGTCATGGCAAAGTGTATTTAGTCACTCAAAAAGCACCTAATTTTATCCACATTTAAAAATAAATACAGACAAGAAAATAATTGGTTTTCTGTCTGTATTTATCTGTAAAAATCAGTAACAAGCATTTACAATGCAACGGTCTCGGCATTGTTAAAGTTAGAGCTATTGGCATTGCTCATGACAATGCCGTTTCTTTAAATGTTTTAAAAACAAAAACATAAACAAAAATAATGTCATGAGCAATGCCAATAGCTCTAACTTTACCAATGCCGAGACCATTGCATTGTAAATGCTTGTTGTTTCTTCCCCTCGACTTGGTCTCCACACAACCTTTTCCTCCCAACATTCCAACAATGTCGTCTATCTGCATTCCTCACACATCGTCTCTCGCCGGTTCAGTAATGTCTTTACATTCTCACCTTCTGTCCATTCTCCAAAGTTCCAGGGCACAAAACTCGCCTCACCTCCGGCATAAAAGGCATCCCAACCGGCTGTCGAGGCTGCGCCGGTCTAATGTTCACACATGAAAGGGTCCTGCGCGAGGCATCCGTCGAAAGGACATGAAACAAGAAGCCACCTGAACCATTTTCGGGACAACTTCCGACATAAATCAAACAGAAGTGACAGAAACGCAAGCAGCGCATCGCCATGAGATCTCCTGCATAACCCGCGCATAAACAACACCAGACAACACAAATACTAATGTGTTCAATGAAAGCAGGTGCATGAAAGGGTCGTAAAATGCACCTTTCCTTCAATTAATGCCGCCCGAGGGTTTCCTGCACATAACTGCGTCCTTATGAAAACTAAAACATCCGGGATGAAAGGCGGAGAGGCAAAAAGGCAGAGCAAGAACAAATCTGCGGCTCGAGGGGTAGGTAAAGTGTTCGGTGTTTTGTGGGGACCTACAAAGTAATCAATCACTGTGGCTCCAGCAACTAACTTGCGTCAGACGTTTAACAACCATCAACAAACGTGTTAGTTTGCCTTCTCGTGGTGCCTTCACAACACCAGGGGAAACAAAACATCGCGTGACTTTATTTTGGTCGCAAAGGAAATCATCGACTGAAAAGTCCGGATGGCAGCTGGAAACTAGAGACATCAGTGTGTCAATGTGACTGGTGACTGGCGCCCATGTAAAGCGCTCCGATGCCTACGGGTCGAGTTCGCGCTATATTAATCTGCAAAAAAAAACATGCACGTGCAGGCACAGACCAGCACAAAGACACAAACACACGGCCTCCATTAGACCCACAGATACCAGACATGACGCCTCGGAGGCACCCGAACAAAGAGGGACCCATGCACGGACCATCATAGAAGTTCACTCACACACAGGCTTGCCAACTTTAAAAAATAAATAAATAAAGTGCCTCAGTTAAGTAATAATATCAAACACGCGCGTGGTGCACGCCGCGATAATTAAAAACAGATGTCGGAACAGATGGCCCATGCACATAACCGCAAGCGTTAGGCCAGGGGCGGATACATGCACACGCCTTTGACCAATTGCGTGATGTCTTTCCCAGAAAGACACACGCAAAGACCAATAAAACAATGCCGAGACCATTGCATTGTAAATGCTTTTTTTTTTACTTTGCGTTTTGATGACCAAGAATTAATGCTGTCCCCTGGTAACCACGGAGGCCGGCTGGCGTGTCTAAAGCGAAACTGGAGTCTCCGAGTCGGACGTCCTTGCACAGTAAACAAGGAGGAAGCTGCGAGCTGCACGAACCTGATGCTGGACACCACCGCCTTTCTCCGAGGCAGAGCAGAAATGCCTCGGAGAAAGGCAGCGTTTTTTTCGGATTCGGGGGCGTGTTTTGTTGTTGTCTCCTCCTTGAGACTTCTCGCAAAAAACACGCCCCCCGATCCGAAAAGGACGGGGCCTAATCAGAGTGACTGACCTCTTCTCCAGTGGCTGGCCAGCATTTACGAGGCCAGCCAATGGAGAACAGGGGAGAAGAGGGGCTGGTTCAAGCCCCTCTTTTCCAAGTCATTAAATCTCCGACTTCCGGTTCTGCCTTTCGGCAGACCGGTAGTCCTCGACCTAAAAACGGAAAACAGGGAGCCTTAATTATAGGTATTAACATTTTAGAGCAGATTGACGACTATGCGCAATCACTTTTTGTATTGTTATGGTCTCATGGGCGAGCCAGCTTATGGGTTGGATCCAAAATCATCCATGTATCTAACAATTCATGCTAGCTAGAGCTAATAATGTGTTCCTACAATAGCCAATGATACAGATCTGATCACTGGCCAGGCACTAGCACTTTAATATGAATAGGGCCTTTTGAAAAGTACTTATATTAGAAATTTAACCTGATCTGGTGATTTGTAATTATTTATACGCCTTTAAAATTCGTCACTTTGATCAGCCCCAACAAATGAATTTTTAAAGTACTAGTATTTGTAAAGTCAGCTTTTCGCTAAGTATGTCTTAATGTATATGTTATGTTTTAATGATTGTAGTATGTTATAAAATCTTAGAAGTATGTATATTGTTTGGTCTGTTTAAGGCAGGCTGACACAATAAATAAGTTGAAAATCTAAGAACAACAAATCACTGCATTGAACCTTAACTGACTGCCCCGCATTGATTATGAAAACCTCAATATCTAAAACGTCTGTGTCAAATGTCAGTTTTCCTCGATCTTGTTTTGGTACTATAACATTATTAAAATGCCACCTAAAGAAACCACTATCATGATTCCCCTCACTTTCAAATAAGACACCATGGCATGAAGGATCTTAGTAAAACACCAATAGGCAAACCTAATAACCGATACAGCTGTCTATTCCTTCTTAACTTTAGACATATATGGCTGCCCTGAGTTATTGGAACAGTGAACTAAGCATCCTTTACACGGAACTTTACCAACCAATCTATTTCTTGTAAAAGATCTCTCCCCGAATGAAGTCCCTCTCAGTAAACAGGAAATCTGTTCAAACATCTGAAATATATTACGGTCCCTATCCTCTCTCTTGCACCAAAAATATTACACTTATGGTAAAAATGTCTTTCTTGCCCACTTTCACAATAGAATAATTTTCCAGCATCTGCAACACCTCTAAATTCACTAACTCCTATTGATCAGTCTGAAAACACATTGCTATTGGTTCCTTTAAAAGAAAAATTTCTTTAAAACTCTACCTTGTAACCTAAGGCAGTGTCGAACACCCAAGGATCAGTTATGATTGCTTTCCAATTAGTAAAAAACGAATCTATGTTCCACCTTTAAGAGGGAAGAATCAAAATGTGCACCCAAGCATTTCACCAAGCCCTCTTAAGCCTCTGCTTCCAACACTTTTAGGCATTTGAGGAAAGAATTCAGTGGTCACCTAAAATCTGCAGAATTCTATATTTTGAAACTGGATTTGAGACCTTTCATTACTTCAGTAGGCATATCTTTCCCTTCTACAAGTCCTTACAAAAACACTTTTCTCAATTAATATGGAGCATTAGCCAAACATTGTAAAGGTGTGCATGTATCTCTCCCACTTTCGACAAGCCCTTCACCAAACAGTAATCCATTTCTTTCTAAACTGGGCTCCTTGTAGACCAAATCACCCAACGTGGGCTAATTTTCATTATAACTGTGTTGCCTAATTTGTAAATAAAGCAAAGGTGGTATTTGTAGAAAGCAAATTGTCTCAGTCTCCATTCCTTAAAGAACAAGTTACTTACCTTTGGTAACAATGTGTCTGGTAGAGGCATATATTAGTTGTAGATTCCTTACCTTAGAATATACCCCAGGCATCAGTCTGGATCCGTAGATGTTTTCTTCAGCAGTACCCCTGCGCGTCGTTTGGTGGAGTCATTCGGCTCCGCGTCAATTGTGGGCACCAGGATGACGTCACAGGAACAACATAGACGCCGCTCATGTGCGCTAATGTCAGTTCTTAACATGACTTTCCACGCCAAACGCGCAGAGCCCTGATAGTCACTGACCACTTGTGTGTCAAAAATAGGGCCCTTTAGGGGAGTCCCTAGTCCTAGTAATTAGTTCACAAAGCGGGGAGGATGGGTGGGGCAGTACGGAATCTACAACTAACATATGTCTATAACAGATACATTGTTACCGAAGAAAAGTAACTTGTTCATCTGATAGACTGTTTTAGATTCCTTACCTTAGACTAGTTAGCCCAGCAATACCATCTCCGGAGGAGGGTCTGCAAACCAAGATCAAACCAGAAAGTCCTGGAGGACTAAACAGGCAAAGCACCCATTCTTCCAGACTTGGCTTTCCAGGCAGTGGTGTCTGGTAAACGTGTGCAGGGATGCCTACGTTGCTGCTTGACAGATGTCAAGGACTGGAACTCCACGTGCTAATGCTGTGGTAGTTGCCTTTGCTCTGATGGAATAAGCACGCAACCAACAGGAGGGCCCTTTTTTGCCAAGGCATAGCATATTTTGATGCCAAGGGCAACCCATCAGGAGATGGTCCGTTTTTGAACAGTCCGACCTTTCTTGGCACCCACATAGCCAAAGAGGAGTTGATCATCCAGCCGGAAGTCTTTTGTGCGATCAAGATGAAAAGACAATGCATGTTTTGGGTCCAGACGGACTCTCTCCTCCTCCTTGGAGGGATACAGGGGTGGATAAAAGGTGGACAGAGTGATAGATTATCCCACATGAAAAGACGTGATGACCTTAGAAAGAAATGAAGGCTTGGTCCGAAGCACCACTTTATGCGGAT
This sequence comes from Triturus cristatus, assembly GCF_964204655.1. Taxonomy (NCBI): domain Eukaryota; kingdom Metazoa; phylum Chordata; class Amphibia; order Caudata; family Salamandridae; genus Triturus; species Triturus cristatus. The sequence goes on along the minus strand of NC_140579.1, from coordinate 1,197,658,321 downwards.
AGACAGATAGAAAAGGGGGTCTAGAAGATAAAGCCTGCAGCTCGCTCACCCTGCGAGCAGAGGTGATGGCAACAAGAAAGGCGTTTTTTGAGAATCAGCAACCTGAGAGGACAGTTATAAAGAGGCTCGAAAGGAGCACACATAAGAAAGGTGAGAACCAGATTTATGTCCCATTGGGGCATTACAAAAGGAGATGGGGTGAACAGATGGGTAAGGCCCTTAAAGTATGTCAACAAGAGAAGGGACAGATAGGGCTTATAAATGTCAAACGTACATGCCCTAAGTTAAGTCGAAAGAGAAGGGTACGAAGTTTCTAGGTGGTATATTAACCACCCTGTATATGTACTCTAGGTAGTGAGGAGGTGGGGAATTCCTCCTGTCGGAAACTAGGGCCCTCACACACCCAGCAAGCTAGGTGTCATGCTTCATCATATGGGCCTGCTCCACGTCGGTCCGGCGCTGCAATTTCCGACGGGCACCCATAAAGGGGCTCTTTATCGTAGATCTTCTGTTCCTTGCCGTATAGGTGCCTTGGGTGTGAGGGACCTGTGTGAGTGTAGATGTGAAAAGTGAGTGTTTTAAAACAGGTAAGGGAGTCCTCTGTGGTAACCTTTATTTTGAGAGGGTCCCAACCTGGTTAAAAGGGAAAAAGGGAGGGGGGCTGTTTTGTTATAATGTGACAAATTGCGCTCATCCCCCAGATGGTCAACATGTTTCTCGCCTCAGGTTTGTCAAAAAGTGATCAATGGCGATTCTTCAGCACCGAGGGAATGATAAAAACTATCTACAATGGGTGGCAAGGTGCAACGCTACCTACCACTTACTGTTCCCACGGGTCAATTACCCAAAGGAAAGGCAGCCAACCTATTCAAGATATCTAGTTCCGGTGGTGTTTTTTTTATTCCTTCCCACCCTCAACGATATAACCAACTCCTGGGAAGCGACAGCCGCATGCCTAAGCCCAAGTCCAGGAGAAGCTCTGGTGAAGACGGGACCATCCCAACCAGGAAGCCTGCCCTGGAATCCAATAGATGTTTGCCTTGACCGTTTTGGTGTTTGCACAAATAAAATAACCTGAAGCACGTCCATCTCTCCCGCAATTCCTTCTTTTTGGCTACCTTCGCTCTGGTATCGGTCCCTAGTTGTGACAGAGACCTTGCAGCATCTCCAGATGGAGACCCATTTGTGATCAACTAGGCACCGACGGCCGAGCTTGTCTGCCCTGTCGTTCAGGGAGCCCGTCAGGTGTTGAACCACTAGGGTGATGTCCTGATGTTCCAGCCATATCCAGACGGAGGGCCTCTTTGTTGCAGTACCACATGGCGGTGGTGTTGTCGGTGAACACCTGCACCTCTTTCCCCTGAGAAAGGGAAGGAATGCTTTCAGTGCCAGTCTGATCACCCAGAGCTCCAAAAGGTCGATATGGAGGCCGGACTCCGCCAGAGACCAGACGCCTCTGATCTCCGCCTCCCCTAGGTGGCCGCCCCATCCCAGATGGGACACATCTGTCACCACAGTTAGATCCAAGGGAGAGGTAACTGTCTCTGATTCAATCTTGGTTTGCTAGCCACCACTGCAGTTGGAACGCAGTTCCCTCAGAGATCTGTACGTAGTCGGAAAGATTCCCCTGATCCTACACCCACTGGAACTTCAGGTCCCACTGCACAGCCCGTGTATGCCATCTGGCATGATCCATCAGCAGGATGCAGGAGGCCATAAGGCCCAGTATCCTATGATTCATTCTCACCGAAATCCAGGATAGAGACTAAAACATTGGTATCATAGCCCGAATATCCTGGATGCGCTGCTTGGGAGGATAGGCCCGGAACTGCTCTGTGTCCAGAACCGCCCCGATGAAAGGGAGCGTCGGAGAGGGAGTCAGGTGTGACTTCAGAATGTTGATAGTAAACCCCAGCAAATGCAGGAGGTCTGCCGTAGTCTGGAGGTGGGAGACGACAGCCTGGGGCGAGCCCGTCTTCAAAAGCCAGTTGTTGAGATAGGGGAAGACTGGAACCCCTGATCTGCGCAGATGAGCTGCGACCACCGTCATTACCTTTCTGAACACCCGAGGGGCAATGGTAAGGCCAAAGGGGAGCACGGTGAACTGAAAGTGCTCGTGACCCACCGTAAACCAAAGGTAACGTCTGTGGGCTGGCAGGACGGGGATATGAAAATAAGCGTCCTGCAAGTCCATCGCCACTGGCCAGTATCCTGGGTCAAGTGCAGACAAAACTTGGGCTATGGTGAGCATTCTAATCTTCTCCTTCCGGAGGACGAAGTTGAGGGCCTGGAGGTCTAAGATAGCACGCAGGCCTTTGTCCTACTTGGGTACCAGAAAATAGCCTGAATAACAACCGCGACCTACTTCTGGCACAGGGCCCTCTCTATAGCTCCCTTGGCCAAGAGAGCCTATACTTCCTGGCGGAGAAGTGCAAAATGATCCTCCGTCATGCGATTGTAAGAAGGTGGCATGGAGGGAGGGGTAGCTTCGAAGGGATGGAGTAGCCCCTTCGAACTATTTGCAGAACCCACCTGTCTGACGTGTTGCCAGTGGAGGTGGTGATGGCGTATCCTGACTCCAACTGGCTGTTGATGGGCCTAAAATGTCGTATTAGAAAGGTTTGAAGGCTGTGGCGGGTGAGGAAATGGTGGTTTTGCCTACCCACTGGCTCTCTAACCCGCAAGGATGCTGGGGCGCACGTCCGCGATTACGCTGAGACTGGACAGTTTGCATGACTCTGTGGCTGGACTGGGCAAGACGTGACTGGGCGCCCCTTCCATAGCCATAAAAGGGACAAAAGGCAGGCTGAGGTGGACCTGAGGTAGCCGTGAGGCCCAAGGATCGGGCCATAGCTCGAGAATCCGTGAAGTGCTCAAGTGCTGAGTCTGCCATGTCGCCAAAAAGGCAAGTGCCATTAAAGGGCATGTCCATCAAGAAAGACTGGATATCCCCTGAGAACATAAGTCCTCAACCAGGTGTAGCATCTAACAGCTGCTGACGTGCAAGCGTTCTGCCTAGTGTGTCTGTGGTATCCAGTCCACATCGGATGTTGAATTTTCGCTTTGTCTCTCCTGTCTGCAACGGCTTGAGAGAGAACGGCCTGGGCCTCCTCCAGGCACTGAGGCAGCACCTGCGCAACCGTATCCCTGCTAGTATGGGATTATAGGCCCAAGAGGCATGCGATATTCACCGACCGCAACGCCGAACTGGAGGAAGAGAACATCATCTTCCCAAGATGGTCCAGCTTATTTGATTTCCTTTCTGGGGGAGTAGAAGGGAATGCACCTCTTGATGAAGAGGCTTAGACTACCAGCTGTCAGGAGAGGGGTACTGGGTCAACAATGCTGGGTCGCCCGGAGCAGGGTGGATGCGGCGGGCAATCATCATATCCTCAGGGGCCCCTGTGCTGGGCTTGGACCAAGTGTCCAAAAGGAAGTCTGGGAAGGCTTCATTGAATGGCAAAAGGGTTCAGAAGATGTAGCCGCAGGCTGAAGCACCTCAGTCAGGATGTTAGTCTTGGCTGCCATCGTAGGGAGATCTAGGACCTCAGCACCTCTCCTCACCACCACAGCATAGGAAACTCACTCCTACGTAGCCATGGTAGGGAGAGAAAGCAAGCCAGTGTCTGGGGAAGTGTCCAGACTACTGGCATCACCCAGGTCCATATGCCAGTCTGGTTCCTCAAGCTGGTCAGTTAAAGGGTCCAGCGGCCCTTCCCTGTCCTCTTTCTCATCTTCTGGCCCAAAAGGAACACCGGGAATGAATACAGGAACAAAAGTCCCTTCTGGTAGTGGAATCTACATTGGTCTGGCTCCGGGGAACAGGATGGGGTCGGCGTTGACCGAAAGTGTCATCGGCGGCGTCGATGTCAGGGAAGGTCGAGCAAGATTGACCAGCATCGATACGGATCCAGGCCTGCATTCATGGAGACCCTCCGGAGCCGCAGGCATCGAAGTCGCAGGGCCCCCGTCCGACTCTGCGGGGCCTGAATGCACACCAGCAGAGTCGGGCTGCCCAATTAGGCGGTACAAGGCCTCATAGATCTTCTGGATCTGGGAAGAGAGGGAGGTACAAAGCTGTCTCAGAAGTAGGCTCCGGAGAAGGGAGCCATCGAGAGACTATGCTTGAGATCTCGCGTCGGCTGACCTACGGGGAGAAGTCGTGGGAACGCCTGTGCTTTTCGTATTTTTCCTGTATTCCAGACTTAACCGAAGATCTCCCCAATGACTTAGAGTGCGAGGAATGTGGGCTCTGCGACTGCTCGAGACCTTCCTATCAAACTAGAACGACTGGGAGCTGAGCGCCAAGCCTCCAGCAGCTTTTGGGAGAAGCTCCCACAAAGCCTTCGTATTCATGGCCCGGCACTCGGAGCACAACTTCAGGTCGTGGTCATGCTCCAGACACCAAAGGCACACGAGGTGCAGATCTGTCACAGACATCATTCTGTGGCAGGAACCGCAGGGCTTGAAGCCAGTCCTTCGATGGGACATCCTCGACGCACCAGGAGTCTACGACTCAAAAAAGACGTGGACAAAAAGTTAGAAAAAGTTAGCCAAAAGGTGGCTTGGGGTAGCTCTCTCTGGATCTGCGCTAGGCTGGCGAGGAAAAAGAAAGAACTGACATCAGCGTGCATGGGCAGCATCTATTTAGGTCTCGCTACGTCATCCCGATGCTGACGACGGATGCGGAGCCGACCAATGCCACCTAACTATGTGCAGAGGTACTACTGAAGAAATAATCTCCGGCTCCAGACCGAGGCCTGGGGGAAATTCTAAGGTAAGAAATCTACAACTAACAGTCTCTATCAGATTAACAGTCACAGTCACCATCAACTCTTTCGCCATCTCCAGAACATGTGCCAAAGGACCTGAAATATCTAATAACTTGTCCTGGCCGTTTCAATTATCTTGCCAATTCTTTTGGTGGTTCTCAGTGCAAACAGAACAAAAAAAAAAAAATTGAGTCAAGATCCAAATTAGGTCTAACATATACTTTATCCTCAATGTTAGGTCTCTGCCTAATTGCACTCATATTCTTGTTTAAAAAGTTGCAGGACCGCTCTTTGATGCAATTCACAAACTGTGTCATGGGCTACCCATCTACACATAAGGATGTTTTAATACATTTGGATTAAATATACCTTTCCTCTGTAAACCCCTCAACACACCCTGGATACTTACTTTCTCATCTTCAACCATCAAATCCTGATATTCATGACCTTTCTCTTTTAAATCTAGTATACTTTCATCTCCATATTGATCAATCTCCCTCTCATTAGAAAACTTTATCACAATTTGTTTCCTTCTCAGAATTATGTGTACATACCTTTGAACTGCTTCCTTTCATTAGTGCAGTGGCATCTTCTCTCACTAATACTATTGCTCCTTATTTAATTAATTTAAACACTTAGTTTACTTCAGACCCATTACATTTTTATCATTTGTTTCATTACTCTTCTTCTTTCTTCTCTGAAGGAGACCAATATTACTCACCTGAGACATCATTTCATCTCATTTTACCCAATGTCTTTGAGCTCCTTTGCTTTGACTATTTAGCTCTGCACAAAATGTTTTAGTTTATCACCTTCTGACAAATCACTGGGTACATTAGAGCTCAAATCCTCCATCACTGCCATTTCTAAAACAGCTCTGATGTATATTGCACCGTCCATGATTCAAAATATGCTTTCTCTACCACGACATTTGCTCCTTTGAGGCCATCGGCATTTCTTGCACAGCTTTGACAGCTGCATGAACATCTCACCGCCACTTCCTTTTTAGGTCTTGCCTGGCGTAGGCTGCGCGCATGTGCAGTCTCGCTGGCGAGATTTAATGTTAACGGGTATTTTCTGTAAGACGCTTTAAGCCCCGCCCCTCTGTTTCATTGGCTGGCGTCACCGTTTAAAGTAAACGGTGGCCAGCCATTGGAACAGAGCTGTGCATGACTTATTTGCTCTTTGAGCTTTTTGAGCTGTCCCACTTGGACGGGCTCGCCTGAATTACGTTGGTCGCAAAAGGTTTGTTATCTTTATGGGGCCATGTGTTTCAAACACATGGCCCTGTAAAGACAAGAAACCTTTTAGCAGGCGAGGCCGACAGAAAAAGCCGAGCAAATACATCATGCCGAGCGCTTGTGTACTTTAGCTGCTTGTACTGGTCACCGTGTTCTATTTGTATGCCGATGCTTGTTTAAACCCAAGATGCGCTTGGTGGGCGCTATACCCCAACCTTGTCACGTGAGAGCTTGTGTCTCACTCTTCGCCAACCAGCAGGAAGTGCATGAATCTTCTGGGAGAGAGAGGCACTTATGGAGGGGAGAGAGTGCATCCCCCACGAGCACGAGAGTACCTCTGAGGCACGTGACAGTGAGTGCATGTGTGAGGGCATGTAAGATCCGCAGAGCCGTGTTTTTTGTCTTGCAATTTTATATAGCTCAAACTCAACCCGGAGGTATCATGGCGCTATACACGAGCACCATCTGTTCCAGATGGGCACATCCATGTTTTGTTAGGCGTGGGGAGATGAAGTGATTTGCCCAGAATCACAAGAGGTTGAGCCGCAGACTCGAACCTGGATACCCAGCTTCGAGGTTGTACCCTCTTACCTTTAGGCCACATCTTAAAGAGTCCAGCCTGCAGGGACAGGGGCCCCTGTACTTACACTCCAGAGTGTGTCACTCCTGGGCGTGTCACTCTTAAGTTTGTCAGTCCTATGTGTCCCTCCTGAGGTTATCACTCCTGGATGTATCACTACTGGGCGTCATTACTGAGGGTGTCACTCCTGAGTGTGTCACTGGGGCGTGGGGGAGAGCAAACAACCCCGTACTGGTCACCATGTTCTATTTGTATGCCGATGCTTGTTTAAACCCGAGAGACACACTTCACACGTACTGTAATGTACAAACTACGCACAATCCGTCATGCTCAGTCTTCTGAATGAAAGGCAGCTATCGTTGAATAAATAAACACTGATCGTGTCTCCCAGCTGTTGCACATGCAGACCCCACAGAGGGCAGTGCTTCGACACACACCCTCCGAGCTTTGTAACACTCACTTGCAGCCTCCGACTCTATACACCTCCAGAGCCACACACCTATTCCTATGTGTACTTCTCTGTCCCCGGCCACACGCTTTCTCAGCGTACTGAAACTCCCCTGGATGTCTAGCTCCTCTTTACTCCTCTTGGTGCTATGTCCTATGCTACAGGAGCAGGCGCAGTGCTGTGAGGTGAACAAGGAAGGGCGCCTCATCTCACAGCTGTGATCGGTAGCAATCTGAGTATGTCAGGCATGTGAGGAGGGGCACCAACCACCAAAAAATACAATAATTCTGTTTTAAATGCAAGCCTGCAGCTGTTCCACAACTATAACGTGTCAACAAAATCGGTAGTCATAGGCGCACTGTTGACACATTCTGTAGTGTGCACACCACGCACACACTTGACACGTACTGTAGTGTACACACCACACACACACTTGACACATACTGTAATGTACAAACTATGCACAATCCGTCACGATCAGTCTTTTGAATGAAAGGCAGCTACCGTTGAATAAATAAACACTGATCGTGTCTCCGAAGTCCGCGCTCGGCATTACTCACAGTGAGGACTCTAGAATCTTCCTTTCAGAAACTGTTGCTAAGCTCGAAACTGCATTAAAGGTTTTCAAGATTTGGCTCCCTCTAACCCACGGCTCTTACCTTCATTAGGTACGCCTTCTGTGTTGTGTACCGTTCCCATTGTACCCTTCACACTTTGTAGCACACAGTGTAGACAAGGGTATTCATAGACAAATGTAGACATTTTCTAAACAAGCATTGGAAATGCAATAGGTCTCGCCTTTGATTAAGTTAAAGCCATTTGCTTTGCTAATGGTATTGTATAGCAAAGCAAATGGCTTTAACTTAATGAAAGGCGAGACCTATTGCATTTTTAATGCTTGTTTCTACTGATGTGCAGTCTTTCCTATCCAAAATAGCAGCTTAGTGTTGACATAACTGTGAGATCTTGTAAAATGTTATCACGCCAACACAACCCAACTGGCTTTACCAGTGAAACGCTCCCACTTAACCTGCACAGCAGAAATCCTGCTGTCCAGTACTCGCATCTTATCTCCTGAATATCCGTCTATTTTCAACCCCAAGGACAATGCTTTGCTTTTGCCTAAAAATCTATTTCTGCTAGAAATTGTAGATCATCTCAAATAGGTTTGTCTGAAATTGTATATCATTGTGCATAACTGACATTCAATGTTGCCAACCTCAAGGACAATGCCTTGCTTTTGTAAAAAAAAATCTAACTCTACCAGAAATTGTAGATTATCTCACACCATTCAATTATCCACTCCACATCAAAAGGAATGCTATAATTATTTTAATGCAGGCAACTGTGCATGAAAATGTATATGTATTTTATTGTGCAGAATTTACATTAGATGTGACAAACCCTGAGGTTAGTATCTAGATTTCACATAAAATCCACAGTGCATACCTACACTGGCCGATTGGCAAAGAGACATGGACTGGTGTATGCTGCAAGAGAAGACTGTATATACAGTGCGGGGGTGCCCTCGGAAATGGGGGGAAGTGTGGACAAACTGGAACGCTTTCAGAGGGGACATCTGTGAGCCACCACAGGCTCGCCGGCCCAGCATGGGAGCCGAGGACTAACCGGAAACTGTTTTTTGCTGTGCTAAACAAGTCATATAGGCAATAACCTGTCGACTCCCGTAATCATAGCTTTACGAAAATTGATGTATACGACATGACCATTTGTTTCTTTGTTTTTGCAAAATAAAAAGATTTATAAAAAAATAAAAATAAATCCACAGTGCCAGAAACTAATTAGTAGTGTACATAATTGACCCAATCACTCGATACCACTAGCAAAGGACTACCCACGTGGGATCGCCTGAGCGCCATTCTCCGCTCTGGTAAGGAAATAGTTAACCCTTCAGATATATGCATGCTTCCACAGCATTGCATTCAAGCAAAGAACGTCATGCCTGAGGGCCACATTTAAACTAATTACCCGCAGGTGCGCGGCCAGCTGCCGCGTACTTCAGCAGTCTGCCGTCCCGGGCGCTCGCGGTTCATTGCACGAGCAGCAGCGCCGGGAGAGGTAAGACTTTCTTCCCCTAACAGCTCCTGACCGGTATGATTCTATCTTTCATTTTTCTACTTTTGCACTCGCTTCCAACCACATTGATCATGCCGGGCACAGACAGAATTAGAAATCACGTCTCAGGCCGCGTCCCTCATCACAGTTCCTTGTCTGTCAAACTTTTTTCAAATCTACTGACATCACTTTTGCTTAAGCGCTCGCATGAGTTGATCATGTCAGGCACAGACAGAAATAGCAATCACGTCGCAGGCCGCCTTCCTCACAACAATTTCTTGTGTCATACCGTTTTAAATCGACCGGCATCACTTTTGCTACAGCGCTCGCATGAATTGTAATCCTTTCAACCCTAATACCACAGACCGCCTAAATCACCCGTTAGGCTGCATTCATCAACATGCATGGCCTTGGTTCTTAGTCAATTCCTCCAGCCTTGGTTTCACTACCGCTTTCTCGCCAACGGCAATTCCCCCATGTTATGGAGTTCACTCACACGCTTGTCTCCTGTGTACTCCTCAGTCACATCAACAGGAGCTAGCTTTTGAACACCACTGGGCCAGCTGTTTTATTCGCAAGGCTGATTTCACCAGTGACTTACCACTGCTGCATGATCCTCCTTATGCGAAGTCACCATTCCTGCCTTCTTCAAGACCTCTTAGCCACATGAGCTCGCCTGATCACGTCCACAACAAACGCCACCGCGCTTCAAGGCACCTCAGCTGAACTTGCTTGCATGACTCATGTCTAGCACACCAGGTATGACTAGGAGCCTCCTGACCTGGTTTGACAGCCGCTTGAACACGCCTGTCCTCTTTCTCATATTGTCAAATCATAGCTTCACAAGCTTGCCTCTCCCTTTCTCCTTGACTGTTGTGTTCGGGGCTCTTGGCCCTCATACTGATAAATGACTGACGCCAACGCACTGGATGTGGTTAATCAACTGGCCACGAGCACGTGCACTCGGGCCCCTTTATTAGCCGGGTCACGTCACTCGTGACGCCGGTGATGGATGGGTGTGGTGTGTGTGTGCCCACTCCCATAGGGGAGTGGCTACTAAGTCGTGGCCTGGCGAGGCACTAGAACGTGTCTCGCAGGACACAACATTCCTCCAAAATTTTAATAAAGCAAAAGTTCCCTAGTCCAACCTGTAGGGAGACATAACACTGAAATATATACCACCGGGTCCATCAGCTTCTCGGGTCAGGCATCCAGAAGACAGCAGACCAGGACTGGTGACTCCGACTGGAGCAGGACGATCTTGGCGGGCCTTCATCATTTAACCTGTGTGATTCAGGACACGAATGCCTGCTTGAAGATGTCCGCTGCACTCTAGTAACGTGTCTGTGAAATCACGCCCTTTGAACCAGATGGCTTCCTTTCGCTGACCTTGAGGATGGTATGTGGTGATTAACAACAGTTCATTAACTGGGTGCGTCAAGATCATGGTTGGAGTCCATGGTGAGAGTTCACTGAATTATTTCTGTGTAGTCGGAAGTCTCTATGAGGCTGTCTTGCTGTGTCCGGTGACTTGTCGGTGGGGCAGTCTCTTCCAGCTCTCCTGCCTGGGGAGGCCCTTCTTTGGGCTTGCCACGGGACTGCTGATGGGCTGCGTATGTGCCGGCTGGGGGCAGCTGCAAACCGCCAAGGAGCCAGTAGCCAGTCTCTCGCACCAACCTCAAGGGTGTATGGATCTTGGTCAGAAAATGCTCTCACTGCCACAGTTCAGGTGCAGACCAGGTTAGCAGGTAGCCTCTGAGTTTTCTTGTTGGATCGTTTAGTAATATTGTAGGACTCCATTCCATGTATGGTCGAGATGATGTTGATAGATGCACGCGATTGAGGACTGGCATGGTAGCATTGCCAGCCATGTGGTGAATCGGTACGATGGCGGGTGACGACTTGCCTTGATGGATGCAGGCGTCTAGTCTGGTGTCGATCACCTGAGGCAGGGAGTGGCCAGATACCTCCATGTTCTCAGGGGAGGCACTTGCATTCATGTACTTGTGCTTCTTGGGCTGTCGGGACTTTGATGACGGGAGTGATGAACACGCTGAGGAACGTAAGGCTTGAGACTCGGTTCGCGCAGGCTGTGCGGCTTACTCTCGGACTCCCGCTGTGCGGCTGCCAGTTCCTTCTCGAGTTATCATCCTCTTCCCTTGCTGTCGCTTTGTCAGGACTCACTCCTATTGTAGCTTGGGTTCTCTTCATCGTCCAGCCATGCCAATCATGACTTCACCTTCTGACCTCAATTGGTTGTCCAATTCTTGGTGCGGACCCTCCGGTCACACTTCCACGTTTCTTGCTGAGTGCAGTGTCATGCACATGGCACTGATGATGTAGCTGCCTTTGGGCTTGGACGAAAGGTGACGATGATTAACTAGGAGAGGAGGTTTCTGGAGGGACGTCGTAGCCACTGGCATTTGCGGCCAGGGGCAGGGATGCAGTTCGACTACACCTGCCGACCCTCAGGGCTGGACGGTCTCACTGTGAAGCGATGGGAGCAACGCGGTTTGCGCTTGCCGCGGCTTACGTGTGGTTCTCCCTTGGTGCTGTCGCCAGGGCCGTCGGTCCACCTTGGTGGCTGTCTGGTGTCTTTAGAGATGTTCTTGGCTTGCGGTGCTACGAGTCCTCGTGCTTTTCTTCTCATTGTCTTTGATGCACCTGCATGTGCCCAGCTCTTCTAGGTGACCAGATTTCCACACTTCTTCTGATTCTCCTCCGGGTGCAGTGACATGCACCATGTTCTGACAAGGCCAACGGGCCTATTAACTTCAATGGTCTCCGGACCATACAGGCAAATCTTCAGTCGCTCTTCTCGGCTGCATGGCGAGCAGCCACTCATCTTGGATGCTCCTTCTTCAGGCAGCTTCTTGAAGCTCCTGCTCCGGGTGTTCCTTCTCCAGGGAATGGCTTCCATGGGCAGTAGTGAGCTGTGGTGGCGGCCGGCCACTTGTGGTGTACGAGTCTCCTCTATTCAGCCTTGGGTCTCTAAAGACTCCTGCTTGAGGCAGCGTGAGGGAGGACACTGTGCTGCGTTTGGCCTCTTCCGGGCTTTGTTGCTGTAGTTGCTGTGGAGATGTAGGGGATCTCCCTGCTGATTCCAGCAGTGCTTCTTTTCTTTGGAGAGGTCTCTTTCCCTCCTGGGCATTTACTCATGCTGACGTGGTTCTGGATACAGGTGTCAAGCACCTCGGACTGCGCATGCTTCGTCTTTTCTTGGGCGCCCTCTTCTGGCACCGGGTGTGCCTGCTCTTTGTCCTTGTGGTGGTCTGTTCACCACTGGGGTCTGCAGCGCAATTTCCTCACATGCAGTGGTGTATCACAGCCACTGAGAGTTGCGTGCATCGTAGACGTTCTCTTTGCACGTCTTGTGGGCTTACTGCCTTAACTGTTGTTAGCATTATTGGACTGTTAGCAGCTTCCTTGGCTGGGCAACTTTGAGCTTCTTGAGGCTCTGTACTAGAGTATCCAGTCTTTCTCGCTCACGACATTGCTCTTGCATATTGAGATTGCGCCGTCACACCATCGACCCTGTCTTGTTTCTACATGCTTGGCAGGGTTGGTAACTCCTTGTAAAATTAATCTAGACAGTACTCTGGCAGCTGGCTGGCAGGCGTTCCTCCCTGTAGCCATTTACTGTCCTGCGCCCTAGTGAGTAGATGCTCAGTCTGTCGCATGCATTGAACGTAGTGGCTGCTCCTCTCTTAAGTTTTCGACTTCTGCAGCTTTGCACTGTCCATGAAGGTACTGGATCACATGCACGTCATCCTTGCTTGTGCTGGAAGAAAGGCATCCAAGGTGCAGCTGGGCACTGGCTGTGTTCTTTGCATCTGGGCCCTCTCTGTATCTTCTTTTGGCGGCATGAATGCTCTTGGAGTACTGGATCCAGACACCTATATCTGTGTTGCAGGTCTTTTCTTAGTCATACATTGTGCTTCAGTGCGGTACAGGGTTAACACATTTGCAGGTGCGGGGTAATCTTCTGCTGTATTTAGGTGAGGCATCGCAGTTGGCCAGCTGCCTTGTATAACTTAAAAGTCAAACGGTCACTTCCTTTCAGCCCCTCGTGATTTGCAGAAACAGCTTTTGTAAGGACATTTTAAAAAAGGTGCAGTACTCAGTTATGGCACTGGGTGGCAGTGTTGCTTTATTTCACTAACCTGGCCTCAGTAGCTTCTCAAACGCTGCGGGCCTCTTGCAGTCTCACTTTCGGCAGCCTTACTTTAACTTCTATTTGTGTCCTTTTAAATACAGTTCGCTTTCCTGCAGGGCTCTGTCGATCCCTCCGCTGGCTGCATACCACAAATACCTTCAGGCACAACGCGGGCTCCTGTCCTCACATCTGCAATGGCCCCTCTGCAAGTTTTCACATAGCAGCAACTCTATAGGGGACTTCCGATGCCACCATTAGCGCTCCTCAGTCTCGGGGATGGGCACGTTTTCCGATAGCCGCCTCCCGAATCTACTCTACGGGACTCGTCATATGCACCAAGACTTCCCTCCTTCACAGTGAGTCAATGTCCTCCCTTTTTTTTCGTCTTTTTTTAAATCGGGCCGTGCAGGGGGTAACGTGCTTTAACTGCTCAGGGAGGCAGTAAGAGTTGGAGCCCATTCCTGTCATGTGACACGTGTCACTCTGTCATGTGGCATATGCCATAGCTCATGTTACATGTGCCACAGATTTTTTACATTCTCTTTTATGATTAACTGGAGATAATGTCAGTTAATGATTTTCAAAGGTCTATCTTTCACTCTACTAAGATAAATAAATAAATAATAATAAAAAAACAATTAAAAAAAATAATTTTCAGTTGGTGTTTGAATTCAACCCGTGTGAAATGGTACACATAGCCCCTGTTATCTACCACTGTACCATGGGCTCTGCTATTGAAATTGTTCCCCAAAAGGGTGTTTGTCATACAAAAAGGGTGCTGTCCTCCTTTTATTTCCATTATCTTTTGCTTTTACATGAGACACATTCACTCTTGATTTCCATGTTTTATATACACATAGTCCTTCCTTTCTTTCAGTATGCCACTTGCCACATACATTTCCTTGTCTTACACAATCATCTCCAAATTCTCATTCCACTAAATAAGGAATTTCTTTCATAGCAAACCAGTCCCCCCCTTCCACGTGCCACAGCATGCCATCAATGCCTGACATGCACTATGACTAAGGAGGCCATAATTCTCCCAGACACTGCTAGGGGGTGATTTACAAAGGCACAGCTTTCATTTGTGGAATTTAGAAAACAAATATTAAAAAAAAAAAAATCGATTTTCCTCATCTGGGGTTTGAACCCTGGTCAAAAAGCACTCATGAGCCCTGTGAACTGCCACTGTACCATCTGTTTTGTTGGAACTTTAGTCAGCCAGAGGCCTTTTTGTCATGGAAAAACTGTGCTGGTCCTACTTCTGTTTTCATAGTGTTTGGATTTTACATGCCAGAAATCCACTCTTGATTTCCATGCTTTATATACAAATAGCCCTTCCTTTCTTTGAGTCTGACACTTGCCCCATGCATTTCTTATTCTTAAATAATCATTCCCAAATCCTCATACCACTAAATAAGGGATTTCCTTTATAGCAAACCTGTCCCCCCTTCCACATGCCACAGCATGCCATCAATGCCTGACATGCACTATGACTAAGGAGGCCATAATTCTCCCAGACACTGCTAGGGGGTGATTTACAAAGGCTCAGCTTTCATTTGTGGAATTTAGAAAACAAATATAAAAAAAAAAAACAATTTTCCCCAGCTGGGGTTTGAAACCTGGTCAACAAGCACACATAAGCCATGTGAACTGCCACTGTCCCATCAGTTTTGCTGAAAGTTTGGTCAGCCAGAAGCTTTAAGGAAAATTACCTTTTCTCTCTTTCACTGTGCCACATGCCCCCACCTTTTCAGTCTTAATATGTTTTTGCTTTTACTTTTCAAGTCTGTTAGCTGCAAAATTGTTATACATTTTTCTCTATGCATTCTCTACAATATGGTTTCTAAACATTTTCAATATTGTAAGAAAATCTCATTTGCAATATTCCACGGGTCAGTCTAGGACCCTGTATGACAATCAATCAGCTTTTCAGTTCCTGTATTTAGTCGAAAGGATTTTGTATGCAATAACATAACTGTAGTCCCTTTTCTATTTCAAGTAGTAGGGTTATTCAGTGATAGGCCCTCCTCTAAGCCATGTGACACCCCTGTTTAGCTCCAGCTCTTTTGTAAGGTTGTTTTCCAATATATTGCCATACAGTGGAATAATCTCCCTCATCAACTGTCCACTTCTACCAGCTTAACCAGTGAAATTTGCAGTTTGTGTCACTCATCCTGGGAGAATTGCTGACAGAAACAGGATTCTGACAAAGCCACTCCACATTTTGCCATTAAGATAAGGTAAGCAGAAGCATGGGCCTGGATCAGGGGCTGTTTTGGTCTTAAAGATTACTGTCCAAAACCTTCCAAATCACCAAGTTGTTTCTGTGTAATATGTAATGTCCTAAATGTGATCCTATCAAAGACAGTTTGTAAAACAAAAACTGAAATGTACTGGTCAGTGCTTAATTTAAGTTTATGGCATGAGGTGGTGCATAAAGCCACTTTCTCTTTGGTTAAAGGGAAAATATTTTTAATTGGGCTTTGACCAAGATAGAAATGTGACAATCCAAGGAAGGAAGAGAAATACAGGAAAGAGTGGGAAAGAGAGAAAGCAAAAATCAAATTGTACCTGCAAAAGTGAGCATGAAGTGTATGTTGGTAGATGAAACAGGCATGACTTATAGTTGCCAAAATCACTATAGTATCAAGAAAACCTTTGGTATTCTAGTTGCTTAGCAAGTCTGCTTACATAAAAATACACAGATGAGAAAACATGGGTGCTCAGTCAGCGTAAATTAAGTATGACTACCGAACTCAATTGTTGTTTACTTCAGCTGTATTATGATGATACATGGTGCTGTACAGAAAATCATAAGGAGAGCACTAGTAGCATTGCATAATTTGTAAAATACTGAGTGCTGGTAACCGCAACTTTTATGAGAAGCCAGTGTGACGTGCAATTAAAAGGTGGTGCGTCGAATACTAAAGCTGGTAGTCTTAACACTCATGATATATCTTTATTTCACTGACAGACATATATCTGCCCATTTATTTTACTCTTTCCTCTCCTGCGTTTCCCCTTTGTGATGTTCTCATCTTTCTCTTTCTCCATCTTTCCCCTTTTTTCCCTCTGTTCCCACTTGAAATGATAGATGTGGCAAAATAAGTGCTGGTCCCCAAAAATAAGTGCTAGTGCCTCACACCGGCAACCACCATCTCAATTGAAGCACTGACTGGTAGAAGGATAGTCTTCCTTTAGGTATTACACAACTATCATGGGGCAATGAATGATTCAGGAAAAGCAGCTCTCAAAAAGCAAGAGCTCTGTAATATACTGCCCAAACATTGAACTTTATGGTATCTTACATTTTAAGGATGACACACAACAGTAGTTAGGCAGGTTTAGTATCTTATGTTGACACACTTTGTAGTGCATGGACACAGATTTGTTAATCATTCACATTCATGATAAAGTGTGCGATTAACACACAATATAGGAATGATTGCACACATTGGTCCTAGCATTTGTATTCTACTTCCTATTTGACTCATTAAATCTAGCTTGGCTGATTATTTATACCATGAGTTACGATTCTTGTCAACATATTTATGTAATTGTTTACATGTTTACAAGCTACATTCATATTGGAGCTTGTAATACTAAAGCAGCGCATAAAGATTCACACAAATACTGTCATGTTTGGAAATACAATTTCTGAAAATCAACTCTTTCGCAATAAATGCAGCATAAATACGTTTCACAGCTTGTTGTTTTCTTTGTTTACAGTTGAAATACTATCAAGGTAAAAAAGACATTGAGCTTTTGCTGAAATTCACAGCACAACACTGTCTTTCTTAACCCCTTCAGCGCGGCGCGGATTTCCGCGCCACGCTGAAGATTCCGTGCGCGGGCGGGGCCATGACGGAACGGTTCCGTCATAAGCACAGCCCAACCGACGTGCATGACGGAACCGTTCCGTCAAGCGCGTCGAAGGGGTTAATACACCTGGTATTAAGAAAGACAGTGTTGGGAATCGGGTCTCTAGTGTGCAGTGGTTTGCACCTGTCCAAGCAGAGACCATCACTCTAGTCAGGGTAGGGTGAGTACACTGCTAACATAACCCCTGCTCACCTCCTTGGTAGTTTGGTGTGAGCAGTCACACTTGTATCTGAGGAAATGTGTAAAGCATTTGTACAAAGAAACACAGTAGCACAGTGAAAACACTACGAAAGGACACCACACCAGTTGACAGAAATAACCAATATTTATCAGAATAAAACACCAAAAATCCTGCATATAAAGTAAAGATGTCACTTTTAAAAGGTTCCAAATCGATCAGTGCATAGGAAACTATGTATGAGTCACTTTAAGCCGAAAACAGGCTCAGCTATGGGGAAGCACAGTAAAACCAAAGGATTGCATTGCTTCCTTACTACCAGGGAAGGTGATGCCTCAGTTTCTTTCTGCCAGTGGATGTGATGTGTCAGTTTTTCTAACTGCAGTGCAGGGGAGATAATGCATTGGTTCCTCACCGTCAGGGAAGGTGATGTGTCTGTTCCTTACTGTCAGGTGAGGTGATGTGTCGAACACTGGATACACGGCCTCGGTTCCTTACTGCTGGGCCATGTTGATGAAGAACTTGGCTCATACAGATGATGCATTGAAAATCAAGACACGCTGTGTCGATGTGGAGGAACTGCATTGCATCGATATAACAGCTGAGAAGCAGGTGATGCGTTGATTTCTATAGAGGAGTTCAGGGGCTACAAATGAAGTCTTTGATGACCCTGAGACTTCTTAACAGGAGGCAAGCATGCATAAGCCTTTGGAGAACCTTGTGAAGTAGGATGTAGAAAGAAAATGTCCTCTTAGTCCAGAAGTGTTCTGAAGTTATGGTGGAACAACTCCAGTACTTACGCCAGTTTCTACCTTTGAAGTAGGCAAACTTCAATAGAAAGTCTTTGTTGTGCACAGGACCCTACCTTACTCTGACCTGGCTCCAGACACACTACAGGGGATTGGAGACAGCTTTGTATGAGAACACACACAGTCCTATTCAGGTGTCATTGACAACTCCTTCCACCACTCTAGCTCAGGAAGACCTATCAGGCTGGTGACTGGCCATCAACATATGCATATGCAGGGCACACCTCAACTCCCTTTGTGTGACAGTCTAGAGTGAATGCGCAAACAGCCCAACTGTCACCCTTCCTCAGACGTGGATTTCACCCACAGGAAGAGCCACACAATGTTAAAGCAAGAAAATATCCACGTTCTAAAAGAGGCATTTTCAAACACACAATTTAAAAACCAAGTTAAATTGACCCCAAACTCCAAAACTTGGTCTATTCTCAATGGGAAGTTACACTTGTAAGTGGGTAGAAGGCATCTTCAATAGTAACTTATGTGAGATATAGTCCTTGCAATAGTGAAAAAAGAAATTAGCAGTATTCACTATCGGGACAAGTAAAACACTCCAATCCATGTCCTACCTTTCATCTACACTGCACCCTGCTCATTGAGCTACCTCGGCCCTACCTTAGGGGTGTCTTACATGTAATAAAAGGAAAGGTTTGGGCCTGGCAAGTGGGTACACTTGCCAGGTTGACATGGCAGTTCTAAATGGCACACACAGACACTGCAGTGACAGGTCAGAGACATGGCTGAAGGCCTACACATGTTGGTGGCACAATCAAGGCTGCAGGCCCACTGGTAGCATTTAATGTATAGGTCCTGGGCACACACAGTGTACTTTAATAGGGACCTACCAGTAATCAAATATGCCAATCACGGATAACCAATTACCGATACAATTTTACACAGGGAGCACTTGCACTTTACCACTGGTCAGCAGTGGTAAAGTCCCCATAGTCCTAAGACCAGCAAAAATGAAGTCAGAAAAACACTGGACTAAGGCAAAAGGTTTAGGGATAACCCTGCAAATAGGGCAGGTCCTACACACAGTGACTATTGGAAATTGAATTAATTTACAAACATGCATTTATCACTAAAAAACACATGAACAAATCCTGAAGAGATGCAAATTATTTTTTGAAATACGTTGATTCCAGAATAGACAGAGTTAAAAATGTTGTTACTGGTTGACCGCAATGGAGCGTGGGCCGGCTACAGGGACCTAGTTAGGCCCACTGAACATAGTACTTTAAATCCTGGTGTTCATTGTGTGCGGCTTTGTTTTGCATGGCTTCACCTTGTATGAAGTCTGTTCTGATGAAGCCGTACAGCGATGCTTTGTTGGGCTTTGCTTTGCTCTACACTGATTTAAATGAGGCTGGCAACTATATGGCGAGGATTTGTGGGGCTTCGTGTCGCTCTGTGTTGTTTCTGATGGGCACCACACCTGAGCTGGTAGAATTCCTTCAGGTCTACTCCCAAAGATCTAGGACTGGAGTCCCACCACATGGTGCGCAGGACTTACAGCAATCAGAGTATAGGTCCGGTTTCACGTTCATCTCTGTCCCTGAGGCTAAGATTAGGAGGTCAGCCAACTAGCTCTTGTAGTCACTCTAGTGGTCCTGCTTTCAAGATGTAGATCAATACATTTTCTCCAGAAGCAGGGCAACAGGCACCAGGGCAGCCGGGCAACAGAGTAGTAGTCCTTCTTGCAGAGCAGCACCACAGTCTTTCTGACCTTTTCACAGATCCTGAGGTGTACTGAAGAGTTAGGTCTGAGGGTTCAATATTTATGTATGTTGCCCACTTTCAAGTTGGAAAAGTTTCTAGATAATTCCCTCTTCAAGTCCTTAAATTCTCAGCCTCTTCTCTTCTGTCCTGCCTCCAAAGTGGCTGCATGAACAATGCAGTGATGACACGTACTTTGGGGTCATTTACGATCCCATTTAGAAGGGATCTAAATTGGATTCGGGTTTGCTGAATCCGATTCAGAACCCTTGCTTCCGACCGAATTGTACACAGTTGCGAATCACCAATTACGATGCTCTGAATGTACGAATTGGTTACAAAAGGCCTTTGGACAGGTCGACCCTTTCAGAGCCGATTCGTACAGCTCTATGCACACAGTTTCTGAGCGAGCGATTACGATGATTGATTTGGACAGCCGTTCCATTTGTTTTGCCAGAAATAAAACGGCTGTTGGAATCTGTCTTTGGTGGCCCGTGTCAGGCCCCCCTTAACCTGGGGCCATCCAAATCGGGCCCTTAGGGGTACCCATGGGTCCCCTCCTCCCAACCATGCACAGTGTGGCAGGCACCATGGGGTGCCCAACACAGGGTGCACAATTTTCCCCAGACACCCCTTTATTCAATGGGAGCCTGTGTTCTTGTTCGGAACAAAGGCTTCTATTGACGTCAATGGGAGTCCTGACCAAATCGTATCCAGAAGCATCCGGATGCATCCAAATCGCTCCACCTATCTGAGTAGTCCGGAAAGCATTCCGTAACCGAATTGGTCTGACTGCTTTCAGGACGAGATTGTAATCGGCCCCTTTTTTGTGAAGGCAGGGCACAGTCTGTTTAGTTCCAAATGAGTCTGTGCCCAGGTCCGTCCCCATCCTGCCAATTTGTGGCTAATCCTGGTTCACCTAATCCCTCTATTGTGTGACTATCTGGGAGGAATAAACAAAGTCCAGCTGCCAACTACACCCATTCACATGGCCCAAGAGGAGGCAGCAGGCATCAAATTCTGCAGAAAAATGCTGTGTTTCGAAAAGTTAAAGACACACAGATGACAGACGGAATGCAGAGCAAATCAAACATTCTCCCCAGTCAATAGATCTGGGTTAAATCCATTGTTCTTTTGCTCCCTGTGCCACCCCAGTTTATGCCCATCCAAATACAAATCAGTCTTGACCTTGTGCTTCATGGGAACAGTCCAGCATGAACTGCCAAGCCAGGTCCTCCCTGGACCAGAAACAATGCTCCTGGGACCAGTTTCGGGGTTTCACCCCTCATCAGCCAGGCTAGCTTGAAGCCAGTGGCACAGTGAGCCCAGGACCCACATCTGGGCATAGCCGGTGCACTTAGGGTGAGCCAAAAGACACACAGATCATGGTGAACAGCCGGTAAATCGGCACGGGTAGGAGCCCAAGACCTCTAAGTCGTGTCGGTGTTGGGCAGGACGACCCTGGCCCAAGTACTCTGCTGTGGTGTAATCCAGACAACTGCGCAAAGGGAGGCACTCCGTTCTCGGATGTAGGTTGATGCTGTCACATGGCAAGGGCACGGTCTTGAGGTGATCCACAGCATACTAGGCCCCTTGTGCCTGGACAGCACGGAAGCTGACATCGCGAGCAAGACTGGCAATGCTGTTGTGGTTCCGAAGCCCAGTATGGTGAACAGGGGCAGTTGACAAGCCCCCGGAAGTCACTCTGGAGGCATTTCTTGTGCTTTGCTTGCAGGGCAGATGTCAGTTGGCAGGAGGGCGGCCCCACAAAGCAGGACACCAGTTCCTGGGAATAGTCAGGCACAGCAAAGAGGCAATCCTTCCCACACAGCAGCCTTTACTCTAGCAGAGTTTGGTGCAGGTCCAGTTGTGACACACAGATGTGGGTCAGGTCCCTATTATTATACCCTGGTGCCCAGGTACTAGAAGGGAACAGAAGCTATTGGAGAGGGCTTTGAAGTTTTGGGGGTTCCCTGTTCCACCTGACTTGTCTGAACTGACAAAGCAATGTCGTTAAGCCTATTGTGGGGTGGCCGGCTCAGCCTATTCAGATGTGAGTGTGAATCACTAATCCCTGCTCTCAGCCCAAGAAGGCCATCAGTATGTTGACGTGGCAGCCCATCCTGTATTTGGGGGAGCCTAGGGAGTATGCAAGTATAGGACTGCTACCCTGGGCCAGACGTGGATTGGGCCAGGCAGCAGGTACACAGAGTTTATGGAAGGACAGAGAAATGTCCACTTTCTGAAAGTGTCATTTCTGCCAGTAAGGTTAAAACCCAATACACCAACAGGAAGGATTTCTCATGATGAATCTAACCATACTAAACATGATATATATCTACACCTTACTATGCAGGAGTTATCACTTAAAGGGATATAAGGGCATTTCTAATGCTGGACTATGGTGGGGTCAGCCCCACTGCAATGGCAGAGGCCTGATGCAGGATGCAGGTTTGCCAATGTCACCATATTTTAGGGGGCAGCACCCGAACCTTAGCAGTGGTAAGGTACCCAGAGTCCTAAGTCCAACAAAACGGGATAGTCTAAAGTTGGAGGTGATAGGGCAAAAGTTAGTGGGAGACCAGCCTAAGGCTGATAGGTCTAACAAATTTCTCAGACACAAAACATGAAAAGTCTTACTCTTCCCAATCAAAAGTTAGCATTTATTACATGTAATAAGGCAACCCTATGTTATCCTTTAAAAGAGGTATGCCTCACAGTAATGAAAATTGATTTTAGGAGTTTTTTTACTACCAGGACAAGTAAAATGTAAAAGTACATGTCCATCCTAGCAATTATAATGAACCTTCCCCTGTGGGCTACCTAGGGCCTACTTTATGGGTTACTTATATGCAATGAAACGGGAGCTTGAGGGTAGAGAGGGCTTATAAAACCACAATAAGGCTGCAATGGAAGGCCTGGGACATGTTTTAAGAGGCTACTTAACTGAGTGGCACACTGAGAGCTGCAGGTCCTTGTAGCTAGAATGTGGATTTACCATAAAAAAAAAACACAAGAGGCATTTGGCAAAACAGGAAGAGTTGTTTTAATTAAACGCAGCAGCAAGAAGCAGCATCAAAGTTGGGGTCTGAAGCAGTCTGAAAGTACATTGGTCTTGGCTGTTATTTTATACATTTTACAACTTGTCATGAAGCAATTTGTACATTATTTTTTAACAGGAATTGCTGGACTAGTCACAGGACTGTATATTTGATCACCTGATAAGGAGTACAGCTGGGTCTCAACCTTACATGGACACAATGCGGGTCAGTGGGTAACATGACGAGATGTCCATCACGGGGAGCGCATGTTCACTGTGTGCAGTGTAAATACGGTGTTCTGATTGGCTGAGTGTTCCTAACTACATGTGGCATTTAACTTTTTGTTTTTTTGGGAATGCGCATCCCTCCGGCCAAACAAATGCTATTGGGGCCAATCTTCTCGGACCTTTGTGGTGTTGCTACCTTCTGGCAGACTGATCGCGGTTGTCCCTGTTCAATCATTTCTCTATGGGCTACGTGTTACACCACCTGTGATCTGTCAATCAGTTCATCCAGACCTTGGTCGCAGGGCCTTCCTGAACATGTATTTCAGACTCAGGGCTGATGGGGAGGTCATAATGGGTAGATTTGACGACAGCAATGTGAGTTTGCTGTTATACGTAAATGTATCATGGCGTACATTGGCATAGTATTTTTCTTTATTAACATTATCCTAGTAGCATTTCATTTACAGGCTTTAGGTATATGGTATACAAAGTTACTAGTGAATTATAAGTAAATTAATTATGTCAATCAAGGGACTCCTGGCCTCTACCTAGCCAATAGAGCTAAAGGTCCCAGGAGTATCCATACCCACTTTTGTAGCAGTTCACTCAAAAGTGGTTGTAGAGGCTACTTTTCTCCCACTGGGATTAGTGTCTGGCTTATAAGATGTACACAAGAGGGGGCAGACCAAGTGTTATCTACCTCTGCATGTGACATGGTAAACCTCCTGGTAAACCTCCTGGAAGATTATTAGATTCATAGGCACAACCCAGGTGGTCATCCGGTTAAAGGCACAGAACACTTTCCCATGTACAAGGTATTTGCTTCCGCTTTGGGAGGAAGTTCACACTTCATCAAGGGGCTATTCATCTCCTGGTTCGAAGTACATGCAAATGAGCTTCTAGAGCACGGGTACTCATAGTACGGCCCGCGGGCCGCTGGCGGCCCGCCCAGCCTTCCTTGGCGGCCCGCGGACCTTGTTGCCGTACGAGTCCTTCCTGATACGTTTTAACACGGAAGATGGCCGCAAGAGCATACCTAGTGAATACGTATTCAATACGTGTTCACAACGTTTGCTCCTGCGACCATCTTCTCTGCTTACGCTTGCCTCCGATTGGCCAGAGCCTCTGTGACGTCACACCCGGCACGAAGCACTGGCCCTTTAAAAGTCAGCTGTAACTAGCGCTTGTACAGCTGACTTTTAAAGGACCTTTTATGAAGCTTCCTGTGTCCGTGGTGACGACGTCGACGTCCTCGCAGCCCTGGGGAATCTTCACTGCAGGCGGAAAACCTTCAGCGTCACTTTAACTACAGGTAAGTGTAACGGTGGTACTATGGGTCACAGACATTGTTGCCAATTATGTTTAATTTATTACCACTATTATAATTAACATGTCACCTTTTCCTTTTGTAATCATCGTATTTTGTTTGCTTTTGATGCATGCACAATTGTCACTGTTGCCTCATGTAACGTAACGTTTGCTTTTGTAACATGCCCATTAGTAATTTTCTCCTCATGTATCAGTACTGATCCTATTGTGAAAAAAAGAAATCACTCGTCATGAGCTGCGCTGTCCTCCTCTCAAGCTGCGACCCCCCTTTCCCCTGCCCTCTGTGTGATCTCTCCGGGGCCTCTAGGTATGCTTAAAGTCCCCCTTAATGGACTCGGTGCCTTCCGCCTGTTCACAGCAAGACAGTGGCTTCCACGGCTTGGTGACATTTTGAACTTGATAAAATCTCATCTAATGTTCACAAAAGATGTGGCACGTCACTTCTTATGATTTTATTGGGGTACAATTTCAAGTGGCGTCAGATGGTGGGATATTATATCGTCAGAGCTCACGTGAATTTAAAGGACATGTCATCTCCTCTCAGGTCTGCTATTTCAATGACTGCAGTGAAATAACGTTACGTCTAGGGCACGACCAAATATTCTGTTTAAAAAAAAAAATTATTTTGATCTAAGACAGCTGACGGGAATGTACTTTCTACCTGCTTGTGTGTGTCAGCATCAGTGACTCTGCAAGCTGAATACTATAATAAAGGCATTGTTGATTTGGTCATTATTCAGTTATAAATCAAATATTTTTATACTTGTTGACCTGAAATAGCAGTTTACCATTAACCCGACCATTAAAGTGGGCAGTTCTTATATTTAATTTACTGTCTGTGAGCAGTCTTTTACCTTTTTTTCCCCCCTGTTATGAACCTTCTGAGAGTTCAATAACTGAAAGCCATAATCCTGCTGTGTCAATTGTGTCATTGCCTTAAATTAGATAGTTTCAATAAAATATTTATTGCTGCTTATATGGTGCACTTGTGTCACTCAGGGCAGGACTGGCTATACCGGGAATTCAATACAATAGAAAAGCATTGAGTCTGGGTGGGACGGTGGTAGGCATGCCGGCTGTGAGTATCCTCTCTCTTTCTCCCCGCCTGTCTCACATGCCATTGTAATAATGTTAGATCAAAACAGGAACTCACATATGAGAAATGGGAGTGGTGTCCCAGACATTACTTGCAGTAATAGTAGTGAGCTGCTGCTGTGTTATCTTGCCAAGGCTAGACCTTTTTGCTTTGCTAATGCTTGCTTTGGCTGGTTGGCGCTTCTATCCAAAGGTTCTGAAGTTTTTGTTTTCCTCTTATTTCTGGTAGGGGCTGTGTCACATTTTAGTTGTTTGTGAAAAGGTGCTTTTCTTCTCCCCGCAGTTTTTTTGTTTAAAACTAATAGGACTTCTCTCTTTTCTTTGTGGCGTGAATTGTCCTTGATTGATGATGGGTGCACTTTGGTTGATTCTGTTTTACGGTAGCTTTGTGCGTGCCCTTGAATGTTTGATGGCTTCAAGTCGTGGCAGCTTTGACTTGCATCCTTGTTTTTACTTTCAGCTAGCTGGAGATATTTAAGAAACTGCATTGGTTGAATTATATAACATAATAAACTGTAACTGGGCAATGAAATGCCAAACAAATACAAAAAATTGGGATGTTTTGCTCCCTCTGGCCACACCTGACTTTGCCCACTGGCCCAATCTTCTGGTTATTCCCGCCCTCTGATTCTCCGCCTGCTCTACTAACCCCCCACCTGAAACCTGGCCCCTCCCCAGCCCCCCTCTACAGGCTTGACCATTGTATCTGAGCCTTTCAGATTCCTTTAGTTTGACAGCTGCTCCACACCAAATAGCGCTGTCCAGATTAGCTCCTTCCATATGTGTTTCTACTCTGTGTCCTTGTACTGTGTGCAGGCCGGGTCTGGTGGCGCAGTGGACTAATGCGCTCGAAGCAGGGGCCTGTGTTCTACCTCATGGTCACAGGTTCAAATCCTGGCGGGTCGTGCCTTTCATCCATCTGAGGTCGATAAAATGAGTTGGGTAGCAATAAACATCTGTTATTCAGCGGCAAGATACCTATGGGTGAACTTGTGCTTGTATAAACGTGTGTGTGCATGCCATTTATTTCAAATCCCTATTGAGTGGCACATTTCATGCATAAACCAATGTTTAAACAAAACATTACTTTGCTGTTGCTCACAGATCTATTGCGAAAAGTGGTGTTGGTCCATCGGTCGTGACGCGGTGTCTGTCCAGCGGTCGTGTGGCGTGGCGTGTCGGTCCATCGGTCGTGGGGCTGTGTCGGTCCATTGGTCATCCGGTGGAAATTCAGATTCCTGGTCCTTGTTACTTGTTGCATAGTAACAAACTAGCTGGAGATCTCCGCAATGGCCTACAGTCCAGTTTCCAAGCCTTGCAAGCGACCCAGATCGATACAGAGCGAATACAGGACCTTCCAGGAAGCATGGGAAGAAGAGTACTTGTCTGTAGAATGTCCAAAAGAAAAAGCCACCTGTTTGCTTTGCAAAGAGAAAGTAAATGTTCTTAAGAGGTATAACCTGGAACGGCACTACAAAACGCGGCACTCTGGATACACTGCGAACTTCCCACTGAACTCAAAACTGCGATCTGCAAAAGTGGCATCGTTGAAGCAAGCTCTTTTTTCCCAGCAGAAGATCTTCCTTTGCCAGATGAAGGAATCTGAGGCTGTAACAGAAGCGTCTTTCAAAATATTCTACTTGCTTGCCAAACATAAAAAACCATTCTCAGATGCAGAGCTTGTGAAGCAATGTTTCCCTTCAGCAGCCGAAATTTTATTTGACAATTACACTAATAAGGCCAGCATTTTAAAGGAAATCGGTGCATTGCAGCTATCGGATTCCACGTGTGCACGCAGAATAGAGGTAATGGGACAAAACATCCAGGAGCAGGTGATCAATGCAGTGAGAGAGTCGCCGTTCTTCAGCATTGCCATGGATGAGTCCACAGACATAGGCGATGTGGCCCAGTTATTAGTTTGGGTGAGGTATCTGGACCAATCGCTTCACCCCAAAGAAGAGCTCCTGTGCCTTTTACCACTGAAAGGGCACACAAGAGGAGAAGATATACTGGACAGCATGTGCAACTACTTTAAAACAAATGACATACCACTGAATACTCTTGTCAGCATAACAACGGATGGGGCTCCTGCCATGGTAGGCCATGACAGAGGCTTTGTATCTATGCTTAAAAAGAAGCTCATAGGACAGACTGTGATAGACTACCACTGCATTATACACCAGGAAGTATTGTGTGGAAAATTAAAGCATGGAGAACTGAATAATGTCCTAAAAGGTGCAGTGAAAATTGTTAATTTTATCCGTGCCAAAGCTCTCAACCATAGACTTTTTAAAGCAATGCTGCAGGAATCTGAAGTGGAATATACAGACGTCTTGATGCACACTGACGTGCGTTGGCTAAGCAAAGGGAAGGTTCTGGAGCGGTTCATCGCATTGCTTCCTGAAATTGAACTCTTTGTGAACAGTAGAGGTCAACCGTTCCCAGAACTAACGGATGTGAAATGGCTTATTATGCTCCATTTTCTTTCAGATATTTTCACACATTTTAATGCTCTTAATTTGACCCTGCAAGGTAAACAACAGCTTGTGTGCTCCCTCATGAATGGTATTTATGCTTTTGAAAGTAAGCTTGTGCTATTCAAACTGGATGATAGTGACTTCACCCACTTCCCAAAACTCTTAGCTGTGATGCAGAGGTTTCCAGATGCACAAGAAATTCTGTCAAACCTAGACCTTGGTGCATGTCTTGAGGAAATTTCTGGGGAGATCAAACGGCAATTTGCTCAATTCAGAGCCCTCACCCCTCTGTTCAGGCTGGTTGAAAACCCCTGGATGGTGAGTGCACGAAATCTTGACGTTGTTGCCCTTATTGGCATGGAAAGGGCTCAAGCAGAAATAGAGCTCATTGACATGCAGCACAATTCAGCCCTCGAAGCATCTTTTTTGGGGCAAGCACCCAAAGAATTCTGGAAAATTGTGCCCCCTGACAAGTTTCCACTTCTTTTTACAGTGGCCCAGAAGGTAATTTGTATGTTTGGGTCAACATATGCTTGCGAATGTTCATTTTCCACAATGGGACTGTTGAAGAGCAAACTCAGAAATAAACTTACAGACATACATCTGGAGCAGCTTTTAAGGCTTGCCGGTTCCAACTTGGTACCCGATTACAGAAAACTAATCGGTGACATGAAATGTAAAATAAGTTCGTAGTGTTTGTCTTTAACATATCTATTTTTGGGACTCTGAAGCCTGTGCTGCACTGGCCATGTGCTGAATACCCGGTTACTGCAAATTGCCATACAATCCCACTTAAGATTGCTATTGTCTGCTAATAAAAAAACATTATAAACATGTGCTCCATGTATTTACATCTGCTTTGGAAATACAGCATTGTCTAGTAATGTTTTGAAACGGCAGTGATTTTTTCCCCCCTATAGCCCCGCCCCCACTGACCCCACCCCCACTGACCCCACCCCCACCAGTGCGGCCCTCGGCCAGAAACCACACTGTAAATTTGGCCCCCGAGAGAAAGTTTGTGAGTACCCATGTTCTAGAGGGTTTTTGTCAGGGAAGCTTTACTAAAGTACCTTTCCCAAAATTGTTGTCACTACTTTGACTTTAGCAGTGAACTGACATTGTGATAAATATTTTTGATAGTCCAAAAATAAACTTTGTAGCTGTTTCCTCTGCTGAGGTAACATGATTAAATGTAGTATTACATTACAATGCTTTCCCATGGAGCAGCTAGCACTGCTAATGTAAAATATGGCTTTTGAGCCCTTTTCAACATAAGGGCATGTTTGAAAGGTAATGTTTACATGTCCTGACTTAAATTCATGCACACTCCCTAATGGGCATTACAGCCTAGTTAGGGGTGATATTTATATTTAAAAGGCATGGTTAGGCCTGTCAAGTGGGGTTATTTTCAGTTTGGAGTTTACAAAATGTCCAGGCAGGCTACAGTCGTAGGCCTGCTATTGTTTACACTGCTACTGTAGTTGGTTGGAACAATTTGTGCTTCAGTCCACTAGTGACATTTACCTTAAGGGCCCTGGTACACATTGTACCACATACTTGGGGACTTATAGGTATGTTTTTAATTCTAATTTAGAGTACACCAATTCAATATATTTTAGAGGTCATAGCACATTCACAGATGCCTGCTTAGCAGAGTCCCCATTCACAGAATAAAATAAAATAGTGCTGGACCGTGTCCTTTCTGCAGTGTCATATATTTTTGCCTTCCACATTCGTTTGCTCTTTTTTTTTCCTTTCTCAACTCACCAATAGGCTTCTGCAGATCTTACAAAGCCGTTGTTTTCCAACTGTGCGCCCTACGGCTTACCGCTCTTACTTAGGTTGACCAGACCGGCCCCATTTGATATGAGCTTGGTGTAATCATAGGACCGGCTATATTGATCTCAGGTCTCGACCCCAGCTCATAAGGGGCTGCCAGATATTTATCGGACTTTCCCCAGCTCCGTCCTGATCGAAACGAGCTATAGCAAATATGGCTTTGGGCCAGTCTTTGCTCTTCGGGGCAGAGGGTCTTTCCATTTCTTCCAGATCTCTCTCCGAGTAACACCAAGTATAGCAACAGCCCACTATAAATCTGTGAAGCATTCAGACTGAACAAACCATCATCACCCAAAAACACTAATGACAGGTTAACCTCGATGTTTACTTTGAAAATGCCACAGAGGATGTCTCCCACCCCCTTCCAAAAGGTTCTTAATTCGGAGTACACATATAAGATGTGGATGTCATTGTCATCGGGAGTCATACACCTGGGGCATTTTGGGATAGGTAGTGGGGTGAACTTGGCTATCTTGGCCGGTGCGTAATAATCTGTTGATAACAAAAAAGTGATTCTTCTTTAGGCTCGCTGGTTTAATAAGTTTGTATATTTAACTACAAGTAGGGCTCAAACAGGGCATCTATGTTGGGCTCAAGGGGGGATTGATTCCAAACCGAGGACTGTGGTGGAAATTCCAGGTCTTCTGCTTCTAAAAACTTATTATACCAAATAGAAATCTTTCTTTTTTGGATCCACTTATTTCGGGGAGTGCTCCGTTTCCCAATCTCCTCTTACATCCCCCTTTTCTGCTTCAAACCAGGAAACAAGTTTTAGGTACTTAAACCTGGAAAACCCTGTACCGATATTGGCCCTTAATGACTCCCAAGGATGGATCCCTTCTGCATCTAACACGTCAGACCAGATGTTAATGCCTGCTTTCTTAATTGGTACAGCCAAACTATCCCTAAGACATGGAGGTGTACCGGGGGAATCCCAAATAGGTGCAAAATCTGAATAGTATCCGATTCCCTATCTACATCTCACTTTGTACCAAGTTTCCAGGGCAGCCCTAAGGACCTTCATGCGTACTCGTTTAAAATACCTCGGAGCCCCACACTTGTATAAAAAGCCTTCTCCGCCTCCTCCACCCTCCGTCATAGCCATTTTACCCAACAGCCTTCCCCACGCTGACTCCTCTGGTTTCAAGAGTAACATCCAGACGCCTTTGAATTGGAATGCGACCGAGTACCAGCCAATATCTAGAAGAGCCAAACCCCCTTTGATAAGCCTACGCCTCAACTTCTTCCAAGACAACCTTACTCCCTTGTTTCCCCAAATAAATCTCCAGATCTTACTCTGAACCTTACGAATGCTCTTACTGGGGAACACCAAGGGGACTGCGTTAAACAGTTAGGTCAGCTTGGGGAGGATAACCATCTTCACCAGGTTTACCTTCCCATAGATTGTCAAGGGAAGGTTCCTCCGTCTAGCAAAGAGGCGGGCTATTTCCTTGATGACTTTATTCAAATTGATCAGGGGGATTTTATCCAGATCTTTAACAATGTATATGCCCAAATATCTTAACTCTTTGCTCGTTGTGCCCTCCCATTGGTCGATGTTTCAACACTTCATCTCGGTTTTTGAAGTGTTAGCTAAGTAGCCTGAGATGGAGCAAAATTCTTCCTGAAGGGCTTCAACCCGTGGGATAGCCGCCTCCGGGTTACTGGTGAAAAACATTAAGTCATCAGCGTACAGGGCTAGCTTACATCGATAAAGTTGAGACTTAAAAGGATGGATTGAGTCATCTAGTCTGATAGCTTGCGCTAATGGCTCTATGTAGATGTTAAACAGGCGGGGGTAAATAGGGCAACCCTGTCGAGTTCCACTCTGGATGTTAAAGCTAGAGGTCAACATACCATTCAGGAGGATCCTAGCAGAGGCTCCTTGATAACATTTCCTCAAAGTTTGAATAAAAATGGGGCCAAAGTCCAGTACCTCTAGTACTTCCCAGAGGTACACCCAGCAGACCCTGTCGAAGGCCAGAGGATCCGATCTTTCCACGGCCAACTCGATATTACCTATTAACAGTTGTGTCTGCTCCTGGATTTACCTCCCAGTTACGAAGCACTTTTGATAGATGTGAACCAGGTTAGGGACCAATTTAGCCAGTCTCCCCGCCAAAATACCCATAATGATATTATAATCGGCATTCAGTAGGGAGATTGGACGATAGGAGTCAGCTTTTAATGGGTCCTTTCCTGGTTTTAGAATTAATACGATGGTAGCCTCCTTCCATGACCTGGGGACTTGACCTGTTGGGCAGTATACTGAATTAAACAAGGTACCCCGTTCCGGTGTCAATTCCTCTGCTAGGAGTTTACAAACTTCATTCTGGAGTGCATCCATTTCTGCTCCTTTTTGGTTTTTACATTTCTATATTTGATCTTTGATCTCTTCAGGGGTGATAGGGGCATCTAAGATATCACGGCTATCATCTATTAGACTTGGCAAAGATTTACTCCTCAGCCAAGTTTGTATTTGACCAAGGGAAGGGGCCAAGTCCTCTTTATAGAGGTCTGAAAAAATGGAAAGCAGGCAGGCTTGCATGTCCTCAACACTACTTGACTTATCCCCATTGTTGTTTACTATCAATTCATTAATGTTATTTTTGGAGCGCTCAGCTCTTGCTTTCCAGGCCAGTAAAGCACCCACCTTCTCCTCATACTCAATGTTTTGCATACTCTTAGTGAGCCATGGTGCCCTGCAATTCTGGTCTAGTTTACCCCTATACTCCTGCCTAGCATCTTCAAGGTCACCCTGAACTTGTGCCAACTTTCCTGGGCTCCCGTCGATTCCTCTCATTCTCTAACTGCAGTATTCTCTCCTCGATGATATGTAACACCCAGGCATCCGCCCTATTCTTAGAGCATAGGAGGCCATGGAGCCTGCCCCTCAAATTAGCCTTAAAGGTGTCCCAAACGAAATCCATGGTCGTAGAGCCCATGTTTAATGAAATACATTCTAGGGAGGATAACTTAATGCCCTAAATGATCTCAGGATCCAACAACATGGCTCTATTAAGTGTCCATCTAGGTTGTAATATATAAGTTTTACTATGGTAATGAAAAAAATGGAGCATGGTCCGAAAGGTGACTGGGTAAAACTGAGATCCCTGTCAGGCCAACCAGAGTGGACCTATCAGTTAGAATGTAATCGATCCTAGATGAATGACAATATTTTGTACTATTAAATGTAAACCCCTGAAGATCTCCCCTCTTTGCCCTCAAGACGTCTACCAGGTCCAAGTCATGCAACAGGTTTTTCATTGCTCGACGGATTCGAGGTGCCCCTACGTAATGACTCTGATTAGACCTGTCTTTTAGGGGATCCAGGAGGACATTCAAATCACCACCTATGATCAGGGGGGTTTGCCGTCATTAATTTAGATTGTAACTTGCAGATATAAGTCGGGTCATCAACATTCGGTCCATAGAACAAGGCACAAACTAACTCTGAGCCTCCAAAATCCAACTGTGCTACTATCCACCTCCCTGTCTGGTCAGTCTGCACAGATTTAATAGAACAAGAGACCCCCTGCTTTATCACAATTGCAACACCTCTACTATTGATCATCTGTTGTTAGGTACAATAACATTTTATCCAGGGGACTCTAGAGAGGATTAAACGACTTTCTGCTGAACTTAAATGCGTTTCCTGCAAAATACAGATCTGAGCTGGGGAGAGTTCTAAATACTTCCGTATCAGCCTTTGCCTACAGGGGCATATTAACCCGTTTACATTCCAGGAAATAAAGCTGACCTTGCTATCAAGTACCTGCCATCGGCCTGCAAACCTTTGATGCCAACTAAACGGACCTTCCTAAAAATTGAAGTGAGATGAGTTTTCTATTTTTTATTTTACCCACTGCTCCCCACCCAGTGCAACCCTACCTTCTCCCCCTACCCTGTGACCCCTTCCCCCATGAGGAACCCTCCCTTCCAATAGGCTAAGCCTATTCGACCTCAGCTCCCTTGGGCATTATAGGAAATACTCAAATATAACAGTTAAATCTAGGGTCTTGTAGCCTAAGAGCTCACATTACCTCAACGGCCACCCTCTCTACCCCCCAAATCCTTTTTGATTTTAACAATAAGGGCAACCACCTCCTCGGTTGTGCGGATCTGATGCATATGATTGTTCCACATTACGCAAAGTAATGCAGGAAACTTCAGCTCAGCCTTGGCCCCCAGGTTATTTAACTCCTCGAGCCTCTTCCACAGCTCCCACTGTTTTGTTGCAGTGATGTGGGAGATATCGTATCTTATATAAAAGGAGAAGGGTTTAAGACCCATGGATGTTATGATGCCTTCCTTGAGAGCAGAGGATAACAGTCGCTCCTTAACAGAATATGACAAAAAGTTAACCAAGATATTCCTAGGTTTTTGCCTAGTTAAGTTCCTCTTGAAGGGGTCGCGGTGCACCCTTTGTATCTCCTGTATGAGATCTACGCTGTGTGAGTTCTTCAACACTGTCCCTTGTAATAAGGAGATCATGAACCCCTTTATGTCCGACCCCTCTAGAGCTTCAGGTACATTTAGAAGCCTCAAATTATTCTTCCTGGAGTGGTTCTCCAAACGTTCAAGGTCATCTTTAAGTTCTTTGTTCTGTGCCGATAGATTTGCCAATTCCACTGAATTAGTACGCATTGCTTCTTTAATTTTGCATCTGTTCTTATAGTGACTTCTTCCAGCACCTCGCAGGAAGCTTGAATGGCTGCCTGGTTTGCTTCTGAAACAGAAAATCTACTAGCCATTTCGCCCCTGTTCATCTCTGACACAGTGAACCTACTTTTCATCTCGTCCTTCAGGGCGAGTAGTATATCTGCCAACGAGCGTGTCATGGAGTCTGTAATTACACAATCATCTTTGGCCTTAGAAGCATATTGCGGCGTTTCCTGGGTATCTTGAGTTGCCAAGACAGAATATCTATTAGAAAGGCTCAGTGCTGGGTGAATGGCTGATGCACCATCAGGACTTATGGCTGGATATTACAGAGGGGCAGGGTATCTTTGTCCCTTTGGGTTACTCTGCGGGACACTAAGCATTCCATCGGGTGCTGTGCTATTTCCGTCTGGAGGTTTACTTATGCCTACGACTGGGGAACTCAGTGACTTATGCACATCCACCGATGGGCTGTCCTGACCAGCACTCTTTAAAGAATCACAGGCAGTGGTGGTTGATGAGGACATAACTTTGTAATATGTTTTCAGTGAAGGGGTGATTTTCACTTTTACAGGCGATGGCTTCTTGCCCCTACCCCTTCTCTTACCCTTACCAGCCTCTTTCCCCTTAGAGATAACTCCATCATCCGTTGTATCCCCTCTCCGCTTACGCTGCTTAACTGATGCTCTGACATTTAGAGATAGTTGGGGAAACTCGGGGTAGTAGGATAGGCTGGGTGATATCAATGTTGCGGGAGGTATGTGCCACTTTTGCTCGCAAGGTATACATGTTAATTTTAGGTGGAGAGGCTCCCGCTTTCAATGTCTCACTTGTCTCCAAACAGTTGAGGTGGGCCCCTCCCTCTGCCAGTAGCTTGTTAATTACTATAACCCTCTTGTGGTAGGGCAAAAGGACATTGCCGTTTAAACTGCTTGAAGAAAACGTGTGTCCCCTCTTACCTTTGTCCAAGCTAACAGAGCTTGCTTACTCAAGAAAGATGTAACTCCAACTCCGACTCCGACCCCCTACCTGGGGGCCGGATTCTGCTGCCCGATCTTTATTGCTCCCAGAGCCAGTGCTAGTGCTGGCCTTGCCTCCGGCGATCCGGAGCTGGAAGCAGGCAGAATTCTGACGCTGCCGCTTCCGTGTGGCCTCCTCCCAACGCCAGTCACCTGTTCCCGGCAAGCCGCTGCAAGCATCCGGTTCCGTGTGCCCGTCGGGCTGGAAAAAAAGGAGCTCACCGCACATAGCACCCCTAAGGTACGAGTGGGGGAGGGGGGTAGCCTAGCTTTGATTCAGGGAGGTCGGGATTCCCACGGCAAGACCCATCAAAGGACCCGAGGGAGCAGGACTGCGGCCGTGTATGTGACCTGCATGAACATAAAAACTTTTCAGAGGCCTTCCTACACCTACCGAGCTGACCATCTCCAACTAGATATGCCTGAGCCCTGTTGCTGGCATCTGCAGGAGTCAGTCAAGATCCTCAAGTGGTGCCTTCCAGGTTATAGATTGTTTGCTAACATTAGAGAGAGATCTTCTCTTTGAAGTGAAAGATTTATCAGATTAAAAGTGAAGCATCGTAGAGCATAGCTGAGTTGTTCAGCTTCCACTTGAAGAATTCAACACATCTGACCCCAAGTGATGCAGAGCCCTGTAGAGCCCCACTGCACAGCTGAAAGTGCATTAGCTTGTACTCCAATAGATACAAAGCCATGCAGCGCCATGTCATACCATCCCATCGGAAAGCTGGACCACAACAAGTGCAAACCTATGCAAGGTCCCACAGAGATGCCCCACTCCTGCCTGAGGGCTTAACTGGATCCGTCCTCGATGGGTCTGAAGCCCTGTAATGCCATGAAACACACATCTGTATTGGATCTTAGACCAAGCAACATGAATCAATGCAAAGCAACTCTGCATAGAACTTGCATTATTGGCATATATTTTTGGGATATTAATGTCTATCAGACTTTTGGAAACAGAGCAATATCACAGCCTCCACTTATTTTTGTGAAATTGAATAATCGCATAACTAAAACAGAAAAAAACAGCTGTTTCTATTTGGACCAAAGTGTTACACATTCTCTGTGTCTAAATGTATGCAGGCACATTGCAGATAACGGACATTTTCCTTCAATTCCAGTATTATTGTTTTTAAATGAGTACCACGTATAGTCCATATGGCTCAACTTCAAAGAAAACCTGTTTCTTTAAATACCAAATCGATGCAGTTTGGATGTCATCTATTTTGCTGCCTCTACAATACAGTCCATGTACATATTCTCATGCTCATACTATATGGGAGAAACCAGTTCTTGCTATGATGATATGGTAAGATACATCAGAAGTACACATTATAAAAAATAACTTCAATGTTACGAAATTGATGATGGTACAGGCTTCAAAAATTTAACTTTGAGATTGAAATTGAGATTTTGTATACCGGCTATAACTTTGTACTCTGGAAATGTACACAACAAATCAAATATTGTTGTCTTTGTGTGTCAATCAGAGATAATTCAGTAATAACAAAAGCAGTCATTTGTTTTCTCATTGTGCCATAGGTTTATTTCGGTACATTCCAGCAATGACAGGATTAAGTGCCTTGAAAGAAGCTAGAAAAAGAATAATATGAACAATAATGCTTTATAACAATTACAATACAGATCATGTATATCTGGAGAACAAAAAGTCTATGAAGGAGAAGACGGGTGTAAAGGAGAAGAGGGAGAGAACACCACTGCTGCAAATATTCATTTGTGGTACTTCACCAGGTGAATGCTACTGTAAAGATTGTATGTTCTTACAGAACAAAGTATAGATTTTTGTAGTGGTTCCGTAGGAATGACAAACATGAGCTCTCATGAGACATTAGATTTACCTGCAAGTGGCAGGCTGTAAATATCGTGGCCCTTACCAACATATTCTCTCCAAGTCAGGAGGGCAGGAAGCAGCAGGGTAAATGCCACAGGGAACATCAGTGGGATGAAAAATGAACTACATGAATGAAATACAAAAGGTGTGCCAATAAAAATAAAGCTGTTAAAACCCTGACCTGAAGTAACAGAGAGACCCAGGAACCGTAACTTAGGAAGTGTGTTGCTTGGCACCAAGTAATTCAAGCTGCTTTTACTCAAATTCCACTGGAAGTGGCTGTCCCATCCTGTGACCTGAAAGGGAAATTCTTTTTGTTCCTTATGCTCTGCAGTATGTATTCCTTGGTCTCAGCCACCATAGGCATATTCTCAAAGCTCTTCAACGTGGTCCTATTCTTTTCTCTTTGTACATTTCTTGATATAACTATCTGATTCCTGATAAAGTGGCACTGTAACTCTACAAGGCTCCGACTTCTACAAAAGTAGAGGTTCCCTCGGTGGCCAATTAACCAAGGAACCAATAGGTTTGAATGATGGTCATCCTGCACTATTAACTGCAGGGCGATTATCAATCATTTTCTATACCTATGTTTGATGTATGATGCACAGTGGGTATGTGTAAGAAAAATGAATAATGGCCTGGATGGCCAGGGAGCAAATTCGCTGGTATCATGGCCATTAGGTTATTTTTATCAAGAAATAAACTACTGCTATGTTTTTGTTTTTTTTTAACAATTTTTTCGGGGTCGAGTGAAGCTTTAAATATTGTGCCCACTGTGAAAAAGCAGTGCTATGAATGGTATCATCACTGTGATTGCTACCTTCACAGCTGACATAACCCCTTCAGGCAGTGAGGATCTCTCATTATGGTGGACATTTCTCTAGCTCTATGGAAAACTGGTGGATCATTTGGCTTAATGATCTTCTGAAGATTAATCAGGATGGTAATTCAAAGGCTACATGGATTCTTTTAAAATACATGAGTTTTTATATGTTTGAACTGTAGTATGTTTTTGTCTCATAATGTTTTGTTGTATGTTTGAAGCAGTTACATTTGTATTGGCAGGGAGGTCCTGACTTAAAAGGTGCTATTGAGTGCTTACAATAAAAGATTTACTGCATAACATTGGCCTCCGGGTCTTGACATAACATTTTTATATTTCATTCTTTATTTATTGCCCGGCACTACAGCTTTCCAGTTTTGATATTTCATTATTATGTTAATTATCACGCATATTTGTTATAAGGACGGTAGAGAGGTAAATATTAATTATCTCTCTTATTATTATCTCAATTAAAAGAAAAACTGAATGGACATGAAGTTCCAATTTTCAAGCAAACAGGAATTTCTCCTCAACTGCGGTGAAAGTGATTTTTGTCCTTATTGCCCAAAGAAAAGAAAATGCACCGAACATCATCTTCTTACAAAGCACTGGAAATGGGCAACTCTTCTTACTACTGGATCTGAAGGTATTGTAAATTTTAATGCATATGTACAGAGCCTTACCAATGTCATTCTTGCAAGGAGAATGTCTTACAACAAACAAAAATGAGAATGCAACATGGAGGACAAATTTAGGTGGGAAGATCTGCGTAATTACTGTGCATAAATAATAAAAGACAGAGCACGTTTACAAACAGGAAGATATTAATAATTTTTTTTCTGGGAGTAATTTTTGTAAAATTTGTAAATTACATCAGAGATTATGTGACATATGAGCAGATTCCAAAATTTAGCATTAAATGCAGTAGCTACAGAATTACATAGATCCACTTTACTCATCAAGTTCCAATTTTTATCACAGTTTGTTGATGAAATGTAAACAGTACTAAGCAACTTAACTCTAATGATTGACTACTGTTAGCTGCAGTTTCAATAAAACATGTTTCCCAACCTACTCTTTCTAAGAATACAGGTTATATATAAAAATGCATAAAACATAATATGTTCAAAAAGTTCTTATATTGAAATCTTGAGGTTCTGGTAATATTTAATATTCACTTGTCTATCTGGCTTTTGGTTTAAGATGTCAGAAGAAGCCCAATCCATATAAAATGTAATACAAATTGATAAATGTGGAAAGGTAACATGACTCATGACAGATGAAGCATAACTTTTTGAATGAAGCTCCTCACATGCCATCCTAAAAATGTGGAACATATATCACTTTGTTTGTCTGCATAAATAGTTTAAGGCATTGCTCTTTTTTGTGTTCACATGTTAAACAAAAATTTCAAGAGTGATTATGTTTGTGCAGCAAGATAAAATCAAATTGATGAGGCCTTCTGGTTCTTAGTAGGGTTGTTCCCCAAAGTGAAGTGGCTGTGAATGCAATGAGTGAGGTAGGAAATATTTTTAACTTGTATCACTGTAGCTGTGATATGGTAATAAAATGAAGCTCTAATGGACAAGCAACAATACATTTGATTTTACACATGCACTAAATAATGTGTTATTGATGCACGTTTTTGCATCCCCAGCCAACTCCCTCAAACCTTTTTCAGCATACAGTATTAGTACAAAAGCTTAGTTGTGGCTTTATGGTGGTGCGACCTGTCTAGTCGTACCGGGCTCGAGAGTCAATGGAGCACCCTCTGCATAAAATGCAGAACCGAGATAAGAACAGGCCGGAGAGATGTTTGTATGCATAGCATTTTTCAAGGGTTAATTACAAAAGCATGATAAGTCTGGTGGTCACTACACTTGATGGCGAGATTTGTGGATAAAGGGTTTAATGTCCCTGCTATAAAGCACAGTATGCGACATGCAGATCAAAGACTTGTATTTTATGTAGATAAGCAACATCACCGAAAGGTAAGAGATATGGTGCAACTCTGCTCTTTTTCAAGCAATGTAGCACACCAACTTTGTTTGTTATGCATTTAAAAAAATTTATTAATCTGTCCCTTTGTTGCTCAACACAGTATGTTTAATGTAACTCCTAGCCATTTGTATTCTCATTGGCTTGAGTACATTTTCCTATACATTGATTTACACACTTGTATGGCTCATTATCGTTTTATAATATGTTTTGAATGAAAAGCAGTTTGAAAATATAAATTTGGGATAAGTAGTGCTATAAAAAAATAAATGCCAGAAAGGGGCGAAAGAAAAAAGAGGGGCATCATTACTGGATGGTTGTCAGGGAAATACATGCAGAAGGAAGTCATGGGGTTGTGCTAACCTAGTTAAGGGCGTCCCTACAAGAGCCAATTGCTCCCTTTCCTGCACATGGTTCCTGTGTGTAGGAGCTAGCTGTATAACACCAAACTGCCCCCCCCCCCAATTGCGGCACAGAACTACATTTTGAGAGTTTGATTTCTTATAGGCTACATGTTTTTTCATTTTTCTCTACAGATAAATACATAATTCCATGTAATTGTCTACAATTACAATCCAGCTCATCTAGAAATCATTGGCACTGTCCTGTTTGTCCGATACTTATAACCCGTTCATTAAACTTCAAAGGCCATATGGATAAACAACATGGTATGTTATTTTTTTAATGATATGGATTTTAAAGGTTAAAAAAAAAAGCATTATTAACTTCTTTTTCTCAGAGTTTTGAAATACCCAACATGTTATAAATCTCATTTTTCTAAGCTCAAAGGCATGGTGTTAGTATGTGGTTCCGAAATATCTAAACTTTATTAACAAAAGGACTATACCAGTAATTCATGGTACATGTTTATAAAATTTCTTACTGCTTTGCTGAAAAAGTGAAATTAAATATGATTAACAAAATATTTATACTGTATAATGTTACTGATTTTCGGATCTTCTTACTTTTTAGGTTATATAGTCAAAGAAAATCAGAATACCGAAGGCAAGATTTTTTTCAAGTACTTTTTTTTAACTAATATTAAGAAAGGGTTATTTGATATAGTATGTAATGACAAGGCAATATATTAATTAACTTTAATAGCTTTCCAAAATTATTTTATTTGTATTTAAAAATGGTAAGCCACTAAATGGTCTAGTGGTATTTAAATGTATATTGCATATGTTCAGCAGCATATTAAAGTTGATGGCCATGCCAATAAATGTTTAGCTTTCAAATAACATTATTATTCCATTTATTTTAGTGAAGGATATACAGAAATTAGATCAACCACTTCAATTATTACCCACTGATGGTGTGAGAAATGAGGATATTTCAAAATCAATAAAGTGTAGTATTTGCAGTACCACGTTTGTAAATCATTCAACACTACGGCGTCATCAACAAAATAGTCACAGCATTTTTTCAATTCCAGTGTATTGTGTGGATTGCAAAAATGGAATATATTTTATGCCCCGTTGTAAAAATGGACAAAGAGCTCCAATTCATGTTCAAAAAACTATTTCTAAACAACAATACAATTGTGAAATTGCTCGCTGTAGGGAATTTATGGCAATGGCTAGCCGCAGTGGTCATCCAGCACTCGAATGCAAACACCTAGAAATGGCCAAAAATGCTAAACCATTTCAATTTCCAAATGAACTTCAAGAGTCATCACTAAATCAAGTGCTTCAGAAAAATTTGATTTCTTTAACACGAAAAATCGAATGCAAACAAATAATTGAATCTGCTTCAAAAGCAGGTGTTTGTGCAGTATATCCAGTGTTTCTTTCAGAACATGGTTTTTCAGGAAGATTTGTATATTTTTCTGTATACACTGGCAAACAGGACTACTGGTGTCTTTTCTTAAGGACACGTGTTACTTTTGATATAAAATCAGGACAATGGCACTGCCAATGTAAGGGCAGCCACAAATCATGGATATGCACTCACAGATATCTTTCTATGTGGTGGCTATTTCAAGAACGCCCCGAATTGTTAGAAAATGAACTTTTAGAACAGGAAGAAGACAACATATTTAAAGAGGGCAGTTTTGATATCTCCAGTGACTCAGAGTTTGAAATGTCTCCAGCAGCACTCGTGGAAGTGAGTGAGTATCCACCAGACAAAAAGCATGTTAGAAAAATGGTGGAATACATACATGCTAATAAGCGTATTCCAGAATACATTCCTGAAAAGTTGACCATGGAAGACCCAAAAATTCCACAAACTTTCATTCCAATTGAAAAACATTGTCCTTACTGCCCTGGCCCCACACCACCATTACTGGGTGAACCTAAATTATTCTAAAAAAATGCAACAGTGTACGGCATGTATAAGATTCATAAAGGTGAGTTTGAAATAACTGTGTTTTAATTACTGTCACCATAACTACCACTTCATGTTGTCTCACTAATTTCTAATATTTCTTGAATATATAGTTATGATTAGATTACTATTTGAAGTCTGTGAATTTGGCAGCTTTCATGAGGCGCTCAGCTTTCTAACTATCACATACAATAATGCGTACTGTGCATTCATCAATATTATGCCCTTATGTATAATTTTGGCTTCCTTAATGTTTTCTCCTAGACCAATATATGATTTCCAACAGTAATAATTCTTACACTAAAGGTTCATTGATAAATGTTAGTGTATTCTAACCAAGTTCTCTCTCTCTGTTTTTATAATGTCAAGTACACATGTTAGTTTTAATTATTTAATTTTATGTAGTGTGTGAATTGCTTCATAATTGTCATCAATATCACAAGTTGCCTTTGATTACACAAATACCTACCTTAAACATTATATACTCCTGGTGTGATTTTATTTGGAGTTAAGGTCATTTACAAGTGTGAATTTGTACTAAAAAAACAAACAAACATACAATTATAATCATAAATGCTTGCATTTGCATGCCTAAGGTCAACGTGATTTCCCATCTCCCTTGTGAATTGTGCCTAGTACAATCTAGGTAAGTTATTGAATATTAGTTTATCATTTTATGGCCTTTTTGCATGTGAAATTTAACACATTGACATTGTTTTAGCAAACCTTTTGATTTTTATATTTTTAAATAATAGGTATATTATATATATTTTATAATGCTTTCTTTTCTTTCAAGGTCCTAATGAGATGCACTGTACTGAGGCATATTTACCACAGAGTAAATTTGACTCCCAATTTACTGCTACTATGCAGTAAATCCAGTGGTGGTGAAAAGTTCTCAAAAAGGTGGTGATGGTCAGTGGCATGATGTCACTAAACTCATAGGCTGTTTAGAAAAACCATTCTGGTTAACGAAATTATCTAAAAAATGATAAAATCCCCTGCAGTAGGAAAGTATGGTAAGGCCTTCACATCCATCTTCGTAAAATGTTGACCCTATTGTGTATCTTGGAGAACAGTTTTCACAATATAATGGTAAGTCATGAACACGTTTCATGGTATCTTTTGTTTCTTTATAGTGAGTACATTAAACATCAACTTGGTGTAGCAGTGAAATTTAGTCTAAATGGAAAGTCTTTGTTGTGATAACTTATATCTGTTTATTGGAAAGCTACACATGGGAACTTTGATTGCTCCCGTAAAAGAATTGACATAGATTCAAACAGAAAATTACTGGTCCATAAATAACATA
The DNA here is from genome assembly GCF_964204655.1 of Triturus cristatus. Lineage (NCBI taxonomy): Eukaryota > Metazoa > Chordata > Amphibia > Caudata > Salamandridae > Triturus > Triturus cristatus. The sequence continues at coordinate 1,197,614,452 of NC_140579.1, read as the reverse complement.
TTGATAATAAATGGAGTAAGTTTGTTTCCCAGATGTTAGTTCCATTTTTTAAATTGTATGAATGAACAAACATAGTATGAAAACTGGTTGTTTAAAGATATAGCCTGGTGCAAAATGTTATTTTGGAGCAAATACCCTTCAGACTATTTACTACTATGCTAGTACTCCAAGCGATGGATGCAGATGTGCCCTGTCTTCTTTTTTGTGCATCAGTGCAATATTTCTAAAGTAAGGTCCATAATATGGATCTTATGAACTTATCCAAAAGTCACAAAGTTTGATAGACCACTGTCACTATAAAACCATAGTTTCATTAAAGAAAAGATTAGTGGCCATTTGGTACAGCAGGAGGGGTTTTTAACATACACTAATACACTCTTAACTTGGTGTAAGAAATCGCAAAACACATGCAGTTACGTTAACTAATATTTGTATGGAAGGTGTTTTGCTTTAATTATCCCTATCCAAACATAAGAGTAAGGAATATAATATGTTTTACATATATTCTAAAAGTATTTTTTCTAAGCACTGTGATCCTGAAAACTACTATAGCAGTTCTGGGTGATGAAACTGTGTAAACTATACAGAGACCATTTTTTGGTACTGTGCTCTATACAAAGTTAAGTGTGCATATACACCACTTCTCAGAAAACACTATACCCCTCACAGAAAGTAACATGAATACCGCAAACAAAACTATTTTTCAATTAATTAGCAATAGGACTCACAAAAACAAGGTGTAGCATAGCGCACCATGAACAGCTCTGCAGGCCCCTTTCTGCTATTTCTTATATTTATAGTCTAATTAGTTGTTTAATGTACTACAATATTCATCTTCAAATATTTTGTTTAAAGTATACAATCATGCTTAGGCATATTTTAAAGGAGAAGATTGGGAAGATCTGCTGGGATGAATATTGTTAATATTTAACATCTGATTGTCATTGTGAGATGTCAAGGAGCAGTTGTATGTAGCCAGTCTGACCCGTAGTGGTGTTCTATATTACACTCCTATATAGGCCCATGACATGTGGCAGAGCTGTTTAGTTATTCCACGCCTGTTTAGTAGGTAATGGGTGGTTAATTGTTGCAGACTGGTTTAGTAATGGGGGAGGGCCATGACCCCTAGCAGTTTCATTGTATGTGAGTGTAAGAGTGTCAAGCAATGAAAGTGAATTTTTATACAGCCTGTATGACCTAAAATTGACTGACTAGACCGATGAGTCTATGGTATTACTATTATTGTGGGTTTATATCTTGTATTGTATTGCAAATGGATTTATATAGTACCTTCTACAGCTGACAAGGCTTTGTGGCTTTTTTGAATAGGCAGGACGTTGCTTGGTCATCTGGGCTAGTGCGGTTAATGATTGGCACTCTCAGAAAATGGCAAGAATGTGGTTTTATGGTATTTGCTACAGCCAAATCCTCATACAATTCTACTGTGTGGACTTACTGCACTGTAAAGTAGCTCTTTTAAAATACCCAACGTGAAATAGGCAGAGCAGTATTTAATCATGTCATTCTGCTTATTCTGAATAATAAAACAGGCCTAATTATCCTTACTAGCTCTTGTCTCTGTTACAAATCAGGGTTCATTGAGCTCTTAAATGCCCTTGTTCAAAACCTTTTAGGACCTATCATTTTTCATATTCCATCTTTGTATCTATGATTGCAGGTTTCAATAGAATAATTGGTTTTTAAGATAGGGGTGTGTATAATAATTTATATCTTATTTTTCCCCTTTGAATCAGGTATATATGTTTATGTAAAGAATTGTCCAATTTGTGCTAGCCCGGTCCGGTATCAAGAATATACGTCAGGATTTCACAATTTTAATGACAAGACATTTTTGACGATTCCTCTATGTGTTCTTATGACCTCGTCATTTCAGGTACTGTGTGTGTGTTTGTGTATATGTATCCTTGTGTGTGCATATGTGCCTCTGTGTATGTGTGTGTTTTTTCACTAGTTGATAATATTTGAAGGCTTCAACAAATACATGCTCATTCATTTAAATTTTACATTGTGAGTAGTAATACTATTTTTCAAAATTAATGGACGATTTAACTTTATAACAATTGTAGTGATTGCAATATGTTTACATGTGCACTTAATTCACTGTGGACAGGATTCCCATCCTCTGACTCAACATTGGTACTCTATTGAAATTTCGATTTGGCAGATATGTACATATGTTTAGTTCATCTGCTTATAGGTTTTATGATAATACTGAATATAGTAATTTTAGCCTCTGTAAAATTAGTCATTCAACAGGTATAAAATGATTAGACACAATTTAACTACTTAAAATTTGATTTAGTTTAATGTTCTAAAAATCAATTTCTCTCTTGTTGCAGAATCATTTGTTTGTTATAAACATTCCCAGCAATATTATTACAAGCCAAATAGATTTAGAGCCCTCTTTTATGAAAAAAATTAGGGGAAATTGATTGTGGTACTCAACTTTATTTTCTCTTTAATAAAGCAAAATCATTAAGTTAGAAAGGCGTTTGGCAAATACTTCAAACCATGCTTATCAAGACGCTGATTGTTGTGTGTCACCAACCGTTAAAGATCAAAAAGTTCTTATTAGGAGGCAATAGTTTTATCTTTAATTCAAAGGCAAAAACCTTTGCATTATCCTTCAATATGTTGGTGAGGAAGTGCGTGATAATTAATACATTTCATTACTTTTGTTTTATTTAATATTAAAGTGTGATAGTCTGTGGTTACATTTAAAAAAATATGAAAAATACTAACAGATTATGTTTGTAATATTCACAATGCTTTATACTCAATAGAACCACACAGCAATTGGACGTTTCTTAAATACAATGGAAGATTTCATGGGGATGAAATTTCATCATGACACTCTTAGAAAGGCATTCTTTCATTTCTCAGCAATGAGGAAATATTCTTATGACTTCTATTGCATTAGATGTGGACACCATCCAGCAATTTTAGTTGGTGATGCAAACTGGAAGCTTTCATTTGATATTCCTAGTAAGTAATAATTTATTTTCCCAAAAGACATTGTTAATAGTATACACTCTCAGTTATTCTTATTTCTGCTATTCTACAATTTTCTGTGAAAGAAGCACTGTCAGTTATCTCTCTTCTGCTCTCTTCTGGGCACTACTCATATTGACTGCCCGTATCAATTTGTCTATTTGTGTATCAATTTAAAAATGAAAGCAATAACATTTTTTAACAAATACAATCAAACGGAATTTGCATTACAGATCATTGTTTAATTAATGGCTTGGTCATTCAATTTCATGCTACCTTTTCATTCTGCTCATTTAACATAGTTTTCTCTATTATTATTAAAGTCCAGCCTGCAATTTATGTTGCATGTCAAGCACGTTTCACCCTGGCAATAAAACTATATATACATGGTCAGTTTATGGAGTGTGACTTTTGAACCTTGAAATATGCTCACTCATTTGTTGTTAATATTTATACTAAGATTTTAAAGCTAGATAGAAAAAAGATTTGGTGTTACAAGACATTTCACTTATCCAGAACTTTTCTTGTCCATGCTGAAATTACAATTTTTAAGGAACACTTTGATCCTCATAAACATCTGATCCATTCTTTGTGAATTGACCTCACATAAATATAATGAATTCTACACTATTGGAGTATATGAACAGTGCTAAAACTACTAATACATGAAACATTGAATATAATGTTCTAAATTTATATCCCAGTTCATCTTTTCAAAAGACCCATACTGCAGGATCAAAAAGAGGAGGAATTGCAAGTAGACATTGAAAATTCTTGGCAAAAAACAGAGTACCGAATTATTGCTAGCGGCATTTGTGAAGGTAAGTATTTTGTTGTTTTAGTCTGATAAGATGCATATTTCAAACAACTACTTAGAATATAGTTTTTTCAAGATAAAGGTTGGATCTCTGCTGTTATTTTCAATAAGTGTTACTGTACATGTCATAGCACAAGAACATGCATCCTATGCATTGGGCAACATTCACAAAGGCAAATCTCAATGTGAGATTCTCTGTACGCATACAGTGGTGCCTATGCATGTCACATATATGTAAATTTCACCATAAATTTAATTTGTTAACTCTAGATAGAGATGTTTTTATACTGCTATGAATGTATTCCTTCTAACATAAGGGTCAAGTGATACATATAACTTACAATTCATCATAAATTTACTACAATTCACTGTACAGGTGTATTTTGGACATTAACATGCAAACAGTAGTTCTACAGACAATAGGCAGAGTTATCAACTACTCTACGTACGTAGAACTATGAATTGGTAAAACTAGGTAAACATGCATTTTCTTATGAAAAAAATGCACACCTCACAAATAATTTTGGAGCAAATAAGAAGAGTGCACACCTTGGGCTACTGTGTCTTCCCTTTGTGATGCATAATGCGATGGAACCAGAAACAGTGTGTATCCATGTTCAAGTATTGGTTTTAGCACACCTTGCGTTTTGATTACTATTCGAATGGGTTATTAGGACTTTTACATTGGAGAAGTGTCTCTTTTATAATTTTTTTATTTTTCAATTGATTCATCTGATGTGTTTATATTTCTACAATTAGATTTATATGAGGGTCTTTAATGTCCAAAGCTATATGTCCTTTAGAAATATATAATTCTTTTTTAATATTTTTGTTTTGTGTTAACGACAATGTGATTAAAAAGGGCAGTTGTAATGCTGAAAGTTATTTGACCATTTTTTTTCATTTTAGTAGTCTTTGTAAGCAGTTCCACTATTACAACAAAAATTTAGTAAAACATGTTGCCGAATATATCATAGTTATTGCTACATTCCACCGTTCGAAGCCATGGTATCAACATCATTTCCTACACAGATGACACCCAGCTCATCATCACGCTTTCAGAAAAACCCTGCCTCCACCAGCACCAGCTACCACAAATGCTTGACGAGCATCACCGACTGTATAACGACCAACTGCCTGAAGCTCATCATGGACAAGACAGAATTGGTGATATTGTGAAATAACAATTCCCAGAGGAATGAAACCTAGTGGCCTGTTGAACTTGTACCCACACCTACACCACCTCCATAATCTTGCCATAATCCTGGGTAGATCAATCACAATGAAATGCCAGATCAACACAGCCTCCTCCTCCCTCAGCTTCAACACCATGCACATGCACCGAAAGATCTTCCAATGGCTCGACTTACATACCAGGAAAAAGGCCATCCAATCACTAGTCACCAGCTGGCTTTACTACGGCAACACACTCTACGCAGGAATCGCCACCCAGCTCCTAAAGATACTCTAGATGATCCAGAACTCAGTGTCCTGACTCATCCACAGACTTCCCAAATGGACCCATATCATCCACTACCTCAGGTACCTCCATTGACTGCCATCCAAATGAGATACCAATTCAAGATGCTGATATATGCATATTAGGCCTCCACGACCAGGGACCGGTATGCATTATCAACCACACTGAACTACCACCAGCCATCAAGACACCTGCGCTTTGCCTCCATCACCCTTGCTCGCACTCCCGGCATCTGCTGAAGCTGCATCAGAGGATGCTCCTTCTCTCACGTTGTTGCCACATCCTAGAATGGACTTTACTTCCATCACTGTACAGCACTCTTTCTCGTGGAATTCAGAAGTAAGTCAAAAATAGCTCTTCAACTGATTGCAGCATGATCCTAGTGCCTGGAGGCCCTCATTGTGATTAACCTTGCTCTAAAAATCCTGATTTATTAATTAATTAATTGATTGATTGATTTGTGCACATTTTTAAATTGATTTTTAATAAGCACCACTACAACAATTATTATTTTTAGCTCTTCTGTGGTCTTTTGTAGGATGCATTTCAGTTCTGTTATTAAAACTATATCATTTTGAATAAAACTATTGCTATTTTGACTTTATCTTCTATATTATACCAAGATGATAACTTACTGGAGTTATAATAAACTTGAAGCAATATGTTTGATTAGAATGATTTCTTATAAATCGAAAATAGTTTGTTTTATATTAAATATTTGTTATTGCCGACTAATGTTTCAGGAAATGACCAGAAAAACCCTTATTGTACACAACTGGACTACTCAAACTTTGTGCCTTGGGTCGGTAGTGCAACCAGGGTGGGCCCTAAGGTGCCAAAAAGTGAAGTGAAGAAAGGGTTGCCATTGAGGTGCAGAGATGAAAATGTTAATAAAGAAGAAGACAAAACAATTAATGAAGATACAATCCTGCTACTTCTGGAATCAACACAAGTATCAATTTAAATGTGTTATAGACTTTTCAAAGTCAGAGACTTGACATGTTGGTATAAATGTTTTATCAAAATCATTGATCATGCTGTATGGTATCATAATTTCCACGGTGTATGTTTTCATTTGTTTTTCCGATTTACTTACAAAGTAGGTAATACATATTGTAACAACTTTGTTTCAAGGGGTTCTTAAAAATGTATTGTTTCAAAGTTCATCTATGTGTCTGGCACAACGAAGTCTAGATCGCTTTATGGTTTTTGTAAAGAATGCAGGATAATTGTATCTCTTACATGATTTCCATAGATATTTTAAATTATTTTATTAAGCTGTTTTTAATCACAGGTTCAACTATGAGCTAATTAGTGCAATTGAGGGTCTAGCAGGTACAGCTCAGAAATGTTAAATGTAAAACTAGCCCCTTATGAAAAAATAAAAACATGAACTGCAATTAGAAGATGCAGTGGTGAGAATGAGGTTTAAAGTGTTAGTTAATAAAAAAAAATCTTTATTTCAACAATACAAAAGTTATTTTCCATTTTACCTGTTATTTGATGACCACTGTAAGTAATAGTCACCGGGTTTCGTCTACAATTGTAAATCTAATTGAACATCTACATCCATTAAAGACTTAGGGCCTGAGTTATACATTGGTGGCAAGGGTATTTCGTTTCTATGCAGACAGAGTTCCCTTCCTGTTAATATAATGGTCCGCCCACCAAGTTTAATTGCTGTTAAACCATATGTTTGGCCAGGGCAAAGACTACTCTGTTTCTACCATAGGCAAAACTTATCCAACTGACTTGTGCAGTGAGGGCCATTTGAGAACAGGCAACATGTCTGCCAGCACAATTTAGGTGGGCAGACATGGAGTGACTTTTTTTACTGATGTTCATCGGCAGGTAAAACCAGGCGGTAAGGGAAAATAAAACCATTGTAATGCTTACCTCTGCCATGGGAGAAGACTCACACATTATAAGGGGAGTGTTCGATTTTTTATTTTTAAAAAGCAAATCCCACTTTAAATTTGAGCTTTTAAAAAATTAATACTGTTAGCTACAGGGCTGTGTCATTGCCAGATAGCCCTGTAGCAAACTGTAAAATGCATTGGCAGTAACCACCATGAGTATGCATCCTGCTAATGCCTCTATACATGACCAACTGCTTGGTAATCATGTGGGAATTAGGTTGTGTCCTCTCCACCATAGGGACAGAGTAATTTCTGTCTCCATGATGGATCCACGGGCTGTCCTCAGAGATATTACATACTTTCAGGTTATACTACTTTTTCTTAAGATGTTTGTTGCTAACAGGCTTTCAGGTTTATACAAGGAAGCTTAATTGACAAATGAAGAAATATTAGGGATTTCATGTTAAATGTACATGTAGTGTACCCTACTCTCAATTTTAATTCTGATTATTAATTTGGAAGAATTTTGTTGATCCTCTGCATTGTGCCTTTACCATATTACATGTGTGTGTTATATGAAGGGGAGCTATGAGAAAGAGTACATCTATGTATGCACTATTCTGCAAAGGTGTACAAGCAGATGTGGCTGCCAAAATACTTGTCTGCCTTGTTCTTCTTCTGACCTTGGTGCATTGGCAGTTCTTTAAATGACTTCACTTCTAAGCTAAATTTGCTTTTATCCAAACTGCATGTATGACGGCATAAAACTTTAAAAGCAATTTACAATTCAAGAAATACATCTTTGTTAATTGAACGATTCTTTTTGATTTTGTTCTATGTTGAACCAATGAAAATGTTGTGCATTTATAAATTACAATCTGAAGAGGATAAATGTAAGTGCATTGTGTTATAGGTAATATGTCTTTGGGACATATAAAAAAAGCAACCACATGTCTATGAACTCCTTAAAATATTTTAATTACAATTATCTGTTATATTATGGTAGTTGGAGTTGATTTTCATTATTATAATTAGTCTTAACACACAGTATTTTCATAGGCTACAAATGATGAACTGATTAATGCGTGCCAAAGTTTGGGTGTTTCTGGAATTGGATCACAATCAGATCTGATAAACAGGCTTCAAGAGCTTGTCCTCTATAAAGAAATTTACCCTAAGATGTTTACAAAACTACAGAAAACCGGAGGTATGACATAGAACTAAAATATTTAAGTTGCAATTATGTGATATAACCTCAGTATTATAAAACAATTGTGTTCGCATAGAACGATGGGAGAGTTGTGTGTTTTTTATTTCCATGGCATAAAGTTATATAATAATTAAATAACAGTCTGTGTTGGTGTGTTTCTGGAAATATTTATAACATATGCCAGTGTCAGCATTTTTTAATTTTAAATTTTACACTAATGCAATTGCTTTTGTTTTTTAATATGCACTTTTGGGAAACAATGTAATTACAATTGATAACTTTACATGTTTTTTTTTCGTATACCTTTATTCAATTTCAGTAATGTCTAATATTCCCATTTAAATCAATCAATCAATCAATCACATAATTTGTAAAGCGCACTACATACCCGGTAGGGTTTCAAGGCGCTGGGAGGGGGGAGGGTGGGGTGCTGTTACTGGTCGAAGAGCCAGGTCTTGAGTTGTCTCCTGAAAGACAGCAGGTCTTCGGTTTGTCGCAGGTCGAGGGGGAGGGCGTTCCAGGTCTTGGCGGCGCGATGGGAGAAGGACCTGCCTCCGGAAGTGGTTCTCCGGATACGTGGGACCGTGGCCAGGGCGTGGTCAGCGGAGCGGAGGTTCCTGTTGGGTACGTAGAAGGAGAGTCGACTGTTGAGATAGGCTGGGCCGGTTTTGTGGAGTGCTTTGTGTGCGTGGATCAGGAGTTTGAAGGAGATTCTTTTGTCGACGGGGAGCCAGTGCAGGTTCCTCAGGTGGGGGGTGATGTGGTCGCGGCACGGGACATTGAGGATCAGGCATGTGCGGAGGCATTCTGGATTCTCTGTAGTCTGCTGATGAGCTTGGACGGGGCTCCGGCGTAGTGGGCGTTTCCATAGTCGAGTCTGCTGCTGACTCGGGCCTGGGTGACTGTTTTCCTCGTGCTGGTCATAATCCATCTGTAGATCTTGCGGGGCATGCGGAGGGTGTTGAAGCAGGTGGAGGAGACTGCGTTGACTTGTTTGGTCATGGAGAGTTTCTAGTCGAGGATAACGCCCAGGTTGCGTGCGTGGTCAGTGGGAGCCGGGGGGACCCCTGTGAAGTGGGCCACCAAGAGTCGTCCCATGCGGAGGGGTTGGATCCGAGGATGAGGATTTCCGTCTTGTCTGTGTTCAGTTTGAGGCGGCTGTCCTCCATCCAGTTGGCGACGGCCTTCATTCCCTGGTGGAGGTTGGATTTGCCGGTGAGGGGGTCCTTTGTGAGGGAGAGGATCAGCTGAGTGTCGTCGGCATATGAGATTATGTTGTGGTCGTTCTGGCGGGCGATGCATGCTAGAGGTGCCATGTAGACGTTGAACAGTGTCGGGCTGAGGGAGGATCCTTGAGGGACGCCACAGATGATCTTGGAGGCCTCGTAACGGAACGGGGGAGGCGGACTCTCTGCGTTCTGCCGGATAGGAAGGAGGTGGTCCAGTCCAGGGTCTTGTTACGGATCCCTGCGTCATGGAGGCGCGTGCGTAGTGTGAGGTGGCAGACTGTGTCGAAGGCAGCAGAGAGGTCCAGGAGGATGAGGGCAACCGTCTCGCCGTTGTCCATCAGGGTCCTGATGTCGTCTGTGGCGGCGAAGAGGGTGGTCTCAGTGATGTGGTTGCTGCGGAATCCTGATTGGGAGGGGTCCAGGATGTTGTTGTCTTCGAGGTGACGGGTGAGCTGGATGTTGACTATCTTCTTGATGACCTTTGCTGGGAACGGAAGCAGGGAGATGGGTCGGAAGTTCTTGAGGTCGCTTGGATCCACCTTGTTTCTTCAGTAGGGCGTCGATCTCTGCATGCTTCCAGATCTCAGGGAAGGTGGCGGTCTTGAAGGACAGGTTGATGATTTTGTGCAGGTGGGGAGCGGTGGACTTGCTGGCTTTGTTGAAGATGGGGTGCGGGAGAGGGTCGGATGGGGAACCGGAGTGGATTTTTCACATGGTCTTGATTGTGTCCTCGATGCTTACGTTGGCCCAGGTTGTCAGGGTGTTTTTGGCGGTGGGGTGCGGTGGGTTCGGTGCGGTGTGGTAAGCAGGGGTCGTCCGGGGTCTGAAGCTGTCATGGATGTCGGTGATTTTTCGGTGAAAGAAGGTGGCGAGGGAGTCTCACAGGGCTTGCGATGGTGGGATGTCGTTGGAGCTGGGGTTGGAGAGTTTAAAAAACATCAATGTTAATTTCTGACATTATATAAGTACTTACAACTGATAGATTTCGGTCACTAAATGTATAAAAAAAGTGACAACATCATCATATACATATAATACATATGAGTTTCAAAAATATTTTTGCAATAATGCAAATAAGTAATCATTTATATGTATGAAAAGCTAAAAATGTGTTAATTCAAACTCTTTGAACAAATCTAAATCCACAATCCATAACAGCTTCTTCAAGATCAATCGGTGAAAAGACATCAATATTTCATTGATTTTCATATGGAAACAGTGTGAGTTGGTCATGCTACACATTCCTATCATAAACTCCAGTCATGACTTGACATCTGGCAAGTTTAATCGAATAAGCAGCGCACATTTTTTCCAGCTAAATATTAGTAACACAAGGACCGATTCACCAGCATAGTGGCGTATGTCTGATTTTTAAGTAAGTGTATATATATATATATATATAGATAAATCCACAGGGGCGAACAATTCACGCATTCAAGCATGTCAGCGCTTGAAGGCTTGCACATGAAAAGCATTTTTGTTATAATTCACCCTTGAGTGCACTCGTTTTGTTTGAACGTGAATTGTTCACCCCTGTGGATTACTGTGTAGCGGTTCACCACCGCTGGAGACTGCACCCGGCAAAGTTTGAGGATATATATAGATATAACCACAAAATAGTTTGTTTTTTGCACCTACAACTGCATGTTGTGGAGACGCCTTATGAAATTCCTCTTTCGCACATCCATAAATGTGTGTTAGCCCCTGCTGTGAATTGTTGTGGTGCTTGGTGCCGGCGTTTCACCCATCAATGGAGTGTGGATGCGAGGAAGAATGTACATAATTTTGCTGGGATTCTGCTCATACACAGAAATATGCACAGGAAACCAGGACCTCTGTGAAGCCGACTAGCATCAGTGTCTCATTCATTCTCCGTACTACAGCGAAGCTACCAATGATTAGACAACCCAGAACAAGTGAGTTAGGGTACTCTCAGGAATGGTGGGAATCAAGAACACTCTTTCATTTTTATTCTCATAACAGTCCACAACATGAGTAATCAGAGAGATGCAAAAGTTTAAAATGTTTAGTTTTACCTACGTGCTCTAAGATGCTGTGTTTTGGCTAACACAAGCAGGAAAATGATTAGAAAGAAACCAATCAGCATTGTTACAAAGCCATAAAACCCAAAGGGAGAAATCATGTTACAATGGTAGTGGAAACAGGTCTTATAGCGCCTTTTGTACCACCCTCCCCTGGCTAGGAGCTAGGTTTTATAATGATAATAGAAGGTCTCTAGGTTTAAACGGGGAACCCCATACCTCCAAGATCAGCAGAGGTGAATCACATCTCAGGATCAGCAAAGCTCTCTGTCACTGGAAAGGTGTTTTATCCAAGTGCCCGAATCATGCATGCAAAGTAATATTAAAGGCACTTGAGTTTCAGTTAGTAGCAGCTGTGTGCATGTTGTGTCTCGATCAGGGGCCAATCAACCTGAATCAAGAGCATTCATTGTTATTATGACCTTGAAGACTTCTGCACACAGTGTACAGACTAAGGTCGCGGTGTAAGTCTTGGGATGTGAAAAACAGACCGTTCTCATGTGAAGAAAAGCAAGCAGTTTAACTTACAACAACAGTTACATGTAGTGTTGTGTGCTAGACCGGCAAAGTGGCAAAATTGCGTTTAAACTTCTAATACGCTCATGCTAACATAGCAATGTGTGCAAGCAGAACCCTGTCTTATATATATATATATATATATATATATATATATATATATATATATATATATATATATAGTTTTATATATATATATATATATATATATAGTTTTATATATATATTTATATATATATTCACTGAAAAAACCATAGGTTTCACACACGTTATAGTTAGGAATTAGCATTTAAAAAACCTTGCAAATTCAGTGAAAAAACCATAGGTTTCACACATGTTATAGTTAGCTGGACATTTTACTGATAAAAAACCAATGAAATTCCCCCGTTATAGTTAGTGCAGGCAACTATAACTCACGCGACCGCAATCCTCTGCTGATGCTAATACTGTATTTAGACACTTATTTGCCCATGTCTTCTTCCATTAAATTTTAGCTATACATATATTACAAATATTTTTTTTTCATAAAGACACATATGTCATCAGCAGAGGATTGCGGTCGCGTGAGTTATAGTTGCCTGCACTAACTATAACGGGGGAATTTCATTGGTTTTTTATCAGTAAAATGTCCAGCTAACTATAACATGTGTGAAACCTATGGTTTTTTCACTGAATTTGCAAGGTTTTTTAAATGCTAATTCCTAACTATAACGTGTGTGAAACCTATGGTTTTTTCAGTGAATTTGTACGGTTTTTTAAATGCTAATTTACTTTACGCCATTCGTGGCGTGCGCGCCCATTTAATGCAGTTCGTTCCGTGCGCGCGCGGTGCGCTTCGCGCACCGCGCGCCCACTTTACGCAGTTAGTGCCGTACACGCACGGTGGGCACGCGGTGCGCTACGCGCACCGCGTGCCCACGTTACGCTAGATGGGCCATGTACGCACGATGCGCTTCGCGCACCGTGCGCACATGGAGGACATATGATGCGCTCCGTTGTGAAAGGTAATATTTTAATTTTTTGGTATAAAAATATGCAATGCACAAATGGTGCCCTTGGGGCACCATTTGCACATGGGGTGGGGAAAGTATGGATTATGTATTTTTTTAATAATTTTTACCGTACGCGTACGGTAAGCGTAATCGGCGAAATTATCGAAAAAATTAAAATTCCGTTTTTGGCCTTGGGGGATCTTTGGGGACTCCCTCAACATGGCTAGGTGCTTAGGAGCTGTCTAAACAGCCCCTTTACATGTTTTTGGCCTTTGTTTTTTAACCCCCTCTCAGAGTGCGAGAGAGAAAATGGCGGCCGCAACTTCCTGGTTTCCACCGATTCGAATGTTTACTAAGATCTAACAGCCAATCAGATTCGCGCTCGCGCACGGCACCGTACGCGTACGGTAAGCTTACCGTAAGCGCACCGTAAGCTGCCACAGATATATATATTGATTTAAATGCTATTTTCTCAGGAACTACTGAACAGATTTACACCAGACCTACAAAAGGCACTTCCTTGACCTGAGGACTACCTCTCTGCCAAATTTCAAGTAACTCTGTTCAGCCGTTCGGGCTGTAGCTGTGTCTAAAGGTCCTATGGAAAAATGCATGGGAAAAACGCGTTTTGGGACCCCCCTTTTTTCTCAGCCCCCGCTTGACGAATCCCCCCGAGACTTTCAGGGTAGGAGCGGAGCGTAGCGCCCCATTAGTTTTGAAAATTTTGCGAGGATTCGTCGACCGGCGCCAAAGTTATTCCAAATAGAATGTTGCGGTTTTCCTATGGAAACAGGGTCCTAACTATAACTACCTACTGGCGACCGCCAGTAGGTAATTTATATATAGTTTTATATATATATGTATATATATGTATATATATATATATATATATATATATATCATTTTGAATTATACCTCTGGCAATATGTAAAGGTCAAATATGTATGATGAATACATTTGGCAGATGTACATCTATGTATGCATTAATTTTTTCAAAAAGTAAATGTTATTTTTAATAAAAAATTCAACATTTGGAGATAGATGATGAGCCTCATTTACAAGGCTCTTACGATGCTGGCACAGTGTGGTGGACAATATTACTTTGCCAAGCAAATTCACGATGCGTGGCTTTTCCTTAACTTGTAAATATGTTCTTCTTTCACGCATAACTCTGCGCGATGGGCCGTACCATGTTTGTTGCAGTGGATTTGCCTATGTTATATCCATGAATTCAAAGGCATTTCCAGATTTACAAGGTTTCTTAAACCTCGGGATGCGTCAGTTTTTATATGCCGCTCCACAGGAGGCAAAGGAGTTCCCCAGCGAGGAGAATACCTTTGTTTCTCCTCATTTTGTCCTGTTTCAGTAACAACAGGAATTATCCCTGTGACACAGGCACCCTTGCACCATGGCGCAAGGGTGCCTGCATTGGTGCACGACAACCAATTGTGCACTAGTGCTGGTAAAAGCTCACGGATGCATTCTATTTATGTAAATATGATGCATCCATGTGCTTTTAAATGTTGCAACAAAATTGTTTGCAGGGCTTGGTCATTTTGTTGTAATTTTGGCCCGGTTTTTCAATCAGGAAAAAAGTTTATAATGTATGACCTTTAATTTGTAGTGTCTTTGCACTCGTTGCTAACAAAGATATTACCTTTTTCCTGCTCTGCAAACTACTACATGACTTTCAAATCATTCTACTATTTGAAAGTCCCCTACCTTCCACAATGAGGAAATTTATATAACACATATATTTAAACCATGCTTGCGACATTTTCTATATTAATACATTTATGTGAGTGTTTATTAACATTGTCTGAACAATGAAAATGATTCTACACTTGCAAATAAATCCGTTTGCTCAACCTAAAGCAAGGATTTTTTGGGTGGCATGATAATGTAAGTCAGGCTATTGTTCGTAGGTTCAGATTGTGTAAATCTTCACCTAATAGAATACAAAATGAAGCAACACATTTGCTGTGATCTTCTTGCTCAAATAAGTGTTATTCTAGATGATGTTAGGCAGGTCTAACATCTTTAAGTTAATCCATGACCATTAAAATACAAATTGTACTTCATTATATAGAAATGTATAAATGACGGTTGCATCTTAGCACAACGCTTGAATGCTCCAGTTATAATGTGTGTTTGTTCAATATTCATTAGAAAGCCACGTTTTGTTAGTTTAAAACAATCCCCATCATAAAAGTATATAATACTCATTCATAGAACTATTAATTGTTGTATATGTTGTTAAAATCTTATCACATAAAATTCGGAGCAGCCCCAAATGTGTTGTGTTTTCTTAATGCTGAAACAGTAATGAAGAAACACAAATTGTGTAATATGTGCTTCTTATTTTTCAGGAGGTGTTCTACACATGGGCTGCACACATTCCATCATTTATTACAGTTCGCCACTGTGGTGGCAAGAATCTGCACGTGATCATGCAGATGGGCTGCTAAGTTTTTTATACCCACCATCAATCTATATATCTGATATTGCTGGTCAGGTTGCTAGACACACCAACAACCGAACAGAGCAACAATTCTTTCAACCCTATGATGGAAGACTATGTGGAGCAACTGAGGAGAATATCCAGAAAGCCACAGAGAAAACCCTGAAGATTGAAATTCCTTGGCTAAAAAATGTATTATCTAATGATCCAATGGAATCCATGAAAATGTCTGAGACAGAATTTTATCAGAGACAGCATCCCATATCTGGCACACACGAACGATTGTCTTTGTATGATCGATTTCACGAAAAGAACCAGAAACGAGCAGAAGAAAAATTAAGGAGCATTGCTTTAACTCCAGACTTGCTTGGATACATAAACACTGCTGAGGCTGAGCAAGTGAATCGTGCTCTTGCTTCGAACTGTTACTTTGTCTGCGATATGAAAGAGTTGCATTTCTTATTTTCAGTTCGTCTTCTATTTCATTTAAACAATGAAAAAATTAACAAAACATTTGAAAAGCAAATGAAGAAAATTACATCAGCCAATTTCACTTTACTTTCTGATGGAAGGATTGCACTTGAAGGAGCAGGTAAGATTTATAATAAAATTCTATTTTTACATGACTTTATATTAATAAAACTATAAAAAATGACGTATGAAGTGTAATTCAACAGTCCCACATTACAATACTCATTAATGCGATTAACAATTCATACACTTGCTTTTTATTTACTTGAGAAGGTGTATTACTTTATAACATATATTTATAAAAACTACTTTTATTTGGTAGATGAAAAGGAGAACCACAGAAAGAAATCCATGAAGCTCATTAAAACTGAACTAAAGCAAGAGCTAACACACAAAGAAACACTGAAAGAGAATATGATTTACAGGTTTTCTGTTGGACATTTTCTGATCAATTCAATTGATGAGGTGAATAGAAAAAGGAAGGTAGTATTTAAAAATGATTATGTTTGATACTCTGCCGCAGGTATGATTGACTAATATTGATGAATTCTGGAATGATGCATTTCTTTAAAAAAAAAAACAATACTTATGATATAATCGAAAACCGCTTTTTGTAAATATGTTTCTATAAGAAAAATGATTATTAGTTGAAGTGGATGACTACTCACCTTATGATTAATCAGGGTATAACTCCCACTGTTATTAAAGTTACCAAATCTAAATCCCTTAATATTTATGACACTGAATAGACAAGCTTAACTTGGAGCAATGTGGGAAGCATGTATCTGCACCAAAAGAGTACTACATTAAAAAGAAAACACAATAAAAATCAGATTCAGAAAGTACATTTTAATAAATACAATTACACTAAAATTTTAGAAGTTTATTTTTGGCAGCCTTTAGACATGAATCTTTACATTCCTTGTAAAATTTGGCTAACAAAAACACTACTTGTCAATGTGGAACAACTGGTAGTGGAACACTGAGACCTACTCATGATTTCAGGCTGCCCAAGATAGTGGACAGTGGGATACAGAAACCAAGTTCCACATGCAAAGAGGTTTAATCTTGGGTCCTAGTCTCAAGAATGGAAGTCAAAATATTTCATCAGGGCAAGACAACAGTCTATATCCAAAAAGGTTTCCACTATACAGGATAGCCATTAAACTAGATCTGCATGATGCCATTGGTTTATTCATGAAAATCTCAGAGTGGAAAAATATCATTTTGCACCCAGAGAACTTTTCTAATTGGCAAATGCTTTTGCACCTTCACAAAATCAACATTTCTGAACTGGTGCTCGTGCCTTTATTCAGAGCTCAGAATCCTTCAGGTGGTAAGGCTGTGGACTGTGTCTAATGATGGCTCCAAGATGGCTCCAAGAAATTGGTCTCTGCTTTATAAAACTGAATCACATTTGATTTTGGTGAAAAGTTTTGAGCAAAAGAAGTTTGTTTCTTCAGCCCAACAGCAACACAACCTTGACGGATTAGCTTGGCAGTTTTGTCCTGGCCCTCTAGAGTTCTTTCAGTCTAAATCATTGCTAAATCCCAGGTTTTTATTTATGCAGTAGAAGTCTATTGATTCACCGCCAAGGCTTCCAGGACATCAGGTAAATCAATTGGGGTGCAAGAATCAATCCATCAGAGGCCACCAGCAGGGTCTAGATCATCTATGTATCTCAAAAAGCTGTAGGTAAAAGTTGATTTTATAAAAAGACAGGCTGTACTGTCTAGTAACAGGATGTGGGTAAATACTCTATACCTTTCATCAGAGAATAGTGGGCATAGTGAATATATCCTAAAGAAAGGCACCAAGTTACAAAACAATAGTTAGTCTGTAAAGAGTGAAGATGTTTGTCTGATCTGTCATTGCCCTAATAAAACTCCCAATATCATTCATTACAAAAAAAATCCATGCAAGGAGATAGTCGAGTTAATGTTAAATTTCATACAGGGTGTAATTACCAAGAGTGTGTTCAAGCCCAAAAGAAGTTTCTGACACCCCAAAGTTCAATAAACCGCATGTGTAGATGTTTCTCAAAAAAATCCAACGTGGAGCATGCACTGTTTTAATGGAACATGGACATCATGTCAGTATCAAAGAACCAATCAATATTAGTTGAAATATGTCAAGAGAAGCACATCAATCTATCAATTTTACCCCTACATATAATAATTACTAACCACTTTGTCAGAGCACTCAACTAATGTAATGTGTCCGTTCATGGTGACGTGTTCATAAGGATCATATCAGTGTAACAACTTGCACCATAGATGTACTACTTATTAACCAACAATGGCAAAAGCAAACAGCAGTCAATACAGTACCACTTCATCAACCATTATCAACGTGTTGCACTGTAGGAGAGTCAGATAACAAAAATATGTTAGCCCTTATTCTAAAATATTTACAAGACATACACCAAACCACAATCTAACTACAAAGAAATGACTTGCGTCTTTTAAAATGGTTTGGCATGGTAGCACAGAGACCCTCAACCTGTCATGAAAGTAAAGACAGGCAGGAATAAACTATTTTAGATAGTTGCTGAAATCCATAACTTATAAACTGTCTAGCCCTACTTATGACTAAAAGGTCACCATCTTGGGGTGTAGTGATCACCTCTAAGGAAAATAGGAATATCGGTTAACTTATATTGTTGTCAGTCTTGGTGTAGAAACAGCTGACAATTATGAAACATAAGACGTAGTGCAAATGTTCATGTGTATAAAACCGTAATTCAAGTCCCCAGCTCACGTTGAAATCTGACAATGCAATAAATAACAGCAGTAGCTATTGTAAGTCACAATAGCTATATATTCAGAAATCAAAGTTGTTTCCTTGATCTTTTATTCCTTCTCATGAATTCTTCAAACTCTGATCTTTAAACCAAAACGTATTTTGTCGCCTCAGTAATATGTACATGCACATTTTTCAAGGCTTTGCAGTTTTCTGTTTTATGTATTTGAAGTGTGGTGATAACTCCATCACACGCTGTCCTTCGGCGTGTGTTAAGCAGAAACGATGCGCTTCTTAAACTCGCTCTTCAATATTGGAGTTAGGTCACATCTCAGTATTGCTGTAAATGTCCCGAGTCCACATGCCGAGTTCTCGTGTATGAGTTTGAATTACGTTCTATTGTACCTTAGGCCACAGGATTTGGGGAGGCCGGTGGTTCTCTCCACCCTACAGCACCGTACTAATTGAGACTATTCAATCAATATTTACTGGATATACCCTCTCCGGCACCAAAAATGTTGTTATTCAGGCATAAAGCGATCATTTCAATTAACATGGTGTTGTGTTGATGATATTCGATATTTCTTTTGCCTAAGAAGTATTGGCACGCCTGGAGTCCAATTGAATGTTCAGTATTGGAATATAGTGAAACAACGTCCATTGTTATTAATTTAAAGGTGGATTGCCATGTTATTCCTTCCAATTTTTGTAATAGATCCGTGGTGTCACGTAAGTAAGAACTGAGGTATTTTACGAGTGGTGTCAAGAAGTGATCTATATAGTTTGAAATTGTCTCAAGAAGAGATCCATTTGTGGAGACTATTGGTCTGCCCGGTGGGTTGGTTTTATTTTTAAGTATTTTGGGTAAATAATAGAAGGTGGCCATTGTTGGAAAATCACATACCAGATATTTATGTTCTTCCGTGTTGATTAGGCCTTTTGCCAACCATTTTTGTAAATGTGATTTCAAATTGTCTGCAATTTCTTGTGTGGGATCTTTTGTTAATAGTTGATAATATTGTTTGTCCATTAATTGGCGGTTTGCCTCAATTACATAATCCCTTTTGTCCAGGACTATGATGTTCCTACCTTTGTCTGCTGGTTTAATTTCAATATTGGTGTCCAATTGCAGATTTTTTATTGCTTGTTTTTCTTTTATGGATAAATCGTGTTTTACCTGGCTGTGTTTTATTTTGTAAAGCTCTTCTATTACAGCTTCGTGAAATAAATCAACTTTGTTGCCCGATGGTAGGGTTGGATAGAATTTTGATTTTGTCTTGAGTCTGCTTTCACCAGCTCCTGATAGTGGTTGTGATTTTTGTAAATCTCGTATGATTTCTGTTTCTTGTGATGGTGTTTCAACTCCCATTGTTAATAAAGTTGTTATGCCTTGAATGTCTTTAGCTTGAAGTACATTCGTCGAGGATGTTTTTGCCTCCATTTGAGTTTTTGATTTTATTTTCTCTGCATGTATTTTAGCCAACTTTATTTTCCTGGTGTACTTGTACAAATCAATCCTGGTTTGTGCTAAATCTAGATGAGCGGTTGGACAGAAATGAAGACCTTTTTTTAGGACACTTTCTTCAATGTCTGTTAGAGTTTTACCTGACAGATTCATTATATTAAGTTCTTGTGAAGCTAAGGATGTTATTTCTTTTGTTGTCTCAGTCGATCCTTGGTCCAAATGTCCGTTCTTGCTTCCTCCCCTGCCCCTCTGGCATCTTCTTGTCTTCTTGGCTTCCTCTCATACTTCTTGTTCCTCTTCCCCGGCCTCTGTTTATCCCACCTCTTTGATTGTTTTTTTGATGCTGTTGTTTTAATGCCATCCGCATTTTCGTAAAAAAATCGGTCTTTTTCTCATTTCTGATGTGGCTGGTGTTGTGTTTTCATTGTCACTTACATCAGTGCTGGTGAGGGAGTCATAGCTCGAGAATTCTCTACTGGTCATTTCTAATCGTGCTTTACTTTTCCGTATTTCATATTTTCTGCCAAATGTGAAAATGCGACCTTCTTCAAAGTCAAATTTATCCCTTTGGAATTTCTGTTGTTTGCGTTGTTTAACTCTGTCCTCATGCTTTTCAAGATTCTTGAGGATATCACTTTTGAATTTGGCCATATCTTCTGGTAAAGTCATTTTTTCGATTTCCTCTTCTTTTCCTTTTAATTCTTCCCTAATTTCTTTGAGGGCCTTTTCTATGTGCTTTATTAGAATCCGTATTAGCCCCATGGATGACTCTAGTAGATGTTCTCCCCACTCCTGAAGTAATATATATATATATATATATATATATATATATATATATATGTATAAAGTTTCACAAGTTCCCAAGCGAGGGCACTCACAAGTCGACGTTTATAGGGTCAGGGAAGGGCCTCAACACATCCGTCGTCCGCAGTCACCTGACGCGTTTCGGGCTTCCGCCCTTCCTCATAGGTATCACTGCACAGAATAACCACCAGCAAATGGATTCTCCAGCGTCTTCCCTTTTATTTAAATCAATCACACCCAGGTGAGTAATGTTGCAAAGAATGCTGGGACTGGTAGTCCATACACATAAAACCCCAGTGGGCTGCTGGCAATTAGACTGTAAATAATATAGTTCATCATGGGATGTGCAAGGAGCACCTTCCCCCATGCTGCCGCTCACCAGTCTGTTCCGCTTCGCTATCACCACGAACAGCAGCGGAGCCGCATTCCATCAGCAGCGGTGCACCTCCCGACCGGGAAGGCCGGATATATACAGTTTCACAAGTTCCCAAGCGAGGGCACTCACAAGTCGGCGTTTATAGGGTCAGGGAAGGGCCTCAACATATCCGTCGTCCGCAGTCACCTGACGCGTTTCGGGCTTCCGCCCTTCCTCATAGGTATCACTGCACAGAATAACCACCAGCAAATGGATTCTCCAGCGTCTTCCCTTTTATTTAAATCAATCACACCCAGGTGAGTAATGTTGCAAAGAATGCTGGGACTGGTAGTCCATACACATAAAACCCCAGTGGGCTGCTGGCAATTAGTCTGTAAATAATATAGTTCATCATAGGATGTGCAAGGAGCACCTTCCCCCATGCTGCCGCTCACCAGTCTGTTCCGCTTCGCTATCACCACGAACAGCAGCGGAGCCGCATTCCATCAGCAGCGGTGCACCTCCCGACCGGGAAGGCCGGATATATACAGTTTCACAAGTTCCCAAGCGAGGGCACTCACAAGTCGGCGTTTATAGGGTCAGGGAAGGGCCTCAACACATCCGTCGTCCGCAGTCACCTGACGCGTTTCGGGCTTCCGCCCTTCCTCATAGGTATCACTGCACAGAATAACCACCAGCAAATGGATTCTCCAGCGTCTTCCCTTTTATTTAAATCAATCACACCCAGGTGAGTAATGTTGCAAAGAATGCTGGGACTGGTAGTCCATACACATAAAACCCCAGTGGGCTGCTGGCAATTAGTCTGTAAATAATATAGTTCATCATAGGATGTGCAAGGAGCACCTTCCCCCATGCTGCCGCTCACCAGTCTGTTCCGCTTCGCTATCACCACGAACAGCAGCGGAGCCGCATTCCATCAGCAGCGGTGCACCTCCCGTCCGGGAAGGCCGGATATATACAGTTTCACAAGTTCCCAAGCGAGGGCACTCACAAGTCGGCGTTTATAGGGTCAGGGAAGGGCCTCAACACATCCGTCGTCCGCAGTCACCTGACGCGTTTCGGGCTTCCGCCCTTCCTCATAGGTATCACTGCACAGAATAACCACCAGCAAATGGATTCTCCAGCGTCTTCCCTTTCATTTAAATCAATCACACCCAGGTGAGTAATGTTGCAAAGAATGCTGGGACTGGTAGTCCATACACATAAAACCCCAGTGGGCTGCTGGCAATTAGTCTGTAAATAATATAGTTCATCATAGGAAGTGCAAGGAGCACCTTCCCCCATGCTGCCGCTCACCAGTCTGTTCCGCTTCGCTATCACCACGAACAGCAGCGGAGCCGCATTCCATCAGCAGCGGTGCACCTCCCGACCGGGAAGGCCGGATATATACAGTTTCACAAGTTCCCAAGCGAGGGCACTCACAAGTCGGCGTTTATAGGGTCAGGGAAGGGCCTCAACACATCCGTCGTCCGCAGTCACCTGACGCGTTTCGGGCTTCCGCCCTTCCTCATAGGTATCACTGCACAGAATAACCACCAGCAAATGGATTCTCCAGCGTCTTCCCTTTTATTTAAATCAATCACACCCAGGTGAGTAATGTTGCAAAGAATGCTGGGACTGGTAGTCCATACACATAAAACCCCAGTGGGCTGCTGGCAATTAGTCTGTAAGTAATATAGTTCATCATAGGATGTGCAAGGAGCACCTTCCCCCATGCTGCCGCTCACCAGTCTGTTCCGCTATATATGTATATATATATGTGTATATATATATTTGTGTATATATATATATATATATATATAACAGTATGCCTTCAAGCTTAGAGAGTATTGCATTAATCATGGAAAAAAACAAAGTAATGATCTCTGGGTAGTTCCCGAGTTTAGGTGGAGAACAGCTCCTAAATAGAGCACCCTGAAACACCTGTGACACTCTGAATGGGCTCACCTCAATGTCTGTTTTTCTAGCAAGGGCTTTAGGCATGGGATTAGCACAGTACCACCCACAATGAGCTAAGAGTGTCCCTGATGTAGCGGTGTACTCAATGTAGAAGCTGCTCTCTACCTAAACCTGGGACTACACTGAGTCTCTTGGTTCATTTTTTGCTTCATTTAGTTTGTGTACTGTGCTGACTTATACCGGGTGCTCCCTTGTGTCTGGCCAGAGATATACCTCTATGAAAAGATTGATAGAACAGCTAAACACATCAGGGGTTGCCTTTACTAAATCCATGTTGGCTTGGATGGAATGTTATCAGTCCAAAGTTGTAATACTGTGCCTGGAGTAGTAACAGCTTTTGTAATTTTTAACACCAGCATGAATGGCACTGGTTAATCCTATGCTTAAAGAGTTTGCTGTAAATATATATATATATATATATGTTAATGAAAAACATCGATAAAGGCCGTTGCCGAAACGCGTCTATTTATATGCTGGTGGTCCGTGACATGAAATAAATTCACGGAACCTGCCCCCCGTGAGTTCTGTCTTCTTTGTGGATCGCCCCGGATTTGGAGGAGAGTAGGAGTGTTAATTGTTATGCAGACGCACCTCCGCATTCAAGAAGCACCCGTCTGTGAGTGCACCAAGCAGGTGTACTTGGAGCGTAAATATATATATATATATTTTATATATATTATCTACTGGCCAGTAGATAGTTATAGTTAGGACCCTGTTTCCATAGGAAATCCGCAACATTCTATTTGGAATAACTTTGGCGCCGGTCGACGAATCCTCGCGAAATTTTCAAAATAGGTGGGGTGCTACGCTCCGCTCCTACCCTGAAAGTCTCGGGGGGATTCGTCAAGCGGGGGCTGAGAAAAAAGGGGGGTCCCAAAACGCGTTTTTCCCATGCATTTTTCCATAGGACCTTTAGACACAGCTACAGCCCGAACGGCCGAACAGAGTTACTTGAAATTTGGCAGAGAGGTAGTCCTCAGGTCAAGGAAGTGCCTTTTGTAGGTCTGGTGTAAATCTGTTCAGTAGATCCTGAGAAAATAGCATTTAAATCAATATATATATCTGAGCCAGCTTACGGTGCGCTTACCGTACGCTTACGGTAAGCTTACCGTACGCGTACGGTGACGTGCGCGAGCGCGATTCTGATTGGCTGTTAGATCTTAGTAAACATTCGAATCGGTCGAAACCAGGAAGCGGCGGCCGCCGTTTTCTCTCTCGCACTCTGAGGGGGGGAGGAAAAACAAATGCAAAAAACATGTAAAGGGGCTGTTTGGACAGCTCCTAACCACCTAGCCTTGATGATGGTGTCCCCAAAGAACCCCCAAGGCCAAAAAGTCAATTTTTTTGTTTTTTGAAAAATCGCCGATTATGCTTACCGTACGCGTACGGTAAAAATAATTAAAAAAAAAGTCATCCATACTCTCCAGACCCCGTGTGCCAATGGTGCCCGTAGAGCACCATTTGTGCATGGCATATGTATCAACAAAAAATTTAAAAGATTACCTTTCACAACGAAGCGCATAATATGTCCTCCATGTGCGCACGGTCCGTGAAGCGCATCGTGCGTACATGGCCCATCCAGCGTAACGTGGGCACGCGGTCCGCGTAGCGCACCGCTTGCCCACCGTGCGTGCACGGCACTAACTGCGTAAAGTGGGCGCGCGGTGCGCGAAGCGCACCGTGCGCGCACGGAACGAACTGCGTTAAGTGGGCGCGCACGCCACGAATGGCGTAAAGTAACTTAGCATTTAAAAAAACGTACAAATTCACTGAAAAAACCATAGGTTTCACACACGTTATAGTTAGGAATTAGCATTTAAAAAACCTTGCAAATTCACTGAAAAAACCATAGGTTTCACACATGTTATAGTTAGCTGGACATTTTACTGATAAAAGACCAATGAAATTCCCCCGTTATAGTTAGTGCAGGCAACTATAACTCACGCGACCGCAATCCTCTGCTGATGACATATGTGTCTTTATGAAAAAAAAATATTTGTAATATATGTATAGCTAAAATTTAATGGAAGAAGACATGGGCAAATAAGTGTCTAAATACAGTATTAGCATCAGCAGAGGATTGCGGTCGCGTGAGTTATAGTTGCCTGCACTAACTATAACGGGGGAATTTCATTGGTTTTTTATCAGTAAAATGTCCAGCTAACTATAACATGTGTGAAACCTATGGTTTTTTTCAGTGAATATATATATATATTTATATATATATATATATATATATATATATATATATATATATATATATATATATATATATATATATATATATATATATATTATCCTGTATTTATCAGCGAAAACTAATCTGGCACAGACTCCAAGTTGGTAAGTGCATTTATTTTGCTGTTACATGTCCCTGACGCATTTTGGGCACCAATAGTGGCCTTGATTACATGATATCAATATGTAGATGTTTCCATATTGGTACGTCTACACACCCCTCACATATGTATGTATGCATGTATCTTAACATTTATATGATTATGTTTCTGTATATTTGAGCATATATTTATTAGAATAAAACATGTTGTAAATACCCACTTCAATAAAAATTTGATAGTATAACTATCATTATCCATACCAGTTAGAAAAGCAACCTAAAATATAATATTTAACTATTACATTTTATTCTGCAAAAGGAATTTCTGAAGACAATTTTAAATGATGATGGTGATGAAGAAAAAACATTAGCCCTAGCAGGAAACAACCCAATAAATGTAAAGGGCTTGAGGAGCCTTTGTCCAATTCACATTCAAACGAACCACAGCCAGAAGACTCAAGATGGATCAGAAAACTGGCTCACTGATGATGTAAGAACATTTTTAAACTATTGTACAAAGCACTGTGCTACTTACGTATAAACTTAAACATTATGAGATTAAATGCTATTATTTTAATGGAAATATCTTTACTTTCTAGGTGCTTAATGCACGGATTTATCAAATAGTTTCAGAGCAAAGAGATGTAAGTGCATTTCATCAATTTTTTTCACTATAGTTATGTCCAACTTTAAAAAAACCTAATGAACATATATGGGATAACATTAACGCTGCCGTACATTATAAGAATATTACAAGTCACCAAGATGTCCCATAACCATATAGAGGAACAATGACAAAGGCCAAGTTCCTTTATAAAGTTATGGAACTCCGAGGTGACTTGCAAAATACTTATCAGGTATACAAGGGGGTACATTTTCACATAAAATACATTGTCCCACCATCACCTTTCCCAAAAACCACTTAAAACATTGTTGCATAGTTCTTTTATATGAGCGAGCATGTTTGCAAAGATGAAGAATAGAAATTAAACTTGTAGTGCAAAATTAATCATATAAAAAAGCTGTTTGATATTTTTTTTAAACAGATATTATCAGCCGTGCAATACAAGTCAGTTTTTTTTAAAATATTGCAGTAGCTTGGAAAGTGAAGATACATGCAAAAAAAGTAGCCTTTCTCTTTCTAATCAGTGCAAAAAATATTCTGTCTGCTTGTCACTGTAAGCTTTAAAAAAAAATTACAGATGAAACAAAAGCAATGGTCCTTTTCCTGCTTTAAACAGCTGCTTTAATAATGCTCCAAGACCTGTTCTGCCTTTCGCCCCAGCTTCTACCTCTAGATATATGAGACAGACATATAAAGAGAGACATATATAGTGTGAGCTAGCAAAAAACTGGCAAAACAGATGTTATACAAAAACCAGATGGATGTAATGCTTGAATTATTCTCAGCCACTGGTAACTACTCGAGCCACATCACAGTACATCATTATCGGTCCTCCCCGCACACTGTGTCACTGGACCAAAACTATACCTGGCTGATGAGCCCCAATGAGAGCAAAACATGTCCTAGGTTCTTGTGCTCCTGTTTAAGGAGTACTTACCAGGTCAGTTTGGTTTAGATTGTTTACATTCGAGCAGGGTCAAGACTGATTTGCATATGGCTTTGTCAAAAAAAGGTGAATGCTGTACAGAGTAATCACCATTGGCTGAGATTAATTCATGCATTTTATCCGGGACATTTTGCACATAAGAAGCCAGTAGAGTGTCATAGGGCAACCTATTTGTGGTTTTCTTGCTTGGTCCCGAAAGTCTGATTTCTGTGTTGCTATGTCTCATTTAACAATTTTTATAGCAATTGATAACATTTTCTAATTTAATCGCACCCTTTTTTGGGATAATGGCATTTGACAATTGTTTACAAGTAATATTCCCCAACTCAGAAGACTATATTGGTTTATTACTATAGACATAAGAATTCCTTTTTTACTTATGTGAAAGAACCGATTTTAATCTTACCATGGTCATGATCTTAACCTAACTACTAAAAGCAGATAAGAGCAGCTCTTAAATAGACTTTGGAATTTAGAATCTAGTCTTCAAACTAACCAAAGAAAAGTAGCATAGCGGAGTAAAGTTTTGTGTCATACTGTATAATAATATACACTAACTTTGATAATGTTTTTATTTCCGTCCTCAAGATTCTCAACTGTAAAACTGAAAACAGAAGAGCAAACTCTATATATATATATATATGGTGCAAAGCTATGGCAGTCTTCTCCAACAAGTAGCTCGTGAGCCAGTGGTGGCTCTCAAGCTGCTTGTAAATAGCTCTCCAGTATGGAACCCAGCCTACTAAATTTGAAGCTTTTGCTTGGTTGTTTCAATAAATATATACCAGTTTTGAAAACTGTGTATTCGAGATGCAAAGATAATGTTTTGAGAAAAGTTTTGTGAACTTCATTTAAATTTCCATTAGAATTTGCAATACAACCAATTATTTTTGCGGCAATATACCCTTTAGCTTGCACGTGTTTTTTAAATCTACATGCTATATTATATTAAAAGGTATTATTTGAGTAAAAAATCATGCATTCGTAGGGAGTCTTATTATTTTGGTTCCAGGGGCATTACATTATTGCTGTTATGTATTACCCATTCAGAGGCCTGACAAATTGATAAAGCCTTTTTTAGCATTACTGCTAATAACCTTGCTGATGCATTGCGGTAATCACTGCTGGCAGTCGCGAATGGCATTGAAACAAATGTAAATCTTGTCTGATTTGGTCACTATTACAGCACTAATAATAATAGTAGCTCAGGAAGATTTTCATTGAACATAGGTAGCTCCTACAAAAGAAAAGGTTGGAGATACAGATTTTTGTAACTTTAAAATGTGACATTGCATATAAAGTGTTTTTAAAGTATGACATTGATAATTACATAGCATTACTGTCTGTATAATAAATAACATTGGCTAGACTTGTATTTATTTATACCTGGATGTTTAATTTGTTGACATTTATTTGTTCATGCCTTTAAATGTCATGTATTCGGGTCATATACAATAAATGATAGGAACTAAAACTTACTCCATTACTACAGTGTATATATAAATTATGGCAGAAATCAAGACCCATATTATATGTTGGCCTCTTTCTGTATTGCAATTATTTATTGAGATTGTATGATGTATTAAATGAACAGGAAACAGCATATCTCATAAGATATTTTTGGAAAGCTCAATTAATGACATGGGATAAGGTAATCAATTGTACATTTTACAGTTGTGTGTGTGTGTGCTACCATAGGATGTGAATATTTGATTGTCTATTTAAAGTATGTGATTTCTTTGAGCAGAACCATAAAACAAAAGAAAATATAATTTCTTGCCACACAATGATACTTTTATCAATACTTAGCATCACATTATAGAAACATTCCAGTTCGTTTCTTGGTGGAGAGAATTCAAAAATTTAGGAACAGTGAAGCAAAACATCTCAAGAATAAAGGTAAGCAAATATAAAAGTCTACTTTGGGTTTTTGAACCAAATAACAAAGTCCTCTTTTGTTTGTTTTTTCAATAATGCTCAAACTTCATTATGAAGAACTTATTTACAAAGAATTTATTGTTTTATAGTTGTTCAGTGTGTATTGTCATTTTCTAAATTAATTGATGTGTTTTAATTGCAAATATTGTTTAAAATTGTAAATTGCAGGCACATGCACTACAATAATCACAGTATTCTAGGAAGCAGGTAAATACATGCAATAGGTGGACATTTTGGAATTAATGTGAATCCCTAACAATTAATTTAGTTGCACACGGGGTTTACTCTCCGGTCTCTGAGCGATCGGAGGAAGACTCTCGCCTGCTGCTTAAAGACATCGCTTTGCCGTCTCTATCTGATGAGGATAAATTATTGATGGACGCGGCCCTGTCGCCGGACGAGATTGCTTTAGCCATTCGCTCTATTGCTTCTGGCAAGGCCATGGGTCCTAATGGCCTTCCCATCGAATTATATAAGTTGCGCCCAGATAAGATTGCGCCGTATCTCCGGGACATGTTCCTTAAGGCACAGGCGGCGGGCTCCCTCCCCCCTGACCAACGTCTTGCTACTATTGTTGTTATCCATAAGGAAGGGAAGCCGCGGGATCGGTGTACTTCTTACAGGCCTATCTCTTTGTTGAACGCGGAGCCCAAAATCCTTGCCAAGGTACTGGCCAATCGCCTGATCCGGGTCGTGGGCGACCTGATTCATCAGGATCAATCCGGTTTTATACCCCATCGCAATACCGCTTTGAACCTGAGGCGACTGCATGGCGTCCTCGCTAGAGCGCCATTCATGCGTGAGCCGGCCATTTTGGCGTCCCTGGACGCTACCATGGCGTTTGACATCTTGGAATGGCAGTATATTTGGGCAGCATTGGCGAAGTTTGGGTTCGGCCCGGGGTTCATCGGTTGGGTGAAATTGCTTTATGATAACCCACTGGCACAGGTGGTGGTCAACGGACGGGTGTCGGCTCCCTTTGTGTTGGGTAGGGGCACGCGACAGGGATGTCCGTTGTCGCCTCTTCTCTTTGCGCTTTGTTTGGAGCCCCTTGCGGAGTGGTTGCGGTGGCACCCTTCGATGCGTGGCCTTAGATGGACGCCGGAGTACGAGGATCGTGTCTCCCTATATGCGGACGATATCCTCTTGTATCTTGCATCTCCGCGCAAATCGCTCATTGTATTGGTGGATGTGTTGAGCTCCTTTGGTCGCAACTCCGGATTGGTCATTAACTGGGCTAAGTCTTGTGTGTACGTTCTCTCCGGGGAGGCCCCCCCTATCCAGGTTGCGCAGTCGGGGTTTAAGTATTTGGGAATCTTTATAACCCTAGACCCGGTGGCCCGGTATGAGCGGAATCTTCCCCCCCCCCCTTCAGCGCCTGAGGGCGGATGTGGCGGGTTGGCGGCGGCTGCCGCTTTCGCCGCTCGGCCGGGCGGCGTTGTTCAAAATGATGTCGCTGCCACGCTTTTTGTACGCCCTACAGAACACTATGGACGTAGTGCCGGCCCGTTATTTTCGGGAGGTGGAGTGTCTTCAGCGGCGATTGTTCTGGGATGGGCGGCCGCGGATCGCTCTTGCCAAACTAACCCTACCGTGGTACGATGGGGGGGTCGCTCTCCCTGATATTAAACGATATTATTGGGCCTCCCAGTTGGCTGCGGTCAATCACGGGATGTATGGGCCTGCTTTGAACCCGGCTTTTGAGATGGACAAATTGTTATTACCAGGCGGGGATTATAATCGAGCACTATACTGGGTCCCTTGATGCGCGATTGACAGGCCCGACGCGGATCGCGGTGCAGGTTTGGCATGCAGCCAATGCGGCGATGGGATGGAGGGATCGCTTGACTCGGGCAACGCCATTGTACGCTTCCCGGCGTTTGGGTTATCTGTGGACTACGAAAGGCTTTGAGAAATGGGATATGATTGGTATCAGCAAGGTGGGGGATCTCTGGACGAAAGGGAAATTTAAGACGTTCGACATGCTGAAAACCGAATATCAGTTGAACGATAGGGAATACTTTCGGTACGCTCAGGTTCATCACGCCTTGTGTTCTGCATTCCCGGACGTTGTGGCTATTCCGGAGTCCTCCCCGTTGGAAGATAGAGTATTGGACGGCTACGTGCCGGATAGCACCATTTCGCTGATTTATAAGAAGCTTATCAATGATCGAATGGGTTTGCTGACCTCATTGCGGGAGACATGGATTGCCGACGGTTTGGAACTTGACGACGACGATTGGGTGTCTGCGGTGGCCTTCCCGAAAGAGTTGGCTATCCCGGCCCGTTTGCGTTTCGTCCAGCTTAAGATACTTCATAGAGTGTATGTCACGGGGCCTGGTTTGATGCGTATGGGGTATTCAGTTGATGGTCTGTGTAAGTGTGGCTGTGGACTACTGGGGACTTTCCTCCATATCCTGTGGGAGTGTCCGGAGGTGACTCGGTTTTGGTGTGAGTGCATGCTGTGTTAGAAGAAGTCACGCATGTTGCCTTGTTGCCGGAGGCAAAGAGATGTTTGCTGAATGTCTGGGAGCCGACTGATTACAATTTGATGCAGACGCAGTGGGTGACTCTGGGCTATATGGTAGCAAAGCGTGACATTGCACAACTGTGGGGCTCCCAGAGGCCACTAACGGTCTCAGCGTGGAAGGAACACATGGACTGGTGTATGTTCAGAGAGAAAACGGTGTATGTGGCGAGAGGCAAGCCTGGGAAGTGGATTAAGGTGTGGGGTCCTTGGAACTCCTATCGTGGAGGTATTTGCGCCCCGCCCCAGACGCGAGAGGTGGATGCTGCTCTGTCTCCCTAGCCCGCGCATTCCTCTATGCTCCTGCGACATGTGCATTTGGTTTCTTCCGCCTGCCCCCCCCCTCTCTTTCCTTGGGTTTTGTTTACCCCTTCGATATGGGGAGCACATGTTACTACTATTGACCTCCTCTGCCTTGTGTGTGTGATGTTTTTCGTTTTCCTTAAAAATATAAAACCTTTTTTTGCTGGTTTATGGACTGCGGCTGCGGCTGGCTGAGTTGATTAGCACTCTAGTAGATCTCTTATTGCTTCACCGATGTGGTTGTTAAGACGTGTATATGCTTATAGTGTGCATTAGCGGCCGGCCTGTTGGTTGTAGGCCCATACTTGTATGTCTCTGAAACTGTAATAAAGGTTTTTCAAAAAAAAAAAAAAAAGGACAACAAATTTAGTGGACTTTATGGGAAGAAACAGTTCAGGTAAAAGAAAATAAATATCTGTGATTTATCTTCAGGAAAAGAACATCTTTTGCATTACATATACCCAATGTCTTGCCATATCTGTTACTGCTGGGTGTAGAACTCTCTATACGTTACACCTGACCTGCCTTTCAATATGATGAAATTGGTATATTGTAATTTGTAAATTGGCATATTTAATCTTACTTCTAAGCCCCTAGTCTTGTGCACAAAGTGTACCCAAGACCTGCAAGTTAAATGTCACTGTTGGACTGTAGGTCCGAGTGTACCATCCACTAAACTGATGGTGTTAAACAAGGATTCGGGACTACCTGTAGAAATATTATGGTTGGGAAGCCTTACCTTGTAATATTAGATTTATACCCCAAAGATGGTCCTTGAATTCACAGTAATACTTCATTTTTTTGGTCATAGTAAGTAGAGTGGCTAAAAGAAATCAGGCTTTACTAGAGGAACATGTAAATAACACAACTTGTAAGAAATCCAGCATCAATCTATATAAAGTATAGGTAATATTATCTTAATGCAGAGACCAAAATTAACAGAATAGCATACTTATAATTTGAGTTATAGATTTTTAAAGCAATAGTAAATCAGTGCAGAAAAATACATAGACAAAATAACATTGAAGTAAATTGCAAAATCCACTAGTGACAATAGGTCACTTGTAGGTCGAGTCAGCGGCGGCTCCTCCGCTAAAGCGGAACAGAGTCACCCCACTGCTAGTTGAGCCGCGCAAAAAACAAAAAAGAAAATAGTAATAACGCAATGTTATTATCAGTTATTTTTCAGTGCAAACTAAGAGCCAGGTTAGGGTGGGGCGGGGCTGGGCTGTCAGAGCCAGTGGGAGGAGAAAATATGTCTAACATTAGTGCACATGTCAGTTTGGCCAGCCAGCCAGGTGGAGAACTGTCCTAGTCTTCCAGGCACTGCCTGAGCAGCCAAACAGGAAGCTCAGACTAATCACGACGCTGATGTCTTGTTGGTGACAGCAGAGTTGTGATTGGCTTAGGGGAGTCTGGGAGCCTGTGTGCTTCTGTTCCGTGATGCCAAGAAGACAAGATGAGAAGAGGATGGAGGAGAGAGAATGGTTGTACACAGTTAAGTGTTTTTTCTTCCCCCCAACACCCCAGTTCTGCAGCAACCGCCACTGGGTCGAGTTACTTGGAACCATGATAAATGTAAGGTCATGCAGGCCCCAGGACTGGGTCCAGGCCACAACAGTCAGCTACATTCTACATAGCCCCAGGTGCATAGTTGTCCTGGCGCTTCCTTGGTGCAGAACAGTACCCACTGTGTTACCCCTGATTTTACCGCTTACACGGAGCAGCAAGAAGCAAAATGCAAAAGCACAACAGGCACACACTGCTGATGTCGGATGTTGTTTGCACACTGTTCTCTGTAGATACAGCGTCATCTGTGGGGGTTGGTTTACAGATTGGTGACTAACATGTCTTGGCTGCAGTAAACACAATGAAAAGCTTCAGGAACCTCATTGGGTCAGTAACATAGTGGTGTGAAACTTTGGGGCAGGTGAGACTACATCTCCCACAATGCACTGGACCACCTTGATTTGGGCAATCCCTCAGAGGGCCCAATAGCAAAGAATTATTCGGAGTTAGTGAGTGTTTTTAAATGCAGTTTGTAGGGGAGTAGTTTTTCTAGTCCAGGCTAGACTGAGGGTTCGTCTGGCTTCCATAGGGGCCACCGTTTTGAGGGGTGTTGAGTTCTAGCCAAGGACGGGGGTCGTTCAATAAGTTCCAATTCTGTTGCCATTTGCTTTTGGATGGTGGGCAAAGTTCTGTTATTGGGAACACGGGTCTCCTCTTGGGCCCTTTTAAAAGAAATTTGTTCAAATCTAAGATTCTGGTGTCATTGGGGGTCCCTGAAATCCTAGATTTAGGGAATGTAGGGATGTGTGAGCTAGGAGCCAATGCGTAGCTAGCCTCTGCAGCTAGTCTGCCCTTGAAGTGACCTCATCCGGTGGTGGAGGTCACCATTTCTACCCTGAAAGCACTATTTCTGCCCTCCTAAAGATGAAAGAATTTCATTTTAGGTGTACATACCAGCTTGCCCAAATTAGAGGAATGGCCAGCCTTCATCTATGTGATTGCCTCCTGCATAGCTAATTTCCAAGCTTTCCCCCTTGCAAGTGCGCCTGGGGCAAGGGGAGTGTTCTTTCCTCCCAGATCCATATCAGAGGAGGTGCAGCCTTTGAAGCTCACTGCTCTGATGTGCCAATTCACTAGGCTGCTGTCTT
This sequence comes from Triturus cristatus, assembly GCF_964204655.1. Classification (NCBI taxonomy): domain Eukaryota; kingdom Metazoa; phylum Chordata; class Amphibia; order Caudata; family Salamandridae; genus Triturus; species Triturus cristatus. Next base: position 1,197,579,683 of record NC_140579.1, on the reverse strand, counting down.
AGCTACATCAGGCACGAGAAAGCGCGGGTTGGTCAGTCGAAGCACAGTAGAGCTGGGGGTAAACTCTAAGGTGCCACATGGGTGCTTGCCACATCACCCAGGGCACAAGAATTGTGTCCGCGGAGAGAAGGCACTTTGTTTGATACCAAACATGACTTATTCTAGGGGCACCAAAAATGGAACAGCCAATCTCGATATGTCCGGTTGGCAGCCCATGTTATCCGATTGACCGCTGACATATATACTAATTTATAATGGGGAATGCTACTATAGGGACATATAGGCTTTCCCTTATTTGTTCACACCTTTAACATAATGCAACCTGATGCCTGGGCTGAGGGGTCCTACATTAAGGAGTGTCTTAGATACAGTGTAGGTGACTGTGCCACACATTGTGAGGGCACAGTAGAGTTTGTGTAGTTTGAACTGCTTCTGCAATGACAGGACTGCTGTCTTTAGTTTACATAGGTCACCCAGGGTGGCAAAAAATGTGCTGAAGCCCTGGTGACTCCTCTACTACCAATGCCCTGGGTACTCCGTGTACCATATGCTTGAAACTTATAAGGTGGTAAAATGTTTGCCAATTTGGGATTACCAAGTAAAAGATAGCAGTTTTAGGAGAGAGGACAGGCACTGGTGTATAGGCAGCAGACTCATGTTCACTTGTCGTATCCATCAGCCTTTAGAGCAATGAGGGGGGTAACTATACAGAAAGCGGCACTTCCCTACACTACCATTATAGCCTCAGTGTGGCAGTTTAAATATTACAGTTCAACCTATCAAAGTAACCCCTTTTTACCGGTCCGAACTTTCGTTCTAAATATTAACACTTCACGCCTATGAAGGCCATTCTGCCCATAAAGCAGGATACATTGGATTTAAAAGTAGGACATTTCAAAGTGTATTGGCAGATTTTCATAAAAATTGCACACAACATAATGCAGCAAAAGAAGTTGCTGTGCTGTGATACAAGAATGGAAAAGAACAGAACAGTGCCACATTGCAAACATATGGCGCATTTCAGCTCTGTACCTACGCTGGTGAACTTGCACCAACTCAGCCAGACTTGCACCAGGATGCAAAGGTGAATATATTATGGGCAGTTGTTGTTTTTCTATTGGAAGGCATACCTCCCAGCAGAAAAACAATACTTAGAGGCATATTCCTTGTAATATGTGTGCTGCAGAATAAAACACAAATGCAAAGAGGAAGTAACAAAGCAAAATTAAGCTTTTTCTCCCTGTTACTGCTCTACCTGGCAGGTGCACGATTGTCACATTAAATCAGGTTTACTACCTTCAGTATTTCAGGAATGCATTAAAATACAAGGGTGGGTGTATGGGAATGCTCATGGTCCACCCATTGTAAGGTCAACCCTTCACAGTGTAGCCAATGTGATTTATTTTTTGGTTTTTACAGAGTCACGCAAGGTGACACAAATTGGCCCTTGAGTGGCTTTCAAATCTCAAATTGCATTTTGAAGTCTGAACAAAAACTTCTAAGTGCTGTCCGTGAGGTCATGAGACACTTGGTTGACTTCTGCTGCAATCTCTGAAAAGTTGGGACAGAAAATGGCTTTGAACTTCCAGCCATAGGAGAACTGAGACCAACCATCTGAGCCAATCCCACAAGAGTGCGGCTTCACTGGGCTGAAGAATAAGGTTTCTTGTGCAAGGAGCTTCTCTGCAGCAGCAAATCTGTTTCAGCTGGTCCTCTATGAGAAGGTATCCAGGCCCCAGGCTTCCAGACTCATCATCAGATAGAACCTTTAGCCTTTCAGATGGATGGTTCTGACCTCTGAGAAAAGAGACTTAGGGATTGATTATGAGTTTGGCAGATTTGTGGACCACCAAACCCACAGTGGAAGTGCAGTAACCGCCACACCAGTGGTCCGACTGCCGTATTACAAGTATAGCATTCAGCTCACCATAGGACTGCCACAACCACCAGGAATATGCACTCCCTAGGGGTTGAGCATTAGTCTGAGGGCCGCAATAAGCTGAAAGTACCACTGCAGCACCGCCAAGCATGTTACTAGTTTCCTCACATCCAACATTTTCATGGTGGTGAGTCCCCCACAAAAATGGTGGCAGTGAGAAAACCTAGAGGGCCTTACAGGGCCCCCTGTTCCCACTGGGTCATGGGATGCAGACATGGGGGCACATGGCGTGCCCCCATTTCTGCATGCACTCCCTTTCCTGCAAAGCATGGACTTTACAGTATATGCCGTGAATGAATGGGCTTTGGCATTGCCATTGCTAGGCCTTTTTTATAGGCACCACCGTGGCAATGGCAAAGGACCACCTGCCAGACTACAAGATAACTCTTAATCTTGCGGGTGGCCGGCGATAATGTATGGCAGTGTGGGAGGGGGCGGTGGTGTGGTGTCCTGCTCTCACACCACCAAACTCATAATCAGGCACTAAGTACAAACTTATAAATCTTGAACTGCCTAACAAAATTACTTGCACACAAATTTCTAACATCTCCCACCTAGGCCTTTTCCCTCCAAAACCAACAACTTCAGCAGGAACTCGTCCTAAAAACTATCTGGCTTCCTAAAAACTTCCTCAGGTATGGTCTGCAACCTTAGCACAGGCAAGGATCTCCACTTTCATTTCTAAGTCCTAAGGTAAAACCTTCAATCTGACTGAACCCATTTGATATATCTGACTGCATTTTATCTCAGTTAGCCTCTTGAACCCATTTGGTGTATATGTCTTTCAGTGCAGAACAAATTATAAATAAAATGTTGCATGATGTTAGAACAAAACTAGAGTAAGATCCCTAAACTTTAAGGGCGCAATTTATAGTTTGATAGGCAGTAGTCTGTCAGTCAGGGTGGTGGAGGAAATTTCATACGCCACTACGATGTACTGCAGCACACCAGATTTAGAGTTACCCTCAAGCCCAGCAATGATTTTTCTACCTTCAGGGAAAAGCTGTAACAATGGGTCCCATGAAGGTAAAAAAAGCTTTGTGAACAGCAGACATCATTTTTGACAGCCAGCTACCAAACTCCAAAAAGCTTTTGGGGCTCATGACGATGTTGGACAGAATCACTTCTACCCGATACTGGCTCAGTCATGGGACCTACCGACGCACAGTCGTCGGCCCTGACCGCCCTATTATGATGCGAACAGACATTGTTCTGTTGCATTCCTATATTTTACTATGGGAGCATACCTTCCGGCCATAAATCGGCCATAGTAAAATGGGAGTTGCAGTTCATCCTTGCAGCCCGTGGTAGGCAAATAAAGGTGTTTTCTCAACCTCAAACGGAAGGCTGTGCACCAAAGGGGGCCCAGCTGGGGCACCCTAACACGCTAACATGGTTTCCATCTCGGACAGACCAGCATGGAAACCATGTCGGAAACCATGATCGTAATCTCAAGGGCGGAAAGAGCCACACTTTAGTTTACAGGCCGCATTTCGACTGGCAGACAGGCTCTCCAAGCCAGTCGGAATAAACGGGCAGAGTCCATTCCGACCCCCTCCATCAAAATGAGGTGGTCGGAAAGAAATCCAAACGGCCCATTACGATGTGGCTCGCCTTCCGAGCCATATCTTAATGGGCCCCTTAGTGTCATGGCTATGGTGTTGTCGACCCGTCAGACCATATGCTAGTGAATAAAGTGACACAGATTACATTGTGGAACTTGACACAGACTTGTGCACCCAGAACCTTTGAATAGCAGTGTCACCTAACTGGTGATGCATGTGATGGAAGGGTGTGGGTGTCAATAAAGCCGCTAAGGAACGGTAGCTAAGTTCTGTGTTCAGCAGAACACTACAATAGCTAAGTTACTAATATGTGATTTATCCTGTTTCATAGGATAACCTATCTTTCAAAGTCTCCCGTAGCTGTTGGGAACCGTGTGGCAGTGTTTCTGACCCAGAGACAGCCATGACCGGAGAGTTTGCAGTGGCTGCGGTGGTGAGCGGCCTCGGAGGCCTAGTGGGCAAGAATCAGGTGGAGCCTTCTGGGCGGCAGCCGGAGCTCAGAACGACGGGCACGGCAGCGCCAGAGTGCTCCTGATGGAGCAGGGTTTTTACTCTAAAACCAAATATCTGTTTCATTTTCGCATGTTATAACTAAAAGTACTACTGACTAAATTATTAATGATTTAAAAGTTTGTCGAATGTTGACTAATCAACCTTATTAACAAGAGAATTACACGTGGGAATGCTATTGCATGGCTAAATAACAAGTGAACTAAGTTGGTGAGCAGACTGACAGAAAACGATGTTGCTTATGTGATGTTATGGTGTTTTGCGCTTATAATTAATATGCATTAATGGCTTCTGATGTCGCAAATGGCTAGATAAATACATACACATAGGGGTATTAGCTGGGAATTAACACTGTATAATCATTTCTATGCAGTAATTCTGTTTTGTGTTTCTTTACTCTTAAGTTGACAATTGTGGCCTACTGAAAGATGGCCACCTCCTGCAGCCTGCAGTCGAGTAGATGACATTTGCAAGAAGGCTTCGCGTTGCCTGTGACCTTGCCCTCTTGTCGAACTGAAAAGCCATGAACATGACAACAAATCCAGGCTGTCCGCCAAAAACCCCTGGATGAGAAATTTGTTGCAACTCAATAAATCTGACTACATACACTTTCGGTGGTCTCATAAGATGATACATTTAATCTGTGAAAAACATCCGTAGAAGTATCGGATAAAATTATGGACATTACATTTTTCTATTCATCGTTTAAGACAGACAATATCTGAGAACTTTTGCTCATGTTGCAAGACGACATTATTTCCGCCATTCATCCGTTCTGAATAAAGAAATGATACTTTTTAGAATGTAAATTTTAGTATAAAAGAAAGTAGACTAGAGAGGTCTAGCGCCACTTCTTCCCGAGCTGATGATGCAAGGTCCCTATGCTGACGGAGAGGACGATGACTCTACATGACGGCAGAAAACTTTAATTCTTCTCCAGAGGACTGGTTCTGACTTAGGATCTGACATTTAGACAGAATAGGTAAATATGAGAGAAATGAAATTGCATTTAATTGGCTTTTCTTGAAATATTAGATAAATGAACAATCTGTTTGAATTCCTGTCTCGGGTGAATATTTCTGGTCATGTTTATCTGATTTTATTGTGCATTCTTTGAAATGTATTTCTCTAGATCTTCAGCAACTAGCTGGTCGCATTGACCTCAAAGTATAGGCAGATTAGACAGAGCACATGTGGAAGGTGTTTTCTCCTTTACAGGGCACGGATAGTGTGATTTGAAGTGAATGTTGGTGTAATGGGCCCCACCAGCGTATGATGTGTGTATGCGTGTGTGACTGTGAAATCATTCCGTCCGTGGAAGTAGAGGGGATTTGGAAGCTCTGATCTGCACCACTCCGAGGGTGGAAGGGCTGGCCGAGGGCAGAATTGGCTCCTGGTTGCTGGCCTGGCGTGCGTGTTGTGGCAGCAACAGCGTATATGTGACCGGGAGGTCCCCAGTGGTGACCCGGTAAGTGTTTTTGCTCATCTCCCCTCCACCCACCTTCTACATTGATTCTAGAGGTCGATCGGCCGTGGGGAGGTGGTGTCCCGCTGACTCACCGGGGGCCCAGAGTCGAGTGAATTGCCTCCTGGGGTCCGGACAGCCTGTGGGGGGTCATTGGGACTGTGCAGGGCCCAATTTGAGGTCTGTGAGCCGGCTCACGTGACCCTGCTTCCCGGCGGCTGTAGCATTGGGGCCTGCAGCATGGGGACTGCCACAGGAGCTGTTGGGCTCCACAAGCAAAATATATATCCACTCAGTGGAGGGACGCTGTGACCCTTTTTATGTACAATAGTCTTACGGCTTGAGCCCTGGGATGTATTGCCCCTGACTGCAGGGGAAGAGCACCATTGGAGGCACTGGGGAGCGGAGCCGAGCGCAGGGCCCTTAGCTGATGGTAGCTAAATAGAGCCCTGTGCAGCAGTGAACAGCCCTGCATGGACATTTGTGGTTCTTCTGACGGCGGCAAATAGTGAACCTGCGGCATGAAGGCCGGCTTGTGATTGCTGGACCCCATATATGCTACTGACTTTTACCAAGCAAGGAGCCAGGTCTAGGCTTCATGCGCAATGTGGAACCCAGTGCGGGTGGTGAGATATACTACCCTGGTCGGCTGGAGGCAGCGCTTGAGTGGACAGGGTGACACCGAGTAGGGGGGACACGACTGTCTGCGGAAGCAGGCGGGTTAGCACTCGTTGCAGTTTGTGGGCAGGAGGTCTCCACCCAAGTCCCGATATTCAAAGCAGCGACAGATATCGACAGCCAAGACCGCAAGGGGAAGATCTATGTGCCACAGGCTGTGCAGGTGTGGTTCGTACGGGAGGCCTGTATGGGTGTTTAAAGAACCGCCATCATGAGGGATAAGCATCAAGATTGCACCATGACAAAAGATAAAACGGCAGGCGGAACTGCTGAGCACAGCATGCTGGACCGCTACACCGGAACATGGGCCTCGACAACCCACCAGGGAGGTACACAGGGAGGCATTCCAGACAATGCCGCATTCATGGCAGCCATCACACAGTCCAGGGACACATTGGAAGAGAAGACTGGAGTGGTGGGCTCCGATGTCATGCGCCTAAGACAGGATCAGCGGAATGCGGTGGAGCGCATTACTGAGACCAAGACCAGGGTCCAGGGTGTGGAGGATTCCATCACTACCTTGCAGAAAAAAGTTGCGTCACTGGAGACGATCACCAGGGGTCTGCCCTCGTGGGTGGAAGACGTGGGGGGCAGGGCCAGGAGAAAAAACCTACGCTTTGTGGGAATCCACGAAGAATGTGAATGGGGGGACATGGAACAGTTCCTGACTAAGTGGCTTGCGGGCTGGCTTCCTCCATAGTTGTTGTCCTATTACTTTGTTGTTGAAAAGGCGCACAGGGACATGATGCAGAAGTCGACCCCAGAAGCAAGACCAAGGCCTGTCATTGCAAAGATTTTGAATTAACACGACAGGGACCTGATTTTAAAGCAAGCCAGAATTAAAGAACCCCTGTTGTTTGAAAACACTCGCATCCTCAAATTTGATGACTACACAAGACTAGTCCAGCAGAAGCGACAGTCATATATGGCAGCCAAGGCCCACCTTCGTGAGCTGAAACTTCCCTATGCATTGCTGTATCAAGCCAGGATGAGGGTGGTGTACCAATCCTGTATGCTATTCTTTGAGTCGCCAAAAGATGTCTTTAACTGGACGGATGAAACAGTGAAGATCCGGCCGGCACGCCGATAAGGTTTGAATCAGATTCCTCATCCAGTGAAGTCGTCCACAGCCCACTCAATCACAAAATCAAAGGAACTAGGAGGTTGAGATCTAGACGCCAATCCTGCAGAGATCCCAACCGATCCACTTCGGTGCACCGGCAGGGGTCTTCAGCCTCATAGGTACGTCAGGACTCTCACGGGTGGGAGACTGTTGGTGAAACTTGCTCAGACCGACGAAGCATGAGCGGGGGCTAGAACCTTTGTTCGACTCTCAATAGTTGAGGGGAATTTCCGTTGACAATGGGCAGGTTCTTGGGGAACCAATTGTGGGGGCGGGCACGGGGCTCCGATTGGGTTCCGCAAGCCACCTACGCCGCGACAGATACTTCAGCAGTTTTGAGGTATAGGGGGTGTTTGGAGGAAGTTGGGGTACACATGTTATATGTTTGCACTGCCTCACTGCTACACATGGCATCTATTCGCACACTGGCTTATAGTTGTCCCACACATCAAAGTCACAAGAGTTTCAGATGGTAGTCACTATAGATAGGGCGTGACTCCAGGTGGGGGACCTCCGAATAGTGAGTTGGAACGTCAGAGGAGCACTAGATAAAGTCAAAAGAGAGGCTATACTCCAACAGGCCAAACAGTACCGAGCAGACATCCTGATGCTTCAGGAGACGCATTTAATGGGTACTACAGCATTGTGTCTCCTCCGCTATGGCTATGTTTAAGTGTACCACTCTGGCTTCACCAGGGGGTCCCGTGGGGTTGTGATTTTGATTCATGGTAGTGTCTCATACCAGCATATCAAGACATGGACAGACATCCAGGGGAGATACGTATTTATATGGGGGTACCATGTATGAGGAACAAGTGGTATTGGGCTGTATATATGCCCCCCTGCCGCTGCAATGGGCGTTAGTCGAGCGTCTAACGACCCTGTGGGCGGATATACCGGAAGGATTAGCAATAGTAGGGGGGGAAAGGAATGATGTAATGGACTAGGCCATAGATAGATGGGGAAATTCCAATGTGCTCTATGGTACCAAAGTGAATTCCCTGGCGACGGGACTGGGATGGGTGGATCTATGGAGGCGGCTGTATGTTGAGGAGCAGGGATACACTTATTTTTCGTCAACACATGATTCTTACTCCCGTCTTGACTATATATTTATACCGATAGGAGCCGTGGAGATTCTCCCAAGGGGTCTGTTCAATCATTCCCCAGTGGTTCAAACAGCGCAGTTGGGTCCTTATAAACAACTCTTTTGGTGGCGTCTCTCCCCCTGGCATCTGCAGGATGAGAAATATCGGGCTCACATAGAGCAGGTAATCAAGCAGTACCTGGATATAAATGTGGGAACAGTCACAGAGGCTGAAATCCTATGGGAGGCTATGAAGCACACATAACTGGGGTAGACATTTCATTCTTCACGGCAGCACGTCGAACACAGCGGAAATAGCTTATGCGATCGGAGGCCCATATAATGGAACTAGAGCGGAGCAGTAGGGGGGAGGGAGGGAATCGGGTGCTCTGACAGCTGGTGCTGGTGCGACAGTCTCATGCTGACACTCTGATAGATGAGGACCGTCTTGCGTGGCTGGCGTCCCGTAACAGAATGTACCAATGGGGTGACAACAGACCTTCTCCGAACTTGTCCGTGTGGTTTTTCAACTTACACACATTCTATTGGCCTTTGCGGGGGGCTTTGAAAAATGAAAGCACTCAATTGGCCAAAGGCGGGTGCATGTCCCACATTTTCTCTAAATATTCACTCCCACGGCATCCAGCTGTCAGGAGCGAGCAGCGGCGCGCAGGGTGCCAGCTGCATTCCTCGTCGTGGGTCATTAAACAGAGCACGGTCGAATTCACTTTGGCAGCGCGCCTTGTCTTGCCTTGCCTCAAAAGCAGAACCAAACAAAGCATCGAGCAGCACACACCGCGCATCTTTATTTATTTATTATCAGCGACTGCATGGTTTTTTTACACACAGCATTAAGCACTGCTTGCTGTGCACCTTTATTTATTAACTGCGGTCCTGGATGGGTGCCTGCAACAAATGCCTCCCTGTTCGCTTTGTGTGCTCTCCACTGTACGCTCCTATCCTGATGTTTATTCAAAGCAAGGCTGCTGCACGCGCTCCCAGCGCCTGGATGGTGCTCAATCCTCCACAATCACAGGCCAAGCTCTGTCTGAGCTCCAGTATAATTGTTTTTAACTGCTCTTTGCCTCAAAAGCAGACCCCTCCCACCTAATTTACAACATCTAGCAGCGCTATTGTGCACCTTTATTTTATTAATGACGCCTGTATGCTGAATTATTTTCTTGGCTTGCCTCCAAAGCACACGTCTCCCACCTCCAACAGAGCATAGGCGCGCACAGCGGCATTTGCACTGCTTGCAGTGTTGTTTGTTGGATTTCCTCTATAGCAGACCCTTCCCACCTCCCGACACAGCATGACTGCGTGCCTTTATTCACTTATGAACAGCCCGCTTTTACTTTACATTTATATGTAAATAGCTCGACTTGTTTTGACAGGGGGGCATGGGGATAAAAATGATTTTCCCAGAATCACAGGATGTTGAGCCAACGAGGAGGCTCGAACCTGGTCACCTCCGCTCCAAAGTTGGCTGCTTTGGCCGTTATGCCACACCTTCTCCTTTGTCATATCGACTTTAAAAAAAGAAGAAAAAAATACTTGTAAGGTTATTCAAAGATGTTAAGAGTGTGTGAGCATGCCAGTGGGGCATTGCTAAACACTTATAAGGTCCCAAAGGCTAGACCTATTGGCTATGCCAATGCTTGTTTTAAAATGGTGTCATTGCCGTGCCTACTCTACCAATTGCAGAACCATCTATATCAGATACTCCCTATGTGGTTTCCGCCAGGTCAACGCGGCGTTGGGTCAATTTCTGTGGACAGGAGGGGCCTCCAGAGTGGTGCTGCGGACTTGCTTTCAGTCGACGTATTGCGAGGGGTTGGCCATGTCGGATGTCCAATCGTACTATATGGCATTGCATCTTTTGGTGCTGAATGAATGGTGGTATGGGGACAGGAAGGAGCCCGCTTATCCAGTGGAGCGAAGGTGTATACGAAAGTCCACACTACATACCATACTGTATTTGGCGCCTCTACGCAATTCTTTATCGCCGACCACTCGGGTGGTATTCGAGGTGTGGAAACAGTCCCTCCGTGGGATGGGGTGGTGGAATAAGTTGACTGGGGAAACCCCACTGTGGCACAACGGTCATTTGCCGCAGCTAGCTGCATTATCCGGATATCAAGGGTGGGATAAAATACGAGTCTTCACATTAGGAGACGTATTGCGAGGCTTGATTCTGAAATCATTCCAAGATCTTCAACAAGAGTACCAGATGCCAAAAACTACATTTTATAAAAATATTCAATTTTGACACACAATTTATACTAGTATCTCGGGGTTAGAGGCTCTTCCCAAATCCAGTCCGATAGAAGGCCAGTTGCAGGACCATAAAATCTTGAAGAGCTATCAGTCACTGGTGATCAATAGTTCCACTACATTGGATAAACTTAGAGAAGCATGGGCTGGTGATCTTGGACAAATAGACGGAGATGATTGGATGGACAGACTGTCCTTCCCTAGGGGAGCAGCAATAGTAATACCGCTGCATCTTATTCAATTTAAATACCTTCACCAGGTTTACTATACCAGGCTCAGGCTGTGGAGGGCGGGCCTAGAGTCATACCCTATATGCCTGAGGTGTGGTCGGGATGAGGGGTCCCTAATACAGACAATTTGGCATTGTACAGTACTCACAAAATTTTGGAGACTGGTTCTGGCCTGTCTTGCAGAAGTGTTGGGGTGAGAGCTCCCCTCCTCAACAAGATTGGCAATTTTACATATCATGGAGGGTATAGGAGGTAAAGTATAGAAGAGACACTTGTTATTGTTGGGGCTGACATTGGCTAAAAGGAATGTGGCAAGGCTGTGGAAGGCAACGGCCCCATTTTTTCTCTCGGCATGGAAAAATGGGCTGGAATTTTGCATGGGGTTAGAGATCCCAATATTCAAGGCCAGGGGTTGCCCGCAAAAGCACCCCAAAATCTGGAAAAGATGGGCAGACAACCAAGGCCTCAATTTGGACCCGGTGCCTCCAATGGATGCATATGTATCAATGTTGTTATGCAGGCCTCTTCGGTAAGGGACCAGCTATATGGTGATGGTGATGTATTTGATGGGGTGAACGATGTGGTGGCAAATGAAATGCAGTAGTGGTTCAATGCGTTTATGTTATATTCAAATTCAATTCAATTCAAATAATCTTTTTTCGGATACTTAATACTCATAAAAACACAGGTCACGTTAAAAACTTTTTCAATAAAAAATCAATAAATGACAATCAATAACAAGGACTTGTATATATAGCATAATCGGAATTATAAATATTCATATTGCAACCGAGCAGCAAATATATAAGACGACCACTCCTTTAAGTGGCTCAGTTAATCTTGACAATAGCAGCATAGAGTAATAAGTGCAAATAACAAATTAAATTAATATGCGGGCAATCAGAAACAGACAAATAACAGCACAGCGTTCAAATACAGTAAGAAAATAGCAGCATGAATATATTATATTAAAGTGCATACAGGTATTAGCTATATTTGATAAACCATAATATGCAGGGCAAAGAGTTCTACAAGATGCCCCAAAACATTACAAATTGTGGTTCACAACAAGTAACAGCTAAATGTAATCATGTGAAATCTGATGTTTTTAAGGAGTGCTCATTGAAACGCGTGAGTGAACTGCTGCCTTCAGAAAAGAGATTATTCTAAAGGTTAAGTCTACACTTTTAAGGTTAAGGATTTCCGTGTAGGGTATTCTGAAGTCAGCAATGGTAGTTGCCTTAAAAAAAGGGATCAAAAATTGATTAGTATATAACAAATAAAAATCACAAAAAAATAAGAAGTGTAGCGTTGATTGGTTGCTCCGATTGCCACAGGAGCAAGGCATTTGCCCAAGGTTGGTATTAAAGCCTATAGGGAAGCACAATAGATATTTTAAGGTGCCTGCCCAGAGGCAAGCTTCTCTCCCAGCGACTTAAATTCAGTAGGAGATAACTGGATGGCAAATGAGATGGAGGGCAGTTAGTAGATGCCAGGGACATATACCTTGTGACTGTTGGCTTAACAAGTTCCATATCGTATCTTAAATTACTATATTGATCATATAGGGCCTCTTGTAGAGTCTTTTTAGTTATGCCCTCCATATTGTTTGAGTTCAGGAAAATGTGATCAAGGTTCACGCTGATCAGACTATTTGTGACAGCGGACAGCCACAGTATGTCTCCTTCCTTGCTGCATTTGAGGCAATCCGTTATAATTTGTCTAGTTAGTGACGCTGCCGAATTTTGCCAAACGTTTAACCAAAATATGGCCGGACGGGACCTGATGTAATCCTCATTATAAGGCAGCTGTAATACCTGATGGCAAATAAAATTTGGAGAAGAAATTGGGATCCCCAAAAGTTTTCGACAAAATAGATTTTCTTCTCCCTGGATAGTGCTACTTTTTGCATAGCCCAAAACTTCAGAGCCATAAGTAGCCATAGGTATGCACTGTGCTTTATACATTTTAATTATTGAGGGCACTACCTCAGTCTTTTTTGGTTGCGGGAGGCATAAAATTGAGTTAATCGCCCTTAGAAATGTATTGCTACTATGGGCCAACCAATGTCTGAAAACATTTGTCCTAAGTATGGGAAAGTGCAAGTGCATAGAAGGCGTTCAGGTCCTGAGGTAATTGAGTGAATAAAGTGCTTTTTGGGACTACAACACATTATAAACGATTTCTTAAAATTAGTGCAAAGATCTAGACCAGCCATAAGATCAACAAAGCCTCTAACTAAAGTGTGAAGTGCATTTGGGGAGTAAGTTCGGATAAAACATTGTGCAAATCATTAATATACAGAATGAACAAGAGAGGGGCCAGTACGCACCCCTGCCTGACCCCTCTGCCAATATTAATGTTCCCTGACACCCCCCCCCCACCGGGCCAATCCTCACCCGTGCTTTAAAGTCCCTGTGTTAAAAAGCTAAAAAATGCACTAAAACCTCATCCAACACATACTTTAAAAATACTGACCATAGACGTGACCTATTTGCAAAGTCAAAGGCTGAGGAGAGATCCGGGCTATGGTATATTTACCGACAATCAGGTTAGGATTTAAGCATTGTTCAACTGTTCCCAGTTTACTTCTGAACCCTAGCTGGCATTTATTTAAAATCTGTCCCTCCTCAGCCCAAGATCTAATTTTATTAAACAGGATCCTCCCAAGTATCTTAAGGGTGTTATCAATTAGGGAGATTGGTCTATAGCAGCCAGGGTTGGATCGGTCCCCTTTTTTAAAAATCGGGACGATAGTACTATCAGACCATGTGCTTGGTATAAAAGTATTTGGTAAGTTGTTAAAAACATTAAATAAAAGAGACTCCCAGAACTCGGGTTTGTATTTAATGAGGTCACTGGGAAGGCCATCGGGCCAGGTGCCTTATTACCCAAGCTTTGGTGATTGCATCCTCGACTTCTGTTATTGATATCTGGATGCGTGCTACATTCGAAAAATCAAAGGGCTCCCCACTCTTGGGGGGGGGGCTGCATACATTTTAGAGAAATTAGCTTCCCAGGCCTCACTTGTTATATTACAACAGCTGCTCAAAAGTTGTTTCCATTGTTGAGACTAGCAGCGTAGGCAAGCTTGTCCCAGTGTTCTTTTAAGGCCTCCTCTTTCCGCTGCCTTATCACTTGTTTATAATGCTCTCAGGGATCCAACAAGGGTTGCATCCATGGGTACCGCTGCTAGTGCTAAACGGAGCTCTCTATTAGCTCGAGAACATGCGTTATTAAACCATCAGGGATTCTAATTAGTGTTAGATACAGGCTTTGAAATTGATCGTTTGATACCAGCACATAGGTGGCAAAAAGCGTTGGCCACCTCTGAGTTTGGATCATTAGACAACAGACAAATATCAATAGAGGGTAAGTATGAGGTTATCATTTTGGAAAACAGTTTGACATTATCAATGCCCTTCCAGACTATCCTCAAGTTTTCCATCGAGTGTGGTAAATTTCTTGCACCAGGCTCTTTAGTGAAAACAGGTCTGGGGGCAAACCTAATTGTTGTTAAAATAGGGTTGTGGTCGCCAAACACAGTCGGTAAAACCTCGGATTGTACTATGACATCTTCTAACGAGGCAGAGATAAAGATGTAATCTATTGTTGAGGCGCAACCACAACCCCTATAAGTCAGAATGGGACTGTCGTTATGATTTATATACATCCATCACATTCAGTAGATTGTGATTTAACAGATGATCCAGTATTTCTTTCACTCTTTTACATGTGTGTGTGTCTGAAATTGGTGCTGTGACTACAACATTTGCCCTCACCATCTTAGCATTAAAATCACCACTCAGGCAAATTCCTGCAAGCTTACCAGACTCAATTTGATTTTGTTAGGTAGAAACAAAATAAAATAAATAAATATAATTCCTATTTGGTACGTTTGTAAAATCATTATTATAAAAATTACTAAAACAAATTGAGATCCCTTGTGTGTAAATACAGCTTGAAAATTGTCGTCGTTTGTGGCAAGGATTTTGACACCTCCACCTGAAGAGATATTAACCCATATAGAGAGACCGCCAGATGGGCGGGCTTGTTTGGGAGTGGGTACAATAATGTTAAAGCATTCAAACCCCTCCAAGTAAAAGTCCATTGTTGCCCAAGTTTCCTGAAACATGAGAATGTAGTATTTTCTGACTAAATTTGCCCAGTCTTCAGAACTTATTTTGAAAGCTAAGCCGGCGATGTTCCAGCTTAGAACACTCAAATTTGGGTCATGTGGTTCTATTATGTCATGTTCTATAAAGGTGGTCTTTGGATCATGTAGTTCTAAAGTAGCAAGTACTAGACAATTGGGCATAGGTCTCTGGAGGATGTGTTCAGGTGGTGTTCGAGTGGGCGGTAATCAATGCAAGCTATCCAAACCAGGCAGAGCAGAGAATCTGTTAAAATCTGTAGGCAAGACAAAAGTTGGTATGTTTGACCCAGGGGTAGGTTTATAAAAGAAACCCAGGGGTAATAACCAAACAAGAGTGGGAATGATGTTGTTGAGTTCTTGTGTCATTAGTATTGATCTAGCTAAAGCTGGACGACGGAAGTTAATAACAACGTAATCTCCCTCTATGTTCTTTACTGAAGAGCCAACCCACCCTACCCTGCGCACCATTATGATATCACTTACATTTGTCACCTTAAAACCTTTATGTTTAATTAGCCAATCAGCACTTTTATTACGCAGTTCTTCCCATGTCTCGATCTGATTTTTCCTTAAGGGTGGGACGCCTGCTAAGACTAAGACATAGGGACAAGCAGCCGGAGGTAGGCTAAGGTTTTCTTTATTGGCCACCACAGACTCACTGGCATTATTCACTGAGGGGAATTTTGCTCTCTGGGTGTTGCAAACTAGAGTAGTGTTGTTTGCACGGTTCATGTTGGCAACATGGGTGACTGAGTAAACTGCTTGTTGTGCATTATTAATAGCACTAGACGTTACTGGTTCGTTCTGTGCACCGGTGGGTTCATGTGTCAAACATTCCCTTATTTTATAACAGGTGACACAAGCACTAGGGGTACTAGTATAGGGGGGTTGTGTGAACGTCGACATTTGCTGTTGGTTATTAGAGCTGGTTACGCTGGGTGCATTAGAAACCTGTGAATTGGGAGTCTCCCCCTATTGTGAGGCCTGCTTATGGATGTTGTTATTCAAGCATGGTTTATTCACTAATGACTCTAAACGATCTAGGCGTTTCCAAAGAGCTGCAAAACTCTTATCAACAAGTGTTTTAATGCGGTCATACACAGAGTCTGCTATAATGTCAATTGCAGTATCGCCAAGTTTGAAGCAAGATGAGGGGCCTATCAAGGGCTCAGTCTGGGTATAGGTAGATTGATTTGATGCTACAAATACTGTTAAGTCAACAGTGGCAGTGGCGTTAGTTGAGCTCAGAGCCGCAGGTACCACTGCGCCTTGAATCCATGAACTCAGGGCCGTCCATTGTTTATTTGAACGAGGTGGTTGTTTTCTTTTGGAGCTCACAGGTTTAGTTAACTTCCTTTTTCTTTTTGCCCCGATGACTACTGAATTTGGAGAGACATTCATATCAGGTATGATGTCATTATTGCTTATTGCTCCAAGAAGATCAGCGACAACGACAGCCTCGTTGGCCCCGTTCCTTTCCTCATTGTGAGCAAATTCCAAAGTTTGAGTGTCCCTGATAAGAGTAGATGGCAAGCTTAGTGTCAGGGGCAGGCTGATACCATCACTGTCCACAATAAAGGGAGCAATCCGAGGAGTTGTGAGTCCCAGTGACAGACGCCTCTCATTTAGATCTATCTCAGTGGCAACGATATTCACAGCTCTTTCCAGCATACTGTCTATAGCAGTAGAGGTACAAGAACTTGGTATAGTGGTGCGTTTCCCCTTAGCGTATTGCGCCTTTGCACGTAGTAATAGCAGGAAATTGGATGACTCACCACAATGGATGGATAAGGGGGGGTGCTTGTCAGAGGGGAGGCCCTGCCCGGCCTCCTTCCGGTGCAGACAGGCCCACCCTTGGCGCTGCGGAAGGCCCTGGGAGCTTTTCAAAGTGCCTCCTGGTGCACAGGCAACGCTGGCAGCAGCGCAACGGCACCACAGCCAGCAAAGGATGCTGTGAAATGGAGTCCTTGCTCCCGTCCGTTCTGCTCACCACCACCGCTGTCTCCCGGTCTTTTGCCCCCAACAGAGGGTGAAGCAAACTGCTGCAATTGGGCATCCCACCAGCTAGGAGTCACGTGGCGTCAAATGCCTCCGGTGCACAAAGCCGGCAGAGCACAGCACACCTGCCTTCTCTTTCAGGATGCCAGCACAGGAGTAGAGGGCCCCTCTACACCTCCCCCACATCTCCACGGAGTTGGCCGCAGCACTCCTCAGGCCTTCAAACACAGCTCCTTATACTGGGGCACTCCGGTCTGCCAGGGAGGAGACGGTTGCCCTGATTTTAGTCCAAAAGCTGCACTTCTGGGGCCTGACACAAGCAGACAGGCACCAGGATCCTCTCCACTCCCTTGGTGCAGCAGCAGTGGGGGCTCTACACGGCTGGCATCAGGGAACTCACGGTGGTTCCTCCGGTGTGCACGATCCACACAGGGTGCCGCCGCACTAAAGTAAGGTTTAAAGTGGGCACACCTCCCGGGGGTGGCGTCCCTCTCCTTCCAACACTCCCGATATCCTCGGTGCTTGCAGGATATTACAGCTGCTGCCAGGGATGCCGCACCGATCACAGGGCGCGGCCGTACAACGCAAACCACGTCACCTGAGCTATCTCCGCTGTTTTGTCAGGGGTTGTGGTGGGGGACCACGTCACCGTCTCATCTTCATGTCCCGCAAGCTCGGGTATTCACAAATCGCCCTCTTTCCACTACTCAAATGCTTCAGAGAGGGTTCAGCGCTCACTGGCCACCATTGGATCTTCACTGGAGGACTCCGCCTGCACAAGAATGGAGAACGGTGCCGCGGCACAATCCAGCGTGTACCGAGGCAGGATCTGAATGCAAAATATTCTTCGGTCCTCTCCCGAAAAGACCACAAACAGCAACACCAGAGGGAGAACACACCGCGTCCGAACCACCTCAGTACGTACAATGGACAGAGAGAAAGAACCTCTTAGGTAAGGGACCAGCTATATGGTGATGGAAGCTATTTGTTGGGGTGGATTATGTGGTGGCAAATGAAATGCAGTAGTGGTTCAATGCATTTATGTTATATTGCTTAACATAACTATGATAATGAAAATGTATAAACTCATTTTCAATGACAATAATTTGCAATGTCTATAATGACAGATGTTTCCTGGGTTAAGGGGCTCTGCACTGTATTTGACATTTGACACAATAAAATATGTTTAAAAACAAAAAGACACTAATATGTGATATATTGTGGCCAAGGTTAACCCATTAAGTTGGAGCCTTAGCTTATTTCTCAAAGTCTTGTATTTCCCATGTGAAAGTGATGCCCTTGGAAATCACCAACTGGCACAGTGTGAGAGGTTTGTTACATGATTAGATACAAGAAAGCATGTCAGAAATATATTACATGTACTCGATTAGTGTGAATGAGATTGCTTTATTTGTGGAATGGTTTATAATGCTAAAGTTTGGTAGAAGTAGACATCTGGGGCTAGTGGTAAAAAAATGAGTATTGGTCAGTTCTCTTTGAAACCTTAAAAAAATTGAGCATTTGTGCCATGTAGTACAAAATCAGAATAGTAGCAAAAGTAGAAATCATGAAATATGGTCTTTGTAGTGTCTTCCCAACCCAGTTACTAGGCAATGAATATGCCACACAGGGAGATTTATTAGTACACGTGCAACTGCAACTCATCATACTGAAACAGCGATCAATGCATTACGCTCTAACACATACGTCACATTTCTAGGGAGACCTTCAGGACCCAAAAGCGTTCCATCACTATTAACTTACAAGATACTGTAGTCTGTTCAAGTACATTTGGCTAGAATGTATGCACTATAAACTGCTTGATTTATGTAAAATTTAATTTATAATACAGCTTTTTGCACAATCCGAGGGAGATCTGATTTTGTTTTGTGTAAGAAAACAAAATGCATGGGGCAAGTGCCAGAGTGAAAGACAGGAAGGGCTATTTGTATATAAAGCATTGAAATCAAGAGTGGATTTATGGCATGTAAAATCCAAACACCATGAAAATAGAAGAAGGGCCAGCATAATTTTCCCATGACAAAAAGGCCTCGGGCAAATACACAATCCAACAAAACAGGTGCTACAGTGGCAGTTTGCAGGGGCAATGACTGCTTTTTGACCAGGGTTCAAACCCCAGCTGGGGGAAATGGTTTTTCAAAATCTTTTTATATTTGTTTTTTACATTCCACAAATGAAAGCTCTGCCTTTGTAAATCACCCCCTAGCAGTGTCTGGGATAATAATGGCCTCCTTAGTCATAGTGCATGTCAGGCATTGAAGCCATGCTGTGGCATGTGGAAGGGGGGGACAGGTTTGATATAAAAGAAATCCCTTATTTAGTGGAATGAGAATTTGGGGATGATTGTGTAAGAATAAGAAATGCACGGGACAAGTT
This sequence comes from Triturus cristatus, assembly GCF_964204655.1. Taxonomy (NCBI): domain Eukaryota; kingdom Metazoa; phylum Chordata; class Amphibia; order Caudata; family Salamandridae; genus Triturus; species Triturus cristatus. Next base: position 1,197,560,261 of record NC_140579.1, on the reverse strand, counting down.
GCAGACTGAAACAAGCATTGGCATAGCCAATAGGTATCGCCTTTGGGACCTTATAAGTGTTTTGCCATGCAACAGTTGTTGTTCCAAAGATATTGTGCTGCATAACTAAATACTTATACGGTCCCAAAAGCGAGACCGATTGGCTATGCCAATGCTTGTTTTTAGTTCTCTTCAGACAGATTGTTTGCGGGTGATATCTGAAGGTCCAGGATTCGGAACGAGTGATGTGAAGATGCCAGAAAGGAAGGGCGGAATGACCAGGCTCCGAAGGCGGGGCAGGAGGACAGCAAACCTGCAAGACCCGCCGGAGGCGTGAGCACTCCAGCGGCGCAGAGCATGAAGGCGAGCCAGTTGTGGGGGGGGGGCTCACACACCTATGCTGGTGTACACAAAGCAGGCTGCTGGCCTTGTGTTCAAGGGGGCGCAAGGTCTGGCAGTGGCAGTGGTTGCTGGTGAGATTTTAAATTGGTGGGCGTAAAATTGTGGTGGAGTGCACTGTGGTGAGCGTGCGTAGCGCGCAAGCCAGAATGATTTAAGGGGATTTGGGGGTCCTACACTGTGATTTTTTTGTAAAAAGAGTAGGCAAATGGTGCATTATTAAGCAAATTTGAGAAAGCAAGAAGATGAATAAAGCAACTGTGAAAGTGCCAATCCTGTATCTGGGCCTTCGGCTCCGCAACAGATTGAAGAGAGTTTTTGTACCTACTACACATCTGGTTAACCTGAGTGCTTGTAGAACCCTCTCTGCCCCGTCACTATGATCTTCATGGCTAGTCCACCGTACACCTTTTCTTTATGCTCTAATTCCACAATAGAGCAGGCCTACACCAACTGGAAACATTGTACGTCAAATTCCTTTTCTAATCTCCTTTTACATTGTAAAGCACTCTGCAATCTGACTCATCTTGAAAACTTTGCACTTCTGTTTGCACATGGGAGAAGATGTGACCTAGCTAAAGCTGCTGAATATGCAACTGGGGAACCAAGTATGAATCCAAACCCAGTTCAGCAGCTTGTTATTGTGGGCACATTATGTAATCTCCCCCATGCCTGAAAACTTGTAACAGCTGGCATGGAGGATGTATGCTTTTCAGAGGTGCGTGCCAGCAGAGCAGGGCTGAGCTTCAGAAACATAACTTTTCTTGTAGATAGAATTCGATTTCTGTCTACAAGAAGTTATGTTTCTGAAGCTAGGCCCTGCTGGCACGCAGTGTGTATGATTTTCAGCGGTGCGCAGCCTGCCAGCAGAGCAGGGCCTAGCTTCAGAAACATTACTTTCCTTGTAGATAGAAATGTTTCTGAAGCTAGGCGGTGCTGGCACTCACCTCTTGGGTGCGTGCCAGCAGGGCCCAGCTTCAGAAACATTTCTGAATGTCTGCATCAGTTTCCGTTCCAGCTATATAAACACTAACACTCTTTGAAGTGCAGTCACTCTGCACTTCAAAGAGTGCTAATTTTTATATAGCGGGAACGCGACCCGAACATATTAGTGTGGCTGGCTTTACATGCGCTCGCCAGTCAGTACACACGGAGGACACAGTCAGTCAGTGTCCTCCTCACACAAAAAGTCTTGCAAAGTCAAGCAGTGTGGTGTGCAGGCAATGTGAACTTCGCAAAGTCCATGAGGGAACAAACTTACTTTTTGGTTAGGCACAGGGAGATTAAAACATGATCATTCAATTAAGTGATTTTTCGATTAAGTAATTTGCCCAGACTCAAAGGATGTTGAGAGGACGACGACGATACTCGAACCTGATTGTCTTCAGCTGAACCAGGTCCGAGACTCGGCGTCCATCATAGCTCATCATTTTATTGTGCAACCACCATGATTGGCGAACACCGTCCTGCGTGCGACGTAGAAGTTGGGCAACAGGGTTCATGGCCGTAATGGCCAGAGGCTGAGCACAGCTTCTGACTTTGGCGAGGGTGCCGGTGTGCGACGTGTACTGTGCACTGACCCATGACTACACCCCCGAATCCTATGAATCACCCACTTTGTAGCCAGCCATTCCTTCATGACAAAATAAATAAAATGTTCACTTTCCTTGTATATGTGTTGAACGTAGAAAGCGCAGCACACAAATAAACAAGTTTCTTTTCTAGTCAGGAGCCTCAGCCTGCCGACTGATGCTTCCCTATCAGGTCTCAGAATATAGCTGGGTCTCAATCGTTCAATCAGCTTTATGCTGACTTCTTATTGGGCCTGGGGCAATGTTGCTAAAAACGCGTCAGCGCCCGAGCACGCTCCTATGTTTAAACATGCTGCACTGCTTTGAGCATGCGCTGCATGTCTATGGAGTTGTGAATGTGTGAGAAGGCTGAACTGAAATGCGCCCCTCACGCATGCCCAATTGTTAAATAGAGCCCTGCAAATTACCCCTCCCCTTTACTGCTGACATGCGCAATTAGCATGTTAGCAGCAGAGGACAAAGATATGAAAAGAATCAAAGCGGCAATTCAGTCAGTAATGTGGGTTGACTTTTCGGACGATCGAAGCTTCAAAGACCAGATTCTGTTTCTGTCGGTAGTACTTGTGGGGCGCCGCTCTTGCGCCCTCTATGCACCAGCCGCCACTGGGCCAGTGGCACATCCCTAAATACTTTGTTTGGTCACAGCCCACCAGTGACTGTCAGGGGGAGTCAGTTGTTCGTTACTGATATGATGTAACATCTTTGAGGGTGAGTGCACCCAGTATGTGAATAAAGTACAGGCAGAAGGGCTTTGAGTCACTCGGGTAAAACAGACTTTGAAGCAGGTCCATATTAGACCCTATATCAACCTTAATTTTACGGACACAATCTGATCGATTTCCGCCTATTGACTTTGATAACTCTCAAGGTAATCTAGATCAGAGATGCAGTCTGTGTTTACACTTCACATTTTTACTACATCTTGCACTCTCATATTTTAAGAGCACTTGGAGTGTTTCTATAGCTGTTTTAATGCCACACAGGCCTCCTCCTGTAGGGAACACACTGCAAGGTGTCCTGGGCAGGTGCTGAGGAAATAACAAAACTGAGCGCTCTGGAGCGGAGACCGAAGGCAGCAAGAGTTCTCACAGTGCTTGTAACTTTGTTCTAAACATATCCAGCCTACATGCACATTCAGTCCCTGGCCTCTCTGTAGAGCACCCGAGGGATGGGTCACATGCCCCAAATGGAATTGTGGAAAAGTGTATGAAATAGGTACACACCTGTCAGAAAATGGACTGCACGAATACAAAAGAAATGCAGTGCTTACCGGTGAGTGGGTGGGTTGACTGAAAGGGTGGTGAAAAGCAGGAGATTAAATAAAGTACATGAACGAGAGTGAAAGATGGTGCTGAAGAAGAAAGAGGACATGAGGTATGCAGATGGAAGGTTTCAAAAAGATGTGAGGAGAAGGGCCTAAGTGTCAAGCGGAGAGGGAGATTGCCTAGGAAAGTGTTGTGCAGTGAGACCAGGAGATTGAGCCACCCCGAAGAAGATTACACCTTACGCCAACCTATAATATTTCAATGGTAGTCTACATTTCAAAAATGAAACATTTTCAATTCTAACTGTAAACAACAACAAAATCATTGTTAGAACTTACAGGGTGAGCAAAATGTGCATAATTTGATCCAGTGTAATTAATCAAAGTTTTGGAAATATGAAGCTAAATTGTATGCAGTTAGCAAAATTGGTGTTTGGCGCTATATTTTAGCACATTATGTGATCCTTGCGTGCATTCTGCATTGAACACATTTTGTACTACAAATATATTACAAACAAGGAAGTTAACCGCGGGGCCAAAATGAAAGTGATCGCGGGGAAAAAATGCTACCGCCGGCCACAGCTTACAGTGCATGTGCGCGCGCAGCAGTAATCACGCCATATGGCGCCTCTGCTCAAACGCGCGCCCGCGCACATGCACTGCAAGCTGTGGCCGAGGGTAGCATTTTTTTGAAACCCTTAAAGTCTCGCCAGCCCAGCACAAGCGCAGGGTCAGACCAGACCTAAAAAACAAGCATTGGCATAGCTAATAGGTCTCGATTTTGGGACCGTATAAGTGCTTAGCCATGCAACAGTTGCATAACTAAATACTTATAAGGTCCCAAAAGCGAGACCTATTGGCTATGCAAAGCAAAAGTGAAAGTAATTGCGGTAAAGCACGGCGCGCGCGCCCGCGCACATGCACTGTAGCTCTAGGCTGGCCTGGTAGCACTTTTTGGAGCCCTCTCAATAAGTCTTTGCCAGACCAGCGCATGCGCTGGGTCAGGCCAAACCTAAAAAAGGAAGGGCTATTTGTATATAAAGCATGGAAATCAAGAGTGGATTTCGGGCATGTAAAATCCAAACACTATGAAAACAGAAGTAGGACCAGCACAGTTTTTCCATGACAAAAAGGCCTCGGGCTGACTAAACTTCCAATAAAACAGATGGTACAGTGGCAGTTCACAGGGCTCATGAGTGCTTTTTGACCAGGGTTCAAACCCCAGATGAGGAAAATCGATTTTTTTTTTTTGTATATTTGTTTTCTAAATTCCACAAATGAAAGCTGTGCCTTTGTAAATCACCCCCTAGCAGTGTCTGGGAGAATTATGGCCTCCTTAGTCATAGTGCATGTCAGGCATTGATGGCATGCTGTGGCATGTGGAAGGGGGGACAGGTTTGCTATAAAGGAAATCCCTTATTTAGTGGTATGAGGATTTGGGAATGATTATTTAAGAATAAGAAATGCATGGGGCAAGTGTCAGACTCAAAGAAAGGAAGGGCTATTTGTATATAAAGCATGGAAATCAAGAGTGGATTTCTGGCATGTAAAATCCAAACACTATGAAAACAGAAGTAGGACCAGCACAGTTTTTCCATGACAAAAAGGCCTCTGGCTAACCAAAATTCCAACAAAACATATGGTACAGTGGCAGTTGATAGAGCTCATGAGTGCTTTTTGACCAGGGTTCAAACCCCAGATGGGGAAAATCGATTTTCTTTTTTTTTATATTTGTTTTCTAAATTCCACAAATGAAAGCTGTGCCTTTGTAAATCACCCCCTAGCAGTGTCTGGGAGAATTATGGCCTCCTTAGTCATAGTGCATGTCAGGCATTGATGGCATGCTGTGACATGTGGAAGGGGGGACAGGTTTGCTATAAAGGAAATCCCTTATTTAGTGGTATGAGGATTTGGGAATGATTATTTAAGGATAAGAAATGCATGGGGCAAGTGTCAGACTCTAAGAAAGGAAGGGCTATTTGTATATAAAGCATGGAAATAAAGAGTGGATTTCTGGCATGTAAAATCCAAACACTATAAAAACAACAGTAGGACCAGCACAGTTTTTCCATGACAAAAAGGCCTCTGGCTGATGAAATTTCCAACAAAACAGATGGTACAGTGGCAGTTCACAGGGCTCATGAGTGCATTTTGACCAGGGTTCAAACCCCTGATGAGGAAAATCGATTTTTTTTTTTTTATATTTGTTTTCTAAATTCCACAAATGAAAGCTGTGCCTTTGTAAATCACCCCCTAGCAGTGTCTGGGAGAATTATGGCCTCCTTAGTCATAGTGCACGTCAGGCATAGATGGCATGCTGTGGCATGTGGAAGGGGGGGCAGGTTTGCTATAAAGGAAATCCCTTATTTAGTGGTATGAGGATTTGGGAATGATTATTTAAGAATAAGAAATGCATGGGGCAAGTGTCAGACTCAAAGAAAGGAAGGGCTATTTGTATAAAAAGCATGGAAATCAAGAGTGGATTTCTGGCATGTAAAATCCAAACACTATGAAAACAGAAGTAGGACCAGCACAGTTTTTTCATGACAAAAAGGCCTCTGGCTGACCAAAACTCCAACAAAACAGATGGTACAGTGGCAGTTGACAGGGCTCATGAGTGCTTTTTGACCAGGGTTCAAACCCCAGATGGGGAAAATCAATTTTTTTTTATTTTATATTTGTTTTCCAAAGTCCACAAATGAAAGCTGTGCCTTTGTAAATCACCCCCTAGCAGCGTCTGGGAAAATTAAGGCCTCATTATTCATAGTGCATGTCAGGCATTGATGGCATGCTGTGGCATGTGGAAGGGGGGAAAGGTTTGCTATAAAGGAAATCCCTTATTTAGTGGAATGAGGATTTTTGTTAATTAAACCAAGATGGAAGAGATATCTTTAAAATAATCAACTAACCTTTCTGGGGGGTTTATAACACCATTATACCTCAAGCAACATATTCACAAAATGTGACACGCTGTGGCATATGCCATGACATATGCCACATGCCAGACTTGGGCTCCAACCCCTTCTCCAGGGAGGGAGACCTTCTCCACCTCCCGACTTTGCAGTCCTCACCGCAGCAGCCTCACGCCTCTCACACGCTGCGCGTGGTGGGAGCTGGATCCCTTCGTTGCATCCGCTCGAGCTCACCTCATGCTCGCCGGTTTCTTCATGCTGCTCGCATGCGGGGTGGGCTCCTGCTTCCGTGGGCCCTTCGGTCGGGGCCTCAATCGGGCTCACGGCAGTTGGCAGCAGCGGCGGCCGGCGTCACAGCAGTCCGGCCCTGCGCTCCTCCCTTCTCTCTTTGCCCGCAATAGCCTCTCTCATTCCCGCGCTGCGCTGGCACTGTAGCAGGCACCGCAGACGGCTGGCCCTCTTGCGGGTACAATGTTGTTGTGTTTATCTTATCTCTGCCTGCTTCCTATGCTCCTCCCCTGCCTCGCGCGCTACCCTCCCTCGCGCGAGCCTGCTCACGTCAGCTGGAATGTTGACAGCTGACGTTCTGTATGACAGTTGGGGCGGTTGTTATTGACAGTTGCATCTGTGTGTTCCGCACAGTGGTTCTCCTGTGAGTGTCGTCCTTCTGAGTAATAAACTACTTCTACACTTTATCGATGAGGTGTCATCTTTACAAATGTCTTTTCCTCGCTGGGGCGGGGTGGGTGCACCTGCTCCCTTCTTTCGCAGGAGGCTCACCTTGCATCCGCTGGGTCGTTGCGGCCAAAGCGGGTGGGCTCAGCTCGGCTCGGGCCTCTGTTGGAGACCCAGCATGTTGGTGGCAGGGCTCGCCACCGGCTCCTCTCACCAGGCCAGAGCCTCAGCAATTCTTCGTTTGGGTGCCGCCATGCATTGGTGGGTACCTCAGGTGCGGGGTGGGCTCCCAATCACCTCACTTGCACCCTGGGGCTCTTCGCATGCCCCGCAGGTCTTCCGCTGAGCTACGCCAGCTGCAGGGGGTGCCCTAGATACGGGCCGCACATTCTCTTCACACCACCTTCACTAACGGCGGCTGCACACGCGGGCAAGACCCGCTCGTCACCAAATGTTGTGTTGTGGGCTCTAGGCCCTCATACTGATAAATGACTGACGCCAACGCACTGGATGTGGTTAATCAACTGGCCACAAGCATGTGCACTCGGGCACCTTTATTAGCCGGTCACGTCACTCGTGACGCCGGTGATGGATGGGTGTGGGATGTGTGTGTGCCCACTCCCATAGGGGAGTGGCTACTAAGTCGTGGCCTGGCGAGGCACTAGAATGTGTCTCGCAGGACACAACATTGCATGTTAGGTTTCAGCTATAATCAGCACACCACGAGGATTCTTTGCCAAACAGTTAGAATGTTTTACCAAGCTGATTTGTAGCTTTTTTTCACTCTAGTTTTCAACCGTGCTGCTTCTGGAAGTGATTGTTCGCTACCCCAGACTCATTCATTACAACCAGGATCCTGCATGATTCATTGCATTTATGAATCCAACGACAGGGTGGATCATACCTTGAAGACGGTCAATTTCAATTCACCTTTATTAGGGTAGGTCCTTGTCCACCTACCTGTTTGGTCCCTTCTCATTCAACTAATGGTCTTGCACACCAATATGATACTCCCCTTTAAATTGTACAGGCTGTCCCTGTGATCCTTCTGTCCTGAAGAAGACCTGCCGTGACTACTGACAATTTGCACACACCTGGGTAGAAACGTCGACGCTCTTGTTAAAATCCTGACCCTATTCTCCCTGCTCCACGTCATGAGGAAATTCTAATCCCAAGTGGCGCAGAGATTTATGTACCTAGGGATGGATGTAATCGGAAATGATCATTTTTAACCAGCAAATGCTTCACTGTACATATCCTGGTCACAACCAGCACTTTTTGCACCATGTCACTTCAGCACTTGCGCCGTTTTGTTCTTTTACTTGTGACAGCCTATTAGTGTCATCTATGCACTATAAAATGTAAAAAGAAAAATAATTATTTCAATATACTCTTCCGATTGAATCATAATTGGTGTGTTCTTTCTTTGTTTCCTCTTTACTGTGACGAGACAAATGTTTGAATAATTTTTGTTTGCTAATTTTGTCCTATATTCAGTTAGTAGGAAAGCAATTTATTTCCCGACAGAACCAGCATTACTTCATATCTTCACACCCAGGTTCTGAGGGGCACTGGGTTACCCCATTATACTAGACATATTTTAAAATGTAAGCAATTATTCACACTCTTGCGTTCTCTACATATTTTGCTTTTCTTAGACATCACAAAATTCCATACAATTTTGAGATTTGTAGTATTAGATAATCTCTTAATACAAAACAAAAAACAATGTTAGGAAGGTAGGATCCTTCTAGCATGGTTACCCCCACTTTTTGCCTGGTGTCGGCGTGTTTTGGACTAGTCTGACTGGGATCCTGCTAATGAGGACCCCGGTCACTGTGCTCTCTGCCTAAATTGGACTATGGTAAGTACTTTGGTACCTTTCCCAATTGGCTACTGGTGTACCCTCCTAAGTCCCTAGTATATGGTACTAAGGTACCCAGGTCATATGTACAGCAGGGGTCTCCCATGGGCTGAAGCATGTATTATGCCACCCATGAGAGACCACTCAAACTGGGACTACAGGCCTACCATTGCAGTCTGTGTGAGCTGGTGCTAGCACCACTCACCACAGATATGTTTCCTTATATGTTACTGCACGTAAAACCTACAAGTCACTCCTAAGGCAGGCCTATCCACCTGAAGGTAGGGTGCTCTGTTTTAAGTACGAGGGTGCCCTGCATGAGCAGGACACCCCCTACAAACCCAGGCTTTGTAAGCGCGGTCAGACATTTTTTACATGTAGTGGACATCAAGTCAATTACAAGATGTCTAACTATATATTGACTGCACCGAAACCAGTCATGTTGGTATCAAACATGTTGGAATCCTACCCCAACACCGATTCCGGTGTTGGATGTAGGATCCCATGTACTGGGGGGCTCCCCTGGAGAGCCCCCCTCTATTCCTGGTACCAGCCTTTCAGGGACTAACAAAAAGCTAGTGCTGTTGTCGGCCACAGACATGATTCTGCCCTCCTGATGCTGAGCTGAGCTCAAGCAGGGGAAGGTAGAACAATAGGTTTCCTGTCACAGGGAGGTGTGACCACCTCCAAGAGAGGACTTAGTGTATTGGGCAGGGGTTGGGGCACTTGCCAGCGCCACCAGACTTCTTTGAAGGGCACATTTGGTGCCGTCCTTGCATACTCCAGTTGGAACCAGTTCAGGGACCCCTGCTCAAGGTTGTCTTGCGACTCCTGAGTCTTTGGCCTGTGGGTCCTCATGAGGGTCTTCTTTGGCTTCAGTGGGCTCCACAGCTTGCTCGGGCCTGCTCTGACTCCCCTGCATTTGGTGATTCCCTTGGATCCTGCTGGTCCGACAATGCACCTTTTTTTTTTCTCCCTGTCTGATTCTACTGCCAAGGCTTGATGGTGCTCCCGCCTGACACCGACCTCCTGGTTCTCGACTTCCGATGTGGAACAGCTTCCACAACGTTGTCTGGTCCTCACAGCTGCAGCGACAAGGTGTCCGTCAACTCTCCTGCATCTTCCGTCATCGTTGATCATTGGTCTTCCGTGCCTCCTGGTCACTCCTGAGTGGCCTAGACTCTGTCCCCTCTGCTTGCAGGTACATTTCTTCGAAAATCCATCCTTAGATTCCATCGGACTTTTTCACCTTCTTCGCCAGTGGCATCTTGACTGAAGTCCTACATCGTGGTCTATGGCAGGTTCCAATGTCATTTCGCACCTATGCACCCAGCTTCCCTGGTGTAGGTATCCTGGTTCTGGGGTATTCACGGATCGGGTGACTCTCCAACCTGCCATCTTCCACTGGGTTTCTTCAGGGTCATCTGGGAATGGTCAGTCTTGAAAACTGCAACCGCGACTTCCCCATTTACTTGTATTGACCACGCAGTTGTGTTTCCACTTTGCTCACGGCTTCTGTGCGGTTCCGGGGTACTTACCGTGGGTGGTTCCTTGGGTCCCTGGCTCTTGGAAGTCTTGTTGGTCCAGTCGCGACATCGGTCGCGGTTGGAATTCCGCTTTATTAGAATATGGTTTGGTCTCCCCTAGAGACCACTGTGTATTTGTGCTACTTTCTTGTTCTATTGTTGAAGTATTGTGTGCATTGTGATTATAACTCCGGGTTGGAGATATACCAATGTGTTAGTGAGTGTTTATAATAAATACATCTTTTTCTAACTACCCAATCATCGTCCGTCAGGGGGTTGTCTAATACATTGTTCCAGTTATCACGTGTTTTGTCGGTGTTAGCTCCTATTTCCATTTGCACCATTTTATATAGTCGTGAGACCATACTAGAATGCGTGGTTGCATCTATCAGGGTCTGCAGTGGTTGAAGGATAGGGGGTTCAGTGGGAAAGGAAGGGTATAATTCTTTGGCTGCAGCCTTCAGTCTATGATAAATAAATCTGAATAGGAGTGATTGGTTTCTTATATAAAATAGGTCGTCAGGGGTAATGAAGGTTCCATTGGGGTACAGGTCGCCCATTTGCGCTATTCCCACTTGTTCCAGCACCCTCATACTATTTTGTTCTTGTGTGACGGATAACGCCGGGTGGTTCGCTAGTGGTAGATTCGGGGTGTTTATGGGAGTTTTGTTTGCTAAGTGACTAATGCGTTGCCATGCTTGTGAGGTTGTCCGTATTGTATTTATTTCCAGCTTTGATAAGTGGGGACGTGTATGCGTTAGTATTTTGGGTAACGGTATTGGGTCCGCATCGCCATCCTCTACTGCAAGGTGTGGTAGATATTTTACTGGGTGAAACCAATAGTAGGCATATTGTGCCTGGGCACATAAATAATACAAATAAATATCAGGGACTGTAAAGCCACCTGCGGTGTATGGGAGCGTCATGGTTTGTAGACTGATTCGGGCCTGTTTGCCAGCCCATATCAGTTGGATGAAGTTTGTGCGTATTCTATTAAAAATTGAAGCAGGGGGTGGTATTGGTATATTAATAAATAAGTATAATCGTTTCGGCAACAGCACCATTTTTATTAACGATATTCGATCGGCTAAGGAGAGGGAGAGTGATCCACCTATTTATTTGCGTATCTATGTGGTCTATTGCGACACCGTAATTGGATCTAAGGACTAATTCAGAATCTCGATGTATCCAGATTCCAAGATATTTAATTGGATCCTCCTGCCATATAAGGGGAAAGTCCAGAACCAGTGCTTTTGTATTCTCCGTTAATGGTATCACTGCTGACTTACTCCAATTAATTTGCAGTCCTGAGTGATGCCCAAATTTTATATATTCTTGCAAGAGTGGTGAGAGGTTGTCTTCAGGATCTCGGAGGTATATCATCTGCATATAACGATATGCTAATGGTCCGTAGATGAAACCGTAGCGCTGTGTGTGCATATTTCTGTCTTATTTTGCAAGCTAACGGCTCTAAGGCTATGGAGAAGAGCAGAGGGGATAACGGACAGCCTTGTCTGGTGCCGTATTGTATTGATATTACATCTGATATATGCCTGTTTACTTTTTTACGGGCTGTGGGTTTAGTATAGAGGAGGGCAATCCAGTTAAGAAGCCTTGGCGGTAAGCCAATTCTTTATAAAATCGCGACCATATAGGGCCATTCGACTGAATCGAAGGCTTTAGCTGCGTCCAATAGGACTGCCACTGCTTGTAGATCCGGATTCAGTTGGTGCAGTAGGGCGAAAATGGTGCGTAGGTTATGTTTGGGTGATCTCTCGGGATAAATCCCGATTGATCAGGTAGGACTATAGTGTACATGAGTGGCTGCAGCCTCGTTGCAATGATCTTAGCCAATATCTTATCGTCTGTGTTTATTAGCGAGAGGGGCCTGTAGGAGTCCGCTTTGTCTGGATTTTTATCTGGCTTTAACGCCACTATGAGCGCCTCCCATAGTGTTGGAGGGAGAATCTTATTGTTATAAGCTTCATCATACATCTCAAGCATATGTGGCATCAAGAGTTCTGAATATGTTTTTATAAAATTCTCCAGTATAGCCATCCAGACCGGGTGATTTGCCTTTGGGTAACGATTTTATAGCTAGTTGCACTTCTTCCTCTGTTATAGGTTGGGCTAGGTATTCGCAGTGGGAATCAGATAACCACACCAGCGCTATGTCCTCAACATATTGTAATATTTCGGTCTCTGGTACTGTATGTTGCGTTCTATAGAAGTCGTATGTGTCTACAAACGTTGACAATATACCCTGGGTGTTGCAGTGTATCTGTCCACTAACGTCTTCCAGTCGTAGTACAGTGTGTTGCTTATGTTCAATACGTATTTATTGTGCCAATATTTGGCCTGGTCTGCCGCCTTCTTCCAGTTTATGCACCGCATAACGGCAGGAGGTGTATTTTATTTAGTCTGCAAGCGTTTGTAGTTACTGACCTCCTCTCGTAGACTTCCAAGAGTGAGTGCACTATGAGTGGCCTCATATTCTGCCTCCAGTACTTTTATACAATTCTCACAGCTTTGCAATTGAGTTCGTATATCTTTTAGGATACCGGCGTTTGTACTCGTAGAGTTGCCTTGAAGGCCTCCCACAGCACACCAGCACTTTCCACAGATCATATATTGTCTGCAAAGTAGCCTTCTATAGCCTGATGTATCTTTCTTTGTAAATGGGATCTAGCAGTGCAGTCGCGTTAAAGCGCCATACAAATGGTGGAGGTATGTATGTCGGAATCTGTAGGGCTAACAGGACGGGTTTATGGTCAGATAGTGTCTTGGGTAAATGATGTACGTCCTTGGTCCATATGGAAGCGTGTTCAGTGAGGAGCCATTAGTCCGATCTTGACCAACTGTTATGTACTGTTGAGTGCGTACTTTCCAGTGTGGTGGGGTGTTGCATACGCCACACATCATATAAGCTAAACTCCGTCATGCCGTTTATTAAAACAGAGACTGCGCGTTTGTGGTATTTTGAGATCTGTCTTTCATATTATCCAATGTAATTTTCAAGTCACCTCCCCATATCAGCTCCATAGGCGGTAGGTTACGTATATTTGCTAATAGTGTCATAAAGAAGTCAGGGTCGTCCGTATTAGGACCATATACATTAATACCAACTTTGGTGCCTCTGAGCGTGCCAGTGATAATTACAAACAGTCCTTGTGAATCAGTGAATGTCTGTTCTAAGAGAAAGTGAGTGCCTTTGCGTAGAAGGGTTGTCACCCCCCTTGCATATGAGGAATGGGTTGCTATAGCCCAATTTTTCTGCCTTGTGTGACAGCAGATGTTTCCTGAATTCAGGCTATGTCCACATGATGTCTTTCTAGGTAGGCTAAGACTTGTCTGATCTTTTGGGGGCTATTTAGGCCTCTAACATTCCAGGTTATAAGTCGCAGAGGTGTAGCTGCGGTCTTGCTATGCGATACTGGTATCCACAATCCTGATCAATTGGTCTAGTGGGATATAGTTTTGGTCCTGTTCTGTGCCACTCTTGTATCTTCCTCTTGGCAATCATGTATACGTTTGAATATCAGAACTTAACAAATAAGTGTCCATCAATGTTACAGAACCCCTACCCATCCCACCCACTTCGCCAACCCCATTATCGCAAAGACAATTCCCTTGAACCGTTAACAAATATAAATTGTCCACTCCACACCCCCCTGTTGATTAATAACCAATAAAGAGGAACACAGGTTGTGGCGTACACAAGGGGGCGGCGGCTGCCAGCTAACAGCCCCAGCGGATATATAGCTGGGGGGACCAAGTCACTGTTACAGAATGCTATCAAAGCATAATAGATCTGTATTACATCCCACATATGAGGTTTCATTTACCTGCAATATAAGGGTTCTAGATAGTAATATCTGTGATATGGCAGTCTGCGCCACTCATACAATTATCTCTACTTACATAACCGCCGTGTTTCTACGTGTCCTTGACTAAAACAGTATGTGGAAAAGGATATTCTACAAAGTTCTGCTAAGGAGCATCATAAGAGTCCCTGTTTCTTCTTGCTTCTGGTCGAATAGTCTTGCCTTTATTCAACATCTGAGGTGTGGTCTTGTTCTGTATTCAGTCCTCGCGGAGATTTACGCTGGAGAGCACGCGGGTGGTGCAATTGTAAGAATTTAAGTACTTCCCTAGGATCGTTGTATATGGTGCTCTTTCAGTCTACAGTGATTTTCAAACTAGCGGGATAGATCATGGCATAAGAGATATTGTTCTCTCTCAATTTCTTTTTCACATCCATGAATTTCTTTCTTGCCTCTTGTACTTGCGATGTGAAGTCCGGGTAGATAGATATGTTCATTCCTTTGTGATTCAAGTTTCCCGACTCTTGGTCTTTGCGGAGGGCAGCGTCTCTGTAATTTAAGATTTTGGCGATTATGGGGCGGGGTCGCGCCCCAGGTGCTGGCGGTGGTGTGAGGAACCTGGGGGCTGGTTCCACTATGAATACTTCGGAAAAAGTGTCTCTTCCCAGCATTGTGATCAGTAGTGTCTCGCTGTACCGTTCCATGTTTCCTGTGCGCGTCGATTCCGCTGCTCCCATAATACGTAAGTAAGTTGCAGCGTTGTGATCTGGCTTCCAAATCTTCTGTTTTAGCCAGCAGGGTCTGTAGGGCCTTGTCCGCTTTGGTTTGTTTCAGATCTGGTTGCTGGTGAGTGTCCTCCATGTCTGATATATGGCGTTCTGCCACGTCTATACGTTCTGTGTGTTTGTCCAGACGTTCGGACATACGGTCAACACGATATGTTAGCGAGTTTATTGTCCCGTCTATGTCAGACAGAGTTGATTGTATCAACGCAAACATTGATTGGAAGTCCACTGTCGTATCTGTGCCTGTTGTGGTTACGGTGTTCACTGGACCCCTTTCAGGGGCTTCGGCATTCGAGTCTGGTACCTTCCGTTGTTGCTCAAATTGCAATTTGGGTTGGGGTTTATCCGGTTTCCCCATCGCTCTGAGACTTTTGGGGGGTATCGTGAGTGGCTTCAGTAATTTTTTCAGTTAAGCGGGCGTCGCTTACTTGCGCTTATCAATTCTGCGTACTTAGTAGGTATACTTGTTAAAAGAGCAGTCTATGGTGGCACTTTATTGTGGTTTTCGCGCTATTATTCCAGTGTTGGTAACCTTCTCAGGCGCGACTCTGCTGATGTATTGACCCAGAGGTCGAGTTGGATTTTACTGAAGCAGGCTGAGGACCACTCCACGTTTATCTGTCTCAGATCGGCGGTGCTGACCTCAGATCACAGTGGAGGTGTAGGTCTGTGCTTATTATTGCAGCAGTTAGGTAGAGTTATGTTGAATGTGACCCCTGGTCATGTGCTATGCTCCTGTAACAAACAGTCAGTTTGAGCGTCCAGGTGTGGTTGAAGTAGTTCTCAGCAAATATGGCGGCAGTCGCATGTAGGTGACGCAGCACCACCTTCCGGTCTCGGGCGTGAGTAATCAAGAGCAGGCTGGTCGCAGGGTTTCTCCTAGATTCCAGTTAATTTTCCCCTCTGTGTTAACTACAGTTGTGGTGTGTGCTCTGTCTGGGCTTAGTTTGGTTTTCATGCATAGTAACGTTCAGTATTCATGCCCCTCTGTGTACCGTCACGGCCTGGCCCCCGGTGCTGAGTAAGAGCCTGTATTTCCAGGCCTGTTCGTGATCTGTCCCCTCACCTCCGCATCCAGTCCCTGTCACCGGAGCAGCTTGGAGCAGGCAGAGTGGTATTTTCTGCCTGCGCCGCCGCAGTTGCTCTCACCTCTCGTATGCAGCGCCAGTACAGCTCCTTCAATGGGCTGCTCCTCAGGGGAGTCGATTGTCTGGATCCGCCCGCCGTTTCTCACTATTTCTGCAGTGCCAGGCGCCGCAGCCGTCCCCAGCCACCTGCAAGGCCGAGCGGATCGGCACCCGTGTAGGATACTCCTGATTAGCGCTCCAATTTCTCGTATTCTCCTGCCACTCTCCAAATCACCACATCAACGATTTCATCCTCAGGCCTACAGCAGGAAACCGCTCCCCAGGCTTGCGTGCGAGTTGCATCTCGACGCCTTCCATGGTACGCCCCCGGCTGCCGCTCGGCGAAAGTTGCCTCATGATGCCGTCGCACACTGGGTGTATGTCTGGCAGACAGAAATACCTTATTGCGTGGCTGATAGTCCCCTTAATGCAGTCGCTTGGTTTGTTTGATTATTCGTGGGCTATTTACACAGGATTATTGTAGGATGGTGACCTGGTTGGGAGAGCTCGCCTACACAGTGGCCATTTCCGAGCGTGGCTAGCTCCACCCCGCAGCAGAGGTAGTTAGAAGAATTTTCTTGAATGTTTGTGGCAGACCCAGGTCAGAAGGGCTGTCGGCATGCCTACTTGCTTTGACCAGGTCCAAAAATTGTGTGATATTTGTTGGAAGGAATGTAGAGGCTGAGTTAACCTACTCTTGGAGTTTTTTTTGATTTTTTTTAAAGGGTTGGTGCTGGTGGGTTTTCTTTGTTCTAAATAGGAGTCCAACCTGTCCACTTTGGTTGTGTAAT
Source organism: Triturus cristatus (assembly GCF_964204655.1). NCBI lineage: Eukaryota > Metazoa > Chordata > Amphibia > Caudata > Salamandridae > Triturus > Triturus cristatus. The sequence goes on along the minus strand of NC_140579.1, from coordinate 1,197,543,523 downwards.
GATTGGCCAGTTTGTCTGAATTCTTGAGTAATGGGATGAGCTCCTTCTAGGCAATTTGGGTAACTAAATTTGGTGCAAATTTTATAGAAATCTTTATTTGCACATTTAGCATTTTGAATTCTGCCTGAATAGTATTTTGTTTTAGCTTTTTTTTTTTATCCTGACTTGTATAATCTGTTAAATTTCTGTAAGTGAAGTGTGTCCTGATTGGTGTTTGTTTTGAGCCAGGCGCGTTGCAGCTTTGCAATTTTCTGTTTTATCTTTCATGTGTGTATTTCTCCGAGGTGCCTATTTTCCTTTGTTCTTAGTGGTATTAGGATATCAAAGGCTTCCTGTAGCCATTAATATCATTTTTGAATGGGATTTGTGTCTAAATCTGTACTGGATGTTAGTTGTGTTTCGAAGAGTTCAAAATTGAGTTTGTTCCACAGTCGATAGGTGGATGCATAAAAGGTAGTTTTAGGTGGTCTGGCCATATGACTGGAGTAATTGAAAGGTAACTAGTTCTGGATTTGCAAAAATTACATCTAGGATTTATCCAGTGATGTGTGTACGTTTGTGTCGATCCAATGAAGGTTAACTGATCTAGGCCATCGATCATTGTTTTTGGATGGGGCGTATTGGGTTTGTCAAACCAAATGTTTAGGTCACCAAGAATGCCTAGGTTGGAGTGTAGTGTTATAAGGTTTGAAAGTGTGCCTGGGAATGTTGGATTGCTAGGTGGAGGTCTGTAAAGGAATAGGTAGTTATAGGAGAAAGATGGTGTAGGGTTGCATCTGGTGAAGAGGGCCTCACAATCTTGTATGGAGATGTTGTCGGCTTTAGTGACACTTAATGTTTTTTTCAACACAACAGCTAGGCCACTTCCTCTTTTGTCTATGCAAATTTGTGTGATAGTTTGATAGACTAGACAAACTGCTTCATGGAACACTGGAGCCATGACATCTCCCAACCATGATTCAGTTATGAAGAGTAAGTCAGATTGTGTCAGTGAGAAGGTCATAGATGTTACTATTTTTTTTTTTTTTTAGAGCGATCAAGCATTTATTGGTAGGCAGTTTAAAGAATGTGTTTTGGTGACAGTGTGACTTTGTTTTGAATAAAAAAATGGGGTAAAAGAGGATACATAGTATTTGACCTCCTCTACAAGTAACTAATTTTAAAATAGGAGCACAGTTGTGGCATGAAAAATAATAACTACACTGAAGAAAAACAAATGTATTCTTGTAAAACCCTCACCCACCATGGTTACTCCTTAGTGGCATGCTTCATTATGGGGTTCATCCCATTCCGCTACGGATCAGGGCGTGCTGCGACCTACAGATTACATTGGAGCACTTTTTTTATTCTATATAATGATAAAGAAGGTGTTGAGAGGGGGATTGGGGGTTCTGGTGTAGTTTAAAAATACCTTGCTAGTAGGTGTATCCTATTTTATTTCTACCTCTAGTCTATATGGTTAAAGATCGAAGAGAATTTATGAAAAGTTTGTTTTGTGTCTGATTTTCCTAAAATGTTGACAGGTGTCAAGCTATACTCCTAACTGGCTCTTCTTCGGGATCTAGGGAATATAGTTCCATGGTATCACTCCTGTTTGATCTCAATGGACGCACACTCCTTGCAGGCCTAGAAATATAAATGTATACATTTACCACCTACTATGCACTCAATGTGTTTGTCTGTGGTAACATAAATGGAGAGTTAGATGTACCAGACAATGGCTGTATACGTATTCCTTCATTTTTAGTGATTTCATTGTTGTGAGCACTTCCAAGTGAGAGAAAAAAACATACACTGCAAGTGAGCACATCTAATGTAGTTCTAATGAAATAAAAAGCCTTGATGATGTACTTACAACATGGGATCAGCATGGTTAGCATATCTGCCCTGAGTATAGCCGGTCTCTACGTACACCATTTGGAATCGCACAGGATCCTCTGCCCACAGAACCCTTTTCTACACCATATCAAACTAGGTAAGAGGTACATCGATGATGTACTAGTAATCTGGGAAGTAAATGAGACCACAGAAACCAATTTCTTAACCTGGCTCAATATGCAGAATGCCTTTCTGAGATTCATTAACACCATGAACAGAACAAACCTGGTCTTTTTGGATCAGAATATAGTAGCAGACCAAGGGTCACTGAAGACCACAACCCATGAAAAACCATTGCCAAGAACTGTCTTCTATTTTATATGACCGTTTTCATCCCAGGCACCTGAAAGAGAATCTTCCTTTCGGCTAGTTTCTAAGAAACTGCTCCGACTTGAATAACTACAAGATACAGGCCAACCGCCTTGCTTACAAACTGGAAGCATAAAAAACCCCAGTAAGATGGTGTCCCAAGCAAAACAATAGGCACATTATAACAGGGATGCCCTCCTAGAACCTCCACCACAGAAAGCCAAGTAACAGAGGCCAATATGTATTACCACTTACAATATTGCATCTAATTTAGTAACTAAGATGATCCAAAAACACTTGTATATATTGAATAGTGGATCCTTATCCATACCACGTTCTATGTTTTCTCACAGACTAGGAAAGAGCCTGAAAGATATGCTGGTACACATATGTCCATGCAGAACACAAGATATTACGGTGAATCCACAGAGCACCATAACACCAACTGTGGGCCACTACCCTTGTGGCACCTGCAGGATCTGCCATTTAACAAAACCAACGAAGAGTGATTTGTAATAACCATATCTGCCAAATTAAAAAACTCTACAATGCAACACACGATAAGTAGTGTACCTAATAATATGCCTATGCAACCTACACTATGTAGGAATGACAACCAGAAAGATAAAAACAGAATCTGTGAACCCACGCAGCAACCTGAGGTGCGGGCCGCACAACCACAAAAATGTTATCCCACTATATAGAAATGAAACCTACAGCACCTGACTACCAATGGGTCATCCTTGAACACATAAGGGACATGGTGAACTCTTACCCATGACTTTTTGAACGAGAACAGCATTGGGTGTTCAAACTTAAAATGAATATCAATGGCCTAAAAGACAATATCCTGTGGGGCCAATTCACGAGATAAGACTAGGTCATAGTCTTTCTAATTGAAGTTGTGGCAAGGAAACACTAAAAAGAAAGTACTGAAATGGAGACATCTTACCTGTTAACTTTTGTAAAAAAACTTGGTACTATTACTTCACCCTTCCCTAGACACTATTCATCTATTTTCCAATTTCTTTATTACATAACATCATTTTCAAACCAAACGTCCCACTCCATAGACCACAAAAAAGCCTTTCGGCCAGGTACCTCTTTTTAGACATGCAGTTTTAACTGTGTTCAGAAAATTAAAAATAACTAGTCCAATACATTTTTAAGTGGTCCTAAATTATTAGGATACTATTACAAAATAAGGCCAATGGACCACCCTCTCAGCTGCCCTAGCGATCGTAGTTTTTCAATGGAACCGGAAGTATGCTCCAATATAGACTGCCATTTTGACCTAAGGCGGCGGCACACCCGATCCATAGCAGAACGGGATGGATCCGATGATGAAGCATGCCACCAAGGTGTACCCTTGGTGGGTGAGGGTTTTACCAGTGGAGAGTTTTTATTTTTCAGAACTGGATTCCTTTTTTTGAAATAAGTGACTTTGTTTTGTACGAGTGAGCAGTGTTTTGTGGACTTGTAGCAGGTTTGTCCTTAGTGCTGGTATTAGCTGTATGAGGATAGCAATAGTGTAGATGTTTTGTATTGTATTCCTCGTCCAGCAGGCTTATAGGATATTTTGATGGGTCTGCGTGTGGAGATGGTGGCTGAGAGTCAGTTGGTGATCTGTGTTTTTGTAGAGTAGCTTTGTTGTGCATTAGACAAGGAGATGCGAAGTAGTGAAGAGTAGCATGTTGCTTATTTTGTTTGCGTCTGTTTAGGATGGAAGGTGCATGGGTTAGGGGCGGTGGGGCAGCATGTGGGTCATGTTGTAAGGTTCTAAACTTTCCAATGGATGAGAGATGGTTAAAAGATAGTTGCTGTGTTTCTGTGTATGTGTTAGATGTGGGGGAAGAGAGAGAGCTTGACAGTGGAGTTAGTTTAGGGTGTATTTTTGGAGTAGTCAGGAGGATGGGAGTGGGTGTACGTTTCTAGTTTGTGACAAAGTATTATGAGGTGCTGTGTGTGTAAGATTGGGTTGAGCTAGTGTGTGTATGACTTGTTTTTAAAGAGAAGTGAGAGGAGGTGATGATGTATTTGTTTTCTGGGAAGTATTTGTATGCAAGGTATTGGCGAGTGGATGCTGCAAGGTAAAGAGGGTGGTGATGTGTTTTGGAAAAGAGTGTACGTGGTGTGTGAGGGGATGAATAAGAGTTGAGTGTTTGTGTTAGATTTGATTGTTAAAAGAGGTAATACATATGGTGGAGTGTAAGGGTTGTGGTTTTTTGGCTTATAGAAGAGGAGGCTGAGCATAGTTTTGTTGGTGACAGAAAGGTGTCTGTTAAGAGCAATTAGAGCAGTGAGTGTCTGGATGGGATACAGTTATGTATGATGTGGATTTGGGTTGTGTTTGTGATGAGTTCATTGGTTAATGGTATAGGATAGTGGTCTTTTGTGTGTGAGTGAAGGTGCAAATGTGTGTTAATTGTGGTAAAAGGGTGTATAGGTGTGGTTTGTGGGTTTTTGTAGTGGGTGCTGAGAAATGTGTGTAGGGTGAGGCGCCTTGAACCCTGACATTACATAGCCCTAGTGATCAGGTGACTCCTCACGCCAATGGGAACCTTAACAAATCACACCACTAGCCCCAAGTCCTAGGACCAATACGAGACCAGACCCTTACAGCCAATCACAGCCCTAGTCCTAGCAACCAAAACAGAAACAGAACCCCAAGCCCTAGGTCCAATGTGACCCTAAGCCCTAGGTCCAATGTAAATCCTAGCCCCAGGTACCAATCAAAGACCTATTTGCCAATCAGAACACTAACCTTAAGCCCAAAAAAGCCACGTCAAATACAGCAGTCAATCAGAGCACAAATGTAATGCCCAATAGCAAACTTATATAATGAGCGTATGACCTCAAGCCCTGGCTGATTGCCAGGGAGACCTGCTCCTGAAGTCCGATCTCCCTGGATACAGAGTGGATCAATCCACACACTTCAGGTCTTGTTTTAGCCAGCAGGTAAGGCCCAAATCTAAATCCAACACCACTAAAAAATACTGCTTTTCGTGCACTTAAATCACTCAAATTTTCTGGCCAAAAATAAGTGCTATGTACACTTTCCAAACACAGTTTAAACCATAAAGCAGATTAAGCAGTCTCTTAAACACACTCTGCTTAACCTCGGAGCATGAATATTGGCTTTTTTTTTTTTACTTATAAAGACATAAAAGGGGGAGGGGCTTGGATGGTTGCCCCTGCTGGCCTAGGCACAGTGCAGAGAAACCTAGGAGAGAAATTCCACAGTCTTGGTTAGAAAAATCAGCAGTTTGACAAGTACGGATTGAACAGAAACCGAGTTAAATTTAAGCAGTCATGGAGCGAAAAAACACAGCAGTTTTAAAGTATCAAGTGTGCACAGTACAAGTGTGTTTGTACCACCTTGTCTGTTTGGTCACTGGGCTGTTTCGGGCACAGAGAGGCTGAGGCTACAAGATGGAGGTGGCTGTCTTGGGGTTCCCTACACAAATCTTAAGGGTCTGCAGGTGTGGGAGGAGGAGGGCTCATGGGTGCTTGGGATCATCAGTTAAGCAAAGGCTGATAACCTGGGGTCCGGGAGAGCTGCTCCTTAAGTCAGAATGTCTCTGGATACAGACAGGCTCAATCTACACTTTCAGGTCCTGTTTTAGCCAGCAGGTAAGGCCCAAATCTAAAACCCCTGAAAATACATCAACAAGATTGTACACAGCACACCATAAGTCATTGCTTTCCTCTGCAGCACCAAACCATCAAAATCAAATTTCGCACCATGCATCCATTTTATCATGGGACTTTCTCTGTTCCTTTTCACGTTTTTGATTGTTATGCTTCTAATTGGGAATTAATTCAAACCTATGATAATGGAAAACTTTATGCAGTCATCAATTATTCACACAAATTGAAAAGGGCCTTTTCCCGCTATAGTAAATCGACTCAGTAAAGCAGACATGCTCTCCGTAGCAGCACTCTTTAGATCTGACATACTATTTGTAAGCCTATTCCAATACACTAACTCCAAGGGGTGATAAAGGGGCATAGAAGGAAATACTGCAATGGGGGTTGGCATTCCTTTATAGACTCCAATTGCACAATGTCTCAAACTATTAGCAAACTTCTTCTAGTACCCTTTTACTCTTTCAGGTTGTTTCTCTTTTTGAAGTTACACCATGATTATCAACACACTCTCCAGTTTCATATTTCTTTCAGTACTTGCTCTTTAAAGCTTTCCAGCTCAATATTAATCACCTACAGTAACTCAGAGATGGATGGAGTAATGAAACAAAAAGATGACTTGTAGATGGGTTCTGCACAGAGAGGACCTGATTGGTACCAACCCATTGCTGGGAAATTGCATGTCCTGCCTCTAACACACAACAATCTGGGTATTCTGTCTTCGGAAACCCACTATACCAAATAATTTTGGACTCGCACACATTTGAGCTCCAGCGGGTTCACCAATATCAGTTGTGACTTCTCTACTGTAAGTTGGCCTACCAAACTTGCACTAGAATGTACTGTATTAGTATTTATTGGTTTGAGTAACTCCCTAAACTGAGTTTAAAATTTTAGAATAGTTATTTTTTTCCTTGAAGCCACAAAAACCTATCAACAGCTTTAAAAAGACAACTGGCAGTAGATTTAATTAGTGACCCTATCACTCGGGAAAGATGATTGTGTTTGCTTTCAAAACACGCAAGGAAACCAAATTATATTTTGAGTTTAGTAGATAAAGTACCACAGGTAGTTCCTTTTGTTATATAGAGAGGGAATTAATAGGCTATTGGTTTCTGCTTCAGAATGACTATTTGCTCTCTTTTAAAACCTTATGAAATTGCTACTCCGTGCAATCCTTCACATTCACTAGAAGTTCTGCTCAGAAATAGGTTACTGAAACTTTAGGTCCGGATCCTTCACAGTACTCTAAGTGCCAACTACAGTAATGGTATAAACTATTTGGAAGCTTTGACTATTTTATGTCCTCCATCTGTATAGCTAATACGAAAATGTGTAGTAATAGGTTTAAAAAAACAAACAAAAAGCATAAGAGCCCCCTGTAAATATCTTGTGTAAGAAATACAGTATTAATGTATTCCTTTATCTCTGTGAACATAGCTTTTCACATGTCCATGAACATTCAGGTTCTAATGATTAATATCTTTTTTTATTTCCTAAATTCAAAATTATATTTCTACCAAAAAGAAACTGCATGTCTATAAGGATTTAATAAAATATTGGAGAAGGGGTTAAAAGGTTACTACTCAATTATGTACATATTTTTAGATCTATCCAAAAGAATTTGACAGTCAGAGGAATGCAGCACTGATATTTGAATGACATGAGAAACATGGGCAGATCTCTATCTCTCTCATATATATATATATATTATCTACTGGCAGTCGCCAGTAGATAGTTATAGTTAGGACCATGTTCCCATAGGAAATCTGCAACATTCTATTTGGAATAACTTTGGCGCCGGTTGACGAATCCTCGCGAAATTTTCAGAATAGGTGGGGCGCTCCGCTCCGCTCCTACCCTGAAAGTCTCGGGGGGATTCGTCAAGCGGGGGCTGAGAAAAAAGGTGGGTCCCAAAACGCATTTTCCCCATGCAATTTTCCATAGGGACCTTTAGTCCAAGGTACAGCCCGAACGGCTGAACAGCAATACTTGAAATTTGGCAAAGAGGTAGTCCTCAGGTCAGGCATGTGCCTTTTGCATATATGGTGTCAATCTGTTCAGTAGTTCCTGAGAAAATCAAAAGTAAAATCACATACATATCTGGGCGGAACCTAGCCACACATCTCATCGTGAGATCTGATTGGCTGTCAGTACTTCATCCAAGAAGTGTTGGCAGCCATCTTGGGACCAATATACATGATAGCACCTCATTAAAAAGCATTGCAGTTAATAGAAGGTTTTAAGACTTTAGTTACATTATAAATCATTTGTTGATGGTACCATACTCATTTTAGGAATTGTGGTGTGTTCTAAGGTGATTTTACTATGTGAAAAAGCCTTCTGCTGTGATATCACGAGCCATGTTTGAGAGAGAACTATTTTCTCATACTTTTCCCACAGAGGTTTGGAAGGTGATCTATAAGCTAAACTGAGAGCATATTTTCTGTAAATTCACATTATCTTTCTCAGTCATGTAAGAATGAAGTCTGACATTCTCAGTAAAACATGTACATCCAACAAGGGCAGAGACTGTCAGTTGATTCCTTTGTGTTCTACTGCAGCTTCCCAGAGTGCTCTAAAGAACAACTAGAGCGCTAACAGTCTTACTTATGACAAAAGTATGGCACACCTGAAGCCATCTTGATTGGAATAAAGTGGTAACACTTAAAACATTTATTTTACAAAGGAACAAAATGAGGGGGTTCATTTTGCCATATAAATTATGATTAGTGCTGCAGAAAGAAAAACTAGGGCACATTTTGACTTCTGAAATCCTATTTTATTTCATAAAAACATTCTGACATGCAGACTGATACATGCACTTTGAATACCAGCAGCAGACTTGCCTGGTGAGCAGTAGCTTTACTACAGTGATCTAATGAGCAACTAGAGTGCTAACATTCAGAATTTATGGAAAATGTGTGACACATCTGAATGCCTTCTTGATGGAATCAAAGTAAAAAACTGAAAGTATTTCCTACTGAGGAGACTGCAGTAAATGAGGAAATTAGGAATCTTCATAACAAATAAATCTCCCAAGATGGCCACCAGAGACAAAAGAGCCCAAATGTAGCCCAAATATCACCCAGATGTAGCCCAAGTATAGCCCAATGACAGAATGTCCCAGAGTGTTCTTAAGAACAACTAGAGCGCTTACTGTCTTACTTATGACAAAAGTATGGCACACCTGAAGCCATCCTGATTGGAATAAACTGGTAACACTTAAAACATTTAATTTAAAAAGGAACACAATGAGGGGGTCATTTTGCCATAGAAATTATGATTAGTGCTGAAGAAAGAAAAATTAGGGCACATTTTGAGTGACTTCTCAAATCCTCTTCTATTTCATTAAAAAATTCTGATATGCAGACTAAAACATGCACTTCTAATACTAGCAGCAGACTTCCCTGGTGAGCAGTAGCTTTACTACAGTGATCTAATGAGCAACTAGAGTGCTAACATTCAGAATTTATGGCAAATGTGTGACATATCTGAAAACCTTCTTGATGGAATCAAAGTAAAAAACTGAAAGCATTTCCTACTGAGGAGACTGCAGTAAATGAGGAAATTAGGAAACTTCATAACAAATAAATCTCCTAAAATGGCCACTAGAGACAAAAGAGCCCAAATGTAGCCCAAATATCACCCAGATGTAGCCCAAATGTAGCCCAATGACAGAAGTTTGCAAAACACTTATTTTTTGTGTATTTGCAGTTTTATATAGTGCAGACTTGTCAGGTATTGGAGTGCTTTACATGAACATTGGTTACATCACACAAGATCAAATTCATTTTGGTTGTAGACATGGGGAGATTAAGTGATTTGACCAGAATCACAGAATGTTGAGCTGAAGCAGAAACTCCAACCTGGTTCCCCAGTTGCAAAGTCTGCAGCTCTGGAAGTAACACCACACCCTCTCCCCTTGGATGCAACATTTAATCAAGTGGTCAACTGGATAAAAAAACTAAGATTACAAATAATTTAAAAGTTCTTTGTCGCTATTTGAAAACTCAGAAAATATGTCCTCATTTTAGTTTTTTAGAGCACTAACCATAATTTTGATGCAAATAAGACCCTCTCATATATGTAATTTCTAAAGGAAATGCTCTAGGCATTACAGTTTTGATTACATCAAGATGACGTCAGGCATTCCACACTTTTGTAATAAATAGAGAATGTTAGCAATCTAGTTGTTCATTGGGATACTGTTGAGAGGCAGAGGCCAGGGGCACGGACTCTGAAAATTGAAGGCAGGTAGGAGAGTGCAGAGGCAACAATTTGACCACACTAGGCAGGCAGCAGGCAGGAAGGGCAGTGGCAGCACAACAGACTATGGAGGGCAGTGGAAAGGGGGGCAGGGGCAACAAACCAACAATACAGGACTGGCAAGAGAGGCTGTGGCAATATAATAGACCATTGTGAGCAGAAGGAAGAGGCAGTGGTCATACAAGCATACATGCCAACAGACCCGTTTCAGCCAGGAAACGTCCAATGTTTTTAAGCTCAAATGGGCTTTACTTGATCTGTTTCCTGTCTACAATCTTCTCTTTTTCAATGTAACTCAAAGGGGAAAATCAATACCCCAGTTTTATTTCAAAATCTCCCTCTTACCCAGTTCAAAATGTTCGCAAGTATGGTACATTGGATCATGGTAGGCAGGAGGAATTGGGGTAGGGACATGGACTCGGATAACAGAGGACAGGAGGGACATTGAGAGGTGCACCAAACTGACCCTACAGGGCAGGCATCAGGGTTTGCAGCAGCACAATACACCACACAGGGCATGCGGGACGGGAGTGCAGCACAAAAATCCATAGAAAGCAATAGGGAGGGGACAGGACCATGCACATGGACAACAGACAACAGAGGGGAAAGAGGCAATGGTAGCTAGCTGACCATAATGGACAGACAGGAGAGAAAGCTGCAGCATAACAGACCATAAAGGGCAGGAGGGACGGATCAGGGGCATTACAATGGAACCGACAAGCCAGGAGGGAGGGAATAGGGGTCTGCACATGGAAACAGAGGGCTGGGGGCAAGGGGGCAGGGCAGGAGCAGCAAGATGACCATGGAGGTCAGGCAGGATGGGCACTAGAAACAAGACACACCATGGAGAGCAACAGTGAGACTATGATGGCATACACAAAGACCATGGAGGGAAGGTGGGAGGGGGTCAGGAGCAGCTAGCTGACCACACAGGGAAGGTGGGAGGGGCCATGGCAGCACAGAAGACCATGCATGGCAAGCGGGAGGGTTAGTGGCAGCACAATGGCTATGATGGGCAAGAAGGAGGGTGCAGGGGCATGCACAAAGGACGATGGAGGATAGAGGGGAGGGTCAGGACCTGGGCACAGACAAGAGAGTTCAGGGGAAGGGGCCTCACAACAGACCGCGCGGGGCAGGCAGGAGGAGCAGTTGCAGCACAACAGACCAGGGAGGGCAGAAGGGTGTGGCAGTAAAATGGACCATGGAGGACAGGAGGAAGGGGATAGGGGCATGGCATGTGGACAGGCAGGGTGGAGGTGGCAGGGACAGGTTACAGTCATCTGACAATGCTAAGCAGGTGGTAGGGGAGTGGCAGCTCAACAGAACACTCAGAGTAGATAGGAGTGGCAGGTCCATGGAACATGGTGGTTAAAAAGGATGGAGCAGGGGCATGCACAAAGACATCGGAGGGCAGGGGGAAGGAGAATAGGGGCAGCAAGCAAAGCACAGAGGTTAGCAGGAGGTCAATGATGGGCCATAGAATTGGGCAATGGAGGGCAGGATGATTGGACTGGTACATAATGCTAAATGCAGGGCAGTGGCAGCACATCAGACCATGCATGGCAGGAGGGAGGAAGCTAGTCCATGGATTCAGACAACAGAGGATAGGGAGGAGGTAGATGGGGCAGCAAGCTAACTGTTCATAGAAGGTGGGTATTAGGAACTTTATTGTTTTTAAAATGTGTGTCTGTGCGAACTACTTAAAATATGAACAAGTATGCAGCATAATCTCACTTTTATTCAGGAAGAAGAGGACGTTTGGGACTGTGCCTCCGGGCTCACTTGGCAGAAACATCCCCTGACCCTCCACCCTCCACCCCAAAATGTAATGCCTGTGAAAAGGGTAGGTGGACGCAGTGTTATATAGAACATAGTCCTGAGATCACGATTGAAAATGAAAACTAGATATAGTATATTGTATAAACTATGCACCAAAAAGTGTGATATAAGATGAACCGGGGCGTGAAATATAATATGCAATACATTGTGCGCAATGACAGATTCATTGGAGAGCGCGAGATAGCACAGGCACTAGCGCTTGCTATGTGATATGCGCCTTGGAGTGTAATATGCACAGGGCAGTGTTGTGTAACCTACGTAGTCTCTAAAGTTGTAATATAAAATATGTGCTGGGTAGTGTAACATTGCATATGCACTGTGACAAAGATATGGATCCCAGATTGTAATATGTATGGCATTGCGCAGTGCTTTATAGCATAGGCATCGAGGAAGGCACGTTAGATGGGGCAATATAACCCGTGCGAAGGCAAGTGTGGCATGACATATTCACGGGGTGGTGTTACAGTGCACATGGGCTAGAGAGTGTCATAGCATACGCACTAGCTGGTGGAATACAACACAGAGGTGTGTGGCACTCGGCGGGCACTGGTGGGTGTAACACAGCATTGGGCTCAGCCAGGAGCACGCTGTGACTCTCAAGTGAGGTTTGTCTCCTTTCCAGAGAGTAAAATAAAAAGTATTACACATCCGGCGGTGGATGTGTGTTTTATTAACCGTGAGGGGGTTTCTTGCATAGTTTGGTCGAATTTTTGTCGAATCCCCTTTGAATGGCTTGGTGTGCATGTGTATTAAATGTGCCCGTCAATAGCTACCCATGTTTGTATAAATAAGCAACAAGGGTGTCTACTTGGAGAGTACCCACCAGCGGGGGTGCCGGGATTAGGCACGGTAGGGTGTCAGACATGTCAGAGCTTCACTAGCGGTGTGAATTCATTCTACGTGGATTCATTGTATGCATAGTCGCCTTTTAATGAATATCACGCAAATCGTCATGGTGATAGGTACATACGGTTTGTCCAGCATGTCCTAGGTGTTTCTATAAAAATATATTTAAAAAATAAAAATAAAAAACAAAAGCCGGCCCCGGGGGATGGGGTGGCCTGGTGAGGGGGGCAACACAGCCCCCCTTCTAAAGAATAAAAAAATAAAAAAAAGGCCATGACCTGGGGGTTGGGGGCCCCGGGGCTAATAAATTAGAAAAAGAAAGGGGGCCACACAGCCCTCCTTCTTAAAAATAAATAAATAAAAGACCGGCATCGCGCCGGAGGCCACGCCCCCTCCATGCAGCACTCTGCAAACGCGCCCCCTGGCCAGTTGTAAGTTGAGGAATTAATTCCCCTTCAATACTGAGGGTCCCTGAGGGCCAACTAGCCCAACAGGTATCTCCAGTATGCGCCAGGGAGCTGCGTTGCAGACAGGTGTTCTGAGGCCACGCCCCTTTTTACACCTCCATGCAACACAGCTCTGTGGCGCTTACTGGAGGTACCTAGTTGGCTAGTTTGACCCTAGGGACCCTTAGTATTCAAGGGGACTTAATCTCTCAACTCAGAACGCCCACAGGCCCTGTGGCGCGTTTTTAAGTTGGGGAAATAATTCCCTTTCAATCCTGAGGGACCCTGGGGTCCAACTAGCCCACCAGGTGCTTCCAGTAAGCACCACTGCTCTGCGTTGCAGAGAGGTGGTGCAGGCCGTGCCACTTTTTACACCTCTCTGCAACGCAGCTCTGTGGCGCTTACTGGAGGTACCTAGTGGTCTAGTTGGACCCTAGGGACCCTCAGGATTCAATGGGACTTAATCTTTCAACTTAAAACGGCTACAGGGCGTGTTTACACAGTGGGGAAGGGAGGGGACGGGGCATGAGGTGATGTGTTCAAACACGCCCTGTGGTGCGTTTTAAGAGGTAGTTTTAATCCCCTGCCCTATTATATACTAGGGGCTTACAGAGGAGGTCATGCTAATCACAGGGGGACCCCAACACATAGTGTGCCCTAGTGTATGTAGGTGTTTTCACTGTATTCTGAGTGCCTTTTAACATAGCACTGGCTCTAGGACTGGTTAGTCAGACTCAGTCACCACCAGTATCCGTCTGAAAAAGTTGAGGGTACAGGATGATTTTGCAACAAGGCTTGTTTCTGCTCTTCTGTTTGTTCTTTCTGCACGTTATACTTCTTCCTGCACTTTTCTTCGTCTTTGAGGACTTCTGTTGCTTCTTTCTGCATTTCTTTTTTTTCTTTCTGTGCGTTTTTCCTTCTTTCTTCACATGTCCTATCTCTGTAGGCATAGCTAGAAATTAGCATTTAAAAAACCTTTGAAATTCACTGGAAAAAACATAGGTTTCAGGCACGTTATAGCTAGGAATTATCATTTAAAAAACCTTAGAAATTCACTGAAAAAACCATAGGTTTCAGGGGCGTTATAGTTAGCTGGACTTTTTGAGTGATGTCACTGACCATGTCATGAGTGATGTAATATGTGACGTCATCAGCAGTGAATTGCGGGCGCGCGAGTTATAGTTAGCTGAACTAACTATAACGGGGGAATTTCTATGGTTTTGTACGAGTGAAAAGTCCAGCTAACTATAATGCCCCTGAAACCTATGGTTTGTTCAGTGAATATATATATATATATATATATATATATATATATATATATATATATATATATATATATACACACACACACATTCTAAATGTTATAGTTGGTGTATGGGGCTCTATGTATGTAGATGTAAAATGCAATTTTATGATAAACAGAACCAATTAAAATAAACTGATGATTAAGATGGTCATCAGAAGAAACGAAAGAACTCTTGCATCAAGCATCATATTTTCTGTGTAATCCTATTTATAAGTTTTGACTGCCTATGTATTGGATTATAAATATATCATGTGTAGTGTCACTCATTTATGCACCTATGCACTACGTAATACCCCCCACCGAACCATACAGACATCAGACACTTATACTGATACTCACAAAACCAACTAATAACCTATATAGACACTCATGTAGCTACTCACCAACCCATGCAGCCACTTATACACAAAGTGAGAGACTGATACAGATCTTTACATATTTAAACATTACTCACTAAGCCGTGTATTCACTAAGATACACTTAATCAGTCAGTTATACAATCAATTTTTCAAAAACAAATCATCCATTTAGACACTTATATACCCATTTATTCTTCCATCGACCTTGAGATATACATATATAAAACATATGTAATTTTCAGAAAAACACACATTCACTGGATGATGTCATCAGTGATGTCATCAGTGATGTCATTTGAGATGTCATCAGTGATGTCATGAGTGATGTCACTGACCATGTCATGAGTGATGTAATATGTGACGTCATCAGCAGTGCATTGCGGGCGCGCGAGTTATAGTTAGCTGAACTAACTATAATGGGGGAATTTCTATGGTTTTGTACGAGTGAAAAGTCCAGCTAACTATAACGCCCCTGAAACCTATGGTTTTTTCAGTGAATATATATATATATATATTCACTTAAAAAACCATAGGTTTCACACATGTTATAGTTAGCTGGACATTTCACTCGTAAAAAACCAATGAAATTCCCCCGTTATAGTTAGTGCAGGCAACTATAACTCACGCGACCGCAATCCTCTGCTGATGACGTCAGATATTACATCACTGATGACATATGTGTCTTTATGAAAAATAAATATTTGTAATATATATATAGCTAAAGATTAATGGAAGAAGACATGGGTAAATAAGTGTCTAAATACAGTGATGTAATATCTGACGTCATCAGCAGAGGATTGCGGTCGCGTGAGTTATAGTTGCCTGCACTAACTATAACGGGGGAATTTCATTGGTTTTTTACGAGTGAAATGTCCAGCTAACTATAACATGTGTGAAACCTATGGTTTTTTAAGTGAATTTGCAAGGTTTTTTAAATGCTAATTTGTAACTATAACGTGTGTGAAACCTATGGTTTTTTCAGTGAATATATAAACATATAAATATAATCTGCATATCTCTATAAATATAAATTCGTGCAAACATATACATATATGCATACATATGCATGGTATGTACATGAAAAACTCTAACACAAGCAAAGCTAAAAAGCCACCTAATTACAAACAGAATTGCTTTAACTTAAACGAGGGCGAGACCTATTGCATTTTCAATGCTTGTTTACTTTGATTCCATCAAGAAGGCATTCAGATGTGTCCCACATTTTCTATAAATTCTGAATGGTAGCACTCTACTTGCTCATTAGATCACTGTAGTAAAGCTACTGCTCACCAGGGAAGTCTGCTGCTGGTATTGAAAGTGCATGTTTCAGTCTGCATGTCAGAATTTTTTAATGAAATAGAAGAGGATTTGATAAGTCACTCAAAATGTGCCCTAATTTTTCTTTTTTCCTCACTAATCATAATTTCTATGGCAAAATGAACCTCCTCATTGTGTTCCTTTTAAATTAAACTACTCACTCACTACTACTCACTCGCTACTACTTTCTACTACTCACTCTCTACTACTCACTCTCTACTACTCACTCTCTACTACTCTCTACTACTCACTCTCTACTACTCTACTACTCACTCTCTACTACTCTCTACTACTCTCTCTCTACTACTCTCTCTCTCTACTACTCCCTCTCTACTACTCTCTCTACTACTCACTCTCTACTACTCACTCTCTACTACTCTCTACTACTCACTCTCAACTACTCACTCTACTACTCTCTCTACTACTCTCTCTACTACTCACTCTACTACTCACTCTACTACTCTCTACCACTCACTCTCTACTACTCTCTCTACTACTCACTCTACTACTCTCTACTACTCTCTGCTACTCACTTTCTACTACTCTCTACTACTTACTCTCTACTACTCACTCTCTACTACTCTACTACTCTCTACTACTCTCTCTACTACTCACTCTCTACTACTCACCCTCTACTACTCTCTACTACTCTCTCTCTACTACACACTCTCTACTACTTGCTCTCTACTACTCACTCTACTACTCACTCTACTACTCACTCTCTACTACTCCCTACTACTCACTCTACTACTCACTCTCTACTACTCTCTACGACTCACTCTCTACTTCTCCACTACTCTCTACTAATCACTCTCTACTACTCACTCTGTACTACTCTCTAGTACTCACTCTCTACTACTCTCTCTCTACTACTCTCTACTACTCTCTACTACTCACTCTCTACTACTCTCTACTACTCACTCTCTACTACTCTCAACTACTCACTCTACTACTCTCTCTACCACTCACTCTCTACTACTCTCTCTCTCTAATACTCACTCTCTACTACTCACTCTACTACTCTCTACTACTCTCTACTACTCTCTCTGCTACTCACTTTCTACTACTCTCTACTACTCACTCTCTACTACTCACTCTCTACTGCTCACTCTCTACTACTCTACTACTCTCTACTACTCTCTCTACTACTCACTCTCTACTACTCACCCTCTACTACTCTCTACTACTCTCTCTCTACTACACACTCTCTACTACTTGCTCTCTACTACTCACTCTACTACTCACTCTCTACTACTCCCTACTACTCACCCTACTACTCACTCTCTACTACTCTCTACTACTCACTCTCTACTTCTCCACTACTCTCTACTACTCACTCTGTACTACTCTCTAGTACTCACTCTCTCTACTACTCTCTCTCTACTACTCTCTCTCTACTACTCACTCTCTACTACTCTCTCTCTACTACTCTCTACTACTCTCTACTACTCACTCTCTACTACTCTCTACTACTCACTCTCTACTACTCTCTACTACTCACTCTACTACTCATTCTCTACTACTCATTCTTTACTACTCTCTCTCTGCTACTCAGTCTCCACTACTCACTCTCTACTACTCTCTACTACTCACTCTCTAATACTCACTCTCTACTACTCCCTCTACTACTCACTCTCTGCTACTCTCTACTACTCTCTACTTCTCACTCGCTACTACTCTCTGCTACTCACTCTCTACTACTCACTACTACTCTCTCCTACTCACTCTCTGCTACTCTCTCTACTACTCTCTACTACTCTCTCTACTACTCTCTCTCTACTCTCTACTCTCTATTACTCATCCTCTACTCTCTACCTCTCTACCTTTCTCTACCTCTCGCTCTACTACTCTCTACCTCTCTACCTCTACCTCTCTACCTCTACCTCTCTACCTCTACATCTCTACCTCTCTACCTCTCTCTACCTCTCTCTACACGCACACATATGCACATATATGCATTTATATATATGTATGTGTATATATATGTATATACATACATATATAAACATATATATAATCTGCATATCTATATAAATACAAATATAAATGCATGCATACATATACAGATATGCATCCTATTTACATGAAATTTTGAAAAACACTAATAAAAGCAAAGCTAAAAAGCCACCTAATTACAAACAGAATTGCTTTAACTTAAACGAGGGCGAGACCTATTGCATTTTCAATGCTTGTTTACTTTGGTTCCATCAAGAAGGCATTCAGATGTGACACATTTGCCATAAATTCTGAATGGTAGCACTCTAGTTCCTCATTAGATCACTTTAGTAAAGCTACTGCTCACCAGGGAAGTCTGCTGCTGGTATTCAAAGTGCATGTTTCAGTCTGCATGTCAGAACTTTTTAATGAAATAGAAGAGGATTTGAGAAGTCAAAATGTGCCCTAAGTTTTCTTTCTGCAGCACTAGTCATAATTTCTATGGCAAAATGAACCCCCTCATTTTATTCCTTTGCAAATTAAATGTTTTAAATGTTACCACTTTATTCCAATCAAGATGGCTGCAGGTGTGCCATACTTTTGTCATAAGTAAGACTGTTAGCGCTCTAGTTGTTCTTTAAAACACTCTGGGATTTCTGTCATTGGGCTATACTTGGGCTACATCTCGGTGATATTTGTGCTACATTTGGGCTCTTTTGTCTCTGGTGGCCATCTTGGGAGACTTGTTATGAAGTTTCCTAATTTCCTCATTTACTGCAGTCTCCTCAGTAGGCATACTGTCAGTTTTTTACTTTGATTCAATGAAGAAGGCATTCAGATGTGTCACACATTTGCCATAAATTCAGAATGTTAGTACTCTAGTTGCTCATTAGATCACTGTAGTAAAGCTACTGCTCACCAGGGAAGTCTGCTGCTGGTATTGAAAGTGCATGTTTCAGTCTGCATGTCAGAATTCTTTAATGAAATAGAAGAGGATTTGAGAAGTCACTCAAAATGTGCCCTAATTTTTCTTTCTGCAGCACTAATCATACATTCTATGGCAAAATGAACCCTCTCATTTTGTTCCTTTTTAAATTAAACGTTTTAAATGTTACCACTTTATTCCAATCAAGATGGCTTCAGGTGTGCCATACCTTTGTCATCAGTAAGACTGTTAGCGCTCTAGTTGTTCTTTGGAACACTCTGGGAAGCTGCAGTAGAACACAAAGGAATCAACTGACAGTCTCTGCCCTTGTTGGATGTACATGTTTTACTGAGAATGTCAGACTTCATTCTCACATGACTGAGAAAGATAATGTGAATTTACAGAAAATATGCTCTCAGTTTAGCTTATAGACCACCTTCCAAACCTCTGTGGGAAAAACATGTGAAAATAGTTTTCTCTCAAACATGATTCATGATATCCCAGCAGAAGGCTTTTTCACATGGTAAAATCACCTTAGAACATACTACAATTCCTAAAATGAGTATGGTACCATCAACAAATGATTTATAATGTAACTAAGGTCTTAAAACCTTCTATTAACTGCAATGCTTTTTAATGAGGTGCTATCATGTATATTGATCCCAAGATAGCTGCCAACACTTCTTGGATGAAGTGCTGACAGCCAATCAGATCTCACAATGAGATGTGTGGTTAGGCTCCGCCCAGATATGTATATGATTTTACTTTTGATTTTCTCAGGAACTACTGAACGGATTTACACCATATATGCAAAAAGGCACATGCCTGACCTGAGGACTACCTCTTTGCCAAATTTCAAGTAATTCTGTTCAGCCGTTCTGGCTGTAGCTGTGTCTAAAGGTCCTATGGAAAAATGCATGGGGAAAACGCGTTTTGGGACCTCCCTTTTATCTCGGCCCCCGCTTGACGAATCACCCCGAGACTTTCAGGGTGGGAGCTGAACGGAGCGCCCCATTAGTTTTGAAAATTTCGCGAGGATTCGTCAACCGGCGCCAAAGTTATTCAAAATAGAATTTTTAGATTTCCTATGGAAATTAGGTTGTAACAATAACTATCTACTGGCGACCGCCAGTAGATAATATATATTATCTACTGGCGGTCGCCAGTAGATAGTTATAGTTAGGACCGTGTTTCCATAGGAAATCCGCAACATTCTATTTGGAATAACTTTGGCGCCGGTTGACGAATCCTCGCGAAATTTTCAAAATAGGTGGGGCGCTCCGCTCCGCTCCTACCCTGAAAGTCTCGGGGGGTTCATCAAGCGGGGGCTGAGAAAAAAGGGGGGTCCCAAAACGCGTTTTCCCCATGCAATTTTCCATAGGGACCTTTAGTCCAAGGTACAGCCCAAACGGCTGAACAGAATTACTTGAAATTTGGCAGAGAGGTAGTCCTCAGCTCAGGGAAGTGCCTTTTACAGGTCTGGTGTCAATCTGTTCAGTAGTTCCTGAGAAAATCAAAAGTAAAATCATATATATATGTGGGCGGAACCTAACCACACATCTCATCCTGAGATCTGATTGGCTGTCAGCACTTCATCCAAGAAGTGTTGGCAGCCATCTTGGGGCCAATATACATGATAGCACCTCATTAAAAAGCATTGCAGTTAATAGAAGGTTTTAAGACTTTAGTTACATTATAAATCATTTGTTGATGGTACCATACTCATTTTAGGAATTGTGGTATGTTCTAAGGTGATTTCACCATGTGAAAAAGCCTTCTGCTGGGATATCATGATTGAGAGAAAAATATTTTCTCATGCTTTTCCCACAGAGGTTTGGTTTGTGATCTATAAGCTAAACTGAGAGCTTATTTTCTGTAAATTCACATTATCTTTCTCAGTAATGTGAGAATGAAGTCTGACATTCTCAGTAAAACATGTACATCCAACAAGGGCAGAGACTGTCAGTTGATTCCTTTGTGTTCTACTGCAGCTTCCCAGAGTGTTCCAAAGAACAACTAGAGCGCTAACAGTCCTACTTATGATAAACGTATGGCACACCTGAAGCCATCTTGCTTGGATTAAAGTGGTAACTCTTAAAACATTTAATTTAAAAAGGAACAAAATGAGGGGGTTCATTTTTCCATAACAAGTATGATTAGTGCTGCAGAAAGAAAAACTAGGGCACATTTTGACTTCTGAAATCCTCTTTTATTTCATAAAAAAATTCTGACATGCAGACTGAAACATGCACTTTCAATACCAGCAGCAGTTTTCCCTGGTGAGCAGTAGCTTTACTACAGTGATCTAATGAGCAAAAAGAGTGCTAACATTCTGAATTTATGGCAAATGTGTGACACATCTGAATGCCTTCTTGATGGAATCAAAGTAAAAAGCTGAAAGTATTTCCTACTGAGGAGACTGCAGTAAATGAGGAAATTAGGAAACTTCATAACAAATAAGTCTCCCAAGATGGCCACCAGAGACAAAAGAGCCCAAATGTAGCCCAAATATCACCCAGATGTAGCCCAAGTATAGCCCAATGACAGAATGTCACAGAGTGTTCTTAAAAACAACTAGAGCGCTTACTGTCTTCATTATGACAAAAGTATGGCACACCTGAAGTCATCTTGATTGGAATAAACTGGTAACACTTAACACATTTAATTTAAAAAGGAACACAATGAGGGGGTTCATTTTGCCATAGAAATTATGATTAATGTTGAAGAAAGAAAATGAGGGCACGTTTTGAGTGACTTCTCAAATCCTCTTCTATTTCATTAAAAAATTCTGGCATGCAGACTGAAACATGCACTTTTAATACCAGGAGCAGACTTCCATGGTGAACAGTAGTTTTACTAAAGTGATCTAATGAGCAACTAGAGTGCTAACTTTCAGAATTTATGGCAAATGTGTGACATATCTAAATACCTTCATGATGGAATCAAAGTAAAAAACTGAAAGCATTTCCTACTGAGGAGACTGCAGTACATGAGGAAATTAGGAAACTTCATAACAAATAAATCTCCCAAGATGGCCACCGGAGACAAAAGAGCCCAAATGTAGCCCAAAATCACCCAGATGTAGCCCAAATATAGCCCAATGACAGAAGTGTGCAAAACACTTATTTTGTGTTTTTGCAGTGTTATATAGTGCAGACTTGTCAGGTATTGGAGTGCTTTACATGAGCATTGGTTACATCACACAAGAACAAATTCATTTTGGTTGTAGACATGGGGAGACTAAGTGATTTGACCAGAATCACAGAATGTCGAGCTGAAGCAGAAACTCCAACCTGGTTCCCCAGTTGCAAAGTCTGCAGTTATGGAAGTAACACCACATCCTCTCCCCTAAGTGCAACATTTAATCAAGTGGTCAACTGGATAAAAAAACATAAAGATAATAATTTAAAAGTGCTTTGTCGCTATTTGAAAACTCAGAAAATATGTCCTTATTTTAGTCTTTTAGGGCACTAACCATAATTTTGATGCCAATAAGACCCTCTCATATATGTAATTTCTAAAGGAAATGCTCTAGGTATTACAGTTTTGATTACATCAAGATGACGTCAGGCGTTCCACACTTTTGTAATAAATATAGAATGTTAGCAATCTAGTTGTTCATTAGGATACTGTTGAGAGGCAGAGGCCAGGGGCACGGACTCTGAAAATTGAAGGCAGGTAGGAGGGTGCAAAGGCAACAATTTAACCACACTGAGCAGGCAGGAAGGGCCGTGGCAGCACCACAGACTATGAAGGGCAGTGAAAAGGGGGGCAGGGGCAACAAACCAACAATACAGGACTTGCAAGAGAGGCGGTGGCAATGTAATAGACCATTGTGGGCAGAAGGAATAGTCAATGGTAGTACAACCATACATGCCAACAGACCCGATTCAGCCAGGAAACGTCCAATGTTTTTAAGCTCAAATGGGCTTTATTTGATCTGTCTCCTGTCTACAATCTCCTCTTTTTCAATGTAACTCAAAGGGGAAAATCAATACCCCAGTTTTTTTTCAAAATCTCCCTCTTACCAAGTTCAAAATGTTCGCAAGTATGGTACATTGGATCATGGAAGGAAATGGGGTAGGGACATGGACTTGGATAACAGAGGACAGGAGGGACATGGAGAGGTGCACCAAACTGACCCTGCAGGGCAGGCATCAGGGTTTGCAGCAGCACAATACACCACACAGGGCATGCGGGACGGGAGTGCAGCACAACAATCCATAAAAAGCAAGAGGGAGGGGACAGGACCATGCACATGGACAACAGAGAACAGAGGGGCAAGAGGCAATGGTAGCTAGCTGACCATAATGGACAGACAGGAGAGAAAGCTGCAGCATAACAGACCATAAAGGGCAGGAGGGACGGATCAGGGGCATTACAATGGAACAGACAAGCCAGGAGGGAGAGAGTAGGGGTCTGCACATGTAAACAGAGGGCTGGGGGCAAGGGGGCAGGGCAGGAGCAGCAATATAGCCATGGAGGTCAGGCAGGATGGGCACTAGAAGCAAGACACACCATGAAGAGCAACAGTGAGACTGTGATGGAATACACACAGACCATGGAGGGAAGGTGGGAGGGGGTCAGGGGCAGCTAACTGACCACACAGGGAAGGTGGGAAGGGCCATGGCAGCACAGAAGACCATGCATGGCAAGTGGGAGGGTTAGTGGCAGCACAATGGCTATGATGGGCAAGAAGGAGGGTGCAGGGGCATGCACAAAGGACGATGGAGGATAGAAGGGAGGGTCAGGACCTGTGCACAGACAAGAAAGTTCAGGGGAAGGGGCCTCACAACAGACCGCACGGGGCAGGCAGGAGGAGCAGTTGCAGCACAACAGACCAGGGAGGGCAGAAGGGTGTGGCAGTACAATGGACCATGTAGGACAGGAGGAAGAGGATAGGGGCATGGCATGTGGACAGGCAGGGTGGAGGTGGCAGGGACAGGTTACAGTCATCTGACAATGCTAGGCAGGTGGGAGGGGAGTGGCAGCTCAACAGAACATTCAGAGTAGATAGGAGTGGCAGGTCCATGGAACATGGTGGGCAAAAAGGATGGAGCAGGGGCATGCACAAAGACATCGGAGGGCAGGGGGAAGGAGAATAGGGGCAGCAAGCTAAGCACAGAATTTAAGCAGGAGGTCAATGATGGGGCATAGAATTTGGCAATGGAGGGCAGGAGGAGGGGACTGGTACATCATACTAAATTGAGGGCAGTGGCAGCACATCAGACCATGCATGGCAGGAGGGAGGAGGCTAGTCCATGGATTCACACAACAGAGGATAGGGAGGAGGGGGATGGGGCAGCAAGCTAACTGTTCAGAGAAGGCGGGTATTAGGAACTTTATTGTTTTTAAAACGTGTGTCTGTGCGAACTACTTAAAATATGAACAAGTATGCCGCATAATCTCACTTTTATTCAGGAAGAAGAGGACGTTTGTGACTGTGACTCCGGGCTCACTTGGCAGAAACACCCCCTGACCCTCCACCCCCTATCGCAAAATGTAATGCCCGTGAAAAGGGTAGGTGAACACAGTGTTATATAGAACATAGTCCTGAGAGCACGATTGAAAATGAAAACTAGATATAGTGTATGGTATAAACTATGCACCAAAAAGTGTGATATAGATGAACCGGGCGTGAAATATAATATGCAATACATTGTGCGCAATGACAGATTCATTGGAGAGCGCGAGATAGCACAGGCACTAGCGCGTGCTATGCGATGTGCGCCTTGGAGTGTAATATGCACAGGGCAGTGTTGTGTAACCTAACTAGTCTCTAAAGTTGTAATATAAAATATGTGCTGGGGAGTGTAACGTTGCATATGCACTGTGACAAAGATATGGATCCCAGATTGTAATATGTATGGCATAGCACTGTGCGTTATAACATAGGCATCGAGGAAGGCACGTTAGATGGGGCAATATAACCTGTGCGAAGACAAGTGTGGCATGACATATTCACGGGGTGGTGTTACAGTGCACATGGGCTAGAGAGTGTCATAGCATATGCACTAGCTGGTGGAATACAACACAGAGGTGTGTGGCACTCAGCAGGCAATGGTGGGTGTAACACAGCATTGGGCTCTGCCAGGAGCGCGCTGTGACTCTCAAGTGATGTTCGTCCCCTTTCCAGAGAGTAAAATAAAAAGTATTACACATCCGGCAGTGGATGTGTGTTTTATTATCCGTGAGGGGGGTTTCTTACATAGTTTTGGTCGAATTTTTGTCGAATCCCCTTTGAATGGCTTGATGTGCATGTGTATTAAATGTGCCCGTCAATAGCTACCCATGTTTGTATAAATAAACGACAAGGGTGTCTACCGGGATTAGGCACGGTAGGGCATCAGACATGTCAGAGCTTCACTAGTGGTGTAAATACATTCCACGTGGATTCATTGTATGCATAGTTGCCTTTTAATGAATATCACTCAAATCGTCATGGTGATAGGTACGTATGGTTTGTCCAGCATGTCCTAGGTGTGTCTATAAATATATATTTTTTAAAAATAATAAAAAACAGTGGCCGGCCCTGGGGATTGGGGTAAAAAACATATAATTAGGAGACAGGCCCTGGGGGATGGGGTCATCAGGGCCAATAAATTAGAATAAGAAGGGGAACCACACAGCCCCCCTTCTTAAAAAATTAAAATAAATAAAAGACTGGCATCGTGCCGGAGGCCACGCCCCCTCCTTGCAGCACTCTGCAAACACGTCCCCTGGCGAGTTGTAAGTTGGGGAATTAATTCCTCTTCAATACTGAGGGTCCCTGAGGGCCAACTAGCCCAACAGGCATCTCCAGTATGCGCCAGGGAGCTGCGCTGCAGACAGGTGTTCTGAGGCCAAGCCCCTTTTTACACCTCTCTGCAACGCATCTCTGTGGCGCTTACTGGAGGTACCTAGTAGTCTAGTTTGACCCTAGGGACCCTTAGGATTCAAGGGGACTTAATCTCTCAACTTAGAACAGCCACAGGGCGCGTTTACACAGTGGTGAAGGGAGGGGACGGGCCTGAGGTGACGTGTGCAAACACGCACTATGGCACGTTTTAAATTGGGGATATAATTTCCCTTCAATACTGAGGGCCCCTGGGGGCTAACTAGCCCACCAAGTGCTTCCAGTAAGCGCCACTGAGCTGCATTGCAGAGAGGGGGTCCAGGCTGTGCCACTTTTTACACCTCTCTGCAACGCAGCTCTGTGGCACTTACTGGAGGTACCTAGTGGGCTAGTTGGACTCTAGGGACCCTCAGGGTTCAAATGAACTTAATCTCCCAACTAAAAACGGACACAGGGCGTGTTTACACAGTGGTGAAGGGAGGGGACGGGGCCTGAGTTAACGTGCGCAAAAACACCCTGTGGCCTGTTTTAAGAGGTAGTTTTAATCCCCCTGCCCTATTATATACTAGGGGCTTACAGAGGAGATCATGCTAATCACAGGGGGACCCCAACGCATAATGTTCCCTAGTGTATGT
Organism: Triturus cristatus; assembly: GCF_964204655.1. NCBI lineage: Eukaryota > Metazoa > Chordata > Amphibia > Caudata > Salamandridae > Triturus > Triturus cristatus. The sequence goes on along the minus strand of NC_140579.1, from coordinate 1,197,516,976 downwards.
AGGTGTTTTCACTGTATTCTTAGTGTCTTTTAACATAGCACTGGCTCTAGGACTGGTTAGTCAGACTCAGTTACCACCAGTATCCGTCTGAAAAAGTTGAGGGTGCAGGATGATTTTGCAACAAGGATTCTTTCTGCTCTTCTTTTTGTTCGTTCTGCACGTTATCCTTCTTCCTGCATTTTTCTTCGTCTTTGAGGACTTCTGTTGCTTCTTTCTGCACTTCTTTTTTTTCTTTCTGTGCATTTTTTCTTCTTTCTTCACATGTCCTATCTCTGTAGGCATAGTTAGAAATTAGCATTTAAAAAACCTTTGAAATTCACAGAAAAAACCATAGGTTTCAGGCACGTTATAGTTAGGAATTAGCATTTAAAAAACCTCAGAAATTCACTGAAAAAACCATAGGTTTCAGGGGTGTTATAGTTAGCTGGACTTTTCACTTGTACAAAACCATTGAAATTCCCCCGTTATAGTTAGTTCAGCTAACTATAACTCGCGCGCCCGCAATGCACTGCTGATGACGTCACATATTACATCACTCATGACATGGTCAGTGACATCACTCATGACATCACTGATGACATCTCAAATGACATCACTGATGACATCATCCTTGTGATAGAGTGGCAGACCTCCTCTCACCCTAATATAACCTTTGATACACACATTCAAAAATAGAGACTAAAATTTTCAAAACAATGGACATACCAATACCAGTTACAACAACCTCTTCAGTAATTCTAAGATCCACATACACATCCACTCATTCACCAACAGTCCTATACAGTCACTCATACATGTACTCACTCATCATGTGTACTCATCCACCTATACATCCTGTTACACAATGCCACTCATCCATAGAGTTACTCACACACATAGTCACTCATGCTAATAAAGAATCAAACATACATTTACTTGCATATACAGTTATACACACACCACCACACTTACTTCTATGGAAACTTACACATACTTAGTCTTTTAAACAATCACTTATAGAAACACATACTTATTCATACAGGAACTCTTTCAATCTCTCACTCTCACATATACTCACTTATATACACCAATAGTCACATATACTAGTTTAATACATATGTAGTTACTCATAAAGACACTATTGAGACAGTCATTCACTCACTAACACACCCATACACACACTCATCCACCCACACAGTCCTGCACACATGCTGTCTTCAACACATACAAAGAGTGAGTCACTCATTCATGCACCTATGCACTACGTAATACCCCCCACCGAACCATGCAGACACTCAGACTGATACTCAAAAAACCAACTAATAACCTATATAGACATCCATGTAGCTACTCACCAACCCATGCAGCCACTTATACACAAAGTGAGAGACTGATACAGATATTTACATAGTTAAACATTACTGACTAAGCCATGTATTCACTATGATACACTTAATCAGTCAGTTACACAATGAATTTTTCAAAAACAAATCATCCATTTAGACACTTATATACCCATTTATTAGGTCTCGCTGGCGTTGCAGCGCGAAGCGCTGCCGCCAACGAGTACTATTGTTGCCTAGTTGCGTCCCAAGGGAGACAGACAGGGGCACGCTGTATTGCATTTGCCATTTTACACGTTACACGTGCTAAACTGCATATTGACCTCGATTCCATGTGATGCTCTGGTCTTCCATTTTGTTGTACTGCATTTCCATTTTGTGCTGCTCTGACCTGTAGTTACACTTCAGCAGTAACAAACATGTTTTTCACGTAAACCAGTACGAGCTGGTGCAAGACATACCTCGTGAGGTTATTTTGTGCCTTGAGCCTGTTTTTGTGCATTCTATGCTTATCTCTAGGACATAGGGAGGATGCGCTGTGCAAGGCTCTCCAAGGTCGGAGATAGGGAAAGGAATGTCTTTTGCCTCGGCGCACCCAAGCAGAATCTGGCCAGGTCTGTATGGGTGGGTCTGACGCAGAGATGCGGCCAGCACCTATGATGGATGGATGGGCGAGAACGCCTGCTAGAGGGTTCTCGAACGTGTTGATTTAACTATAAAAAGCGGTGTCCGTGAGGTGGAGCTCAGGAACTCAGTCTTGGAGTGGACGCACTCGCGTGACGACTTTGGTGCCCGGAGAGATTACTTCCTGTGCCCCAGTCTCTACAGGGTTCCCGACTTGGTGTTTTCGGTGCTTGGCCAGGGATGTTGAAGACTCCGGTGCAGATGCATCTGGTGAGGTGTTTTGTACATTAACTGTTTATATATCTATATTCCAGATATCATATTCGTGTATATATATGGTGTGGTGTATTCATTATTTCACTTGGTGCCTAAGAACTTACTAGCTTCAGTGACTTATTGCCCTTGTCTACGATACTAATAAAGCTCATTTTACCTCCAGAGGAGTGTTGGAGTTTCTGTGTAAGTAAGTGGTGTGCGTAAGTTTAGATTACGCAAGTGGGCAAGGCAATACATTTTGGCGTAGTCGGTGGCAGGATTCGTAAATTACGCGGGGAGGAACATGTTTAAAAAGACAAAAGGTGGTTTTGGTTCGTTGGCACCAAGTGAAATTCCTTTTGCCCCCATGCAGATTCCTGGCTGGGAGGCGACGCCATACTCCGCGCTGGCGCGTGAGTATGCTAAAAGCACAGGATTAAGTGAGAGCTGGTTTGACTGTCTGGGCGAAGCAACGCCAGAAGATGTTTTAAATTGTCTACGGAAAGTTCCTATAGAAAAAGGAAAAGAATTATATACAGTGAGCCGCCGAGGTTGGGCTCTGTTGCATGCCTACCGTCAAGTTTTTGACAAATGCTTATCTCTGCAGCAAGAACAGTTAAGCTTAGAAAAACAACTCGTTGAAGCTAAGAATATGTCTACAATGCTTTCCTGTCAGAATAAGCTATTACAAGACAAATTAGAAACATATCAGACTATAGCAGAACGGGCTGCAGTCCGTGTCGCTGAATACAGATACAAGAAAAGGAGGGGTAGAGTGAGTAAGCGAAAAGTCCATTTAGCGATTGCCAAAGCAGGCTTAGATTTTGATCCATCCACCTGGGACTCTAACACCTGGGAATCATCAGAGTTCTCCTCGGAAGGAGAGCAGCCTTTACAGAGAGAAAGGGAGGAGAAGGTAAATAATAGTAAGAGAGTGGAAGTGCAGCCCATCCTAAGACGGAAACTTCAGTCCGGTCCACATAACCCGCAGGGAATTATGTTAAATAGTCTGGAGGATTTTACCCAACAGGAGATTAGTGATGTTTTAGAGAGATTTAGACAGAAGCCTGGTGAGGCACTGTTAACTTGGATGGTGCGCCTTTATGATCAAGGCGCTTCTGGAGTAATGTTAGACAGTGGAGATGCTGCCAAATTTTGCACTCTCAGTACTGATCCCACTGTGCAGGGACATTTTCGGAATTACAATAGTGATGACCAAATTACCCTGTTGCAGCTAGCCGCACAGGGATGTAGTCATAAGTACCCCACAGATTCAGATTGGCCTGGGAATGAAAAACCATGGTTTACCCTACGAGATGCCTCGCAGAGAATTAAGGAGGAGGGAATGAAGCTGGCAATCCTTATAGGTGAGGCGTATGATTTGATGGGTCAGAGAATGCCTGTGTCCGTGCGGAACAAAATCATTCGTTTGGCACCCCCTGCATACAAAGCGGTGATAATGACTCTGTTAATCAATCAAACTGGTAATTCCGTAGGAGAAGTAGTCGAGGCAGTTCGTGAGCTGGGAGAGCTTGGGGAATGGAACAAGCCAGACAGGGCTTCGCGCTCAGAGTCCCGCACTGATAACAACCGAGTAACCCGAGGTGATATGTTTTTGGCGCTGTTAAAGGATGGGGTGTCGAGGAGTGAAATTGATGGTATCGAGACCAAAAGCATGTGGGAAATGTACCGTAAGCGAGGACTGGATAAAAAGGAGGGGAGTAGGCTTGTGAATAGAAAAGATAACAAGAAAGTAAGTCGCAGGGAAGCAGAGCCTGAGGAGAAGCACGACAAAGCAGGTCAGGAGAGAGAGAGAGAGAGGGAATCTCATGTGAAAGTGACAAAAGAGAAAGGTTGGGACCGAGATTGTACAGATTCAGATGGGGATCGGGAAGAGGAGGAGTTGTTCCCTAAGGATTACCCGACATTGTATTCAGATCTGCGCCGGGACCTGCGCCGGGCAGATGCAGAGCTGCGCAGGCGAAAGTTAGATTAGGAAATGGGCCAAGCTCCGGTGCAGGGATGGGCTCGCAAAGATAATAGACCACATGTGAGGGTTGAGATCTATTGGAAAAATAGAAATGTTCAGGAGGTGCGAGCTTTAGTAGACACCGGAGCGGAGGCCACACTGATACATGGCAATCCACGAAAATTTAAAGGACAGTATTTCACTATCACGGGTTTGGGTGGACAGGAGACACCAGCAGTGCAAACGGTAATTCAGATGAAAATAGGCAGACTTCCAAAGAAAGCATACACTGTCTTGATCGTGCCCATTCCAGAGTACATTATTGGTATTGACATTTTGAAAGGTATGACCCTATATTTAGATGACGGATGCTATCAGTTTGGGTCAAAGCAGTACCTCTCTGTGGCTGCTGTGAGGGTGGGGCGCTTGAAGATTCCCCCAGTGAAGGTGCCCCAAGCAACGAAAGTGGTGCACATGAAGCAGTACAGGATCCCAGGGGGACATGATGAGATCACTGCAACCATACGAGACTTGGTGGAGGCGGGGGTGGTGAGACCGGTTACCACGGCGTGGAATAACCCTGTGTGGCCCGTGCGCAAACCGGATGGAAGCTGGCGTATGACTGTTGATTACCGCGAGCTGAATAAGCATACGCCCCCATTGACAGCCGCGGTCCCCGACACCATCACTTTGATTGAGAAAATTCAGAAACACAGTGGGACATGGTATGCGGCAATTGATATTGCCAATGCTTTTTTCACGATTCCAATTGCCCCCGAGTCCCAGGAGCAATTCTCCTTCTCGTGGTCTGGTAGACAATTCACCTTTCAATCTTTGCCTCAAGGGTACTTACATAGCCCTACAATCTGTCACCGGTTGGTGGCAGAGCATTTGGATGAGGTGTCAGTCATTCCTGGAGTACAGCTTTGTCATTATATTGATGACGTGTTGATTCAAGGAGAGTCCCAAGAACAGGTGCAGGCTCAGCTAGACAGAATTGTAGAGCATTTGCAGAGCAAAGGGTGGGTGATTAACCCAGAGAAGGTGCAGGGACCCTCCCAAAGTGTGAAGTTTTTGGGTATTCAGTGGCATCAGGGGCATAGAGAGGTGCTGCCACAAGTAAGGCAAAAGATCAAGGAGTTTGCAGTGCCGCGAAACAGGAAGGAGGCGCAGCGCTTCATTGGATTGTTTGGTTTTTGGAGACAGCATATTCCCCATTTGAGTCAGATCTTGGCCCCTCTGTACAAGGTTACACGGAAGAAGCATGAGTTTGAGTGGGGGGAGGCCCAGCAACAGGCATTTGAGTCAGCGAAGGAGGCTATACAGCGTGCCCTGGATCTATGGCCCATACGAGAGGGAAGCATTGATTTGAATGTAACAGTCCAGGATCAGTATGCGACCTGGAGCCTGTGGCAAAAACAGGGGAGACAGAAGGTGCCCCTAGGGTTTTGGACAAAGAAACTACCTGATGCTGGAGAGCGGTACACTCCTTTCGAAAAGCAGTTGTTGGCATGTTATTGGGCTCTGGTGGATACCGAGCAATTGACCTTGGGACACAATGTGTTTTTGAGACCTGAAATTCCTATCATGCAATGGGTGATGAGCTCACCCAAGACACACAGGATTGGGCATGCACAGGAGGCTAGCGTCATAAAGTGGAAATGGTACATACAAGACAGGGCACGAGTGGGTCCTAAGGGGACCGCAGTGCTGCATGAGCAAGTGGCGCAAACTCCAGTAGCAGATGCAGAACTGTTGCAAGATGTACCCAAAGTGCGAGAGTCCCCAGTGAAATGGGGCGGGCCATTCTCAGAGTTGTCCGCGGAGGACAAAAAGCATGTGTGGTTTACAGATGGCTCAGCCAGATATGTGGGGACCAAGAGACATTGGAAGGCGGTGTCATACAATCCTGTGACCAAAAAGTTGCTGTCGACTACTGGAGAGGGAAGAAGTAGTCAGTTTGCAGAATTGTACGCGGTTTACCAGGCTTTAAAGCAAGAGCTCCCTGGTACATGTCACATTTATACTGATTCATGGTCCACGGCCAATGGGTTAGCCACTTGGCTTCCCACATGGCATGCTCATAATTGGATGATTCACAATAGGGAGGTTTGGGGAAAAGAGTTGTGGCAGGAGATTTGGGAATTGTTGTCCCAGAGTACAGTCACAGTTTATCATGTTGATGCTCATTGCCCGACTGACTCACTAGAGCGTTGGTGCAATTCCTTTGCAGACCAAGAAGCGAAGATTCGTGAAGCTGAGGTGGCGACGCAGGATTCTGACTTGGTGGGAATGGCTAAATGGGCGCATCAGAAAAGCGGACATTTGGGCGAGCGAGCCACTAGCAGGTGGGCAGAAAGTAGAGGGATGCATATTCCCCTAGATTTGATTAAAACTGCGATCATTCACTGTCCCGTTTGTCAGCATACCCAACACAGACCGGTTCCACAGGTAGTGAGAGGCCAGCTAGGCAGAGGGAAGTTGCCAGGGCAAATATGGCAAATTGATTTCATCGGGCCAATGCCAATGAGTCGAGGATGTCAGTATGCCTGCACGGTGGTGGATACCTATTCTGGCTATCTCATCGCCTTTCCATGCAAGAGAGCAACCCAGTCTAACACTCTGAAAACTTTGAATTTGTTGATTTTGTATTACGGAATTCCTTTGCAGGTCCAGAGTGACAATGGGTCACACTTTAAAGGAAAGATGGTGCAAGATTTTTGTGTGCAGCATAACAGTGAGTGGATCTATCACATACCCTACTACCCACAGGCAGTGGGTTTGATTGAGAGAATGAATGGTTTGTTGAAAGACCAGTTGAAAAAGTTGTCTGATGGGTCATTGAAGGGGTGGAGGGATCACTTGTCTGATGCATTGCAAATTTTGAACAACCGACCCCTTGCTAATGCAGAAACTCCTTTGATGCGCATGTTGACCCCAGCTTTGCAAATCAAGCCCCATGTGGCCACAAATACGATTCTGTACTGGGAGACAGCTCCCGGAGCCCTAGCTCCATATCGTGCCACACCAGAAGCTGCTGGTCTTTATTTACATGCCCTGAAATTCTATCGACTGCAACCACGAGACATTACCTTGATTGAGACAGGAATTGGAGTTCAAATTCCCCCAGAGCATTTCGGACTGATCGCTCCTCGATCTGGGCTTGCCCTTAAAGGCATCCAGGTTTTGGGAGGGGTGGTCGATGCCGATTACCAGGGGGAGATCAAAGTTATTCTGCTGAACAGTGGAGACAATGATCTGATTGTGCAACCCGGTGACCGAGTTGCCCAAATGGTCATCATGCCGGTTTATGGAGGAAATGTCATGAAGGGGACGGCCCCAGCCCTTCTAACTGTGCGAGGAAAGGGCGGGTTCGGATCTACTGACAAGAACCCAGGGGCGAAAGTATGGGTTGAGTCCCCAAACAAACCTCCTGAACCTGCAGAATTAATCGCTAAAGGAAAGGATAATATCCTTGTCATCATGAGACCCGGACAGGAAAAGTGGGAAAATGTACCTGCTGAAAAATGTTATTTACGAGAGTGATTATACCAGTTTGTTTTCTGTTTCTAGATCACAGTATGGCTTGCCGCTGCGATGCTTGCGCTGTGTGGTCTGTGTTTGGGCGTGTCCGGAGGGGTCCGGGAGGGCCCGGGGATGCCGAAGGCGATCAACCGCCCGAGTCGGATGACAGCATTGTTGCAGCAACCAGATAATATCTGGACCTACTTGGCCGAAAATGTGCTGAACACTTCCCACTTCTGTATGAGAAATCTTCAGAGTACAACTAATATGATATCCACGTGTCTCGTTGCCGTACCTACCCCTGCACGTGTGCTTCTGCACATCTTCAACCAAACTAACTTTGATGGGGTAGTAGAGGAAACTGATGTTCAAACACATCTGAGTCTTTATGAGTACTGTCGTTTTTGCCCGGAGGTTACAGATAATCTCTGGAGGAACATGACCAGTATTGTTACCTACAACATCACTACTGGAGACGTTTGCTATCAACTAACTTGTGACCCTGCCAAAATTGGCAAGTGTGCCCAATTGAAACTAGAGAAAAGCACACAATTGACCACTGATCAACAAACATTATGTCAGTCACGACATGATAGCTTTTGCAGTAATGTTACCAATCATATGGTCTGTAATCATACAGTATTAGCCGCTAGCCATGTTAACCATGTGAAATTATCTAAGGGATGGCTTTTTTCGTGTGGCAATATTTCATACACTTACATACCAGCTAATATAACTGGAGGACCTTGTGCCTTATCACGATTAAGTCTTATGCTTTTTCCTATGCAGACTATCACACATATTCGCTCCCCGAGAGCTGCTGTTCAATTACCTGAGGATTGTGATTCTAACATTGACTTGCTTTCCAGGGCAGAGTATACTAGTTTGGCGATTTCCATTGTAGGAGTGCCAGGACTGTCCGTTTATAATGCAAGAACTATTGCTAAACTTGCCTGTTTAATTGCGAAGAATCTCAATCATACTTCTGCCGCTTTAGCTGATTTGCTATTAGATGTTCAAGGAACAAGGAAAGCTGTTTTGCAGAATAGGGCAGCTGTGGATTATTTGTTGTTGAAACACAACCACGGTTGCGAGGACTTTGATGGGCTCTGTTGTTTCAATTTATCTGATCATTCTACATCTATCCATGCACATATTAATGCTTTAAAAGATTTAGTGAAAGGGGTTACCCAAAATGTTGATCAAGGATGGTGGGATTGGTTGTTTGGGTGGCTACCTAATTTTGGACAGCTTCGTTATATCCTGGGTGTTATCGTAGTGATTATTGGTGTTTCTATTTCATTATGCTGTTGTATTCAATGTATTCCTAATCTTCTCTCCCTTCTTCGTCTCAGATCCATAGTATTTAGACCAATGGGATATGATGGGTGAATCGAGGGTCAAGGGGTGGAATGTATTGCATTTGCCATTTTACACGTTACACGTGCTAAACTGCATATTGACCTCGATTCCATGTGATGCTCTGGTCTTCCATTTTGTTGTACTGCATTTCCATTTTGTGCTGCTCTGACCTGTAGTTACACTTCAGCAGTAACAAACATGTTTTTCACGTAAACCAGTACGAGCTGGTGCAAGACATACCTCGTGAGGTTATTTTGTGCCTTGAGCCTGTTTTTGTGCATTCTATGCTTATCTCTAGGACATAGGGAGGATGCGCTGTGCAAGGCTCTCCGAGGTCGGAGATAGGGAAAGGAATGTCTTTTGCCTCGGCGCACCCAAGCAGAATCTGGCCAGGTCTGTATGGGTGGGTCTGACGCAGAGATGCGGCCAGCACCTATGATGGATGGATGGGCGAGAACGCCTGCTAGAGGGTTCTCGAACATGTTGATTTAACTATAAAAAGCGGTGTCCGTGAGGTGGAGCTCAGGAACTCAGTCTTGGAGTGGACGCACTCGCGGGACGACTTTGGTGCCCGGAGAGATTACTTCCTGTGCCCCAGTCTCTACAGGGTTCCCGACTTGGTGTTTTCGGTGCTTGGCCAGGGATGTTGAAGACTCCGGTGCAGATGCATCTGGTGAGGTGTTTTGTACATTAACTGTTTATATATCTATATTCCAGATATCATATTCGTGTATATATATGGTGTGGTGTATTCATTATTTCACTTGGTGCCTAAGAACTTACTAGCTTCAGTGACTTATTGCCCTTGTCTACGATACTAATAAAGCTCATTTTACCTCCAGAGGAGTGTTGGAGTTTCTGTGTAAGTAAGTGGTGTGCGTAAGTTTAGATTACGCAAGTGGGCAAGGCAATACACACGCGCAGCGATCGGGGTCTGTGGACGCGCAGACGCACACACAGACACACGCGTGCGCACACACCCCGCCGCTGCCGACCCCGGCTGCCTAACGCGCGCGCACACACCTCATTGCTGACTTGCTCCACGGAGACGGCTTGTTTCAGTCTGCAGCACTTTGTATACTGGTTTGTAGGGTCATGCTTATTACGCAAAAATACTACACATCCAATAATACATTGAGCGTTGGTTAAAATGCCAGAACTAGGTAAAAGGTGCACCTGGTAAAATATTGGGTTAGCTAGCACTTCTGCAGTTCAGTGTGTACATCCTTCTTCACAAAGCTTGCATTTTGTATTCTTTATGGCCACATAAATTATGTTGCATGCCTATTCCTTTTTATTATTTTTTTGGCTCTGCTAGGCATTTTCGTTTCATATTCTTTGCCAGGCATTTGTAATTTTCAATGTGCCTCGCTGTGGCTTTAAAAGGCTAATTTTCCTGTATAGTGCTATTGTGATAGTCTTCTCTATCCCCTTCACAATTTCCCCGTGTATGCTCCTAATTGATTGCAATCTTATGTCTATTTACTTGTAGCTTTTGTAAAGTGACGTGTGCCCTTCAGACCTTCCCGGTTCCTTCTAGTCGCTTCTGGGTCTTTGCCACTGAATCTGTTGGGCTACGTTCTCATATGCCACTGTTGCATTAACCACTTTCCGTGCTCCTTATTCCTGTCAATACTCCATGCTATAGCTGTTTTCAAAAGTTAATGCATATTGATATGCATCATCTTTTCTTCCCATGACCCTTTACTGCACACGCCTTTTTTCTACTTAACGCACCTTTGCAGTTAGTCTGTTTTCAATGTCTTTTTCTGTGACAGTCTTGTTTTCAGCTGCCTTAACCAGTGCCCTGATAGACTGTCCATGGCGGTTCTGTTTAAACGATATTTCCCCTACAGTCCCGCTTGCTGCTTACCCCTTCTCTGGCTCGCCATGAGATGTCCTCCGTACAGCACTCTCCGCAGCCTTGGTCCCACCCTGCACAGCACACGACCCACGGGCGACGCCATTTTGGAATCAGAAACGCTGGGCTAAGGGGAAAAAAAACTCACAAAAAAACAAGCATTTGCAATGCAATAGGTCTCGCATTTACGCGAGTTTGAGCTATTGACTGTGCAAATGCCAGTGCCTTTTATTTTTGATTTCCTTTATAAAACACAAATAAAAGGCATTGTAATTTGCAATGTCAATAGCTCAAACTCGCATAAATGCGAGACCTAGTGCATTGCAAATGCTTGTTCTTCCATCGACCTTGAGTTATACATATATAAAACATATTTAATTTTCAGAAAAACAGACATTCACTGGATGATGTAATCAGTGATGTCATCAGTGATGTCATTTGAGATGTCATCAGTGATGTCTTGAGTGATGTCACTGACCATGTCATGAGTGATGTAATATGTGACGTCATCAGCAGTGCATTGCGGGCGCGCGAGTTATAGTTAGCTGAACTAACTATAACGGGGGAATTTCAATGGTTTTGTACAAGTGAAAAGTCCAGCTAACTATAACACCCCTGAAACCTATGGTTTTTTCAGTGAATATATATATATATATATATATATATATACACACACACATTCTAAATGTTATGGTTGGTGTATGGGGCTCTATATATGTAGATGTAAAATGCAATTTTATGATAAACAGAACCAATTAAAATAAAGTGATGATTAAGATGGTCATCAGAAGAAACGAAAGAACTCTTGCATCAAGCATCATATTTTCTGTGTAATCCTATTTATAATTTTTGACTGCCTATGTATTGGATTATAAATATATCATGTGTAGTGTCCTCCTCAATGCTTAAAAAAAAAAGAATGGTTTCCGGAGGTACACTTTATGATGATGGATGATGTATTGGTGACGAGGTAAGTAACTAATCAGATGAAGGCAAATATGTTTTCAGGATGCGTTTGTCTCAGAAGTTGCAATTAATCGCTTGTGATAAGAAGATGGGGATGTGAAGTGGAAGTTGTTCCATGAAGGAAGGTGTAACGGGTTCTTTGATGTGGCAAACACACAAGGACCTGCAGATGACAGAAGGCCTTCTCCTGGCTTATGTGCGTGGACAATGTGCTATATATGGTAGTCTTTGGGCATGCGATTATCCAGAATGTAGGCAAAAGTGGGGCTGAGTCATGTATCTCTAATGCAAAAGAATGGGTGTACGGAGGTCAACGGCAGTATCATCTGTAAACACTTTAAATAGCACTATTATGGCAAGTACCATAGAACAATGTAGATAGTTACCATATGAGGCTAGTTTTGAGTTCTCGACTGCCTCTGATACCTTAGTCAATGAAACAAAAGTGAGAGAATGAATGATAAAACATCCGATTTTAAAAAACCTGCCACCTAAAAGTGAGCTGTGATTCTTACGATCAATAAAATAATAATAAAATTAAAAAAAGGATGGCAAAGAATTGTCTTAAAGCCAAAGTTCCACTGTCTCATCAACCCAGCTTTAGTCGTCTATCAAAACTGGACATAGTTTAACAGAAGGCCAGTTACTGTTCCAAATGGTCATAATCAGGAAGACTACTGGTGCTGGAAATGATTCCGTACAAACAGTACCCTTCTTCATGATACCAAAATGTAGGTGTTCATATTTTATTAAAGGCTGGTTGCTGTTTAAGTTTTGAAGTGGCAGGGGTCCCCACAGGATGTGATGGACAAGTTACTTACCTTTTGGTAACGACATTTCTGGTAGAGACATGAACTAATAACAGATTCCTTATCTTTGAATTACCCAGGCATCAGACTCGATCCGGAAGATTATTCTTCAAGCAATACCCCTGCGTGCCGGTCACTGGCATCGGTTGGCTCCACGTGACGTCATCAGCGTCATCCACACCAGAAGTGACATCCTCGTCACCTATATAGGTGCCACCTCGGTGAGCTGACATCAGTTACTTTTTATGACTTTCCACACCAGAAACGCAGAGCCATGAAGAGTACTGATCTTGGTGTGTTTTAAAAAAGCTAGGGCCCTGAAAGGGATCAACCTTGACCCTAGAAACTTGTCCGCAGTGCGGGCAGCATGAGTGAGTCAGTAAGGAATCTGTGGCTAGCTCATGTTTTTTTCATCTGACAGACATCTAGTTGCAGATTCTTTACCTTTGAATAGATTCCCAAGAAGTACCGTTCCCGGTGGAGTGCTGCGGACAAATCCTAAACTAATAAGTCCAGCAGGTTTGAATGGGTGAAGTGCCTGTCCTTGTGGACCGGACTGTCCAGGCAGCAGTGTTTGGTGAATGTGTGCAGACACCCAGGTCGCTGCCTGGCAGATATCCAGGACTTGGACTCCATATGCTAGTGCAGTGGTCGCAGCCTTAGCTCTGGTTGAATGAGCTCTTAAGCTTTCAGGAGGCTGCTTTTTTGCCAAAGCATGGCAGATTTTGATGCAGAGAACAGCCCATTAAGAAATGGTATGTTTCTGCACCTCCCGACCCCACGAACAGTTGGTCATCCACCCGAAAATCTTTAGTGCGGTCAAGATAGAACGACAATACTCTTTTTGGATCTAGTGAAGGAGCGTAGAAATTGGACAAGGTGACTGATGGTCTCACATGAAAAGGTGTCATCACTTGCAGAAGGAAAGAGGCTCTAGTACAAAGTACTAATTTGTCAGGGAATATCATCTAGAAGTGGGGGGGGGGGCTTGGACAATAGATCCTGCAGTCCGCTCACCCTTCTGGCATATGTGATCACCACTAAAAAGGCTGTTTTTATGGTGAGTTGCCAGAGGGTGCTAGTGTGAGGACATCAAAATGAGCATGCATGAGGAAGGTGAGAACCAAATGAAGGTCCTATTGAGGCATAGTGAAGGGGGAAACCTATGTATAAGACCTTTTAAGCATCTATTTACATTCAGTAACCTTAAATAAGGAGGGTTGGTCTGAAAACTTTAGGAAAGCAGAAAGAGCAGACAAATACCCCTTCAGGGTGCCCAGAGTAGAGCCCCGCTGGGCGAAGGTCAAAATAAAAAGTAAAACAGAAAGGGAAGCTAAAAATGGGTCGAAAGACTTCTCTGTACAATATATTACAAATTTCTTCCACCGGCAGCCGTATACCCTCTTAGTGGAGGGATGCCTGGCTGCCAGAATAACTTTGCAAACTTCAGGAAGAAAGTCAAGAGCTGTCAACTGCTGCCACTCTATCTCCCTACAAGAAGAGATAAAGTTAACCGGTTTGGGTGGAGAAGCCTCCCCTGCTGCTGAGACAGAAGATCCTCCCAGAGCAGCTATCATCGCACATCAGAAGAAGGCACTTACCAAAGCATGAACACTGTCACAGTGCATAGTAATAGGCTACAGATCCTCCCAGAGCCGCTATCACCGCGCATCAGAAGAAGGCACTTACCAAAGCATGAACACTGTCAGGATGCATAGTAATAGGCTACCTAGATAGTAAGTAATACGTGTGGAGTCACGGGGATACAAGATGGATGGAAGGACTCGTGGGTATCAGGACGTTTATGAACTACATGTCCCATGAGTACTTGCGGAAGGGAGGAAGAGACAAACCCATGTGGGGAGGCGGAATTCTTTTCAAAGTTACTTCTGCATTGCGAAACAACGCTGTAGATTGGACACTCCCTGCTCATTTGAGGTCGGGCCACTGCCACACAAAACTGTTCAATTACCTCTGTAATGTGGTCAGCATCCCCTTTGGGGGAACGACTGGTATGGTCTGAAAAAGATACAAGCTCCTCAGCCGGACGGTCATTTTGAGGGCAGCGATGTACCCAAGCAAAGATGAGGTGGCGTTTCCGCCCAGTTAAGTCCTCTTGTCTGGAGTAGATTGTTGTAGTTTATAGGGATGGTCTGCGAGATCGAGGGGGCAAGATGAATCCCCAAGTAAGGAAGTGACCCTGTGGCCCACTGTAGGGGGAAGAGATCTTTAAGATGAGACAGTCAGTTGTGAGTGGTTGATAGGACGAGGGCCTGTGATTTGTTTACGTTGATGTGAAGTCCGAGGCCGTACCAAAGGTGGACAGCTTCTCGAGGAAGGCCCGGAGGGATTTGTTGGGGTTGACCAAGGAGGCCAAGACATCATCTGCATAACAGCTGACTGTATGCCTTTCCCCTCCGAAGGGATACCAGTGATCCCTGGGTTTTTTCTCTGATCCTTTGGGCCAGGGGCTACATGGATAAGACAAATAACAGGAGTGACAAGGGACATTCCTGTCTGGTGCCCTAGCTAATCGGGAAGGATGATGAGGTGATACCATTCACTCTGACTATCGCTGTGGGCGAGCTGTAGCAGCTCACCCAGGCCCGGAAGTGGTCACACTTTCTAAAGTGAAAGAGAGAGAGTCTGCTCCAGCTAGTGCCAATGTACATGGTCGAAGGCCTTCTCAGCATCTATGTCCGAGTGATCGGCCTTGTCAATCAAGAGTAAAATTTATTTTGGTGTGTCGCTGCTTCGTCTGTTATAAATGAACCCCGCCTTATCTGGGTCATTAACGCCTGGCATAATGGGACCTAGCGCATAAAGAGCTTGATGTCTGTGCTTAGACAGCAATATTGGATGGTAAGAACTACAAAACTGTTTGTCATTCCTCTGTTTCGGGATGACGACAATGGCTGCTGACATCACTGCAGGGATGGAGCCAGGGACCGAGAATGAGTTAAACAATCTGGAGAGGATAGGAGCTATGGTCTGACAAAGTTCTGTAAAAACTTGCTGGGTATCCATCCGGGCCTGGGGATTTTAAAAGCTTCAAGCGTGAGATCGCCAAGATAACCTCTTCTAATTTAAAGGGGGAGTCTAGGGATGCTGCCTGAGCTGTTGTGAGGCTGGGCGTATGTGCCCTTTGCAAGTATGAAGTGATCACCTGGGGCTCCAGGTCTTGTCCCAAGTACAGCTCCGCGTAGAAATCACGAAATTCCGCTGCAATAGATTTGTCATCAATTAGTTCCCCTCTCCCTTGTGATGGAATAGAGTGTACCCTGGTTTACTGTTGTTGGGCCTCAGGTTATTGGCTAGTAGCCGTCCTGGTTTATCTACCCCGATATAGGGGTGTTTTAGCCGGAGTGCAGTGTGTTCCGCCCTGTCTAGGTCCATACCCGCCAGTTGAGTGAGCGCTGCGTGTAGTTGGCGCCATACTCTAGGGTCCCCCATTCGGCTATGTATGCGTTCGAGCTCTCTGACTTATTTTTCAGTTGCTCCCTCTTTTCTTTACAGGCTTGGTAATCTGCTGCCAAGATTGCTATGAGTTCGCCCCTCACTACTGTTTTCAATGTCTACCAAAGTGTGGGGATTGAGGTCTGTGGGTATCATTGAAGACAAGATATGTTTGTATTGCTGTAGTGATTTGTTGCACCACTGTGGGGCGTTGGAGTCCCCCTAAGCAGCCATGTCTCAGAGGGTCTTTCTTGAGGGGGTAATTTTAGTGGGAGGGTAACCGCATCGTGGTCAGACAGTGCTCCTGGCTCTATTTCGGAGTCCTTCATAAGACTCTGTACATATCTAGTCCCCAAAAAATAGTCACACCGTGCATACGTTTTATGAGCGTGGGAGAGGGTGTATTGGAGGGTTTGCGGGTGGAATTCCGTCCAGAGGTCCAACAACCCCATCTTGCAAAGCCACCTGCCCCATCCTTTTGACAAGGTGCCCATCTGACTGGAGCCCACTGTCCCCCCTCCCCCCTCCCACGTCGCTGCCACCCGCCAGGCCAGCCATGCAATAATGAACTAATGTCTTGCCTAGCAGTCTCATGTGTTGTCTTTGTCTTGCTATTCTCCGGCCAGCTGGTCCATGACCACTTGATGCTCTAGCGCGATTGTTGCTGGGTCGGGTTTCATGCTTCCCCCAAGCTGGTCAGTTCCTCTGCGCTCGCGGGTGCCTGCGGGGTGGGACCCCCTGCACGTCTCTTCCCAAGGTTTCATCCGGGGAGCCCTCAATCCCAAGGATTCAGCAGGTCTCCTCCAATGAGCGAAGTTGGTGCAGCTTGCCATGCAGGCGGATAATGAGCTGAAAGGAATGGCCCCATCAGTAGGGGATCCCCAAATTCTGCAGATGGGAGGTCGCTTGACTGAATTCTCATCTCTTCTGCAGATTAGTTATAGCAAGTTCCTGATTAAGTGTTAGGAGTGTGCCCCTGGAAAGATAGTGGCTGCTTCTCTCTGGCTGTCATGCCCTGCGGTCCGCCCCCAAGACGTTTTTAGCATTTAAGTCACGTAGGTTTCCTCAAACGCTGCTTAGCGTTCTTGCTCCGAGCCCCTTCCTTCCTTGTTCCCTTTGCCTGACTTCCGTTCCTGAAGTTCCGGTTTCCGCTGACGTTTGTTTCATAGTTGTCGGAGCTGTAAGCTGCGGTGTTCCCTGTTTGGTGTGCCTTCGCCTCGGTTTCATCCGTTTGGGAAAGTCGCTATCTTTTTGCCTTGTATTCCTTGTTCCAGTGCATGCATTTCCCCTGAACCCGTTCTCCCCCGATTGACCCGGTGGTGTGACCTGACCCGGTGCTCCGCCTGGAGACCAGTTGATTCCCCGTAGTGTGGTCTAACACTGAGGCCCCCTTTGGTTGTACCTTAATCGATTGCTCAGTTTGGCGGCCATACTCGCTCCTGGTTCTTAGCCGGGTACTACGACCTATCTCTACACGTTAACGGGTGAAGCGCTATCATCTTCACTACTAATACCCCGTTCTTTCACTATTGATTGGGGTACTAGCGTGGACCACTGTGCAGTTTTCATGTGACGGCGCTTTATCATCAGAATCACGGTAACAGCGCTTCGCACTGACTTTTATATATATATATATATATTATTGTTTACATGTTATTGTGGATGTAATTACTGTGGTTGGATTCTTTGTCAGAAGATTCCCCTAACCTATAAAAGAACAAGCACGCTCCTCCCGTTTTGTGAAAGAATTGGAGGGTTACAATCCTGACCTACATCTAGTCCTCCTGAAGAACTGTGGGGGTGAGCCAAGTATACTTGTAGTGTATGTTTAAATAAAAAGGTGAGATACTTGCATAACCTTTGTTCCTTTATCGTAGGGGAGTATAGGGAGGGATACAAATCCTACCAACAGTGACCAATAGCCGTGCTGGGTATTCCACCCTCCTATCCTACTAGCTGGGACCCTTAGTCGTGGTAGGTGCCATAAAGGGGTGTTGTTCCTACACTGGGGCTGTATGATAAGGATAGAGTATAATACATTCTTTTGTTTTGCAGCTGGGTATTCGTGCCATTATTCCTGACGTGGTCCATCATCACAACCTGCTTTTCTCCCCGCCTGCCCTTGTTTTGTTTCCCTGTTTTCCCCTGATGGGTACTCTAGAGTCTGATAGAGTCGGAAGGCCATAGGGGAAGATTGAGGACTCTTCTCCAGGTTCCTGACGCTCCTGCGGAACGTGACTGGCAATCATAACACTGGCTTTGCACAAGATTGTTTCTTTTAGTTGAAAATCATGGAGACAGGCCATAATGTCGGAAGGAGAGGTGGAAGACTTCCGCAGCAGGCTTACTGTGTGTGTGATGTTAATTTTTATCTCAAGATCGGGGGGGGTCTTCCGAGATGTAACAGAAAAGGTCCCTCGGATAGAGACCCAGGTCAGAGTCCTCCGCCGAGGACGGTACACCCTTAATGCAAATGTTATTATGCCTAGAGCGATTCTCAAGATCCTCTGCATGGGCTTGGAGATCTATCTGTTCTCGCAAATGGATCACTTCCAGTTGCAGTTGATCCACTTCCTCATCCCAGGTGAGTTCCTGGCTTTCTTCGCCACAACCCTTTCTCCCCGGAGTCCACGTAATGCTGGACCTCCTTGATGTTGCTGGTGAGTTAACCCCGGAGGGCCTGTAGGTCCTCACGCAGGGAGGAGAAAAATGCCTCCAGGAAGGAGCAGGTGACAGGCTCCTCACCCATTTTGTTGCATTGGCTTATACTTTAAAAAAATATATATTTTTAATGGCAGTTTATAGAAATCGACAGTTTGGATACAAACAGGAGAATGAAAAAGAAACAGAAAACAAAAAAAAAAGCAAAACTGATTACATCTTCTATCACCATCTACAGTCATGGGTGTTAGCTCTACCAATACAAATACATTGCGCCAATCATATAGAGTCGTTCAATATTAGTCCATCTTAAGCGTGCATGTTTATAATTTGAATCACATTATGCCATTAACATTATACAAATCCAAAACAAGAGGAGATGGAAGGAAAAGGGACAAAAAGAAGACAAAGAGTAACTGGTGCAGAGAAGTGGTGTGAACAAGTCAAAGTGCTAATATCTAGAGGGGTTGGGGACATTCCAAACACACAAGCTGGATTGATGCAGGGGGCCCCCCTGGCCGGTGCTCTCCTACCCTCGGCAGACTTGTCAGTTCCAGGGTGCATTCCAAGTCCATGCACTTCCTCTCAATATGTCAGACTCCTGAAGCCCCCGATGGCCCCAGTCGGATCACTTTGATCTCGTCATCTATTTGTGACAAGCAGTCCGATTCACCCCTTCACTGCTCGATTCCGCCGGTTTCTCCCATTCAGCTATTACTTCCTTCCATTGTTGAGCCATCAGGAGCTTCCTCGCCCCTCTGGCCTCCTCCCATGCCAATGCTCTGCCCCGTCCATGCAATGACATCCTTATTCCAGAATGAAATTTGTGGACCCCTTGCAGATTTCCACTCCATCGCAATCCTGCGCCTAGCTAGGCCCAGCGCAGGATCTATCTAGCGATTCCCAACTTTGCGTTTAGGTGGTCTGGGGAAGAGACCTAGCAAGCACGTCTGAATTGTTAAGGCCAACTCCCTACCACTTCCCCTCCAGATGTCACATTAAGCCGATGTGGTGTCATATAAGTCATATGCATATAGTTAAATTGGATAGGTTTCATTTGGGTGTTCCTGGAAACCTTCCCCAAATATCGCAAAACTTTACGCCACTCCAAATCTGTAAGGACTTTACCCCCCATCGCGTTCCAGCGTGCCAGTAATCTATCTAGTGGGCCAGTGGAGGCCTCCACTAAGGTGGCATAGAGCAATTTCACGAGATGTCCCGCTGTACCAAGAGTGAATAAAGCATGGAGGACAGGGTGTGTATCGGGTTCCCCCCTTCTAGGGCCCCATAGTTGCGCAAACGTGTGCATCAACACTTCTTAGCGCAGGATCTGGCCGGTGGGGGGGGGAAGGGGGGAGGATAGGGGGGGAGTCCACTATCTTCCATTAGGTCCGCGAAAGGGATCAGAGTCCTTGTCCAAGTAACAATCCCCTACAGTCTCCAGTCCAGCATCTGACCATCTGGCCAGTTGGGCCTTCGTGAATACATATTGAGGTTCACCGTGTGGCAGACCCACCAAAGGGATCAAGGGGGAGTACTTTACAGGTTGTTGCCTTCCGCTGCAGCATCGTCTCTATGCCTGAAAGGCCGTGCACTGCAAAGGGGAGCAGGAAGGGATGGACGTAGCTGGTAATAGGAGTTTTGCTGTCACCAGCCCACGACTAGATACTGGATCCATTAGGCACGTTTCCCCCCCCCTCGTTCACTCCCTCCACCCATTGTGCCAACCATTGTTGTTGGGTGGCCAACATATAAAGTTCGAAATTTGGCACCCCAAGTCCGCCTTCCGACATCTGGCGCAGTAGGGTTCGCAGGAACACCCTTGGGTGCCCATCACCCCAAATCGATTGCAGCAGGAGTGTGCGCAGAGGTCTAAACCAGCTTCTCTGCATCAGAACCAAGAGATTCACAAAAAAATATAGCAACCGGGGCAGCATAATCCGGGCCATGATGGGCAACTGCAACGAGCTCCAAAACTGAACACACGAGCGAAGGGAACGCAACGTCTTCCCCCAAATTCCCATACTTAAGATCATCCAGGTCATGAAAGATTTGTATGCCCAGGTATTTAAATGTATGCTGTGCCCAGAGGGTATCGGGCGGCAACGCCTCCAACCTGGGTAAAGGTCCAGCAATGGGGAACAAATAGGTCTTAGTTTTATTAACCTTAAGGATCGAAAGGCGAGCAAAGTCACCTAGGATTGGTAAGGCTGCGGTGGCGCCCCCCACCTCCCCCCGGTACAGCATATATAGAGACATGGTGGCAACGCCCGCCCAAGGTCAATCCCAACCCACGCCCACCCAGTCAGAACCGCTCGGCCAACGGTTCCACAGCCAGGGCAAACTGGAGCAGGGAAAGAGGGCGGCCCTGCCGGGAGCCACGAGAGATCTTGTAAGGTCTGGATACGGTTTGTCCCATCTTGACCCTCGCAGTGGGTGAGGCATAAAGAAGCTGTACCCACTGCACCCAGTCATCCCCTAAGCCCATGTGACAGATTACCTCAAATAGGTACTCCCAACTCACTGTGTCAAATGATTTTTCCAAATCGACAGATAAACTGCTACTTGCTGGAGAGCTTGTGCATCCGTGCAATAGAGCCTGCGGAGGTTATTAGAGGTACGAGTGGGGGATAAACCCGGTTTGGTCAGGGTAAACCAGGGACTTCATTTGCAGAAGCAGCCTACCCGCCAATACTTTGATCAGGATCTTAGTCTAAGTTCAGCATGGTGAGCGGTCGGTAATCTCTCACTCCGGCAGTCAGGCTCCTTGAAATTGGGGAGCGGGATCACTAGTGCCACCTTGGTGGAATTAGGCAAAACTTACCCCCCCCTCCTTCGTATGCCTCCGCATACAATGCAACAAGACATGGTGCCAAAATGTCAATGAACCTCTGGTAGAACTCGGCCGGAAGGCCATCAGGCCCAGGCGTCTTCCTGTACTGTGATCGGGCTTCCCAGGTCATTCTGATCATCTGCCTCCAATGTGCTGAGCTGCAGAGGAGCCAGGGAATTTTGTGTATCCAAAAAAGGGGCTGCAATCGGGGCCTCATACAACCCCTCATAGCATTGCAGGAAAGTGGCATTAATGGTATCAGGCTTGTTCACTATTTCCCCCGACTCCAAACCAAGCCTTTTGACAAGCACACCCCCCATCTCAGGTTTAATTAAACGTGCTAACAGTCGACCCGCCCTCCCTTCCTCCCTTATAATCCTTCTAGTTGTAACACCTCAGTCTACCCAGGGCCTCGTTGTACTGCGCCCCTGCTTCTTGTAAGGACATCTGGGCTGCACTATCCATACCCTGCAAATTATCCAATCTACGTATAGTCCCTCCAAGTCCAGAAGTTCACGATTAATCTCCCTGTGCACCCCACACGCTTGAGCCATGCAATGGCCCCGTACCACAACTTTAAACGATTCCCACTCTACCTGTGGAGATGAGGCAGTGTTGGCATTAATAGGAAAGTAGGCTTCAACTAATACTTCCAGTGAGGACCGGAAAGGGACATCAAGTAAAAGTGGATTCAATTTCCAAGTAGGGATAGGGGGCGCCGACCTTGGTGTAGCATGAGTAATGGGCTATGGTCTGACAGGGTATGCCCCAGGTACTCTGTGTGAGACACAGAGCCGTTGAAGGCCGGGGAACAGAGGAACATGTCAAGCCTGGTATGGACTTGGTGAACCGGTGAAAAGGAGTACTCCCTATCCCTTGAATGTTGCAGTCTCCAGGGGTCTTCTAAGCCACAGTGGGACATCCAATTCTGGAAGCCAGATGCAATACGCTGTGGTTCGGTACCCGGCATGGTAGGGTGCGAACGATCAATGGTAACATCCACTACACAGTTAAAGTCACCCCCCAGTATGAGAGAACCTGTGAGATTGGGCCAGAGAGACGGATAAAGACTCCAGGAAACCGACTTGGTCCTGGTTGGGAGCATAAACATTGCCTAGGGTCACCTCCCACCCTGCCAATCAGCCCACAAGCAGGGCGTACCTCGCCTCCAAATACAGCCATGCGTGATAAAGAGCGAAAGGACCCCAGGCTTCACCCAAATCAGGACCCCTCTGGCAAAGGCCGAGAAGGTGGTTGCAAAAACCTGCCCCTGCCACCTCTTCTGTTCCCTCCCAGCCTCCACTTTATTAAGATGTGTCTCCTGGAGGAAGGCTATGTGCACATCCCTGCAGCGAAGGTAGGAGTATGTTATGACGTTTGGCTATTGTTCCCATACCACGGATGTTCCACGTGAGGAACCTCAGTGTAAAATGTACCTGCCATTTCCACAGGAATCCTCTCCACAGCGAAGTAAGGGGGACCCCTCCCCTGCCTGTGTCCCAGTGCATGCACCACTACCCTCCTCTACGAACAACCAAACCAAAAAAAATCAACAAAAAAACCCCCATCTTGAACAACTCCCCAAGCCAGCCTGACAACTCAGTCGTCCAAACAGTGTGTGGAACATGACCCTTAGTGAGGCCTTACTCCAGTAAGGTTCTCAAGGGGGGTGGACAGTAAGAGCAGAAGACAACACAGGATTAACGCGCAAACCGTCCTGGGCGCGCTGGCCCCACCATATCATGGTAGTCCAGGACCGGAGACTGCCGCAGGTAGTTCAGCAACTCCCCCAAGGGTTCGACCTAGTTCGAGGTGTAGGCTGCCTCAGATAACTGTCAGCTGTGTGTGGTGTCACCACCGACATCCTCACACTGTCACTGCGGGATGTACCAGAGTCAACGTCCCCAGTGTTCTTCGACGAATGAGCTACCACCTCAGGGGTGGGGCTCCTGCCCCACATCAGCGCCGCCACCGCTTGCAGAGCTTCTGCCCTCTCCCTTTCAGTTTGGGAAGAGATCGGTTTCTTGGGAGAGTGCCGCCTGGAATGCTTCCCAAGCTCCACCAGTTTCCTCGACTCCGCTTTAGGAACCGCAGGCTGGGAGGCCCCAGTCTTAAATGCCTCAGTCCAGTCCCAGGCCTCACCCGGGCTTCCACAAAAGTGGGTGGTGCTGTCCAACACAATCCTCAACCGAGCTGGGAACAACAGAGAATACTGAAGGCCCTCCTCCCTCAGCGCCCCCTTTACCTCCAGAAAGGAGGCCTGCTTCTGTTGCACCTCCAGGGTATAGTCCAGGAAGAGGGAAACCTTACTGGTAACTACGTAGGGGCCCTGTGCACGTGCCTTCTGTAACTGGAGAGCTCTGTCCCTGAAATGGAGCCAACCGGCCAAGGGGGACACCCGGGCGGCGTGGGCCTGGCCGGAACCCTGTGTTACAAGAGTGTAGAAGGGCGACAGGCCCTCAGGCACCACCGCAGATCTCAGCCATTGTTCCAGGTAGGCCACCATGTCATTGCACTCTATTTCCTCCGGCAGGCCCAATATCTAGACTTTGTTCCGTCGATTGTGTCCCTCCGCTTCTTCGGCTCTCCGTTCCAGGACACCCACCCTGTCCGTGAGGGCTCCCACCTGCTGTTCCAAGGCCTTTTGGCCTGGGGTTTACTCAGAAATGCTGGCCTCTGTTTTCTTCTTATGTTCTTTTCGCAGAAGACCCAGCGCCACCGCGCTGATGTCCTGGTGGAGGGTGGCCTTCGTATCTGCTATAGCCTCCAATATCTTGCCCAATTGCTGCTGTATTGGAGCTTCCATAGCAGTATGCGATTGTTCCTGGGCTCGGTCTTCCGGGTCTTGTGTGGCTCCGGCTTGCCGACCCCGAGGTTTGCCCGTGGCACAAAACTACCCCCAACCGGTGGGCCGCGCCTGAGAGGAGGTTCCATCAGGCAACTGGCGCTGTGACTCCACACCACGTGCCAGGGCTCACACACTCAGAGGGGTCGCAACGCTGCTGCCAAAATAGGTGATCCGCTGCAGGGCCCGGCAGATTGAGTGCTCCTGCGTTCACGCGACAGCCGTGTCTCTGATCAGGCTCATTCCCACATCAATGCGCTGGATCTAACCCACACACCTCTAGGCGGTAAAGCGCCCCCTGCCACTCACTGCTCAGTCCAGGGCGCCCTTATTCTCGCCTTGAAGGTCTTCCTCACACCGTGACAATGTCTATCACGATGCGCAGGCATTAGTACCCCCCCACACCTCACGAGGCGAGCAGATGATCCAGGTGGCCCCGGCAGACCCCACAAGCAAGGGCTGTCAGCAGGGCTCTACGGGTCTCAGGCTCTCATTCAGAGGGGAACCCCTCAGGTCGCACGCACTCACCAGAGGGCCAGTCTCTTCCGCCGGTTCTCAGGAACCGGTGGGATCTCCAATTCACCTCACCCCTGCTCAGCCAGCAGGGACAC
The DNA here is from genome assembly GCF_964204655.1 of Triturus cristatus. Classification (NCBI taxonomy): domain Eukaryota; kingdom Metazoa; phylum Chordata; class Amphibia; order Caudata; family Salamandridae; genus Triturus; species Triturus cristatus. Next base: position 1,197,491,877 of record NC_140579.1, on the reverse strand, counting down.
CAGGCCCAGCTACGTTAAAGGGAGACCAATGGGCAGTAACTACACAACAGTCCTTTAACCCCGATGTAGGCCCCAGCATCTACGCCAGCTCCTAGCGTTCTCACCAGGCAGGCCAGATGCTCGGCCTGGGCGGTCAGAGCCTCTTTCTCACCAAAGCAGCCATGCTGGGTTGGGCCCGGGCACCTCACTGGCCCATAGGGAGCTGCTGCCCCTACAGCAACTTGCACGCTCACCTCTCAGGGCCCAGCCAGTGCCTGTGCAACTCCTCTACCACATAGAGTGGCCCCCTCCTTCTAGAGCGGTGTGCGCGCCCTAGTATGTTGGGGCCAGTGGTGTCGCGCTCCAACCAGGGTCACGAGCCCCGACTGGGCTCCTCACACACTCCAGCCACACCACAGCGCACTCGTCCCTCCACGACAGCGCTAGTGCCCCCACTGGGGGCTGCCGGTCCTCTGCTGCCTCTCGCTGTGGGAACCAGGTCGGCAAGCCCAGGCCCAAGCTCTGGGCACGATCCGCAGAGCGGTATGGGCTCCGCTCCTCCTCTGACGCTAAGCAGTCGTAGGCCGCCATCTTGCCGGCCGCGCACTTCAACAGTTGCCGGGAGCTCCGACCTGCTACAGCTGCTCAGGGAATCGCCCAGTCACCTGGAAAAGACCCTCGTGTCCCAGCACCATCGGTCGCAGTCTGAGGCGCTCCCTGGTCTCCAGCATCCAGAGGCGTGCTGATAATTTTCGGGCCTGTGTGGAGCTCACGCGTCCGCTATTCTCGGCTCTTTGGCTACACCCCCCCTGCCTTGGCTTATACTTGTCGCATTTTGTCAGACCCCACCTATTACGACAGGAAGCTTGGTCAACATGTCCTTAAGGGACCGGTCCTTCTTTGCCCTTACGGCTGCCATGTCCCCATGGTCCGCTGATGTGCTACCATCGGCCCCCCCAGGCACTGCCATTCCATTCCATTCCGCCGGATTAGGATAGTGCCGCCACTGCCAGTGAGCTACGTATAGAGACCCCCAATGCGCCACCAACGCCGAGTAGGCTCACGGATAGACCCCACTAACCACTGCTCCTGTGTCTGGTGCCAGTACACGTAACAACCCCCAGATGCCTGTAGTCTCATGCACCCCCTACATCCTGGGGTTTCTGCAGTGCTCCGCAATTTCTGCCCTGTATGGTTCCGCGAAGGTTACTCTGGCAAAAGGGCCCCTGCAATCTGTGCAACGCATGAGTTGCCAGCTTCACAGACGTCCAGGGACAGGTTGCTTGGGTGGAGTTGACTCTGCATGTGGCAGGTACCTCCCTGTCCCATCTGCAGGGGGGACGCTGCCCGCAGATCCACACGACGGGTCGCTGCGCTCCTCAAGCGGGGCTGGTGCTTATCAAGGTGGGACACCAGTGGTGGAGGACAGGGCCACCACCTCACAAGCTCTCCCTAAGGTTACTGCCCGGTGCTCTGCGGGCTCACTAGTCCAAGTTGCTCTACTTCGGGACTCCCGCTATTTCATTGCTAAGGGTGTGGGGGCGGTGGCAGAATTAACATGAAGCAGCGCTGGCTCACCTTGTCACCTCAGGCCTACATCGATCCCTAGGCCTCTGCATGCCAGTGTGTTCCAACTATGTGGCTCCTACATTGGGTTGCTCTTCCAGGCTCACCCGCAGCTTCTGGGACTCAAGTATGTGGCTTCCACTGCACTCCAGAGGCTCCTCGGTGACTCGCGAGGCAGGCAGGGCCCGCCTTCAGCTCTGCTCCTCCAGTGGACCTCCGATGTCAGAGGCCCCCTTGCGTGGCGGCTTGTTTTTCTCAATGGGGCCACTGCTCCCAGCCCTCCGCACACTCACTCTCTGCAGGTGCGTGTCACACCTGGGGCCTCGCCGGGGAACCAGGAGCACCCACGAAGCGGCCCTGCTGCAGGCCAGGACTCCCTCTCTCCAGGGGGGTAGGGGGCAGCCTCCAATCCCAGCACAATGTTCCAGTTGCATGCAGACTCCTCCAGGATAATGCACCACAAATTAGACTGCGGCCGCCATCTTGAAGTCCTGCCAGCCGGCTCTCCACTCTGTCAGCTAAAGGCTCCTGTAGGTAAGAAAACCTCGCCACATGAGCTCCAGCAATTGGCGGTCCCGCCTGCGGTGATCATTCGTTTCACTGGGCAGTTTTGGCATTGGCTGCAGCATCGGCGTCTTACTTGCCCGCCATCTTGCACACATTTTTATAGAGGATTCATCTACCAATTTTCTAGAACTGTGGCACCAATTACCAAATTACTGAGGAAGAAATCTACCTTCCAATGGACAGAGAATGCCCAGCAAGCATTTGAAGCATTAAAACAGTCATTTCTCTCTGCTCCTGTTTTGGCCCATCCAGACCCTGAGAAACCATATATAGTGGAGGCAGATGCATCGGATGTTGCAGTGGGAGCCACGTTATCACAACGTCATGCTAATACAGTCTAAATGCACCCCATATCTTTCATGTATAGAAAATTGAACAATGCAGAAAATAACTATACCATAGCCGAAAAGGAGTTGCTGGCTATAAAAGATGCTTTCATGGAATGGAGACATCTACTAATGGGAGCTAAACATGTGGTCACGGTGTTTACCAATCATCAAAATTTGCAATTTATGAAGGCAGCTAGGCATCTACCGCTTCGTCAGTTAAGGTGGATGCTATTGTTTGAAGAATACAATTTTGTGGTGATGTATCGACCTGGGAGTGAGAACAAAAAAGCAGCTGCTTGAACACATCAAGAATTGCAACAAGAACCAGAAACCATTCCTGAACGAGCTATTATAGATCCTGTATAAGTGGCCTGTGTGATTCAATCCGATACCTTCCTAAGAAAGGTGGCCACAGGAATTCAAACATTTAAAACGGAGAGATTGGCTAAATACATGCTGAGTGGCAAGTGAAACATGGGATACCTGTAAGAGGAAAACAGGATCTAATACCTACCAGACTTTTAAAAAAACAAAAAAAACAGGTGTTTCAATGGTGTCCCGAATCACCTAGTGCAGGACATACTGGACCGGAAAAGACAGTGGATCGAGTGTTGTCAATTCTGGTGGCCCACCCTGTGGAAAGACATCATTTTGTGGGTAAAGGAATGCAAAATTTGTAAGCAGATGAAAATCAATTGAATGAAACAAGGTCTACCGCAACCACTTCCCACTCCGGAAAAGCCATGGGAAAATAAATCATTGGATTTTGCGGACGGTTTACCCAGAGATGGCTACACTACTATCTTGGTGTTAGTAAACTACTTAACAAAGATGGGGCATTTTATTGCTTTAAACAAATCCCTACGGAAAGTCAGTTAGCCAGGTTATTGTTAATACACATAGTGACATTACATGGTCTTCCGAAGGTTATTGTGTCTGATCATGGGGCAAAGTTCACAGCCCAATTCTGGAGGGTGTGGTGTTCAGCGTTACAAATCTGTCACTCTTCCCACTAGCTTCCATCTACAAACAGATGGGCAGACAGAACCCTTAAACAAAACCTTAAAACAGTACTTAAGGTGTTAGGTAGACAAAAACCCAAAAGCATGGCTGGAGAGTTTCTGAATAGCAGAAATAGCACACAATAGAGCTGAACATAGTTCTAAACACTTTTCACCATATTACTGTTCGTACGGGTTTCACCTCGTTGAATCCTACAGTCACACATAAGATACCTGATGTTCAGAATAGGGTCACCCATATCCAAAGAACACTTCAAACCACTAGAGAGCATCTAAATGTAACAAAAACGAAATACAAGACATACACTGACAAACGCAGACGTCCTGGACCTACATACAAAAAGAGGATATTTTGTGGTTATCCACAAAAAGACATTTGTTTAAAGAAATACAGCATCTTCAATCCTATGTATACAAGTCCATACAAAGTCATCAAATGCATCAATCCTGTAGCTGTTAAATTGGTGTTAACCTCCAATTTACATATCCACCATGTTTTTAATGCATCTCTACTCCAATCACCCTAACCTCCTGCCAAGTAATGTGCCGTACCAATTTAGGTGAATAATGACGTTGAATACTAGTTAGAAGGGATCTTAAATAACCAGTTAAGAGGCTGTAGAATATGGAATCTAGTGGCTTGGAAGGGATATGGGCCAGAGGAGAATTTGTGGGGAAACTGCTACAGGGGTTTATGCAACTCGATTGGTTGCGTCCTTTCATAAGCGGTATCCTCAGAAACCGTGTCCCTGTCAATGTTCTCTGAAGAAAGGATGTACTGTCATGGCGCATCAGAAGAAGGCATTTACCAAAGCATGAACAATGTCAGGATGCATGGTAATAGGCTACCTATATCGTAAGAAAGACATGAGGGGTCACAGGGATATAGGCTGGAAGGACTCGTGGTTATTGGGACTTTATGAACTAAATGTCCCATGAGTACAAGCAGGAGGGAGGAAGAGACAAAGCGACGTGTATGTGGGGAGGTGGAGTTTCTTTCAAAGGTACTTCTGCATTGCAAGTCGCAGTTCATTATTTTGGATTGCTGCTTTGCAGAAGAAGCCTTCATGAGTAGACTTCGGTCCGGTAAGGGGTGCTTTTAGCACCACAGAAGATACTTGCTTTAGTCTGATATACCTTATAAGCAGGTTTTGCTTCACTTTGGCCACTCGCGACCAGCGTGTGGATTTCATTCAGCTCGTACGGTGGTACAGAGCATAAAGAAGCTGTACTTCAGTTCCTCTTTGGAGAGTTACACGTTTGTAGTTCATACAGTTGGGAAAATAGCTTTTCTTCTGTTGTTCTGGGGTCAACATAAACATCCTGGAGACACTATAGTGAAACCCCCTATAGAGTATTTGTGCTCATGACAGATGTATACTATTACTGAGCTCTAAGGAGTGGAGCTGGATATCATTACTCTTAGATCATAATGTTATTTAATGACCGGGTTCTCAAAGATTCCTGGTTACTCGACTTTATTCGTGGAGAATAATTAATTTCCTTTGTCGAGATATAATTTGTTATTGGAGTATGGAACATAATTTAAGTCACTTATGATGAGTCTAATAAGCACCAAGCGTATTGACTGTTGTATTGCTGATTTTGTTATGCGCGTAACAGGCGTCGAATAGAGTTCCTGGATCTTTGTTGCTCTTTACCCCTGTGATTCAAAGCGATTGTACACGCAGGGTATGTATAGGGTGGTTTTCGAAATCTCCGTCTACATATTTAACTCATAAATAGCGAGAAAAGGAGAATCGGTTATGTAATTTTTCCTGTTGCAGCATATTCTAGCCTGGAAGATTGGTATGATCATTTGATGCCATCACAGCTGTACATGTGCAAAATGGTTTCTTTATTTGTACAGGTATATATATCCCCATGAGTTGTCAGATATTAAAGGTTATATCCTCACGGTTTAAATTAGGAGTCATATTTACTACTGTACATTATTTCATTTACAGGTCTCCTTCTCAGCTGTTCCATTACTTTCCTTCCCTCGCTTGGTCACTCCAACAGTCTGTGCTATTACAGTACCTCAGACTTGGGGCTATCAAGAGGTGGACCATTTTGAGCATCGTCCAGATCCCGAATATTCAAGCCTTGACAGGGGCAGCCTGATCAAAGGATCGATGCTCATTTGCAGGAGCTTGGGTTACCAAACTCTCTGTGCCCAATCTGGAGCCACAAGGATGACTTGGGCCCGGTTGTTTCTGAGCTTCTTGAGAACTCTAGGCAGGAGTGGTACGGGCGGAGAGGCGTACAGAAGGCCTGAACTCCACCGAGACAAACGTCTCTGAGCTAAAGCAACCTTGGTAACTCTAGCACACGAAACTGCTGGCATTGCGCGTTCTCGGCAGAGGCGAATAGATCTAACCAAGGCTCTCCACACTGCTGAAAGAGACCCTGTACCACCTCCAGATGGAGACGCAATTCGTGATCTGCTAGACATCGATGGCTGAGTCTGTCTGCCCTGGTGTTCAGAGGACCCGCCAGGTGATGAACCACCAGGGAGATGCGCTACTGTTCCAGCCATATCCAGCGACGTATGGCATCTTGACAAAGTGTCCACGACTCCACCCCACCCAGTTTGCTACAGTTCCACATGGCGGTGGTGTTGTCTGTGAACACCTGCCCTAGCCTTCTTTGATGGAGGGTAGAAAGTCTTTCAATGCTAGTCTGATCGCATGGAGATCCAGCTTGTTGATGTGGAGTCCGGATTCCATGAAAGGCCAGACTAATTTGATCTCCACCTCTCCCAAGTGGCCACCCCATTGTCACTACTGTGAGATCTTATTGGGGAAGGGAGAGGGGTTTGCCTCAGACCCAATTGCGGGTTGTTAGGTACCATTGCAGTCCCTGTACAGATCTCCTCCCCCCCCCCCCCTCTCGCTCTGGACCATGTCAGGGAGATTCCCATGATGCTGCGCCCACTGAAACTTCAGGTCCCACTGCATAGCCTGCATATACCATCTGGCATGTGTCACTAGCAGAATGCAGGCAGCCATAAGGTCCAGCAGCCTTAGTCACATTCTCACCGAAATCCAGGTTAGAGGCTGAAACATCGGTATCATAGCCTAAATACCCTGGACTAGCCACTTAGGAAAAAAAGCCCAAAAATTCACTGTGTCCAGAACTTCTCCAATGAAAAGGAGCATCTGACAGTGAGTCAGGTGTGACTGGCCTGTTGATAGTGAACCCCAGTGAATGCAGGATATTTGCCGTAGTCTGGAGGTTGGAGACGACCGCCTTGGGCGAGCCCGCCTTTAACAGCCAGTCGTTGAGATAGGAGAAGACTGACACCCCTGATCTGTGCAGATGAGCTGCGACCACTGTCTTCACCTTGGTGAACACCCGAGGCGCACTGGTAAGGCCAAAGGGGATCACAGTGAACTGAAAATGCTTGTGGTCTACAGGAAACTGCAGTTAGCGCCGATGGGCAGGCAGGACAGAAATGTGGAAGTAGACATCCTGCAAGTTCAACGCTACCATTCAGTCTCCTTGACAAGGAAGACAGGACCTGAGCTAGTGTGAGCAACTTGAATTTTTCCTTTTTGAGGAAACAGTTGAGTGCTCGAAGGTCTACCATAGGACAAAGCTCCTTGTCCTTTTTTGGGACCAGAAAGTAGCAGGAATAGCAATCACAGCCTACTTCGGGCACCAGAACCCTCTCTATGGTTCACTTGGCCAAGAGTCATGACTTCACCCTGGCATAAAATTAAATGATCCTCCAACGGATGGTCGTAGGATGGATGCATGGAGGGGTGGTCTCGAAGGGGAGGGAGTAACCCCTTCAGACTATCTGAAAGAATAACCTGTCTGATATGATGGTCTGTGTAGGGAACTGGGCTTGTCTTGCAATTACCCCCCCACCCCACACACACACATTTTAGCTACTTGATGCTGATTTTTGACAGTGCACTGAGGTCTGCTAACCAGAGACCTCAGTGCAAGTGCTCCTTCCCTAAAACACGATAAAGTCTAATTGTGCTACAATGGGCTAAGGACTTTAGCACTCATGTAAGTCCCAAGTAAATGGTACTCCAGGTACCTACGGCATGGGTACTAAAGAGGGTCCCCATGCGCTGGAGCATATTTTGTCACCCTAAGGGAGTCACATACCAGTTCCACACAGATTGCTATTGAAGGCTGCAGGTCATGGTGCAAATCATGAGTGAAAACACGACATGATACACTCCTGTGTGTCATGCCAAAGTCACTGCCTGCAATATATGTAAGTCACCCCTACAACAGACCTTTGAGACCTAGGGCAGGGTGCATATTATTTTATGTGAGGACATATCTGCATGAGCAGATATGCCCCGGTGATGTCTAGTTCTATCACTAGATATTGCAAGTGATCAGGGAAGCCTTTTTTTTTTTTTTTTAAAGTCCTTTATTGCATTAGTCCACAATACACAGCTTCCAGCCTACAACCCCTCGGGCCGGCCGCGCAGTATGTAACATTTGCATTGCTTCGTATAGTACACAGCCCAGTGCCGTCAACCCGGGGGTACGGCGGCGCAATAAAGTGCAGGTGTATCACAGTTTCAATAAGGATATTGAAGGACTCAGTTTTCTCTTTTGTATAGCTATAAACAAGAACATGTTGCGAGGATATCGCAAGTGAGTCCCATAACCGAACAACCCCCTCCCCCTCCCCCAACCTAACTAAGCAAAGGTCACCTTGTTGAGCACAGTAAGTCCTCCTATGTACCGGGGTTGCAGCTATAGTGCCCATTCTGAGGCACCTGGGGCCACAGGGTCGCCAGTGTCCTCACATATCTCCTGAGCTGTCTTGCTTGGTGGACGGAGGCTCGCAGATGCCTCCCCTGAAATCGTTCCAATTGGACCACACTTCCACCCACTTCCGGGGGCACCCCCTCGCTACATATACAGTTTTTTCCTGTATCATATACCTGTCCATGTCGCTGTGCCAGTCTGTCAGTTTTGGTAGACCAGGGCTTCCCCAAAGTCTGGCAATGTTCCTTTTTGCTACCATTTGTCCGAGCGTCACCCAGAGCCTCCCTTTCGGAGGCAGGTCCGTTGGCTCCCATATATTGAGGAGACACCTCTTGGCCTCTGGGCAAATCTCCACCTCCCATACCTCCTGCATACACTGCACCACCCTTCTCCAGTACCGTTGAATCTTTGGGCAGCCCCATAATATATGGAAGAAGGTACCCGTGCCACCACAACCCCTCCTGCAGAGTACCGTGTCAGCCCTCCCCATTAAGTGTAGCCTAGTACAAGATATATATGTTCTATGTAGTACCTTCAGTTGGATTAGCCGCAGTCGGGCTGATATAGCGACCTCACGCGGGGAAGCCAAAGCATACAGCCATTCTTCGTCGTCTATCTCCAGCCCCTCAGCAACCCATTTCTCTCTAAGGGGTAGGAGCATGTCTGGGGGATTATTCATTAGTTTTTTGTATGTAAGTGATATGGCGTGTTCTGTAATGTGCCCGTCTAGTAATCTATCTTCAAGCGGGGAGGTTTGTGGTAGTTTGGTCCCGGGTGGGATATTAGCCTGCAGGGAGTGTCGCACCTGTAAGTATCTAAAGTATTCGGTTTGCGCCAGCTCATATGTGTCACGTAAGTGTGAAGTAGAGCGCTATCTCGTAATTCCCCCCGGGAAGCAGCCACCTGTCCATACCGTAGGCGGGGTCATTCCCTTCGCCATACGTCCCTTGGTTGATCGCTGAGAGGTGGGCTGCCCAGTAATATTTGCGAATGTCTGGGAGGGCAATACCGCCATCGTACCACCCCAGCGTGAGCTTGGTCAGGGCGATTCGGGGCGACCCGGCCCAGAGGAGGTCGCGCAGTGCCGCCTCAATCGCTACGAAGTAGGCGTTAGGGGCTAAGTCTGGATAATTTTGTAGCGCATAGAGGAACCGCGGTAGCGCTAGCATCTTAAATAGGGCTGCTCAGCCCAATAGAGACAGCGGTAAGTGCTGCCAGGATTTAGCCTCCCGTTGGAGCCGACTTAACGGCGGTTTGAGGTTTCGATCATATAGTAGGGCCTTGTTGGTGGTAATGTATACTCCCAGGTACTTGAACCCGTCCTCTGCCACCGTGATAGGGCACGTGTCCGGGAGCCTCGGAGGATCACCATGTAGGACGTAGAGATAGGACTTGTTCCAGTTGACCCGGAAGCCGGAGTTACGACCGAAACTGGCAAGTATGTCGAGCACCGCAATTATCGACCTGCGCGGCTTGCAGAGGTACAGGAGGATGTCATCGGCGTAAAGGGATATTCTGTCCTCCCATCCTTCCGCCCAGACTATACCCTTCAGGTAGACGTCCTGCCTTATCCAGGCCGCAAGCGGTTAAAGGGAAAGGGCGAAGAGAAGGGGAGAGAGGGGGCATCCCTGTCTAGTCCCTCTCTCGAGTGCGAAAACCTCCAACACCTCATTGTTCACCAGCACCTGTGCCAGGGGTTCTGCGTATAATAGACGCACCCAAGCTATAAAGTGGGGTCCAAAGCCCAGTTTGCGCAGGACTGCGAACATATATGGCCACTCTAGGGTGTCGAAGGCCATGGCGGCGTCCAGAGAGACCACCACCGCGTCCTCCTGTAGTCTGTGGCGCTGCCCCAGTACGCCATTTAGCCGTCTTATGTTAAGGGCCGTGTTGCGATGGGGCATGAATCCCGATTGGTCAGGGTGGACCAACGAAGGAAGAACCGATTTGAGCCTATTGGCAAGCGTCTTGGCCAGTATTTTGGGCTCCGCATTGAGAAGCGAGATTGGTCTATATGACGCACATGAGTCTTTGGGTTTCCCCTCTTTCGGTATCGCCACTATGGTCGCTATGCGCTGATCACGAGGCAACGCCCCTATCTCCCTGCTCTGTTCGAACATGAGTTTCAAATACTTACTGGTGACGTCAGGATTCAGCTTATAAATCTCCATGGGGAGGCCATTGGGTCCTAGGGCCTTACCAGGGCGGAGGTCTCCTATTGCACGCTGCAGTTCGTCCTCGGTAAGCGGGCTATCCATGGCCTCCCGATCTACATCTGTTAGGGAAGGCATTCGAATATCGGTTAGGAGGTCTATAGAGTCTTCCTCCGGGCGGTCCGACTCCCGCCTGTAGACCTGTCGGTAATGTCTTGCAAACTGCTCCACTATTCCCCGGGGCTCTGTAACTACATGCCCTGACTCGGTGCGTAGTTCTGGCACCACCTTTCTGGCCTGTTGTTTTTTCTCGAGCCAGGCTATAAGTTTCCCGGCTTTATCGCCCTGATCATAGAGTCTACCCATCTTATGCCGAGCAAAAGTCTGAGCATCTTGGGTAACCAGCGCTCTGTACTCCGTCGCCTTTAACTGCAGCTTGTGTCTGACGTCCCTGGCCCCAGTTTCGGATGCCTCCCTCTCTAGATCCTCCAGATCCGCCTCAAGTGTCGTGACCTGCCTGCGCTGCTCCCTCCGTCTAAGCGAAATGACTGAGAGCGCCTCCCCCCTTATCACGGGTTTAAATGCCTCCCACAAGGTGACGGGGGAGTCTACTGAGCCAACATTGTTGTCGAAGTAGTGTGCAATTGAGTTGGAGATCTGCTTCCTGGTGTCCTCGTGTTTTAAATGCCAGGCGTTGACTGGTGCTATGCAGCCCTCACGGTTGTTTCCAATTGTTATGTGCGTAAGGACCGGCGAATGGTCTGAAATGCCTGTAGGCAGAAGTGCTGCTTCACGTATTGTCATGCCCTGGTGTAGCAAGGTAAGGATGTAATCTAAACGCGAGAAGGAATGATGCGACCCAGAGAAAAAGGTAAAGTGGCTGTCTGCAGGGTGGAGCAGGCGCCAAACGTCCGTGAGCCCAAAGGCCTCCAGAAAGTCCGCCATCCACCTCTGCCCTTGGGGCAGGTCTCTGGGGGGCCGCCTATCCTGTGTCCCAGACACCACTGCGTTAAAGTCCCCCCCCAGCACCAATTGACCATCGGGAAGGGAAAGGAGCAACGTGCCCAGGTCCGCGAAGGCCCGGGTTTGAAGGCCAGGCGGAATGTAAACAGAGAGTAGGTTAAGTATGCGGCCCTCCCACTGCCCCGATATAGCCGTGAAGCGGCCCTGTGGGTCAGTTTTAGTGAGGTCTATATGTAGGGGCAGTGAGTGACGCAGGAGGATCCCCACCCCCCTAGAGCCGGAGGTGAAGCCAGAGTGAGCTGCCAGAGTGTAGCCCCATCTGTTGAGGGCCTGACATACATTCCCCATTAAATGAGTTTCTTGCAGTAGTACTACGTCTGGCTGGTGCCGCTTGATGAATTGTAGAACTATAGTGCGTTTAAGTCTGTCCCCTAGTCCATTAACATTCCAGGTGAGGACTTTCAAACTTTTCTCCCATCTCCTAGCCATATCCGTTACTTCGTAAGGTGCTTCGTCCCACCACCCCGGCATTGCGGCTGACTCCATGACAACATAGTTCGTGTGACCATAAAGGATCCCCAACTCCCCACCCCTCCCCGGATCCCACCCCGCAAGTGTACGCAGTGCAAGCAATCAAGAACCTGAAAAACCATTCACTCCCCCCTCCCCCCCACGACTGTCCCCAAAATCCCTGCCCCCCTCTGCACAAACAAACCCCCCCTCCCTGCCCCCTGCTCCGTGGGTCCAAAACTACCCACCACCCCAATTAGCAGAGCGCCTGTCGCCCAACCCACCCCGGTGAAAGCCCACCGATGAAACTCTACGTGGGAAGTACGTGGGCCAGCCCCATCCTGGCTGCCCCCCCGTGGTGCCCAATTCGTTCAGCCCCTCAGGCCGTCAGCGCATCCGCTAAACAGTGAGCCTGGCTCCGGAACCCAGTCACGCTGCTCCGTGGAGCAAACAAGTCTCACATGCAACACATTTTATACTTTACTGTCCAACGGCTTCTCAGTCAAGCGTTCGTGGCCTCATCTCGCTGTGGTGTCGCTGGGTGAGTCCCAACGGGGACTATTCGATCTCGAACGCCAGGACCGCTGGCTCTGCTCAGCACCTTCCGCTCTACCCACCGCTGACCCCGGGGAGGAGTGTCCTGCGTCTCGCCATTGTGCGCCGTCCTGCCGAGGAGGCCCCGCAGTCTCAGCCGTGTCCAGCCACTCCTGCGCCGCCGCAGGCGAAGTGAAGAAGAGGGATTTACTGCCAGCGATGATCTTCAGTTTGGCCGGAAAGAACAGCATGTACCGAATCCCGCGGTCTCGGAGCACCGCCTTGACCCCCTGGAAGGAGCGCCTCTCCTGTTGAACCTGGAGCGTGAAGTCCGGGAAGAAGCGGATCGTGGCCCCCTCGTACTGAAAGTCACCGTGTTGTCTGGCGGCCTGGAGGATGGCGTCGCGGTCTCGGTAGTTAAGTATTTTAGCAAAAATTGTTCGTGGTGGGGCCCCTGGTTTGGGTTTCGGGATCGGGGCTCTGTGAGCCCGTTCGACAGTGAAGAGCTTCGATAGTCTCTTGGGTTTCAGGTGGCGAAGGATCAAATCCTCAAGAAAGAGCTCCGTACAGTCCCCCTCAAGTCCTTCCGCCACACCTACCACGCGTATATTGCTCCTCCGAGCCCTACCTTCCTGGTCGTCGAGCCGTAGGGCCATCTGCCGGTGTTGATGCACTAGCTCGTTGACCCTGCCCTCCAGCCGTAGGGCTTGGATGTCCATTTTGTTGGTTTTGGACCGGTCCGTGGTTTTCCCCAGGTCGGCACGGAGCAGATTTACCTCGATAGTGACATTGTCCATCTTTGCCTCCAGGTTGGTACCGAGGGTCTGGATTGCAGCCATTATGGACGTCAGGGAGGGTTCCGCCTGATCTGTGACCTCCTTTGTCGCCCCTCCGGGCTGCGTCGACGTTTTTGACACTGTGTAGTTGTCCAGCTTGTTGGTCTGGGTCACAAGACCCCCTTTAGGCCACATACTTGCTCTGGGTCCTCTGGTGCCGGATGTTCCTCTGCCCGCCCGGACTCTGGAGTGCCCGTGGGTCTGCGCCAGCTCCAGTCTTCCCCGTAGAGTCGGAGCGTCACCGTGGGCACCACCTGTCCTCCCCAAGGACACTGCTCAGAGCGGGGGCCCCTGGTTGAGGCGCGCGCCGCGGCCCACCGGCCCAAGAAGTGCCGTCAGGGGGCCAGCGACCGGTTCCCCGGCGTCCAGGCCGCCTCGATAGCTACAGACGTGAGCCCCCCGGGCGGGCACAGCAGGACACCGACGCGAGGCAGCGCCGGCCAGTATCACCTCCCAACTGAGGTGGCAGCAGAACGGCGAAAGGGCCGCTCCCCCCTCCTTCCAAGGTCGTCGCCTGGTTTCACTGGCAGTTTTCAGGCCCTCCGGTGCCACAGAGTCCCGCCGGCAGCGCCGCCCAGCAGACGCAGGGGAGCGGCACCTCAGCGCCGCAAGGGAAGCGGCGTCCTCCGCCGATGGCTCCACCTAGCTCGCGCCGCGCAGTAGGCCGGAAGCCGGGGCCTCGATTAGGACAGGCAGCGGCCCCAGGGCTCCACGCGCGATGAGTAGGGCCACCCCCGAGAGCCGCGATTGCCGCACGGGCTGTTCTGTGAGCCGCAGGAGTCCGCGAAACCTCTCAGATGGAGCGCTGAGCCTGAGGGAGCTGGGGGCTTGTATTGGTGAGCCTCCCAGCCAGGATTATGTGCGGATTTAATGGGGACACCAGCGGTCCCGGCGGAGCTCGGGAATCAGGCGGCCATTTCCTACGGCGCCTGGCCACGCCCCCCGGGAAGCCATTTTAAAAGCATGTGCTAATCATTAGTGAAAGCTAGTTACCCAGTTACATATAGCTTCACTGAAAGTAGGGATGTTTGGTATCAAACATCTCATATTAATTAATTCACAATGATGCAGTGTTGGATTTAATAATACATACACACAGAGGGCAGATTACAGGTGCCCCCTGAAAACCTACCAGCCTCTGGTGTGTTGACTGACTGCCACCAGAGACGGGTTTCTGACCCCCCATGGGTGAGGAGGTCAGAAACAAAGCCTGCTCAGAAAGAAAGTGTTGACACCCCCTCCCACAGGATGACCTGCTGATTAGCATTCTGAGGCAGGGAAGCTTCAAAGAAGCTACTGACTTTGAAATGCGAGTTTAGCTTTCCTCACAGGAGAGGAGGCCGACCCCCTTTGTCCACAGCCATTTGGCAATTAGACAGGCGGGAATATTAGCTAGTCAGGGAAGCATGCCCACCCCCAGGCTAGTACCATCCCTGAGCTGGGCTACCTGAAGTGAACACAACTTTTCAGAGCTGGCCATCTTGATGATGGCAAACTTAGGCGTTCTGGGATAGGGTTATGCCCACTTCCCTTAGGAAGTGGTCAAATAGGGACCGTAGTGACCCCAGGGGTGAGTAGCCCATTGGGTAATACCCCTAAGTCTCCTTAACACCCCTAAATTGAGAATCTAGGGGGTCATCCAATACCAGATCTTCAGATTTCAATGTCCACAAAAGTAAAAGTGGACTGACAAGACTGCTGACCAAAAAACCCTAGCCTGCCTGCTGCACCCGACCTTTGTAGAGCTCCTGACTCATCCTGCCGCTGTGCAAACTCCAAGCAAGCCAGAGGGCTGCCAGTGCTGTGCCAATTGCCAGAGACATTCCCTTGGAGTAGAGGAGCTACTCGCCTGCAGCTACAGACACCAAAATAGCAATACCTGGTACACTGACTTGTCGCCTACGGAGTCTACCAATGCAGCTAGGAAGAGGTAGCAGTGCTCCTGTAGGTCAGATCGTACTCCCGCCAAGTGTGGGGACGCCAGAACGAACCGGAATGGCACAGTACCAATCCCTGGGGTACTGGGCCCCTTGCAGCTAAGGTATGTTGTGCCCGGCCTGGGCACCAATGTCGAGGAAGACCAACCTGCACGTCAAGGGACTTCAGGGACAGTGACACCCACTTTTGGAGTGGCCCAGCTGTCATATTTGCTCCTCCTGCAGAAAACCAAGACGTGATTTTGTGACCGCCGCCTCCTGATGCCTCAAAGTACCTATGCACCCGCGCTCCAGAGCACGAGTCCAAGGGAGGCAATGGTGGCAACGGGGTCCCCAGACCCCAAGAGCTAAGCCCACGCTTGGGTTTGCCTAGAATAGACTTCCAGTCCGCACCTGCAGCCTCTTTCTGCAGGCCTCCCCCCGACTGCGAGAGACTCCTGCACAGAATCCAGACGCTAAGACACTGCAGCATCCGAACCTCACAGCGCAAGAAGAAAAGGGCCAAAGGCATACCCACATGTCCGAGGATCTCAAGGGTCAAGCCCCCCTGTGGGTTACCCCGCACTGGTGCCCCAGCCCTTGCTTGCAGCCTCTTTCTGACTGGACCGTTCTCCCACTGAAGTGAATGAGACACCATGACACGTCTGCACCTGGATGACCCAGAGCCTCCCGAGGTGACCTGCTGGTGTGGCCTTGGACCTTGCTCCATACTCATCTCAAGTCCAGAAGAATGGTCCCATAAGTCACTGCTAAGTGCCCGAATGCGATACATGTTTTTCCTCCATAGGATAACATTGCTGATCCAGAAAATGCAGTAAGTGTCCATTTCTGAAAACTGTAAAAATTTGCACTCAAAGTACTTAAATGATTCCAATGATCTTGGTATCTAAATGTATGTAAAAGCACGTATTATTTTTATAAATTGGTGTTGGATTTCTTTATTGAGTGTGTCTCATTTACTGGCTTTGTGTGTGTGTAATAAATGCTGGCAATACCATCCGATATGCCTAAATGTTCGCCCACACTACCACAAGAGAGCATTTGAGGTGTTCATTTGTGAATCTGCAATTCCTTTGGGGTTTGCTTGGACTCTATGCATAGTGTACCTCATTTTGGTGCACTATATAGAGGGCTAGCCTTCCTACAGTCTGCTGCTGGTGGCGGTGAGGACTAATCCTGCCACCAACTGAACACCCATGGTCTGGAAGGGCAAGACTAGGAAGGTTTGGAGGCTGAAGCTGCTGGGGGTAATCTGATGCGCCCAACCAAATTTTTATTGGAACACACCGCACCTGCGGCCGGTGTAGGATGCTGAACTTGTGCTGCTCAGTGGCTGGGGTATGGCTGGTGCAGCTGAAAGCCCCTTCCGTAACCACGAATGGGGAGAAAGGCAGACTGGGGACGTGAAGCCACTGAGAGGCCCAAACACTGGCTGTAGCCCATGAGACTAAAAAGCGCTCTAGCACCTTATCTGCCTCGTCCCCGATGAGACAAGTGCAATCAAAGGGCATGTCCATGAACGAGGCCTAGACATACCCCAAAAAGCCAGATGTTCTCAGCTTGGCATGATGTCTGACAGCCACTGTCGATGAAATCGCTCTGCCCAGTGTGTCGGTCGTGCCTAGACCACATGAAATGGGGAATTTGCTGCATCTCTACCAACTGACAATGCTTTGGAAAGGACTGCTTGGGCCCCCCTAGGACTTTTAGCAGCACTTACGCAACAGTTTCTCACAGTGTGTGGGAACAACAGCCCAATAAGCATGCAGTGTTCACTGACCACAATGCAAGGCTTGCGGAGGACAAGATTTTCTTGCCCCAACTATCCGTCTCTTGGATTCTTTATCCGGGGCAGCAGAAGGGAACGCCCCCTGGGACATAGAGGCCTGGACTACAAAGTTCTCTATGGTAGGGTGGGGTCACACGGACCAGGGTGATGATGGGGGCAGTTTTCCCATTCACAGGAGCCCCTGTGCTGGGCTTGGACCAGGTTCCCAGTAGGACGTCCGTGATGGCTTTATTAAATGGGAGTAGGTGTTCCAAAGAGGACCTCCCAGCTGTAGCATCTCCATCAAGATGTTTGCCTCGACCGCCACTGAAGGATGCTGAAGGCCAAGGACCCCAGCCGCCCTCTGCACCACCATAGCAAACTATGCTCCCTCCTCCATACCCACGGTAGGGGGAGAAAGCATGCTAGTATCTGGCGAAGTATGCAGTCCACTGGCCTCACCCAATTCCTTATACCAGTCACTTTCCTCATCAGACTGGTCGTCTTAAGGGTCTATTGACCCTTCCCAATCTTATCCCACTCCTAGCCCTTCAGAATATGGCTCAGGAAATCACCCGGGCCAGGAGGTCCTGTCTAAGCCGGATTCGGCTTCGGCTCATGTGGTACCGGCTCTGTGTCGTCTGGAATCAGAATGGGGTTGGTGCCACCAGGGAGCGGGGGGGGGGGGGGGGGGAGGGGGTGGCACCAGTGGCATCTGGAGCATCAGCGTCTGGGAAGGTCACAATGGCACAACTGCTGCTGATCCAGATCTATAGCGGGATATCGGTGCCGGAGCCACCAGCGCGGAACCTGATGAAGAGCCCTCTGACCCCATGGGGCCAGGAGGTGCGCAGGTGGGGTCTGGCCACCCAAAAATGAGGCGCATGGCCTCCTAAAATTCTTTAAGTTGGTTGTGGATTGCTCTGGCTCCCGGAATGTTGGGGTGGCACGGAGCCAACCCCGGCGCAGGTTCCATAGAACGAGGCCTTGAACGCTGAGGCTCCTCCATCGCGTCAGCCAACGGACAGGGAAGTCAAAGCACATTCCAACTGCTTGTGTTTTTTTTTTTTTTTTTGCCTCTTACCTGAATGTTCTGACTATTTTGAATGGGACGAAGAGGACTCCTGGAGTGGTGCTGGGACCTTCCACTCGACCAGGACCATGACCTCAGAGGAGTCGATGAGGCGCAAGTAGGTAAATGGACCGCCCTCTAAAAGCCTTTGGAGCCATGGCCCAGCAGTCGGAGCACGACTTCGAGTCGCAGTCACGCTCCATACACCAGAATCAAACCAAATGCGGGTCCGTCATGACTTTCCGCAGTGACAGGTGCCGCACAGCATGAACCCAGAAGTCTTTCTAGAGATGGTATACCAACACACCTAAAGGAGTCGACAACGTTTTTAAAAATCCTGTCAAAAAGTGACATAGGGTAGCTCTCTTCACTGTTCAGGGCTTGACTGGTGCAGAAAGAAAAGAACTGACATAAGTGCGCTGAGGTGGCACCTAAATAGGTAATGCAACGTCACTTCTAGTGCAGAAGACACGGTGTCACATGAAGCAGACCGACGCCGCCTTCTGGTGCGCAGAGGTATTGCTTGAAGAAATATTTTCTGGATCCAGTCTGACGCCTGGGAAAGTCAAAGGTAAAGAATCTGCGGCTAGATGGCTCCATCAGATGTATGCACTTATCAATTGCTTTTAGCAGCTGAGCAATTGGGCGTTTAGCAATTTGGCCCATTTGCACCTTTAAACTGAGGTATGTTTAGAAGTGTTAAGGCAATGAAAATTGTTTTAATGGTTTATAAATCAAGATGATCAGCATCTGCCAATGAGACATGAACCTATGATTTTTGGTAAAAAGCATCTCAGACTCTAAGAGAGTGGATACAGACCAGGGTTCGAAAAATCCACTTGCACTGTCGATCAAGATTGATTCAGGATGAGCTTTTATTTTTAGGTCTCGCGCCTAGCGTAGCAGTGTGCAGCACTGCTCACGCAGCGAGAGACCTCTTTTAGGGGGTTTGAAAACGGAGTCAGGAATCGCACACGCTCGTGCGTGTGCTTTTCCTTTTGGCTTCCGCTATTGGGGTTTGCGTGACTGTTTTTTACAAAGAGAGCATGCAATAGGCTAAAGGCGGGCGCATTGCTCCGCCCATGGCCTATTGGTGACTGTTAGGCGCACCGATGCCATGTGGTTTCAATTATCGTGCCCAGACACGGGCGCGATAATTGAAACCACATGGCTCGCTGTAGCGTGCGCACCACTCGCAGGTTTCAGTGTACAACACCGGGAAGCTGTCACTCATCGACGTTGGCGCTTTCCCTCCCTGGAGGTGCTGCTGATCTGCTGCATGTAGACCTGGCCCCATTGTCTACAGAGAAGCGGCGCTGGCGCCGGTGAAGGGTCTTCAGCCCCCGGAAGGTAGGTGGCACACAGCACCAATGACGCCCCAGCCCCCGTCTACAGAAGAACGCCCTCCCGGGGCGCCCCTTGTAGGTGGAGGTGCTGGATAGAAACCTATTGTCCCGATGGAGCTCTTCTCAAATCCCCGCTCGTTCATTAGCGGTGGAGCCCGCGGTGTATCGGGATGGAAATGAATCCGCTGTGCCCCAGTTGCCTTTTGGAACTGGTTCCTCGCTCTCACCATTCATTTGTCTCATCTAGGCTTTTAGCGGTGCACGCTGGATGGGGGAGGGGGGGTGTCTTCGCCTCTAGAATGCCCCTTGTTTTGGCTTGGCCGCAAGCACGCAAGTAATGCCTGAAAACACGCTGCAGCTGGCTCCAGGGGCTCACATTTGTTAACTGGTCAAAATGGATTTCTGCTTGGGATAAAACCCCATTGCATGTCCATTACTGAAAGAGGCCTGCGGCTAACGAGGAGTCCTCACCAGCGTCACTCTCTGTTTATTATTCATTGCCATTTTATCTTATTCTCATCTCCGTTGCCAAGCCTTGTGGGAATTCCAGTTGGCCAGTTATCCGATGCGGTGACAGGAGCCGCTTGGGAAATAATGGGTTTCCAGACATCAGCTGCATTGGTACAAGCAAAGGTGGCTAGGGGAGTTCTGGTGGTTAATTAAAAACACAGGCACCGTTAGAGACCAATTATTGGCATCAGGAAGCAGGTAAAAGATGCACCTGAATTCCATTAGACTTTTCATGGGGCTGCCCACGGTGAGCCCTGTAGATGTTTACGTTGCAATGACATTTTGAATTTACTATTTATACCATCATGTTTCTGTAGTTAATGTATCTATTTAGTGTATTCTGCTTATTGTAATGTAGTCTTTTTGAGAGGTTGATACAATTTGTTTTAAAGAACAGGCTGAATAAACAAACATTCTGTATGGCTAATGGTGGATTTTAATATCCCTTAAAGCCCATTGTTCCGAGGGGGGGCTTGAACGAATGGCCCCGGTGCCCATGCAATGGTGGCAATGACAGCTTATTTGAAAGGAATGAAATCGGGGCCTCGGAAACCCTTATTGTTATTGCTGGATTCGGACAATAGGCTTTGCACGCTCAGGTAGTCCTGTGACAGTAACTCGGTGGTTCAGTGCACTTGCTGCGTCGGACCTGCAGGTCAAAGCCAAGGTTCAAGTCGTAGCCAGCCTGGTTTCTTTATTGTCAACAAAGTGAGGAGCGTAGAGTTCGGTGATAATGACGTTTACTGCGTTGAGAGAAGATTTGTTTCGCAGTGCGCTCGCTATAAGATGCTGGCTGTTAATGTACTCCTATAAAGGGTGGGGTAAACGCTTTTGTTGTGCTGAATCACGGCACAGTGGCAGCGAACATGTGCCTGGCCTCGGCGTGGTGTTTCCACATGCCTAGCCGCCTCTGGTGAGGGCGGGCCAACAGTCCTAGCGAGGAATAGTTATTTTTAATGCGAATTTTATTATTCACGTGGTTCGCTGCTGTTCCTCGAAAGGTGTCTCCCAGAGTAGCTCATATCTGTCCACCCCTCCCCATTCCAGACAGACATTTGCTGGTATGGTGGACCATCTCTTATTCTTGAGGGGGTGTCTGTCATTCAGAAGGGGTTCTTCTTCAGGGTATGCTTGTCAGCGTTGTTCCGGTGCTTGTGACATTTCGCTCCCCATCTTTCATCAGGGAAGGGTGAGCCTCTGTTGTGAGATGAGAGGCGGTGCTTGGAAGCATACATGCCATGTTAAGTTTAAGGTGTATTCGCTACTCTTGGGTTTTGAGGCCTGTTTAATTGTATCTTTAGTCCTATGTTTAATGCAATACCAATAGCTCAAACTTTAATAATGCGAGACCTATTGCATTGCAAATGCTTGTTTTTTTAGGGACTACTCGCCCTTTCTGGCGAGTTGAAAATCCTCTAACTTCAGGGAAGAAGAACTAACATTTGAACTGTCACTGAAAGCAGAGCAAATGTGACAAGATAAGATTTAAAGGCATCTTTATTACTCATAAGTGAGAGAGCAATAAATATGCCAATAAATATTTTTATCTCGTCACATTTGCAGGTTTTCAGAGACAGAGGTCAAAAGTCAGCTTATCTAATTACATTTATTTTTCTTTCTGTGACTTAAGTTAGAGGATTTTGCAAAGTGAACTGTCTGACAATTGAAATGACTGTGCAAAGCTTGTTAAATGAAAGGTTCTAACAACATTGAAATAGCTAACTGAACTGTTCAAACATTTCAAATATTTCACTAGTTATGAAGACCCTTTTTTGTAATTATGTGGTGACATTTTTTTTATAGGATCAAAACAAATTAGAACACTTTACTTGGTGATGTGACCATTTTAAATATATTTTGTTTAAACCCTGTTTCCAAAAACTGTTTATGCGCTATTATTAGTAAAACTACATGTTAATGGGATTGTTTTGTGGCCATTTCAATGGAAAATATACTATCTGTAAATGACAATCCACTACCACATCATGCTTTGGAAATATATTTATGAAAAGTGAGTTTTTAAACATGAACTGGGAATTATTACAGCTCCTGCCCAGTTGACAATGCTATTAGTGAACTAAGAGGCAAGCCAGGAATCATGTATACCCTATATATGGGCTTGATGCTTGTTATACACGGAGCAAACATTTAGTCTAGTAAATCAAAAGGTTTTTGTCCAGCAGAAATGGTGAATTTGCATATTTGAAGGTGCTCTCTGTGATAATGAAGAAAAGGGCTGCTCCATAAGACAAAATATTTGCCTAGGATCACACAATTTGAGACCAGTTCACGGGTCAAGTACATTACAGTTAGGTCGAGTAGATTATTAAAGTTACTATACCTGCAGTTCAGTAACTTATGATTATTATTATTTAATTTTTTTAGCACCTCAGACGTGTACAAAATCAGAATAGTATTAAGTACTAGGGAGGTGCAAGACAATCTCCATGTAGGCTTCAGTCGCAGGGTTTTTCTCTTTACCTCCTGGTCTGGAGGGTCCGCTCCTCTCCGTGCACTGGGCATTAAAGTTGCCTCATCTTTCACAGTAGTTAAAATGGTTTCCAGCCTCGAGGAAAATAACTTCGAGATTTCTAATCCTGGCCAAACGTTTCTCTCTGCTGGTGTAGTACAGCTTCTCCAGGTTTCCAGACAAATACAATCTACTGGCTCAAGGGGGTATGATGTTTTATCTAAACTGGGGGCACTAGCTGAAAGTCGAAAACAATTACTTTAGGTTACAAATTCATAATCACAGCAAGGGATACAGTGTACCTCTTCTCAGGTTATCCTCCAGAGGTTTTAAGAAGGAAGGGGCGGAGAAAGAAGAGTTATTAACTGATCTAGAATAATAACTTCCTTAGGAGGGAAAGCAAACTCCCAAAATGGGGTCTCCTATTCCAGATCGACCTTTGCTACAGAAAAAAGTAGTTGGACAAACGTAAATGGATCAGAAACCCTCTCACATATGCCTCCTTACAAAGTGCAACCCTTGTACCAACCTGTGGTCTAGAACATTCTACCCACAGTAAGCCCCTCAAAGCATGGGGCGTGGCCTGCTCAGCTGCGAAATGGCCGCCATCTGTGCGAGCTCCGCTGGCCGGAAAAATATCCTTTCAAAATCCTGAACTCTCGGATCGGATGAGCCCGCCCGGACCTGCTGCAGAGCTGGCGCGAGATATGCCGTACTGGCTGGCGAAATCTTGAGGACGCAGGTCGTAGTGGAAAGGTGATATCGCCCTCCGGAGCCTTGGCGGCGAGGGGACCAGACGCCTTTCCGATGCATGTGAGGGGCCGTTAAAATCGAGCCCGGGGCGCCCGCGCCACCTGGGGCCCTGGTGCCGGTGAGACTATCCTGCACCCGTGACTTGGTGACGGCCTAACTGGGCGATCTTGTGGGGCCCGTGCGCCACAGCCGGCACGGCTGACGCTACCCCGCTGGCCTGCTGGAGGATCCGACGGAGACGCTTGGGAGGCCGTTCAGGCCCTGGGGCGGCTGAGGAGTGAGGGACGCGCTGCCGGATCGCCTAGGGATACTTCCGCAGCGGCGATAAGGCGGGTACAGACCTGGTGCTGCTGCATCAATGTGGGCTGCTGCTCCGGTGGCGCTGCTATACCTGTGAGGGGACATTGAGATACCGCCATTTTCTCTGGCGAAGCGGACGACCTCCGTGAGAGCGCCCTGTTCGGAGGGGAGGAGGAGGTGAGCTGCCGGACTGGATTGCAATACCTGCTGTGCAATTGGATGGTGATTGATGCGGAACGCGGGCCTGCTGTGAGTTGCGGAGGTGCTGGGCTCCGTCGCTGTGCTGCCGGTCCCCCCCCGTGTGTGGCGTGTGCGCATATCGCTCTGGCATGGGTGGATTGTGAGCTGCTTATGCTCAAGACTTCTGGCGTTGCGCCGCTGGCGATACCGTCATTGGGCAGGAGAGGAGCCCAGTCTAGACTTTCAATATTGTGGATGGGGCCCGGCTGTGATCCCCTAAGCACTCTCTGCTGCACTGCTGAGGAGCCTGCACCAGGTTGCTCGGGCGCAAAAGCAGATAAGGTGTATTTGAGGCCTGGTCCGTCGGTGGTGTAGCGGATGTCGCGCACTCGTAGTTGGAGGGAGGTTTTTGGCCCAGTCCCACCGTGCCGCTTGGAGGACGCCTTACCTATCCTGCGCACCTGACCCTGC
Source organism: Triturus cristatus (assembly GCF_964204655.1). NCBI lineage: Eukaryota > Metazoa > Chordata > Amphibia > Caudata > Salamandridae > Triturus > Triturus cristatus. The sequence goes on along the minus strand of NC_140579.1, from coordinate 1,197,467,865 downwards.
CCGACAGTCTACTGTGGCTGATTGGCAGAGTGTAGAAAGGTGAGATCTATCTGTGAGGCGGCGGATTTCCTTCATCCTGCGGCTCGTGGGGGCGACCCGTATCTGCCGTGCTGGGGAAGCACGACGCAAAGCAGCCGAAACTCACCTTCGATCATAAACGAGCGACGAGGCATGCAGAATCCAAAACTGAGACGCAGGCAGAGAGCCGGCGCGAACCCGTCGCAGAAGATCAAGGGGAGGATTTGAGGACCCTCATGCTGGAGATGAGGTCTAGTCTCTGCAACATTGATACTAAACTGGACACCCTCACATCGCAACTTGATTCTGTTAAGTCGCAGGTTGCCACGCATGAGTCGAGACTGGACTCGCTAGACAATCGTACCACCGACTTCCATGAGTTTCCGGTTGAAACTAAGGAGCAACTACTACATATGGATAAACTGATGAGAGTCATTAGAGCGAAGAACGATGACTTGGAAGCCAGATCGCGACGCAGCAACCTCCGAGTTACAGGTATTCCGGAGACAACCGCTATATCCAAAATGGAGACCTACATTGCGGACTTACTCCATGAACTATTCGACCCGCATCTCTCTGCAGTCTTTGTGGTGGAAAGGGCGCATAGATCGTTGGGTCAGAGACCGCCGGTTGGAGCGCCGCCGCGGCCTATCATTGCAAAGCTTCTAAACTACCAAGATAGAGATATTATCCTAAGGCTCGCTAGGGAGAAGGGCAAGATCACGCATCAAGGAAACACCATTTCGTTCTTTCCGGACTTTACTCCAGCTGTACAGGCGGCGAGGAGGGAGTTCCTCCCGGCCAAGAGACTTCTCCTTCAAGCGCAAGTCACCTACTCTTTGTTGTACCCGGCGAAACTTAAGGTGGCATTTGAGGGCACCACACATTTCTTCACGGATGCCAAGTCGGCGTTAAAATTTGCTTAACACGTGGGTGGCAGGAGGCCCAAGAGGCAAACTGAGGGTGCGGAGGCAACAGAAGGCCATTTGAGTGATAATGACTAACAAGGGTATCGTATTACTGTATATTGCCTCAATGGCTATGCTACTTGGGGAACCTGTGCCTTGCTGTTGCAAATGTCTGCTCCTTCTTTAATAAGTCCTAGCCATGCTGAAGTGTGCCTGTCTTTGTTGGTGTGGGCTTGGGCAGGCCATGCCGTCCGCAGATCTTCTGGCCACCCTGTTCTACACGGGGTAGACGCTGGCACAGTCACGCATTAGACAGCACCACACGGCGCGGGGCATAGGGTTCAGCTCCAGATGTTTGCTGATATCGCTATATGCGGACGATGTGACACTTTATCTTATAAACCCGGAGGAGAACCTGGACATAGTACTACGTGAATTTATCCGATTTGAAGGTTTGGCTGGGATCTCGGTGAACTGGTCCAAATCAGTGGTCTTTCCGTTGACGTAGAGTACCCCGAGGGTCACTTCAGAATACCCCCTAAGGTGGGAAACTGAAGCTGTTAAATATCTAGGAATTTGGTTGAGTCGTGACCCTCAGGAGATTTGGAATCTGAACTACGGCAGTGCTGTTGCGTGGCTAGAGGAGAAGGTGAAGATATGGGTGAGATTGCCTATGTCCCTTACGGGCAGGATCGCGTTGGTTAAAATAGTTATATTGCCTAAATTTTTATATTTATTTGCGAATATCCTGGTTCCCTTGACATCGCAATTTTTTGCGACGCTGCGTTCACACCTGCTCACGCTGGTGTGGGCTGGAGGCCAGGCGCGGGCATCCTGGGACATGCTGACCTTGCCTTTAAGACGGGGGGGCTGGGGGCGCCGGACATGCGCCTATACGCCCTATGTGCACAAGCCCAATTTTTCCACTTCTGGGTGCACCCGACTCCCTTCCAACCTCATGTAGCTGTTGAGCAGGACATTGTGGCGCCAGTCCCGCTGAAGGTGGCCATTTGTGTGAGGGTGCGCCGCCCTCTGGGAGATGGAGACTCTGCTGAGATGTTGCGCTGGGTCTGGGAGGAATTGCGACGAAGGGCAGACGCGCCGCTTTTGTATGCCCCGTCTCTGTCCCTGATGCGAAACCCGCTGTTGCCTTGCATCGGGGACGGAATTGGCCCGCTTTTGATGCGGAAGATGCACCTCCATACGTTCGCAGACTTATTTCCAGATAATAAATGTATGCAGCCCCCGGTGGCGGCGGAGGGGCGGCCGGTGCACTTCTCCGAATTATTTTGATATCACAGGCTGCGGGCGGCATGCCGCGTGCTGAGTGAGAATTTTCCGGCGGCCCCCCCGGTCTTCCTAGCATTGGAGGGCCTGGTGAGTTCCCCGTCTCCCCGGAGATTGGTCACTCGACTGTACAAACTGATGCAGAACACGGTGCCAGTAGTCCGACCGCAATCCCTTCAACACTGGAATGAGGAGCTCAACCCTCCGCTATCAGAGGAATAGTGGCCCTTTTGCTGTGGACAGCTAGAGGAGCTCTCTCCAAATTATAAAGTACGGCTAATACATTTTAAATATTTACACAGATTGTATAGGACGCCGATTAATCTACATAGGATGGGGATCAGGGAGGATGGTGGATGTTGGAGATGCGGAGGTGAGCCTGCCTCTTTCTTGCATATGGCGTGGTCCTGCCCCAGCCTTGTTGGATTTTGGTCTCAGGTTTTTACACTGGTTAATCAGATTGTAGGGCGCTCTGATGCCCCATCCCCTGAATTGGGGATATTGGGCTACGTAAAGAACACTCCACCTAAATCACGCAAACTACATGCTTTACTTCTTCTCTTTGCTAAAAGGATGGTGGCGCTTTACTGGGGTAGAAGCCGGGTGCCCTCGGTGAAGGGATGGTTGGCGGACGTGACTTATGGCCATGCGCAATTGAGCACATTTTGGGAGTTGATGCCACTGACCTCTCGCCCGCGGGACATCTGGGAACCCTTTGTGCAGTGGGCTCAAGCGCGGAGAGGAGTGGATGAGGAGGGCAATATATCGGACGTGTGCGACTGAGAATGTAGGGCTTTGAGTTGTGTCGGTATGTGGGAGGGAATGGTTATTGTGTCTGACTAGTGGCAGAGGGAGGGGGGCATGTGTATGCACTTTTTGATACCATCATTCCTGTTGCACCTGAATGACCCGGAAATACATAACCATGTTAATAAGTAGGCATATCAGTCAAACCGGGCCCGAGCATAAATTGGGGGATGTATTATGTGTATGTCTCTAACTGTACCAGAAAGTCCCACTGCTAATGATGTATGTACACGGAAGACATGTCAAGCACCGCTATTGTCAATTGGCTGTAACATTAACTGGCTTGTTTTGTTGGTTATGTTATGTAACTTTATGATAATATCAATAAAAAATGTCAACAAAAAAAAAAAAGCCCCTCAAAGCGTCCATCCAACTTAAATTGGTACCCACAAACTTGGGATGATAACAAAATGCCTTGTAATAAATATATATATATATATATATTTATATATTCTCTACTGGCGGTCGCCAGTAGATAGTTATTGTTAGGACCGTTTTTCCATACGAACTCTGAAAATTCTATTTTGAATAACTTTGGCGCCGGTTGACGAATCCTCCCGAATTTTTCAAAATAGGTGGGGCACTCCGCTCCGCTCCTACCCTGAAAGTCTCGGGGTGATTAGTCAAGCGGGGGCCGAGAAAAAAGGGGGGTCCCTAAACACGTTTTCCCCATGCATTTTTCCATAGGGACCTTTAGTCCAAGGTACAGCCTGAACGGCTGAACAGAATTACTTGAAATTTGGCAGAGAGGTAGTCCTCAGGTCAGGGATGTGCCTTTTGAATATCTGGAGTTAATCTGTTCAGTAGTTCCTGAGAAAATGTCAGTTAAAAGTACATATATATCTATAAGCGCGCAAGGTGCGCTCACGGTGACGTGCGCGGGCGCAATTCTGATTGGTTGTTAGATGTCAGTAAACATTCGAATCGGTCGAAATCAGGAAGTATCGGCCGCCATTTTGTCTCTCGCAGTCTGAGGCAGTGAAAAACAAAGGTGGAGAACGTGAAAAGGGTGCAGGGTGGACAGTTCCTGACCCCCTAGCCTTTGTCAGGGGGTCACTGAAGGACCCCCAAGGGCGAAAAAAACATTTATTTTTTTGACGAAAAAGCGTGGGGTGCGCGCACCGTGCATGCACGGCTCGCACAACGCATCGTGGGCGCTCGGTGCGCGAAGCACACCGAGTGCCCACAGCGCGCGCACGGTGTGCGAAGCGTACCGTGCGCCCACAGTGCGCGCACGGTGAAAAACCTGGAAAAAAAAATATATTAATAAATACATAACTTAGCATTTAAAAAAACGTACAAATTCACTTAAAAAACCATAGGTTTCACACACGTTATAGTTAGGAATTAGCATTTAAAAAACCTTGCAAATTCACTTAAAAAACCATAGGTTTCACACATGTTATAGTTAGCTGGACATTTCCCTCGTAAAAAAACAATGAAATTCCCCCGTTATAGTTAGTGCAGGCAACTATAACTCACGTGACCGCAATCCTCTGCTGATGACGTCAGATATTACATCACTGATTACATATGTGTCTTTCTGAAAAATAAATATTTGCAATATATGTATAGCTAAAGATTAATGGAAGAAGACATGGGTAAATAGGTGTCTAAATACAGTGATGTAATATCTGACGTCATCAGCAGAGGATTTCGGTCGCGTCAGTTATAGTTGCCTGCACTAACTATAATGGGGGAATTTCATTGTTTTTTTACGAGGGAAATGTCCAGCTAACTATAACATGTGTGAAACCTATGGTTTTTTTAAGTGAGTTTGCAAGGTTTTTTAAATGCTAATTCCTAACTATAACGTGTGTGAAACCTATGGTTTTTTTAAGTGAATATATATATGTATATATATATATATATTATCTACTGGCGGTCGCCAGTAGATAGTTATAGTTAGGACCGTGTTTCCATAGGAAATCCGCAACATTCTATTTGGAATAACTTTGGCGCCGGTTGACGAATCCTCGCGAAATTTTCAAAATAGGTGGGGCGCTCCGCTCCGCTCCTGAAAGTCTCGGGGGGATTCGTCAAGCGGGGGCCGAGAAAAAAGGGGGGTCCCAAAACACGTTTTCCCCATGCAATTTTCCATAGGGACCTTTAGTCCAAGGTACAGCCGAACGGCTGAACAGAATTACTTGAAATTTGGCAGAGAGGTAGTCCTCAGGTCAGGGAAGTGCCTTTTGCAGGTCTGGTGTCAATCTGTTCAGTAGTTCCTGAGAAAATCAAAAGTAAAATCATATACATATGTGGGCGGAGCCTAACCACACATCTCATCCTGAGATCTGATTGGCTGTCAGCACTTCATCCAAGAAGTGTTGGCAGCCATCTTGGGACCAATATACATGATAGCACCTCATTAAAAAGCATTGCAGTTAATAGAATGTTTTAAGACATTAGTTACATTTTAAATCATTTGTTGATGGTACCATACTCATTTTAGGAATTGTGGTATATTGTAAGGTGATTTCACCATGTGAAAAAGCCTTCTGCTGGGATATCATGATTGAGAGAAAAATATTTTCTCATGCTTTTCCCACAGAGGTTTGGAAGGTGATCTATAAGCTAAACTGAGAGCTTATTTTCTGTAAATTCACATTATCTTTCTCAGTCATGTGAGAATGAAGTCTGACATTCTCAGTAAAACATGTACATCCAACAAGGGCAGAGACTGTCAGTTGATTCCTTTGTGTTCTACTGCAGCTTCCCAGAGTGTTCCAAAGAACAACTAGAGCGCTAACAGTCCTACTTATGATAAACATATGGCACACCTGAAGCCATCTTGCTTGGATTAAAGTGGTAACTCTTAAAACATTTAATTTAAAAAGGAACAAAATGAGGGGGTTCATTTTTCCATAATAAGTATGATTAGTGGTGCAGAAAGAAAAATTAGGGCACATTTTGAGTGACTTCTCAAATCCTCTTCTATTTCATTAAAAAATTCTGACATGCAGACTGAAACATGCACTTTCAATACCAGCAGCAGTTTTCCCTGGTGAGCAGTAGCTTTACTACAGTGATCTAATGAGCAAAAAGAGTGCTAACATTCTGAATTTATGGCAAATGTGTGACACATCTGAATGCCTTCTTGATGGAATCAAAGTAAAAAACTGAAAGCATTTCCTACTGAGGAGACTGCAGTACATGAGGAAATTAGGAAACTTCATAACAAATAAATCTCCCGAAATGGCCACCGGAGACAAAAGAGCCCAAATGTAGCCCAAAATCACCCAGATGTAGCCCAAATATAGCCCAATGACAGAAGTGTGCAAAACACTTATTATTTTGTGTTTTTGCAGTGTTATATAGTGCAGACTTGTTAGGTATTGGAGTGCTTTACATGAGCATTGGTTACATCACACAAGAACAAATTCATTTTGGTTGTAGACATGGGGAGACTAAGTGATTTGACCAGAATCACAGAATGTCGAGCTGAAGCAGAAACTCCAACCTGGTTCCCCAGTTGCAAAGTCTGCAGTTCTGGAAGTAACACCACATCCTCTCCCCTAAGTGCAACATTTAATCAAGTGGTCAACTGGATAAAAAAACATAAAGATAACAAATAATTTAAAAGTGCTTTGTCGCTATTTGAAAACTCAGAAAATATGTCCTTATTTTAGTCTTTTAGAGCACTAACCATAATTTTGATGCCAATAAGACCCTCTCATATATGTAATTTCTAAAGGAAATGCTCTAGGTATTACAGTTTTGATTACATCAAGATGACGTCAGGCGTTCCACACTTTTGTAATAAATATAGAATGTTAGCAATCTAGTTGTTCATTAGGATACTGTTGAGAGGCAGAGGCCAGGGGCACGGACTCTGAAAATTGAAGGCAGGTAGGAGGGTGCTAAGGCAACAATTTAACCACACTGAGCAGGCAGGAAGGGCCTTGGCAGCACAACAGACTATGGAGGGCAGTGGAAAGGGGGGCAGGGGCAACAAACCAACAATACAGGACTTGCAAGAGAGGCTGTGGCAATGCAATAGACCATTGTGGGCAGAAGGAAGAGGCAATGGTAGTACAACCATACATGCCAACAGACCTGATTCAGCCAGGAAACGTCCAATGTTTTTAAGCTCAAATGGGCTTTATTTGATCTGTCTCCTGTCTACAATCTCCTCTTTTACAATGTAACTCAAAGGGGAAAATCAATACCCCAGTTTTTTGTCAAAATCTCCCTCTTACCAAGTTCAAAATGTTCGCAAGTATGGTACATTGGATCATGGAAGGAAATGGGGTAGGGACATGGACTTGGATAACAGGACAGGAGGGACATGGAGAGGTGCACCAAACTGACCCTGCGGGGCAGGCATCAGAGTTTGCAGCAGCACAATACACCACACAGGGCATGCGGGACGGGAGTGCAGCACAACAATCCATAGAAAGCAAGAGGGAGGGGACAGGACCATGCACATGGACAACAGAGAACAGAGGGGCAAGAGGCAATAGTAGCTAGCTGACCATAATGGACAGACAGGAGAGAAAGCTGCAGCATAACAGACCATAAAGGGCAGGAGGGACGGATCAGGGGCATTACAATGGAACAGACAAGCCAGGAGGGGGGGAGTAGGGGTCTGCACATGTAAACAGAGGGCTGGGGGCAAGGGGGCAGGGCAGGAGCAGCAAGATAGCCATGGAGGTCAGACAGGATGGGCACTAGAAGCAAGACACACCATGAAGAGCAACACTGAGACTGTGATGGCATACACACAGACCATGGAGGGAAGGTGGGAGGGGGTCAGGGGCAGCTAACTGACCACACAGGGAAGGTGGGAGGGGCCATGGCAGCACAGAAGACCATGCATGGCAAGTGGGAGGGTTAGTGGCAGCACAATGGCTATGATGGGCAAGAAGGAGGGTGCAGGGGCATGCACAAAGGACGATGGAGGATAGAGGGGAGGGTCAGGACCTGTGCACAGACAAGAAAGTTCAGGGGAAGGGGCCTCACAACAGACCGCACGGGGCAGGCAGGAGGAGCAGTTGCAGCACAACAGACCAGGGAGGGCAGAAGGGTGTGGCAGTACAATGGACCATGTAGGACAGGAGGAAGAGGATAGGGGCATGGCATGTGGACAGGCAGGGTGGAGGTGGCAGGGACAGGTTACAGTCATCTGACAATGCTAGGCAGGTGGGAGGGGAGTGGCAGCTCAACAGAACACTCAGAGTAGATAGGAGTGGCAGGTCCATGGAACATGGTGGGCGAAAAGGATGGAGCAGGGGCATGCACAAAGACATCGGAGGGCAGGGGGAAGGAGAATAGGGGCAGCAAGCTAAGCACAGAGTTTAAGCAGGAGGTCAATGATGGGGCATAGAATTGGGCAATGGAGGGCAGGAGGAGTGGACTGGTACATCATACTAAATTGAGGGCAGTGGCAGCACATCAGACCATGCATGGCAGGAGGGAGGAGGCTAGTCCCTGGATTCACACAACAGAGGATAGGGAGGAGGGGGATGGGGCAGCAAGCTAACTGTTCAGAGAAGGCGGGTATTAGGAACTTTATTGTTTTTAAAATGTGTGTCTGTGCGAACTACTTAAAATATGAACAAGTATGCAGCAAATCTCACTTTTATTCAGGAAGAAGAGGACGTTTGTGACTGTGACTCCGGGCTCACTTGGCAGAAACACCCCCTGACCCTCCACCCCCTATCGCAAAATGTAATGCCCGTGAAAAGGGTAGGTGAACACAGTGTTATATAGAACATAGTCCTGAGAGCACGATTGAAAATGAAAACTAGATATAGTGTATGGTATAAACTATGCACCAAAGAGTGTGATATAAGATGAACCGGGCGTGAAATATAATATGCAATACATTGTGCGCAATTACAGATTCATTGGAGAGCGCGAGATAGCACAGGCACTAGCGCGTGCTATGCGATATGTGCCTTGGAGTGTAATATGCACAGGGCAGTGTTGTGTAACCTAACTAGTCTCTAAAGTTGTAATATAAAATATGTGCTGGGGAGTGTAACGTTGCATATGCACTGTGACAAAGATATGGATCCCAGATTGTAATATGTATGGCATAGCACTGTGCGTTATAACATAGGCATTGAGGAAGGCACGTTAGATGGGGCAATATAACCCGTGCGAAGACAAGTGTGGCATGACATATTCACGGGGTGGTGTTACAGTGCACATGGGCTAGAGAGTGTCATAGCATATGCACTAGCTAGTGGAATACAACACAGAGGTGTGTGGCACTCAGCAGGCAATGGTGGGTGTAACACAGCATTGGGCTCTGCCAGGAGCGTGCTGTGACTCTCAAGTGATGTTCGTCCCCTTTTCCGGCAGTGGATGTGTGTTTTATTAACCGTGAGGGGGGTTTCTTGCATAGTTTTGGTCGAATTTTTGTCGAATCCCCTTTGAATGGCTTGGTGTGCATGTGTATTAAATGTGCCCGTCAATAGCTACCCATGTTTGTATAAATAAACGACAAGGGTGTCTACCGGGATTTGGCACGGTAGGGCATCAGACATGTCAGAGCTTCACTAGTGGTGTAAATACATTCCACGTGGATTCATTGTATGCATAGTCGCCTTTTAATGAATATCACGCAAATCGTCATGGTGATAGGTACGTACGGTTTGTCCAGCATGTCCTAGGTTTGTCTATAAATATATATTTTTTTAAAATAATAAAAAACAGTGGCCGGCCCTGGGGATTGGGGTAAAAAAAATATAATTAGGAGACAGGCCCTGGGGGATGGGGTCAGCAGGGCCAATAAATTAGAATAAGAAGGGGAACTACACAGCCCCCCTTCTTAAAAAATTAAAATAAATAAAAGACTGGCATCGTGCCGGAGGCCACACCCCCTCCTTGCAGCACTCTGCAAACGCGCCCCCTGGCGAATTGTAAGTTGGGGAATTAATTCCTCCTCAATACTGAGGGTCCCTGAGGGCCAACTAACCCAACAGGCATCTCCAGTATGCGCCAGGGAGCTGCGCTACAGACAGGTGTTCTGAGGCCAAGCCCCTTTTTACACCTCTCTGCAACGCAGCTCTGTGGCGCTTACTGGAGGTACCTAGTGGTCTAGTTTGACCCTAGGGACCCTTAGCATTCAAGGGGACTTAATCTCTCAACTTAGAACAGCCACAGGGCGCGTTTACACAGTGGTGAAGGCAGGGGACGGGGCCTGAGGTGACGTGTCCAAACACGCACTATGGCACGTTTTAAATTGGGGATATAATTTCCCTTCAATACTGAGGGCCCCTGGGGGCTAACTAGCCCACCAAGTGCTTCCAGTAAGCGCCACTGAGCTGCATTGCAGAGAGGTGGTCCAGGCCGTGCCACTTTTTACACCTCTCTGCAACGCAGCTCTGTGGCACTTACTGGAGGTACCTAGTGGGCTAGTTGGACCCTAGGGACCCTCAGGATTCAAATGAACTTAATCTCCCAACTAAAAACGGATACAAGGCGTGTTTACACAGTGGTGAAGGGAGGGGACGGGGCCTGAGTTAACGTGTGCAAAAACGCCCTGTGGCCTGTTTTAAGAGGTAGTTTTTATCCCCCTGCCCTATTATATACTAGGGGCTTACAGAGGAGGTCATGCTAATCACAGGGGGACCCCAACGCATAATGTTCCCTAGTGTATGTAGGTGTTTTCACTGTATTCTAAGTGTCTTTTAACATAGCACTGGCTCTAGGACTGGTTAGTCAGACTCCGTTACCACCAGTATCCGTCTGAAAAAGTTGAGGGTACAGGATGATTTTGCAACAAGGCTTCTTTCTGCTCTTCTTTTTGTTCTTTCTGCACGTTATCCTTCTTCCTGCACTTTTCTTCGTCTTTGAGGACTTCTGTTGCTTCTTTCTGCACTTCTTGTTTTTCTTTCTGTGCATTTTTTCTTCTTTCTTCACATGTCCTATCTCTGTAGGCATAGTTAGAAATTAGCATTTAAAAAACCTTTGAAATTCACAGAACAAAACCATAGGTTTCAGGCACGTTATAGTTAGGAATTAGCATTTAAAAAACCTCAGAAATTCACTGAAAAAACCATAGGTTTCAGGGGTGTTATAGTTAGCTGGACTTTTCACTTGTACAAACCCATTGAAATTCCCCCGTTATAGTTAGTTCAGCTAACTATAACTCGCGCGCCCGCAATGCACTGCTGATGACATCACATATTACATCACTCATGACATGGTCAGTGACATCACTCATGACATCACTGATGACATCTCAAATGACATCACTGATGACATCACTGATGACATCATCCTTGTGATAGAGTGGCAGACCTCCTCTCACCCTAATATAACCTTTGATACACACATTCAAAAATAGAGACTAAAATTTTCAAAACAATGGACATACCAATACCAGTTACAACAACCTCTTCAGTAATTCTAAGATCCACATACACATCCACTCATTCACCAACAGTCCTATACAGTCACTCATACATGTACTCACTCATCATATGTACTCATACACCCATACATCCTGTTACACAATGCCACTCATCCATAGAGTTACTCACACACATAGTCACTCATGCTAATAAAGAATCAAACATACATTTACTTGCATATACAGTTATACACACACCACCACACTTACTTCTACGGAAACTTACACATACTTAGTCTTTTAAACAATCACTTATAGAAACACATACTTATTCATACAGGAACTCTTTCAATCTCTCACTCTCACATATACTCACTTATATACACCAATAGTCACATATACTAGTTTAAAACATATGTAGTTACTCATAGAGACACTATTGAGACAGTCATTCACTCACTAACACACCCATGCACACACTCATCCTCCCATACAGTCCTGCACACATGCTGTCTTCAACACATACAAACAGTGAGTCACTCATTTATGCACCTATGCACTACTTAATACCCCCCACCGAACCATACAGACATCAGACACTTATACTGATACTCAAAAAACCAACTAATAACCTATATAGACACTCATGTAGCTACTCACCAACCCATGCAGCCACTTATACACAAAGTGAGAGACTGATACAGATATTTACATATTTAAACATTACTCACTAAGCCATGTATTCACTAAGATACACTTAATCAGTCAGTTATACAATCAATTTTTCAAAAACAAATCATCCATTTAGACACTTATATACCCTTTTATTCTTCCATCGACCTTGAGATATACATATATAAAACATATGTAATTTTCAGAAAAACACACATTCACTGGATGATGTCATCAGTGATGTCATCAGTGATGTCATTTGAGATGTCATCAGTGATGTCACTGACCATGTCATGTGTGATGTAATATACATAGACTGATATTGAGTATTTATGAGTTTTGATAGTAATGTGTTAAGTACCCTTGGGGAGAAGGTCTTCTGGAAGTTGGGAACACTTGCATGATAGGGTCTAAGAATGACAGCAATTTTGAAAATAAAAGAAAAACGGGCCTTTCAAGGGACTTTTGGGGTAAATGGTTATGGCTGCAAGATGTATATTAATCGAGGATAATTGCAGACCTGAAATTGGCATGTAAAATAGGTAGGTAAGCATACCCGGAATCTTAGGAACTCAGTAGTAACTTATTTTGAGTACAGCAAATGCATTTTGCATTTGAAAGTCGAAAAGGCCCTGGTTGAAAGTCTCATGCTTCAGTGAAAATGTTCATAGAAACTATGTATTCATGTGGACGTTTTATGTGCCTAAAAGGGAAGCTTTAGGGAGTAAGGGTGCTTACCTCAATGATGGACGGATGGAGTACAGGATACTTAGCTGATGCCTGGTAAGATCCCGTCTCAATGCAGTCTCTTCTGTAGCCACTCCAATACGTGGAGGAAGTTTAAGAAACGCCATTTGTATGATTACTCTGAAGCAAGTAGGATCATTCTGGCTCTGGAAAGTTTCAGCTTGGATCAGCAGAAATGCTTGGATATAATTCACTGACCAGCTGATCAAATGGGCTTTCCCCCTTTGCTGTCAGTTGGTAAAATCTAGATGCGAAGTCTATGCATTTGTTACTGTATATGGTGGTGAAAAGATCAGTATTTGGAAATCTACAGTCATAGAAGGCATTCTGCAGCACTTCATTGTTTCATTGAAAAATACAAAACCGTGATGGATGGAATGCTTACATTAATCTCAGATACTAGTGATTACTTGGTCGGCAAACCAGCGACTCGTTTTTGTGTGTGTCGTCAGAGTAAACTCAGTGATATGGAAATCATGCTTCAATAAGGACAGTCAAGCACGAACTGACACACCAGGTGTGGGAAAGTGCCCCTTTTTGACAGGTCACCCTCAGTTTCAGCCTGGGATCCGATCCACTTTTGACAGAAAGAGCACTGGGTTCCTGCTCTCCAGGTCCCCAGTGCCAGATCTCTTTCTCTAAACTGTTTTATACAATTGTTCACCCAATTGGCAATACCTTAAGGGCTGCAGCAGGTATTATGCCACCGTAAGAGACCCCTCAGAACCAACATGCAAACTGCATGCCATGGTGCAGAGAAAAGTGAAGAAATGAATAGGCACACCTCCTGTGTGCCATGCCTGCCTTAAGACACTGCAAGCAGTTTCGGTAAGTCATCCCTACAGCATGCCTTACAGCCCTAAGGCAGGGAACACTATAATATATGCTCAGACATAACCGCATGAGTAGATATGTCCCTGTAATGTCCAAGTCAATTCTTGGACATTGCACGTGAACAGGGAAGCCTTTTTTGAGTACATGTGCTGGACACTAGTGTTCACAAGTTCCTCAGCTACATGATGGCATCATTGAAACTAGAAATGTTTGGTATCATACATTTCGTATTAGTAAGCCCATACTGATTCCAGTGATGGATTTATTAATGCAAGCACCCAGAGGGCACCTTAGAGGTGCCCCTTGAAAACCTACTGCTCTGGCTGATTGGTGTAGACCAGCCTGCCACAACAGACTGGTTTCTAACCCCTTGCAGGTGAGAGCCCGTGCTCTCTGAGGACGGAAACAATGCCCTGCTACGGCCAGAGGTGTTGTCTCCTCCTCCAAGCAGGATGGCTAAGTGATCAGCATATCAAGGTAGGTGGATTCAAAGGCCTCTGCCACCTTTAATATGCAACCCAAGGCTTACCCAGACAGGGAACATGCCAACCCCTGCCCTGGGCCCATTTGGCACCAGGACCAACACCAGGACCCGAAGGTGGGCTACCTGATGTTGACACGATGTTTTAAATTTCACCATCTTAGTTTTGGCGGAATTAGGATCTCTGAGTCAGGGTTATGCCCATTTCCCACAGGAAGTGGTCATATAGATGGTAAGTAGCCCATTGGCTACTACCAGGCACTCCATGTAATGTCCCTAAATTGAACATTTAAGTGGCACCCCTGACACCAGGAAATTAGATTTGATAGATCAAAAAGAGGACATGGAGAGCAGTAAGAAAAAGCAAGAACTCAAGACTGCTGTGGACATTTGGCTCCAAATCATGCCTGCCGCACTAAGTCTCGACAATCGCAATCTAGCGACTCGTCCTGCAGCTGACCAGCTTCCAAGTACCCTGCAAGACTACCAGCCGTTGCAAATCACCAAGCAATCTCCCTTGAAATAGAAGAGCTACTCCCCTTCAGTCTGCAGGCACTGAAATACAAAGTCAGGTCCACTGTGTTGCCATTCCCAGGCCAGCCTGATGCAGCAGCCCCCCAGAAAGAGGACCCTGTGCTCCTGAAGGACAGATCTGTCCCCCCCCACCAAGCGGACACCAGGACCAACCGGAGCCGCACAGGACTAATATACGGGGTACTGGACACATTGCAGCAAGCAGAGACAGTGAGAGTACAGTCGGGACTCCAAGTCAAAGTAGCCGTCGAGAGACATCCGCACTGCAGAGACCAACCTCCAGAGTGGCCCAGAGGTCCTGATTTTGCACTCTCAACTGGCAAGATCGACAACCGCAAAGTTTCAAGGTGCACACAGAGCCCAGCTGACCTTTCTACTCTGCAACTGAGCGCCCCAGCCTGGGTACCGACTAACCTACTTTGCTCCCTTGTCCCCAGGACGCTTGTGACCAGAGCCCCTGTTCGGAGCTCCCAGACTTGTTTCCAAGTCCCCCTATGCAGCCTATTTCTAGGTGACCCCCCTTTCTTTTACCGGTGTAGCGCACCCTTTACAAATCCAGCTTCTAGTAGTTGTAGCTTAATATCTTATCTTTTGTTGTTTATGTGTTGTGATTTTGGCCTGCTAAAAATAACCCTTTTTTCTCTCCCTCCTTGTTTGCTTTTCTAGATCTTGATTCACGGGTGTCTACTGCACTATATAATGGAGGGTTTCAAAACATTTGGCTTTTCTGATGAACTCTTCTCTACCCTCATTGGACAAATAGCAGGTACCAATGGTGATGTTAGGGAAAAGATAGGTGATAATAGTGAGTGGATGAAGTTACAAAATCTGCGAAAAAAAGCCAAAAGAATGGAATCGCACGCTCATTTTATGTTAGAGTATCTAAAAGCTGGAGCCATTCCGTCAGGTTTGAGAGTGAGAAATGTGCCAGCTCTGTTTGTCGAGGTACGCCAGTTCCTGGAGCGGTGGTCACACATTGCTAACCGCTGCTCCAGGGACTGGATGATCCTCATTATTGAAACGGTCAAAGAGATGATTCAGATCCTCAACCAGGAGATTGTAGAACTTGAGGAAAAGCTGAAAAAGAATAATAGTGTAGAAGAAGCTAAAGACAAACTAGATAAGATCAATCACGAACTTCTAGAATTCGAAGAATACCTTATCAAGAAAAAGACAGATAAGTTGAAAAAAGACCTTCGTTGGTTCACCCAAGAGAAGGCCTACCCCTACCTACATAGTTCGTTCTACCAAGGTGAGTCATCTGGCTATGGAGCATACAACCCACAAAATATTAGAAGACCAAAGATTGTGAACTTCTCTGACACTAACTCGTCAGATTCAGATCCTGAAGGTCCCAATACTAGCGAGTCAAACTATAGACAATTTCCAGGACAATTTCGCAATCAACACCAGCAAAGCCAGTCACCTTTTTTACGGTCAGGGAGAGGCAGAGGACGAGCCAGATTCCAGAGACAAGAAAGGAATCACTATCCTCAAACGGAGCCAGCACATCCGCAACAATATATGAGGACACGGAATCACCAATATTGGAAGTCATAGACAAAAAAAACAACTCACATGACAATATTCCTATCTTCAATCTGTCTAAACATCTATTGTCTTCAGACGAGATTAACATCCTAACTGTATGCTTCTTACATCAAGGACACAGGACACATGATTACGACCGTAGAGCACTTACCGTTTAATCATAAGACTCAATATCTGGTCACACTAGATATTGAGTCTTTTTATACAAACATTCCCCAAGATCTAGCTTTAGAGGCGGTGGCAGCACTTCTATCTAGAACCCCGGGTGACAGACCAAACGAATTCATTTTGGAGTGCCTTGACATAGTACTTCATAACAACTTTTTTGAATTTGGAGAGGCTCTCTTCCATCAGATCAAAGGCACCAGTATGGGAGCTTCATGTGCTCCTAGTGTAGCGAATATATATATGGGCGAATTCGAATTGAAACACATCTTTAACGAAGTAGCCCCTTTTTATGAGAACATACAGGTATGGCATAGATTTATAGATGATATCTTTTTCATCTGGACAGGGAATGAACAGGACCTTCTACAATATATTGAATGGCTTAACCTCAGTGATGTGAACCTAAAATTTACGGCCAAATACTCCACAGAAAGAGTGGAGTTCCTAGACATTTGGATTATGGATAGTGAAGGTAAAATTGAAGTTAGTCTCTTCAGAAAACCGACTGCGAAAAACACCATTTTACAACACAGCAGCTTTCATCCCAGTTGTCAAAAGGACTCCATCCCCATTGGAGAATTTTTAAGGATCAGGCGTAATTGTACCAACATAAGTGAGTTCAATATCCATGCAGAAGAACTCCAAAAGAGACTCCTTCACAGAGGATATCCCAGACGGTTAGTGAGACACTCCCTGAAACGCGCCAAGTATTACAACAGAGACGCATTAATTTCTGGGAGACAAAAACCCTCACTTGATAAGATCGTCTGTGTAGTTAATCACTCTAGTCTGAACAACAAGATCCAGAAGGTACTACATAGGAATTGGAAAATCCTCAATGTCTGCGAAGAAGACAGTGCTCTAGCTCCCCCTATCGTAGCATTCAGGAGAAACTCCAACCTAAGAGATAAGTTGGTTCACAGCAGGCCACACTCACGCAAAGGACATCAGACGACTATCGATGGACTCCCTCCCATCTTAGGCAATCACAAATGTGGCAATTGCCATGCGTGTCCCTCAGCGATTACTACCCAAATTTGCAATTATGGCTCTAAAACAGCCAAACTGAAAAGCCATACTAATTGCAGAAGCAGTAACCTGGTCTACTTAATACTTTGCCCCTGTGGACTAGGTTACATAGGAGAGACAGGCAGAGAGTTTAGAACCAGACTGTCCGAACATAAATCTGCAATCAGAACGGGAAAAAGGCAAGCCCCAATGGTAAGCCATTTCTTGGATCAGCACCACACTGAGACAGATCTTCGGTGGCTGATATTGGAGAAAATCACTCCGAAAGCGGGACGTGACACAGAGAAGGTAAGGAAAGAAAGAGAATCCTTTTGGATTTTCTACTTTGACACAGTGCGTAAAGGGCTTAATGAAGAAATTGTATGGTTGGTCACCTAGTTTGTTCACTAGGTATAAGGCTGATCCATGAGCCAAATCCACATCAGTACCTACGTACCATATTACCTGATATTGCCCTAACGATCGTGCATGACGTGCTTCTCATCTAATCCATATATTATGTAGCTCAGATCTGATACAGCTCCACCATTCTTGGTGTACTAGCTGTAATGATCCAATATGTACTATCATAAACACTCGCGTATTTATCTGCCTACAAACATTACCTATGTGGTGTGTTGAGTACACACACCTAGACGCCAGCATACTTTAAAAACTCTGAGATTACCAATGGTGTATCTACTATGAGTCTGTATTTTTTTTAATTCTATAATTATGCAACATTGGTGAAATATTTCATCAAATAATTAAACTTGGTCAGTCACTGCACAATTACCAGTAATAGATGGGTTACCGCTTATCGGCACCCTTAGAGACTTCACAAACATTATATTCGTTTAAATTAAGCAACAGGATGTCTCTACATTAGATATATCATAGCCAGTCCTACATTACAATATGGCACCGTCAGTAACCTATACACTGTATTGGATTGTAAGCGTTCCTGTTGCGATCGCGTAATATACCATGTGACCTCCCGCCAGACCAATCATTGCCAGTATGAGTCCTTTCACTGCGACCACGTGATTCTCTCTCTGACCTATCACCAACCAGTAATACATTCAAAACCCGCGCCTAGATCACAAACTCCGACTGATTTTCGGATGGTGATGAACAAGCGGGATCGATACTCTGCGTTTACCGGGTAAGCCTCGTTAGCTGTCTCTATCGTCTCAGACTTAGCGTTAAGCATTTATTTAGCATATAAGAAAGGCGTATTTCGCTAGTAAGACTCACAAGCATATAGCATTATGCCTTTGCATACACCACAGCGCCAAAAAAGGAACCTATTCCCTGTACTATTGGCCCTTGATATACCGGCACATAGTATTATGCCCCTGCTAACACCTCAGTGTCAAAAAAGGAACTTATTCCCTGTGTCACAAGCTTCTTGCTCGCTACTGCGATGCCTCCTCGAAATATACCCGCAAATCCGGTATGAGCCTACATGTAAAACCTCAGCAGTATAAATTAAATAACAGAGTTCCTTCGCCCTTTTCTGCAACTTATATAACAGTTTGTTAGCAACTAGACACGAATGGACGAGTAATTGATAACAAATACTCATGTCCATTTCCCTAGAGGCACCCGGGTCAGCAGCAAGAATCAACCGCATGTACGGTGACAGTGTATTGCACGGAATCAACATACGTCAGAAGGACCCACATGTTTTGGGACTTATAGAGCTTATAAAAGGGTAAGCTGTTGAGCACAGCTGAATAACCTGTGTCACTAGCACGATGCTATTTAAGACGCTAGGCTGGTCACTTATAATATACATCTTATCTCAATGTTAACATCTCTTTATAGATCCAATTAAGCTGTACTCACATTTGGACCCACTTGGACGCAACCCTATAGCGGAAATTGTAGCACATAACTCGTATTTCCATACGTTTCTGGAATAGCGAAGCCACAACGATCGTATTAACGTAAGGGTAAGTATTCCCTCATGCCTTAAACGTAGAGAATATAAGATACTACGCTTACTAATAGATAGTAATTAAAATAATTATAAAAACTTTTTCTGCACAGACGCAGAGTGTTCTGAAAATCATTGAACGGACAAGACCGCTTTTATCCGTCTCTATCTTGACTGATACATTACTGATGTACTTTGTCACCAAGGTAGTTTGTCTCTTGTATTATTTTCTTTTCTTTCTTTGTACTTAGAGGGCTACTCTTATTCTCTCATTCACTTATCTTCTTGGTGCAAGGGCTATCTCTGTAGTCACTTTTAAAGATGTAAGCTACATATATACAGAGTGAGAACATGCTGGTTTTTGTAAAATATCTGAGTGATCCCAGACCTACTTAAGTGGTATGAAGTCTATATATACTGTGTAATACGTTACCTGCCTTATTTATAATTATTATATCTAATCCCCTACAGATCTCCCCACATCATTTAGGGCTTGTTGCCCCTCCTGTTGGTGGCCCTGAAGAAGGTGTTTTCTCACCGAAACGCGCGTAGGCCCTTTTCCATCTAGAGGAGAGGTCTCCAGAGACCCAGTACTATTCGAAACAACTGTACTTATTGTTACTTTTTTCTTTCAAACTTGTCTTGGAGACTATGCCAAACCACTAAATGTTTGCTGCTATTTTTTAGATATGAGTATGACTGATGTATGTGTGAGAGTATGAATTGTTTTTTACATGATTAGCCACGGGGTTATGCTTTAGGTTTTCGGATATTATCAAATTAATATACATGTGAAATGTTAACAAAATAATGAAGAGAACTTCTCAATGAGTGTTTACTGAAATTGATAAAAGTAAAAAAATATAAATAAAAATGGTTAGTAAATAAACACATGTCTTTGTTTAATTTTCTGTGTTATATTGGCAGGCGAGAACTTGTTTAAGTCTCATATAAAATAATATAGG
This sequence comes from Triturus cristatus, assembly GCF_964204655.1. Classification (NCBI taxonomy): domain Eukaryota; kingdom Metazoa; phylum Chordata; class Amphibia; order Caudata; family Salamandridae; genus Triturus; species Triturus cristatus. Next base: position 1,197,447,638 of record NC_140579.1, on the reverse strand, counting down.
TCCAGAAAGAGTTTCCCTATACAACTTTTTGCGCACACAGCTACCACCATGACCTGCACCTCTGCAACTGGACCCCCCAGGGCAGCTAATGAGTGACTGCTGGTGGTACTTTGGATCGGAGGAGACCCCAGAAACTGCATGCAAACAACTGTATGCTATACATGCCTTTTCTCCCACAGGAAAGCACTGTGTAAAGGTGCATTTAAGTTTACATTTTACGTACATGCTGAAATCAATTTTTAGAAAAGTACTTACTTGGTAAAGAAGTTCTTGCTATCAAAATTGATATAAAAATGACTTATTTTTCTAAATTGGTCTCAGATTTATTCTTGAATATGTGTCAAAAAATGCTTAACACTACCCTCTGATAAGCCTACCTGCTCCCCAACACTACCACAAAAGAGCATTTGGGTTATCACATGTGCCTTTGTAAACCAACTGGGGTTCTAACTGGACTCTTTACACAGTGTACCTCTTTTTGACACACTATATAAAGAGACGGCATCCTACACCAGGTATTCTCTGAACTGAAACACAAGCAACTCAAGACTGGTTTCGGGCTATTTGGGACTCTTCGGTTGGGTGCAGCTTGCTTCTAGTGGCACAATGAACACAGGCCCCACATCTAGGCATACCCAGTGTACTTAGAGCATCCCAATAAAGAATAAAAAAAAAGGTCAGCAGTGGCTGAGATTAATGCAAACTTTACTTTCATCACCTTGTTGTTTTTTGCAGTACACGTCTCAAGTGTGACAGGTATGCCCAAATGTGGTTCCCGTGCTCACTGTGCCAAATGACTCAAGCTATACCTCACTGATGAAACCCAAGTAGGTAGAAACTGGTCTGGGGTTGCTTGTGTTCTCATATGGAGGGGAGCTAGCCTAGCAGTTCGGGATCGACTGTACCTATTGTAGCAGGAGCAAGACTGATTTTTACAAAAGGCAAAACTATGGTGTGGAATGCGGCCCAGAGCAATCAGCAGTTGCTGAGAATAATTCAAGCAGTCCTTGCAACACCTTACTGTTTTTGCACTTCATCATTTAGGGCCCATTTGCAAGTTTGTTGCATCCTGTTGTTGAGGATTAGCCTCTAGGAGATGATTTGGGTGATAGGCACACTGTGGCCATCAACCATCTAGAGATGTTTTGTGTTGCCAGGAACAAGGCTCTCTACTTCCTCCCATCTTGTTCAAACAGTACATCGTTATACTGTTTAACAAGAATGGATTTCTTTTCATTGCAGGTAGAAAGATCCTCAGAGTTAGGTGCCCTGCTCTGACCTTTGTTCGACTGATAAGGTAACAGTGCCTCCTTGTGCGAGCAGAAGCCCTTGAGCTTGTGGACATGCATGTGGACTACTCCCCTCCAACACAAAAACATCTGTAATGATAGGCACGGTGTGCATGACCTGAAATGGAAAGTAATGCCTTATAAAAGGAATTTCAGCTGACACATTCTTTGGGAAGACTGCAGTGCTGTTAGTGTCAGCTTGTCCTCCCAGTTTCGCAACTACTGGTCTTACTGTTCTTTGAAACACCAATAAAACTTCCTGTAAGGAAAGAACTAGTATTAACTACTCTTCCAATTATAGGTAGACAAAGTTTGTCTTCACTACCTACTACAATGCACTGTCACCACTGCCAAGCATTAGGAGCTTACTTAGTGAGGCGAAGAACCTTTTACTTGATGTGACCTACTTCCACCAGAAAGCTGAGCAAATTTCTGGCAATTGAGCAGATTTGGAATGTAGAAATATGCTTCCTGTACGTTGATGGTGCATATCCTATCCCCTTGGTGGACTTGAGGTTTAGGTCTGCTGATGTATTATTCTTATCACTTTGCAGATTCAAAACAACTGCAAGATCTTACTTTAGTCCTTTCTTCAGAGACAGAAAGTTTCTTTCTTTTCAATCAGGACCCATTCAATGGCAAAGTAGGTCAATGTGTTATTTCAGTCATTCTTGTTTTGGGTCAAAGATCTTGATGGAATAATCAAAAAAGGTGACCTAAACCTCAAGGCACAACACTTCTGGCGAAACATTCAGCAACCACTTGTCTTTTGTACACTTTTGGCATTCTGACCGATGATTTGAGATACATGCCATAACAGAGAGGCCAACAAGAGAGGGGAAAGAAGGGAGTCAATATTTAAATCTGGTTGGAGGTCTTTCCTGATGCTACAGATACATGCTTGTCTTCATTTTGTTGGATAATGCGGTTATTAAGGCTGTTTCAGTTGTGTTTGCTATGGAGTGATTTGTACCCCCTATTGGTAATCTTTCTTTACTAAACCAACAACTGGACTAGAAAAAAGAAGGTTCAATATTGTTTGATGCACATTTCTGGCTTTAGAGTAGTGAGCAGCAAAGATTGTTTCAGGGCTTCTCATGTCCTTTTAGGCTAGTCCTGTCATGTATACCCCTTTTTACATACATTTGTCCCATCTGCACGACCATAACAATTCTAAACAGGTGACCTTTTACCTAGTAGCTTGCTCCTGTCTCTTCGACAGCAGGCTCTCAGTACTCTATCATAATTCATGTACCCGATGTACATAATGTCCTCAGGCACGGTATAATTATTCTGTATAAGGGACACCACTTTTTTCATCCTTGGCCAACAGCCAGCTGTGCATGATCACATTTCTTTGGAAAAACATTTATGATTGTTTTCAAAACATATTGATTCTAGAAGAAACCTTGGAGTGACCACTCTAGTATATAAGACCCTTATTTCCCCCAGCAAATTAGAGGAACATTCCTTCCAAGCTGACACGGGGTCCTGCATGCTGAATCTTCGACATGCAGCGGTCTGACATCCCTTGCAGGGTGTCATCCTCGAAGCAGAGACTGGGTCCTTCATTCTCAACCATCCGGTCAGGGGGATGGTTCTTCCCTAGGGTTTTCTTGGCTACATACATACGCATATACATGCTACACATACAGATCTAGGCTAGGTACTTTTAGGCAAATTACTTAGGGCGCGCGTTTTTAGGAATACGGAAGTACTACTATTTTTATCTGAACTGCTTATGGTCATCTTATTAGCAATATGGTAGAAATGTATCTGCTATTTACTATCTTGGTATTTGCAATCTCTTTCATATGCTTCTGTCTCCTGATTGTCGCAGCACATATGTTTAACACAAGGCTGGTGCTGGACTAATAAATGCTTATTGAAACTTCCTAATCGCCATCCTGTATATTTTCTGAGAGTAAGTAAGCACGAGTGTCTGAGCAAAATGTACTGTACTGTTTTCCACGATCCCTGAGGAATCAGGGTTGTCATGTTCATTAGTTGCCAGAGACTACCGACACCACTGTAAGATACAGAAGGGTGGTAGTGGTACTGTAGAGCTAGCTGGTCTAACGGCTGACATATCCTGTGGGGGTGTCCGGATGCAGTTGGGACACCAAGCCCTCAGTTTAGGGCATCCAAAATGCGCAGGTACGTCTACTCGACAGGCTAGCCCTTGAAAATAACCATGTGCGTCTAGGGATGATGACTATGGACTAAATACTCAATGGGCGATTAGGAAGTCTTTATTTACCATTTACTGGAAATCCTCTCTTGTACCCCTTTAATGGTCTCCAACGAAACTCAAGCGCGATTCCCAAATGGATATGTCATAGCAATGCATATGACCATTCATGCTTACTACCTGCATGGACGTGACAGAACTAGCACACATTCATCCCAGGGGAATCAAGCTTCTCGTTCTTAACATCCGGATGGAATGTCAACTTCTTTTTCTTGCTGCAGAAGCAAAAATGGAATCGGTTTGAAAGTCTTATTCTGAAGGCCAGAACTTTAAGAAGGTGTTGAGTAGCACGTTGAGTAGGTGCCCAAGAGAAGCTGATGTGAGAACTATTGCAGGTCATAAAAGGCCTGAGACAAAAGGTAATATTGGGTTGGAAGGGCATCAATGGTGCAGAATCTTTAAAAAATTTGTGATTAGGGTGCGACTGGATATTTAGCATAGAATCTAGGCATCTTCTTTTTAGGAGTGTTAGATGCTCAGCGAAATGAAGCCTTCACCAGTGTGAGTGGTGAAGGAGCTCTCCTAGAAGGAGGGGTCTTAGGCATAACAGTCAAACTAATGTCTCCTGGAGAAGTTTGAAAATGAGCCAGAGAAGGTGGAATTTTAATTACTGGAGCATCCTACGTTGTCAGAGTAGGCTTGTGAGCACCCAGTACCTGAAGTAGAAGGAAGACATGTTGCTATAAGTATTTTGAACTTTGAAGAATTGTTCAGCATAAATACCTGAAATGCTGCTTTTTCTTTAATAAATGGGAAGCTGACATCTCCATCCATCATGAACAGAAAGCATGTGTCATGTCTAGTCAACGACTGGAGGCAAAGATTCTGTTAGAAGGCACCTCTTTTTAGACCCTTCCTTGCTGGGTTGAACCGAGGGGCTAACAAACTGGAGGAAGGAGCCCATTTCCCAGGTTCTCAGGATATCTAGGACTACAGATTCTTTGAGCTTCCTGACTTCCGTGCCTGCTATGAAGGTGAATTCCAGTCTAATAATGTCCTGTACGGTGTTCGGGTCTGGTAAGCAGACACCACTGAGTATAGGGACCGTTACCTGCGAACTTCATGTTGCATGAGAGACGGCATCTTGATGACAGTGGGAAAGACCCAGGTAAACCACACTGTAAAACACTCCATATCACTCAAAACATTGAGTAAACTCAAAAACATACATTGGTAAAGATTTTCCTGTTAGGAAAGTAAAAATTACTGAGCCCACTGCTTAAGGATTCTGTTGAAAGGAGTTCTAAAAATAAAGCAGATGTAACAGTATTTGCAGAGCAAGATGGGATACTGGGTGCTACTATCTTCCTAAAAGAAAAAAGGTTTGTGAACTACGGTAGGGATCACTTTCATGAACGATATTTTACAATGTACGTGTTAGACCGGTCAGCTTTATGGTGGTCTTTCCCCAAACCTTCTGCCTTCACCCCTCCTTTACTGCTGATCTTGTTTTTGTTGACCATAGGACTCTGTGCACTATACCACTGCTAACCAGTGCTAAAGTGCTTGCGCTCTCTTTTCCCTAAACCTGGTAGAATTAGTTATACATATTTGGCACATTTAATTTGCTTGTAAGTCCGTAGTAAAGTGGTACCCCATGTACCCAAGGCCTGTACATTCAATACTACTAGTGGGTCTGCAGCACTGATTGAGCAACCCACTTAAGTAGCCCTGTAAAACATGTCTCAGACCTGGCATTGCAGCCTGTGTGTGCAGTTTTCAACTGCCATTTCGACCTGCCAAAATAAACCTATTGCCACGTCCAAGTTTTTCTTTTTAATACAAATAGGTCACTCCAAGGGTAGACCCTGAATAGCCCAGAGTGCAGGATGCAATGTATTTAAAAGGTTGGACATGTACCTTTAAGATGTACATGCCCTGGTAGTGAAAAACTCTTGCACTACTGCAAGACCTACCTACATCTCCCATTTGATATCCTTGGGTTTCCCGTTTACATTTAGTAAGTGATAACTTTCAATTGCCAGCAGGTAGACTGCTTGAGTTTGGTGTCTATAGAATTGTAACTAATAGCCCTCTTTAATGGTAAGTTGGATTTTAAGTCACAATTCTGAAAATGGCACTTTTAGGAAGTTAACAAAAATGCCCAGATAAATATCTGGGGATGCCCAGTGCACTACAAGAATACACAATCCAGTGTGAATCAAAACTTCATATAAATATACAATTTTACTCCACTCGTGGAAAAAACAATTAGGCAATGTTCAATGTGACAAGAGTTCACTGAATTAAAAAATCAAAAAAAGAGTCCAATCAATCTTTCTTGATGATCCAAAACGATTCTTCTTTATTACTGAAGAATATCGATGAGTGGAAATCAACAGCATACACAAATAATCAACCCCCCGTTGAGACCCATTGTCTCCGGATGTGATTCCATCCATGATCCGCTTGGGCGGTACCTTGATACTTTTTTTCAACCGATTGTACAAAACAGTTTGTCTTATGTTCAAGACACAACACATTTACTCACTATACTTCAAAATACTCAAATCTCCAATACTCATCAACTTTGGTTATGTACGATTGACGTTGTTTCACTTTACACGTCTATCCCTCACAGTGACGGTATTGAAGCCATTGAATGGGCATTACTACGTGAAAATGATGTTAGAGCCAATAACGTTTTTTTGATTGAAATTTTGAATTTTTGTTTGTTTCACAGTTATTTTCAATGGAAGGGTCAGTTTTTCCTCCAAGCCAATGGCACTTCGATGGGCTTTTCTGGAGCCCCCAGCTACGCTAATATTTTCATGCTTAAATTTGAAACTGAAAACATTTTTGCAGACAGTGGATGGACTGATAACCTTACGTTATACCGTCGCTATATTGATGATATCCTCATCATTTGGCACGGGTCACGTTGCGACTTGGAAAAACAGATTCTGATACTGAATCTGTTATGCTGCCCTGGGATCCTCTCCTCGGGATAACGATGATGCTAGTTATGGGTCCACCTCCCATCCGTCCCCAGTCCGGCATATGTATAACACCCTCGGACTTGGGAGACAGGTGGGCGAGGGAAGGAAGGGTAGGGACCGCGGGGATGGAGACCTGAAAAGAGAGAAGAAGACAGGTTACTCCAAGGCGGTTCTTTCGGGCTCAGCCCCCACCCTGGGCCTGAGTTTACTGCTCACTTGGGCTCCTGTCCTCCCTGCGAGGTAAGTCCGCGCAACACCAGAACTGCTAAGTCCCGTGTGGGGGGGGGGGAGCGCCTCAAGGTGTTTAGCGGAATGTGGGGCTTGGTCAGGTGGCTACCTCGTTGCTTCACGGGTAGCTGGGACGTAGAGCCAAGTGTCTCGAAGAGGTGATTAGTTGGCTGGGGTAGGCGCTACCACTCGACGCCTCTCGGAGTCTTCAAGGGCGGAGGAGCGCTGGGAGTGCTCTGTACTTCTTCCGTTCCTTTACGGAGAAGTCCTTGGTCAAGCGATGACTGTTCCTGGCGCTACTACGTCACGCCCTCAATCCTTGGGCGGAGGAGCGCTAGGAGCCGGATCGGGTTTCTCCCGGGCCGGATACGAAGGAACCTGAAGGGAAGGCGGTGAGGAAACCCGGCGCTTCAACGTCACGCCCGGAATCCTGGGGCGGAGGAGCGCGGGGGGGTTTCTCACCAGAAAGAAGAAGGAATTCGATGGAAGTCTTGCTCGCTGCCCGGAAACTGAGCAGAGAGCCAAGCGGAGTAAAGTCTTCGGCGTCGCTGGCGGCGCCAGCGGAGAAGGAGTGCCACGAGGCGCAACACACCCCGGTAGGACTAGGAAAGTTACCTGGATCTCCAAGCAAGCAGGAAGCGGAGTCACACAGGAAACGGAGACAAGCGGGTAGCCAAGATAGCGTCCGAGTCCAAACGCTCAGCCTCGATGAAAGGAATCATTGGCCCCGCCTCCTGGGAGGAGCCGCGTTATGTGTGCTTCCGGAGATCACGTGATGCCGGCCGGCGCCTGGGATTCTGGTTGTTGGTGTTCTAGCGCCGCTATGGTGCGGGGCGGCGTTTCGAATCATGACAGCACACCCCCCCTCACACCGGCGCCCCCACGACCGCCGGGGCCCCCCCGGCCGGGCGGGCGAGCGGCGGTGGAAGGCCGCCACCAGGCGAGCTGCATGCACTGCCGAAGCTGGTTCCCAGGAGTCCTCCTCCGGGCCATACCCCTTCCAGGCCAAGAGGTACCACAGCTTGCCCCGCACCATCTTGGAGTCCAGGACACGCCGCACCACGTACTCCCGGTCCTGGTGGACCCACACCGGAGCTGGCGCTTTCCGAACGGGGCACAGCGAAGGTTTGAGCAAGGACACGTGAAACACCGGGTGGATGCGCAGATGAGGAGGCAACCGGAGCTGCACCGCCACCGGGTTCACGTGTCGCACCACCGGGTAGGGACCGATGAACTTAGGATTGAAGACGCTGGGTTTCCGGAATCGGATGTTCCTGGTGGACAACCACACTCTGTCCCCTTTATGGTAGACCGGAGCGGGTCGGCGATGCTTGTCGGCTTGGGCCTTATACTTCCCTTTTGTAACCAGAAGGTGAGACCGGGCTTGTCGGAGAGCAGAGCAGATGGCACCTAGTCGACTTTGGAGATCGGGAAGGGGCGTGCTCTCACGAGGGAGTAGGAATGGAATGAAGCGAGGGAGGAACCCTGAGGCTAGGAAGAAGGGGGTGTGACGTGTAGCGGAGTGTTGTGCGTTGTTGTAGGCCACTTCCGCCACCCAGAGCAAATCCACCCATGAGTTCGCCGCCCGGTCCACATAGCAGCGCAAGTATTGTTTTAGCGTCTGGTTAAGTCGCTCGGTTTGGCCATCCGTCTGCGGGTGGAAGCTTGTGGAGAGGGAAGAGCGGATGCCGAGCTGTTCACACCACACCTTCCAGAATCTGGCCGTGAACTGCGAGCCTCGGTCAGACACTATTCCTAACGGGAGTCCATGCAGTCTCACCACATGTCTCAATAGAAGGGACGCCAACCCCCCGGCCGACGGGACTTGTTTACAAGCGATAAAGTGGCCCATTTTGGTGAGGTAATCCACCACCACAATGATGGCGGTGCATCCCTGGTCTTTGGGTAGCCCCACCACGAAGTCTATCGAGATTCTTTCCCAGGGGTTCATCGGCGTGGGGAGAGGCATCAGGAGCCCTTGCTTCCTCAGATGGTCAGTTTTCATTTGCGCACAGATCGTGCACTGCTGGACCCACAGCAGCACGTCAGGTCTGACTGAGGGCCACCAGAATTGTCTTAGCACTCTTTCCAGGGTCTTGGTCCCTCCCATGTGCCCCGCACAGGGCTGTTCGTGGCACCAGGAGAAAACGATCTTGCGAAGCCGGGGCGTGGGTACTAGGAGTCTGGATCCGCACAGGGGAAGACCTTGGTGGAGGCGCCATTCCTTATGGCTCTTCAACCATGTGGTCCAGGCGAAGGTGCGGAGTCCTTGTTTCACTTTCTGTAGGAAGGAGTCGGTCTCTACACGACCTATGACCAGGTCAGGTGAGACAAGGGATTGTTCGGGGGTGCTCCTAGGAAGGTCCTGGGTATTCAGGCGGGATAGGGCATCGGTGTGAGAAGTTGGCCTGGTATATGCTGTTCACTAGTTCTAGTGACCACCTTGTACCATGCCAAGCAACCCTTATGGTGTGGTTGTAAGTCAACCTTTTCGGACTAGCCGCCCTAGTGGTAGCGTAGGCTAAGCAGTCTTTGAGGCTAAACTCGTGATGCGTGTTAAGCAAGCTGTTTTACCAATAGTAACCCCCTTTTATACCAATGAAAGGACACCACACAGATATATATTCAAAATATATATGTATTTATTTCTCAAAGTAACCCCTAGTCTCTTTATGAGCACAGGAGCACAAATCGTCAAACAAGATTATCACAGAATACACAGAAGTTGCACTTTATATGGATAGGCCCTGGTGGCCACTCGAACCATATACTAAAATAGTGGTATAAGTACCACGAACAGAAAAGGGAAAAGGCCTAGGGCCTCTAGAATCGCTGGGCCTACAAGGAGCTAACGTCAGTTAGTGACCAGGAGGTCCACGGGTGGCGTGTGCAGAGCAAATAGTCACACGCGTGCTCCCATAGGTTTCAATGGGTGCGTAAAAAGTACAAAGTTACTGCAAAAGGAATCTTCCGGATGACCTAGGAACTTAAGATTTGGAACACAGGCACTAGAGATGTAATACTACACTTGGGCACAGGTGTGCCAGCTTTACCTCACCCACAGGAAGCGGGTGCATAGGCCTCGAAGTGCGTCAGGTTTCTTCTATCTGTTCCGTGGGGCCTGTAGACAAAAGTGCTGCAGGCGGTCGGTCGGGAAGAGATGCAGTGGATCCAAGAGTGGATCGGAGATGTTGAAGACCTGTAAGCAGAGGGGACAGTGTTCACAGTCACTAGCCAGTGACCAGCGTGGCACCAGGTGGGTACCAGGCGATGTCGGGTGCAAACAGGAAGGAAGGTGTAGCTTGACTCTGCAGCCACGTGGTCCCTGAAGGTCGACGACGTCCAGGAGTCGAGTCACGAGCTGTCCCACGCAGGCTCTCGCTGTCGGCGGTGTCGGCGACTTGATCGAAGCAAACAAGCCTTGGCAAAAGCATTTGTTGTAGGCAAGGAGTTTAAGCTGATGGTTCTGACCAGCAAGGTCAGAGGAACTGCTCCTTTGGAGGGGAGCAAGGGCCAGTCTGGAGCAACCAGACCAGCGGTGTTTGTCGTAGATTTCGTCGCCAAGATGGCCACTAGCCAGCGGGCCAGCAACCGGTTAGGCGCGTCGAGTGGCAAAATGCAGAAGGGCCCCACGCAGATCGTGGAGATGCTGGAGGGCTCACCTTTGGTGCAGATGCTGCTCGAGGGTTGGGCTTCTCAGGACCCAAAGCACAACTTGGAGGGAGCCTCGGTTGTTGCACTGGTCAGCTTGTCGTAGTCGTTTCAAGATGGCTGGCTCCACGTGTCTCGGTGCCTCCACGGGTCTCCTCTTTGCAGGGACTGTGGATCGGGCGGTGAGAGGTCTGGAGGTCCAGGTCTTGTCAGTCTCTGGGCTCGGGCTCCGGCGGGAGGCGGCGGCAAAGCAGACGTTGATTCGCTGGATGGTGCTTGCGTTAGCAAGGTGGTCACTCCCTGACCACAGGGGAGATTTTCTTCAGTCTTCTGTGCAGCAGAATGTCGAAGTTCCCGTCTTCTTCTTAGTTTCAAGTTGATTCCAGGATGTCTGAAGTCTTAGGACACAGCTCCTACCTTTAAGCGGATTCTAGGGGCCGGACTACCTGCTAGGTCCCTCCCTATGGGTGGGACCAGGAAGGGGGGTGGTTACACCCCCAATCCTTTGTCCAGCTCGCCCCAGGCCCGGGACTGGCGTGCCCCAGGACCGGTTTGAACTGGCATATGCACCGAGGCTCCTTGTGAGCCACAGGCATGTCTGGTTTCTTTCAAGCCCTACCTGACCAATACACAAAATCCTGTCTGGGGTGGTGCACGCACCTCCCCTGGCAGGAAACCCTTTGTCCACACCTCCCAAGCTGGAAGGACTCCCAGCAGCAGGAGGGCAGACTTGTGTCTGTGGTGGCAGCATCCATTTTGTGGAGCTGAGGCTATGTCTGATTTTACCCGGGTTTCAGGCACTGTACATGTCGTGTCCCTCTAGAAGGGTGGAATGCTAACCCCGTCGCCAGAATTGGTGAGGGGTTAGTATTCCAATTCGTATGACACCTTACTCGACATGTTTTGATAAAGCCAAACCAAAGTTAGCATTTAACCGCGAGGTTCATAATGCACTTAAGAGTATATGGTATGACGATATCTGGAAACAGTAGAAGGAAGTTGTTCCGACCACTGCAGACAGGCTCAGCTCATGCCAGAGCACCATCTCACATGGAACCAAGCACTCTGCCTTCAGGATTGTTAAGGCCTGCCATAGGAGTGACTTATAGGTTACCAGGTGTCCCATTTAAGGTTAGGTATAGGTATACTACACCTAAGTAAGAGGTGATTACACCAACTTACCCCAGCTGAGTGATCAGCCAGTTGTGTCAAATTGTTAGGCCAAGCCTGGGGTGGCATAATACATGCTGCAGCCCTTGGCAGGCCTTGGGTACACCAATGCCCTGGGTACCTAGTGTACACTGGTACAGGGGCTGACAGGGTGATCCACTTCCAATTGGTTATGCACCTAGGGTGCATAGTTTTAATTTAGTAGAGAGAACAGCAGGCTGGGGGTCTGATTGGCAGGCCCACAGCCTCAATATGTCAAAAACCAGTGAAGCAAAAAGCAAAAATTTGGGGTGACCATAGGATAGCAGACCCTACTCTCCTACACAACCCCCCCCCAAACGCTGGGACATTAAACTAGCCTTGACCAGTCTCGTCTTCATGTCCTAAGTGGAAGTACCTGGAGAGACCATCTGCATTCCCATGGTCAGTACCTGGCCGGTGCTCCACTGTAAAGTCCATCCCCTGTAGGGAAATGGACCACCTAAGCAGTTTGGGGTTTTCACCCTTCATCTGATTTAGCCACAAGAGGGGCTTATGGTCGGTCTGAATCTTGAAGTGAGTGCCAAACAAGTATGGCCTCAGCTTCTTCAGGGCCCACACCACAGCAAAGGCCTCCCTCTCAATAGCTGACCAATTCTTCTCTCTGGGGGTCAACCTTCTGCTAATAAAAGCAATGGGTTGGTCTTGACCATCTACATTAAGTTGTGACAGCAAAGCTCCCACACCCAACTCAGAAGCATCTGTTTGGACAATAAACTCTTTGGAGTAGTCAGGACTTTTCAGGATAGGTGCAGAGCACATGGCCTCCTTCAGGTCATCAAATGCCTTTTGACAGCTTACTGTCCACTGAACCTTTTTGGGCATCTTCTTGGATGTCAGATCATTAAGAGGAGTCACAATGGACCCATAGTTCTTAACAAACTTCCTGTAGTACCCAGTCAAGCCCAAGAAAGCTCGAACTTGAGTCTGGGTGGTTGGAGGGGACCAGTCCTTGATGGATTGTATCTTACTCTCCAGTGGTTGAACTTGGCCTCCACCTACAAGGTGGCCCAAATATACAACCTTACTCTGCCCTATCTGGCACTTAGTAGCCTTGATAGTGAGGCCTGCCCTCTGCAGGGCCTCAAGAGCCTTCTTCAGGTGGATCAGGTGATCCTCCCAGGTGGAGCTAAAGACAGCAATGTCATCAAGATATGCTGCACAAAAGTCATCCAACCCAGTAAGGACTTGGTTCACCAGCCTTTGGAAGGTGGCAGGTGCATTCTTCAGACCAAAGGGCATCACCACAAACTGATAATGCCCACCTGGGGTTGAGAATGCTGTTTTGGCCTTAGACTCCTCAGCTAATCTGATTTGCCAATAGCCAGCTGTTAAGTCAAATGTGCTCAAAAACTTTGCAGAAGCTAGTTTGTCTATGAGCTCATCTGCCCTTGGACTAGGGTGTGCATCTGTCCTGGTGACAGCATTGAGTCCTCTGTAATCCACACAGAACCTCATCTCTTTCTTGCCATCTTTGGTGTGAGGTTTGGGGACCAGAACCACTGGGCTAGCCCAGGGGCTCTCTGAGGGTTCAATGACACCTAATTCCAGCATTTTATGTACCTCAGCCTTTATACAGTCCCTGACGTGGTCAGGTTGTCTGTAAAGTTTGTTCTTTACAGGCAGACTGTCACCAGTGTCCACCACATGGGTACACCAGTCAGTTTGACTAGGTATCAAGGAAAACATATGTGAAAATGATTGTAGAACCTGTCTACATTCAGTCTGCTGATGGGCAGTGAGGTTGCCTCCAAGGGTCACTCCTTCAACTGAGCCATCTTCAGGGTTCTGAGACAACAGGTCTGGGAGAGGGTCACTCTCTTCCTCCTGTCCCTCATCTGTAGCCATGAGCAAGCCCATGTCTGCCCTGTCAACATATGCTTTAAGCCTGTTAACATGGAGTACCCTGTGGGGACTCCTGGGAGTTCCTAGGTCGACCAAGTAGGTGACCTCTCCCTTCTTTTCCAGGATTGTATGGGGTCCAGACCATTTGTCTTGGAGTGCTGCTGGGGCCACTGGCTCCAACACCCATACCTTCTGTCCTGGCTGAAACTCAATCAAGACAGCCTTTTGGTCATGCCAAGCTTTCTGTAAGGCCTGGCTTGCCTCAAGGTTTTTGGATGCCTTCTCCATATACTCAGCCATCCTGGAGCGGAGACCAAGTACATAGTCCACTATGTCTAGCTTAGGCTTTTTGAGAGGTAACTCCCAGCCTTCCTTCACCAAACACAGTGGGCCTCTCACAGGGTGCCCAAACAACAATTCAAAGGGGCTGTAGCCAACTCCTTTTTGTGGGACCTCTCTGTAAGCAAACAGAAGGCAGGGTAGAAGGATGTCCCATCTTCGCCTGAGCTTTTCAGGTAATCCTTTGATCATACCCTTTAGGGTCTTGTTGAATCTCTCAACAAGCCCATTGCATTGTGGGTGATAAGGGGTGGTGAACTTGTAGTTGACACCACATTCCTTCCACATAGCTGTTAAGTATCCTGACATAAAGTTGGTACCTCTGTCAGATACTACCTCCTTAGGAAACCCCACTCTGGAGAATACTCCCAGCAGGGCCCTGGCCACAACAGGAGCTGTAGTGGTCCTAAGGGGAATTGCCTCTGGATACCTGGTGGCATGATCCACTACCACCAGTATAAATCTGTGCCCAGATGCAGTGGGAGGATCCATGGGACCCACTATGTCTATTCCCACTCTTTCAAAGGGAACCCCCACCACAGGTAGTGGTATCAGGGGGGCCTTTGTTGTGCCACCTGATTTGCCACTGGCTTGGCAGGTAACACAGGAGCGACAAAACTCCTTTGTATCTTCATTCATATGAGGCCAGTGAAAGTGAGGGACAAGTCTGTCCCAGGTCTTGTTCTGGCCTAGGTGTCCTGCTAAAGGAATATCATGGGCCAAGGTAAGAAGGAAGCCCCTAAATTGCAGAGGTATAACCAACCTCCTGGTTGCACCAGGCTTGGGGTCTCTAGCCTCTGAATAAAGGAGCCCTTCATCCCAATACACTTTATGGGTACCTTGAGCATTCCCAGCAGCCTCAGCAGCAGCCAGCCGTCTGAGGGGTTCAAGAGAGGGACAGGATAACTGAGCCTGCCTCAAGTCAGCCCTTGAAGGTCCCCCTGTCCCCAGAAACTCAACCTGGTCAGGTTCAAGCTCTTCAGGGACAGTTCCTTCAGGGTCCTCTAGATCAGCTTCCTGGGAAGGCTGATCATCACTCTGAGGCAGGGGGGAAGGCACAGCCTTGACCCTCCTGTTCTTCTTCTTGGTAGGTGCTTGGTCCATTGTTCCAGGATCCAAGACCTGTGGTTCAGTGAGGCACTTTTTGGCCTGTGACCTGGTCACAGCAAGGACATGTGATGATATACCTAACATCTCTGCATGAGTCCTGTACTCCACTTCTGACCATAGAGAACTCTCTAGGTCATTGCCCAACAAACATTCTACTGGGAGGTCTGCACTAACCACAACCCTTTTGAGGCCAGTTACCCCTCCCCATGAGAAGTTAACAACTGCCACACTATGTGAAGTAGTGGCATTGCTGGCATTGGCCACCAGGTAGTTCTCACCTGGTATGTACTGTCCAGGGTCCACAAAGCCTGGGGTCACCATAGTGACACTGGCACATGTGTCCCTGTAGGCTTGAGCCACTTTGTCATTAATTAAAGGAGTCTGTCTGTACTTGCCCAGGTTACTGGGGCTCACAGTCAGGGACAAATCAATGTCCCCATCACAGATCAAGACTGCCTGTGTCAGGGTTCTGTCTAAGTCAGAATCTCCTTCAGTTCCCATAGTGATTCCCACTACACCCTTTGTCTGGGGACCAACACTGCTAACAGTAGTACTGGGAGCAGGTGCCTTAGGGGCAACAGTGTTGGGGGCTCCACCCTTTTTGCAATCACTAGTCCAGTGAGTTGTATTCTTGCAATGATTGCACCAGGGTTTCTTTTGACCTTCTTTCTTCTTTTTGGACTGTTGGGACCCACCCTCCTTAGTAGTAGTTTGGGGCCCTGTTGAAGACTTCTGGTCTTTAGGTTTCTGATCTCCACCCTTTTGGTCTGTTTTCTTCTGATCACCCCCTTGGCCCTGGTTCTGGTTCTTTTGCTTAACCCTGGTTCTGACCCATTTGTCTGCCTTCTTTCCCAATTCTTGGGGAGAGGTCAGATCAGAGTCAACCAAGTGTTGATGCAGTTGCTGGTTTTGACAGTTATTTAAAATCTGTTCTCTCATCATCAAATTATACAATCCTGTAAAATCAGATACCTTACTTCCCAGCAACCAACCCTCCAAAGCCTTAGTGGCACATTCAATGTATTCAGACCAGTCCTGAGTCTGTGTCTTTTGGGTGTCTCTGAACATTAACCTGTACTGCTCAGTGGTTAAGCCTAACCCATCAACTAGAACACTCTTCAGGACTCTGTAGTTTCTGACATCCTCTTCTCTAACAGTGAGGAGTCTGTCTCTGCCTCTTCCCTCAAAGGAGAGCCAGAGGATTGCTGCCCACTGGTCTTCAGGAACCTGCTGTACTTTGCAGGCCCTCTCAAGAGCAGTTATCCACTTGTGGATGTCATCCCCACTTTTGTAGGGGGGCACAACCTTAGACAGGTTTCTATTATCGAAAACCCTATCTTTGTCCTTAGGGACAATGCTGCCACCAGTGGGTATAGACCCACTCTCTTTATGCTGTCTAGCCTTGCTAAGTTTCTCTTCCATCAGGGCTACTTCTAGCTCCTGCTTCCTGATCCTCAGCTGAGCTTCTTGCATCTTGGCCTCATGTTCCCTCCTCTGAGGGGTGGTCATCCTTCTCCTGGAGTGACCTTGAGAGCCTCTAGAGCCATGGGAAGCATTGGAGTCACCTGAGCGATTCCTTTGCCTTCCAAGCCCTGTGTTAAGTCCACTGGGGAGATCCAGTGGGGTGAACCCACTGTCAGTCCCCAATAGCCTTAGTTTAGCTGGGCCAAGTATAACACTTGGCACTGGGCTAGTTCTCCCTTCATCCTCACTACTGTCAGTATCCTTTTCACTCTCATCCTCTGTGGTAGGCATCCCATCTAAGGGGTGACTATTGGAAAGGGGTACCTCAGTGGCATCTTCAGAAGGGGGGCCTCCTGTTCCTGTCCCTAAGGGGGCTAACTGGGAAGCTTTCCTGAGCTCTTTTTGATTTTCATCTTCTTGCAAGAGCTCTCTGAGCAAAGCAGAGGTAGGGTTCTTGGGCTGTTTAAGGCCTCTAAGAGTTGCCAGCTGCCTGAGCTCATTTTGATTAAGGGTAGCATAGATGGATGGTGCCCTCGGGGGGTCACTCTCAACAGAGATGGGTACAGTGGACCCCTCTGCCCCAGCCATTGCTCTTAAGTGTGGGTGGATGTGTTGCAATCTACCTACACTTGGGTTTACCTACTAAACCTATCTAGTAGTTGTAGTCAGGGTGTGCTACTCCCTTTGCTCTACAACAACTAAGTTCAGTAGAACTTATGTATATCTAATCTTGTTTTATATGTACCTACAGGTACCTATGTGATCTTTCAATTGGTAACCAAGAGATTACAATGGTAAAACACAGCAAGCTCAAATCCAACCGCTGCTCACCAATGTGAGAAGTTGGCCTGGTATATGCTGTTCACTAGTTCTAGTGACCACCTTGTACCATGCCAAGCAACCCTTATGGTGTGGTTGTAAGTCAACCTTTTCGGACTAGCTGCCCTAGTGGTAGCGTAGGCTAAGCAGTCTTTGAGGCTAAACTCGTGATGCGTGTTAAGCAAGCTGTTTTACCAATAGTAACCCCCTTTTATACCAATGAAAGGACACCACACAGATATATATTCAAAATATATATGTATTTATTTCTCAAAGTAACCCCTAGTCTCTTTATGAGCACAGGAGCACAAATCGTCAAACAAGATTATCACAGAATACACAGAAGTTGCACTTTATATGGATAGGCCCTGGTGGCCACTCGAACCATATACTAAAATAGTGGTATAAGTACCACGAACAGAAAAGGGAAAAGGCCTAGGGCCTCTAGAATCGCTGGGCCTACAAGGAGCTAACGTCAGTTAGTGACCAGGAGGTCCACGGGTGGCGTGTGCAGAGCAAATAGTCACACGCCTGCTCCCATAGGTTTCAATGGGTGCGTAAAAAGTACAAAGTTACTGCAAAAGGAATCTTCCGGATGACCTAGGAACTTAAGATTTGGAACACAGGCACTAGAGATGTAATACTACACTTGGGCACAGGTGTGCCAGCTTTACCTCACCCACAGGAAGCGGGTGCATAGGCCTCGAAGTGCGTCGGGTTTCTTCTATCTGTTCCGTGGGGCCTGTAGACAAAAGTGCTGCAGGCGGTCGGTCGGGAAGAGATGCAGTGGATCCAAGAGTGGATCGGAGATGTTGAAGACCTGTAAGCAGAGGGGACAGTGTTCACAGTCACTAGCCAGTGACCAGCGTGGCACCAGGTGGGTACCAGGCGATGTCGGGTGCAAACAGGAAGGAAGGTGTAGCTTGACTCTGCAGCCACGTGGTCCCTGAAGGTCGACGACGTCCAGGAGTCGAGTCACGAGCTGTCCCACGCAGGCTCTCGCTGTCGGCGGTGTCGGCGACTTGATCGAAGCAAACAAGCCTTGGCAAAAGCATTTGTTGTAGGCAAGGAGTTTAAGCTGATGGTTCTGACCAGCAAGGTCAGAGGAACTGCTCCTTTGGAGGGGAGCAAGGGCCAGTCTGGAGCAACCAGACCAGCGGTGTTTGTCGTAGATTTCGTCGCCAAGATGGCCACTAGCCAGCGGGCCAGCAACCGGTTAGGCGCGTCGAGTGGCAAAATGCAGAAGGGCCCCACGCAGATCGTGGAGATGCTGGAGGGCTCACCTTTGGTGCAGATGCTGCTCGAGGGTTGGGCTTCTCAGGACCCAAAGCACAACTTGGAGGGAGCCTCGGTTGTTGCACTGGTCAGCTTGTCGTAGTCGTTTCAAGATGGCTGGCTCCACGTGTCTCGGTGCCTCCACGGGTCTCCTCTTTGCAGGGACTGTGGATCGGGCGGTGAGAGGTCTGGAGGTCCAGGTCTTGTCAGTCTCTGGGCTCGGGCTCTGGCGGGAGGCGGCGGCAAAGCAGACGTTGATTCGCTGGATGGTGCTTGCGTTAGCAAGGTGGTCACTCCCTGACCACAGGGGAGATTTTCTTCAGTCTTCTGTGCAGCAGAATGTCGAAGTTCCCGTCTTCTTCTTAGTTTCAAGTTGATTCCAGGATGTCTGAAGTCTTAGGACACAGCTCCTACCTTTAAGCGGATTCTAGGGGCCGGACTACCTGCTAGGTCCCTCCCTATGGGTGGGACCAGGAAGGGGGGTGGTTACACCCCCAATCCTTTGTCCAGCTCGCCCCAGGCCCGGGACTGGCGTGCCCCAGGACCGGTTTGAACTGGCATATGCACCGAGGCTCCTTGTGAGCCACAGGCATGTCTGGTTTCTTTCAAGCCCTACCTGACCAATACACAAAATCCTGTCTGGGGTGGTGCACGCACCTCCCCTGGCAGGAAACCCTTTGTCCACACCTCCCAAGCTGGAAGGACTCCCAGCAGCAGGAGGGCAGACTTGTGTCTGTGGTGGCAGCATCCATTTTGTGGAGCTGAGGCTATGTCTGATTTTACCCGGGTTTCAGGCACTGTACATGTCGTGTCCCTCTAGAAGGGTGGAATGCTAACCCCGTCGCCAGAATTGGTGAGGGGTTAGTATTCCAATTCGTATGACACCTTACTCGACATGTTTTGATAAAGCCAAACCAAAGTTAGCATTTAACCGCGAGGTTCATAATGCACTTAAGAGTATATGGTATGACGATATCTGGAAACAGTAGAAGGAAGTTGTTCCGACCACTGCAGACAGGCTCAGCTCATGCCAGAGCACCATCTCACATGGAACCAAGCACTCTGCCTTCAGGATTGTTAAGGCCTGCCATAGGAGTGACTTATAGGTTACCAGGTGTCCCATTTAAGGTTAGGTATAGGTATACTACACCTAAGTAAGAGGTGATTACACCAACTTACCCCAGCTGAGTGATCAGCCAGTTGTGTCAAATTGTTAGGCCAAGCCTGGGGTGGCATAATACATGCTGCAGCCCTTGGCAGGCCTTGGGTACACCAATGCCCTGGGTACCTAGTGTACACTGGTACAGGGGCTGACAGGGTGATCCACTTCCAATTGGTTATGCACCTAGGGTGCATAGTTTTAATTTAGTAGAGAGAACAGCAGGCTGGGGGTCTGATTGGCAGGCCCACAGCCTCAATATGTCAAAAACCAGTGAAGCAAAAAGCAAAAATTTGGGGTGACCATAGGATAGCAGACCCTACTCTCCTACAATCGGCCTTTCGATTGAGCGCTCCAGGTCGATAGGTGACCAAGAAGTGGTACTCTACAAAGAAGAGCATCCACCTCTGTTGCCTGGGGGATAGGTGTCGGGCCGATCATAGGAATTGAAGGTTCCGATGGTCCGTTTACACCGTCACCTGATGTCGGGCCCCCATCAACCAGTGTCGCCATTCCAGAAACGCCTCCCGAATGGCGAGGAGCTCCTTCTCTGAGATGGTGTAGTTGAGCTCGGCTGGACTCAGTTTCTTGGACATGTAGGCGACCGGGTGGAGCACTCCCGTGTCCGGTTGTCGTTGGGATAGGATTGCTCCGACTGCTTCGTCCGAAGCGTCCGCCTCGACCAGGAAGGGTAGGTCAGGGTTCGCATGTCGCAAGATGGGAGCGCGGGTGAAGGCACTCTTCAGCTGGTTGAACGCTCTCTGGGCTTCTACGGACCATATAAAGGGAACCCTTTTATGCGTTAGCTTGGTGAGTGGTGTTACCAAGTGCGAGAACTGATGAATGAATCTCCTGTAGAAGTTTGAGAAACCCAGGAAGCTTTGAATGTCTTTCACGGATGTGGGCTGGGGCCACTCGGCTACCGCCTGTACCTTGCGCTCCGTCATGACCTGCCCCTCTGGCGTGAGGAGGACCCCAAGGAATTCCACCGTGGTGACATGGAACTCACACTTGGTGAGTTTGCAAAACAGTCGGTTTCTTTCCAGGGCCGCCAACACCTTTTGGACGTGACCGACGTGTTCTTCCTGATTGGATGAAAAGATCAGGATGTCGTCGATGTACACTATGACATATCGGTCCAGGAACTCCCTCAATACTTCGTTGAGGAAGTATTGGAACGCGGCCGGGGCGTTACACAGCCCAAAAGGCATCACTAAGTATTCGTACAGGCCGAACCGCGTTTTAAAGGCGGTCTTCCATTCGTCGCCCGCGCGAATCCTAACCAGGTGGTAAGCCCCCCGGAGGTCCAACCTGGTGTAGATCTTCGCCCCCTGTACTTGCTCCAATAGCACAGGAATGAGAGGCAAGGGGTATTGGTTCTTGACGGTCTGGGCGTTGAGCGTGCGGTAATCGATACAGCATCGCCGTTCGCCGTTCGCCTTGGGAATGAAAAACAGGGGTGAAGCTGCTGGTGAGCTCGAGGGGCGAATGAACCCCAGTCTTAGATACTCTTCCAGGTACTCTCTTAGGTGTTTGGTTTCCGGGCCCGTAAGGGCGTATACTCGGCTGCAGGGTAGTTCGGCTCCTGGAACCAGGTCGATGCGGCAGTCGTACTCACGGTGGGGTGGCAGCTCCTCGGCCTTTACTTTATCAAAGACCGCCGCATACCGAGCATAGCAATCGGGGAGAGACACCTCCTTCTCCGCCGCAGTGGCCACGAACTGGGAGACCCTGGTTGTTTCCTCCTCCGGGGTCCCCCGTAAGCGGCACTGGGCCTGACAAAAAGAGGATTCGAAAGTGATTGAATTGGAGGACCAGTGGATGGAAGGCTCGTGTCGTCTCAGCCAAGGTAACCCAAGAATGAGCTTGCATCTAGGTGCATGGATGATGTTTAGGGCAATACATTCGCCATGGTCTTTTCCTATGGTGATCCATAACAACGGGGTTATTTGTCGAATGGGACCGGAGTCCAGCTCCTTGCCGTCTACCGCATATACCATCTCGGGCACGGGTTTCGTGCGCAAAGGAATTCTCAACCGTTCCGCCTCTGTAATGTCCATGAAGCAGCCCGTGGCTCCCGAATCGATCATGGCCCGTACTGCCATAGGGTTCTTGTCTAGGGTTACCTGTACGGTGAGAAACAGGTGGTCGGGTTCTCTGGTACCGTCAGCTTCCAGGGAAGGGATGAAGTGACAGCTTGAAGACTTCCTTCCCAGACCCTTCAAGCTCGTAGGTTTCCCGACGCCGTTTCTCCCACACCGACCGTGGCTAGGCTGGCTTTAGGCCTATTGTTCTTGGGACGTACCGGGCATTCGCGCAAGAAATGGCCCTTCTTGCCGCAGTAGAGGCAGAGGCCTTGTTTCCGTCGGTGATCTCGCTCGGTCAGGGTCAGGGACGCTCTCACCGTTCCGATCTCCATGGGGTCACCTCGGGACGCTGATGATTCCGACATCCGGGGTGCCTCCCGCTGCGAGGGGTGTTTGTCCCTTCGGGTATTCTCCCCTTTCCTCTCCCGGAGTCGGTATTCCAGACGGGAAGCCAGCTCTATCATGGCAGCGCAATGGACTGGTTGCGGGTCGATCTGGGCGATGACGTCCTTAAGATCCTCCGTCAACCCGCGGTAGAAGATCGCGGTCTGCTTGGACTCCGGCCAGTCGGTTTCTGCCACCAACCGCCGAAAGCTGTTAACGTACCCCAAATAGTCCGAGCTGGATTGTCGCAGGTCAAGGAGATCCCAATCAGCTGAGAAGGTGTCTGCCCGGCGGTCGAAGGTCTTTTCAAACTCCTGCCGGAAAGACTCCCAGTCGTAGAGGAGGGCATCATCTCTCCTCACTAGAGGTACTGCCCACTGTGCTGCCTCTCCGGTTAGATATGATATCAAGAACGCTACTCGGGCCTGATTGGTGACGAATAGTTTCGGTTTACACTGAAAGTGCAGTTGTATTTGGGTTAGGAAGACCTGCACCTTCTGTATATCCCCATGAAACCTTTCAGGGGGGGCCAGGGGTATTTGTGTGGGCATCTCTACCACTACCGGGGGGACAGGGACCGGTTGGATTGGACCTGCGTCAAAGGGGTTACGCTGTAAGCGGTCCAAGCGTGAGTGTAAGGCTACGGAATCAGCTCTGGAAGCTGCTAATTCTAGCTGCACTTGGGCCAACGCGGCTAACACGTCGTCCAAGGTGGCCATGACCAACACCACCGAAATCAGGAGGAGGATATTTCGTGGGCCAATGATTCTGTTATGCTGCCCTGGGATCCTCTCCTCGGGATAACGATGATGCTAGTTATGGGTCCACCTCCCATCCGTCCCCAGTCCGGCGTATGTATAACACCCTCGGACTTGGGAGACAGGTGGGCGAGGGAAGGAAGGGTAGGGACCGCGGGGATGGAGACCTGAAAAGAGAGAAGAAGACAGGTTACTCCAAGGCGGTTCTTTCGGGCTCAGCCCCCACCCTGGGCCTGAGTTTACTGCTCACCTGGGCTCCTGTCCTCCCTGCGAGGTAAGTCCGCCCAACACCAGAACTGCTAAGTCCCGTGTGGGGGGGGGGCGCCTCAAGGTGTTTAGCGGAAAGTGGGGCTTGGTCAGGTGGCTACCTCGTTGCTTCACGGGTAGCTGGGACGTAGAGCCAAGTGTCTCGAAGAGGTGATTAGTTGGCTGGGGTAGGCGCTACCACTCGACGCCTCTCGGAGTCTTCAAGGGCGGAGGAGCGCTGGGAGTGCTCTGTACTTCTTCCGTTCCTTTACGGAGAAGTCCTTGGTCAAGCGATGACTGTTCCTGGCGCTACTACGTCACGCCCTCAATCCTTGGACGGAGGAGCGCTAGGAGCCGGATCGGGTTTCTCCCGGGCCGGATACGAAGGAACCTGAAGGGAAGGCGGTGAGGAAACCCGGCGCTTCAACGTGACGCCCGGAATCCTGGGGCGGAGGAGCGCGGGGGGGTTTCTCACCAGAAAGAAGAAGGAATTCGATGGAAGTCTTGCTCGCTGCCCGGAAACTGAGCAGAGAGCCAAGCAGAGTAAAGTCTTCGGCGTCGCTGGCGGCGCCAGCGGAGGAGGAGTGCCACGAGGCGCAACACACCCCGGTAGGACTAGGAAAGTTACCTGGATCTCCAAGCAAGCAGGAAGCGGAGTCACACAGGAAACGGAGACAAGCGGGTAGCCAAGATAGCGTCCGAGTCCAAACGCTCAGCCTC
Source organism: Triturus cristatus (assembly GCF_964204655.1). Lineage (NCBI taxonomy): Eukaryota > Metazoa > Chordata > Amphibia > Caudata > Salamandridae > Triturus > Triturus cristatus. The sequence goes on along the minus strand of NC_140579.1, from coordinate 1,197,423,865 downwards.
GATGAAAGGAATCATTGGCCCCGCCTCCTGGGAGGAGCCGCGTTATGTGTGCTTCCGGAGATCACGTGATGCCGGCCGGCGCCTGGGATTCCGGTTGTTGGTGTTCTAGCGCCGCTATGGTGCGGGGCGGCGTTTCGAATCATGACAGAATCACAATAATCCTCGCATTCAATTTACACATCAGATTGAATCTTCCAGTATTGCATTTTTGGATGTACTATTGACTTTATCTGGTTCTCTGATTCAGACGACTGTTTTTACCAAACCTACTGATCGCAACAACTCTCTTTTGTTTCAAAGTTTCCATCCATGGCCCCTGAAACGCCACCTTCCTTATTCACAGTTTCTAAGGATTAAGCGCATCACTTCTGATGCAGTGGTGAGCCTTCAGACGATTGAAGCGTCAAAAAACAAGTTTTTAACCAGAGGTTATCCTGCACACATTGTAGACCAGTCAGCCAAAAGGGCGATATCCCTTAATCGAGATGATTTACTTAAAAAGAAAACAGTAGATACCAATAAAACGAGATAGGTGTTTGTTTCCACATTTTCCACCGATTCTCACTTGTTAAAAAAGAGCATACTACAGAGATGGGACTTGCTTAAATGTGAACCCGATCTCAAAGGATTGTTTACTGATGTTCCACTATTTGCCTACAAAAGGTCATTGAACTTAAAAGAAATGTTGAATAAATCCTGTATGAGATCCCATATGGTTTACAAGGGTATGTCTAAATGTAACAACTGTTCTCATTGTAATAATGTGATGGTAGGCAATAGTTTGCCACACCCCCGCACTGGGAGAAAAATCAACTTGAATTTCAATGCTAACTGTAACAGCCATCATGTTATTTATGGTATTAAATGTCCCTGTGATTCATGTTATGTTGGTAAAACTGAACGCATTCTTCGAACTCGGATCACTGAACACAAAAGTCGGATTCGTACTAAAACTATTAGTTCCCCGCTGGCTCAACACTGGCAAGCAGCTAACCACACCATTGCTCAGCTCAAATTCGGAGTTCTTGAAATTGTTGAGGTGATCCCGGGGCGAAATATGTCAAAATTTTTATCCCAGCGTGAATCTCATTGGATTTGGTTTATGCAATCTTTGTCCCCCTTGGGGTTGAATGATAAATTTGAATTAGCCTGTTTTCTATAAACATCATGACCTGTGCTGCCATGTCTGCTATTTCTTGATCTCTCGGTCTGGTGCTCTATTTGCTACATGAGTCTGTATTGCATTCATTCCTATTATTTTATGTTTATTAGCAGCTCTCAATCAGTATTGTTATTTGTATTTTGCTATTTTGTTATTTTTATTTCGCTTCCTTTTCAACATTATCCCTTATTGCATTAATTGTTTCGTAATTTTCATTGTTCAATGTTTACTTGCAGCTCTCAACCATTATTGTCATTTTTATTTTACTTTTGGCCTTCCTTTTGATATATTTGATCTGGTGGCGTTGATTCTCTTCATAGTCTGCATTAGTGCACAGTCGTTTCCATGATGGCCGCCACATTACCACTTTTTATGTTTCGTTCACGTTGTCTGTTTTCCCTTTCTTCTTTTTGTCTTTAAACTCACTGGTTCACTCTATACGCATGCGTTAACCATCGTCTGTTTCCTCAGCGTTCGCGTTCGTGTTTCCGGGTAAGCCGCGAGCATGCATGCCACTTGATTTTAATTTCTGCACATTATTCCGTATCTTTTTTTGTAAACTAGACCGTGTCTCTTGATGCATGGTTCACTTGTGTTATTTTTTCACAGAAGTCCTCAGATATCCTTTCAAAATTCGGCCTCGCTGCCGTTTTGCATACTGTTGTGGTAAGATTTGTTTCGTTTGGTCACTCACGTCATTTGAGTAACTCACTTCCCATGCGGTTTATCACTGTCATTGTTGATCTCCTTAGGGCACGCATCGCAGGAGACGTTGGTTCATTGTTATCGTTTCCTTGACACTTGTATTACAACCGTTTAAGGTAGCATTTTGTTTTTTGCACCTATTTTGTCACTTGCTTTCTGCGACTACGGTTTCGGGTGTTTTTGCACTTTTGCGTGTGTGTTTCGTTTTTCATTATTTAATATTGCACTTGGGGATCTTTTCATTCCGTTTTCATTCTGTTTCTTATAACATGATCATCTTGTTCAGTTTTCTTCAGATTGAGAACGCTGTTTAGTTTTGTTCTAGTCCGCTTATGAGTCATAATGTCCATCCTCATAATGTGATGATTTGGAGTGCATATAGTTTACTATTGTTCATTTCCCACAGATTCCCCTGACGAAGGGCTTTCTCTCTACATAGCCCGAAATGCATTGGGAAATTCAAAATTGAGACGGTTGTCTGAATGATTATTTGTGTATGCTGTTGATTTCCACTCATCGATATTCTTCATTAATAAAGAAGAATCGTTTTGGATCATCAAGAAAGATTGATTGGACTCTTTTTTTGATTTTTTGATTCAGTGAACTCTTGTCACATTGAACATTGCCTAATTGTTTTTTCCACGAGTGGAGTAAAATTGTATATTTATATGAAGTTTTGATTCACACTGGATTGTGTATTCTTGTAGTGCACTGGGCATCCCCAGATATTTATCTGGGCATTTTTGTTCACTTTCAGTATTCAGAGGCCTGCAGAGCCCCTCAACCTGGTGCACACCAAACGATGATTAGTTGGTCTATTAGCTAAGTTGTGTATATTCATGTTTAAATTAGATTCTTTGAGTGCATCGTAGCTGCTTTTTTCATACTTTTAGAAAGTTGGCATTTTCTTGTCATAACCGTTTGGTGCCTGTAGCCTGTTCCATGGTCACGTGACTAGGTATAGCTGGTACGTGGCTTTTGTGTACTGGTCCCAAACAGTGAGACAAAGGGTCAGAGGTGTTGGCAGGATGGCCCATCTCGGACTTGAAGGGGGGGAGTGGTCACCTACCACACTTGCACATGACAAAGGCTCTGCCTGAGCGCACTCACAAAGGGATTGACACTAGTCTATTGTGACCCCAGACAATCTGGAGCCAGGGCAGGTAAGCAGGAAATTGCAAACACCTCTGGGGATAGGAACCTCCAGAACCTTCTCCTACTTCAAAGTGGGAACCAGGTATAAATATTGGATCGTCAGACCCAACTCTTGATTACATATCTGGGCCTGTGGAAGACTCAGAGGAAGGTCTGCTGTGCTGAAAGAAGGTCTGCCACTCAGCTGCTCTGCTGTGCTGTCCTCCTGCCTGAGTGAGAAGGACTGGACCTGCATCTTGGCCCTAGACCACCAGAGTGACCCAAGGGCTAGTTGGCTTCACCTGCTGATCAGAGCCTCAGTGACAGAACAGGCTCCAACATCCTTGAAGCGAGGTGGACTCTGCCAACTGTGATTCCTGGTGCTTACTTAGTCCTGGACCCTTGAATGAGGGCCTGAAAGTGCTCTGGGGGCCCATCTGTGGTCCCAGCAGAACTGCATCGCCTCTCGAGACTCCAAATCGAAACTGGTGTGCAATGTATTCCTGATGCAGGACTTCGCCTCCCAGCCCCCCAGTTCATCGGATCTGCCGCTGCGCAACGCATCTCCACACAAGTACCCTGCATCATCCAATGCATCTCACAGGAACCGCAGCTGCGCTAAGCATCTCTACGCAAGGACCTCACATCGCTATCGCAGTCCCTCCGCCCGGAACTGCTGCTGTACGACACATCGACACGGGACTCCATCTCTCTGCAACCAGGATTTAAGGTACTTTTTTCAGCAGGCCTAACTGGGTACCTGTAGCCAGGCCGCACTCCATCACGGTCGGCATGAACTTGTGACTTTTTCCCAGTCTAGCGAGACCAAATAACTACAGTTGGTGCTTTGTGGCACTATTTTGAATTAAATCTTTAAAACTGGATATCTCCGGTAGTACTGATTGGATTACCTGATGTTTTGGTCATAAATTATTTATTACATTTTTCCTGTGTTGTGTTTCACTTTATTACCATTTGAACTGTAGCCTAAATACTTTACATGTTGCCTCTAAGTTAAGCCTGACTGCTCAGTGCCTAGCTACTAGATGGCTGAGCACAGGTTAATTTGGGGTTTGCCTGTGATTTCACCCGGACAAGGATTATAGAGTTTTACACCCCTGAACCAGTAACCCAATTTCTTACAGTACGCAATAGTTTTCATGCTGTGAAATCACTGTCATGGATTGGACTTTCAGTGCTTATGACCATCACTGAAGATCCCATAAAGGAGAACCTGTGGTTAGAGCTGGTTACCTTACTGACACTTGTATATAATTGTACTTTTGTATTCCTTACTTTAGCAGATGTATTGTACAGTTCTAAATAAAACAGGAGCCATAGGTTAACATCTTACTTAAAGAATTACTTTAACGCTTTCATACCTCATGTGTGAAGGGCTACTTTATGAGAAGAGAAGAAAATTACAACCCCTGCTCCCACTGGCTACAAGGAGCTTATTATGGAAGCAAGTTTAAGTTACCAGCAAACTGCACTTTTGCGATTTATATGTCCAGATCAAAATCTGGGTGCACCTTCTACAAGATTCTAGGAATTCCCCCCCCCCCAACCATAGTCTTATTACTCTGTTGCCACTATGTGCCCAATTTATGTGTTAGCTGTAAGCATCCTCAGTCTCATTGGTGACAGAGTATGCTTGCAGCCAAGATATGGTCTGCCCACCGAATTTAGTTGTGGGCGGTACTATGGTTTAATCACGGCAGAGACTACTCCATCTCTGCCGTGATTAAACCTCTTCAACAGCTCTGTGGAGTAAGGGCTGTCAGAGGCAGACCTCTAATTCCGCTCACCTAATTTAGATGGGAGTAATCAGAGGTCACCACCAGGAAATCCCTAGCTGTAAGGGCCAGTGAAAACTGCTAAATGCTCTCCTCGCCATGGAGAGCACTCCCATGGCAATGAGAGCATTTTATTTTTTATTTTCAAAAACAAAATCCTGCTCTGTTTTTTCTTTTTGTAAATAAAAAAAGAAAACAGTTTGGTGCAGGGCTCCATCATGTTGACGGAGCACTGCACCAAACTGCAAAAACCAGTGGCAGTCACGGCGGTTTTCGGCAATGGTTTAAGAAATGTTTGGCTGTCATTTCTAAATGTGGCAAAAGCTACGTCATGTAAGTAACTCCATCGCCCTGGCAGAGAAACAGGCCACCCGCCACCTGACACTAAGGGCCAGATGAATAAACAAAAATGTTTCGCGATTCCCTAACTGCAAATCTTTGCGATTGGCAATTAGGGAATCGCAAAACGGCATGCATGTAAGTGTGCAGTGTACCTTTTCCTAAGGGGTCGCAAATGACCTACCGCATGAATAATAATGAGGTAGGTCACAATTTCCGACCCCCTAGGAATTGCAAAATCACAGGGATGGTGGCCTGCTGAGATCAGCAGACCACCAGGTCTGTGATTGCTTTTAAATAAAGCAATCATTATTTTTGTAAAGCAGCCCGTTTTCCTTAAAGGAAAACGAGATGCTTTACAAAAAGAAAAATGAAGTTTTCTTTTCATTTTTTAAGAGCAGGCAGTGGTCTGTGATACCACTGCCTGCTCTTTGTAGGAGAGTAGGGTCTGCTATCCTATGGTCACCCCAAATTTTTGCTTTTTGCTTCACTGGTTTTTGACATATTGAGGCTGTGGGCCTGCCAATCAGACCCCCAGCCTGCTGTTCTCTCTACTAAATTAAAACTATGCACCCTAGGTGCATAACCAATTGGAAGTGGATCACCCTGTCAGCCCCTGTACCAGTGTACACTAGGTACCCAGGGCATTGGTGTACCCAAGGCCTGCCAGGGGCTGCAGCATGTATTATGCCACCCCAGGCTTGGCCTAACAATCTGACACAACTGGCTGATCACTCAGCTGGGGTAAGTTGGTGTAATCACCTCTTACTTAGGTGTAGTATACCTATACCTAACCTTAAATGGGACACCTGGTAACCTCTAAGTCACTCCTATGGCAGGCCTTAACAATCCTGAAGGCAGAGTGCTTGGTTCCATGTGAGATGGTGCTCTGGCATGAGCTGAGCCTGTCTGCAGTGGTCGGAACAACTTCCTTCTACTGTTTCCAGATATCGTCATACCATATACTCTTAAGTGCATTATGAACCTCGCGGTTAAATGCTATCTTTGGTTTGGCTTTATCAAAACATGTCGAGTAAGGTGTCATACGAATTGGAATACTAACCCCTCGCCAATTCTGGCGACGGGGTTAGCATTCCACCCTTCTAGAGGGACACGACATGTACAGTACCTGAAACCCGGGTAAAATCAGACATAGCCTCAGCTCCACAAAATGGATGCTGCCACCACAGACACAAGTCTGCCCTCCCGCTGCTGGGAGTCCTTCCAGCTTGGGAGGTGTGGACAAAGGGTTTCCTGCCAGGGGAGGTGCGAGCACCACCCCAGACAGGATTTTGTGTATTGGTCAGGTAGGGCTTGAAAGAAACCAGACATGCCTGTGGCTCACAAGGAGCCTCGGGGCATATGCCAGTTCAAACCGGTCCTGGGGCACACCAGTCCCGGGCCTGGGGCGAGCTGGACAAAGGATTGGGGGTGTAACCACCCCCCTTCCTGGTCCCACCCATAGGGAGGGACCTAGCAGGTAGTCCGGCCCCTAGAATCCGAATAAAGGTAGGAGCTGTGTCCTAAGACTTCAGACATCCTGGAATCAACTTGAAACTAAGAAGAAGACGGGAACTTCGACATTCTGCTGCACAGAAGACTGAAGACAATCTCCCCTGTGGTCAGGGAGTGACCACCTTGCTAACGCAAGCACCATCCAGCGAATCAACGTCTGCTTTGCCGCCGCCTCCCGCCGGAGCCCGAGCCCAGAGACTGACAAGACCTGGACCTCCAGACCTCTCACCGCCCGATCCACAGTCCCTGCAAAGAGGAGACCCGTGGAGGCACCGAGACACGTGGAGCCAGCCATCTTGAAACGACCACGACAAGCTGACCAGTGCAACAACCGAGGCTCCCTCCAAGTTGTGCTTTGGGTCCTGAGAAGCCCAACCCTCGAGCAGCATCTGCACCAAAGGTGAGCCCTCCAGCATCTCCACGATCTGCGTGGGGCCCTTCTGCATTTTGCCACTCGACGCGCCTAACCGGTTGCTGGCCCGCTGGCTAGTGGCCATCTTGGCGACGAAATCTACGACAAACACCGCTGGTCTGGTTGCTCCAGACTGGCCCTTGCTCCCCTCCAAAGGAGCAGTTCCTCTGACCTTGCTGGTCAGAACCATCAGCTTAAACTCCTTGCCTACAACAATTGCTTTTGCCAAGGCTTGTTTGCTACGATCAAGTCGCCGACACCGCCGACAGCGAGAGCCTGCGTGGGACAGCTCGTGACTCGACTCCTGGACGTCGTCGACCTTCAGGGACCACGTGGCTGCAGAGTCAAGCTACACCTTCCTTCCTGTTTGCACCCGACATCGCCTGGTACCCACCTGGTGCCACGCTGGTCACTGGCTAGTGACTGTGAACACTGTCCCCTCTGCTTACAGGTCTTCAACATCTCCGATCCACTCTTGGATCCACTGCATCTCTTCCCGACCGACCGCCTGCAGCATCTTTGTCCCAGGCTCAACGGAACAGATAGAAGAAACCCGACGCACTTTGAGGCCTATGCACCCGCTTCCTGTGGGTGAGGTAAAGCTGGTACTCCGGTGCCCATGTGTAGTAATACATCTCTAGTGCCTGTGTTCCAAATCTTAAGTTCCTAGGTCATCCGGAAGATTCCTTTTGCAGTAACTTTGTACTTTTTACGCACCCATTGAAACCTATGGGAGCACGCGTGTGACTATTTGCTCTGCACACGCCACCCGTGGACCTCCTGGTCACTAACTGACGTTAGCTCCTTGTAGGCCCAGCGATTCTAGAGGCCCTAGGCCTTTTCCCTTTTCTGTTCGTGGTACTTATACCACTATTTTAGTATATGGTTTGAGTGGCCACCAGGGCCTATCCATATAACGTGCAACTTCTGTGTATTCTGTGATAATCTTGCTTGACGATTTGTGCTCCTGTGCTCATAAAGAGACTAGGGGTTACTTTGAGAAATAAATACATATATATTTTGAATATATATCTGTGTGGTGTCCTTTCATTGGTATAAAAGGGGATTACTATTGGTAAAACAGCTTGCTTAACACGCTTCACGAGTTTAGCCTCAAAGACTGCTTAGCCTACGCTACCACTAGGGCGGCTAGTCCGAAAAGGTTGACTTACAACCACACCATAAGGGTTGCTTGGCATGGTACAAGGTGGTCACTAGAACTAGTGAACAGCATATACCAGGCCAACTTCTCACATTGGTGAGCAGCGGTTGGATTTGAGCTTGCTGTGTTTTACCATTGTAATCTCTTGGTTACCAATTGAAAGATCACATAGGTACCTGTAGGTACATATAAAACAAGATTAGATATACTTAAGTTCTACTGAACTTAGTTGTTGTAGAGCAAAGGGAGTAGCACACCCTGACTACAACTACTAGATAGGTTTAGTAGGTAAACCCAAGTGTAGGTAGATTGCAACACATCCACCCACACTTAAGAGCAATGGCCGGGGCAGAGGGGTCCACTGTACCCATCTCTGTTGAGAGTGACCCCCAGAGGGCACCATCCAGCTTTGCTACCCTTAATCAGAATGAGCTCAGGCATTTGGCAACTCTTAGAGGCCTTAAACAGCCCAAGAACCCAAACTCTGCTGAGCTCAGAGAGCTCTTACAGAATGATGAGAATCAGAGAGCACTCAAGAAAGCTTCCCAGTTAGCCCCCCTAGGGACAGGAACAGGAGGCCCCCCTTCTAAAGATGCCACTGAAGTACCCCTTCCCAATAGTCACCCCTTAGATGGGATGCCTACCACAGAGGATGAGAGTGAAAAGGATACTGACAGTAGTGAGGATGAAGGGAGAACTAGCCCAGTGCCAAGTATTATACTTGGCCCAGCTAAACCAAGGCTATTGGGGACTGACAGTGGGTTCAACCCACTGGATCTCCCCAGTGGACTTAACACAGGGCTTGGAAGGCAAAGGAATCGCTCAGGTGACTCCAATGCTTCCCATGGCTCTAGAGGCTCTCAAGGTCACTCCAGGAGAAGGATGACCACCCCTCAGAGGAGGGAACATGAGGCCAAGATGCAAGAGGCCCAGCTGAGGATCAGGAAGCAGGAGCTAGAAGTAGCCCTGATGGAAGAGAAACTTAGCAAGGCTAGACAGCATAAAGAGAGTGGGTCTATACCCACTGGTGGCAGCATTGTCCCTAAGGACAAAGATAGGGTTTTCGACAATAGAAACCTGTCTAAGGTTGTGCCCCCCTACAAAAGTGGGGATGACATCCACAAGTGGATAACTGCTCTTGAGAGAGCCTGCAAAGTACAGCAGGTTCCTGAAGATCAGTGGGCAGCAATCCTCTGGCTCTCCTTTGAAGGAAGAGGCAGAGACAGACTCCTCACTGTTAGAGAAGAGGATGTCAGAAACTACAGAGTCCTGAAGAGTGTTCTAGTTGATGGGTTAGGCTTAACCACTGAGCAGTACAGGTTAATGTTCAGAGACACCCAAAAGACACAGACTCAGGACTGGTCTGAATACATTGAATGTGCCACTAAGGCTTTGGAGGGTTGGTTGCTGGGAAGTAAGGTATCTGATTTTACAGGATTGTATAATTTGATGATGAGAGAACAGATTTTAAATAACTGTCAAAACCAGCAACTGCATCAACACTTGGTTGACTCTGATCTGACCTCTCCCCAAGAATTGGGAAAGAAGGCAGACAAATGGGTCAGAACCAGGGTTAAGCAAAAGAACCAGAACCAGGGCCAAGGGGGTGATCAGAAGAAAACAGACCAAAAGGGTGGAGATCAGAAACCTAAAGACCAGAAGTCTTCGACAGGGCCCCAAACTACTGCTAAGGAGGGTGGGTCCCAACAGTCCAAGAAGAAGAAAGAAGGTCAGAAGAAACCCTGGTGCAATCATTGTAAAAATACAACTCACTGGACTAGTGATTGCAAAAAGGGTGGAGCCCCCAACACTGTTGCCCCTAAGGCACCTGCTCCCAGTACTACTGTTAGCAGTGTTGGTCCCCAGACAAAGGGTGTAGTGGGAATCACTATGGGAACTGAAGGAGATTCTGACTTAGACAGAACCCTTACACAGGCAGTCTTGATCTGTGATGGGGACATTGATTTGTCCCTGGCTGTGAGCCCCAGTAACCTGGGCAAGTACAGACAGACTCCTTTAATAAATGAAAAAGTGGCTCAAGCTTACAGGGACACATGTGCCAGTGTCACTATGGTGACACCAGGCTTTGTGGATCCTGGACAGTACATACCAGGTGAGAACTACCTGGTGACCAATGCCAGCAATGCCACTACTTCACATAGTGTGGCAGTTGTTAACTTCTCATGGGGAGGGGTAACTGGCCTCAAAAGGGTTGTGGTTAGTGCAGACCTCCCAGTAGAATGTTTGTTGGGCAATGACCTAGAGAGTTCTCTATGGTCAGAAGTGGAGTACAGGACTCATGCAGAGATGTTAGGTATATCATCACATGTCCTTGCTGTGACCAGGTCACAGGCCAAAAAGTGCCTCACTGAACCTCAGGTCTTGGATCCTGGAACAATGGACCAAGCACCTACCAAGAAGAAGAACAGGAGGGTCAAGGCTGTGCCTTCCCCCCTGCCTCAGAGTGATGATCAGCCTTCCCAGGAAGCTGATCTAGAGGACCCTGAAGGAACTGTCCCTGAAGAGCTTGAACCTGACCAGGTTGAGTTTCTGGGGACAGGGGGACCTTCAAGGGCTGACTTGAGGCAGGCTCAGTTATCCTGTCCCTCTCTTGAACCCCTCAGACAGCTGGCTGCTGCTGAGGCTGCTGGGAATGCTCAAGGTACCCATAAAGTGTATTGGGATGAAGGGCTCCTTTATTCAGAGGCTAGAGACCCCAAGCCTGGTGCAACCAGGAGGTTGGTCATACCTCTGCAATTTAGGGGCTTCCTTCTTACCTTGGCCCATGATATTCCTTTAGCAGGACACCTAGGCCAGAACAAGACCTGGGACAGACTTGTCCCTCACTTTCACTGGCCTCATATGAATGAAGATACAAAGGAGTTTTGTCGCTCCTGTGTTACCTGCCAAGCCAGTGGCAAATCAGGTGGCACAACAAAGGCCCCCCTAATACCACTACCTGTGGTGGGGGTCCCCTTTGAAAGAGTGGGAATAGACATAGTGGGTCCCATGGATCCTCCCACTGCATCTGGGCACAGATTTATACTGGTGGTAGTGGATCATGCCACCAGGTATCCAGAGGCAATTCCCCTTAGGACCACTACAGCTCCTGTTGTGGCCAGGGCCCTGCTGGGAGTATTCTCCAGAGTGGGGTTTCCTAAGGAGGTAGTATCTGACAGAGGTACCAACTTTATGTCAGGATACTTGACAGCTATGTGGAAGGAATGTGGTGTCAACTACAAGTTCACCACCCCTTATCACCCACAATGCAATGGGCTTGTTGAGAGATTCAACAAGACCCTAAAGGGTATGATCAAAGGATTACCTGAAAAGCTCAGGCGAAGATGGGATATCCTTCTACCCTGCCTTCTGTTTGCTTACAGAGAGGTCCCACAAAAAGGAGTTGGCTACAGCCCCTTTGAATTGTTGTTTGGGCACCCTGTGAGAGGCCCACTGTGTTTGGTGAAGGAAGGATGGGAGTTACCTCTCAAAAAGCCTAAGCTAGACATAGTGGACTATGTACTTGGTCTCCGCTCCAGGATGGCTGAGTATATGGAGAAGGCATCTAAAAACCTTGAGGCAAGCCAGGCCTTACAGAAAGCTTGGCATGACCAAAAGGCTGTCTTGGTTGAGTATCAGCCAGGACAGAAGGTATGGGTGTTGGAGCCAGTGGCCCCAGCAGCACTCCAAGACAAATGGTCTGGACCCCATACAATCCTGGAAAAGAAGGGAGAGGTCACCTACTTGGTGGACCTAGGAACTCCCAGGAGTCCCCACAGGGTACTCCATGTTAACAGGCTTAAAGCATATGTTGACAGGGCAGACATGGGCTTGCTCATGGCTACAGATGAGGGACAGGAGGAAGAGAGTGACCCTCTCCCAGACCTGTTGTCTCAGAACCCTGAAGATGGCTCAGTTGAAGGAGTGACCCTTGGAGGCAACCTCACTGCCCATCAGCAGACTGAATGTAGACAGGTTCTACAATCATTTTCACATATGTTTTCCTTGATACCTAGTCAAACTGACTGGTGTACCCATGTTGTGGACACTGGTGACAGTCTGCCTGTAAAGAACAAACTTTACAGACAACCTGACCACGTCAGGGACTGTATAAAGGCTGAGGTACATAAAATGCTGGAATTAGGTGTCATTGAACCCTCAGAGAGCCCCTGGGCTAGCCCAGTGGTTCTGGTCCCCAAACCTCACACCAAAGATGGCAAGAGAGAGATGAGGTTCTGTGTGGATTACAGAGGACTCAATGCTGTCACCAGGACAGATGCACACCCTATTCCAAGGGCAGATGAGCTCATAGACAAACTAGCTTCTGCAAAGTTTTTGAGCACATTTGACTTAACAGCTGGCTATTGGCAAATCAGATTAGCTGAGGAGTCTAAGGCCAAAACAGCATTCTCAACCCCAGGTGGGCATTATCAGTTTGTGGTGATGCCCTTTGGTCTGAAGAATGCACCTGCCACCTTCCAAAGGCTGGTGAACCAAGTCCTTACTGGGTTGGATGACTTTTGCGCAGCATATCTTGATGACATTGCTGTCTTTAGTTCCACCTGGGAGGATCACCTGATCCACCTGAAGAAGGCTCTTGAGGCTCTGCAAAGGGCAGGCCTCACTATCAAGGCTACTAAGTGCCAGATAGGGCAGAGTAAGGTTGTGTATTTGGGCCACCTTGTAGGTGGGGGCCAAGTTCAACCACTGGAGAGTAAGATACAGTCCATCAAGGATTGGTCCCCTCCAACCACCCAGACTCAAGTTCGAGCTTTCTTGGGCTTGACTGGGTATTACAGGAAGTTTGTTAAGAACTATGGGTCCATTGTGACTCCTCTTAATGATCTGACATCCAAGAAGATGCCCAAAAAGGTTCAGTGGACAGTAAGCTGTCAAAAGGCATTTGATGACCTGAAGGAGGCCATGTGCTCTGCACCTATCCTGAAAAGTCCTGACTACTCCAAAGAGTTTATTGTCCAAACAGATGCTTCTGAGTTGGGTGTGGGAGCTGTGCTGTCACAACTTAATGTAGATGGTCAAGACCAACCCATTGCTTTTATTAGCAGAAGGTTGACCCCCAGAGAGAAGAATTGGTCAGCTATTGAGAGGGAGGCCTTTGCTGTGGTGTGGGCCCTGAAGAAGCTGAGGCCATACTTGTTTGGCACTCACTTCAAGATTCAGACCGACCATAAGCCCCTCTTGTGGCTAAATCAGATGAAGGGTGAAAACCCCAAACTGCTTAGGTGGTCCATTTCCCTACAGGGGATGGACTTTACAGTGGAGCACCGGCCAGGTACTGACCATGGGAATGCAGATGGTCTCTCCAGGTACTTCCACTTAGGACATGAAGACGAGACTGGTCAAGGCTAGTTTAATGTCCCAGCGTTTGGGGGGGGGTTGTGTAGGAGAGTAGGGTCTGCTATCCTATGGTCACCCCAAATTTTTGCTTTTTGCTTCACTGGTTTTTGACATATTGAGGCTGTGGGCCTGCCAATCAGACCCCCAGCCTGCTGTTCTCTCTACTAAATTAAAACTATGCACCCTAGGTGCATAACCAATTGGAAGTGGATCACCCTGTCAGCCCCTGTACCAGTGTACACTAGGTACCCAGGGCATTGGTGTACCCAAGGCCTGCCAGGGGCTGCAGCATGTATTATGCCACCCCAGGCTTGGCCTAACAATCTGACACAACTGGCTGATCACTCAGCTGGGGTAAGTTGGTGTAATCACCTCTTACTTAGGTGTAGTATACCTATACCTAACCTTAAATGGGACACCTGGTAACCTCTAAGTCACTCCTATGGCAGGCCTTAACAATCCTGAAGGCAGAGTGCTTGGTTCCATGTGAGATGGTGCTCTGGCATGAGCTGAGCCTGTCTGCAGTGGTCGGAACAACTTCCTTCTACTGTTTCCAGATATCGTCATACCATATACTCTTAAGTGCATTATGAACCTCGCGGTTAAATGCTATCTTTGGTTTGGCTTTATCAAAACATGTCGAGTAAGGTGTCATACGAATTGGAATACTAACCCCTCGCCAATTCTGGCGACGGGGTTAGCATTCCACCCTTCTAGAGGGACACGACATGTACAGTACCTGAAACCCGGGTAAAATCAGACATAGCCTCAGCTCCACAAAATGGATGCTGCCACCACAGACACAAGTCTGCCCTCCCGCTGCTGGGAGTCCTTCCAGCTTGGGAGGTGTGGACAAAGGGTTTCCTGCCAGGGGAGGTGCGAGCACCACCCCAGACAGGATTTTGTGTATTGGTCAGGTAGGGCTTGAAAGAAACCAGACATGCCTGTGGCTCACAAGGAGCCTCGGGGCATATGCCAGTTCAAACCGGTCCTGGGGCACACCAGTCCCGGGCCTGGGGCGAGCTGGACAAAGGATTGGGGGTGTAACCACCCCCCTTCCTGGTCCCACCCATAGGGAGGGACCTAGCAGGTAGTCCGGCCCCTAGAATCCGAATAAAGGTAGGAGCTGTGTCCTAAGACTTCAGACATCCTGGAATCAACTTGAAACTAAGAAGAAGACGGGAACTTCGACATTCTGCTGCACAGAAGACTGAAGACAATCTCCCCTGTGGTCAGGGAGTGACCACCTTGCTAACGCAAGCACCATCCAGCGAATCAACGTCTGCTTTGCCGCCGCCTCCCGCCGGAGCCCGAGCCCAGAGACTGACAAGACCTGGACCTCCAGACCTCTCACCGCCCGATCCACAGTCCCTGCAAAGAGGAGACCCGTGGAGGCACCGAGACACGTGGAGCCAGCCATCTTGAAACGACCACGACAAGCTGACCAGTGCAACAACCGAGGCTCCCTCCAAGTTGTGCTTTGGGTCCTGAGAAGCCCAACCCTCGAGCAGCATCTGCACCAAAGGTGAGCCCTCCAGCATCTCCACGATCTGCGTGGGGCCCTTCTGCATTTTGCCACTCGACGCGCCTAACCGGTTGCTGGCCCGCTGGCTAGTGGCCATCTTGGCGACGAAATCTACGACAAACACCGCTGGTCTGGTTGCTCCAGACTGGCCCTTGCTCCCCTCCAAAGGAGCAGTTCCTCTGACCTTGCTGGTCAGAACCATCAGCTTAAACTCCTTGCCTACAACAATTGCTTTTGCCAAGGCTTGTTTGCTACGATCAAGTCGCCGACACCGCCGACAGCGAGAGCCTGCGTGGGACAGCTCGTGACTCGACTCCTGGACGTCGTCGACCTTCAGGGACCACGTGGCTGCAGAGTCAAGCTACACCTTCCTTCCTGTTTGCACCCGACATCGCCTGGTACCCACCTGGTGCCACGCTGGTCACTGGCTAGTGACTGTGAACACTGTCCCCTCTGCTTACAGGTCTTCAACATCTCCGATCCACTCTTGGATCCACTGCATCTCTTCCCGACCGACCGCCTGCAGCATCTTTGTCCCAGGCTCAACGGAACAGATAGAAGAAACCCGACGCACTTTGAGGCCTATGCACCCGCTTCCTGTGGGTGAGGTAAAGCTGGTACTCCGGTGCCCATGTGTAGTAATACATCTCTAGTGCCTGTGTTCCAAATCTTAAGTTCCTAGGTCATCCGGAAGATTCCTTTTGCAGTAACTTTGTACTTTTTACGCACCCATTGAAACCTATGGGAGCACGCGTGTGACTATTTGCTCTGCACACGCCACCCGTGGACCTCCTGGTCACTAACTGACGTTAGCTCCTTGTAGGCCCAGCGATTCTAGAGGCCCTAGGCCTTTTCCCTTTTCTGTTCGTGGTACTTATACCACTATTTTAGTATATGGTTTGAGTGGCCACCAGGGCCTATCCATATAACGTGCAACTTCTGTGTATTCTGTGATAATCTTGCTTGACGATTTGTGCTCCTGTGCTCATAAAGAGACTAGGGGTTACTTTGAGAAATAAATACATATATATTTTGAATATATATCTGTGTGGTGTCCTTTCATTGGTATAAAAGGGGATTACTATTGGTAAAACAGCTTGCTTAACACGCTTCACGAGTTTAGCCTCAAAGACTGCTTAGCCTACGCTACCACTAGGGCGGCTAGTCCGAAAAGGTTGACTTACAACCACACCATAAGGGTTGCTTGGCATGGTACAAGGTGGTCACTAGAACTAGTGAACAGCATATACCTGGCCAACTTCTCACACTCTTAAAAATGCTTTTACAAACATTCACAAAGGGGAAGGGGTCCCTTGGAAGAGGGATGCATAGTGTGAGTGTTATCAGAGGGAATGAAGTAACCACTGGAGATGGAGACAGAGACTGTGCCCCCATGTAAGGAACACTATTTAACATCATCCTTGAAGTGTAACTGGAACCAATAAAAGTTATACTTTTTTTGCATGTCATTTGTGTCATATGTTTTTAAAAGGAATACAATTTATTACCCAGCAGCTGAAATTGCATCCTAACTAGCCTCACCATATTTACTATGTCTTAAACCATAACTCCTGTAATTACAACCTAAAACTCACTGCCTCTTTTCATAAAGCATCAGCCCTCAAGTTGCACCTCATTGTTGACGTCAAACAGGCCTTGCTGGATGTTCTTGTAGATCTGTTTGGCTGTGTTGATGAAGGCCTGAACAGAACAAAAGAAGAGATCAAACATATTACTGCCAATATATAGACTGTGAAGCTTTAACAGAAGGCAGAGTGAATTGAAAACTGTATCTAATTTCACATGAGCAACTTTAACACTTTCCCTCCACTTCACCTCCTCCACGTTGGCTGTTGTCTTTGCTGAGGTTTCCATGAAGATAAGACCATGCTCACGAGCAAAAGCTTCTCTTTCTTTCCATCCCGTCTGGATTCCAAATCACTATGAAACAAAGACAGGATTACTGTAAGAAATACAAGGTCAGGAGACAACATTTCAAAACGGAGATGCAGAGCAAAGATTCATGAAGATCAATCATGAGTACTTTGTAATAATACCTCTGGAAATAAGTAAACAGTGGGAAATAAAGACTTGATATTTCCGATACGCAGGTCTGTCATATCATGGTACCTTGTGGTCACTAACGTAGCCTTGGAAATCTGCTTGATGGCGAGAGCTACAATATACTGAGGTGAGCAGCAGCCGACTAAAGAATATGTTAGCCTGAGGAGTCAAGGAGATCCTGCACAGGGCAAGTAGGAACCTTTCTGGGATTTCAAGAAAGGAAGCCTGGCAAGTCTGAGTTATAGAATGCTATTCTGGGGGCAAAGACGGCAATAAGAGCCAGTCTTACTGACTTATGTGAAGCAATGATGAAAGGATGCATGTCTTGTTGATTGCCAAGACATGATGAACTTAACACATCTCAGTGTGGCAATTTTGTAAACCAATTGTATTAATCTTTATGCAATTTTGTCACTAAACAACTTGTATGGAAAGGATCTCTCTTTGCATGATCAATCTTCAAGATTTTGAACTGATGCAGCTGGTTTTCAACTCTGTATTGCACTGGGCCCTTCTGTCTAGGTCCCAGTGCATATGCTCTGACCCCCAAAGTGTGTGTACAATTAGCTAATAGCGGATTGGCTTATTTAACTTACCTATTAGCCCCTAGTACAAGAGGTAACACGGACTAGTAAGTTAAATTCCACTTAACTGTGCTACCACTACACTAGCTTTAAGAGTGTCACAGAAGTCTAGTTGGGCAGCATTAAAACTTCCAACTCGACATAGCAAAATAAACCCTTTTGCAGGTCATAAACTTCCTATTAAATATTAATATACAACCCCTCAGAAAGGCATTTGTATCCCACCAGGAAGAGTGTTAAATATTAAAAAAGAATGGCATGTTTCTTTTGGGTTTATAAATGCCCTGATAGCGAAAACAGGAAATTGCAAATTTCACTGTAGCAAAGCTGGTAGTCCCATTGACTAATATAGAGTTTCACTAACCACTGTGCTAAGTGCCAACTTCCATTTGGCACCACCAAAGATATTACTCCAAGGTATCACATTAATCGCTAGATTAAACCAGACTCATTTCTGAAATCTGATTTAAGGTAACTTTTAATATGAATGTGATTTTGACCGTGCCTGCCAGATTTTGCAATATTTCATTTTTTATTATTTATACCAGGGAATATGTTTGGAGTGGATGCACCCTATGGCCAGGACACTCGAAGCAGAAATCAGGAACTATGGAGGGTACTCGTGATATGGGAAAAATATTAAAAGGTCCCAGCCCAGAAAGAACTATTCAAACAGGAAGAGTTAACGTAATGGGGACATGGAGTGGGGAGAGAAGATTGGGGGGTAGCTGGAAAGAAACAATGCCTGACTACTGTTGGTTGTCTATTTTATTATTTAATGTAAAGAAACCACCTAAATTGATGCCACTGATTAATGCCAAAATGTGTTTTAAAAAAGAAGAAATGTGCTGGGTAGACCCTAGAGGTATGCCCAGGGGAAGGCGGCTTGCGCCATCTTGGATTTAGGTACAGAAGGTTATCCCAGCATTGTTTCATGGCCAAAACACCACGAAGTGATGTAAAGTGGGAAGGGTTGCCTCATGGGAACTACTGCCTATTGGCTAGTGAATCCTCCCCTCCCACAAACGAGATGGCATAATAGTGGCACCCCAGACCCACCGTCCTCAGAACACTACTGGACTGAAAAGAAGACAGAGAAAAGACTGTCCTGTTGCTCCCTGGAGTCAGCAAAGAGAGGCTGCACAAAGACTGGACTGGATCTCCTGCACCCAAGGGAACCGCAAAGAGGACAGTGCCTGCTGTGCCCACTTATGGGAAAGTGCAAAAAGGAACAATTGATGGACAGAATGCAGAACAATGTCATACATTCACCCCAGTACAGAGATCTGGGCCTAAATCCATCGTTTTTTTTGTTGCTCACCATGCCATTCCAGTTTGGACCCAGCCATATGCAAATCAGTCTTGATCCTGTGCCTCATGGGAACAGTCCAGCCCGAACTGCCAAGCAGGTCTTCCCTGGACTGGAAACAAGCATCCTAGGACCGGTTTCGAGGTTTCACCCCTCTTCAGCCAGGATAGCTGGATTCCAGTGGCATGGAGAGCACGGGACCCACGTCTGAGCATACCCGTCCCACTCGGGGTGACAAATGCAAAAAGAACAATTGATGGACAGAATGCAGAACAATGTCATGCATTCACCCCAGTATAGAGAGCTGGACCTAAATCCATCGTTTTTTTGCTCACTATGCCATTCCAGTTTGGAAAAGAGCTACACTTGTACCAGGATGGAAGAAGTGACTCCAAGGGCTAGTTAAGCTTGAGGAACACCAAATGCTAGGGAACCCTGCACTCCATGAGAGTCCAGTTTTCCAAGAATCCTGCCTGTGGCCGAATGCCTAAGTGCCCAGTGACCAACCGAGTCCTGACCTTTCCATAGGCATCTCTAAGTTTGTTGGACCCGTGGCCAAGGTCGAGGTGGACCTTGGTCCGCAAAAAGTAAATATTTACTTACCCACAAGCAACCACTGAGACTGATGTAACCATGAGACCAGTGATGTCTGACCTGCACTAGAATCCTCTGCTGCAACGTGGAAGATAAAGTCCTGAGGCTGAAGATGATCCCTGGCATACCAGTGTGGCCCCAGGAACACTCACCGCACCTCTTCTGCAGGCTCAGCATTCTGCATCCCCAGCATCAGGATTACTTCTTGACTGGACCATGGTAAAGGAGAAAAGAGCACCGAGGACTCAAACTGCTGGATTTGACAGTTAACTGTCTCCTTGGACCCGAGTGGTCCCTGTGACTGGCCCTTGACCCGTCAAGGCTCATCCAAGTGAAGAGAAGTAGCTGTTCTAGACACTTGGCTACTAACTGCTAAAACGCTTACCACAATTTATTTTATTTTTAAAGGATGTACTTACCTTTGAAAATGTATATTTCTATGGTTACCCTCCATACATCTTTGTCGTTTTGGTGTCTATTTTAAGATAAAAAGACCCTAATTCTATAAATTGGTGTGAGATTTTCATTGTGTTGTGTTTCTTATTTATTGAGTGTTTTGGTATTTTTAGATGCTTACACTTGTTCCTTTGAGTAAGCCTGACTGCTCTGGGACATAACCACCCAGGACTGAGCTAAGGGTTCAAATAAAGAAACCCAACTGGACCCAATAACGACAATATTACATGGTGAGGTCCCACACGTACAACACATAATTATCCACGTTCCTACACAACCATCTAGTAAAAACACAAATACTGACATGGTACAATCCCATGCAGTTAAGCAATGCCATGCACTTCCAGCAGTCCCCCCTCCGCTCTACAAAGACAGAAAAACAGCACAGATGTGTAAAATGCAATTGGATAATAGAACATTGCATAGCAATACTTAAATGTGATAAAGCACCCATCTGTGCCAATTTATCAGACATCACCAAGTCCATACTATTAGGCACACACAGTTAATTGTAAACCTTGGTTGGCTATTACTCTTTCTGCCTTTTTAGTATTCCTTATTATATGATCATTATTAAATACTGGCAACCTCGTGTACCCCATTTGATAGTCTGTCTTTGGCAAGACCTATCACAAATTCACAAACAAATTATGATACAGAGTTATTTCTTGAAGACACTCAATTTTGTGATAAGCCACATCTTGTTGCCTGAATCCTCGAGTTTTGCGAAATTCTCACATAATATGTAAAATATGTATTTATCTTCACAACCCCCAAGACCGGTATCATTGTCCCGTTTTCCAAATGTAGCAGTTGTACCCATATGTAGTAAATCCTATGCAACATGTGGGTGCCACAGGGCTCGCCCCTCAGCCCGACGCTTTTCAATGTTTATGTGGCACCCCTGGCAGGAGTGATAAGATCCTTTTGGTTTCCAACTCACCTCATACGCCGAAAACACTCAAATAGTGTTGTCACTGAGAGAAGGGGGCTGAAAAGGAGACAGGGGAACGTTTCCACGATTGTATGGTCGCCATCTCTGGATGGATGTCCACCAACTGTTTAAAACTAGACTCCAGTAAAACTGAGGTCATAAGGTTTGGGAACAATACACATGTGTGGACACCTGACTGGTGGACGGAAGATTTGGTAACTTGTCCCACACCCACAAAAAAAGCAAAGAATCTGGGGGTGTTGGTGGACAATAAACTTACCCTGGGTGACCAAATAAGTATGGCGATCTCAGCTTGCTTTTTGCCACTCAGAATCATAAGGAAAATCAAGTTTTTCCTTACTGAAAATAGCCTCAAGATAGTGGTCACGGCCCTCATAATGTCACACCTTGATTACTGCAATGGCCTTTATCTAAATGCCCAAAAGCAACATATCGATAGGCTTCAACTTGCTCAGAATGCAGCAGCCAGACAGCTGTCAGGGACTCCGAAATTTGTTTCCGTATAGCACTTAAGCAACTCCACTGGCTCCCGGCCAAACAGAGTACGCTTTAAAGCACTTTGTACTTTCTTTAAGGCTATTAATGGAGTAGGACCTGATTTCCGGAGGCAAACATTTCAGTGGTACGTCCCAGGAAGAATGCTACGCTCAGTAGGAGCTAAACAAGTCCTGGTCCCTTCATTTAAAAAAGTCAATTGGGGAGGCAGGAGCTTTATCACCTGCGCTTCAAAGGCTTGGAACGATCTCCCCTTCTTTCTTAGGTACGCCTCAGATCTCCTCTCCTTTAAGAAGGGGTTGAAAACATGGCTCTTTAACCAGTAGCATACTCCTTCACGCTCCTTAGTAGGCAGTGCTTAGCGCCAGGACACCCCAGGGTAACCATGCGCTCTATAAGTGCGATTAACATAACGTAACATTTTAAAGTGACATTCTTGGTCACTAATGATTTCCAGTGGGTGCAAGACTATGTGCCAAAGAAATCTTTATATTATAATCTTCTTAGTCTCTATGAATGAGCAAAACTATTACATATAAAGGTAGCCAGGCTGACCAAGGGCAAAAGAAATAACCAGGACACAAGACCAATTTTTATGAAGCTAAAGCGATCCCCATAGATGTGATAAAGACCTTAAATCCGGCCTCCATCATGCATAAAAACATGTTTTAGGGGCCCTCAAAGTACCTTGCACAAAAACTGCCCATTTCTGGTGGTGAACACTTTTTGTGGAAAGATTTAAATATTTAAAAAAAAATTAAAACCATACCCAGGTGTGCCTTTTCATCAGCGCTTCAAAGTGTAAAATAGCTTTGTCTTGGAAGCAACTATCAAAATGAGTAGGGGTCTTTGCCCATCATGAATATTCTGTTCACCCCATGTAGCAGTTTCTAAATGTTATGTTTTAATTTTTCGACCTTTTTATAGCATTTCATATTGTGATTTTTACTGTTTACTCACAACTTTAAAGCTCCCCGGTATCAACTGGCCCTTGCCTGTAATCTGCCAATAAATTAATAAGGTGATAATGGCATGATTGATGTGCAAGAGACAAAATATGGAATGTGTGCTACCACATTTCAGAGATCACTTTTGTGATAAAGAGTATTACAGTCTCCTTGTGCACTTCTGCTTATTCTCTTTTGGTGCAGGATCAACTTTGCATTAAATTGAGTGATTATCCCTTTTATCATAATTCACCGCAGACTATGTAGTCACCCAGTGTAAAATGTCTTCTTTCATATCTTAGTGCTTAGAAAACAGCCCCTCTTAACCAGTGGATTACAATATTGATTCATAAGGCATTCTTTAGTTGAACAGAACACTTGTTTGTACGCCCAATGATGGCAGACTGGAACACTCATTTAGAGGTAATGGGATCAAATCCATTAGCCTTATTTTGGTAGATCTAAGACTATATGCTTCTTGTTGGTGAGTCGGGACACCTGTACACTCTATTTCAATTGTTTGAAAAACATGCATGAAAACCTGATGTTGGCGGATCCAGACTTTAGTCCACAAACACTCACAGGGATTAAACAGAACTATTGTCACTACAGTTCAGGCTTATAGAGAGGGACACTCGTCCATACACTCCCCAATAATGCGTAGTCACCATCATTGTGAATGAACTGTGGCACTAGCATAGGTGCTATGCAGGGGTACTGAAATACCACGTTTTTGATAGTAACCCTAGTGTATGCCTCATGTTGGCAAACTAGAACACTTGCCCAGATGACCCATGTGGAGGCCCTTTCAGAAGAAGATATTAAGTGGTTTGGGATATTCAGCTATAAAATCCTGAATGCTAGTTATAGACAGACAAATATATACTTCATGGGACACTAGAACATATGCACCATCTTTGTGTGGTGGAACACTTATCCATATACCCAGTGAGGAGTGATTGGGAGACTTGTCTGAAAATGTCATCATGGTGCTCTAATGTACCCCATATATGTTAACCGGGACACACTGCTGTATTCTCCATGTTGATGTACTGGAACCCTTGAACCCGTACTTTGCTGGATTGAAACGCCCATTCATATGCTCCACAATATAAGATAAGGACACAGGTTGTGTGCTCGTTGTTGTTGGACAGAGACCCTTGTCTAGAACACAAGGAGAGGTCTGGGTATTTCTTCCCCATGGCCCATGTAGCTTGATGAGGGCATTCTTCCCTACAACCAATACATTTGGTTTAAACTATTTGAAAGTATGGTGCGAGTTGAAAGATTTTTACCAATCATTCATTCGTACATGCCATTTGGGTGGGTTGAGAGACTAGTATACTTTATGTTGGTGAACGGAGATACCTTCCTGATGCCAAATGTAGCTAGCTGATCGTGACAATTGCCACATGCCATTTGTGAGTGAAATGACACCCTTACTCACCTTCTGAGTGGACGGAGACATTTGCATGTATTCTTCACATTGTGAGATTGGAACTTCTATCATACAAACCATGCCATTTGGGACATTTCGCTGCATAAATATAGACCATTGTCTATGCAGCCCGAGGTAGAGGGCTATGCACTCAGCGAATCACTCTGCACCTGGCCATAGTATAACAAATTGCTGCGTCTCCCCATCTTCATTATATTAACACCCTCACCTCTTGTTACCAATCAGCATGATCACCATGTCGGAGCTGGAATGCTGACGGGCATCCTCAAGCCATGATGTTAGGTGGTTGAAGGTCTCAAGTCTAAAGTAGAGCAAGAAAAGGAGACAGAATGAGATGCAAACATAAGCATGCAAACACTCACTTCAATTTGATCGCTTAGATTGTGGGGTGACAGAATAGCTAGGAAACTGAGTAGAAAAGTTGAAGGGTAAGTTTACAACTGAACAAGATATCCGTTTCAAATTGTGCACCCACTAATTATTGCTAGTAGATGTATCATTTAAGCCCGATTCTTAGGTGGACATTTCAGAAACGGGCCTGACATGCAAATTACATATGAATTTAACAAGTCCAGAGTGTGCAAAAAGTCTGCACAATTGGCCAAATCCCGGGTGAAAACTCATGTATCAGGCGCAATTTCAGCCTGACTTGCAAACCTTTTTCAGCCACAAATGTAAGTTTGTGACTGAATGCTGTGATCAGGGCCTAAGGAGTGATACAGAGGAGGGTGAAGGCACTAAAAATCCTAGATTAAAATGGCTTATTATAAAAGAAATATTAACATCAATCTAAAAGAGGCACAAGGGGGAAAAAAAAGATGCAGTGTAGCAACAGAACAGGGGTGGGGGAAACAAGAAAAGAAAGTGTAAGAAGAGCGCGGTAAAGCAGAACTAAAGATTTACCTTGTGATGTCGTACAACAGCAGAGCTCCCGCTGCTCCCCAGTAATAGGATCGGGTGATTGAGCCGAAGGATTCTTGCCCAGCCTATTCATACCAGAGTGAACAATTGGAAATACAAAGAAATAAAAACAAACAAAAATCACTCATATACCACCATATGGCCAGGAGAACAATGAATGTGTTGCTCATTTGCAGTATCATAATAGCAGTAAAAATAGAGCTGCGTGGTCAGAAAAGTAGATGTGCTATCACTGTAACGATTCGTGATAGCCCAGAGGTCTAGACCACATTCTGAAAGTCTCTGGGAAAGAGAGGTAACATAATCCAGAACAAAAAAGCAGGCTGCAGGGACTAAAGAGCTTGCTAGAGAGTGAAGAACAGTGTGAGGAAGGAGATAGGAGGGGCAGGAAAGTGTCAGAAGAATGCTGGATAACCCCCAATCCCGTCTTTGTGATAAAAGGAACAGGTTCTTTCTCCCTTCTGACGGTTTTTTAAGAAGGACATGTTCAATTTAAAAAAAAACTTTCTATACCTGTACATTAATATAACTGAGTTCAAGTGACATAGCTGTGTACTCTCATTGATTGCGCGGATCCTAAACAGATGACCTTTGAACTGAGGAAGACCGGCTTGCTCCTGCAGGAATTTGAACTAGTCCTACAAAAATTTGTAACCATGGGTCTGTCATTTCACTTCTGCAGTTTCTTCTTCCTTCACTCACTTGCGTAGTCTTTACTCCGTCTGCTATTCCTTTTTCTACCTCTTGGTGCAATTTCTACCTCCCCAACATTGTGTCATCTCTCTCTACCACACCTATGTTATTGTTCTCTCTCGCACTTCCTTTTGTTTTGTCATTCTCCATCTACAGCCTTATGCCTCCACCTTTGCAAGGTCAGGCAGTTTTTTGCAATCTTTCATCATACTGGGGTACCATAGCTCAAACCATTTAGTTCCACCTCGCCCCAGTACTTTCTATACTCTTTGGGTCTCTTGCAACCCAGATGATGTAAAGAATTGCCTTTGAGTCACCCCACATAATTCGTAGGCTGTTTCTACCCCTCTCTATGCTACGTCACGTCCTAAGGGCATCGCAACCCCACTCTATGCAGCCTAAGTTGCCTTATGTATTACCTCAAACTTCCACGCTGTTTCACATCACCTGAGTTCTTGCAATGTCTTTCACCCCTCAGTGCAGGCTTGCCCTCTTTTTTTCCACCCTGCTCCTAACTGTTATTGTAATTGTATTTATATAGCGCATACTACACCAGACAAGGTGTTGATGAGCTTTTCAGAGAGCACGCTACTTCGGAACCCAAAAAGATTAGTGGTGGATTAGTATAGGGAAATAAGAGTACAGTATTAGTATAGGGAGGTACGAGTTCATTTGAACGGAGGACATGTGAGTCTGTTAGTTGGATTGAATAGAGTAATGGAGGGATAGAGGAGGGAAGAATAATAGAAGTGTTAATTGGGAGATCATAGTATTAAGCTGAAGTCTGGGAAGAGTAAAGGAGAGATGGAGGAGGAAGAGCCTGTAGAAAAGGATTAGGGAGAAAGAAAATCAGGGTAGAAAAATGAGGTTTGGGATGAGTCAAAGGACCGATAACACGGGGGAGAATTTAGTAGGGTTGCTTGGGAGATCATTGTAAACTGATGTTTGGGGGGAGCCAGGAGGTGTAAAGGAGGGCAGAGTCTAGAAGGGTTATTTTTGAGATCATAGTAGTAGAAAGGGTTTGGGATGAGAGAGAGAGAGAGTAAAGCTAGAGAATGAATGGATAGAGGTGTACGGTGATGGTAGGACAGAGTAAAGCTTTCAAGAGTAATTGTTTTTCTTCTACAATAGGACAAAATAAATATATAGATACATGATTACATAGGAAATATATGTGTAAGGAATATAATGTATTGAATTGTCTGTTTTATTTTTGTGGAATAGTGAGTAGATATTATTGTGGTTTTCGGTGAAAGATTTGTATGTGCAGTACTGCTGGTGAGTACGATTTGAATAGTACATGGGTGGTCATGTGTTTTGAAGAAGAGTATGTGTGTGTAAGAGGGGATGGACAAGAGTTATGAGTGTTTGTGTTAGATTTAATCACTGGAATAGGTAAAGCAAGCAGTGGAGTACGTGTAAGGATTGTATAGTTGTGTGTAATTGGTAAAAAGAGCAAGTGGGTGTTGATGGATGGTGTGATGCCACACCCTCCCTTTGATATGTGTACCCCCCCTTTGTGATGCTTTACTCTGGTTTGTGTCACGCCATCCCCCTTTTTGTGGTATTTTTACTCTTTTCTTGTGCCACACCCCTTTTTAACTGCTACCTCACCACATTTATACTGTGCCACCTGCCTCTTTCTACTTTCTTATTCCTCGTTCTGCAATACTGTTCACTTAGTGTCTCATGTATAATAAGGGTATGGGTAGCAATCCTAGTGGCATACATCTCCTACACAGGCTTGTATGTGGTACACTAAACCTATGGGTTGGCCTCACCCCTTACAGCCCATAAGACAATTTAACAGTGAGTAAAGGTATAGATTTGTCAAAGTCAATGTCTTTGTTATCATCAAAGTAATATAGAGCTTTTTTTTTCTTTTAATGATTTCTTTTTATAACCCTTGATGTTTTTCAGGCCTTATTGACATCACATAGAAGACCAGCTTGTCATTGGAAACTCTTTTCGCAGTGGTTGCTTTCAGAGAGACCCTGAATAGTGGAGGAACACATACAGTCATCAAACTGGGAGAGGGGAGGGTACCATAAAATCAGTGGCGTAACAAAACCTTAGGGAGGCCCCCCGGCAAGGTGTCATAAAGGGGCCCTGCTCACCTACATGCAATCTATGTCCCTCACCTTTCACCTTTGCAAGGACTTTCAAAACTGCACAACATATAGACACTTTCAGCAGAACTATTCCCAGTTTACACAAATCTTCAGGCTGTGGATTGAGACTATTTTGTATCTCAAGTTAAACAAGCATTTGCAATGCAATAGGTCTCGCATTTGCGAGAGTTTGAGCTATTGGTATTGTAAATGATATTGTTTTTTACTTTCCTTTTTTGTTTGGCGTGGAATGATTGTATGTTGTTTGTAGTGGAATTATGTTGTTTGAATTGGACTTGTTAGTTGTGAAATTGTGTTGGGTGGGAATTATGTGGTG
Organism: Triturus cristatus; assembly: GCF_964204655.1. NCBI lineage: Eukaryota > Metazoa > Chordata > Amphibia > Caudata > Salamandridae > Triturus > Triturus cristatus. The sequence continues at coordinate 1,197,395,832 of NC_140579.1, read as the reverse complement.
TATAGTGTATTTATGTAATGGAATTATGTGGGATAGTCAATAGATTGGTTTGGGAGCTGTATAAAATAGACAAAGTAAGATTGAGAGGGATTGGTAGTTAGTGTATAAAGTGGTGAATGAAGACTAGATAGAGTAGTAGAAAGAGTGAGTGAGAGAGAATGAAGGGGAGAGGAAGTTATAGATGCATTAAGAAACTGCGTTTGTGTATGCACAAGACACAAAAGACGGAGGAGAGTGTGTGTTTGCAATTTGGATTTTTTGAAAAGTTATGGTAAAGAAACTGTGCTGAAAGATGTGAAGTGAACCAATATGAGAAATGTTGGTTGAGTGTATGCTTGTGCAATGGAATTATGTGGATCAGAATCATGTGGTATTAAGTGTAGTGGGCTGATCTGGTATTGTGTGTGGGGAAGTGGCAAGTATTGAGTGGAATTATATTGTGTGCTGTTGAATTATGAGACATGATGTGGAATTCTGTGGTGTGGATTGATGTATGTGGTGTGCAGTGGAATTGTGTCGAGTGAAATTTTGTGGCGTGGAATGGAATTGTGTGGAGTTGAATTGTGCTGAATTGTAATGTGTGGCATTGAGTGAAATTGTGTTGAGCAGATTTATGTGGCATGGTGTGGAGTGTATTTATGTGGAGTATTGCTGTATGGTATGGAGTAAATTTCTGTGGAGTGTGATTATGTGCTATGGAGTGGAGTGCAATGATGTTGTGCGGTATGGAATTATGTGGTGTTGAATTGTGTGGTGTGGCATTGTGTGGAATTATGTGGAGTGTAAATATGGGGCACATTGCTGAGTTGAATTTTGTGAAGTGTAATTATGTGTTTTGGAGCGGAGTTGATATATGTGGATTGTAATTATGAGGCTTGAAGTGCAATTATATATTAATGTATAATAGGAAGTGTAATGATGTAGGTGCCATGGATCCTTGAGGGCAAATGGGTTCTGCATCACCACCTTGTGCAGCAGCATAATGTTGTGTTAAAAAGTGCACTATTTTTCAAGGTAGAGGAGGGGGGTGCAGTATCTCCCTCTACTGCTGCGCGCACACACAGACACACACACACAAAGCTCAGCGCTTAATTAGTTTATCATTAACATTACGGTACACAAAACAAACTAAAGCAGGTTTTATCACTTCAAATTACATCAGCTTAACGCGGTCTAGAATTTTTGTACAAAATAAAGTTTTCAACATTTTGGACACTAGTACATCATATGTATTTTTGTTAGCATTTATGTCTCATACTGCAAGACGGATTGTGATGTATGTGGTGTGTCTCGTGGTAACCCTCGAGAGGTAGACCGATAAATATATGTAGATTGATAAATATATTTGTAGTACCGTTAATCCATATACCTACTTGTAGGCAAAGGCATATTCCCAAATTGAAATTATTAAACATTCCCATATACTGCAGCTAGCCAATGAAAGCCAGTAGGGCTAGAAATAAGTAACATGCATTTAAGAAGTCTATGGGTTTGGGAAAGAATCAATAAAAAAAACCAGCAGGGATGGCGCATAGACAGCCAGCTATTACAGAGGTACATTAAGGATGACGGTAGGGCTGATGCCCGAGTCAGTCACGTTTGGCCTATGGAATTGAAAGGCGAATTGTACAGGGGAAGAGTAAGGCATATTGCACTGTCCCTTTGATATGCGTGTACCTGCCAAGCGTCAGTCCAAGCTACTGAACGGTGGTTGAGGGGGAGTCGGTCATGTAACTGGCGTATTGCAGTAAAAGGCAGCTGGGGCCTGGGGGCTTAATAGTAAGACGTTAATGCCTATGCCCCCATATATGCACTTCAGCACTCTAGGGCCCATTTGGCTCTGCGCAGGCAAAAGAAGCTTTTTACTTTGCTCGCCGAGTGCGACTATCCTCTTGTATATATCCCGGTCAGCACTCAGTGACGTCTGTTCCATGGCCCATTCTACCTTTGCAGAGCTATGCCTATGTCAAGTATCATGATTGTCTACATACCCCGCATAGCTCTAGAGTCCCTATCTGTAATGTCCTATCCTTCCTTATTTTTTATTTTTATTAAGTTTTATTAGGCGCGTACATGGCCCAAGGGAATCTGAGCACTATACAGTCCACAGAAGGTGACAACCATTTCAAATGGTGATTAAGAAGAACGTATCACGTGACAATAGTTTCAAGTTGCATAAGGTCATAGCAAAGGAAATACAAGGGGGGGAAGGCAGCAGATTAATCACCAGCAGGGGCATCCCACTGCCCTCTATACCATAAACAAGCAATCGGTTTGCAATGTAATATTTTTAGTGCTGTTTTTGTGTTAACGTTCATTGATACTGGCTGTTGTTGGAAGTCATAAGAGTGTACAGTGGGTTGCTCTGTAGGCAAATATGCCTTGAAGATGTATGCATGCTGTGAAGCTGTAGTTCGGGACGAGTCTGAGATGGAAGAGCGTTCCTTGAAGAAGCCTCACCCGGAACGGGAAACCGCCTGCAGCCAGGACATGCCCTTCCATAAAGGTAGAAAGGTAAATAAAGCGCTATGTAGAGGGCGTGGGGACTGAGGAACTTCAGCACAGCAGGCAGACTACGAGGAAGTGACCGAGCTGGGAAGGTTTGGAGGGCGGGACCAGGCGGCATGGAAAACTGAACCATGCGCAGCTTTCGGTCTGAGTGATCAATTAAAACAAGTTGAATACAGCGAGCCACCATTATTAAAGTGAGAGCACCTCTCTCTTGCTCAGCTGTGTCCTGTGCTACCCTTCGCACAGCAGCACCGAGCAGCGAAGCGAAGAGGACACCCCTGCAGCACTAGTCCGAAATAGATCAGGGGAGCACAGACCATCGACTAAAAGTCCCGGGGCAACCAAAGCTCTGGCATCCCAGGGGTCTGGAAACAGGCAAAGTAGTAACTGGTGCAAATAAAGGATTGTTGCTGCTCATGAAGGAGGCACATCAACAGCCTGCCTTTTTCAGTCCTTCCAATTCACATCCTCTTCACACAACCATGAGGCCATAACCAAAGGACCCTTTCTCCTGTGCTGCGTCTTGCACAACTGCATCTCAGTCATGCCTTCTATCTACCTCGCATTGCTAATACCAACCGGGAACACATAGGCTGGCCATGCTTCAAAATGAGGATGGCACGCTGCAAATAAAATAAACAAGCATTGGCCACGCGGCCGTAAAAGTAACGCGGCCGTGAATGCGATCGCGATGACGCGCTCTGTGGTGGGGGAGGGGCAGAGCGAGGCGCACTGTAAGGGTGCCGCGAGGAAAGCCAGATGGCGGCTGTGCGCATGCTCGCGCGCATAACCGCAAGCTTGAGGCCAGCAAAAGCACGTGGTCAGACTTTTAAAAGCCCACTTACTAAATGTCTTGCAAGAGCATGCGCTGGCTCGGGCAAGACCTAAAAAGGTCTGCAGGCTGCACACACTAAATGGCATCAACCAGACTGCGTGCTAACCCGGGGGTGTAGGTATGTTAGTGATACAAGAAAGAGGCATTTTAGACAAATTACTATTGTTCTTAGTGTATACAATGCTGGGGCTGGCAGAGAGGAAATCAGAAGATCTAAAAAGATCTTTTATTTAAGTGAGGAAATGGCAGAACCCGAATGCAAACAACTGCAGACAAGAATGAAAATCAATGAATCAGAAAGCTTATGCAAATGCAAAAAACACTAAGCACTGGTGTTAGACCTGTCAGCCCTAGGGTGGTCTCCCCCTCTATTTTTGATCGTGCCTCATTTTTTCCACCCTCATTTTTATCTTGGACTTAGGTCTCCGGGCGCCTTTTCATTGCCAATCAGTGTTAAGGTGCAGGTGCTCCCTTCTCCCAAGATGGCTGCCACAGGCCCATGCTACTGCAGAGTGGTCTTTCTAGTAGCACCCTAGCTGCCAGGAGGTGGCTGGAACCCCACAACAATGTTGCGACACCAGCCCGCCTTTTTTGTCCCATAGGTAGAATGGGGAAGCTCCTGGAATGTGCTGGAACCTTCTAGAAGGGAGGTGGGGTTTTTACTTTTTCCGCCTTGGATAGAGGTCACCTGACCTAGGGCTACTTAACAGAGGGAGGGAACATTTTCTAGTCAGTTGGCCGGTTGGGGTAAAGCAGACCTGGAGGATCCACGCAGGAGTGTGGGCAGTAGGGCCTAGCCAGGGACTTATGCCTCTGAAAGTGACAGGACTTAGGTACTGCCTTTTAAGTGAGTGAGGGATCCTGTACAGCCCACTGATCTAGCCCAGCGGTAGGAGAACCCAGGGGCCATCTGCCAGACCTGACTAGGAAGGAACTAGTCACCAACTCAATCCCTACCCCCAAGAAACAGAATCCCTAAGGGCGCCAGAGACATCTGCGCCATTAAGATTGCTGGAACTTCATGCTGAAACTGAATGCTGAAATTAAACGCTGGAATTTCATGCTGAAACTGAATGCTGAAGCTAAACGCTGGAACTTCATGCTGAAACTGAATGCTGAAACCTAAGGCTGAAGCTCCTATTAAAACCTAAGCTGAAAGTAACTGCTGGACTGTTGGGGGATCAACCAGGTACTAGCGCTGTGACCCCCGTGCTCCCCGACCTTGCCTGGGATCCCCCCGAGTCAGTCCCCCCATCGGGCGCTGAGCGCTGAGCTCGCCGTTGCCCCCGGGATCTGTCGTGTACCTGGGACACCTGGTGGGCGGAGGTAAGGTGCAACCCCTCCAGGCCAAAATAGAGACCATCTTGGCTTGGGAGCCCCCCAAGACCCAAACAGAGGTCCGAGCTTTCCTCGGCCTCACTGGGTATTACCGCCGGTTTGTCAAGGGATATGGTACCATCGTAACCCCCTTGACAGAATTGACATCTAAGAAGCAACCTCGCAAGGTCATATGGACAGCTGCTTGCCAGGAGGCATTTGAAACGCTGAAACATGCGATGTGTACCGCTCCAGTACTCGCAACTCCAGATTTCAGTAAGGAATTCATTGTACAGACGGACGCCTCAGAGCACGGCATAGGTGCGGTGCTCTCGCAACTCAACACCGAGGGCCAAGATCAACCTGTGGCCTTCATCTCCAGAAGACTCCTCCCTCAGGAACAGCGATGGAGCACCATTGAGAGAGAAGCCTTCGCGGTGGTCTGGGCGCTGAAGAAGTTGAGGCCATACCTCTTTGGATCTTACTTCCTAATTCAGACCGACCACCGCCCCCTTCGCTGGCTCATGCAGATGAGAGGCGAAAACCCCAAGTTGTTGAGGTGGTCCATTTCCCTACAGGGGATGGACTTTCGGGTGGAACATCGGCCCGGAGTTGACCACGCCAATGCTGACGGTCTCTCCAGGTTTTTCCGCCTTAGCGATGAGAACTCCCTAGAGGTTGGGTAGCTCTCCCCTCTTTCGGCTGGGGGGGACGCGTGTTAGACCTGTCAGCCCTAGGGTGGTCTCCCCCTCTATTTTTGGTCGTGCCTCATTTTTTCCACCCTCATTTTTATGTTGGACTTAGGTCTCCGGGCGCCTTTTCATTGCCAATCAGTGTTAAGGTGCAGGTGCTCCCTTCTCCCAAGATGGCTGCCACAGGCCCCTGCTACTGCAGAGTGGTCTTTCTAGTAGCACCCTAGCTGCCAGGAGCTGGCTGGAACCCCACAACAATGTTGCGACACCAGCCCGCCTTTTTTGTCCCATGGGTAGAATGGGGAAGCTCCTGGAATGTGCTGGAACCTTCTAGAAGGGAGGTGGGGTTTTTACTTTTGCCGCCTTGGATAGAGGTCACCTGACCTAGGGCTACTTAACAGAGGGAGGGAACATTTTCTAGTCAGTTGGCCGATTGGGGTAAAGCAGACCTGGAGGATCCACGCAGGAGTGTAGACGGTAGGGCCTAGCCAGGGACTTATGCCTCTGAAAGTGACAGGACTTAGGTACTGCCTTTTAAGTGAGTGAGGGATCCTGTACAGCCCACTGATCTAGCCCAGCGGTAGGAGGACCCAGGGGCCATCTGCCAGACCTGACTAGGAAGGAACTAGTCACCAACTCAATCCCTACCCCCAAGAAACAGAATCCCTAAGGGCGCCAGAGACATCTGCGCCATTAAGATTGCTGGAACTTCATGCTGAAACTGAATGCTGAAATTAAACGCTGGAACTTCATGCTGAAACTGAATGCTGAAACTAAACGTTGGAACTTCATGCTGAAACTGAATGCGGAAACCTAAGGCTGAAGCTCCCTATTGAAACCTAAGCTGAAAGTAACTGCTGGACTATCAACCAGGTACTAGCGCTTTGACCCCCGCGCTCCCCGACCTTGCCTGGGATCCCGCCGAGTCAGTCCCCCATCGGGCGCTGAGCTCGCCGTCGCCCCCGCTTAATTTGTGACCCCCATGGACACGGGGCCTGCGGAGAAGCCCGGGGCCCCGTCGCTGCCGTCGCAGCGTCTGCAGGAGTCGTGAGAGGCCGTGAAGCCGGCTCCGGCACCCACGTGACGAGGGCGGACTGCGCATCACCGCCCCTGCCGCTGAGCGCACTGTCTGCGGGACCCGACGAGGTGAAGAACCCCCGAGCGACTGCCCGACCCCAAGGACGCCGAGATCAAGGTAACCCCCGGGGGCTGGGAGGTAGCGTGGCCGTGCAGAGGCCTGGGACTCACCCCCCTGCTCCCCGGGAGGTTGGTGGAGGGCCCGGTGCGCCCCCTGTCGATCAGGAGCGGCACCGCACTCTGAGACTCTGGTTCCCCTCCGTGGGATTCCCCCCTTGCATCGGAGACCCTGATTCCCCTCCGTGGGATTGCCCCCTTGCTTCGTGACTGCCGCGTACAGGGGACCTTGTGCTTAAGGCCTGATCATTACGAGTAGCGCTGTGTTCTTAAGTTCTACTCTGAAGTGCTTGATGCTTGATTATTACGAGTAGCGCTGTGTTCTTAAGTTCTGCTCTGAAGCGCTTACGGACTGATTATTACGAGTAGCGCTGTGTTCTTAAGTTCTACTCTGAAGTGCTTAATGCTGATTATTACGAGTAGCGCTGTGTTCTTAAGTTCTACTCTGAAGTGCTTAATGCTGATTATTACGAGTAGTGCTGTGTTCTTCAGTTCTACTCTGAAGTGCTTAATGCTGATTATTGCGAGTAGCGCTGTGTTCTTAAGTTCTGCCCTGAAGTGCTCAATGCTTGCTTATTACGAGTAGCGCTGTGTCCTCACGTTCTGCTCTGAAGTGCTTAATGCTTGACTATCCCGTGTAGCGCTGTGATCTCCAGTTTTGCTCTGAAGCGCCAACGGTGTCACGAGTAGCGGTAAACCCGCAAGTGGTGCCCTGAAACGCTAGTGGTGGGAGGGGCGCAGCGTGCTGGTTAACCGCTGGGTTTACCGCTCCCCCAGGTTCGTCAGTTACTGCCTATTGCATCATAATGAATTGCTGGTGAATCTGACGCTAATGTATTCAGGTACTGCCTAGTGCATCATAATGAATTGCTGGTGAATCTAACACTAATGTATTCAAGTAATGCCCATTGCCATCTCATGAACTGCATTTGCATCTAACTGCTTAGATAAACTTGATTGATTTTCATTGAACCTACTGTGTGGCGTCCATTATTGTGTGCGTTTCCTGCTTCAGGGGATGTGTGTGTTGTGTGGTCGCTTTACACTTAAGCCTTCGGGTGCCCACCCGCTCGAGTCACGTTACCCCCTTAGGGCCCGGTGACCCCAGGTCTTACAACTGGTAAGCTCAATACTTTGTTTCAGGATTTGGGGACATGGTAGGCAGAACACTTGAGGCTTTTTATTAAACCATAAACACGTGTTTGAAGATGGTGCCTCTGTCTGAGACAGCCAGTCTATCTGATAGGCATAAGTCTAAACCCTTGTTTAGTTTGTCCATTTATCACCAAAGGGAGATGTGTAGAACAGCAGAAAGAAGGTGGAGGAAGAGTGAATTTGAGGAAGACAGAGCTTGCTGTAGGACGCACCTACAGCTCCATTAGGAAGTGGAAAAGGCAAACATATGTATTATATTACTACAATAATGGAAGCCATAACATCGTGCTGCTAGGGGTTCCGTTAGCTTACTCATCTATCCGGCCTCTTCCTGATGGCATTGCCTTCACAAAGTTTGGTGACCAACTGGGACTCTTGCTTTTCAACACAAGATCATTATAATCCAGCACAAAATATGAATATTATCTAGTCAGGAATTCATTTGTTTTCCTCCCTATCTCACTGGATGAGGCACTGTTGGGTTCCTGCCCAGCAGCATGTTGTGGTATCTGCCCATGGTATGGCAAGAGGGTGTGGTCTCACAATAGATTAAAATAGCTGTTGTGAATCCTCACCTTCAAAAAAGAATGTCTGCCCACGGATGACTGACAATTTTAGACCAAGTTCTTATTTGCCAGTATTGACCATGTGTTGGAGGAAGTGGTACATGAAATGATCCAGCAGCATGTTTGTAAGTTTTACTTAACACAAGGTTCTGCAGTTTATCCTTTGTTTTTTAAAGGATATATGTCTGGACTTCCAACTAGACTGAACTTTCAGCACTAAATATGACACCCAAATAAGGTTTCATCTGGAGGAAGGTAGTTGCCAGGCTGTATTCCCACATTCTTAATCGCTCACAGAGATTGTGGCCTCTGAGTGGCAAGATTTAATCATGGAATAATTGCCTTCATCCAAGAGCCAGCATCAACAACCAAACCAAGCACAGCATTAGCTGTTGTCTTGCATGTCAGTAAACTGAATACAGCAAATGCCTTTAAGAAACCTCTGATCACTTGAACATGCTCAAGTATCAGTACACTTAAAAAGGAGTTTAGCTCCAACTGTCAGTGTTCCACAGTGTTTTGTTGCAGTACAGAACCTCTCCAGCTCATCTATGCATCCTCCTGCTCACCACTGCTCCACGTTCTTCTCCTTGCCTACCCCTTAGCATGTACTCTCTCACTCTTCCAGAATTCCTACAGTCTTTAAGTTCCAAATGGTCCTCTTTGCCTTTTCAGTGCCACTGAGCTACTTTTTTACTTGCCTACTCTATTCAGCCCGGGTCAGACAGATACCTTTATTACCAGCTATTTTCAGATCAGAATTTCAACTAGCAGTGTGCCACTCCAGGCTTCTGGTTTCTTGGCCATCTCTGGCTAGTCTACAGCTGGTTAACTCTACTACTGATTACCATTTCATTCCAGAACCATTTGTAGTGGCAAGTTCGAAGACTCAATCTTGAAGGGCAGAAATTAGACTGCCATCATCCTGAGGCTTGGTGCTGCCTCTTCTTCTAAATCAGGAGGCATGCGCTATTTTAGAGTGAAGGTTGTTGTATTCTATCCTCTCATGTCTGACAATAGAGAGAGAGCAAATAACAGCTTCTTTAGGGGATGAGAGTAAGTAAACCAACTTTCAGTGGCAGACAAAATGAAATGTCACAAAATGGAGTGGCTATTCGATCTTAGTCTCTGTTTTCTTGGTCGGGGTTCCTTATGGCAGCATCATGAACCAGCTCTGCCGTTAAGAACCGGAGTCTCTATACTGGCCATCAACTCTCTTTAGTTCCCAAAATTAGGACAGAAGTGAAAGGTTTAGTCCAGGCTGGCCAGAAATCTTCTTCCATTCTTGGGCTCAGTGAAAAGGGCTCCATTTATGAGAGTTACCATTTTATTTAGTATGCACTATGACAGTGTCCTTCTTGTCAAGATAACTGCTGGACAGATTTACATGTTTCAGATGGCTCAAGACCAAACTATGTGATTGATTTACAGAGTGAAGAATCCACATTATGTTTTGCTCCATAGAATTAAGGGTACTATGTCTGGCCCATAGAGCTATTTATTACAAAGGCGTTTTGTGCCTTAAAAAGTCATTAGAAGGTACTGCCCCTGAAGAAATTTGAGATTTTCAGTTCCAATGACACCTATCTCTCTGAGATACTGTAAAAGTCATTACAGTGGAGCCTTCATTGCCATCTTCGTGGTTTCCCTATGTTACATATTGCCTTCGGATAACTAGGAAACTGAGAAAATGTTAAAAAACAGCCATTTCAAGAAAATGTATAGCTAAGGATAAGTTACTGCTCTACCGGGTGATGCTGTTCTCAGTGCAGTGGCCAACGCTCTACATACATACACATTCTCCATATTAGAACACCAGAATGTTAATCTATATTTGCAATAGGACATGCTCACTTTTCTCGTTTGTGTTCTACTCCTCTGCAGGTTTTCCCTTCCCATAGCTATTCTACCCATTTGTGTCTTCTCCTACTAATAATCTAACTCATGCGGCCTCTGTTTACTCTCTCCTCAACGTCTTCCATGTCCTATGATTCTCCCCTCCCTTTCTCTGTCTTTTAACTTACTCCTCCCCTCTGCCCTTTCTTCCGGGATTTTTTTTGTCATCTTTTCTCTACTGCGTTGTCTGTCTTTTCCCCCTTCCATATTACTCGTCTCTGTCACCTATTTTCTTCTCTCAACTCTCCCTCTCTTTCAAATGTCTCTTTATCCTCACTGCTAACTTTCCCTATCAGTTATTTCTTGATTACATATATGTCTATTTATTACCTCTTTCACCCTTCTCCCCACTCTTGCTCAGCTATCGCTCACACATAATTATAATTTAATTACCTCTTTTCTACCTCTTCTCCATACCGGTTTCTTTATATCATGCATGTCCCTTTATCAACTAGCTATTTCTACCCACTCCACCCCCTCTCTCCTCTTTCTAATTTGTCTCTATCACCATGCTCTCTCCTATCTCCCCACTCTCTGTCTCTCCCTCAGTTTGTCCACCATCCCTTCTCCCCTCTTTCTCTCTCTCTCTGCAGCCCCATACTCACCTGTCTGTCGCTTAATCGCCTCTTTTAGCTTTTCCCTTTCTCACCTCTCTCTCTAACCTGTATGTCTCTTTCTCATTGCTCTCTTTTGTGACTACTTATGCTCTCTCAAGCCTATTGCTTTCTTGGCTGTCTCTTTATAACCTTCTCATCTGCTACCATATTTACCTCTCTGAGTTGTCTTTCACCTCTTTTCATCTGTCTCAAACGTCTGTCTCCTCCCTATCTTGGTTTCTCTTATCTACTCTGCAGTCCTTTTTTCACTTCTCTCTCTTAATCACCCAATCTATCCCGCTCACCTGTCTTCCCCGCCCAGCCCTTCTCCCTCTCCCATGCCCCTAGCTGCGTGTCCTTCAAGCTGTCTCTTTCCCATTTGCCTCTATATCTTTATCACCTCTCCCACACAAATCTCTTCTTCCATATCTCTCAGCTGTGTTTAACTTATCTTCCTCCCAACAACGGTCTCTCTCTTTCTCAACTGTCTTTCTTTCTTACTGTTCTAGCTCGATCACTTCTCTCCCATTCTATCTTTAACTGTCTCTCACTTGTCTGCTATCTCTCTCACATCTGTCTCCTCCACCCTGTTTTCCTCAGTTGTCCTTTATAACATGGCTGTCTCTTTACCAACCCCAGCCCCAATCTCACTCACTCTTTCTCTCTCTCTTTTCTTCTCACAGTTTCTATTGTACCTTTTTAACTGGCCTCCCCTCTAACGCACCCATGGTGTTTCACCTATCACTCACACACCTGTCTCTTCTGTCTCTCTACCCTGTCCCTTTCTCACCTGCCTGCTTCTTTATTACCTCTCTACTCTCATTCTGGCAGCTGTCTCTCGCCTGTTTCTGTCTCACATCTGTCTCCTCCCGCATCTGCCTCGCAGTTCTCTGTCTCTTTCTCCCCCTCTCTAATGTGCCTTGTAAGGATCTATTTCTCGTTTACCTTTGTCCTTCCCTGTGTTGCCTTTCCTCTCTCTCACCCGGGGCTCTGCAGGTGTTACCATCCTCACTGATATAAAGAGACATGGAGGGACGTTTTACCGAGGGCCTTCTCCAATACTAGCCGCGGACACAGATACAGCACTTCCGAGGGAACCAGGCGGCAGTAAAGGAAGCTGTGCGTCTGTAAGCTGTGCGTTCTATTGTGTTAACCTGCTATTTTAAAAAAACATCGTTTTAACTTTGTTCTTAAACATCGACTTTTAAAAACACTTGAATTGTTTTTAAACTTGCTATTTGCACTCCTCACCTTCATTGAATTGTTGGACAGTTGGGGCATCTAGCGTGGGGACAGAAACGGAGTTGTGTTCAATACTCCGGGGGCGACTGGGCGGCTGACATCTTGGGAGGAGGGGGTTAGCGGTGCAGTTGGCGCTGACAGCTTGCACGTCCTCGGTCAAAAGGGGCGGATGTGGCGAGCGCGCACTTGAACCAGGCGGCAGTAAAGGAAGCTGTGCATCTGTAAGCTGTGCGTTCTATTGTGTTAACCTGCTATTTTAAAAAAACATCGTTTTAACTTTGTTCTTAAACATCGACTTTTAAAAACACTTGAATTGTTTTTAAACTTGCTATTTGCACTCCTCACCTTCATTGAATTGTTGGACAGTTGGGGCATCTAGCGTGGGGACAGAAACGGAGTTGTGTTCAATACTCCGGGGGCGACTGGGCGGCTGACATCTTGGGAGGAGGGGGTTAGCGGTGCAGTTGGCGCTGACAGCTTGCACGTCCTCGGTCAAAAGGGGCGGATGTGGCGAGCGCGCACTTGAACCAGGCGGCAGTAAAGGAAGCTGTGCGTCTGTAAGCTGTGCGTTCTATTGTGTTAACCTGCTATTTTAAAAAAACATCGTTTTAACTTTGTTCTTAAACATCGACTTTTAAAAACACTTGAATTGTTTTTAAACTTGCTATTTGCACTCCTCACCTTCATTGAATTGTTGGACAGTTGGGGCATCTAGCGTGGGGACAGAAACGGAGTTGTGTTCAATACTCCGGGGGCGACTGGGCGGCTGACATCTTGGGAGGAGGGGGTTAGCGGTGCAGTTGGCGCTGACAGCTTGCACGTCCTCGGTCAAAAGGGGCGGATGTGGCGAGCGCGCACTTGAACCAGGCGGCAGTAAAGGAAGATGTGCGTCTGTAAGCTGTGCGTTCTATTTTGTTAACCTGCTATTTTAAAAAAAACATCGTTTTAACTTTGTTCTTAAACATCGACTTTTAAAAACACTTTAATTGTTTTTAAACTTGCTATTTGCACTCCTCACCTTCATTGAATTGTTGGACAGTTGGGGCATCTAGCGTGGGGACAGAAACGGAGTTGTGTTCAATACTCCGGGGGCGACTGGGCGGCTGACATCTTGGGAGGAGGGGGTTAGCGGTGCAGTTGGCGCTGACAGCTTGCACGTCCTCGGTCAAAAGGGGCGGATGTGGCGAGCGCGCACTTGAACCAGGCGGCAGTAAAGGAAGCTGTGCGTCTGTAAGCTGTGCGTTCTATTGTGTTAACCTGCTATTTTAAAAAAACATCGTTTTAACTTTGTTCTTAAACATCGACTTTTAAAAACACTTGAATTGTTTTTAAACTTGCTATTTGCACTCCTCACCTTCATTGAATTGTTGGACAGTTGGGGCATCTAGCGTGGGGACAGAAACGGAGTTGTGTTCAATACTCCGGGGGCGACTGGGCGGCTGACATCTTGGGAGGAGGGGGTTAGCGGTGCAGTTGGCGCTGACAGCTTGCACGTCCTCGGTCAAAAGGGGCGGATGTGGCGAACGCGCAGCGGACGCGCGCAGCGGGCGCGCCGCTGGCGCAAGCCCGTCTGCGCCCGACCGAGACCAGAGGCCATTTCCCCTGCCCCTGCAACCATAAGTCTGCACTCATATTCAGCTGACCAACTGAAGAAACTCCGGGGCATGGACAAGTGTCATCACTGCTTGGGCCCTCCCTTTGAACAGAGTAAATGTACAAATTGTAAGTTTGCCCTGAAATTTGAAGATCAGACAGATAAGACCTGCCCCCTAAAAACCAACTTCAATATGAAGTTGGTAAACTGTCGTTCTCTACCTAAGCATTCGCTAGAAATTAGACTACTTCTAGAGGAGACCAGACCAGACGTAATATTTCTTACTGAGACCTGGCTTACGGATTGGTCTAATCCTTCGGTTGTCCAGGCGCTCCCCCAAGGCTACTCCATCCAGAGGCAAGATCGATGCAGTGGCCGAGGAGGTGGACTTGCCATTATTCACAAGGAGTTCTTAGGCTGCCGAATCTCGGATGGACTTATCCGGGATTGCGAAAGCTGCTCCTTTTCTATCAAGTTATCTCCCACATGTACTTTTTCAGGCATGCTAATATACCGACCCCCAGGAGCTATAGGATCCTTTATTGGGGACTTGGTGGAGAATATTTCCACATCGGTCAGTTCCTTGCCTAATTACACTGTGTTGGGAGACCTTAACCTACATCTCGAAACCCGCTCGGCCACCTATGTGGAGGAAGTAACTGACGCATTAGAGGTCTTACTGCTGTCCCAGAAAGTGATGGGCCCTACCCATGTCAAGGGACACCTGTTGGATCCAATCTTTTCCAATATCCACCTCCAAATGGAGGATCCCCTGCCGCTCCCTTGGACGGACCACCATTTAATTTCGTTCTCTTGGCTGACCTCCGTGAGCAGGAAGGTCGAAAGCCACACCAAAATCCCGAACCGGAGATGGTCAAGTATCTCCAGAGAGGAATGGGTTGCCATTCTTAAAGAAACACGCCCCAGTCTTGAATCTGACCCCGAAATTGCTAACCTACAATTTAATCAATGGATTAAAAATTCATTGGATGTACTTGCCCCGATAAAACTTAAAGACATCAAAAAAGGCACAAAAAAAGTGGCATGGTTTACCATGGAGCTAAGAGACCTAAAACGGAACTGCAAGGTGCTCGAGAGGCACTGGAGGAAAGATTTTTCACCTCAGAAAAAGAAAATTTATCGTGATGCATTAAAACTGTATAAAACAAAGATCTCCAAAGCCCAATCTACGTTTTATGAGGCAAAAATTCCATCTGCGCCCAATGCACCCAGAGAAATCTTTAAAATATTTAAAGCCCTGACCTCCCCTCCCGTAATATCATTGACACCGACTGATTTACAAGGGCGATGTAACAATCTAGCAGAATTCTTTCACGATAAGGTTCAGGCGATCTACTCAGCCTTCTCGACCGTCGATAACTTTAATCGTGACCTCTCAACGGTGGAAAATAGAGGCCGTCGAGATCAAAGTTTGGAATTCTTCCCGCCCTTAAACGCAGACATAGTGGTGTCTATACTCAATAAACTAAAATCAGGTTCCCCAAATGACCAGGCGCCTCCCACTGTGCTACAGAAGGTTGCCCTAGAAATAGCTCCTGTCATCGCTACACTGATCAACTCCTCTTTGGCAGCAGGCACAGTCCCCGCACTATGGAAGGAAGCCATGGTGAAAGCCCTGTTAAAAAAACCAGGATCGGATCCGGAATTAATGGCTAACTATCGCCCTATTTCTCTGCTCCCGGGAATAGCTAAAATTGCAGAGAAGCATGTTAACACTACCCTCTCCTCCTATCTGGAGGAATATAACTGCCTGCACCGTACTCAGACCGGCTTTAGAGCTCTCCAAGGTACGGAAACTGCCCTGGTCGCAGTACTGGAGGAGACAAGGAAAATTATGGACTCAGGAGGATCAGCTGCACTGATCCTCCTTGACCTCAGTGCAGCATTCGATACCGTCAACCATCAAACCTTGATTTCAAGGTGCTTCGAGATGGGGGTGACTGGTTTAGCACTGAGTTGGCTAGCCTCCTTTCTAGAAGGTCGCACTTTCCAGGTTTTCGAGGAGAACGTGTCCTCTGGGAAGATACCCCTGAAGAGTGGAGTGCCCCAGGGCTCCTCTCTTAGCCCTACTCTTTTTAACATTTATATGAGTCCTCTAGCCAAAATTGTGGAGGCATTCGGCATACAAATAGTGATGTATGCCGATGACACTCAGCTGATTGTTTCTCTCAAAAATCTTGGACAGCCACAATGCAATCTCTCGAGATGCCTTGAGGAAATATCAGCCTGGATGAAACAGTCCTGCCTCCAACTGAATGGAGCAAAAACAGAACTTATGCTGCTGGGAAAGCCCTTGCCCCCAGAACTGTTCCTGGCCTGGCCCAGCTGCATGGGATCCCCACCCACTCCTAAAAACCACATTAAGAGTCTAGGAGTGTGGTTGGACGAAAAATTGGATATGAAGACACAGGCCAACAAGGTTGCTGGGTGCTGTTTCGGGATCATGAAAACAGCTAGAAAGATCCTTCCTCTTCTCCCATTCCATGCAAAAAAACTGCTCCTTCAAGCATTGGTTCTGTCACGCCTGGACTACGCTAATGCCTTATATCTAGGAGCTCCCCTATCTACAATAAGCATTTTGCAGAAGGTCCAGAACTGTGCAGCAAGAATCCTCCTACAAATCCCACGGAGAGAATCAGCTAAAGGAGCAATCAGACAATTGCACTGGCTTCCGATCTCTGAAAGAATCAAATTCAAGGCCCTATGTATTACGCATAAGGTCCTGACCAAGAATGGCCCTCCAATCCTTCAAAAGATAGTTTCCCCATACCATCCCAATAGACACCTTCGCTCTGGTAGTAAACACCTGGCTATGGTCCCGAGAATCCTTAGATCCAGATGCGGAGGTCGCTCTTTTTCCTACGTTGCATCAAAGACTTGGAATATCCTCCCACACTCCATTCGTATGGAGGAAGAATACCTACCCTTCCGGAAACTACTGAAGACGCATCTTTTCCCCAGCGCATAAGCAGTCAGCGTTCTGTACACCTGGTTCTCAGCGCTGGGAGGCCCTAGGGTAGCCATGCGCTTTACAAATGCCTCTTTCATTTCATTTCATTTCATTTCATTTCATTTCTCTGCCAACAACCATTGATTGTGCACGTTTGTTATGTGTGACTTTCACTGTGTTGAGAGTCCCATCCCGTGCAGCTGCCGTGTTTACTGCAGCCTTTGCATGTAGGCTTTGGAAGTGGATGGGGTGCCCCCTCCAGAGTAAGGGCACATGCGGGGCCCCCCGCAGCGGCCCTGTGTTACGCCCCTGCCTAAAATGGCAGGTCTTCCAGTGTGTCAGTGGGCGTTGGCATACTTGGGCACTCATCCAGTTCAGCAAGGGTGGTTGTGATCAGGTTGTGGGTGCAGCATAACAAGGTTGAGACAGTAGGACAGAGAGGCTGATGAGAATGACCTGGTGAGAGATGAGTGGGCCCGCAAGGATAGTCAAATGTTCCCCTTCTCACCGTGTCCCAGACCTGTAGCTTGATGGATTTTCCCTCAATGGTTATCATTCGGGCACCAAACTCGACCCCTGAAAAGGTAAAGAGAAAGTGAGTTCCTAAGAACAACCAATTCTGGACTGGTGCTGTAATGTGTATGAATCCTTACATGTGGAGTAGAGTAGAATGTTCCCTTCAAAACAGTGCTAATCACATTTTAGTTAATTTTGTTGGTGTGCTACCAATGGCTGGATTTGATGAGGGCTTCCTGCAATGAATCTTCACCAAATATTAATGGATCTTCTATGTGTTACATCTATATTTGTTGCAATAAGCTTCATGGTCTGTGGATGCTCTGTAAAGGCTCTAGAAGACTTCTACAAATGAATAATCACTTATCTAAAAGAAACAGGTGCTTCATTATACAGCTAAATGTGGAAGGACTGCCAGTGTATAGAGGATCACTTATCTGTGCAGTGCATTAACAGTCCACTGGTGCTTGTATGAGCACTTCGTTTTCAGGAACCAAACTTTAAGTAGAGAAGTAGGTGAGGTGAGACCACTGACCGATGTATGTGTTTAAAATCAATTTAGGTAGAACAAAACAGTTTTGTCAAAATATGGCAATAAAAGAATCAGCTATAACTGTAGGTCATAAACTGTGCAATATACATGTAACAGTACACGAGAAACTGAAGGCAGGGTTGAAAAGATTACTGAAACTAGGAGTCACCAAGGAACCAGAAGCATTTGGCACTAGTTGGATGGTGGCTACTTGCAAGGTCAGCACAAAGACTTTCATGTTTTTTAAAACATATAAATAAAAGCAACTGAGAGGATGGTCATTGGTGCCCAACATCATTGAAATTTCAGTAATAAGGATCATGCAGAGTAGTTTTCAATGTTTGAGCGGAATACTGGTAATATCCAGAGTACAAATCAGAGTTTGTCACCTTGTATTCTTTTGAGAATACCAGTTCCCTTCTGAGTGTACCAGTTCCAATTATGCTTTTGGGGTTGACCTTGTCATTAAACCAAGCTTCAGAGCGTCAAGCACAGATGGTTTGACGGTACACGGGTGTAATATTCTTCCAGGATGACAAATTGGTGTGTGGTAGGGATGACAAGAGCATTGCTGCAGGGTAAAGGAGGTGCTTGAGGTGTTGGTGTAGAGTGGCTCAGCCATCGGTTAAGATAATAGCCAGATTAAGGTGTGTTTTGTAATGTAATTGCAGCATATTAATTCAGCAGGGGGCATTAAACCAGAAGGAAGCTTGTTGATATCAGTTGCTAAAGCTCTGGTTTTGGAAGACAGGGATGATCTACGGCAACTCTGAGGTTTTATTGATTATTGTGTTCAACGTATCCTGCAATTTGCAGACAAGATTGAATCTCACTTTGAAAGTTTGGAGCAAGACATACGGAACACACGTCTGTAAGGCAGTTTTGTAGCTTTTGCTAAAGTAAACAAGAATTAGGAATTGAGGGGGGTCAGCAATTATTTTTAACTATAGCTTTTGCCTTGCGAGTATTAAAGGCTGCATAAGAAAGGATTTCAGGAGGGGGCTTGGTCTGCACTCCGAAGAGGATGGCATTCGGCTGAGCTCCACTCGAGCGCCAAGCTTTCTTCTATCTGCAGCCTTTTCTAATTGTGTTTTGGGGCAGCTGCACTCTTTCTCATGATGCCCTCAATGGTCGGAGTGGCATTTAGAGCTGCCCAGACTTCCTCTGCACACTTCTTTGACCCGGAGCCCCGGCCTTGAGTTTCTCTCCTCAGACGCAGGTGGCTGCCGTTATATAATCCTGCCGCTTACGTCCCATGGCTTCTAGCCGAGGAAATACAGGCGTTTTATCAATTAACGCCTGGGAATGTTTTTTTCCCTCTTCCTGTATGCTTTTCTGTAGCACTATTCTCTATACTGCATATTTGCTGTGCTTTTATGGCATTTTATCTATCTAATGTTTGTTTTTTTACTTCATAAATGCCATTTAAAAAAGCTTTTTCTTTCTTTTCTTTTCTGTTGTATTCATACAGTATTGTTTTTACATAGACATTGCCACTTTTATCACATGCTGGGTTTATGAGTTTTCTTTTTGAGTATTTTTTTCGCTCTGGATACTGGACGCCAGCTGATACATATTTTTCCTTCATATAGGCATACTTCTATGTGCTGTTCATACAGCTTATGGGCAGGCTCACCAAAAATAACACATCATCCTCTTCATCACGCTACAATGGCCAGTGATATTTTATCCTCTGCTAAGCCTTCATCATCTGGCACAAATCCCAAGTGGGTGAAAAATGACCCCCCTCTCGTCCATTCTGTCATCACACAACCCTGTTCTTGATTCTATTCTTGACGAGGTGAAGGGATTAAAACCCTTCATGTCTGCTACAAATGAGAAACTGTAAAGTGATTTACATGATGCAACTACCAAGATTTCTATCTTGGAGAAAGAGATCCAAAGACTCAAGCTGCATACCGAGGATCTTGAAAATCGAAATAGACGTAATAACCTTTGTCTATCTGGCCCAACAAAAATTTGGACGGCCCGGACCTTCTTCTCTTCTTGAAGAAGTTCCTGCCTGAGCTTTTGGACCTTCAAGATGATCCGCCACTGAACATTCAACGTGCACACCGTCTTGGTCATTTACAACCTCATTCTACCAGAGACCCAGAGGAATTATAATGTTATTCTTGGAATTTACAGATGTCATCCTTGTGCTGAAGGCAGCAAAAGTGAAATGTCATCTTGCATGGTCTGGCCACACCATTTATCTACCTCAAGATCTCTCTAATACCACCAATGCCAGAAGGAAAATAATTTCTTGCTCTTCGTCCACTAATGAGACAATTACATATTCGTTATGGCATTTTACATCCATGTTTAAGTAAAATTGCTCATGAGGGCACTACACGCTCCTTTGACAATCCAAACTAAAATCCTTTCCCCAAAGTATATCGCCACACTCTGTGGATACTTCTTCCCAGCGCTCCTAAATTATTCTAACTAATTCTTGTTACTTTCATACTCTCTTTACTCCTTTCTATATTGTTTCTATATGGCTGTTATCTCATTTATGTCTTAGTTTCTTTTCCTCTGCCGTTCTTCTTGCTCTCGGTGCTGATACGTCCCATGCATATCTTTTCTACTCTTCATCTTAGATCTGGATCTCTTCCCATGCATATCTTTTCTACTCTTCATCTTAGATCTGGATCTCTTTCCTTGGTCTATCTCTTTTTCTTACTATCACTCTTTCTTCCTATTCTCCTAGTTCTTCAATCTCTTTTTTTATACCGCATGATGAATGTTTTTTTCTTTATTTGTTCTGGTTACATCGTGTTACATATTTTTTGAATAAATTGTGTTTTTCTGGTTGCGGCAGTGTTATGCCGCGTATCACCTTTATCCCTGTATCTCTCATCCCACTCCCCAATATGTGTAACGTTGTCTTGTGGAATGTTCGTGGTCTGGTACATCCTGTCAAAAGACAAAAGGTACACTCTCACTTGTCCAGATTAAACGCACGTTTCTTTTTTGCAAGAAACTCCTTATAATGATGTAGAATCTCTAAAATATCAAATGAAATGGGTAGGCCAAGTAATATAGGTGGTGTTGCTATTCTTTTTCATAAATTGTTGCATGTACAAATTTGATCAACTCAATGTGATAATGATGGACGTTGGGTAAGCGCCAAGATTTTCATTCATAACAGGGAAATCTTTTTATTTAATATTTATGGTCCTGTTAAACCGGATCCCAATTTCTGGAACATCATCAAGATTTTATTATCCTCCCTAGGGAACCCTGACATCATTGTTGCAGGAGAATTCCATCAGTAGTTAGACTCATTTATAGACAGACAATCTAAATGTAAATTTAATCCTGACAAATTTCACAAACCATTTCAATCTGCCGTTGCAACCCGTCCATTTTTTTATGTTTGGAAAACTTGTAATCCTGACTCTTTTGAATTCACATTTTTCCTCCAATGTCCACCATACTCGTTCCAGAATGGTTTATATTCTGGCTAGTAAACCTCTACTTTCCTCCATCCAATCATCAGAGATTGGCTCTATTTTTATTCCTGACCATGCTCCTGTTTTTTCTTCATTTGACCTTTCTCTGAACAATCCTAAAACTGGTCAGAGTAAATTAAATAACTTTCTTCTATCCGATAATAACTTCTTATCTGAAGCTACTACCTTTATTAACAATTTCTTTTAAATCAATCAACCTTCGAACACACCTGTACCTAATACTTGGGATGTCTTTAAGGCCTCGTTTTGTGCCTTCACTATAGCCTACACATCAAGAAAGAAAAAAACCAACCATGCCAAATATACTACTTTAGTACAACAACTTAAAGCATTGAAACATATTTACTTTTCATCTAAATCCTTTTCGGTATTACACAAGTTAATTAAAGTCAAGTCTGCTCTTAACAAACTTGCCACTGATGATGCCGACGTCAAATCTATATATCACGGAGGTCAAAACAGGAAAGATGCTGGCCAATTTTTAAAAATCGAATCTGAACATAAAAATATCGGTCCCATTCTAAATGAGCATACCAACAAAATGGCTTCCTCTGATACAGATATTTCTACCGTTTTTCAAGAATATTACCAGTTATTGTACTCTGATTACACTTTCCCCTCAGAACAAAATATGCACACCTTTTTTAATGGTCTACCTACCACCCCCCCCCCCCCAATCTTTACCTGATCAATTTGATCTATTGGAAGTTGATATTACTCTCCAGGAAATAACAGATGCCATCAGAACCTTACAAAAATCCAAGGCTCCTGGTCCTGATGGCCTTTCTATTGATTTTTTTTTCTGCTTTTTCCTCCATTTTTGCCCCTAAATTACTTGAACTTTTTAACTCTTTTCTTGCAGAATCTAAGGCCACTGGTTCCTCTCTAGAAGCCAGGATTGTCCATATTCCCAAACCTGATAAAGATCACTCCCTTTGTAAAAACTACCGTACCATTTCATTAATTGATTATGATTGCAAAATATTTGCCAAAATCCTTGCGTCCTGTCTGGTGTTGACCAGTAACGGAACTATAGTCTCCAATCAGTCTGGTTTTGTTAAGGGCAGACTGACTGCTGATAATGCTAGTCTGTTTTCTAATGTATTTGCTTTTGGTAAAAAACATCAATCTCCTCTAGCTGCATTGTCTCTCAATGCCGAAAAGGCCTTAGCTTGTATTAATTGCCAATTTATGTTTACTACTCTTCAGTGGTATGGCTTTGGCCCTAATTTCATTTTATTTATATAAGTAATATACTCTGCTCCAAGTGCTAGTATATTTGTTAATAATTTTTCCAAATATTTTCAGTTACAGAGAGGTCCTCGGCAAGGATATCCTCGTTCCTCTTTGCTATTTGTTTTATGTTTAGAACCTTTCCTTGAACACATTCGTGTTAACCCACTTATCTGGGTTTTTTTCATAATTCCAATGAAACTAAACTGTCTGCTTATGCTGATGATATTTTGGATTATATGTCAAACCCCCTCTCCTCCCTATCTCCCTTTTTACACAAAATTCATTTGTATTCCAGCATCTCTGGATATAAATTGAATTTTTCCAAAAACTGAAGTATTACCCTTAAATCCTTCATGTCACCAATATATGTTCACTAACACTAATTATACTTGGTGCTCTACCAAAATAAAATATTTTGGAATATGGTTTTCCCCTAATGTTTTAAACACGATTAGTTACAAGTTTAATACTTTAATGACCACACTCCAGAAATTACTTTCCACATGGTCTCCTCTCCACTTATAATGGTGGGGCAGACTGGATACTATTAAGATGATGATTGTTCCACTTGTCTTTTATACATAGTCTATGTTACCTTTTAAGAGTCCCAGTTCTTATTTCTCTCAAATTAATTTCATCTGCACTAAATTTCTATGGAATAATAAACATTTCCGTATTGCTTTAGCTAAACTCAAACGTCCCAAGAATGAGGGTGGTGTTCATTTTCTGGATTTTAAATTATATCACTCTGCATTTCTAATTAGACAGTTTTTTGCCTTAACTCATGAATTTGGTGACACTTCCATGCCACGATGGATTGTATTTGAATGCTCTTTATTAAAGGATTTCTCATTTGAAAACATAATTTATATATCTATCTGCACCTTAATATCAAATAACCCTATACTGAAATACTCCCAACAATTGGTACACAATGTATTTTCTATTGGTTTCGATCCTTATCAATGTTTCTTGACCTCCTCTATTTGATATAACACATTTATCAAATTTAGACATAGATCATTCTACTATTAACACTGGAAGGGACAGGGTATTCTGTCGATTTATCAGCTTGTCTAACCTAACTCTGTTATTCCCTTTTGCCAATTGCAATCACAATATAATTTACCAAATTCATTTTTCCATGAATATCTTTTATTATCTTCTTGGCAGTCTTACTTAACAACTAATAACATTTCCCCCGCCACTCCATAACTTATTCCCCCTACACCATTATACAACATCGCTACTGACTCTATACCAAAGGCTGCATTTCTCTATAAGATGTTATTGTCACCTATCCCTGAAAGATCCAAAACACCTAATGAGCTACTGTGGGAAGTTGATTTATCCATTTCACTCTATACCCCTACTTGGAATCAATTTTGGCTAAAATTATTATAAACATCCAAAGCAGCTCGTATTACACAATCCTTATTTTTCATTTATAACAGGGTTCTCATTACTCCTGAATGCATATCAAAGTTCTCCCCCACCTCCTCTCCTCTATAATGGTCTTGTTCTTCCTTCACAGGCACTTTAATTCATCTACTACACGATTGTTCCAATGTGTTGAAATTTTGGTAATCTATCTGGGCAAAATGTCGAGAAATATTTCAATGTAACATTTAATTATCAATGCAAAATGTTTTCCTCTGCACTGTCTGACCAGATTTTGACAATATTTTCCCTTTTATGTTATGTTACATACTCTTATAACGCGCACAGCTACTCCGAGGAGTGTCCCGGGGCGGGTCCAAGAGGGGTCACCTAACTGTCACTAGGGGAAGAGGTAGGTTTTTAAAAGTTTCTTGAAGGCTAACGGGTCTTGAGTATTGCGCAAAGGAAACAGAAGAGTATTCCATGCCTGAGCAGCCTTGACGGCCAGGGAGCACCCGACCAACTTATGGCGAATGAAGCGGGGTTCTGTAACTAGAAGAAGAGCTGATGAGTGTAGTTGTCTCCGTGGGACGTAGAAGGAGAACCGCTTCTGCAAATAAGCGGGACCATGACCATGGAGGGCTCGATGGGCAATCACCAGGGATTTAAATTTGACCCGATCAGCCACGGGAAGCCAGTGGAGTGTGCGGAGATATTCACACACACTACTCCTCTTGGAAATTCCTAGCAGAAGCCTGGGGGCACATTATGAATGACCTGGAGTCTATACAAAGAGTATCCAGGGATGCCAACATACAAAGCGTTGTCGTAGTCCAATCGGGAAAGGATAAAGGCACGGATGACAGTCTCTTTAGCCAGCATGGGGAGGAGAGGGAGAAAGCTCCTTAATGTTTTAAGGAGGCCAAAACAGCTGACGGAGAGCTTCTTTACCTGGGTGGAAAAGGAAAGGTTATCCTCTAACCACACTCCCAACTTCTTAGCGGAATTTCTGTTAGAAGATGGTAAAGGGAACCCTGAAGGCCAGATCGTGTCTCTGAAGCCAGGAGGGAATTTACCATAGAGGAGGATCTCGGACTTGTCTTCGTTGCATTTGAGTTGAGCGGCCGCAAGCCAATCAAAGTCTGAAGACGAGAAGTGCTGACAAAAGATACAGAATCCTCATCCTTTTTCCATGTAAAGAGAAGCTGGGTGTCGTCTGCGTAGGCTATCACCTTAGCCCCCAAGTCCTCGGCCAAATAGACCAGAGGAGTAACGAAGATGTTAAAAAGAAGGGGGCTAAGGGAAGACCCCTGAGGGACACCTGTGGTAACCGGCTGTGGAGCTGAAGCGACCGGCGGCAGCCAGACCTGTTGAACCCGCCCTTCCAGGGCGGGTTGGCCTCGGAAATCTCCACCAGTGCAGTTTCAGTACTGTAGGAGGAATGGAACCAAGATTGTGCTGTATGCAGGATGTCTGATTCTTCAACAAACTCCGTAAGTTGTCTGGTCACCACCTTTTCACAGACTTTGGCTAGGCTGGGCAGGAGGGAGATAGGCCGATAATTCGCCGGGATCAGGGGGTCAAGGGTGGGCTTTTTCAGAAGGGGAAGGATTTTTGCCTGTTTCCAGGCCTGCGATACACTGGCCTCACGAAGGGAGGCGTTTATGATGGTATTTACTTTGGGGTTGATGGTCTCCGCGACCGCGGCTAACATCCTAGCCACACAAGGGTCAGCGGGCGAGCCCGAATTCAATCCCTTCAGGGTTTTAAGAGAACTAGGCAAATCCACAGAACAGAAGGCCCGCAGGGCATGACGGGGAGCAGCAGGCAAAGGGACACCATGCACTGGGGCAGAAGGAGGTCCGTCGCAGGGAGTGAAGGCCGCCTGGATCGTGCGTATTTTATCCATGAAGAAGTTGGACAGAGTATTACACCAGCCCTCTGTGGCCAGAAAAGAGCATGATTGCGCCGTGAGGGACGTAAAACTTTGAACAATAGAGAAGATCTCCATGGAGTTGTGTTGTGCCTGCTCAATGCGGGTTGCATAATAATGCTTCTTAGCCTGTGTTATCGCAGCATTGTAGGTTTTTTGCCTGCATCTGAGATTGCCCTTAGCCAGGGGACAGTACTCGCTTAGACGCCAGGCACGTTCAAGTTTTTTGCACTCCTGCTTGAGAACGAACAAACCCAAGGTGGTTTGGAAGGCGATTCCCTGGAGAACCTGGATGATGTCGGTATGGCTAACATGTGCTAAAACAACAGTTGATGGACAGAATGCAGAACAATGTCATACATTCACCCCAGTACAGAGATCTGGGCCTAAATCCATCATTTTTTTGCTCACCATGCCATTCCAGTTTGAACCCAGTCATGTGCAAATCAGTCTTGACCCTGTGCCTCATGGGAACAGTCCAGCCCAAACTGCCATGCCAGGTCCTCCCTGGACTGGAAACAAGCATCCTAGGACCGGTTTCGGCGTTTCACCCCTCTCATATGGCCAGGTCTAAACTGTGGGGGGGTGGATAAAAATTCTTATTAGCATATTAATCAAACAAAACAGTTTGCAGTGGATCAGTGCAGGCAGCCAGGCAGAATGTGAAGCAATAGTAGTACACATTACAGTAAGGGGGCCCCAGTAACATAGCATCTAACAAATCAGTAATCCAAAAATATTTTTTAAAAAGAAAGGCGGTGGGGTGTGGGGGGCCTCAGAAGACAAAACCATTTGATGATTGTAATACGGAAAATCATAATTCTAGCTCTGCAATCTAGTGCTGCACTCGTCCATTCACACATCCAAACCCATCCGAAAGCTCGGGCCAGTCACACACTTAGGAGGTTCCCCCAGGGTTGGGACCGTTCCGTGAGTCGCAGCTGGGGAAGAAACCCCCGAGAAGTGCCCGTCCTCCAAAATTCGGCCCGTCCTTCTAAATCCACCCACCTGGCAAGCCAACAATACAGCATCCCAAGAGGGCAGGATCTGTACTTTGTTTACTCCCCCAATATCTCACTTTGGATCACCTCCCGCCCATTTTACCAATTCCAATCCCCATCTATACAGATCAGGGCTGCGAGTCAACTTCCAGCTCATAGTCAGTAGCCTGTGGGCGACAATTAATGCCAGGTCCGTAAATCTATCCGTCACCGACCGAGCCGCACCACGCTCGTCAGGCCGAGCAGACGCACTGGAGGTGGGAGGGAAGGAGCATGGGGGGGGGGGGGTGAGCTTGTAGACCCGATTGGATGACCTACGAACCACCACAAGGATAGTCATCCAGTACGGGAGCAGTGTCGAGTAAAATCACAGCATTTTGAAAACAAGCATTTACAATGCAATGGTCTCGGCATTGTTAAAGTTAGAGCTATTGGCATTGCTCATGACATTATTTTTGTTTTTAAAACATCTCTCTCTCTCTCACAAAAATAAGTCTTATTTTTGTGAGAGAGAGAGAGATGTTTTAAAAACAAAAATAATGTCATGAGCAATGCCAATAGCTCTAACTTTAACAATGCCGAGACCATTGCATTGTAAATGCTTGTTAAGATCTCTTTCAGTAGCCTATAAACATTGTCCCATCCACTAAAACATGTTTGTTGTAGCTATATCAGGTTTAGTCACAATTTATCATTCTACTTTCTTGAATTGGCTCTAAGGATAGCTCCACCCCATTGTTTGAAGTGTAACTATGTGAATGAGTTCCTTTTAGATTTACTGTATGCAACGCTATGTGTTTATCTTGAAAATTGTGGTGAGTTCCAAGGATTGTTCACTTAAATCATAGTGCACTTTTCACAGGTGCATTGTTATAAATCCTTTTTGTTTCTTATTTGATTCTCCTTGCACCGAAGACCTTTCCCTTGATTTATTTACCTCTTCCTGTGTCTTTCTTTTTTTAAACCGTTATTAGTTGCCGTTTCCGCTTTCCTTGCCCATTATGACTACTCATTTTGCGCCCACTATGATCTGGCACTGTACATGAAGGTCCATTTTTAATTTGCACCTGCTTCCTTTTTGTCACTTTAGTGTTTATTTTTAAATCGTTTCCTCTCTACAGCACGGTTTTCTTTTAAGATTGTCAGAGTGGATTGTGATCTCGTTAGCATGTTTTAGGGGCCTTCCGACTACCTGTTTTAGAGCAGTTTTACTGGCTCCTAGTATTAAATCAACCCCTCACACATTCAGGAGCTGGTCAGCCCAATGTGCCCGTCACCCACGGATTTCATGCTCACAGCTGGGCTAGGATTTCTCTTCCGTTCTAACTTCCCATCGGTGGATTTTGCAGGCCTCTGCTCGTAAATGCACAAGATGGGCTACACCTGCTGGTTTGTAAGATATAACCATGTTGCCCTTAAGCACGAGAGTAGAATCTCTATAGTCGGCCTCACGTGTATTTACTACTTAAGTGACAGTAATAAAAGGTGTGCACCTTTTATTCTGCGGTCTTTGAAGGCACTGCTCCCGGTCTGTTTATCCCCCTTCAGTTAGCTGTTTGTGAGTCGTAATTGTTTACTTCTATGGATTCATTAGTTTCCCTCTGGGTGAGGTTATTAAGTGATTCAGGTCACCAGGGACTGCATTGCATTTTAGTATTGGGGCAGTTAATTATTCAACACACGTGCAAACAAGGACTTGTAATTGGAAAGCCCGGTTCCTAATCTCTGATTCCTCCCTCCCCCCCCTCCCCCCACAGTAACAAGAGGCCACATTCCCCGACCCCCCACGCACCCCTGCTGCAATAAATGGGGTAGTGGGAGGGGGTGGACATCTACATACCTATAAACGAGACCCCCGAGGTTCTTTAGGTCTTGTTACTCCCACAACATAATGCATTTGTCCGAGAAGAGTGCAGGAGGCCAAAAGTGACGCAAGCTCTGTACTTTCAGTATCCATCCACGGCCTACACTAAAAGCTAATTCCTTCCTTGAGTGAAACGTTGGCGTTAGATTCAAAGCAGAAACAAGCAGTCAAGAAAGACAGCCATAAAGAAAATAAGAAAGCTTTATTTGGGCTAATGGACGTGCGTTGCCTTCGAAGGTAACGCACCACGCAGAGTGGGCGGATTAGTGAATTACTGGAATGCTCGCCTCCTGGCCCCTTCCCCCCAAGCCCCTTCTACTGTGTCCTTTCGACTCTGAGGTTCTGCTTTCCAGATGTGCGCACATTCCTCGCAGAGGGCCTGTGAAGCTGCGATCAGATGTTCACATTTTTTTTCACGTACAAGGCCCCCCCTTCGGCCTCCAGCAGCCACTGGCAGCCGCCCGTCCAGGCCGGGAACACCGCATCCCAGTCAGTTTCTGTGCACTCTCTAGAGTTTAAAGGCCCGGTTTAAATGTCCATGGAAAGGGACCCCGAGTACTAGTGCATATCATGATGCACGGATTGAAGAGGTCTGGTGCACACATCTCAATGGCAGCTTTACAGACGCCACTGTTTTCTTTCCCATACCGTGCAGTCCGCAGAAAGGTGCATTCATTAACCGCCTCCCCAGGCACCGCTCTGAGAGGTCACTCCTTGGTTACGCTAATAGCATTAATCTCCATCCAGACTCGGCATCTCTCGCCCTGCTGTGAACTCTTGTGAAAACAGTCTGCTTGCAAGAAATGTCTTTGAAAACCTCAGCCGGGATCCATCCGCGTGATCCCTTGGCAAATGAAGGCTGAAGCACTGAGCACCGAAGTCCGCTTCTGAGCGCTTGTGATGCACTTCTCGGCGCTTGTGAATGCACGTGTGCGCACTTGTGAACACAGAGGCATGCGTTTGTGAAAGCATATTGTTCAAATGAAGGCTGAAGCACTGAGCACCGAAGTCCGCTTCTGAGCGCTTGTGATGCACTTCTCGGCGCTTGTGAATGCACGTGTGCGCACTTGTGAACACAGAGGCATGCGTTTGTGAAAGCATATTGTTCAAATAGGAGATATTCCTATGAGGAGTCAGTCAGCTATATCCTGTAGATTCACATGTCGTAGATAGGAAATAAAAGATTTAAAGACAGGAGCCGAGAGCAGGGGGAGAGGACAAGCACACCACCGCCTTTCTCCGAGGCAGAGTAGAAATGCCTCGGAGAAACGCAGCGTCCTTTTCGGATTCGGGGGCGTGTTTTGCTGTTGTCTCCTCCTTGAGACTTCTCGCAAAAAACACGCCCCCGATCCGAAAAGGACGGGTCCTAATCAGAGTGACTGACCTCTTCTCCAGTGGCTGGCCAGCATTTACGAGGCCAGCCAATGGAGAACAGGGGAGAAGAGGGGCTGGTTCAAGCCCCTCTTCTCCAAGTCATTAAATATCCGACTTCCGGTTCTGCCTTTCGGCAGACCGGTAGTCCTCGACCTAAAAAACCGGCATCATCTGCACCGCATCTAGTGCAACCCGACGCTTCGTATGTATTTCCCGAGAGGTGAGGAAGGCCCAGTGCAGGTAGCAAGGTAGCAGACCTGAATAAGTTTGACGCAAGCTTTCCTGGACACCGGGGGGGGGGGGTGCTACAGTACCCCCTTCCAAGCAGAATCAAACAGAGGCGCACCTAATTCTTCCTCCCAGTGACGACGGCTCAGGTCCAACTGCGCCCCTTTAAGCAGAGTCCTGGGCAAGGCTGAGCGCTAGAATAGCGGGCGCCGCCATTATGGCGGTCGCACCGGTCTCCGGGGGCTAGGAGGAGGTGGGAGCACTCCCTACTCCTGTTTTTATTTATTTATTTATTTATTTGATGCGTTATTATATAGCGCGGACTTTACCCGAAGGTGTCAGAGCGCTTCACAATAGGAACAGTAATGATACATAAGGAGAAAAATTACAAGTGAGCATGTTACAGAATCAAACGGTACGTTACATGAGACAATAGTGACAATTGTGCAAGTATCAAGAGCAAGCAAAATACAAGAGGTAGCAAACGATACGTTACAAAAGGGAAAAGTGACGTGTGCAGGTTACAAGAGCATACAAAGTACACGTAGAGGTAAAACATTTTTTGCAATAAATGGCAGACACTCAAAACACTAAAACAGAGGTTACGTTACATGAGGCAGTGGTGGCCATTGTGCATGTATCAAAAGCAAACAAAATACAAGAGGTAGCAAACGATACGTTACAAAAGGGAAAAGTGACGTGTGCAGGTTACAAGAGCATACAAAGTACACGTAGAGGTAAAACATTTTTTGCAATAAATGGCAGACACTCAAAACACTAAAACAGAGGTTACGTTACATGAGGCAGTGGTGGCCGTTGTGCATGTGTCAAAAGTAAACAAAATAGCAAACGTTACGTTACAAAAGGAGAGGTGACGTGTGCATGTTACAAAAGAGTACAAAGTACAAGTAGAGGTATAATACTGCACTAAATGGCAGACACTCAAAACACAAAACACACTGAGAAGGCACTTCTATAGGCTTGGAGAACAGAATTTCCTATAATGGATGGACTTCCTTCAGAAAATAGAGGGCGTGAATTAAATTTGGAAGTGTCTTTGAAGGAGGAGAGCTTTGAGGTCAGTTTTGAAGGCCTGGGAAGAGGTGGTGGTCCGGAGCTGAGGCGGAAGTGAGTTCCAGATTCTCACCGCGTTGCCTGAAAAGGATTGGGCCATCGATCTTTCCTTCTTGAAAGTGGGAGGTTCAAGCAATACATTTTCTGCATTACGTGATGGTCTGGAGCCTCCAGAGAGTTTTAGTTTATGCGCCAGGTAGCGAGGGGAGGAGGAGTGCAAGGCTTTGTGGGTGATACAGGCAGTCTTGTAGATAGATCTTGCCTCCATGGGAAGCCAACGGAGGGTGGATAAAATGGGTGTGATGTGGTCGCTTCTTTTGGCCCCTGTGAGGGTCCCATAGGCAGTGTACGGAGGGGCGTGAACCGGAAGCCCTTTAGTGCTTCCGGTTCACTAGGGCACCCAACTTTGGGGGTATGACCGGTTTAGTCAGGCCTGGCCCGTGCCGCCCCTTAAAAAGGGGGTGCGGGGAGCAGAACAATCTCTTGTTCTTTGCTCCCCGTAGGCACAGCACCCGGGCCACCAGCGGCCCGTAATTTGTTAGGTCTCGCCTGACCCAGCGCATGCGCTTGTCTGGCGAGACATTTTGTGAGGCCTCCAAAAAGTGCTACCAGGCCAGCCTAGAGCATGTGCATGTGCGCGGGCGCGCGCGTTGCGCTTTACAGCTATTACTTTCACTTTCGCGGCCGCATGACCACTTTGATGTTTGATCGCGATCACTTTCGCGGCCGCACGGCCGCTTTGATGTTCTCCGTGAGGCTTCAATAGATTGCATCAGTTAAAACAAGCATTGGCATAGCCAATAGGTCTCGCTTTTGGGACCTTATAAGTGTTTAGTTATGCAACTGTTGCATGGCTAAACACTTATAAGGTCCCAAAGGCGAGACCTATTGGCTATGCCAATGCTTGTTTTTTCTGGTCTTCCAGGTAGACGATCGTCGCGCCTCCCAGAAGCTAGGTCCGTGGTCGTGGAGCAGCTGAGGCGGCAAGGAGAAGGTCGAAGCTTTTTCGGGGACGATTTTGAGGGCCTGTCAGGAGGTCTGTGATCGGGAAGGACTGCGCAAGGGTGTCGTGCAGTTTTGGGGGCCAGTCAGGAGGTCCGTGATCGGCAAGGGCTGCGGTGCAGTTTACAAGAAGCAAGATGCGGGCGTCCTGTTTCCTGCAGTGAGTAAGCGGACGAGGCAGAGAGGTTTTTTGCTCGGAACCGGTAAGCGCGGGGCATTAACGGCAGTCTGCTCCTTTTTTCGTTAGGGAAGCGTGGCAGCCGGTAGGCGCGTGGGGGCACGGGACATTGACGGAAGCGTGGCATTTACCTGTGCCTGCAAGCAGCGTCAGAATAACTTAGGAAGGTGTAGTGTACCTGAGAGCATTGTATATGCTAAGCGGTTTATGCGGCGCAGTGATTAATGCCTAATTTTATCACAAAGAATATAGATTGCCTCTTTACATATAGGTATTGTGAACTCGGCATTCTTTCAGATATCTGAAATGCGTGAAATAGCAGCGCCGCTTTTTATGGTCAGGGTTTAGTGTCGAGCGTCAGCGAGCCATCTGAATGTCTTCGCATTTAAGAATTCATACTTTAGTTGACCTTTATTTTCGGTCTGCGCCATTGGAGGGGTCGCAATACTCGAAGGCCCTTCATCTGCTGCACGGCTCATTAGGCAAACACGAAACCGTCTAAAGCCGCCCGGAATGTAAGAGCATGCAGTTCGGCTGTTTTTTAGGTAGAAAATTCAGACCGGTGCATTATTTAATGAGCAATCGGCAAAGAAACAGACGGGAGATTGGAAATCACACTGGATAGGCTTTGGAATCCGGGCCTTGGTGGTTTTTACAGGGCTAAGGTTGTGTTTTCTGTTTTTTAGCAAAGAATGTCATTGAGCCATGGCAGTTGTGCCATAGCTTCCTGGTGCTTGGTTACATGTACATAAGTTTCAGGCCCAAGACGGGGGAGACAGTTAGGGGTCTAGTGGGTGGTGACCTCACAGAAGATTAGAAGCAGCACCTGCCGCCACCCCCCCTCAGGCTTTCTCTGCATGTCTGCGTTGGCAAGCATTTTAATAAGTTATCTATTGTTTAGAGGGTCTCGTATGGATTGGAATGTTACAAAAATTTGAATGTGTTTAAAGCACGATGTAACTTTGATGTAAGCTTGATGCGCGCACTGGTAACGCTGGGCATTGGATGAGACGCCATGCACATTTTCATTACGTACGGCTGGGTTGGGCTTGTGCATTCTGGCCCTTTGAATGAGAGGATAGGCATCTGATGAGGGTACCACATCGCCTTTTAAGAGGTGATCGTTCATTTGTGTGCAACGTGACAACAGGTATATATTAGTTTGAGGCGTGATGGAATAAGGCGGAACTCTGAAAACAAACATAGTCAGTGCTGTATCTGTTAACACTTCTTGGTAACTGCATGTATGGACATGCACATGTGGTGTGCACCTTTCGAGTGGCTGGGTACGTGGCATATAAGCCAGTTCCCTAACGGTATTAGTGGGTTACATTCCCCTCTTGTCAGTCAAGGTGGGTCTAGCCAGGGGCATTCCCCTTGGTGTGCAGTTCTTCTCATAGGGATCCTGGAGGGGGGAGGGCACTTTTCCTTCCCATTAAAGGTCTCATGTATCGGGATATATTCCGCGCGCCATTTTTCATAGGCATGAGAATAGGAAACAGCGCAACGCTGGGAGAACCGTGGGAGATGGCACTTGTCCTTCCCATTACAGGTTTCATGTATCCGGATTTATCCCGCGTGCCAATTGTTCACGGGCATGAGAATGGGGAACCGCGTTACCCTGGGAGAACCGTGGTAAGCTTATGCATCGGTATTGAAGGGCCCCGGGGCTTAGTGTTTTTGGGGGTGGCCATGAAGCGGGGGGACTGAGTATTTTTGGCAATGGCATTGAACACATGTGGTGCCGGGCAAATGATGTAACCTCCTGCGTGAATATGAAGGGGTCCTCATATTAGGCACCTGGTGCAATGCTAAGTGCTCTCGTTTAAAAGTATGATTCCAATGTTCATCAGGTAACAATGTTCTTCATGTAATACAACTGGTACTTAGCTAAGCACTAATTTGAAAGTCTGATTTCAATGTTCAGCAGGTAATGCAACTGGTGCTACACGAAGTGTCCTCATTTGAAAGTATGATTTCAATGTTCATCATGTAATGAAACTGGTACTATGCTTAGCGCTCTCAAGGTCTCTCTGAAAGTTGATTTCAATGTTCTTCATGTGCTGCAACTGGTGCTATGCTAGGTGCTCTTAATTGGAAGTTTGATTTCAATGTTCCTCACTTAACGGAACTGGAGCTATGCTAGGTGCTCTCATTGAAAGTCTGATTTCAATGTTCCTCATGTAAATGCAACTGGTGCTAAGTTAAGCGGTCTTAATTGGAAGTTGATTTCAATGTTCCTCATGTAATGCAACTGAGGCTATGCTAAGCACTCTCATTGATAGTCTGACTTCAATGTTCCTCATGTAAATGCAACTGGTGCTATGCTAAGCGCTCTTAATTGGAATGATGATTTAAATGTTCCTCACTTAATGGAGCTGGCGCTATGCTAGGCGCTCTCATTGCAAGTCAGATTTTCGATGTTCCTTATGTAATGCAACTGGCGCTATGCGAGGCGCTCTCATTGAAAGTCAGTTTTCAATGTTCCTTATTTAATACACCTGAGGCTAGGCTAAGTGGTCAGAATTGAAAGTCTGGGATCAATGTAAAGTTTCAAAGCCATGCTTCAGGTCGGCCAGCAAGGTATATATACGGTATAGTACCCATTCTCCTTGTAGCTCCACAAACGAATCCTTGCTGAAGCGAACATATCCCTGCTTGCTAAAGAAGGATGACCGCCTGGTTAGCTCGCTCTACTTTCATGCCACATTTTGTCGTAGAACTTCCTTGTGGAGTAAGAATGTGTCTGATCAACCTGAACGCGAAGAACGCAATGCTACGCATCCATGGGATGACCATTATTTGCCACGGAATGGTCAAACGATTGGCGTTTGTCAGGTTAAAACATGACTGCTTTCTATTGGTGTCACATCAAGACATTCCAAGCTGTGGTGGGGTCACATCAATATATTCCAAGTCTTTGATGTCAGTCCCGCGAGGCGCCTACCTCTGTGATGTCACTTACAGACAATAGCAGTACTTGTGATGTCACATCAATACATCCCATCCCTCGTTGTCACAATTTCGAGAGTGCCATATACACGCGTGTGCTGTTACACACATGAATTTGGGGTCTGTTGGCAAATAGCATCTATGTACCCATCGCAGGTATATGTATGCATTGGAAGCTGGTTATGTCACACTTTACCCCTACACCTGTGTGCTTGTACAGGTATGCAATATATGCCTGTGGATTGTCACACAGTACATACGGTATATTACCCGTTATTCTTGTAGTTCCACAAACCACGCCATGCGAATGCGAACAGATCCCTGCTTGTTAAAACGTGTAGACAGTCTGGTTAGCTCGCTCTAATTGCAAGCCCCAATTTTGTGCTAGAACTTGCTCGTGGAGTACGAATGTGTCTGGTCAATAAGAAGCACGAGGAACGCAATACTGCGCATCCATGAAGGGTCCATTAGTTTGCCATGGGATGGTCATGGACGTTTTTTCCAGAGTAAAGCATGACTGCTTACTATGGGTATTACATCAAGACGTTCCAAGCCGGGGTGATGTCACGTCAATATACTCCAAGTCTTTGATGTCCGTCTTGGAGGCACCTGCCTCTGTTTGGTCCATTACATACAGTATTGGTACTTGTAATGTCACGACATCCCAGGCCTTAGACCTTCAAGAGTTCTCTAGGC
The DNA here is from genome assembly GCF_964204655.1 of Triturus cristatus. NCBI lineage: Eukaryota > Metazoa > Chordata > Amphibia > Caudata > Salamandridae > Triturus > Triturus cristatus. The sequence continues at coordinate 1,197,359,818 of NC_140579.1, read as the reverse complement.
ACGCGTTGGGGGTTACAAATGTGAATTAGGAATCTGTCAAGTAGACATAGGCACGCAAATATGAATAGGAATTAGGAGTCTGTTGTCAAGTTGCATCTATGCACCCATCGCAGGGGCACGTATGCATTGGAATCTGGTTATGTCACACTATATCTCTGCACCTGTGTGCTGGTGTACGTTCACCAGATATGCCTGTGGTTTGTCACACAGTATCTATACAACCTTGTGCTCATATTCGTGATCACTTATGTATTGTATCACACAGTATTTTGGCACCCTTGGGCCTGAACGCTTAGGCATTAGTATGTCTGTGTCGTGCCACACTGTGCCTATGCGCCCCTTCTGTGCTTGTGCAATCAAGCTTTATTTACCTGGGGTTCGTCATCCCCCCCCCCTTTGTGCTCATGCACTTATATTATTAGGTATTTTGTAACACAGTTCCTCGGCGCCCTTGTGCCCGAACACTTATGCAGTGGATGTCCTTGTTTCGTGTCACGGTATATACGCTTGGGCGCATTCCGGCATTAGATGCCTAGGTCATTTCTTACAATACCTGCACACCTTGTGTTTTTACACTTTTTGCACTAGATACGTATGTGGTGGCACACAGTATTTATGCAGCCATTTGCTTGTGCACTCGATGTCCGCGTTGTCACACCGTACCTCTGCAACCTGGGCTGAGGGTAGGAAAAGGCGTAAGGGACCAAGAAGGTATCTCTTATCCAAAGGCTAGGAGCACTAATCATCTGTGTTTTAGGTTCCTTTATGTAAGGTGGATCCATAAAGGTGACACCTGGTAAGTGACCCATACCGCAATGACGGCGAACTGTCAGGGCCACTTGTGCTACGCGGCGATGGGTTACGCTGGTTTGGATTCAGCTGACTTGCTGTAGCTCATTAGTTCTGTTGCACGTGAATTGCAAGTTTCTTTACCCTGTGACTCAGGGAGAAATTTGCATCAGGACACCGTTACATAGGCTAAAACCTCCCTACTGTACATGATACTGTCAGGAGGGCAATACACAGATGGATGTGCTACTTTCATGTTTGCTTGCAGTTGCACTAGGCCAAGCTGCGTAATTTGGGAACGAGAGTATAGTTTCATGGACATGCACCTAGGGGGTAACAACCCGACTCGCCTGGTGCGAAGAGTTTTTAGTTGAGTTCAGTCCAGGGGCAGAAGAGTTAAAGGTTTTGCCAATCCAAGATGCAGTTTTGGTTTCAGCTGACTTGCTGTAGCCCATTGGTTCTGTTTCATAGGAATTCCCAGTTACTCTCTAACCTGTGACTCAGGGAGAAGTTTTGCATCAGTACACTGTTACATAGTATCATGTGCAGTAGTGTACATTTTAGCCTGTCGGTGGGGCAACACATCGGATGTTCTATTTTCATTTTTCCTGCAGTTTCAAGAGGCCAGGGTGCGTAAGTGAGGAACAAGAATAGAGTTCAGGGACAGGGCAGACGGCGCGCAGGGCCATGCAGGGGACTGGGGAGCCACGCTGGTAATAGAAGGTAAGGGACCACCAGCAACCCGGATCTTGCTCCTGGGGGTAATGACCCGGCTCGCCGGGGTGGGCGAGTTACAGGGCATGACCTTCCTAGTGGGCTGAGGGGGAGGACAGATAGTCGGGCAACTATGCTGTCCTGCGGCGGTAAGGTCATGATTGGTAAGCATAGTCTTCGGTCAGAACCATGTAACTCCAGGGGCAGTGACAGCCGCCAGGTAGGCTGTCGGGGTGCGGGGACCGGGGGAGACACTCTTCCCAGTGGGCCTGTGGCCACCCTCGGATGCGCATGCGCATCAGGGCGCAAGTATGCAGAATTGTGCAGCCCCGTTTATGGAGTTTAAGGCACAGGGTGTAGAGGGGGCCCGGGGGAGAATATCCGTCTGATAAGCTGTACCCCCTGCGCATGCGCAAGCCTACTCCGGCAGAGGAAATGGTAGTTTGCTGGGATCTATAGGCTGCCAGTCATTGACCTTGCCGTAGGCTCTAGAGGGGACACGCAGAAAGTGAATATATGCATTGTTAGATTTACGGTAGGAGTGTCGTGTGTATTAGCGTTTAAGGTTAGCCACGTTACATCATCTGTCTAACAATGTATCTGGGCTTTCTGCGTAATTGTACGTAATGTGCATGAATATTATTTTTTAATTTTGTAATAAATACGGCCGGGGGTTACTCCCCCTAATCCTACAATTGCAACGTGATCACCCTCATCTGGCCCCTGATGACAGAGGTGACACAAGCAGTCATGCTCTGGCAGTTTTGCAAATATGCGGCCCCGGCATTCATATATCCCATGCACAAGAACACTGTGGAGCAAAAAAGGCCCCACTGGGAGGTCACACAACTCTCAGAGTTCCTAGAAGGGACAAACCTCACCCCCCAAAAAGAAATCACCAAGAATAGTGACTCCCTCCATCAATCTGTGGAGCTCATACCATACCCTCGATCACCAGGCAACCAACAATGGGAGCGCGCACATCAATGGTAATTTGATGCGTGCCCTCTGCAGTGCCCTACCCGAGACGAAGCATGCCGCCCTAATCAATACATTTATATTTTGCACCATATAAGCGGGCATAGGTTTAATCAAAATGCTAGTCTTCAGGTATTTGGAGGGCGAGCCACGCTCATGTGGGCCCACTCCGTCCGACAGCATGGGCCTCCAGTGAGTCACCCACTACAGCTGTGCCGCCAAATAGTAAAGTTCGAAATGGCGTGCAGCCAGGCCACCATCTGCCACTGGCAACTGCAGCTTCTTAAGTGTCACGCAGTGTCTCAAAGTGCCTCAATACAGAGTCAGTGGGATACCAGCCCGAGGCCTTTGCCTTTATCACCAGGCGTGGCGGGCCTGTCGTGGTGCGTCACCCCGGGGGCTGCGCTATACTCTTGGTGCCCAGTTGTGGGACTGCTGATGCGCCCTGGTTGCCCGGTCCCACTGTCGCCCCGGACAGAGTGAACGGAGAACCGGTGGCAGGCGAAACACGGCACGTCCTGTGGCAGAGGCTTGGGATAGGACCACGATGCGGCTGGATCTGGCCAGAAGAGTCATCCTGCGGTGGGCCCGAGCTGGTGAGTGCAACGGACGCTTTTTATTCGGGGTACAGTGCTCTGTGAGGGCACAGCGACTGGGCCCCTACCTTCCCCTGGCAGCTTCTGGAGCCTGGTGCCCTGACGCTGTGACCGGGGAGGTTGGATTGCCCCTGCATCCTTCGATTGGAGGTCCAGTGTGGTGCCTGGCTGGGATAGCAACCCTGGCTGAGTGGGCCCTTCCCCGTATCTGCAGTGTTATACCTGCGCAGTGCCAGGGAGTGTATAGGAGGCTGCTGAGACTGTAGGTGGGTCACGGAGTGCAGTGGAGCTGCAGCTGATCGACTGATGGAGCAGGCAAAGCAAAAATGTGTATACCTTCTCTATCTATTTTGCATGAAGTTTAATTACATAATTGTTCTAAATATTAACTTGTACTAATTTGTGTGGAGTGTTATAATTAACTAACAATTGCACCTTACACGTGGGACTAAAATGCTAATTGCATGGCTAATAATTAAATGATTAACTGTGGTACGCAAACTAACTTTAGGTTGTGTTGAAATAGAGAATTGCATGATTCATGTTACTTTTGTGATGGTTTGTGCTTCCAGTGTTGCAGAATGGTGAGTATTATTGCTTTAAATGTTGCTCCACGCTAGGAAAATATTAATATATATTGAGATTAGTGTGGGTTTAAATATTAGAATCTTTATTTCTATATATTAATTACTGTTACATTTGTTTTTGCTTAAGTTGGCATTCGGACCTACTAGGCCGCAGTACATAAAATGGAGTTCGGAAGTGGTCACCGTCATGTGAGCACGATGTCGACTGCGCAGACTAGGATGGCTCTGAAGATCTCCAAGCGACCTCTGATGAGAAACAAAATGTTCCTTGTCAAGGATAGGAACGTGGAGGACTGCCAAAACCCAGACTAGTGTGAATGACTGAGGGGACAATGAACGACCTGTACAAGAAGGTTTACATGTTGTTACTTCGGAACTTTCGCCTATGAAACTACGAAAAAGAATACAATTGGGAAGATGACATGCACGGTCTCATGGGAAACAGGCAAACATGGGAAAATTCAAGAGACTTTTAAAATTCTGAGAATTTAGCCAATCAGAACACTTTCTACCCCTAAATTGTTGCACATTGTCCTAAAAGTAAGGAGAAAAAGAGTATAAAAAGGGGGGGTTTAGAAGAGGTATTATCATTTTTTTTACGCAGAGAGAAAGGTTGTTGGTGTGGAGAGTCGATTTGCTGGATTGTTGGTTCGTTGGTGCGATCGCTTGGTCCCTTGGCTAAATCGTGGGGACTGCGTCGTGCTGAAGGAGATTTCCTGGACTTACCTGGGTTTTCTTTGATGATAAAAGGAAGATTCCATCTGAAGGGATTTTGCTTATTGCTGTGGGTTGACGGGTTCTTCTGGAGGTGGTCGCCAATGTCCAAATTTAGGTAAATATACATGTCATCTCAAATTTATGTTAGCGATCAAAGACTGGAAATCGCTCAATAGAGAAATTGTTGAACTGTAATCCTGAATATGCCAACACAAAGTGACTTAATTAGATAAACTAAACCTTGATTAATAAGAAACTAGTTTGTGATTCTTTAATAAGGTATTGAAGAGCTAATCGAAAGGTTCCGAAGCTTTAAATGTGTTTTAGCTGGTTCTAAATCACCATCAACCAGTCCAACTAATTGGTCCATCGACCAAGTGGTGGAGTGCCTTGATGTTAAAGTTAGGATTCTATAGGTGCAGATGTATATAATGTAAAGGAATTACTCCCGATAGGTAACAAGGTACCCCCACATGTCCAGCGTTTTTTTTTTCCTCCTGTGTGCAGACTAGAGTGAGACGTATGTGTGTTGGTGTTATGGGCCCCACCAATGAATGAATGTATGAATGAGTTAATGTGGTGACGAGACTGTGACATAGGGAGGATATGTAAATTTGCCCTTTCCGCTGGAGCATGACCTATGCATGGCTCCTGAAAAGGCTGGGTCAGAGTGCGGAGGCTGGGTCGGAGTGAGGAGGCAGCTGGAGGAACACCCCCGGGCTGCGTGGAGCTGGACAGTGTGAGCCTCTAGTACTCGGGCCTAGTTCGAGGTTCGGCGATTTTGCGGTGGGATGCTGTGAAGGGGCTGGGTCCCGCTGCGCCACCGGCCTGCTAGAACGTATCCCCTGGAGAGCAGAGCAGTTGTGGTGGAGGTGTGGGGCACCCTTGGAGCACTGGCTGGACTTGCAGTGATTTGAGAAACTACAGTGGCCACATCCACGGTGTCTGCGTGCTGGACGGCCATCACTTCAGGGCTGTGGGGGGCTGATATCTAAGTGCTGCCTGTGGGGATAATAGTTGGACACTAGCCATTATTCGCTTTCCCCCGTGGCAAGCACAATCTTAAATCTGAGGCCATCAGGCCTAGACGCAATGGGGGAGGCCCTCCCACCCCCTGTTGACTTCTGGTGTGCGGGCAGAATCGCAAAGAAGTACATGAGATCGGTGTGCTGAGGGAACCTGCTTTTGGACCTGGTGGGGTCTGGCTGAGGGACACCGCTCTGAGGCCTCCACATACCCTGCGTCCCTCGTAAGCTGTAGAAATGGGTAAAACAAGGGCGAAGCCCACTGGGAATGCCTCATAACAGGAGGATGATGACTCTCAGGAACAGGCATGGGGCAACCTAGTGACCCAACCGAAGGGGGATCCCATCTTACAACAATTGTCCAGGATACAGGAGGCTAGCTCGGACACCAAGGGGACGCTACACCAGAACATTAGTACCTTGTCTGTGGGCCTGGGACTCCTCCGTGCGGAGCAGCAAAAGCTAAATGAAAGGGTGAATGTGGTGGTAGCGGGACTCTAACTATCCACGGTGCATAAAGCCCACACACAGCAGGTAGCAGAACTCACAGACAGGATCCAAGCATTAGAGCTTAGGTCGGAGGATGGAGAAGGCCACGACCAACAAAATAATATACCGATTTTTGGGCAACTGGAAGGGATCGAGAATGGTAATATGGTGGTGTACTTGGAGCCGTGGCTCAGCACGGTGCGGCTCCCGATACTTTGACAACGTTTTACAACATCAAAAAGGGCGCATCGAGTGCAGGCCTGCCCACCAGCCCCGGCGACCAGTGGTGGTCAAGCTAATACACTACCGGGACAGAGATATCCTGCTTCAGAAAGCCAGGTCAGATGGTCCTTTGTGGTGAACAATGCTAAGGTCTCAATGTTCCCAGATTATACCCTGGACGTTCAACGGAAACGTGCCTCGTTTTTGGAGGTGAAGAGAACACTCCGAGAGGAAGGCCTCTAGTATTCCCTCATATTCCCTGCCCAGCTCCGCATTGTCCCGGATTGCAAGACTCACTTTTGTGATGACCCCAAGGAAGCCTGTGACTGGATATAGGCGTATCGAACTGGGACTCCCCAGACAGTGCAGAAGCCCCATCAAGCAGCGGAACCCTGTGAATACAGGAGCAACCAAAATGAAGACCCGAACGTATTGCATCAAAGACGCCAAGCCCCTCACAGACCGAGCAAAAGAGAGTGGCGGCGCTGCAGGCGGTGGCTGTGATCGTTTGGGATGGTGGTTCCCCATTGGAGGCAGGATTGTGCTCCATGAAGGGAACTGGAGGTTCAGACTCGGACTCCTCTGACAAAGCTAGCTTTGACCCGACAGTAGTGACCCCGAAGATGGCAGATTAAATCATATAACTAGTGTGGCCACACGGTTGACGGCAGGCTTGGACCCTCCGGGGAGAGGGGGGCAACACCGCCAGAGGCAGTAAATAATTCTACCATGGCGACATAAATACTGAGACTGGTGCATGAGGCACCGCTCCGCATCTTTTCGTTCCTCATAGATGGTGCGCTCACTTGTGCGGCCACAACCCCCCGGAAGGCCCCTAACTGTGGTTGGTCTGGGCCTCTAACAGCTTTCATAAAGATTAATTTCTAGTTTGACAGATGGCAGTTACCAGTATGCTCTCGGACTGGGGAGTTGTTGATTGTTGGGACATTTGTTTGTGTTTGATTTGCTTTTTTAGCCACGGAGGCGGGGACCTACTAATTCACCTTTTTGATAACATGGGCTGGGCGAGGGACATGGGAGGAGAGGAGGTTGGGGAAATGTAGGATGCTGACACAGCTACAAGACATGAAGTTTCTCACATGGAACATTAGTGGTAAGGGGCGGGGCCAATGTCCAAGCGCCACAACATACACAACTACCTGAAGCGTTGAGGTATACAAATAGCGCTTTTACAGGAGACTCATCTTATTCAAGGTGAGGTGGAAAAATTGCGTAGGAGATGGAGAGGACAGATATTTGCCACCACATTCACAGCATATGCCCGGGGGCGCTGATATGGATATACCCAGGGGTCCCCTTTGAAGCTACACACACCTTAATCAACAAGGAGGGCAGATATGTCCTCCTTGCGGGGAGATTACTGAGACAAGAAATTACACTAGGTTGTTTATATGCGCCCAACCACAATCAATAGACCTACATGACCTCTCTCTCTGCGCATATAGCTGACCTACAAATGGGACATGTGATTTTGGGAGGGGACCTCAATTGTGTGGCTGACGGGGTGCTGGACCGCTCCCACCCCCCTCCTTTGGGAGCGCAGGCCCATAGGACGGCGGCGGGGTTGCAGGAGTGGATGGCCCACTGGGACCTGCAGGATATTTGGAGGCTCAAACATATGGGGGACAGGGAATACTCCTTTTATTCCCATATCCATCAACTTCAAACGTGGATAGATGCATTTTGGTGCTCCCCGGGCGTCAGTGGCTCAATCAGGCATACAGAATACTTGGGTAGGACATTTTCAGATCATAGCCCACTGTTACAGTCGTATCAACCATGTAGGCAGTGACCTCCGATTCCCACATAGAGACTTAACACCCTGTCGCTGGAGGACAAAGCGTTTGCGGTATCCCTGCTATCCTTAGTAGACATGTATTTCACTGATAATGCACGATTGACGTCCTCGACTTTAGTAGAGTGGGAGGCATTCAAAGTGGTGGTGAGGGGAAATTGTATGGGACAAATGACTGGAATACAGCTGGAACTACATCGGGAGCTCATGGCTGTGTAGGGGGAATTGTACACACTAAACAATATCCAGGGTAGTGGGGTACAGGCACATCCACGGCTACTTGCCACACAAGAACAGTATGAGGCGCTTGAGAGACTTTGATCGCACGATTATAGGGCAAATATGGACAGGGTGCAGAACGAAGAAGGGAAGGCTGGTCGCCTACTGACGTGGCTAATTAGACCGGAATCCCAGGGTTCTCCCATTACTCACATTAAGACCACAATAGACACAACAAAATTTGACCCAAGTAGGATTAACAGCCTCTTTCCGAGGTACTATGAACAGTTATATACCGCCCCTCGGGAGACCCCTCCACACCCCCCTCCCGGTGGAAGTTCTTGATTTCCTGGCCCCATTATGCCTTCAAACAGTGGACGGATGTGTTGCAGAGGAGTTGGGTGGCCCGGTTACCATACAAGAAGTCCGGGGCGCCATTGCCTCACTGGCTGAGTGCTACATGAAATATGCCCCCCACCTAGTGGCTATGTACACTGAGTCTCTACAGTTAGGACATTTACCAGACTCTACAAACCATGCACGAGTTGTCTTGATTTCCAAACTGCTGGGCCCGGACGTAGGGGTGAAAGACTTCAGACCCCAGTATATACTCGATACCGACTTTAAGATATTAAGTAAAGTCCTGGCGTTTAGATTGATCCTTTACATGAAACAGCCGATTCATCCTGATCAGAATGGGTTCATTCCCTTCGCGCAATACCTCGTATAACTTGCGTAGATTGTATTCGGTGCTCTATCACCCAGACGCCAGGTCTCTCCCACAAGCTGCTTTCCTATCTGTCCGCCTGGAAAAGGCGTTAGACACTGAACTGGGACTATCTACTCTAGGTCATGCAGAGACTAGGGCTGGGAGCAGAATGGGTGAAATGGGTAAGATTATTATACACCCATCCCATGGCGCGAGTTGAGACGGGCAAGACTATCTCCCTGCAATATGAGATAGCGCATGGCACCCGACAGGGGTGCCCACTATCTCTGGTTTTGTTTGCATTGGCGATAGAGCCACTGGCTGTGCTCTTTCACCAGGGCGGGGAGGTTTTGGGTGTGATTCTGAGCAGTAGAACCCATATTATATCCCTATATGTGGATGATCTATTGATCTACCTGGATGAAGCTGTGGGGAGGGCGGAAACTGCCTTTGGGCTACTGGATGCTTTTGGAACATTGTCGGGCCTCCGGGGTTAACCGGCGTAAAGCATACCTGTTCCTGGTGGCAGGTCCGCTTTCCAGACCCGGGGAGCTTTCAGCTGATCACAATTGGACCCCCGATGCATTTAAATATCTGGGGGCATTCAGATTTTCCATGCACTGGATGACTTAAAAGAGGTTTACTTAGATAGGGCGCTTCGGTCACTCTGCTCTTGTGTCACCTTTAGGAGCTCATTGCGACTTCCCCTGATGGTCAGGATTTCCTTGACCAAAATGGTCATGCTACCCCAAATTCTGTACTTTTTTGCTAATCTGCCAGTGCTAATGCCCGCAAGCTGGTTTCGCCCACTGGACGCACTGGTACAGGACCTTATATGGGGGGGATGGGAGACAAAGAGTATCATTACAAACCTTACAACGCCCTATGCGGATGGGGGGACTGGGGGTACTGGGCTTTGAATTTTACCAGTTGGCTGCACAGTTGGGTTTTTTGCGGTGCGCGCACGGTGCGCGCACCGTCTCCGTGTGCGCATGCGTGCGTGCTCCGTGTGCGCATGCGTGCGTGCTCCGTGGGCGCATGCGTGCGTGCTCCGTGCGTGCTCCATGCGAGCTCCGTGTGTGCATGCGTGCGCGCTCCGTGCATGCTCCATGTGCGCATGCGTGCGTGCTCCGTGCGTGCTCCGTGTGCGCATGCGTGCGTGCTCCGTGCGCGCACGGTGCGCGCACGGCAAGTCATGTGATTACGAAACAACACTTTTCATTGGTTCATAGTAGTTTCAGTTCCAGAATCTTCAAACACCACACCCACTCCCCTCATTATTTCTTCTTATTTCCTGGGAGAAGGAGCTGAACAGCTTTTCCAGTACGTGAAAATGGCAGAACAGCAGACTTCTTCAGGGAGTGAAGAGGAGACCTTTGTGCCACCAAGGCAGAGAAAACAAAAGGACTCATTCATATGGAAGTTCTTTACTTATCCAGAGGGCCAGAAGAAGGTGAATGCCCCAAAAGTCACATGCACTGTTTGTGGAGTTTTCTTATCTAGAGGAGATCCAAAAAAAAAATACTCATTTAGTATTCATTCTATGTTGAGGCACTTCCAAACAGTGCATCCTGTGGCTTATGCTCGTGAATCTAGAAGAAAGCAAAACCAAAGGAAATGATGGACGGAGTGTTGAACATTGCAAGCACTCACCCCCAGTCAACTGATCTGGGTTTAATCCACCACCGTTCTTTAGCCCACTCTGCCACCCCAGTTCAGACATGGCCATATGCAAATCAGTCTGACCCTGTGCCTCATGGGAACAGTCTAGCCCGAACTGCCAAGCCATGTCTTCCCTGGACCGGAAACAAGCTTCCTAGGACCGGTTTCTGGCATTTCAGCCGTCTTCAGCCAGGCTTGCTTGAATCCAGTGGCAAAGTGAGCAAGGGACTCACGTCTGAGCATACCCTGCCAACTTATGGCGAACAAAGCAAAACCAAAGGAAATGATGGACGGAGTGTTGAACATTGCAAGCACTCACCCCCAGTCAACTGATCTGGGTTTAATCCACCACCGTTCTTTAGCCCACTCTGCCACCCCAGTTCAGACATGGCCATATGCAAATCAGTCTGACCCTGTGCCTCATGGGAACAGTCTAGCCCGAACTGCCAAGCCATGTCTTCCCTGGACCGGAAACAAGCTTCCTAGGACCGGTTTCTGGCATTTCAGCCGTCTTCAGCCAGGCTTGCTTGAATCCAGTGGCAAAGTGAGCAAGGGACTCACGTCTGAGCATACCCTGCCAACTTATGGCGAACAAAGCAAAACCAAAGGAAATGATGGACGGAGTGTTGAACATTGCAAGCACTCACCCCCAGTCAACTGATCTGGGTTTAATCCACCACCGTTCTTTAGCCCACTCTGCCACCCCAGTTCAGACATGGCCATATGCAAATCAGTCTGACCCTGTGCCTCATGGGAACAGTCTAGCCCGAACTGCCAAGCCATGTCTTCCCTGGACCGGAAACAAGCTTCCTAGGACCGGTTTCTGGCATTTCAGCCGTCTTCAGCCAGGCTTGCTTGAATCCAGTGGCAAAGTGAGCAAGGGACTCACGTCTGAGCATACCCTGCCAACTTATGGCGAACAAAGCAAAACCAAAGGAAATGATGGACGGAGTGTTGAACATTGCAAGCACTCACCCCCAGTCAACTGATCTGGGTTTAATCCACCACCGTTCTTTAGCCCACTCTGCCACCCCAGTTCAGACATGGCCATATGCAAATCAGTCTGACCCTGTGCCTCATGGGAACAGTCTAGCCCGAACTGCCAAGCCATGTCTTCCCTGGACCGGAAACAAGCTTCCTAGGACCGGTTTCTGGCATTTCAGCCGTCTTCAGCCAGGCTTGCTTGAATCCAGTGGCAAAGTGAGCAAGGGACTCACGTCTGAGCATACCCTGCCAACTTATGGCGAACAAAGCAAAACCAAAGGAAATGATGGACGGAGTGTTGAACATTGCAAGCACTCACCCCCAGTCAACTGATCTGGGTTTAATCCACCACCGTTCTTTAGCCCACTCTGCCACCCCAGTTCAGACATGGCCATATGCAAATCAGTCTGACCCTGTGCCTCATGGGAACAGTCTAGCCCGAACTGCCAAGCCATGTCTTCCCTGGACCGGAAACAAGCTTCCTAGGACCGATTTCTGGCATTTCAGCCGTCTTCAGCCAGGCTTGCTTGAATCCAGTGGCAAAGTGAGCAAGGGACTCACGTCTGAGCATACCCTGCCAACTTATGGCGAACAAAGCAAAACCAAAGGAAATGATGGACGGAGTGTTGAACATTGCAAGCACTCACCCCCAGTCAACTGATCTGGGTTTAATCCACCACCGTTCTTTAGCCCACTCTGCCACCCCAGTTCAGACATGGCCATATGCAAATCAGTCTGACCCTGTGCCTCATGGGAACAATCTAGCCCGAACTGCCAAGCCATGTCTTCCCTGGACCGGAAACAAGCTTCCTAGGACCGGTTTCTGGCATTTCAGCCGTCTTCAGCCAGGCTTGCTTGAATCCAGTGGCAAAGTGAGCAAGGGACTCACGTCTGAGCATACTCTGCCAACTTATGGCGAACAAAGCAAAACCAAAGGAAATGATGGACGGAGTGTTGAACATTGCAAGCACTCACCCCCAGTCAACTGATCTGGGTTTAATCCACCACCGTTCTTTAGCCCACTCTGCCACCCCAGTTCAGACATGGCCATATGCAAATCAGTCTGACCCTGTGCCTCATGGGAACAGTCTAGCCCGAACTGCCAAGCCATGTCTTCCCTGGACCGGAAACAAGCTTCCTAGGACCGGTTTCTGGCATTTCAGCCGTCTTCAGCCAGGCTTGCTTGAATCCAGTGGCAAAGTGAGCAAGGGACTCACGTCTGAGCATACCCTGCCAACTTATGGCGAACAAAGCAAAACCAAAGGAAATGATGGACGGAGTGTTGAACATTGCAAGCACTCACCCCCAGTCAACTGATCTGGGTTTAATCCACCACCGTTCTTTAGCCCACTCTGCCACCCCAGTTCAGACATGGCCATATGCAAATCAGTCTGACCCTGTGCCTCATGGGAACAGTCTAGCCCGAACTGCCAAGCCATGTCTTCCCTGGACCGGAAACAAGCTTCCTAGGACCGGTTTCTGGCATTTCAGCCGTCTTCAGCCAGGCCTGCTTGAATCCAGTGGCAAAGTGAGCAAGGGACTCACGTCTGAGCATACCCTGCCAACTTATGGCGAACAAAGCAAAACCAAAGGAAATGATGGACGGAGTGTTGAACATTGCAAGCACTCACCCCCAGTCAACTGATCTGGGTTTAATCCACCACCGTTCTTTAGCCCACTCTGCCACCCCAGTTCAGACATGGCCATATGCAAATCAGTCTGACCCTGTGCCTCATGGGAACAGTCTAGCCCGAACTGCCAAGCCATGTCTTCCCTGGACCGGAAACAAGCTTCCTAGGACCGGTTTCTGGCATTTCAGCCGTCTTCAGCCAGGCTTGCTTGAATCCAGTGGCAAAGTGAGCAAGGGACTCACGTCTGAGCATACCCTGCCAACTTATGGCGAACAAAGCAAAACCAAAGGAAATGATGGACGGAGTGTTGAACATTGCAAGCACTCACCCCCAGTCAACTGATCTGGGTTTAATCCACCACCGTTCTTTAGCCCACTCTGCCACCCCAGTTCAGACATGGCCATATGCAAATCAGTCTGACCCTGTGCCTCATGGGAACAGTCTAGCCCGAACTGCCAAGCCATGTCTTCCCTGGACCGGAAACAAGCTTCCTAGGACCGATTTCTGGCATTTCAGCCGTCTTCAGCCAGGCTTGCTTGAATCCAGTGGCAAAGTGAGCAAGGGACTCACGTCTGAGCATACCCTGCCAACTTATGGCGAACAAAGCAAAACCAAAGGAAATGATGGACGGAGTGTTGAACATTGCAAGCACTCACCCCCAGTCAACTGATCTGGGTTTAATCCACCACCGTTCTTTAGCCCACTCTGCCACCCCAGTTCAGACATGGCCATATGCAAATCAGTCTGACCCTGTGCCTCATGGGAACAATCTAGCCCGAACTGCCAAGCCATGTCTTCCCTGGACCGGAAACAAGCTTCCTAGGACCGGTTTCTGGCATTTCAGCCGTCTTCAGCCAGGCTTGCTTGAATCCAGTGGCAAAGTGAGCAAGGGACTCACGTCTGAGCATACCCTGCCAACTTATGGCGAACAAAGCAAAACCAAAGGAAATGATGGACGGAGTGTTGAACATTGCAAGCACTCACCCCCAGTCAACTGATCTGGGTTTAATCCACCACCGTTCTTTAGCCCACTCTGCCACCCCAGTTCAGACATGGCCATATGCAAATCAGTCTGACCCTGTGCCTCATGGGAACAGTCTAGCCCGAACTGCCAAGCCATGTCTTCCCTGGACCGGAAACAAGCTTCCTAGGACCGGCTTCTGGCATTTCAGCCGTCTTCAGCCAGGCTTGCTTGAATCCAGTGGCAAAGTGAGCAAGGGACTCACGTCTGAGCATACCCTGCCAACTTATGGCGAACAAAGCAAAACCAAAGGAAATGATGGACGGAGTGTTGAACATTGCAAGCACTCACCCCCAGTCAACTGATCTGGGTTTAATCCACCACCGTTCTTTAGCCCACTCTGCCACCCCAGTTCAGACATGGCCATATGCAAATCAGTCTGACCCTGTGCCTCATGGGAACAGTCTAGCCCGAACTGCCAAGCCATGTCTTCCCTGGACCGGAAACAAGCTTCCTAGGACCGGCTTCTGGCATTTCAGCCGTCTTCAGCCAGGCCTGCTTGAATCCAGTGGCAAAGTGAGCAAGGGACTCACGTCTGAGCATACCCTGCCAACTTATGGCGAACAAAGCAAAACCAAAGGAAATGATGGACGGAGTGTTGAACATTGCAAGCACTCACCCCCAGTCAACTGATCTGGGTTTAATCCACCACCGTTCTTTAGCCCACTCTGCCACCCCAGTTCAGACATGGCCATATGCAAATCAGTCTGACCCTGTGCCTCATGGGAACAGTCTAGCCCGAACTGCCAAGCCATGTCTTCCCTGGACCGGAAACAAGCTTCCTAGGACCGGTTTCTGGCATTTCAGCCGTCTTCAGCCAGGCGTGCTTGAATCCAGTGGCAAAGTGAGCAAGGGACTCACGTCTGAGCATACCCTGCCAACTTATGGCGAACAAAGCAAAACCAAAGGAAATGATGGACGGAGTGTTGAACATTGCAAGCACTCACCCCCAGTCAACTGATCTGGGTTTAATCCACCACCGTTCTTTAGCCCACTCTGCCACCCCAGTTCAGACATGGCCATATGCAAATCAGTCTGACCCTGTGCCTCATGGGAACAGTCTAGCCCGAACTGCCAAGCCATGTCTTCCCTGGACCGGAAACAAGCTTCCTAGGACCGGTTTCTGGCATTTCAGCCGTCTTCAGCCAGGCTTGCTTGAATCCAGTGGCAAAGTGAGCAAGGGACTCACGTCTGAGCATACCCTGCCAACTTATGGCGAACAAAGCAAAACCAAAGGAAATGATGGACGGAGTGTTGAACATTGCAAGCACTCACCCCCAGTCAACTGATCTGGGTTTAATCCACCACCGTTCTTTAGCCCACTCTGCCACCCCAGTTCAGACATGGCCATATGCAAATCAGTCTGACCCTGTGCCTCATGGGAACAGTCTAGCCCGAACTGCCAAGCCATGTCTTCCCTGGACCGGAAACAAGCTTCCTAGGACCGGTTTCTGGCATTTCAGCCGTCTTCAGCCAGGCTTGCTTGAATCCAGTGGCAAAGTGAGCAAGGGACTCACGTCTGAGCATACCCTGCCAACTTATGGCGAACAAAGCAAAACCAAAGGAAATGATGGACGGAGTGTTGAACATTGCAAGCACTCACCCCCAGTCAACTGATCTGGGTTTAATCCACCACCGTTCTTTAGCCCACTCTGCCACCCCAGTTCAGACATGGCCATATGCAAATCAGTCTGACCCTGTGCCTCATGGGAACAGTCTAGCCCGAACTGCCAAGCCATGTCTTCCCTGGACCGGAAACAAGCTTCCTAGGACCGATTTCTGGCATTTCAGCCGTCTTCAGCCAGGCTTGCTTGAATCCAGTGGCAAAGTGAGCAAGGGACTCACGTCTGAGCATACCCTGCCAACTTATGGCGAACAAAGCAAAACCAAAGGAAATGATGGACGGAGTGTTGAACATTGCAAGCACTCACCCCCAGTCAACTGATCTGGGTTTAATCCACCACCGTTCTTTAGCCCACTCTGCCACCCCAGTTCAGACATGGCCATATGCAAATCAGTCTGACCCTGTGCCTCATGGGAACAATCTAGCCCGAACTGCCAAGCCATGTCTTCCCTGGACCGGAAACAAGCTTCCTAGGACCGGTTTCTGGCATTTCAGCCGTCTTCAGCCAGGCTTGCTTGAATCCAGTGGCAAAGTGAGCAAGGGACTCACGTCTGAGCATACCCTGCCAACTTATGGCGAACAAAGCAAAACCAAAGGAAATGATGGACGGAGTGTTGAACATTGCAAGCACTCACCCCCAGTCAACTGATCTGGGTTTAATCCACCACCGTTCTTTAGCCCACTCTGCCACCCCAGTTCAGACATGGCCATATGCAAATCAGTCTGACCCTGTGCCTCATGGGAACAGTCTAGCCCGAACTGCCAAGCCATGTCTTCCCTGGACCGGAAACAAGCTTCCTAGGACCGGTTTCTGGCATTTCAGCCGTCTTCAGCCAGGCTTGCTTGAATCCAGTGGCAAAGTGAGCAAGGGACTCACGTCTGAGCATACCCTGCCAACTTATGGCGAACAAAGCAAAACCAAAGGAAATGATGGACGGAGTGTTGAACATTGCAAGCACTCACCCCCAGTCAACTGATCTGGGTTTAATCCACCACCGTTCTTTAGCCCACTCTGCCACCCCAGTTCAGACATGGCCATATGCAAATCAGTCTGACCCTGTGCCTCATGGGAACAGTCTAGCCCGAACTGCCAAGCCATGTCTTCCCTGGACCGGAAACAAGCTTCCTAGGACCGGTTTCTGGCATTTCAGCCGTCTTCAGCCAGGCCTGCTTGAATCCAGTGGCAAAGTGAGCAAGGGACTCACGTCTGAGCATACCCTGCCAACTTATGGCGAACAAAGCAAAACCAAAGGAAATGATGGACGGAGTGTTGAACATTGCAAGCACTCACCCCCAGTCAACTGATCTGGGTTTAATCCACCACCGTTCTTTAGCCCACTCTGCCACCCCAGTTCAGACATGGCCATATGCAAATCAGTCTGACCCTGTGCCTCATGGGAACAGTCTAGCCCGAACTGCCAAGCCATGTCTTCCCTGGACCGGAAACAAGCTTCCTAGGACCGGTTTCTGGCATTTCAGCCGTCTTCAGCCAGGCGTGCTTGAATCCAGTGGCAAAGTGAGCAAGGGACTCACGTCTGAGCATACCCTGCCAACTTATGGCGAACAAAGCAAAACCAAAGGAAATGATGGACGGAGTGTTGAACATTGCAAGCACTCACCCCCAGTCAACTGATCTGGGTTTAATCCACCACCGTTCTTTAGCCCACTCTGCCACCCCAGTTCAGACATGGCCATATGCAAATCAGTCTGACCCTGTGCCTCATGGGAACAGTCTAGCCCGAACTGCCAAGCCATGTCTTCCCTGGACCGGAAACAAGCTTCCTAGGACCGGTTTCTGGCATTTCAGCCGTCTTCAGCCAGGCTTGCTTGAATCCAGTGGCAAAGTGAGCAAGGGACTCACGTCTGAGCATACCCTGCCAACTTATGGCGAACAAAGCAAAACCAAAGGAAATGATGGACGGAGTGTTGAACATTGCAAGCACTCACCCCCAGTCAACTGATCTGGGTTTAATCCACCACCGTTCTTTAGCCCACTCTGCCACCCCAGTTCAGACATGGCCATATGCAAATCAGTCTGACCCTGTGCCTCATGGGAACAGTCTAGCCCGAACTGCCAAGCCATGTCTTCCCTGGACCGGAAACAAGCTTCCTAGGACCGGTTTCTGGCATTTCAGCCGTCTTCAGCCAGGCTTGCTTGAATCCAGTGGCAAAGTGAGCAAGGGACTCACGTCTGAGCATACCCTGCCAACTTATGGCGAACAAAGCAAAACCAAAGGAAATGATGGACGGAGTGTTGAACATTGCAAGCACTCACCCCCAGTCAACTGATCTGGGTTTAATCCACCACCGTTCTTTAGCCCACTCTGCCACCCCAGTTCAGACATGGCCATATGCAAATCAGTCTGACCCTGTGCCTCATGGGAACAGTCTAGCCCGAACTGCCAAGCCATGTCTTCCCTGGACCGGAAACAAGCTTCCTAGGACCGGTTTCTGGCATTTCAGCCGTCTTCAGCCAGGCTTGCTTGAATCCAGTGGCAAAGTGAGCAAGGGACTCACGTCTGAGCATACCCTGCCAACTTATGGCGAACAAAGCAAAACCAAAGGAAATGATGGACGGAGTGTTGAACATTGCAAGCACTCACCCCCAGTCAACTGATCTGGGTTTAATCCACCACCGTTCTTTAGCCCACTCTGCCACCCCAGTTCAGACATGGCCATATGCAAATCAGTCTGACCCTGTGCCTCATGGGAACAGTCTAGCCCGAACTGCCAAGCCATGTCTTCCCTGGACCGGAAACAAGCTTCCTAGGACCGGTTTCTGGCATTTCAGCCGTCTTCAGCCAGGCTTGCTTGAATCCAGTGGCAAAGTGAGCAAGGGACTCACGTCTGAGCATACCCTGCCAACTTATGGCGAACAAAGCAAAACCAAAGGAAATGATGGACGGAGTGTTGAACATTGCAAGCACTCACCCCCAGTCAACTGATCTGGGTTTAATCCACCACCGTTCTTTAGCCCACTCTGCCACCCCAGTTCAGACATGGCCATATGCAAATCAGTCTGACCCTGTGCCTCATGGGAACAGTCTAGCCCGAACTGCCAAGCCATGTCTTCCCTGGACCGGAAACAAGCTTCCTAGGACCGGTTTCTGGCATTTCAGCCGTCTTCAGCCAGGCGTGCTTGAATCCAGTGGCAAAGTGAGCAAGGGACTCACGTCTGAGCATACCCTGCCAACTTATGGCGAACAAAGCAAAACCAAAGGAAATGATGGACGGAGTGTTGAACATTGCAAGCACTCACCCCCAGTCAACTGATCTGGGTTTAATCCACCACCGTTCTTTAGCCCACTCTGCCACCCCAGTTCAGACATGGCCATATGCAAATCAGTCTGACCCTGTGCCTCATGGGAACAGTCTAGCCCGAACTGCCAAGCCATGTCTTCCCTGGACCGGAAACAAGCTTCCTAGGACCGGTTTCTGGCATTTCAGCCGTCTTCAGCCAGGCTTGCTTGAATCCAGTGGCAAAGTGAGCAAGGGACTCACGTCTGAGCATACCCTGCCAACTTATGGCGAACAAAGCAAAACCAAAGGAAATGATGGACGGAGTGTTGAACATTGCAAGCACTCACCCCCAGTCAACTGATCTGGGTTTAATCCACCACCGTTCTTTAGCCCACTCTGCCACCCCAGTTCAGACATGGCCATATGCAAATCAGTCTGACCCTGTGCCTCATGGGAACAGTCTAGCCCGAACTGCCAAGCCATGTCTTCCCTGGACCGGAAACAAGCTTCCTAGGACCGGTTTCTGGCATTTCAGCCGTCTTCAGCCAGGCTTGCTTGAATCCAGTGGCAAAGTGAGCAAGGGACTCACGTCTGAGCATACCCTGCCAACTTATGGCGAACAAAGCAAAACCAAAGGAAATGATGGACGGAGTGTTGAACATTGCAAGCACTCACCCCCAGTCAACTGATCTGGGTTTAATCCACCACCGTTCTTTAGCCCACTCTGCCACCCCAGTTCAGACATGGCCATATGCAAATCAGTCTGACCCTGTGCCTCATGGGAACAGTCTAGCCCGAACTGCCAAGCCATGTCTTCCCTGGACCGGAAACAAGCTTCCTAGGACCGGTTTCTGGCATTTCAGCCGTCTTCAGCCAGGCTTGCTTGAATCCAGTGGCAAAGTGAGCAAGGGACTCACGTCTGAGCATACCCTGCCAACTTATGGCGAACAAAGCAAAACCAAAGGAAATGATGGACGGAGTGTTGAACATTGCAAGCACTCACCCCCAGTCAACTGATCTGGGTTTAATCCACCACCGTTCTTTAGCCCACTCTGCCACCCCAGTTCAGACATGGCCATATGCAAATCAGTCTGACCCTGTGCCTCATGGGAACAGTCTAGCCCGAACTGCCAAGCCATGTCTTCCCTGGACCGGAAACAAGCTTCCTAGGACCGGTTTCTGGCATTTCAGCCGTCTTCAGCCAGGCTTGCTTGAATCCAGTGGCAAAGTGAGCAAGGGACTCACGTCTGAGCATACCCTGCCAACTTATGGCGAACAAAGCAAAACCAAAGGAAATGATGGACGGAGTGTTGAACATTGCAAGCACTCACCCCCAGTCAACTGATCTGGGTTTAATCCACCACCGTTCTTTAGCCCACTCTGCCACCCCAGTTCAGACATGGCCATATGCAAATCAGTCTGACCCTGTGCCTCATGGGAACAGTCTAGCCCGAACTGCCAAGCCATGTCTTCCCTGGACCGGAAACAAGCTTCCTAGGACCGGTTTCTGGCATTTCAGCCGTCTTCAGCCAGGCTTGCTTGAATCCAGTGGCAAAGTGAGCAAGGGACTCACGTCTGAGCATGCGTGCGTGCTCCATGCGTGCTCCGTGTGCGCATGCGTGCATGCTCCGTGCGCGCACGGTGCGCGCACGGCAAGTCATGTGATTACGAAACAACACTTTTCATTGGTTCATAGTAGTTTCAGTTCCAGAATCTTCAAACACCACACCCACTCCCCTCATTATTTCTTCTTATTTCCTGGGAGAAGGAGCTGAACAGCTTTTCCAGTACGTGAAAATGGCAGAACAGCAGACTTCTTCAGGGAGTGAAGAGGAGACCTTTGTGCCACCAAGGCAGAGAAAACAAAAGGACTCATTCATATGGAAGTTCTTTACTTATCCAGAGGGCCAGAAGAAGGTGAATGCCCCAAAAGTCACATGCACTGTTTGTGGAGTTGTCTTATCTAGAGGAGATCCAAAAAAAAAATACTCATTTAGTATTCATTCTATGTTGAGGCACTTCCAAACAGTGCATCCTGTGGCTTATGCTCGTGAATCTAGAAGAGCCACAAGAGACAACCCTGCAGCTGCTCAGCCGAGCACATCATCTGCGGCCGCAGATTCACCTGCTTCAAGACCTCTGGATATCCACCCTCTGTTCCAGTAGGTTCATATACGGTGCAATGTGTGCAATGTTGTTCTCTGTTATGGTGAGACCAGCATTAACTTAATAGAGAACAAAATACAGCAGCACACATGCTCCTGTTGAACAGTTTTTCATTCCCTGTTTTTTTTGCTGCTCTAAAAAAATTAAAATAAATACAACATTGTTAAAAAACTAAAAAAAAATACAAAACAAAAAAGACAAAAAAAACAGTTCTTTTCAGAACTCACCAACATCTAAACACTTAAACTTGATTTTTAATTCTATTTTATTTTATGAATTTTTTGCCGCCGTGCGCGCACCCCGCGCGCACCCCGTGCATTTTTGAAAAAAAAATAAAATGTTTTTTTCACCCTTTGGGGTCCTTCAGGGACCCCCTGACAAAGGCTAGGGGTCATGATGGAGCGGGTAAAATGTTTTCCTTTTATGTACCCAATCCATTTACGTATGTTTGTATTAAAACAATTAATAATTAATCATAATAATTTACAGTTTGTTGTATGGAAGACTAATCAACCTCATTAACCGACAGAATACACATGGGATTGCTTTGCATGGCTAAAATAACACATAAACTAAGATCGTACGCATATTAATAGGATAAACGTTGCTTATGTGATGTTATCGTGAATTTTGCTTAAATAAACAAGTATTTTTTGCTTTGAACGTTGCTTATGGCTAGATAAATGCACACACATATGGGTATTAGCAAGGGAAATAACACTGTTTTTCCATTTCAATGTATTAATTACGTTTTGTGTTTCTTTGCTTAAGTTGACCATTTGGGCCTGCTATAAAATGGCCGCCGACTGAATCAGACATTTACGAAGTAATATCAATGAAGGGAAAGGAGGAATGCGCCTGCGCAAACTTCAGCAGCTGCGACCTGCCGGTGAACTGTCATCGCTGTGCCCATCAAGGCTGCTCTGGGCGAAAGGCCAACCCTTCAACAGAAATTGTTGCAACCTGAACTATGGATTGCTAATATTCCCACACATTCGTTTTGGAACTTTTAGTATGTGGGAACGACACCGAATGTTTCCTGATGCATTAGAATGTATCTCGATTGTCCAATGAGAATCACTGAAAATATCATTTGCAACATTTGGAATGTAATTTTTAGTATAAATAATAGAAGACTAGAGAGGTATTGGGCACTTCTTGAACATCATTGCCAGTATCCTGATGTTATGCTGACGGAGAGGACGGTGACTCTGCATGATAGAACAGAACTTTGACGATTTGACTGAGGACCAGATTCTGACTTAGAAAACGACAAATAGCCAGAATAGGTAAATATGACAAAAGATGAAATTTATTAACTAGGATTTAACCTGCATTTGATTTAGACAAATAAATATTAATTGAATTCATGTGTCGGGTTGTTCTTTCATTGAAATGTAATTTTGATTAAGTTTAAGAGAATTAAGGAGTCATTAAGCCAATCCCAACTAAGGTGCCGATTACGATCCTGTAAAAACCGGGTACGGACCGTCGGACGGAGCATATTCTCCGTCCGACGCGTACCCAGTCGTAACAATATACAAACATGGAATTACGATTCGCACGGAAACTCAATATCCGTACGAATCGTACAAAACCCCAACCGACGAAAATAAACATACAAATGCGATCCGGGAAAGCGCCGACGTGACGTCGGGACGCACGCAGCCTGCCATTCACGAACCAGGAATTACGATTCGCACCGACGTCATCCCGCACGGACAATATTTTCCGGCTGCCAAAAACTGCCGGGAAATCAGTACGACGCGAACAAGGAGTACCTGTACGCGACGGACAGACATGGACCCGAACCTACGTGTCATCCCGGCCCTCATAGCAGTCGACCTCCTCTACAGGTTCGGACGCAGACGCCGCAGAAGGTCAGAACAACTAAGGGAAGGGGGAAAGGGGGGGGGCAGGACCAGGGCCAGGCCACAAAACCCCCAAAAAGTCACACAGCACACATGCCCTGGACATACCTGACCTCCAGGCCCTGGTCACTTCGAGGGGGTGGGGGCATGTCCAGCAAAGCCAGCGTCCGCCACAACGGAAGTGCCTGACGACGCGAACCGGCAACACAACAATACAGGTACGTCCCGTACCCACGCCTTAAGAGCGTGGGTACGAGTCGTACCACGCCCACACCTACGTCACCTCAACAATGGCGGGACGGCTGTACCCACGTGGCAAAGGCCTGGGTATGGCCCGCACAAGCATTCCACAGCGTGGGTACGGATATGTACAGACCGTACCCCCACCCCCGTATGCATAGAGTGTACCCCCACCCCAACAGTGTAAGTACGACCCGTACCCTCACCCGCGTACGTATGGAGCGTACCCCCATGCCAACAGTGTACGTACGGACCGTACCCCCACCCCGTATGCATGGAGCGTACCCCCCACCCCAACAGTGTAAGTACGACCCATACCCTCACCCGCGTACGTATGGAGCATACCCCCCATGCCAACAGTGTACGTACGGACCGTACCCCCACCCCGTATGCATGGAGCGTACCCCCCACCCCAACAGTGTAAGTATGACCCGTACCCTCACCTGCGTACGTATGGAGCGTACCCCCCATGCCAACAGTGTATGTACGGACCGTACCCCCACCCCGTATGCATGGAGCGTACCCCCCACCCCAACAGTGTAAGTACGACCCGTACCCTCACCCGCATATGTATGGAGCGTACCCCCATGCCAACAGTGTATGTACGGACCGTACCCCCACCCCAACAGTGTAAGTACGACCCGTACCCCACCCGCGTACGTATGGAGCGTACCCCCCATGCCAACAGTGTATGTATGTACCGTACCCCCACCCCAACAGTGTAAGTACGACCCGTACCCCACCCGCGTACGTATGGAGCGTACTCCCACCCCAACAGTGTAAGTACGACCCGTACCCCCACCAGCGTATGCATGGAGCGTACCCCCACCCCAACCGTGTATGTACGACCCGTACCCCCACCCCAACCGTGTATGTACGACCCGTACCCTCACCCGCGTATGTATGGAGCGTACCCCCACCCCAACAGTGTAAGTACGACCCGTACCCCCACCCGCGTATGCATGGAGCATACTCCCACCCCAACAGTGTAAGTACGACCCGTACCCCACCCGCGTACGTATGGAGCGTACTCCCACCCCAACAGTGTAAGTATGACCCGTACCCCCATGGAGCGAACCCACACACGTGTATGTTCTAAGCGTACATATTGTTAAATAGGAGGGGTGTGTGCAGAGTCCTCCCAGCAGTGCCCAGACACAGGAGAGGTGGGTGCAGAGTCCTCCCAGCAGTGCCCAGACGCAGGAGGGGTGTGTGCCTATCACTCCCAGCAGTGCCCAGAGACAGGAGGGGTGTGTGCAGAGTCCTCCCAGCAGTGCCCAGACACAGGAGGGGTGTGTGCAGAGTCCTCCCAGCAGTGCCCAGACACAGGAGGGGTGTGTGCAGAGTCCTCCCAGCAGTGCCCAGACACAGGAGGGGTGGGTGCCTATCACTCCCAGCAGTGCCCAGACACAGGAGGGGTGTGTGCAGAGTCCTCCCAGCAGTGCCCAGAGACAGGAGGGGTGTGTGCAGAGTCCTCCCAGCAGTGGCCAGACACAGGAGGGGTGTGTGCAGAGTCCTCCCAGCAGTGCCCAGACACAGGAGGGGTGTGTGCAGAGTCCTCCCAGCAGTGCCCAGACACAGGAGGGGTGTGTGCAGAGTCCTCCCAGCAGTGCCCAGACACAGGAGGGGTGTGTGCAGAGTCCTCCCAGCAGTGCCCAGAGACAGGAGGGGTGTGTGCAGAGTCCTCCCAGCAGTGCCCAGACACAGGAGGGGTGTGTGCAGAGTCCTCCCAGCAGTGCCCAGACACAGGAGGGGTGGGTGCAGAGTCCTCCCAGCAGTGCCCAGTCATAAGAGGGGTGTGTGCAGAGTCCTCCCAGCAGTGCCCAGACACAGGCGGGGTGGGTGCAGAGTCCTCCCAGCAGTGCCCAGACAGAGGAGGGGTGGGTGCAGATTCCTCCCAGCAGTGCCCAGACACAGGAGGGGTGGGTGCCTAACACTCACAGCAGTGCCCATGGAACGCAAAGGGTGGAGTAGCCACAGATACCATGCCCACAAATTTCAGTCAGGTGCACAAAGACCCTTCAGTACATGTCCACATGTGTGCGAGGCTGGGAGTATACGCATGCATAGCGCAGAAAAGAAAACATGTCCACATGAAGTCATGTCAATAGTCCACATACACAAGTACAATGACTACCAAGGATGCCACGAATGATGCAGGTGGAGACATTGCTCAGCATGCATGTGCAAAGTTGAAGGAGTCCGTCACACACCCAGCTAATGTACACACAGCTCAGCGCTAAATATTGGGAACACCCTGCAGGGAAGATGTCAGGGTACACAGAGGAAGGAATACACCTTTGGACAATTTCACCATGCAGCAACTGCTTACATGAACAGAGAAACCTAGCTAACACCGTGTGATGGCATACAGATCCCAGGGTCCCCCCTATGACCAGCACACTACAAAATTTCCCACACACCCAACACATGAACACCACCCAAAACCATGTAGCAGCCCCACCAACAGCAATACCAGCAAAGCAGTAGTGTTCCAAGGGGAAAAAAATAAATTGCTTTATTCAGCATGAACCAAAAAATCTTGTTTGTAGGAAGTTCAATATTTACAAAGCCCATAGGGCAGTCCAGAAGTCACAGCTGGATGGGGGACACAGTGGGATGCGTGTCCCCTAGCTTGCCTGCACAGTTAGATTCCGTCGTCTTCCACAGGGGTGAGGGCATCATGTGGGGGGGGAAGAACCAAGCACCACAGGGACAGGAGGGCGAAGGGTAGGCGTCGTGGGTGCAGGGATGGAGGACTCCACCACAGGGGGTGGGGCTGGGCCAAAGGCGGAGGCCAGGATCTCGCTGCACACCTTAGCAAGGTCCTCCAGGGAATCCCCTGCACCCGAAGGAACCACAGGCCCCAAGGAGGGGGGGGTCAGAGGGATGGGTCGCAGCGCCACTGGGGGAGGGTGTAGACAGGGGGGGGACCCAACCACCCTGACCGGGGACTCCCTTGACCGCTTGCGGGGTGGTGTCACTGTGGGGCTCAGGGACAGAGCGGCCATGAAGGAGTCTTTGTGTGATATGTGGCCAGGAGAGCTGAGGGGAGGGGATTTGGAGGGAGTGGATTTTGTGGAATGCGGACTCCCACTCTGGCTGTGTGTCTTACGTTTGCCCCCCGACCCAGTGGGTGTGCCTACTTCACCCTGTGTGTGCGTGCCAGGAGGTATGCGGGTGACCTTCCCTGCTGGTGTGGTGCCTGTGTCCGTCGTGGTGGGTGCATGCTGACATCTGGGTGTACGTGGGACAGGCATGGGAGTGGGAGGTGTGGATGGGGCAGGGGTAGGGGGTTGGACGTAGCGCTGCAGGAGACCCACTGCTGCAGTCAGTGTCGAGTCTATCGACCTCAGCAAGCTGCGTTGGTCAGCCTGCGATGAGTGAATGCCCTCCAAGTATGCCTCCATGTTGTTGAGGACCTGGCTGTGGCCATGGAGGACATTAAGGATCGCAGCCTGACCAATCTGCAACTGCCGCTGGATGTCCATAGACTCGGCATTGGTGGCAGCAGTGGAGACAGGGGCAGGGGGTGCGGTGCCTGGCAGGAAGGAGACATGTGGTGACCGGGCACGTTGGGAAGGGACACGAGCAAGTGGGAGGCGGCTGATGGCAATGGAGGGGGCTGGGTGCGATGTTGTGCCGCTGTCAGATGGTGGTGCAGCCTCCGCCCACTCGGAGAGATCATCCTCGGACCCGTCCGCTTCATATTCGGTGGTGCCAGTGGACAGGTCCTCGGCCTCACTCTCCTCCGCCTCTGTACCACTCAATGTGCCAGCCACGATGTCAACGCTGGCACTGGTGCTCGGTCCCTCCGCTCCGTCTGTGCTCATGTCTCCCTCCGTGTCCCCCGACGATGCTGTGGGCAAGGTGAAGAGACAGCAATTAATCACACACCTGTATACATATGTCACATGAGTCCAATCTACATAGGTTACAGTGCATAGCCTGAAAAGAAAGATCAGTAACAGCTACAAAACAAGGTACATATGTAGGGCATGCAACACACAGTTGGTTGACCCACCATGCCACTGAAAAACTATGGAGAGCATGACACAATAGCAAATGACATGAAATGGATTTTGACAGAGGAGCCAGGCCCTGGGGACAATCCAGCACTGCATCTGCACCACACAGCGTTGCCGAAAATAGGGATGAGCAGGGGCCATACCCATGAACTTGAGGCACATGCTGCATTGGTAATACTGAAAACATGCCCAACATGACTGGCTCACTGCACCTTGAGTGTATGTCCAGACAAACATCACACACTGGCCAGACCTAGCAAGGAGACATCAGGATTTGACATGTAGGCTTTGCCCGCACCAACCACCCCCTACATGAGACAATTTGTTGAGACACAGGAAGCACTTACATCTCTTAGTCTGGGTGAAATACACAGGGGCTGCATAAATGCAAGATTGGACACCAAATACCCAAGGTGCGCCTGTCCAAATAATCATGTACAAATGGTCATCATCAGATGATTGTAACAAGACACACAGGCACTGGCCACCGTGAGTATGAACCAGGAAAATCAGGTCAGGCTGTACAGTGGACACTTGTACTACATTTCACGTCAATATACATGGTGCCAGGGGACAATGGCACAGAGCACAACCTATGCTGTAGACACTGAGAGTGTCCACGTTTTGTGATGACACACATGACACCTAGGAAGATATGACCCAGGGGACAGTAGTGGCAACACAGCTCCATGGTCCTGAATGGGAATGACTGCAACACACGCCACCATCCCTGCACTATGCGTATCGCACACTCATGCACATCATGTCACAGGCCACAACATAGGACATGCGCACTGTAAGGCATGACACTTGTGAGACTAACTCCCATGTCTGGACTCTGCATTAGTGCCAACTGACATGGAACCCACATGTACTGAACTGGACAGGGCACAGGCAAGGTCCCAAAACGTGTTACACACCACCCCCACACATGATGCTACAGGCATAGTTCACGTGGAGAAAGTGCCAGCCTAGATAACCTTGTGAAGGAGTGACTACACACAGACCAGGGAACACATTGCAAGGAGGGGAAGGGAGGCAGGAGAGCACAGCTATTCAGTGGGTAACTGGATCTGCACAGCACCTTTAAACCCTGGCAGTGTATCCATGCAACTGTGCACTTACAAATGCTGGTGAAACACAACAAGCACACATGTACCTACCCCCTTCCTGCTGCTGCATCTTCTGTAAGCGCCTCTCCAAGTCTGGAAAGACCACCGGCAGCACACGCTTGTGGATGTGGCTCAGTCGGCGGCGCCCGCGGTTCTTATGGCTCTCAGGTGAGTCCCCCAGCAGGACCCGTGCGATCCTCCGCGTCCAGCACCGGATATCCTGCCAGCGTTTCCTCACCTGGGACAGGCGCCGCTTCCGACCATCCGCACTCCTCACGGCGCTGATGGCGGTCAGCCATATCTGCTCCTTGGCAGAGGTGCCTACCTGTGAGGATGAACAAATGACACTACATCAATACACCTGGCACATGTCACAGAGACACATATTAGAACACATTTGCTGTTTACAACAAGGCATAGTATGCATCCAACGCATTGCACCTTTGTCATAGGGACATGATCCTCTGGGGAAGGGCAAAAGCAGTACGTGCCATTGAAAGGACACAGGTGGAATGAGGGCAACTACACAATCAATGATCCAGGCTCACACTGTGCATCACAAGCTACACCAGGATAATGTGCAGCACCTCTAAGCAGTCACATGCCACAGGCCACTGACGCTACCGCAGCAGAGTACACAGACACACACAGGCACAGGACATTCACCTGCCATTGCCAAATGCAGCGACAAACCTCACTCTGCACATGTGCCACTAGACTGGGGGGGGCTCACAGGTGTGGGGCTGGCTCTGCACGTCAGACACACAGCACTGCTCCCTGCTCACATCACATGTCCAGGGTATATCCATCCCTCATGCAGCTGGGGTGCTACACTCCACATATGCACCCACCCACATGACAGGGGAATTACACACACACCGATGTCCAGGGTACGAACACATCATGTGGAGACTCTCAGCACAGGTACACAGAACTAACACACATCTGTGGGTACAGTCACCTGTCACACTGGGCTGACCACATAATCACATGAGGACTGTAGAGGCAACATTCCCAGGAGGATAAGACAGGCAGAATGTGGCATGCACCATGCAGTGATTGTCACAGTAAACACGATGCAAGTGAGGACGGCAGACATGCACCACTGCATGCTCTGGCTGGGAGACATCAGGCATTCCCCCCCCTGGGACCCCCCCTACAGTACATAGCATGTGTGAGACACCTGGACACAATGCCAGAAGTCACAGTCACAAAAAAGGTACACAGTCTGCACTCACCTGATACCCTGATCGCCCATACAGCAGGGGGTACTGTAGGAGGATCACATCCAGCAAAGCCAGGTTCTCCTCCAGGGTGAAGGGCTGTGACCTCTCCACAGACCTTGACATGGTTCCAGGGAATCAGTAGCAGCAGCTGGGTCGTGGAATCCAGAGATGTGCAGGCAAGTGCTCCCTCATGGGACCTGGCTGCCTTATATCTGCCTTGCTGGCCTGTTTCATGCACAGGAGTACAGAGTGATTGGGCACTCACATTTGCATCCTATGTTTCCTCCAATCCCTTCAAACCTAGCACAGTCAGTGGGTTCTTTTTGTGTTTTTTTCTTCAGCCTGATGTCAACCCCACAAACACATTGCAACAAAGTAGATTCATTCCAACTGACTTCTGCTGTGCACCTTCCAGAACAAATTCAAACTTTAAACTTGGTCTCCATGACAACCAGCATGCATGTAGGCCTTAATACTCGTCCCTCATGTGTCCCCTATGTAATTTTGAGCTTCACACACAGGTACGGTGCGTTCCGGGGCCCTAGGGCACCCCAAATGCATAGCAACGGCCCGTACAGGCGTGTGTACGCTCCGTACCACTATGAGTACGCATACGCAAGAACACCCATAGTGGTACGGCCCGTACACACGCCTGTACGTTCACTATCACTATGGATGTTCTCGCGTATGCGTACTTGTAGTGATAGTGAGCGTACAGGCGTGTGTACGGGCCGTACCACTACGAGTACGCATACGCGAGGACCCCCATAGTGATAGTGAACGTACAGGCGTGTGTTCGGGCCGTACCACTACGAGTACGCATACGCGAGGACACCCATAGTGATAGTGAGCGTACAGGCGTCTGTACGGTCCGTACCACTACGAGTACGCATACGCGAGGACACCCATAGTGATAGTGAACGTACAGGTGTGTGTACGGGCCGTACCACTACGAGTACGCATACGCGAGGACACCCATAGTGATAGTGAACATACAGGCGCGTGTACGGTCCGTACCACTACGAGTACGCATACGCGAGGACACCAATAGTGATAGTGAACGTACAGGCGCGTGTACGGTCCGTACCACTACGAGTACGCATACGCGAGGACACCCATAGTGATAGTGAACGTACGCACGCGTGTACGGTCCGTACCACTATGGGTGTGCTCGCGTATGCGTACTCATGGTGGTACGGACCGTACACACGCCTATACGCTCACTATCACTATGGGTACGCATACGGCAGCACTCCCATAGTGATAGTGAACGTACGCACGCGTGTACGGTCCGTACCACTATGGGTGTGCTCGCGTATGCGTACCCATAGTGATAGTGAGCGTACACACGCCTGTACGCTCACCATCACTATGGGTACACATACGGCAGCACTCCCATAGTGATACGGGAACGTACACAGGCCCTCTTAGCAAAAGTACGGTGGTTTTCACACATCACAGTGGTGACAGGCAGCACACAGGAAGGAATAGGGCTGACATACTTGTCCATGGATGGACATCAAGGCATTGTCTGGGCAGTACTACATGTGTGGGGCACAGGTGTGAAAGGCTGTGATGTGGCACATTACTCCTGAGTGGAGAAGGCACCAGATGTATGATGAGATGTGTACACATGTAATGTGTGACAGTGCAATGTGTGCCAGGCATGCCCTTGACTCCTTTGACATGTGTGCATGTCGTACTGCACACTTGGAATGAGCGTCACTGGCATGGCACGGACACCAACACACGGAAGTGTCCCCTGAGGCCCGGTACAGGGGTTACCACACCTGACATGCCACTACCCACGGTGCACGATGTGACTATGTCATGTGTGTGTGGGGGATTCGCATTAGCTTGATGTTGGAGCTCCCTCAAAAGCTGCAGCTGTTGCAGCAACCAACATGTGTCTGTGTGTAGATTTACATTGCACACTGTTCCGCACACCATGCCACATGTGGTATCGGATGTGAGGTGCGTATGTATGCATGGGACACGGAGTAGCGTAACAAGGACATGTCTGCATCCTCTCTATGAATGTGTGGTGAGTCATCACATGTACACCTTAATGGCAAGGTGTGTGGGCTGTCCTCGTGTAATGTCATGTGACCTGTGGCTCTAGTGTTCCGCTACCAGTCTCTGCAATCGACATCCTACTTCTGCTGATGTGTGGATGTATGTCACTCCTGTGTTGCGTCTGGCTGTTCACTTACACTGGGACACAGCTAATCCCATGCCATGGCATGGGGAGGTTCACAATCTCCGTGTGTAGCTGGGTCTTGGTAGGAGTGTCACCTGGCAGCCATACGTATCCAGGGCATGTGGCACATACCTGACTCCGTATGTAGCATATGTGTATAGACAGATTAACATGTGCTCAGTACAAATAAATTGTTGTTGTGGTGCACTCACTCTTCCTTGTCACTTCCAAATTACTGCAGAGCGCCGCCTCTTCCCCGACCAATTCCGGACTTGGCTGCCATGCAGGAGAATGACTGTATCCGGTGCTACCGCTTCCCCCAACGGTTGATTCTAGAGTTGACGGCGAGACTGGCACCACACCTGCAACCGCTGCACAGGTATCCTACGGCACTGACACCCAAGCTGAAGGTAATGGCAGCCCTACATTTTCTAGCCACGGGTACCTTTCAAAATACCATAGCTCATGTTGGTGGCATGTCCCAGAGCATGTTCTGCCGTGTGCTGCATGATTTCTTAGAGGCCATGTTGATTCACCTGGATGACTTCATCCATTTTCCAACCCCTGAAATGTTGACTGGGGTCAAGCGTGGATTCTATGCCCTGGGAGGGATGCCTCATGTCATTGGGTCCATAGATGGGACACATGTGGCTTTGGTACCACCACAGGCACAGGAGGTAGCGTACCGGAATCGCAAGCACTACCACTCCATCAATGCCCTTGTGGTGTGTCTGTCCAAAATGGTGATTTCACATGTCTGTGCTCGTTTTCCAGGAGCAGCACACGATGCCTACATCATGAGGCGTAGCACGGTGCCTGAAATGATGACGCAGCTGCGCAACGAACGAGCATGTGTTGTTGGTGGGTACACTCTGTCTGTCCTGTATTTTGCGTAGACTTCCAGCACGACCGCTTCTCCTGTCCTACTTATGTCCATGTGCTTTCCATGTAGGGGACGCTGGCTATCCCAACATGCCATGGCTGATCACACCTCTCCGCAACCCCATCACGCCGGCCCAGCTCCGCTACAACACCGCCCATGGCCGGACAAGGCGAGTGATAGAGAGGACGTTTGGCCTCCTGAAGAGCCGATTCCGATGCCTCCACAAGACCGGCGGCGCCCTCCCATATGCCCCGGCGAAGGTCTGCAAAATCTTCATGGTCTGCTGCATGCTGCACAACATGGCAGTTGAGAAAGCTGTGCCACTCATCCTGGATCAAGATGACCAGGACCATCCACCCGTGGAGGACGAAGGGCTTGGCAATGGGGCTAGTGATGTGGAGGATGTGGAGCCGCAAGAGGACATCTGGACTCGGCTCATACGCGACTTCTTTGCTTAGTGGTGAGTACCAGTGTCTGAGTGTGCACGCATTGGTCCCCGTGTGGCATGTGTTGCGATGTGTGTCTCCATCGGCATGTATGGCACGTGAGTCAGAGGTGTGTGTGGATGTGTCACTGGAGTGATGGTGCCAGTGATGGGTGTATTTCCCCAGTCATAATTGTGACCTAGCATGTTGTCATCCATACATGTGTCGAGTACATGCACATGCAAGTGGCTGTGCTTTTTGTGGCTGACTTCTTGTGTGTCTCTCTTCCCCAGGTACTTGCGCATGCCGTCTGCTGCTTGCATTGTTGTGGCACTGCTATTCCTCATGGACACGTCATCGTGTGCTGACTCAGCGTTACACGCACGGACAAGTTTGGAAGTCTCCTTAGGGTAAGGGATGCATCAGGGGTGTATTGGGTGTGGCAGTAGTTCACGATGTATGCACACTGCCCCTGTCGATGTTTGTTTCCTCTGCAGACATGTTGCATCACCATGGTACACATGACATGCAGATGGGTACACCTGAATAGATGGTCAGACTTGTTGACAGTCATCAGTGATGGGATTGTGGAATGTGATGATGGCATCAATGTGTGTAACACTGCCCTCGGACACATACGGTTTGCATTGGCTTGACATGCTGTGGGACTTCCACATCAGCGGATCAATGGTGTATGACAGGCTCTCCGTGAGCAGCAGGGGGTGTTTAGCTGTTAGCCGACACTTGTGTGCCAGTTCCATGGATATCACGCATTTGTGGCGCAGAAGGGGGGTGCCAGTGTTGGACCCACATGTTACTCCACATGACCCGTTCATGTGTACTCCGACTTGCCTCTGCAATCCCAAATACATGACTAATAAAGGTGTCCCTATGCCTCCAAGGTGCCTCTTCTCTGTCAATGCTGGTGTGTTGCCACGGTGCATCCAGCATGTCTGGCATGGTTTTCCGTGATAGTGGCTATGTGTCTATGTGTAGAGTAGCAAGATGCAAGCTGTTTGTGTGGGATTAGACCGTGTATAGTGCATGATGTCCATGACTGTGTGGGTATTGTGACATGTGCCATCCCCATGCATCCAACGTTGGCCAGGCCACCATTCTCTGCATCCACCTGACTCAAGCTTGCAGGACATGGTTCTGCCACCTGTCTACACATACCTGGGTGCCCCCCAGGACACTCGACATGATCCCTGACCTCTGCGCATGACTGTTGCTGTACTCAATATGTCTGTCGGCACGGTTGTGCGGCCACCCACTCAGCTGGTTGGGCCCATCACAGGTGTGTATGGTGCTCCATGTCTGTCTTGCCTAATACACTGTGACCCGTGTGTCCTGTGCCAGACTCAGGCCCCAGAGTGTGGATGGTTGAAGTCAAAAGAGAACTCCGGCATGTTTAGACTTTACAAGACACATGTAAGGTAATAATGCAACCAGCAGGCATCTTCTCTTCATGGTGTGACTTTTTATTTTAGTGGGGGGGGGGGGGGTTTGACATGAGGGGCTTTCCGGGTATGTGGAATCCAAAGTTCACTAGGGGAGTTGGTGTCCTTGCCATTAGAAATCCTCAGAGTCCATGCCACAGTCTTTGTCAACATTGGTCAGACAGTGACCAGCAAGGCCATGTGGCAGAGAATGTCTTTTGATGCTGTGCTGCTGTTGCTCCAGTGGGCCAGGTGCCAGGCCAGGTGTCCTGGGAGATGGTGCTGTAGCGCCGACCCTCACGGTCTTTTACGTGGACAACCCGCCCTCCTGCGGGGACCCTCAGAAGCAGGCCGTGACGATGTTTGGGATGCTCCATCGGATGTTTCCTCCTCCTCCTCCTGATCCCTCCCTGTGGGTGGTGATGTTCTACGCCTTCTGGCACAGGGAGGGTTGCCCATGTTGTCGGCCATCCGACGGAGTGTACTGTGAATTCCCGTGAACACCGTCACGAGCTCAGCCTGTCTGTCCTCCATCCTCCGTTGGTGTTGCAGTAGACAGGCATGTTGCTCCGCATGTTGCTGGGCCTGCTGGGTCTTGATCCCCTCGAGGATGGACACAACCTGGGCCATGCCCGTGGTGTCCTGCCGGTATGTGTCCAGGATGTTTCGGACATGGGAATATACCGGTTCCCCAGCCAACTGGTCAGGCTGGCGCCTCCGCCGTCCTCCACTCCCACCACCCCTGCCCACTTGCACCTGGCGTGCCCTTGTGGGCACATCGGGTCTCCGGGACCCCTGAGGGGTGGCATTGGCGTTGTCGCCTGCCTCCTCCTGGGTGCCCGGGACACCGTGTCCCTCCTGGCCAGCCTGGCTGCTTTGTGGTGGTGGGGCAGGGATCCTGGGTGTCTCCTGGGATGTGGCAGGAGTGGGGGTGGTGGTTGGCCCCGTTGTACCTGACGCAGGTGCTGCAGGTGGTTGGACACCAGAGGGGCCAGGTTGGTCGGGGTCGGGTTGGTCCACAGAGTGGTGAGAGTCGTCGCTGCCGGTGGCTCCTTCATCCCGCCGAGCCGGGTCCTGTGAGTCTTCCCCCCCAGTGTTGGGGGGTGATCCACGACGTTGACCTGTGTGTGAGAGAGACAATGTTAATTTTGTTCCATGCAACATCCATGTTTCATTAGTTTCAAAGTTGGAACATTTCCTCTGGGAATTTGGATATGTCTTGCATTCCACTCACAGTGCACTTGTGCATGGGTATGTCCCTTGGACACAGCTTTGGCGACTTTACCTATGTGTGGCACAGTCTTACTTGCTGCGTCAAGTGTGACTGCAGTCAGCAGTGGAGTGGGCAGGTGTGGCGAGCCGTGCATTGGCGCCTTCCGTGTAGCACTGTACGTGGGCACATGAAGTTGTTCCACACACTTATATGATGCAGGTAGCTGTTGTTGTGCTCGTGCACAGGTTGTGACATGGCCCTGTGTTTTGCCATGGAGGAGAGGGGGGGTGCTGGCACTGGCCACCCTTGTCTACATGCACGCAGTCCACCTGCTCCCTCCCTCTGTGTGTCAGCCTTCTCCCTCTGTCCGCCTCCCTGTGTCTCCCTCCCTCTCTGTCCCCCTCTCCCTCCCTCTGTGTGTCGGCCTCCTCCCTCTGTCCGTCTTCCTGTGTCTCCCTCCCTCTCTGTCCCCCTCTCCCTCCCTCTGTGTGTCGGCCTCCTCTCTCTGTCCGTCTTCCTGTGTCTCCCTCCCTCTCTGTCCCCCTCTCCCTCCCTCTGTGTGTCAGCCTCCTCCCTCGGTCCGCCTCCCTGTGTCTCCCTCCCTCTCTGTCCCCCTCTCCCTCCCTCTGTGTGTCACCCTCTGTCACCTCAGCCCAGCTTACTGTGCACACACTGTTGGCAGATCTTTGAATGTCCCTTGGATTGTTGATGTGAGTTTGTTTCTGATCTCCAGGCACCCATTGGGTGTAGTGTCTGTGTCTGCGCTGCTGCTGTGGTGGTGTGTGCTGGCACTCTTTCACAGTGTTGGCTGTTCATTAGCTGCTGTCATGTGCAAGAACGTGCCGTCAGCCCCATGTGTTGATGCAAGGCGTCCGCCATTTGCTGGCAAGTCATTCCTGTGTTGGGACACACAGTTTGTCTGGCTGTGACCTGGCCATATGGGCAGGGGGCATTGTTGTCTGCTTCTGAGTTGCACTATGTGATTTTTGGGGCCCACCCTCCCGCCATCCGGCTTACCGTGTCATGTGTTGGTGTCTTCTGTGGCCTGTGACTTGACATTGTCCAGCTGGGTGCATGGGGCATGGTGGCGCCAGTGGCATGTGCGTGTTCATGGAGTGTGGTTGAGTCATGCGATAGCTTGGGGTGGTTGCGTGCCTGTTTGTGAGTTTGGTTGTGGATGACGTTCCCCCCATGTGAGGTGAGTTGTTTGTGTACTCACCCGGGTCTCGGAGTCCTTCTAATCCGTCCACTACCTCCACCGGCAGTATGGCCATCACCCTCTCCTCCCAGGGATGGTAGTGTACGGGTCTGCGGGACGGCCCTCCTCCAGTGACGTTGGCCTGGTTGTGTCCATCCGTCATCTTGGCTCGGACCCTCCTCCGCAGATCGTACCACCTGGCTTGGCATTCCTGCTTGTTCCTTCTGGTGTCTGCAACAGCATTCACAGCATCAATGATGGTCTGCCACATGGCTGTTTTTGCTGAAATGCTGGTCTGTCTGACCAATGTTCCAAAGAGGTGTGGCTCGACTCTGAGGATTTCATCGACAAGGACCTCCAACTCTCGGCTAGTGAACTTTGGATTCTTGTTAGTGGGCATGGTGAGGGGTGGGGGTGTGGATGGTGGGGGGGGTGTGTGGATGGTTGTGGGTGTGGTTGAGCAGGTGTGTGTGTGAATGTGATGAGGGGGTGTTTGTGAAGGTGTGTGTGTGAAGGTGTGCAAGTGTAAGGTGTGGTAAAGGTTCTAGTATGGTGCTGTAGGTTGTCTGTGGGGTCGGGCAGCAGTGAGTCTGTTGCAAAGGCTCATGGTTTGTGTGTGTGGGCCCTTTTTATTGGTCCATTGGTGGGTGTGGCTGTGTTTGAACTTTGGGTGGGTGTGTTATAAGGAGTGGTTGTGTTTTGGGCCTCTGTTTGTTTTTGGCAGTTGCAGGTCAGTGAATGTGTTGTTTTAGTGGTTGTTGGACATGTTTTGTGGCTTTGTGCCA
The DNA here is from genome assembly GCF_964204655.1 of Triturus cristatus. Classification (NCBI taxonomy): domain Eukaryota; kingdom Metazoa; phylum Chordata; class Amphibia; order Caudata; family Salamandridae; genus Triturus; species Triturus cristatus. The sequence continues at coordinate 1,197,322,009 of NC_140579.1, read as the reverse complement.
TTCGGATGGTGTATTCTTGTGTCGTTTTGGTTTGTCCTGGTTGTGTACGTGCGTTTTTTGCGTGTGTACGGTGTGTACATGGGCCATTTTGTTGTACAGTGCTGTCCTTGTGTGTGGCTTGGTACGACTCGTACATGCGGTTGTGATGTTGGAGCCTGGGGTGCGCTCCGTACTTAGAATGTTGTGGTGGGGGTACGCTCCATGCATACGCGGGTGGGGGTACGACTCTAACGTACACGGGTGTAGATACACGGGGGTATGACACGAACGTAGAGGGGGGGTAGGACACGTACACGGGTGTACATACACGGGGGGTACGACACGTACACGGGTGTACATACACGGGGGGGGTACGACACGTACACGGGTGTACATACACGGGGGTACGACACGTACACGGGTGTACATACACGGGGGGTACGACACGTACACGGGTGTACATACACGGGGGTACGACACGTACACGGGTGTACATACACGGGGGTACGACACATACACGGGTGTACATACACGGGGGTACGACACATACACGGGTGTACATACAAGGGGGGTACGACACGTACACGGGTGTACATACACGGGGGGTATGACACGTACACAGATGTACATACACGGGGGGTACGACACGTACACGGGTGTACATACACAGGGGGTACGACACGTACACGGATGTACATACACGGGGGTATGACACATACACGGGTGTACATACACGGGGGGTACGACACGTACACGGGTGTACATACACGGGGGGTCTGAGAAGTTGGCCTGATGTATGATGTCACTAGTTCTAGTGTACACCTTATATCAGTCCAAACAACCCTTATGGTGATTGGTTGTAAAGTCAACCTTATAGACCAGCTATCCTAGTGGTAGCATGGACAAGAGCAGTCTTAGGCTAAACTCTGAATGGCATGTGAAGCCAGCTGTGATACCATATATAATCCCTTGAATACCAAATGAAAGGACACCACAACAGATATATATATATAAAATAAAGTGTATTTATTCTAGTCAAACCCTCAGCACTCTTTATGAGATTAGAGGTAAGTACAACACAGTCTTATTTAAGCATACATTAAGTCACACAGGTAAGTAATACAGTTAGGCCCTAGGGGCCACGCAAACCATATACTAAGTAAGTGGTATAAGGACCACTGTCACGGAAATAGGCTAGGCCTAGGCCGAGGGAATCGCTGGGGCTACACTACACTAGCAACAGTTAGGAAGTGGGAGGCCCACAGGGATTCAGGTGCAGAGTGGAAACACTCACGCGTAATGCGTAAAAGTCGATAGAAATAGTAGTTGTTAGCAATTAACAGTTTAAGGACACTTCTGAAGCAGCTAGAGAGTCGAGACTCGGAAACTAGACCCTAGGATAGTCACTACCCTTGTGAGCACCGAAGTACCCAAGTTACCTAGCCCACAGGCTGCGGGTGCATAGGTGTGAACTTGCGTCGGGTTTCGTCGTGGACTTCTATGGATGCCTGAAGGAAAGTTGCTGACAGGCAGTCAGTGAAGAGTGTCCGGTGGATCCCAAGGCTGGGATCAAGAAGAGAGGAGACCTGCAAGCAGAAGGGACAGAGTCAAGGTCACTAGCCAGTGACCACGTGGAACCAGGAAGGAACCAGGCGATGTCGTGAAGATTGCAGGTGAAGGTGAAGCTTGTCGCTGTAGCCACGAGGACCAGGGAACGTCGAGGACGACCAGGACCAGGAGGCGAGCTGTCCCACGAAGGCTCTTGCTGTCGGCGGCGTCGAAGTTGGACTAGGACTCACCAAGCCTTGGCAAGCGGAACCCACGAAGAACGGAGGATTTGCTTAGACCAGGAAGGTCTGGGGTGCTTCTCTTTTGCAAGGAAGCGGGAGCCAGTCTGGAGGAGCCAAACCAGCGGTGAAGATTTCTGGATGCGTCGTCACAAAGGCCACTAGCCAACGGGCAAGCAACCGGACAGATGCGGCAAGCAGGAAAATGCAGAAGGGCCCCACGCAGGACTCGTGGAGTGTGGGGGGCTGATCTTCAGTGCAGATGGTGCTTGGGGTTGGGGCTTCTCAATCCCCGGTGCACAACTTCGAGGGTGCCTCAGAAGCTGCGCTGGAAGGTACTAGCCACTTTTCCCAGGTAGCCGGTCCCACGTCTCTCGTCGCCTCCACGGATCTCAGCTCGGCTGTGGACGTGGATCAGGGTCGGAGAAGTCTGGAAGTCAAGGCTCTGGTCGGGCTCTGCAGTCGGTCCCTCGTAGAACTTCAGCAAAGCAAAGGGTAGTCTCTTGATGGTGCCTGTTTGCATAGGGTAGCCACTCCTTGGCCACAAGGGAGATTCTTCAGTCTTCTTCTTTCGTCGAATGTCGAAGGTCCAGAGTTTCTGTTCAAGTTGCAGGTTCAGGATAATCTAATCTCCTGGGGCCCAGCTACCACTCTTATACTAATCTGGGGGGCTGGGTTACCTGCTAGGTCACACCTTATGGGTGGGACCTGGGAGGGGGGTGGTTACACCCCCTTCCCTTTGTCCAGTTTCGCACCAGGACTGGGGCTGGAGTGCCCCAGCACCGGTTTGAACTGGACTATGCACGGGACACCTTGTGTGCCCCAGGCATGTCTCATTCTTTTCATCCCTCCCTGCCCCAATACACTAAGGCCTGTCTGGGGTGGTGCTCGCACCTCTCAAGGCAGGAAACCTATTGTCCAAGCCTCCCTTGCCGGGATCACTCCCAGCAGCAGGAGGTCAGACTCGTGTCTGTGGCAGCAGCATCCATTTTGTGATGCTGGGGCTCTGGTTAACTTTAACCGGGTAAGTAGGTTACAACATGTCTTCTCCCTCTAGAAGGGAGGGATAATATCCTCATCCCCAGAAATGGCATGGGGGTATTATTCCAAAGTGTTAGACACCTTACACGACATGTTTTGATAAAGCCAAACCATAGTTACCATAACCGTTTAAGATTATAAGGCACTTTAAGAGTATATGGTAGGCTATATCATAGAACAGCTATAAGGACATGGTTCCGAAAGCTGCAGACAGGCTCAGCTCATGCTAGAGCACCATCTCACATGTTACCAAGCACTCTTCCTCCAGGATTGTTAAGCCCTGCCATAGGAGTGGCTGATAGGTACACATGTGCCTATATGTAAGTTAGGTATAGGAATACTACACCTAAGCAAGGAGTGATTACACAACCTTGCCCCAGCTGAGTGATCAGCCAGTTGTGTCATAATGGAAGGCCAGGCCAGGGGTGGCATAATACATGCTGCAGCCCCTGGTAGGCCTAGGGTACACCTATGCCCTGGGTACCTAAGGTACACTGTACAGGGGCCAATAAGGTGATCCTATCCAAATGGGTTATGCACCTAAAGTACAAATTATCAATTTAGAGAGAGAACAGCAGGGCTGTGGGTCTGGTTAGCAGGCCCACAGCCACATCTAAATCGAAAACCAGTAAAGCAAAAGCACAAAGTGGGGGTGAACATAGAAAGCAGACCCTACTCTCCTACAGGGGGTACGACACGTACACGGGTGTACATACACGGGGGGTACGACACGTACACGGGTGTACATACACGGGGGTATGACACGTACACGGATGTACATACACGGGGGGGTACGACACATACACGGGTGTACATACACGGGGGTACGACACATACACGGGTGTACATACACGGGGGGGTACGACACGTACACGGGTGTACATACATGGGGGTGTACGTCACGTACACGGGTGTACATGCACGCGGGGTACGACACGTACACGGGTGTACATACACGGGTGGGGGTGTACATACACGGGGGGTACGTCTCGAACGTACGGGGGCTGGGGGGAGTGTTGGGCGCGTATGCGGGCACATGTCTCCATGGTTGCTATGGGAGTTCGGTGCGGACGGTGTTTTTTCCATACGGTTGTAACATCGGACGCACGGGATGGATCGTGATTCCGCGGTCGGACTTCACTTTTCACATTTGTACGGTAAATCGTCCGAGGACGTGTCGGACACATTTTCCGACCCGAGGACGTGTGGGGAATTATTCTGAATTCGATTCGTATGGTCTTTTTCCCATGCGAATCGTAATTGGCAGTTTGTACGGCACTTGTACGATTCGTACGGTAAAAAGACCGGATACGAGTCGTATGGGAAAATTTTTTACCGGATCGTGATCGCCACCTAAATGATTCATTGACCTATATATATATTTTCTTGATGGGAAGTGAAGCAAAGTTTTGATAGAAATAGGGAGAGTGATAAAGTTTCCATCAAGGAAGCAGTGTGGTTCGGAAACCGATGTTTTTCCCCTTCTGAGTAGGTGCGGATAGATTGATGGAATGAATGTTGGTGTTTTGGGACCCACCAGCGTATGATGTGAATGTGTGTGTGTGACTGCGAAATCACTCTGTCCGTGGTAATAGGGGGAAATTGAGGAACCCGAACTGCAACACAGGAACTCTCTACCCTGCCCCCTTTTCAGGTTCTCCACCTTTGTTTTTCACTGCCACACACAAAATGGCGTCCGACACTTCCTGATTTCGACCGATTCGAATGTTGACTGACATCTAACCACCAATCAGAATTACGCTCGCGCATGGTGCGCGCACGGTGCGCGCCTATAGATATTTATGTACTTTTAACTGCAATTTTCTCAGAAACTACTGAACAGATTGACACCATATATGCAAAAGGCACATCCCTGACCTGAGGACTACCTCTTTGCCAAATTTCGAGTAATTCTGTTCAGCCGTTCGAGCTGTACCTTCGACTAAAGGTCCTATGGGAAAATGCATGGGGAAAACGCGTTTTGGGACCCCCCTTTTTTCTCAGCCCCCGCTTGACGAATCACCCCGAGACTTTCACGGTAGTAGCTGAGCGGAGCGCCCCATTAGTTTTGAAAATTTCACAAGGATTCGTCAACCGGCGCCAAAGTTATTCAAAATAGAATTTTCAGGTTTCCTATGGGAACTCGGTCCTAACTAAAACGACCGCCAGTAGATAATATATATATATAATATATATATATATATATATCTTATCTACTGGCGGTCGCCAGTAGATAGTTATAGTTACAACCTAGTTTCCATAGGAAATCTCAAAATTCTATTTTGAATAACTTTGGCGCCTGTTGACGAATCCTCGCGAAATTTTCAAAACTAATGGGGCGCTCCGTTCAGCTCCTACCCTGAAAGTCTCGGGGTGATTCGTCAAGCGGGCGCCGAGAAAAAGGGGGGGGTCCCAGAACGTGTTTTCCCCATGCATTTTTCCATAGGACCTTTAGTCGCAGCTACAGCCCGAACGGCTGAACAGAATTACGTGGAATTTGGCAGAGAGGTAGCCATAAGGTCAAGGAAGTGCCTTTTGCGGGTCCGGTGTAAATCTGTTCAGTATTTCCTGAGAAAATAGCATTTAAAAGCATATCAATATCTATACGCGCGTACCGTGCGCGCACTGTGCGCGCACCCTGCCGTGCGCGAGCGCAATTCTGATTGGTTGTTAGATGTCGGTAAACATTCGAATCGGTCGAAACCAGGAAGTGTCGGCCGCCATTTTGTCTCTCGCAGTCTGAGGGGGTGAAAAACAAAGGTGGAGAACGTGAAAAGGGGGCAGAGTGGACAGTTCCTGACCCCCTAGCCTCGGGAGAAAAAAACTTTTTTTTTTTTTTTTTTTAAATCGCGAGGTGGGCGCACCCTGCGCGCACTGCGAACCATGGGCGCTCGGTGCGCGAAGTGCACCGAGTGCCCACAGAGCGTGCACGGTGCGCGCACGGTGTAAAACCTGAAAAAAAAAATAATAATAAAAACATAACTTAGCATTTAAAAAAACGTACAAATTCACTGAAAAAACCATAGGTTTCACACACGTTATAGTTACGAATTAGCATTTAAAAAACCTTGCAAATTCACTTAAAAAACCATAGGTTTCACACATGTTATAGTTAGCTGGACATTTCACTCGTAAAAAACCAATGAAATTCCCCCGTTATAGTTACTGCAGGCAACTATAACTCACGCGACCGCAATCCTCTGCTGATGACGTCAGATATTACATCACTGATGACATATGTGTCTTTCTGAAAAATAAATATTTGTAATATATGTATAGCTAAAGATTAATGGAAGAAGACATGGGTAAATAAGTGTCTAAATACAGTGATGTAATATCTGACGTCATCAGCAGAAGATTGCGGTCGCGTGAGTTATAGTTGCCTGCAGTAACTATAACGGGGGAATTTCATTGGTTTTTTACGAGTGAAATGTCCAGCTAACTATAACATGTGTGAAACCTATGTTTTTGTTTTTGATAAACAAGTTTTTATTGGTTTTAAAGACACCACAAACAAAACATTGAGCCTGTCAAGCCACCCATGTACAGTCTTACGGGATGAGACCGCCCCACCCCCCCGCCCCCACCCGAAGCCCCCCCCCTCTGCCCCTTCCCCCCTAGTCTCATATTCATAATACATTGCCCAACCACTTCCCCCATACCCTGCGATATTTCTTAGGGCAGCCCCTCGCCTGATAGAGAGTCCGCTCTTGTGCCGCGCACCAGTCCACACCAGCACTCCATTTGGCCAGACTAGGCGGCTGTGGGTGCTTCCATGCCGCTGCAATATCTCTTTTCGCCACCATTAGTGCTGTCATAAGGAATAGCTTCTCAGCCCGTGTGCCATCTAGACCGTCCGTGATGCCCAGAAGGATGTGTCTAGGATTGTGTGGCACCACCCAGCCCAGGACCTCCGTGAGGTCGGCTTCTATGCCCCTCCAGAAGCCCCCTAATTCTGGACATGACCACACCATATGGATGAAGTCAGCCGGATCAAAACCGCAGCGGGGGCAAGCTGCATCAGAGGAGAGGCCCGCACGGTGCAGACGCGCCGGTGTGAGGTAGGCAGTATGAAGATAGTAAACTTGAATAAGCCTCAGTTTGGCGGAGGCCGTCACCAGCCGGGGGGCCATAAGGGCGTACCGCCAGTCGACCTCGTCCATGGGGCCCACCCACTCCTCCCACCTTCCCTTCAAGCCTTCTTGCCCATGGGGGTATTGTTAATAAGTGAACGGTGTATCCGGGATATAACCCCCCTCCCTAGGTTACCCATTAGGACCTGGGCCTCTGGGGGGCTGTGGTACGGCAGCCGAACGTCCAGAGGGGTGTAGGTGCGTATGGCGTGTCGCAGTTGGAGGTATTTATAAAATTGGGATGAGTGAAGGGAGAAGCGCGCCTGCAGTTCCGCGTATGAGCACATGCGGCCACCCCGCCAGACATCCCCCAGCTGGGAGATGCCGAGCAGGTCCCACGATCGAAAACCCTCCAGGGCCGCGACGTCCCGCAGCCATGTCCCATGCCATAGGGGAGTGGCACAAGTCAGCTTCCCGGTCCACCGGGTATGACGAAGTGCCGCTCGCCAGGCCAGGAAGATCGCCCTGGTGATGCCTGGGCAGGAAGCGGGAATGGGAGCGCCATACAGGCGGCCCAGAATACAGGAGAAACCCAAGTCTTCTAATTCAACCCGATAGGCCGGGTCAGACCACCCCCCTCCAAACCAGTCATGGCTAGGAGGCGAGTGGCCAAATAGTAGAGGTAGAGATTGGTCATACCGAGCCCTCCATCAAAGGTGGGCAGGCGACATGTCGACAAGGCCAGCCGCGGTCGTCCACCACCCCAGAGAAATCTAGTCGCCAACCCGTCCAACTCACGGAACCAAGGCTTCGGGAAAGACACAGGAGTGTTCTGTAGTACGTAGAGGAACCGGGGGAGGATCATCATTTTGTAGAGCGCCACCCTCCCCAGCGGGTTGAGCGGGAGCGACTGCCATCGCGCCAGATCTACCTTGGCTTTCTTAACCAGGGGGGTAACGTTAAGAGCCCAGCTGAGGTCCGGGAGAAGGGAGACCCAAATCCCCAGGTATTTGAAGGACAGCCGACGGAGGGGAATATTGTCCTGCCAATCAAAGCATTCCCGGGAAGGGTGTAGAGGCACCAGGACCGATTTTTGCGGGTTTAAATAGAGGCCAGATGCGCGGCCAAAGCGGCCTAGGATATGGAGTGCACGGGGGCGCCGGATCGCTAAGGTACAACAAAACGTCGTCCGCGTAAAGGGCTATTCTGTCTGGCTCGAGACCCGGCCACTCCCAGCCCCGGAGGAGATGGTCCGCTCGGATCAGGGCAGCGAGGGGCTCCATTGCAAGAGCAAAAAGGAGGGGCGACAATGGGCACCCCTGCTGTGTTCCCCGGCCGATCCGAAACGGCCTCAACAGCGCCCCGTTAACCAACACTCTGGCATGAGGGCGCGCATAAAGGACCCGCACCATTCCAACAAACTTGGGGCCGAAGCCCATGTGGGTCAGGACTTCAAATAGGTAAGGCCACCCAACCGAGTCGAAGGCTTTTTCAAAATCGGCAAGTAGGAGAGTGAGATATGGGGATATGCGGTGGCGGTGAGCCAGGGCCACGTGAAGGCGGCGAAGACAATGGCGGGTGCCGCGGTCCGGCATGAAGCCGCATTGGTCCGGATGCACCAAGTATGACAGAAAGGGCCGGAGCCTCTGAGCCAGGACCGCCGCGTAAAGTTTAATATCGGTATTAATAAGAGAGATCGGCCGGTATGCCGACCTATCACAAGAAGGCGGCGTAGACTTGGGCAGGACCACAATCGTGGCCATGTCAGCTTCCAGAGGGAAGGAGCCGGTTTTTACCGCCTCGGCATAGAGGGCACCCAACCGCGGGACCAAAAGGTCTTTATAGGTGGCATAGAACTCCTGGGGGAAGCCGTCCGGTCCCGGGGTCTTCCCCGCAGACGTGCGCCCTATCGCATCCCCAATCTCCTCCGGAGAGATAGGCCCCTCCAGACTCTCCCAGTCACTGGACCGAAGACAAGGAAGCCGTAAATTATTAATTGCAAGCAGGGAGGCCAAGGATAAGTCTGACGCCCGGGCCCGGTATAGCTGCGAGTAATATTGAGCGAAGGCGTCTGCCATTGCCACGGATGAGGACTGGAGCAGGCCATCTGAGTCAACCACCGCCGGGATGATGCGCGATGCCTTTGGGTAAGTGGCCAGCCAGTGCAGCTGCGCACCATTCTTATCACCCCACCCGTATACCCTCGCCAACGAGGATTGCCAGAGGAGTTTAGCCGCCTCGAGCAACCGTTGACGAATCTCTTCCTGCAACAGCCGCAGCTGCCGGGCCTCGGCCGGATCCCCACCCTCAGAGAGAGATTGTTGCAGCCGTAATGCCCGGGCCTCGCAGGCAGTGAGCCGCTGGAGTTGCGTCTGGCGATGCCGCACCACCAGTGCCTTGGCGGCCCCCGGATGGTGGCCTTACAAGCCTCCCACAGGGTCCCCGCCGAGGAGACCGACCCGTCGTTGTCGCCAAAATACTGCGTCAGTGCGGACCCCACCTCTCTACAGAGCTTCTTATCCTGGAGAAACCAGGCGTTGAACCGCCACATCTGGCGGGCCCCACGGGGCGGGGGGCCCAGACCCAGCAGGACCGGAGAATGATCGGATATCCCCCTGGGAAGGATACGGACATCTTGGATGCCTGCACAGTCGGTGGAGGGGACAAAGATCGCATCAATTCGTGCGTGAGTGTGATGGGCGGCCGAGGTGTGAGTGTATTGCCGCTCGCGTGGGTGCCAGATACGCCACGCATCGCATAAGCCCTGAGCCTCTGCCCAGCTCCCCAGCTGCCTTGCCCGCGCGGCGCGGGGCGCCGACTCCGGACCGGAGGAGTCGAGCTGTGGAGCAGATACAGCATTGAAGTCCCCTCCCAAAACAATAGCGCCCGGTGAGAGAGTTGCCAACAAGGATGCGATGTGGGATAATGCCTGGGACAACCCGGCGGGCAGCGCGTAGAGTGACAGGAGATGGAGCGGCCGACCCTCCAGCGTGCCGCAAATGGCGATCGCCATCCCGATGGGGTCATGAAGCACCCGGGTGCAAACAAAAGGGAGGGAGCGGCGCAGCAGGACGGCGACCCCCCGAGATCCTCGAGAGAATCCAGAGTGCCATACCCGGTCGTACCCATATCGCGCCAAAAAGGGACAGTTTTCACCGAGCAGGTGGGTTTCTTGAAGCAGGAGCACATCGGCCTCCATGCGCTGGGCGTACTTAAGGACCGCCGTGCGCTTGAGTCTCTCTAATAAGCCGTTCACGTTCCAGGACAGGACGCGCACTTGAGCCTTGGAGGTGGGGTCACCCATGGGAGTGAAAGGAACGGAGCGCGCTAGGACTAAATCGGGCAGGGGAGGCCAGGACTGCGGGTCCCACGCTAGGGGAAGCCCGCGGGCAGCGCAGGAGAGCGAGCGGCAGCAGAGCCTCTGCAGGCGACTGCATGGAGAGGCGTGGCGACGCGCAGTGTGTATTGCAGCAGATGAGGCTCAAAAGAAAACAGACCCAACCCAAACAAAACAGCCTTCCAAGGAGAAGCAACCAACAGTTCCCCAACCCCAACCCCCCAACCCCCACCCTACACTTCAAGAACGGAAGCATCTGTCGCCCTAACTGACCCAACAAGTACAAAACCCCAAGCCTAAATGCTCGGGTGTAAAGAGCGTGGTGGACCCCTCCTGAAGCACGGATTCCAGTATCGCACCCTAGGTAGTTGCGAGAAAGCTTAAGATTGCAAAGCTCCCCCAACCCTGCCCCTGAATTGGGCCGCCGCCCCTCCTTGCGGATGCATGAAGTATACAGTAAGTTACATAGCAGGACTACGGGAGAGGTCGGACAAGTCAGTCTGTACGTTGAGAGGAGTTTGAGACCCGCCCGGCAGGGGCGACGAGCGGTGCCGGAGCCCCCTGGCCGCATGGGATGATGTATCGGAGGAGGCCGAGGAGTCCCTCACTTGTCTCTCAGAGGCGTTGGCAGACCGGGTCCGAGCCATCACGGGACTGTGTGCGCCTCCTGCGCCCCGGCCGCCGGGGTCCAGCTACGTCGCAGACGACGCCCCAGCGGGCTGGCGTAAAGGCCGTTCCTCCGTGAGCCAAGTCCAGGCTGCCCGGGGGGTATCAAAGAACAGCGTCTTATCCTGGAAAACCACACGAAGGCGGGCCGGGAATTGGAGCTGGTATGGAAGGCCCAGGGAGCGCAGCTTTTGCTTCACCTCCGTGTAGGAGCGGCGCTGCTCCTGGTCCTCCCGGGTGTAGTCCGGGAAGATCATAATGGTGTGGTTGTTGAAAGTTAAAGGGCCTCGTACCCGCGCCTCTCGCAGGATAGCGTCTCTGTCCCTAAAGTTGAGGATCCGAAGGATAAAGGGGCGCGGGGGGGCTCCCACGGGAGGTTTGGCCGCCAACGACCGGTGCGCCCTCTCCACCACGAACCAGGTCGACAGGCCGGTCACCGGCATCCAGGATTTAAACCACGTCTCGAGGAAGTCGTCAGCTCGGCCAGACTCGACCCCCTCCGGAAAGCCCACCAGGCGAAGGTTATTGCGATGGGCGTGATTTTCGGCATCTTCTGCCCGCCTGTGTAGTTCCTTGGAGTGGGTTGTGAGCTCCCGGACCTGATCCTGTAGTAGGTGAATGTCGTCCTCCGCCATAGAGATCCGGGATTCCGCTTCCGTAATGCGAGTTGTGGCGTTGCGGAGATCCTGCTGCAGGAGCGCAACATCGACCCTCACCTCCCCAACCATCCCCTCCAGGGATGTGCGGGAGGCATCAATGGCCTGGAGGATGACGGCCAAATCCTTGTTCGGGGCCGGAGCCCCCCCCTGCCCGCGCCGGCGGATCCGAGTTCGTGAACTGATCAATCCGCGTCTGGTGGGACGCGTTCGGTGGTCTGGAGCCTTTCTCCTTGCCCATGGTGGACCCCGGAAGCACGGGCCGGGTACGAGAGTGGGTGCAGTGAACCAGCAGGCGGCTCCCACTCGCCAAGCGACTCAGCCCCCCGCACCAGGCCAACGAAGGGGGAGATCGAGGAGAAGGGGAAGGGTAAAGGCGTTCCTCGTCCTCAGCTTTGGATCCGGGCAGAGCCACCTTCACCACGTCCTGAGCCTCGCGCTACAGTCCGCGCCTGCGACGGCCCTCCGTCGGTGTACAACGCGCAAGCCAATGGGGGCGCCGGTCAGCACCCCGGCCCATCGGCTCAGCCAAGTCACTAGGGGGCTCCACTTCCACCCCGCTCCGGAGCCAACAGCTGATCCCCCTCCCAGCTCCAGGGGCCAAGGGCAGCGCCGGGGAAGACAATCCAAGGCGAGGGCTCCCGGATACTGGTGCAGGGCCAGGGAGACCCACCTCAGCCGCCCATTCAGGTCAGTACTGCGGCCGCCAAGAGTACGACCCTGCCCCAAGTGCGGCGGCCGTCCGCAGGGTCCGTCGAGGCCGCACCGCCTCCGGGGTCACCCCCACAGGAGTCCGCCAAGGCAAATCAGCAGGGGGGCCAGGAGGAGCCGTCTCTCTCAATCGGCCCCGGCCCAGGCAATGACAAGTCGTCCATTCAGTGCGAGCCGATCCACCCGCCGAGTAGGGCCTCACCACCCCCCGGGGGGGCGCTCGCCAGCCGCCACCTCCCCCAGCTCACCTCAGGTCCGGAGCCAGCACGGATCTGCTTCGCAAGTCCGCCGGTTCTGGGGCAACCGCTGGTGGTCCTGCAGTCCGCACCCGCTCCACCTCCAGGATCCCCCAGACAGGATTCCACCAGGAGAAGCGGTAAGGGGGCCAGACTGAGCCGCCCCCCTCAGGAAGCGAAGGCCCAGGCGCCGGGACAGAGCGGGCGCGTGTAGCGGCAAGGTCGGGCCCGGTCCCTCAGCCAGACCCGGTCAGCACATTTCAGGTCGGGCCGATCTGCCCATCGAGCGGGGTCTCTCCAGCACTGGGGGGCGCTCGCCATCTGCCGCCCCCCCGACGCACCTAAGGTCCAGCACCAGCGCGGGTCCAGTCCGCACCTCTTCCGATCTCAGGCAGCCGCTGGTGGCCGCGCGGCCCTCGCCCCTCGTGGTGCGCCCACGGGCCGTCTAGCTCAGCTCCGGCGGCACCGAATTTGGCTCAAAGTTGCTCCGGGGGCAGGGCAGCGGCTCCCCTACACTCGCCTGCCGTCTGTTCAAACCTAGGACTGCCACCACGGATGTAGTGCGGATGCGAGGGGTCCAGCATCCAAGAGCCTCACTCCATTGCGGCCATCTTGGCTAGCGCCACCTAGCGCCCCCCCCACCTATGGTTTTTTAAGTGAATATATATATATATATATATTTTCACTGAAAAAACATAGGTTTCAGGCACGTTATAGTTGGGAATTTGCATTTTAAAAAACCTTAGAAATTCACTGAAAAAAACATAGGTTTCAGGTGCGTTATAGTTAGTTGGACATTTCACTTGTACAAAACCATTGAAATGACCCCGTTATAGTTAGTTCAGCTAACAATAACTCGCGCGCCCGCAATTCACTGCTGAGGACGTCACATATTACATCACTCATGACATGGTCAGTGACATCACTCATAACATCACTGATGACATCTCAAATGACATCACTGATACCATGCCTAAAACCTATGTTTTTTTCAGTGAATTTCAAAGGTTTTGTAAATTACAATTTTTAAATGTATTAATTATTATATTGATTTTTTTGATACTGATTTCCTACATTTTTTAAATCTATTTATATGTAGATATTTTATTTTTTAAATTACATTATAATTACATTATACATTACATTACAAAATATACTTTCTCAGAACGAATTACTTTAGTATAAATACTTTGCAAATAGGCAATAGACTTTTAAGTACAGTAGTTACAGTTGTTGCAATGCGCAACACAATTTCAAACACAATGCAACATTGAGCTCAATGGGAATTTCTTGTTAAATGCAAATAGTTACTTTATGGATTACTTTTCTAACCACAGGACTGGATTCTAGATTCAGTCATGGGACATCTCCTGTAAACAGTAGAGTAAAAGCGTTTTGGTTACAGTAGTGATTTTTAAGGAATATTTTTGTATTTTAAAAGTTGACACTTAGAAACTTTTTCACATAGAATCTCCAATGTTATCCTATGGGAGGAAATTCACTTACCAGATAAGTAGTGTTACCGTTACTTTTTCTCAGTGGTGGATCCTGGATCCACAACTGGTGCATCTCCTGTAAACAGTTGAAAGAATGCGTTTAAGTCATACAGGCGATTTTTTAGGAATATTTGTAGTTTGTTAAAATCGACACACAGAAACTTTTCTGGTGAAAACCACACAATGGATTCCTATAGAAGGAAATTCAAGTTACTGGTAAGTACGGTTAGAATTACTTTTCAGGATCAGTACTGGGCTCAAAGAAGCAGCACTGAGGTCTCTCCTGATAACAGGTGAGTAAATCGGAATTCGTAGTTCGGCTGATTTTAGAGCAGAGCTTTCCAAAGTATGTGTCGCGACACGCTACTGTGTCGCCTGACATGCTTGGGTGTGTCGCGCGACGGTGCTCTTTAATCAACCATGTACGTCTGTCTTAAATCTTTAAGACAGATGTACATGCTTGATAAGAGGGACGCACATTCTCATGCGTCATTACGTCTGTGCCGAGGTGCAGGATTGGCTGCACGGTGAGCGCTGAGGATAAAGCCGCGGCCGAGCGGTCCAGAATCTGCGGGAGGACGGCGAAAAGGCGGCTTGCGAGGTCAAGCTGCTGCTGATGTGTAAGGGGCTGGGGGGTAGAGGGGGCGAGCAGGGCGGTTTTAAAAAGGCCGACTTTCAGTGCTGCGGGAGTGGTATTACCGGGGGTTGACGACGGGTCCATGATCACGGATACTTAAATAAGAGGTCGCAGGCCGTGGCGCCATTTTTACCAGCCCTTTTCTACATTATTCAATGTCCCTCGCTCACTTACACACACCCAACACCCCAACCCTTTTGGTTAAGACATATCATTAAACAATCCCTAACGTGCGGCTAATGCAACATGTTCACTGCTCTTTAGCAGTCACTGCTGCAAGCTGCTCCAGGCAATACTCTCACCCGGCACCCTGCTGTATACAAATAGCTGAACTAAAATCACAGGCATTTCCCACTGAACGATGAGTCAGACAACTGTATTACTTTTACCAGGTAATAACAACTATCAATTATTTAACAAATCCTCACAATTATCTCACAGCTTTAATGACTGCCACTGAAAACAAAAACTAAAAATCAATATTAGTCACTGCCAGTAGCACAAGAAAACCAAACATGAAAGTTATATGTTTGTTTAGCAGGTCTATCGTAAGTACATTTGAGCACGTTACAATATTCAACAAATTAGATTTTGCTTTGTGGTTGTGCAAAAACAATCATGCAACCCCGATGCAAAATCAGGGCATTAACATGTATTTATTTTTTAAAACACTGCCACAAAGAAACTGGCAACAAGGAGAAACGCTGCAGTAAATCTGTTCTACTCAACTGGTTGCAAAGTCTGAATTTTAAAATATCATGGAGTTAAGGCACCTGTGGCAGAGAGCTTTGTGTGCTCAGTAAAGCTCAGGGAATAATAATAAAGGTAAAATAACTATTTTCTGGAGAGGACTGTGTTTTGTCTAGTCCCAGTTTTGAATCAAAGTAGGTTAATAGGTCTCCTGGAAAGCACATTATGTAATGCACAGATGACAGATTTTTATTGTATGTAAATGGGCAGGTCGTGGAGAAACTGACCTCTGGTGCCCTGGGATTCCCGTACCGAGGACTGCGAGGTCCAGCAGCCCTCCAACTTCCTGCTGCTGCTGCCTGCCTCTTCCTCAGGACCCGCCCCTGGACACAGGTTAAAACCTCGCGGCCCCCGCTTCACGGGAGCCGCTCGTGGAGAAACTGACCTCTGGTGCCCTGGGATTCCCGTACCGAGGACTGCGAGGTCCAGCAGCCCTCCAACTTCCTGCTGCTGCTGCCTGCCTCTTCCTCAGGACCCGCCCCTGGACACAGGTTAAAACCTCGCGGCCCCCGCGAAGGAGAAACTGACCTCTGGTGCCCTGGGATTCCCGTACCGAGGACTGCGAGGTCCAGCAGCCCTCCAACTTCCTGCTGCTGCTGCCTGCCTCTTCCTCAGGACCCGCCCCTGGACACAGGTTAAAACCTCGCGGCCCCCGCTTCGCGGGTGCCGTTTGTGGAGAAACTGACCTCTGGTGCCCTGGGATTCCCATACCGAGGACTGCGAGGTCCAGCAGCCCTCCAACTTCCAGCTGCTGCTGCCTGCCTCTTCCTCAGGACCCGCCCCTGGACACAGGTTAAAACCTCGCGGCCCCCGCTTCGCGGTTGCCGCTCGTGGAGAAACTGACCTCTGGTGCCCTGGGATTCCCGTACCGTGGACTGCGAGGTACAGCAGCCCTCCAACTTCCTGCTGCTGCTGCCTGCCTCTTCCTCAGGACCCGCCCCTGGACACAGGTTAAAACCTCGCGGCCCCTGCTTCGCGGGTGCCGCTCGTGGAGAAACTGACCTCTGGTGCCCTGGGATTCCCGTACCGAGGACTGCGAGGTCCAGCAGCCCTCCAACTTCCTGCTGCTGCTGCCTGCCTCTTCCTCAGGACCCGCCCCTGGCCACAGGTTAAAACCTAGCGGCCCCCGCTTCGCGGGAGCCGCTCGTGGAGAAACTGACCTCTGGTGCCCTGGGATTCCCGTACCGAGGACTGCGAGGTCCAGCAGCCCTCCAACTTCCTGCTGCTGCTGCCTGCCTCTTCCTCAGGACCCGCCCCTGGACACAGGTTAAAACCTCACGGCCCCCGCTTCGCGGGGGCCGCTCGTGGAGAAACTGACCTCTGGTGCCCTGGGATTCCCGTACCGAGGACTGCGTGGTCCAGCAGCCCTCCAACTTCCTGCTGCTGCTGCCTGCCTCTTCCTCAGGACCCGCCCCTGGACACAGGTTAAAACCTCGCGGCCCCCGCTTCGCGGGAGCCGCTCGTGGAGAAACTGACCTCTGGTGCCCTGGGATTCCCGTACCGAGGACTGCGAGGTCCAGCAGCCCTCCAACTTCCTGCTGCTGCTGCCTGCCTCTTCCTCAGGACCCGCCCCTGGACACAGGTTAAAACCTCGCGGCCCCCGCTTCACGGGAGCCGCTCGTGGAGAAACTGACCTCTGGTGCCCTGGGATTCCCGTACCGAGGACTGCGAGGTCCAGCAGCCCTCCAACTTCCTGCTGCTGCTGCCTGCCTCTTCCTCAGGACCCGCCCCTGGACACAGGTTAAAACCTCGCGGCCCGCTCGTGGAGAAACTGACCTCTGGTGCCCTGGGATTCCCGTACCGAGGACTGCGAGGTCCAGCAGCCCTCCAACATCCTGCTGCTGCTGACTGCCTCTTCCTCAGGACCCGCCCCTGGACACAGGTTAAAACCTCGCGGCCCTGCTTCGCGGGAACCGCTCGTGGAGAAACTGACCTCTGGTGCCCTGGGATTCCCGTACCGAGGACTGCGAGGTCCAGCAGCCCTCCAACTTCCTGCTGCTGCTGCTGCCTCTTCCTCAGGACCCGCCCCTGGACACAGGTTAAAACCTCGCGGCCCCCGCTTCGCGGGAGCCGCTCGTGGAGAAACTGACCTCTGGTGCCCTGGGATTCCCGTACCGAGGACTGCGAGGTCCAGCAGCCCTCCAACTTCCTGCTGCTGCTGCCTGCCTCTTCCTCAGGACCCGCCCCTGGACACAGGTTAAAACCTCGCGGCCCCCGCTTCGCGGGAGCCGCTCGTGGAGAAACTGACCTCTGGTGCCCTGGGATTCCCGTACCGAGGACTGCGAGGTCCAGCAGCCCTCCAACTTCCTGCTGCTGCTGCCTGCCTCTTCCTCAGGACCCGCCCCTGGACACAGGTTAAAACCTCGCGGCCCCCGCTTCGCGGGAGCCGCTCGTGGAGAAACTGACCTCTGGTGCCCTGGGATTCCCGTACCGGGGACAGCGAGGTCCAGCAGCCCTCCAACTTCCTGCTGCTGCTGCCTGCCTCTTCCTCAGGACCCGCCCCTGGACACAGGTTAAAACCTCGCGGCCCCCGCTTCGCGGGAGCCGCTCGTGGAGAAACTGACCTCTGGTGCCCGGGGATTCCCGTGCCGAGGACTGCGAGGTCCAGCAGCCCTCCAACTTCCTGCTGCTGCTGCCTGCCTCTTCCTCAGGACCCGCCCCTGGACACAGGTTAAAACCTCGCGGCCCGCTCGTGGAGAAACTGACCTCTGGTGCCCTGGGATTCCCGTACCGAGGACTGCGAGGTCCAGCAGCCCTCCAACTTCCTGCTGCTGCTGACTGCCTCTTCCTCAGGACCCGCCCCTGGACACAGGTTAAAACCTCGCGGCCCTGCTTCGCGGGAACCGCTCGTGGAGAAACTGACCTCTGGTGCCCTGGGATTCCCGTACCGAGGACTGCGAGGTCCAGCAGCCCTCCAACTTCCTGCTGCTGCTGCTGCCTCTTCCTCAGGACCCGCCCCTGGACACAGGTTAAAACCTCGCGGCCCCCGCTTCGCGGGAGCCGCTCGTGGAGAAACTGACCTCTGGTGCACTGGGATTCCCGTACCGAGGACTGCGAGGTCCAGCAGCCCTCCAACTTCCTGCTGCTGCTGCCTGCCTCTTCCTCAGGACCCGCCCCTGGACACAGGTTAAAACCTCGCGGCCCCCGCTTTGCGGGTGCCGCTCGTGGAGAAACTGACCTCTGGTGCCCTGGGATTCCCGTACCGAGGACTGCGAGGTCCAGCAGCCCTCCAACTTCCTGCTGCTGCTGCCTGCCTCTTCCTCAGGACCCGCCCCTGGACACAGGTTAAAACCTCGCGGCCCCCGCTTCGCGGATGCCGCTCGTGGAGAAACTGACCTCTGGTGCCCTGGGATTCCCGTACCGAGGACTGCGAGGTCCAGCAGCCCTCCAACTTCCTGCTGCTGCTGCCTGCCTCTTCCTCAGGACCCACCCCTGGACACAGCGTAAAACCTCGCGGCCCCCGCTTCGCGGGGGCCGCTCGTGGAGAAACTGACATCTGGTGCCCTGGGATTCCCGTACCGAGGACTGCGAGGTCCAGCAGCCCTCCAACTTGCTGCTGCCTGCCTCTTCCTCAGGACCCGCCCCTGGACACAGGTTAAAACCTCGCGGCCCCCGCTTCGTGGGTGCCGCTCGTGGAGAAACTGACCTCTGGTGCCCTGGGATTCCCGTACCGAGGACTGCGAGGTCCAGCAGCCCTCCAACTTCCTGCTGCCTGCCACTTCCTCAGGACCCGCCCCTGGCCACAGGTTAAAACCTCGCGCCCCCCGCTTCGCGGGAGCCGCTCGTGGAGAAACTGACCTCTGGTGCCCTGGGATTCCCGTACCGAGGACTGCGAGGTCCAGCAGCCCTCCAACTTCCTGCTGCTGCTGCCTGCCTCTTCCTCAGGACCCGCCCCCCGGCGTGACTATATCCTTCGGTGCACTTATTTCTGCAGCGCGGAACGCAGCGCGGGCGAAGCCCGGGCCAAGGGCGGGCCCGTTTATGCCCGTTCGTGCCCGAGAGAGTCCGGTCCGGCCATACCCTCTTAGTGCATCAGTCTTGTGAGTACACTTAAATCTTGTTCCAATTGCAGGAGAACAATGGTGAATAAAAGGGGCTTGAAACGGAGTGCTACTGATCATGTTGCTGGCTCGCTGGACAAATTTATTGTAAGAGCATCTTCAATACTTGAGCACGAAATTGCAATAACTGAGCGTCGGTTGTCCTTGGAACCACTCTTTTCTAAACGCTCCTCATTGGGTACAATTGCATCTAGTCGCTCTCCTGTTATCTCCCCAGTTACTATGTCCACCCAGACTACTAATAATGGTCAGCCTCGTCCACCAACCTTATCTATTGTTCCCACTGATGTAGCTATAGCTACGGTCACAAATGTTCCCGCTTCAGCACTTGGCTCTGCCATTATGCCTGCAGCTCCAGTTCGAGAAGTTGGTACCATCCCTAAAAGGAAACGAACTGGGTTATCACCTAAAGGCAGGAGGAATAAAACTCAGAAACCTAATCCTGATACCTTGGACACTTCTTTGACTGTATCTACAGCTACCATCAACCTAACTTGCTCAGAGCGCCCTTCCCCAGATGTAGTCCCACCGCTTTTAGATATAGACTTGTTACTTGGGAAAATGTCTACTGTACTAGATCTGGCCATGCGGCCGCTCGAGCTTAGATTGGTTGCTATAGAAAATAGGTTGGTTGCTCTGGAGACAGCTTTAGTTAAACATGATGAAAATATACAATCTATTATTTCAGGTTTATCTTCATGTCAAAACCAGGCTAACACTCCAGAAAACCCAATAATTTCGCTAGATCGACCTGATAATCAGTCGATACAACATCGGGGAGCTGCTTGTAATCCTCATTTGAGTCATAGACAGGGGCCTTTTTCACAAAAACCAGCTGCTAATAATATGTCTGCTAGCCTCCATCCAACTGCTAACTATTGTCCTGAACCTCCTGTGGAGGTTCCTCACCAGCTGGAATCTCCACGGATCGACCTTCCCCCTGAAAGTGCCCCTTACGTGGTTGTCTTGACCAATGTTCCCAAACTGACCTCTAAGAGACCAGAATCCTTTCAGGAACTTAAAAATAAAGTTATGTTCTGGCTGAATGCAAACAGACCCCTGCCCATGAACGTACGGTCTTCTATTTTGTTTGCTAGAAGAGTTGGTTGGGTGGGCCATAAACAAAAAAATGTGGGGGGCGACTGTGTCATTGTTAATTTTCAAGCGCCTGAGGTGGTTGACCACATATGTAGCCCCGCCTTTGATAATTTATCTTCCAACATCAAAACGCTTCCCCTGGGTTATTTCTACCCCCCGTCTACCAAACCCCCCTTTCCATGCTTAAGGCCTCTTGCTCCGTCCCACAATTATGTTGACAGAGAGCAATTTAGCGAGGGAACGTGGGGTAGGCAGCCTGTTAATGAAGCTCTGGGTTTTCCCACCCACAATAGGTTTAACTTGTTGGATGAGGTAGAATGACTAGAGACACAAGTTAGATCCTTACCTTCCTTTACCCACACTGTAGATGAGACCGGTGCCAAAGGAGGCTATGGTGACCTACTAGCGACCACCTTTGTGGGTTCTGCATCTTTGGTAGTCGGAACCACTTCTCCTATTTTTTTAGGTTCTACGTGGGACGCCCCCGCTCAATCTTCGGTTTTGAAGGTAGTCCCTGTGACCCAATTAGCAACTACTGATATTGTACCCGTTCAGCCTAATTCCATTGAGGTTCTTCCTAATTCTGATAACCAGCTTAAAGTTCTTAGCTGGAATATCGCAGGACTAGCTTCCAATACTGGCAATCCAGAGTGGTGTTCCTTTATGGACCCCTTTGGGATTTGCCTATTTCAGGAAACCTGGTCAACTGAACCTATCCATAGACTGGGGTACATTACTTATATGCAACCTGCCATAAAAGGCCATCGGGGGAGACCCTCGGGGGGTCTGTGTGTCTGGGTGGGCACTCATCTTGGTTTCAACATCAAAAGGGTTGAAACGAATAGTAGCGATATAATATGCATTCTTTTGTCCCATAAAAAGACCCCTAAGATTGCACTTATTAATATTTATTCTCGCCCTACCCGTGGTGGTGGTCCATCACCTACCTTTGATTCCCTGTTAACCCTTTTGGAATTATTTCCAGACGATGTTGTGTTGATGATTGGAGGAGACTTCAATTGTCACTTTGAGCCCCTGCCCGGAGTAACCCCACTTACACTTGAGGAAGATGAGGCTAGATCTATACCATCTACTAGTATGTACCCTGCTAAACATTGGACCCCTTTGGTACTCCAGCTTACCTCCCTCACTTACGCTTTCTCTATGAGTGCGTGCAATGGTCGTTTCAGCGGAGATATACTGGGCCAGCCAACATATAGGGGCATGGGTCATGAAACTGTGATTGATTACGTTCTGGTCAGTCTAGACCTATGGCCCCATGTGCTGGATTTTAAGATAACTAGGCGAACTGAAAGTGACCATGATCCCTTGATAGTTGCTCTAAATTTCCATCTATTGAACACGGGGCTAGCTATGGTCACCTCTCCAGTAGGTAACCTAAGAGTTATACAAGGGGAGAAGAGGATTCGCTGGCAAACTATAAAACAGTCAGACACGGCAATAGCCAGCCTGTACCTAAAAATACTCCCCTTACTTGATATGGTGTTTAAAGGAGATGTTAACAATACTGTAGTTGATGGAACCTTGGATTTGGTTAAAACCCATAAGGACCTTGTAGAAATACTGCATGGTTCCTTTTACACCACAGGTACTGTTAATGCTAAGAAGCCGGTTAACAAAAATACCTGGTTTACAAAGGACTGCAGGCTAGCCAAACAGGATTTATTACAGGCCATCAGGGGGGGCAATCCTTCATTTATTCGGGAAGCTAGGAGGGCATATAGAAAGTTAATTCTTATTGCTAAGACCGAGTGGGAAGAGGAAAGATGGGTTGCTATGAGATTAGCTCTCGTGGCAAAAGATCTAAGATCCTTCTGGAACCTTGTCCACTTTGGGAAATCGGAGGGTAACTCCCCGATTGACCCAAACATCTCCGAAGACGCTTGGGCTTCCCACTTCGAAAACTTGTATTCGATTAACACAATCAGGACCGTTGATCCCCCTGCTATTTTATCAGCCATGGATCCTTCCTGACTTGTTCCCCCCTGGACCCTATCAGAAGTGAATCTGGCTTTGGATCAGCTTCAAGTGAACAAGGCCCCAGGGTTAGATCGTATTCCCGGGGATCTTTATAAGGATGAACCGAAGATCTGGGCCCCTTACCTTCAAATCCTATTCAACGCCATTTTACAAGGTTTACCGGTACCATCAACCTGGATGGGTGCGGAAATTATTCCCATCTTTAAAAAGGGATCTCCCCTTGATCCAGGTAACTATAGGCCTATAAGCCTAATAGATGTGAGCCAAAAAATCTACTCTAGGCTCATTCTGCAACGGCTACAGAACTGGATAGAAGAGAAAAATATACTAACCCCACTCCAAGCGGGATTTAGGCCCAAAACGTCAACTATGGACCAATTATTTAGGCTCCAGATGCTTCATTGGAAACATGTCTTATTGGATGGGGGTAGCCTATATATGACCTTCGTGGATTTGAAATCCGCATTTGATATGGTGGACCGTAACCAGTTATGGAACCTATTGCTAGCCATGGGGGCCCCGCCATACCTATGCTACCAATTGAAGATTCTCTACGATGGGACCTATGCTAGAGTCCGTTATGGAAAACATGGTAATTTGACTGGCTCCTTCCCCGTTGAAAAGGGAGTACGACAGGGATGTGTACTTGCCCCAACCCTGTTCTCTCTCTTTCTTAATGGGCTCATTGCCGATCTTTTGGACACAATTGATATAGACGCACCAAAATTGGCCTCTAGAAAATATCCTGCCCTCATGTTTGCTGACGACACCCTGCTGCTGTCAAAATCCCCAATGGGTATGCAGCGGGTGTTGGATCAGTTTACCAACTTTTGTAAAAAAAGGAACCTGGTGGTCAATATAGGTAAAACGAAGTATATGGCTTTTAATGTAAAACCCTCCAGCTACCCACATCCCAAAATGGAAGGTATCGCCCTGGACCGGGTTACTATATTTGAGTACCTAGGTTTGACCTTGAACGACAAAATGGGTTGGTCCCCTCAAATGCGCAAGGCCAATCTAAAACTTAATCAGGCTGTGGGGGGCATCCTTAAAGTTTAGAAGAATTGTCGTACAAAAATTATAAGTGCTCCCTTAGAAATTTACTGTGTGCAATCCCGATCCTCTACATTGTACGGGGCTGAACTTTGGGGCCACACCCGTGCAAATGATTTGGCTACCACCGAAAACAATTTTATCAGGAAACTCTTATCCCTTCCAACTAACACGCCGCTTATGCCATTGAGGTTGGATCTTAACATCCGTCCCATCTTAGAGGTCATTGCCACTAGACCAGTGATGTACTGGAAAAGGCTCTGGAGTACACCAGAGCTAGTATGTTACAGAGACGAATTGAAAGTAATCCTGGGCACACTTGGGGCCGATAAGATTCCTTGGCTCCAGTATGTAAGGCAGACATTAACTCATATTGGCCCTGCCCATCTCTGGGTTAACCCAGAGACTTCTACTCTAGGCATTTCCAAAAAAACTCTTGCCTTAACCTTTAAAGATTACTTTCTAATGAAAGCTTAGAGCTCAGTCAGTCCATCTAGTCTGACAGATGCTTTCCTTGATGTTAAACCTTACTACGCCTTTGTACCTGACCTTGATGTAATCCAACCCATTTTAGCAAAGAAGCTGTACTTACAGTTCAGATATGGAACCCTCCCTCTTTATTCCTTTACTGATCGATGGGCGGGCGGTTCCAAGCATACTTGTCCTGGTTGTTCATCTGAACTGGAAACTACGATCCATGTTGTGCTTTTCTGCCCCGCATATGTCGGTATCCGGAAAAAATGGATCATACAATTATGTTTAAACTTGGGCATTAGGAGTTATCTTGATTTTTTTAGGATCATGCAAAGCGATTTAAACCCAGTTGTTGTGGCTGCAGTTTCTAAGTTTTTGTTCGCGATGTGGTCAATTCGTAGGAAACTAATACAGCAACAACACTGACTGACCTATTGGTTTTAAAAGGGGTTTGCTTACTGATTAATTATTATGACATCCTGTTTTTTTAAGATGGGCTATTGTATTAACTGGAATATGTATTCTAAATGAACTGTTTTATATTGTACTTTTATGATTTTAAACAATCACAATAAAGTTTTTTGGATTGGATTGGTAAATGGGCAGGTGAGTTAGTGCTTTGAACACAGAGATCCTTTTGTTACTTGCAGTTCATAAATTGTAATTCTTCTAATTTAGCACAGTGAGCCAAGAAGGACATGTGGCTCCTACACCTTGTAACTCTCCCCGTCTTATGTAACACTCCCTTGATTTACACACATCATTTATTCTCAATGTATAATGTGTACATATAAAGCGCTCTGACACTCTGTAATGGGATTAGTAGCACTATAGTGCTGTAGAAGAAACAAAACAAAATAGTGCCATTTAAATTGTTGTTTGTGTAAATACTGGGACAGACTAACACATCTGAAATTCCTACACACATGCATATCTCATATATAAAAGGACTGAACAAAGTCAAAAGCATGCCTGCCTCTTAAGCACCTGTGATGTGATAAGCTGTGTGCCTTTGTTTCTCCTCCATTTCATTTAGATGTGAGGCTCCTGATAGCTTCGAGCCAGGATACTCCAACAAAAGGAAGCCTGATGGCCCCTTAACTTCGACCTCTGTTATAGGCCCAGCTGGAATCTGATAACCCCTTCCCCGTCTGTACGTTGCTGCTTGGAACAAAAGCAAACAATGTGCAGGCACTGCTGAATGTCTCCCAGTGTCTAAAAATTGCACCAAGACAAGTTTACCATATTTCTGTGGGGCCCAATTTCTTGGCAGGGTAGACTGCGATCACCCTGTGAAAAGAGTGGATAGACGCAGACTACCCTCAACTTGTGCCCTGTCTACTAAATAGTGCCAAGAGATGCATGTGCGTCTTTTGGCGCTATCTAGCAGCTAGTGCTCATTTTAGTAATGATGAAGTTCACCTGTGTGCCCTAATACTGAAAAGCGAGGGCAAAAGATCTTTGCAGTGTGAGTTAGTACATAGGTACATAGTACATTTCCTTTACAACGAACCATGAAGCGGTGTTTAGGTAATTAATAATATGCTAGTTAAAACAGGTGCATTTAGAAAACTGAGGCCCAAGCTCCTAACTAGCTGGAAGGCCATTTATTTTCTTGATCTGTGCGTAAGTGGATGAGCTCTAAGGGGTAAGTATACATCACTTACGTTGCTGGCTTGGCGAGTGAGGTGAATAATAAAGCCGATCTACAAAGAAAATGGATCAACAGGGTTGGGGCGGGCTGGAGGAGATGGAGCAAGTGAAAACGCCAGCACTCGTATGGAGTGTTCAAAGACAAAGAAAAACGTAGCTCCTATAACTGGAGCAGAGGATGGACCCAAGCACCTGGTCCATGTTCTGGGGGAGGGTCAAACACAGGAAGAAGCATGACGCTTTTATGCTATGGACTAACGGGAACGAAGGATATGAGAGCGCGATGGAGCAAACAAGTGGTAAGCCTATGGGCGGGCTGAAGCACACAGATTGAAAATAACATGGCTGTTTGAGACAGCACATGCGCAGCCTAGACGGGACCTAAAAAAAGGGACAGAATGTGACAAACAAGGCCAACATGCTTAAAGTTGATTATAATATAATGGCTCACCAGCAACTTAATATTTGGCCCAATAAAGGAAATAGGATTTACTTTGATAACGTTGCGAAACAAAAACTCCGCAACCCAACCGACAGTCGATCTAATGTACTGCCTTGTTTTTTTTAACTGGGAATTATTCTAATTTGATTCACATGTTTCTTTTTAGTAATTAAGAAGGAAGAAACATTTGCCAAAACCAACACTCCACATGCTGTGGGGGTGCCCTTTTTGTGCCGTAAATCACTGGGGCATGTGTCAATGTGTGCATGATTATATTCTTGTTTCAGGCACAAACCTAACCATACACCCAGTTTTGCCAGTCACTGTCTTTGTTAAGAACAGATTCACAATTGCTTTATTAACCTTCCTGCTTTCTCAAATTTGCTTGAAAATGCACCATTTGCCCACTATTTTTTCAAAATTTTCACAGGGCAGAACCCCCCCGAACCTCCCTTAGGTCGTTCGGCCTCGCTCGCTCGCATTACCGTATCACTAAATCAGGAATGTATAAAACGTGTGTCACCTACATGAAAAGTTTGGAAACCTGTGTTTTAGAGGAATATTTGTAAGTTGCAAAACTCCACACTTTGAAGAATTTCCATGTGAAACCAGTCAATGTTAGCCTATGGAAGGAAATTCAAGTTACTTGTAAGTACGGTTAGAATTACTTTTCAGGATCAGTACTGGGCTCAAGGAAGCAGCACTGAGGTCTCTCCTGATAACAGGTGAGTAAATCGGAATTCGTAGTTCGGCTGATTTTAGAGCAATATTTGCACAATAGTGAAGGAAGGGGCCGGGGCCTGAGGTGACATGTGTGCAAACACGCCCTGTGGTGCATTTTAAGTTGGGGAAATAATTCCTCTTCAATCCTAAGGTCCCCTGGGGGCCAACTAGTCCACCAGGTACCTCCAGTATGCGCCAGGGAGCTGCGTTGCAGAGAGGTGTTCAGAGGCAACGCCCCTTTATACAACACTCTGCAACGCAGCTCCGTGGTGCTTAGTGGAGGTACCTGGTGGGCTAGTTGGCCCCCAGGGGACCTCTGGATTGAAGAAGAATTAATTCCCCAACTTAAACGCGCCACAGGGCGTGTTTGCACACATATCACCTCAGGCACCATCCCCTCCCTTCACCCCGTGGCGCGTTTTAAGTTGGGGGATTAACTCCCCTTGAATACTGAGGGTCCCTGGGGTGCAACTAGCCCACCAGCTACCTCCAGTAAGCGCCACAGAGTTGCGTTGCAGAGAGGTGTAAAAAGGGGTGTGGCCTGAGAACACCTCTCTGCAACGCAGTTCCCTGGCGCATACTGGAGGTACCTGGTGGGCTAGTTGGCCCCCAGGGACCCCCAGTACTCAAGGGGAATTTGTTCCCCCTCTGCAAGTGCGCCAGGGGGCACGTTTGCAGAGTGGTGCAATGAGGGGGCGTGGCCTCTGTCCGCAATCCCGTTTTTTTTAAAGAAGGGGGGCTGTGTTGCCCCACTTCTTTTTATAATTTTTTGGCCCGGGGAACCCCATCCCCCAGGGCCTGCCCCCAATTTTTTTTTAATATTAAAAACATTGGGAAGGGGGCTGCGTGGCCCCCCTCCTGAGGCCATAATCTGCCCCGGGGACCCCATCCCTGGGGCATGGGCCTTTATTTATTTATCTATTTATTTGGAGGGGGGCTGCCTTGCCCCCCCCCGGGGCCGGCCCTTTTTTATTAAAAAAAAAACAAAAAACATTTCATTTTGGGGAGGGGGGCCGCATGGCCCCCCTCCCAGGCCACTAAAAGCCCCGGGGACCCCATCCCCTGGGGCTGGCCCACTCCGTTGGGGACCGTGGGGGAGTGTCCAATCCCCCCATGGTCCCAGCCGGCTCCCCGCATCCTGCGGGAGCCGGCATTGCTTTTCCACATGGGGAGCAGCTAACATGCTGCTCACCATGTGGAAAAGCAATCTGCTTTGCTATTTGGAAGAGAGAGCAGGTTTCCTGCTCTCTCTTCCCAATAGCAAAGCAGTTTGCAATGACAGGGTGGGAGCCGCGAGGCTCCCGCCCTGTCATTGCAAACGGCAGTGTCCCGGGGGTGGACACTGCAGGAGCCGGCCCTTGGGGGTGGCGGTCCCCAGGGCCTGTACAAGGCTCGAGGAGGGGGGCCGCGTGGCCCCCCTCCCACATTTGTAAGAAGCCCTGGGGGTGGCGGTCCCTGGGGCTGGGGGGCCTCAGAGTCCCACCACACCCAATTTTAAGTAGCCCCTGGGAATGGCGGTCCCCGGTGCTGGGGAGGCCTGAGAGCCCCCCACCCAATTTTAATAAGCCCCGGGGGGTGGTAGTCTCCGGGGCTGGGGGGCCTGAGAGTCCCCGTACATAATTTAAAAAAGCCCCAGGGGTGGTGGTCCCCGGGGCTGGGGGGACCCCTCTGGGCCCCCTTTACATAAACTCCATTGCCCCCGGGATTTGGCCCCCCCGGGGGCTAAATACCAAACAAGCGCGGGAGGCCGCGCTTAATTTTTTTTTTATCGGCAGGATGCGCGCATCCTGAGCGCATCCTCCCGTTTTAAAAAAATAATATTTTTTGGGGGGCCTTGGGGGTCCTTGTGGGACCCCCTGAGCAGGCCTAGGGGGTCAGGGGGTTTCTACCCTACCCCCTTTTCGCGTTTTGCGTGGTTTTTTGGCGGGTTTTCTTGTGCCTCAGTTCTACAGAGGCACAAGATTACTGCCAACACTTCCTGATTTGGAGTGTTGACAGCCAATTAGAAAGCAGCTTGTGCACGGCAGGGTGCGCGCTGGGTGCGCATACGGTATGCGGATCCTCCGAGGCCATAGATGTATACGTACTTTTAAATGTCATTTTCTCAGGAACTACTGAACGGATTTACACCATTTAAGCAAAAGTCACGAGTCTGAACTGAGGACTACCTCTTTGCCAAATTTGGCGTAATTCTGTTCAGCAGTTCGGGATGTAGCTGCGGCTAAAGGTCCTATGGGAAATTGCATGGGGAAAACACGTTTTGGGACCCCCCTTTTTTCTCAGCCCCACTACACAAATCATCCCTAGACTTTCAGGATAGGAGCGGACTGGAGCTGGCCAAAAGTTTTGAAAATTTCGCGAAGATTCGTCAATCGGCGCCAAAGTTATTGGGAACAGAATGTTGCGGATTTCCTATGGAAAATAGGTCCTAACTATAACTACCTACTAGATAGTTATAGTTAGGACCTGTTTCCATAGGAAATCTCAAAATGCATGGGGAAAACGCGTTTTGGGACCCCTCCTTTTTCTCGGCCCCCGCTTGATGAATCACCCCGAGACTTTCAGGGTAGGAGCTGAGCGGAGCGCCCCATTAGTTTTGAAAATTTCGCGAGGATTCGTCAACCGGCGCCAAAGTTATTCAAAATAGAATTTTGAGATTTCCTATGGAAACACGGTCCTAACTATAACTACCTACTGGCGACCGCCAGTAGGTAATATTTATATATATATATATATATATATATATATATATATATATATATATATATATATATATATATATATATATATTCACTGAAAAAACCATAGGTTTCAGGGGTGTTATAGTTAGCTGGACTTTTCACTTGTACAAAACCATTGAAATTCACCCGCTTTAGTTAGTTCAGCTAACTATAACTCGCGCGCCCGCAATGCACTGCTGATGACGTCACATATTACATCACTCATGACATGGTCAGTGACATCACTCATGACATCACTGATGACATCTCAAATGACATCACTGATGACATCACTGATGACATCATCCAGCGAATGTGTGTTTTTCCGAAAATTAAATATGTTTTATATATGTATATCTCAAGGTCGATGGAAGAATAAATGGGTATATAAGTGTCTAAATGGATGATTTGTTTTTGAAAAATTGATTGTGTAACTGACTGATTAAGTGTATCATAGTGAATACATGGCTTAGTGAGTAATGTTTAAATATGTAAATATCTGTATCAGTCTCTCACTTTGTGTATAAGTGGCTGCATGGGTTGGTGAGTAGCTACATGGGTGTCCATATAGGTTATTAGTTGGTTTTTTGAGTATCAGTCTGAGTGTCTGCATGGTTCGGTGGGGGGTATTACGTAGTGCATAGGTGCATGAATGAGGGACTCACTGTTTGTATGTGTTGAAGACAGCATGTGTGCAGGACTGTATGGGTGGATGAGTGTGTGTATGGGTGTGTTACTGAGTGAATGACTGTCTCAATAGTGTCTTTATGAGTAACTACATATGTTTTAAACTAGTATATGTGACTATTGGTGTATATAAGTGATTATATGTGAGAGTGAGAGATTGAAAGAGTTCCTGTATGAATAAGTATGTGTTTCTATAAGTGATTGTTTAAAAGACTAAGTATGTGTAAGTTTCCGTAGAAGTAAGTGTGGTGGTGTGTGTACAACTGTATATGCAAGTAAATGTATGTTTGATTCTTTATTAGCATGAGTGACTATGTGTGTGGCATTGTGTAACAGGATGTATAGGTGTATGAGTACATATGATGAGTGAGTACATGTATGAGTGACTGTATAGGACTGTTGGTGAATGAGTGGATGTGTATGTGGATCTTAGAATTACTGAAGAGGTTGTTGTAACTGGTATTGGTATGTCCATTGTTTTGAAAATTTTAGTCTCTATTTTTGAATGTGTGTATCAAAGGTTATATTAAGGTGAGAGGAGGTCTGCCACTCTATCACAAGGATGATGTCATCAGTGATGTCATTTGAGATGTCATCAGTGATGTCATGAGTGATGTCACAGACCATGTCATGAGTGATGTAATATGTGACGTCATCAGCAGTGCATTGCGGGCGCGCGAGTTATAGTTAGCTGAACTAACTATAACGGGGGAATTTCAATGGTTTTGTACAAGTGAAAAGTCCAGCTAACTATAACACCCCTGAAACCTATGGTTTTTTCAGTGAATTTCTGAGGTTTTTGAAATGCTAATTCCTAACTATAACGTGCCTGAAACCTATGTTTTTTTCTGTGAATTTCAAAGGTTTTTTAAATGCTAATTTCTAACTATGCCTACAGAGATAGGACATGTGAAGAAAGAAGAAAAAATGCACAGAAAGAAAGAAAAGAAGTGCAGAAAGACGCAACAGAAGTCCTCAAAGACGAAGAAAAGTGCAGGAAGAAGGATAACGTGTAGAAAGAACAAAAAGAAGAGCAGAAAGAAGCCTTGTTGCAAAATGATCCTGTACCCCCAACTTTTTCAGACGGATACTGGTGGTAACTGAGTCTGACTAACCAGTCCAAGAGCCAGTGCTATGTTAAAAGACACTTAGAATACAGTGAAAACACCTACATACACTAGGGAACATTATGTGTTGGGGTCCCCCTGTGATTAGCATGACCTCCTCTGTAAGCCCCTAGTATATAATAGGGCAGGGGGATTAAAACTACCTCTTAAAACAGGCCACAGGGCGTTTTTGCACACGTTAACTCAGGCCCCGTCCCCTCCCTTCAGCACTGTGTAAACACGCCCTGTGTCCCTTTTTAGTTGGGAGATTAAGTTCATTTGAATCCTGAGGGACCCTAGGTTCCAACTAGCCCACTAGGTACCTCCAGTAAGTGCCACAGAGCTGTGTTGCAGAGAGGTGTAAAAAGTGGCACGGCCTGGACCACCTCTCTGCAATGCAGCTCAGTGGCGCTTTCTGGAAGCACTTGATGGGCTAGTTAGCCCCCAGGGCCCCTCAGTATTGAAGGGAAATTATATCCCTAATTTAAAACGTGCCATAGTGCGTGTTTGCACACGTCACCTCAGGCCCCGTCCCCTCCCTTCACCACTGTGTAAACGCGCCCTGTGGTGGTTCTAAGTTGAGAGATTAAGTCCCCTTGAATCCTAAGGGTCCCTAGGGTCAAACTAGACCACTAGGTACCTCCAGTAAGCGCCACAGAGCTGCGTTGCAGAGAGGTGTAAAAAGGGGCTTGGCCTCAGAACACCTGTCTGCAGCGCAGCTCCCTGGCGCATACTGGAGATGCCTGTTGGGCTAGTTGGCCCTCAGGGACCCTCAGTATTGAAGAGGAATTAATTCCCCAACTTACAACTCGCCAGGGGGCGCGTTTGCAGAGTGCTGCAAGGAGGGGGCGTGGCCTCCGGCACGATGCCAGTCTTTTATTTATTTTAATTTTTTAGGAAGGGGGGCTGTGTGGTTCCCCTTCTTATTCTAATTTATTGGCCCTGATGACCCCATCCCCCAGGGCCTGTCTCCTCATTATATTTTTTTGACCCCAATCCCCAGGGCCGGCCACTGCTTTTTATTATTTAAAAAAATATATATTTATAGACACACCTAGGACATGCTGGACAAACGGTACGTACCTATCACCATGACGATTTGCGTGATATTCATTAAAAGGCGACTATGCATACAATGAATTCACGTGGAATGTATTTACACCACTAGTGAAGCTCTGACATGTCTGATGCCCTACCGTGCCTAATCCCGGTAGACACCCTTGTCGTTTATTTATACAAACATGGGTAGCTATTGATGGGCACATTTAATACACATGCACACCAAGCCATTCAAAGGGGATTCGACAAAAATTCGACCAAAACTATGCAAGAAACCCCCCTCAAGGTTAATAAAACACACATCCACTGCCGGATGTGTAATACTTTTTATTTTACTCTCTGGAAAGGGGACGAACATCACTTGAGAGTCACAGCACGCTCCTGGCAGAGCCCAATGCTGTGTTACAACCACCATTGCCTGCTGAGTGCCACACACCTCTGTGTTGTATTCCACTAGCTAGTGCTCTGACACTCTCTAGCCCATGTGCACTGTAACACCACCCCGTGAATATGTCATGCCACACTTGTCTTCGCACGGGTTATATTGCCCCATCTAACGTGCCTTCCTCGATGCCTATGTTATAACGCACAGTGCTATGCCATACATATTACAATCTGGGATCCATATCTTTGTCACAGTGCATATGCAACGTTACACTCCCCTGCACATATTTTATATTACAACTTTAGAGACTAGTTAGGTTACACAACACTGCCCTGTGCATATTTCACTCCAAGGCGCATATCGCATAGCACGCGCTAGTGCCTGTGCTATCTCGCGCTCTCCAATGAATCTCATTGCGCACAATGTATTGCATATTATATTTCACGCCCGGTTCATCTTATATCACACTTTTTGGTGCATAGTTTATACCATACACTATATCTAGTTTTCATTTTCAATCGTGCTCTCCGGACTATGTTCTATATAACACTGTGTTCACCTACCCTTTTCACGGGCATTACATTTTGCGATAGGGGGTGGAGGGTCAGGGGGTGTTTCTGCCAAGTGAGCCCGGAGTCACAGTCACAAACGTCCTCTTCTTCCTGAATAAAAGTGAGATTATGCTGCATACTTGTTCATATTTTAAGTAGTTCGCACAGACACACATTTTAAAAACAATAAAGTTCCTAATACCCGCCTTCTCTGAACAGTTAGCTTGCTGCCCCATCCCCCTCCTCCCTATCCTCTGATGTGTGAATCCATGGACTAGCCTTCTCCCTCCTGCCATGCATGGGCTGATGTGCTGCCACTGCCCTCAATTTAGTATGATGTACCAATCCACTCCTCCTGCCCTCCATTGCCCAATTCTATGCCCCATCATTGACCTCCTGCTTAAACTCTGTGCTTAGCTTGCTGCCCCTATTCTCCTTCCCCCTGCCCTCCGATGTCTTTGTGCATGCTCCTGCTCCATCCTTTTTGCCCACCATGTTCCATGGACCTGCCACTCCTATCTACTCTGAGTGTTCTGTTGAGCTGCCACTCCCCTCCCACCTGCCTAGCATTGTCAGATGACTGTAACCTGTCCCTGCCACCTCCACCCTGCCTGTCCATATGCCATGCCCCTATCCTCTTCCTCCTGTCCTAAATGGTCCAATGTACTGCCACACCCTTCTGCCCTCCCTGGTCTGTTGTGCTGCAACTGCTCCTCCTGCCTGCCCCGTGCAGTCTGTTGTGAGGCCCCTTCCCCTGAACTTTCTTGTCTGTGCACAGGTCCTGACCCTCCCTTCTATCCTCCATCGTCCTTTGTGCATGCCCCTGCACCCTCCTTCTTGCCCATCATAGCCATTGTGCTGCCACTAACCTTCCCACTTGCCATGCATGGTCTTCTGTGCTGCCATGGCCCCTCCCACCTTCCCTGTGTGGTCAGTTAGCTGCCCCTGACCCCCTCCCACCTTCCCTCCATGGTCTATGTGTATGCCATCACAGTCTCACTGTTGCTCTTCATGGTGTGTCTTGCTTCTAGTGCCCATCCTGCCTGACCTCCATGGCTATCTTGCTGCTCCTGCCCTGCCCCCTTGCCCCCAGCCCTCTGTTTACATGTGCAGACCCCTACTCCCTCCCTCCTGGCGTGTCTGTTCCATTGTAATGCCCCTGATCCGTCCCTCCTGCCCTTTATGGTCTGTTATGCTGCAGCTTTCTCTCCTGTCTGTCCATTATGGTCAGCTAGCTACCATTGCCTCTTGCCCCTCTGTTCTCTGTTGTCCATGTGCATGGTCCTGTCCCCTCCCTCTTGCTTTCTATGGATTGTTGTGCTGCACTCCCGTCCCGCATGCCCTGTGTGGTGTATTGTGCTGCTGCAAACCCTGATGCCTGCCCTGCAGGGTCAGTTTGGTGCACCTCTCCATGTCCCTCCTGTCCTCTGTTATCCAAGTCCATGTCCCTACCCCATTTCCTTCCATGATCCAATGTACCATACTTGCGAACATTTTGAACTTGGTAAGAGGGAGATTTTGAAAAAAAACTGGGGTATTGATTTTCCCCTTTGAGTTACATTGAAAAAGAGTTGATTGTAGACAGGAGACAGATCAAATAAAGCCCATTTGAGCTTAAAAACATTGGACGTTTCCTGGCTGAATCGGGTCTGTTGGCATGTATGGTTGTACTACCATTGCCTCTTCCTTCTGCCCACAATGGTCCATTACATTGCCTAGCCTCTCTTGCAAGTCCTGTATTATTGGTTTGTTGCCCCTGCCCCCCTTTCCACTGCCCTCCATAGTCTGTTGTGCTGCCACGGCCCTTCCTGCCTGCTCAGTGTGGTTAAATTGTTGCCTTGGCACCCTCCTACCTTCCTTCAATTTTCAGAGTCCGTGCCCCTGGCCTCTGCCTCTCAACAGTATCCTAATGAACAACTAGATTGCTAACATTCTATATTTATTACAAAAGTGTGGAATGCCTGACGTCATCTTGATGTAATCAAAACTGTAATACCTAGAGCATTTCCTTTAGAAATTACATATATGAGAGGGTCTTATTGGCATCAAAATTATGGTTAGTGCTCTAAAAGACTAAAATAAGGACATATTTTCTGAGTTTTCAAATAGCGACAAAGCACTTTTAAATTATTTGTTATCTTTATGTTTTTTTTATCCAGTTGACCACTTGAGTAAATGTTGCACTTAGGGGAGAGGATGTGGTGTTACTTCCAGAACTGCAGACTTTGCAACTGGGGAACCAGGTTGGAGTTTCTGCTTCAGCTCGACATTCTGTGATTCTGGTCAAATCACTTAGTCTCCCCATGTCTACAACCAAAATGAATTTGTTCTTGTGTGATGTAACCAATGCTCATGTAAAGCACTCCAATACCTGACAAGTCTGCAGTATATAACACTGCAAAAACACAAAATAATAAGTGTTTTGCACACTTCTGTCATTGGGCTATATTTGAGCTACATCTGGGTGATTTTGGGCTACATTTGGGCTCTTTTGTCTCCGGTGGCCATCTTGGGAGATTTATTTGTTATGAAGTTTCCTAATTTCCTCATGTACTGCAGTCTCCTCAGTAGGAAATGCTTTCAGTTTTTTACTTTGATTCCATCATGAAGGTATTCAGATATGTCACACATTTGCCATAAATTCTGAATGTTAGCACTCTAGTTGCTCATTAGATCACTGTAGTAAAACTACTGTTCACCATGGAAGTCTGCTCCTGGTATTAAAAGTGCATGTTTCAGTCTGCATGTCAGAATTTTTTAATGAAATAGAAGAGGATTTGAGAAGTCACTCAAAATGTGCCCTCATTTTCTTTCTTCAGCATTAATCATAATTTCTATGGCAAAATGAACCCCCTCATTGTGTTCCTTTTTAAATTAAATGTTTTAAGTGTTACCAGTTTATTCCAATCAAGATGGCTTCAGGTGTGCCATACTTTTGTCATAATGAAGACAGTAAGCGCTCTAGTTGTTTTTAAGAACACTCTGGGACATTCTGTCATTGGGCTATACTTGGGCTACATCTGGGTGATATTTGGGCTACATTTGGGCTCTTTTGTCTCTGGTGGCCATCTTGGGAGACTTATTTGTTATGAAGTTTCCTAATTTCCTCATGTACTGCAGTCTCCTCAGTAGGAAATGCTTTCAGTTTTTTTACTTTGATTCCATCATGAAGGTATTCAGATATGTCACACATTTGCCATACATTCTGAATGTTAGCACTCTAGTTGCTCATTAGATCACTGTAGTAAAACTACTGTTCACCATGGAAGTCTGCTCCTGGTATTAAAAGTGCATGTTTCAGTCTGCATGTCAGAATTTTTTAATGAAATAGAAGAGGATTTGAGAAGTCACTCAAAATGTGCCCTCATTTTCTTTCTTCAGCATTAATCATAATTTCTATGGCAAAATGAACCCCCTCATTGTGTTCCTTTTTAAATTAAATGTTTTAAGTGTTACCAGTTTATTCCAATCAAGATGGCTTCAGGTGTGCCATACTTTTGTCATAATGAAGACAGTAAGCGCTCTAGTTGTTTTTAAGAACACTCTGGGACATTCTGTCATTGAGCTATACTTGGGCTACATCTGGGTGATATTTGGGCTACATTTGGGCTCTTTTGTCTCTGGTGGCCATCTTGGGAGACTTATTTGTTATGAAGTTTCCTAATTTCCTCATGTACTGCAGTCTCCTCAGTAGGAAATGCTTTCAGTTTTTTACTTTGATTCCATCATGAAGGTATTCAGATATGTCACACATTTGCCATAAATTCTGAATGTTAGCACTCTAGTTGCTCATTAGATCACTGTAGTAAAACTACTGTTCACCATGGAAGTCTGCTCCTGGTATTAAAAGTG
Organism: Triturus cristatus; assembly: GCF_964204655.1. Lineage (NCBI taxonomy): Eukaryota > Metazoa > Chordata > Amphibia > Caudata > Salamandridae > Triturus > Triturus cristatus. The sequence goes on along the minus strand of NC_140579.1, from coordinate 1,197,284,775 downwards.
CATGTTTCAGTCTGCATGTCAGAATTTTTTAATGAAATAGAAGAGGATTTGAGAAGTCACTCAAAATGTGCCCTCATTTTCTTTCTTCAGCATTAATCATAATTTCTATGGCAAAATGAACCCCCTCATTGTGTTCCTTTTTAAATTAAATGTTTTAAGTGTTACCAGTTTATTCCAATCAAGATGGCTTCAGGTGTGCCATACTTTTGTCATAATGAAGACAGTAAGCGCTCTAGTTGTTTTTAAGAACACTCTGGGACATTCTGTCATTGGGCTATACTTGGGCTACATCTGGGTGATATTTGGGCTACATTTGGGCTCTTTTGTCTCTGGTGGCCATCTTGGGAGACTTATTTGTTATGAAGTTTCCCAATTTCCTCATTTACTGCAGTCTCCTCAGTAGGAAATACTTTCAGTTTTTTACTTTGATTCCATCAAGAAGGCATTCAGATGTGTCACACATTTGCCTAAAATTCAGAATGTTAGCACTCTTTTTGCTCATTAGATCACTGTAGTAAAGCTACTGCTCACCAGGGAAAACTGGTGCTGGTATTGAAAGTGCATGTTTCAGTCTGCATGTCAAATTGTTTTAATGAAATAGAAGAGGATTTGAGAAGTCACTCAAAATGTGCCCTAATTTTTATTTCTGCAGCACTAATCATACTTTTTATGGAAAAATGAACCCCCTCATTTTGTTCCTTTTTAAATTAAATGTTTTAAGAGTTACCACTTTAATCCAAGCAAGATGGCTTCAGGTGTGCCATACGTTTATCATAAGTAGGACTGTTAGCGCTCTAGTTGTTCTTTGGAACACTCTGGGGAGCTGCAGTAGAACACAAAGGAATCAACTGACAGTCTCTGCCCTTGTTGGATGCACATGTTTTACTGAGAATGTCAGACTTCATTCTCACATGACTGAGAAAGATAATGTGAATTTACAGAAAATAAGCTCTCAGTTTAGCTTATAGATCACCTTCCAAACCTCTGTGGGAAAAGCATGAGAAAATATTTTTCTCTCAATCATGATATCCCAGCAGAAGGCTTTTTCACATGGTGAAATCACCTTAGAACATACCACAATTCCTAAAATGAGTATGGTACCATCAACAAATGATTTATAATGTAACTAAAGTCTTAAAACCTTCTATTAACTGCAATGCTTTTTAATGAGGTGCTATCATGTATATTGGTCCCAAGATGGCTGCCAACAATTCTTGGATGAAGTGCTGACAGACAATCAGATCTCAGGATGAGATGTGTGGTTAGGCTCCGCCCACATATATATATATATGATTTTACTTTTGATTTTCTCAGGAACTACTGAACAGACTGACACCAGACCTGCAAAAGGCACATCCCTGAGCTGAGGACTACCTCTCTGCCAAATTTCAAGTAATTCTGTTCAGCCGTTCGGGCTGTACCTTGGACTAAAGGTCCCTATGGAAAATTGCATGGGGAAAACATGTTTTGGGACCCCCCTTTTTTCTCAGCCCCCGCTTGACGAATCCCCCCGAGACTTTCAGGGTAGGAGCGGAGCGGAGCGCCCCACCTATTTTGAAAATTTTGCGAGGATTCGTCAAGCGGCGCCAAAGTTATTCCAAATAGAATGTTGCGGATTTCCTATGGAAACACGGTCCTAACTATAACTATCTACTGGCGACCGCCAGTAGATAATATATATATATATATATATATATATATTACCTACTGGCGGTCGCCAGTAGGTAGTTATAGTTAGGACCGTGTTTCCATAGGAAATCTCAAAATTCTATTTTGAATAACTTTGGCGCCGGTTGACGAATCCTCGCGAAATTTTCAAAACTAATGGGGCGCTCCGCTCAGCTCCTACCCTGAAAGTCTCGGGGTTATTCGTCAAGCGGGGGCCGAGAAAAAGGGGGGGTCCCAAAACGCATTTTCCCCATGCATTTTTCCATAGGACCTTTAGTCGCAGCTACAGCCCGAACGGCTGAACAGAATTACTTGAAATTTGGCAGAGAGGTACCCATAAGGTCAAGGAAGTGCCTTTCGCAGGTCTGGTGTAAATCTGTTCAGTATTTCCTGAGAAAATAGCATTTAAAAGCATATCAATATCTATACGCGCGCAGGGTGCGCGCACTGTGCAAGCCCTGTGCGCGCGCCCTGCCGTGCGCGAGCGTAATTCTGATTGGTTGTTAGATGTCAGTAAACATCAGAATCGGTCGAAATCAGGAAGTGTCGGCCGCCATTTTGTCTGTCGCACTGAAAAGGAAAGGTGGAGAACGTGAATAGGAGTCAGAGTAGGGAGTTCTTGACCCCCTAGCCATTAAGGGCCAAAAAAAACATTAAAAAAAATGGAAATAAAAATCAAGTTTAAGTGTTTAGATATTAGGTGGCTCTAAAAAGAGCCCTTGTGTTTATTGAGTGTTTTTCGGTACCTACAAGTAAGTACCGATGCAGAGTCTAAAGTTCAAGAGGAAGACTCTGTTGCCCTCATCATTGAAATGTACACCGTCTCCTCTATAAATGTCTTGCATGTTGTAACACACGTTGTTGTGGTATATAGAACCCATACCATAGTCTCTGAGGAAAGCAGAAACAGACTTATTGATGTGCTTTCTTGCTTTGTCAATCTGCGGACAAAATTGGTTGGACCAGTTCCACTTTTGCCTTTGGCATATATTAGAATATACAAAGGCAGTTTGTGGAAAAAGTGACATCAATTGCAAAAGGTGTCCTTAATAAGCATTTCCAGACCTACCCCAGTTAAAGTGCCTAGGTCATTTCCACCACAGTGCACAATAATAAGGTTAGGCTGTGGGAGATGTAGAAAGGTTTTCGCCAAAGGCATTAATTGGTGCCACTTTAACCCTCTCTGACCAATCCATTTAATGTCTACATTTGGCAAAGCAAGGTCTTTCACAATACCTCTTTTTTCTGCAAATTTTTCACTCCAGAAGACATAGCTATGACCTGCAATCCACACTGTGAACATCTTTCAAGGAGAATAGGATGCACTCAGGAGGTGTCTTTCAGTAGAATGGCAATATGAAAAGAAAGACAGTTGAAAAATGGAGGCATACATACTTTTTTTTAATAAAAAGAACTCATTGGCTGATTCAAACCATTTTACAGTTAAAACTAGGCTGTCTGTTTACATTTTTAAAAGCATGTTTTGGATTGGTACAGAAAAATGTGTTCCCACTGAACATTACTTTGGATTTGCTGTTAGGTTTGAAAAGTCAAGCACTCTTGCTCTTTGGATTTGAAACATTGTGTGCTGAACTTCTGACCTCTGCTCACACCAGTGTTCCATGACCTGTTGCTATGGTAGCAGGCAGAAGTCATGTTGGGGGAAGGGATGATTTGGAAAGGGTTTGAAAGTTGCAACCAATAGAAATGTGTGATTCCATTTGAAAAAATGTGGGAAGGACTGTGATTTTACATTAACATGTATATGTGTGAAAAAAGGGAGGGAAACATTGCCATTTACTGGTTGTGGTGAGAGGAGAGAGGTGTACAGCTCTGAGATTCTGGCTCTGATAATCTGCTGTTTGAGTGCCACATTTCTTTCTCAACTAACTAATTTTAAAGGTGAGTTATGAGTTTGAGAGGGGATGTATGTGGTGATTTTTGATATAAATATTAGAATTGTCATTCTTCTTTTAAAGTTGTGTTTTACATTTTGTGTTTTAGGAGATATTTAACTGTCTTGAACTTGTAAGATATTATGGAGTATGTCTTCACTGTAAGTTAAGGTGTACTGGTATCACTGAGGAATACTGTTTTGTGCCTAGAATCACATCATGAGTCTGTCTGCACACAGGATTTGTTGTCAGAGATTTAATTTGTGTTGCTCTTGTTCTGTTAGCCTTGTACTCGCAGAAAAGGGGCAGTTTGTTTTCTTAAAGTGTGATGGTTAGCATTCAGCAAAAATCAGTTACTCACAAATGAGAGGCAAATGCAAACACATTTGAAAATAGCATGGTACATTTTCCTACCACTTTAAAAGTTGTGTTTTACATTTTATGTTAAGGAAGATATTTAAGTGCCTTGAACATGTTAGATATTATGGAGTATGTCTTCACTATAAGTTAAGGTGTACTGGTATCACCCAGGAATACTGTTTTCTGCCTAGAATCACACCATGAGACAGTGTGCACACAGGAATTGTTATCAGAGATTTCATTCATGTTGGTCTTGCTCTATTACCCTTGCACTCGCAGGAAAGGGGCAGCTTGTTTTTTGTAACACATGGTCATGGTCTGAAGGAGCTGTTAGGACATGTGCTCTTTTCTGCTTGTCTAAAATATAAGAAAAATGTGTCAGGCTGTCACAGTAATTATCATTTGCTCCACCACAGTACTAAATATGCTTTCAAATTGCCAAAGAAAATATCGCTTTCTGCTTAGAATCACACCATGAGTCTGTGTGCACACAGGAATTGTTGTCAGAGATTTAATTTGTGTTGCTGTTGTTTTGTAAAACTTGCACTTTAAAGAAAGGGCCAGCTTCTTTTCTTCAACTGTGTTGGTTAGCACTCAGCAGAAATCACTATCTCAAAAATGAGAGGCAAATGCAAACACATTTGAAAATAGCATGGTACATTTTCTTACCACTTTAAAAGTTGTGTTTTACATTTTATGTTAAGGGAGATATTTAAGTGCCTTGAACATGTTAGATATTATGGAGTATGTCTTCAACATAAGTTAAGGTGTACTGGTATCACCCAGGAATACTGTTTTGTGCCTAGAATCACACCAAGAGACAGTGTGCACACAGGAATTGTTGTCAGAGATTTAATTTGTGTTGCTGTTGTTCTGTAAAACTTGCACTTTCAGGAAAGGGCCTGGTATCACCCAGGAATACTGTTTTGTGCCTAGAATCACACCATGAGACAGTGTGCACACAGAAATTGTTGTCAGAGATTTAATTTGTGTTGCTGTTGTTCTGTAAAACTTGCACTCGCAGGAAAAGGGCAGCTTTTTTTTATTAAAGTGTGATGGCTAGCACTCAGTAGAAATCATGATCTCACAAATGAGAGGCAAATGCTAACACATTTGAAATCAACAGGGTAGATTTTCCTTCCAATCTTGTAATGGGTGAGGTAGTTCCTACATGTACAAAACTCCAATTAACCCTTACCAAACATGTACTCTTACACACATATCTGCAGTCTTCATGCAGTTGTAAAAGTCTCCATGCAGATCTCTCTTGCAACTGACAATACACAGTCTCCAGAAACACACTCTTTGCACACATGCAGCAGCTTCTCCTACACTCCCATGCGTAATACTCAGCTCTGTGTTGTGTTTCAGATAGCAGTGTGTAACGCAAACACATTCAACGTCATCAAGGCTCATTTCCTTTGCTGAAGTCTAATCACTCACCCTGTAACACATGGTCATGGTCTCAAGGAGCTGTTAGGACATAAGCTCTTTTTTGCTTGTCTAAAATATAAGAAAAATGTGTCAGGTTGTCACAGTAATTATCACTTGCTCCTCCACAGTACTAAATGTGCTTTCAAATTGCTAAAGGAAATATCGCTTTCTGCCTGAAATCACACCATGAATCTGTGTGCACACAGGAATTGTTGTCAGAGATTTAATTTGTGTTGCTGTTGTTCTGTAAAACTTGCACTTTCAGGAAAGGGCCAGCTTGTTTTCTTCAAATGTGTTGGTTAGCACTCAGCAGAAATCACTATCTCAAAAATGAGAGGCAAATGCTAACACATTTCAAATCAACAAGGTAGATTTTCCTTCCAATCTTGTAATGGGTGAGGTAGTTCCTACATGTTCAAAACTCCAATTAACCCTTACCACACATGTACTCTTACACACATATCTGCAGTGTTCATGCAGTTGTGCAAGTCTCCATGCAGATCTCTCTTGCAACTGACAATACACAGTCTCCAGAAACACACTCTTTGCACACATGCAGCAGCTTCTCCTACACTCCCATGCGTAATACTCAGCTCTGTGTTGTGTTTCAGATAGCAGTGTGTAACACAAACACATTCAACGACATCAAGGCTCATTTCCTTTGCTGTAGTCTAATCACTCACCCTGTAACACATGGTCATGGTCTCAAGGAGCTGTTAGGACATGTGCTCTTTTTTGCTTGTCTAAAATATAAGAAAAATGTGTCAGGCTGTCACAGTAATTATCACTGGCTCCTGCACAGTACTAAATGTGCTTTCAAATTGCTAAAGGAAATATCGCTTTCTGCCTAGAATCACACCATGAGTCTGTGTGCACACAGGACTTGTTGTCAAAGATTTAATTTGGGTTGCTGTTGTTCTGTAAAACTTGCACTTTCAGGAAAGGGCCAGCTTGTTTTCTTCAAATATGTTGGTTAGCACTCAGCAGAAATCACTATCTCAAAAATGAGAGGAAAATGCTAACACATTTCAAATCAACAAGGTACATTTTCCATCAAATCTTGCAATGGCTGAGGTTGTTCCTACATGTTCAAAAGTCCAATTAACCCTTACCACACATCTACTCTTATACACATGTCTGCACTCTTCATGCAGTTGTGCAAGTTTCCATGCAGATCTCTCTTGCAACTGACAATACACAGTCTCCAGAAACACACTTTTTGCACACGCGCAGCAGCTTCTCCTACACTCCCGTGCGTACTACTCAGCTCTGTGTGGTGTTTCAGATAGCAGTGTGTAATGCAAACACATTCAACGTAACCAAGGCTCATTTCCTTTGCTCTAGTCTAATCACTCACCCTGTAACACATGGTCATGGTCTCAAGTAGCTGTAAGGACATGTGCTTTTTTCTGCCTCTCTAAAGTATAAAGAAAATGTGTCAGGCTGTCGCAGTAATTATCACTTGCTCCTCCACAGTAGTAAATGTGCTTTGAAATTGCCAATCAAATATCGTTTTCTGCCTAGAATCACACCATGAGTCTGTGTGCACACAGGAATTGTTGTCAGAGATTTAATTTGTGTTGCTCTTGTTCTGTAAGACTTGCACTCGTAGGAAAGGGGCAGCTTGTTTTCTTGAACTGTGATGGTTAGCATTCAGCAGAAATCACTATCTCACAGATGCGAGGCAAATGCTAACACATTTGAAAACAACAAGGTAGATTTTCCTTCCACTCCTGCAATGGGTGAGGTAGTTCCTACATGTTCAAAAGCCCAATTAACCCTTACCACATGTGCTCTTACATACATCTATGCAGTCTTCATGCAGTTGTGCCAGTGTCCATGCAGATCTCTCTTGCACCTGACAATACACAGTCTCCAGAAACACACTCTTTGCACACATGCAGCAGCTTCTCCTACACTCCCATGCATAATACTCAGCTCTGTGTTGTGTTTCAGATAGCAGTGTGTAACGCAAACACATTCAACGTCATCAAGGCTCATTTCCTTTGCTGTAGTCTAATCACTCACCCTGTAACACATGGTCATGGTCTCAAGGAGCTGTTAGGACATGTGCTCTTTTTTGCTTGTCTAAAATATAAGAAAAATGTGTCAGGCTGTCACAGTAATTATCACTTGCTCCTGCACAGTACTAAATGTGCTTTCAAATTGCCAATCAAATATCGTTTTCTGCCTAGAATCCCACCATGAGTCTGTGTGCACACAGGAATTGTTGTCAGAGATTTAATTCATGTTTCTCTTGTTTTGTAAGACTTGGACTCGTAGGAAAGGGTCAGCTCATGTGATGGGCTTTGAAAAGCTCCAAATAAAAATTGTAATGAATTAAAATTACATAAAGGTATTTTTTTTTAGTTTCTTGCAGGTATTGTTGAGCAACAGTGAAAAAATTTAAAGATGCCTATAAAGTCAAGAAAGAGAAAAGAAAAGCAACAACAACTATATTTGAAGACATCTGGTAAAAAAAAAATAGGAGGAGAAGCTCGTGTTGGAAAACAGAAAAAGTCTTCTGCTAAGCAGACTAAAGAATTTTTTAAAAATATCTTCAAAAGAAAAAAGATGATCGAAAGATAAATTCAAACAGTGTTTCAAGTACAAAACAACAACAGAGTCGACAGCAAAAACAAAATGCTAATGTAGACTCAGAAGTAAGAAAGAGTGACTTAACACGAAAAATTGATTTTAAAAACATTCGTCGAAAAATGTTTCAGAGAAGAGTGATGTTAAATTTGCTAAAGGATGTGAAAAAATATAAGAAGAAAACCAAATTTTATAAGAAAAAGAAATGTATTGAAAGTATTGTTACGAAGGCTTTAGAAATAAAAAAAACTATTCATTTTAATTTTGAACAGGATGCGTAGATTAGATAAATTAGTCAATGCAATGAAGTCACAAAGCAAAAGGAAAAGAGAAGTGAAAAAAAATAACTTTTGTAAAGTGTTCTTAGGAGAATGGAAGCATAGTTCAAGTACTGAACCATTTTTTAATGAAGAGAGTTATCTTCAAAGTAATAGTTTGTTGCATGCAGTTGACACCAATGGTAGAGCATATGAAGTTAAAGATGGTTGTGTAATGGAAAAGGAGAAAATGGTTCCAAGAAATGAGGAAGAAGTGATGGCTGCTGAGGTTATGGGGAGACGTCCTAAAGCCCCAGTGTACACTTAGAATTGTAGTAGTATTTGTACTGTGCGTCAGGAATCTATTGATAAATTACGTGACTTTCTAAGAGAATATAGTAAAAAGAGTGTTAAACAGAAGATTAAGGTGCTTCAAAGACTAGATCCATGCAGAGTGAGAGAGAATACTGGTTTGCAAGGACATTCTCTGGCTTGTCTATCTAGGAAAGTGTGTCAAAGTGTTTTTCACCATTTTAGGATGCTGGCAGTACTGAAATGAGAAAGTTTGTGAGAACATTGTATTTTGCTAAAAGTCCAGCACTAAAGTTAAATGAGTTGAATAATGCTCTGTTCCGTGGATCTGTATCAGATGTAGTGAAGGTTACTGATGAGATTCAGTTTTGTTACTTTGGTCCAGAACAAGAAAGTGCAGAAAATGACACAGTTATTGATGAAAATGTGGAAGAGAATGTAGAACTTACTGTTAGTAAAAATTTTGAAGATGAAATGACAAAATTTACTATCATCTCTAATGAAAGACCAAATATTACTTGTATTTGTTGCCGGAGAAGCCATTATAAAATTCAAACAAGGAATGTTGATCTGTATAAAAAAAGTGAAAATGAAGATAATTATAAGTGGAAAGATTTTGCAACATATACATTTCTGGAAAATTGTTTTGAATTGGGTGAAGATCAGCGTATTTGTAAATACTGTTATAACAAGTTAGAAGAAAATAGAATGCCAGCAAGAGCTGTACATAATAAATTAGAATTGGTTGATATTCCTCCAGAACTTTCTGATTTAAATACGTATGAGTCTATACTCATTCAATGTGTCCATCCGTTTCAGACCATGGTGCGTATGGAGCCAAAAACAGGTAAATTACCTCCTTCGGATTTACAAAGAGGTTTAAAAGGAAGAGTTGTCTATTTGCCATTGGATTTGAAAAAAAATATGGAAACAATTGATGCAGATACTTTGGAAACTGAACCATTAGTTATTCTGGTTAATGGTGTACCTACAAAGAATAAGAAAATTTGGCAGGAGCTGGTGGATGTCCGAAAAGTACAAAGAGCAAATTTGTATTTGAAAAAAATAAATAAATGGTATGAAGCCATTTATATGGATGAAGATGAAGAAGTTTTACTAGAAGACATAGGAATACCAACTGGGCAAATTGAAAAAGTGGATAAGTCAAAAGAAGAAGAAATTTATGAACATTTCAGCATACATCCTCTTCATTCTAAAGAAGTTATGGGAAACGCTATTGATCTGTTTCAGATGAAGAAAGCAAAAGGAACTGCTGTGAGTGTATGGGAGGAGAGCTTGGAAGCTCGTTGTTTTCCCCAACTGTTTCCTACAGGAGAAGGTGGACGATATGATGAACGTCCAGTACAGATTCCTGCTTCGGAGTATCGGACTACAAGATTATATGCAGAAGATCCCAGATTTCGTCAAAGTATTCCTTATTTGTTCCATCTTTTATTTGAAAGTGACTTGTCTGCACTATCTTATGCAGTAAATCACATTTTGAAAACTGGAGTACATCTACATAATGTGTCAGCAAAGGACTTTATCAACAAAGTGCAACAGCGAGATGATCATTTGGAATCTCAATTGATCAATTTGATGGCTTGTCAGCGTGGGACTAATGAATATTGGTACCGACGCCATGGAGAATTGAAGTGTATGTTACGGAATTTAGGAACTCCTACATGGTTCCTTACCCTAAGCTGTGCTGAGTACGCTTGGTATGATCTTCTAGATTTTCTTCGAGAGGCAAATTCAAACATTAAAAACATACAATACAAGACAGCAGGAGAATTGTGCTCATTGGATCCGGTTAATGTTTGCAGATATTTTAATCATAGATTTGAGGCTATGATGTCCTTCATCTGCAATAAAAAAAAAAACACCTCTTGGAGAAGTTGTGGATTTCTTTTGGAGAAAAGAGTACCAAGCAAGAGGTGCTCCTCATATTCATATGCTGTTGTGGATCAAGGATGCCCCAAAATTTGGAACAGATGCTGATGAAGCAGTTTTATCTTTCATTGAAGGATATGCAACATACGTATACCTAAAAGCACAGAAGAGAAAAACTTAAAAGAGAAAGTTTTACATTTCCAAAGTCATCGGTGTGGAAAATGCTGTTGACGAAAGTACAAGAGTAAAGATAAATTCTATACAAAATGTCGATTTGGATTTCCACGACCTGTTCTTTCAAAAGGAAGAGTTAACAGTTTTATGTCAGCTGTGCGACATACTATTACAAGAAAATCGCCTAAGAATACCTACAACTTAAGAAGAAAAGAAGAGTCAAAATATATAAATGACTACAACCCAGTCATTTTATCCATGTGGAATGCTAACATGGATATACAGTATGTGGCTGACAATTCTATTGCTGTTGCTCGGTATGTCACATCTTACATCACTAAATCTGAGAAAACGGAATTGAAGGAAATGTGGGAAGAGATTTCTCACGAGAAGACTGTCAGTAAGAAGCTATACAGTTTCAGTTTAAAGATGTTATTGCATCGAGAAATTGGATCCTACGAATGCTCAGATAGGTTATCATCTGCAAGTCTGTACTCGAAATCCAGAAGAATAATTTGGGTAAGTTTAGGCCTTGCAGGAATGCGAAATCGGGTACTGAAATCTATTCGAGAAATTGAATATTTAGCAGAATTCGAACCAGAAAGTACAGACATTTTAAGAACAAACATGTTGGACACATATTACCCACAAAGAAGTCATCACCTTGAGAACATGTGTCTCTATGAAGTGCTGCAGAACTTCATTTTTAAACGGAATGCCACAGAAGATATCAACAATGGAAAATATAAAGTCAGTGGTGAGGAAGGATGTTTGGTGAAGCAAACAAAAGGAAGTTTGATAAATCACCGGAAGCTGAGTTGCGACACTCCTGACAAAAAGGAATTTTACTACTTGGCACTTTTGCAGCTGTTTAAACCATGGCGTTCAGAGGACGAACTACTTGGAGAATTCCAGATTTATGAAGATTCCTTCAATGCTAGCAAAGACAGCATAGAATGCAGTACTTTCACAACTTATGTTCAAATGTTAAATGAAGAAATTGAACAAGAAGCAACAATTGCAGCTGAAGTAGCTAGAGACAGTTCTCAAGACAGTCAAAGTTCTGGGACATTCAGTCAAGATCCTCTAGGACAACCAATCGTAGAAAATGAAGCAGCACTAGCCATGAATGAAGTTGAAACAGCTATGAATCAAGCTCAGGATGATTTAATAAACTTACCGAATTTGGAAGAACAACTGAATGATGAACAACAACAAATTTATGAAGAAGTCAGGAAAAAAATTGATCACGGATTACTACATGAAAATAAAGAGTGCTCATGCCTATCATTTGAAGCAATGAGAATGTATGTAAGTGGACAAGCAGGAACTGGAAAAAGTTTCTTAATTAATGTAATTAGAAGCTATCTACAGAAGAAAACGGATTCCATTTTGTCTTATGTTGTTACTGCTCCAACTGGGTTAGCAGCGTATAACATAAAAGGAGTTACCTTACATCGTTTGCTAATGTTACCAGTAGAGCATGAGAACAAAATACAATCCCACAAACTAGCAGGAGAAGCATGCTTGGAAGTTTCAAGAGTATTGAAGAAAATGAAAGTACTCATTATTGATGAGGTAAGCATGGTATCAAACTTAATGCTTGCCTTTGTGCATTTAAGAATGCAGCAAATACTAAAGACAGACTATGACGTGTTATTTGGAGGAAAACACGTCATAGTTTTTGGGGATCTTTTGCAACTTACTCCAGTTAAAGGACAACCGGTATTCCATACACTTACACATGAAGACACGAAAAAGTTGTTAGGAAGTATAGGCAATGTAAATATTTGGACATATTTTGAGTGTAAGGAACTCATTACCAATATGAGGCAAGCCATGATGAGGATTATGCAAGTATCCTGAAAGATATAAGAATTGGACTACTCACAGAACATGGCAGTAAAGCATTACAGAGTCGATTGCTGAGTAATTTGTTTACAACAGAAGAAATAGTTCCAGAGAAAATATACAAGAAAATTGCTGAAAAAAATATTGTAATCTGCTTAATGCCAACACTACATGAATGCTCTGTATTCAATCAAGAACTTTTGAAATTGGAAAATGAAGAGATCATAAAACTGGAAGCTGTGGATAAAATTCAACATGAACGAATAACTATTATATTGACAGGCAAATTGGCTACTAAATTGGATTCTCTGGAGAAAAACATTTCAAAAACAGCTGGTTTGGAAAAGAATCTTTATGTGTGTATGAACTGTAGAGTAATTTTAAGACGTAATTTGGATGTAGAAAAAGGTTTAGTGAATGGAGCTATGGGTAAAGTTGTGGGTTTTGTAAAGCATCAGAAAAAAGATGGAATTGAATTCTTAAAAATAAAATTTGATCAGATTGAAGAGGTTAAAGTCATTAGTGGTTGTTCAGTTCATTTTTTGCTAGTGAAAGACTTATATGTACGTAGGAAGCAGTTTCCAATTTCTCTAGCATATGCTGTAACTATTCACAAGTCTCAAGGATTAACTGTTGATAGTGCTTTTGTAAACATTGGATCTACTGTGTTTAAAGAAGGTATGGCATATGTTGCTTTGTCACGCGTGAAAAAATTATCTGGTTTATTTATGATAGACTTTGATGACTCAAAAGTAAGTGCTGATGCAAACTGTGTAAAGGAGTATAATAGATTAAGAAGAAGCTATGCTCCTCATTTAGGTCAGTATCCTGTGTTTGAAAAACGTGTTGTTTGTCGGAAAAGGAGATTTGAGAATATCTGTAATGAGGATGTACAGAAGAGAAAACAAAAAGACAGTGCTGTGACTGCAAGCAAAAAGAAAAAGGACAGTGTGGAAGAGGTTGTTGGTTGTCATTTTGAAAATAGCTCTGGTGTCAACTGCTACGCAAATGTAGTGCTGAATGTTGTATTTTATCTTGAAAGTTTGCAAGAGCAGATAATACTAAATCATGAAAAAAGATTCTGTTCTTTGCTGAGTCTCCTTTATGAGAAGCTGAGTAATGATAAAAATAAAATAGAAAGTGCTTCTAATGTTAGAAATCTTTTAGATGTATGTTCTGGATGTACACAGTTTACACAAAATGTCCAGCAAGATGCACAGGAATTCTTGATGTATATCTTGATTGATGGTACTGGAAGATGAAGGGGTAGAAGTAGAAAATGTATTTGGTGTCTCTTATAAATGGGAACATTGTTGTGATAACTGTATGAACACATGCAGTAGTAATGTTGATTCTGAAAGGTTCATATATTTACCATTACCAGAAAGTAAAACAGTGACTTTTAGTAAATTTGTTAAAGATGCTAATCACAACATGGAATGTTCTGAATGTAAATCTGAAATGTTGTCAACGTTATTTTTAAAGAAATATGGACAGTATGTAATTTTAATGGTACAACGTTGTAGAGCTGATGGAACAAAATTGGAAACTTTACTAAAGAAGTTTGTTGGTAATCAATTATCTATATCTGGAAAAACTTTTGTAGCAGTTGCAATAATTTTTCGTGACGGTCCTTCTATAACTTCTGGTCATTACACAGTTTATCTTAAATGTGAAAAAGGATGGACACTGTGTAATGATTCTCAATTGATTTTCAAGCAACGTTTGCCTTATGATTTACCCAATTCTTACTTAATTTTTCTGAAACCCAAATTTTAAATACTAAATTCAGTATCTGAAGAAAGCATTATTTAAATTTTAAAGGATTAAAATTGAATATTTCACTCAAAAAGGATTTTAAACTTACCATTTGGCCTCAAGGACAGGTAAAACAAAAAATTGTGGACTTCTTTGACAGATATTATTTTGGCATATGTTCTTTTGCAACAAGGTTTACAGACGTTATTTCTTGAAAATTGTTATTGTACTTAAAAGGTATTTTTGACATTTCTATTAAGGTATGTTTTAGTGAGGATAGATTCAGGGCTTTTTTAAACAATCTTTCAGATTGTTTTTTTTTTTTGCCCGCTGTTAAATGATGAATACAATTGATTTCACTATTTTCAGTGAAAATCAAAACATTCTGAAAACAGCAAAAAAGGGCAAAAAATTGCTTTGCTAAATATGAAAAAACATGTACTGTTTAATAAAATGTATTGTTGAATATTAATACTTTTTTTCTTTTTTTTCAGAACTAGAAAGAAAATTTAGAAAATGTAATTCAGTTTCCTTGCAATTAAATAAAAATATTTATTTCTAAATAAGTTACTTTGATGGTCAGGTAAGTTTAAAATATCTGTATGTGTATCTGTATGTGTCACTGCTTTCGTTTCATGCTTCCTTTTCTTCACCTCTCCTTACTCTGCTTTTCTCATTTCTCTTCTCACTCTCTCTTCCTGCTTTACTACTCTTTTGTAACTCCCTCACTCCTTCTCTACTACTCCCCTACCTTTACTACCTCCATCACTAATTTTTCATCCATGTTTCTTTCTCTGTATCCATATGTCTTAGTCTTTTTAACTGCCTTACTCCTTCTCTGTTTGCTTTCTGTCTCTGTATCTGTCACTCTCTGTTTGTCTGTTTTACCCTTAACTTCCTTAACATCTCTGGGGCAGATTTACAAGCCACCTGCACCACCACTACGTCACTTTTCTTGACGTACTAGTGGCGCAGGGTGCTCCTCCATATTTACAAGGAGAGGATAAGCCACTCTGTGTGTCTTTTCCTCTCCTTGTAAATACAGCCAATTCAAACGCAGCACTAAAATGAGCTATTAACTTTTTTGATAGGTTTAGGGTACCTATACGTAAGTACTGATGCAGAGTTTAAAGTTTAATAGGAAGACTCTCTTCCCTTCATCTGTGAAATGTACACCATCTCTTTTTTAATTACTTTGCCACTCCCCTCTATTTGTCAGGGAGTCCCTGAAGGTTTACTAAAGGTGAAAAAAATGATTATTTTTTTTTAAAAACATCATTGGGTGCGCGCAGGGTGCGCGCACCCCCAAAAAAAAATTGACAAATAGATTAAAAAAAACAAGTTTTTGTGTTTAGATTTTAGGTGGCTCTAAAAAGAGCCCTTGAGTTAATGTAGGGACAGAGGAAGAGAAAAACGAAAAAAAAATAACAAAACTATGGCCCACTGCAAAAGTGCTCCTCAAATTTTCTCTGAATGAGATCAACACTGCTCTCACCCATAGTAATAAGAGTACCACAATCCATGCAGCGTGTACTCATCCTCCCAAAACAAGGACGAATATCCAGAGGTGTGTAAGAAGGTGAAGGCACCATCGCAGAAGAAGTGCTCGGCTGAGCTGCCAAAGATGTGCTCAGCTGAGCTGCTGCAGATGTCGTCGGCTGAGCAGGTGGAGGGTTTGCTCCAGAAGCTTGACGAAAAGTCACAGGATGCATTTTCTCAACGTGCCTCAACATTGTGTGAATACTAAAAGAGTACTTCTTATTAGCATTCCCACGTGATAAGGTGCGCTGACAAAGTATGCAGGTGACTTTTGGTGCATTCACCTTCTTTTGTCCCTCAGGAAAAGTGAAAAACTGCCATATAAAGGAGTCTTTCTGCTTCCTCTGCCTCTGTCTCTCAAGAGTGTCCTGTTCACTCTCAGAAGGTGGCTGGTGCTCTGCCATTGTCTCACAAAAACAGAGTAGCTCCTTCTCCAAGGGAATCAGAACTAACAATGAGGGGAGTGGGTGTGGTTTTGGAATAATCTGGAACTGAAAGTACTTTGAACCAATGAAAAGTGATGTTTCTTGATCACATGACTTGCCATGAGGGGATTGGGTGTGGTGTTGAAACAATCTGAAACTGAAAGAAATGAAACCCAATTAAAAGTGTTGTTTTATTAATCACATAACTCGAGGTGCGCGCACGGAGCAAGCTCAGAGCGCGCACGGTGCAATTACGCATGCACGAACGTGTACGCACGCATGCGCATAAGTATTATGCGCCTACGTAACGTGCATACGCAGCACGCGCGCATGCGCGAACGTCAGCGCGTGTACTCCGCGCGTATGCGCGAGTGTAGCGCGCGGAGCACGTACGACGCACGCATGCGTACGTACGCATGTGTACTGGGTGCGCGCTGCGAGCGCGTCCTAAAACGTACGTATGCGTACGTATATAACGTACGCATGCGTACACAAAAAACGTACGCATGCGTACTAGGTGCGCGCTGCGAGCGCGCATTAAAACGTATGTATGCGTATGTAGATAACGTACGCAGGCATACATGAAAAACATACGCATGCGTACTAGGTGCGCGTTCAGTGTGCGCACCCTAAAAATGTATAGAAAAAAAAATTAAAGTGTACATAAGTTAATAGAACATATTAACAATGCTGTTCAACTTTAGCCAAATTCAAAGTAAAAAAAAAATTGAGCCACACCAAATTAAAGGATACAGATAATCTATAAATGTATACATAGGGAAATTTTTGTAAAAGAAATATATAAAAAATATATTAAAAAATTCTAAAATTAGCATTTAAAAAACCTTTGAAATTCACTGAAAAAACCATAGGTTTCACACACGTTATAGTTAGGAATTAGCATTTAAAAAGCCTTGCAAATTCACTGAAAAAACCATGGGTTTCACACATGTTATAGTTAGCTGGACATTTTACTCGTAAAAAACCAATGAAATTCCCCCGTTATAGTTAGTTCAGCTAACTATAACTCGCGCGCCCGCAATCCACTGCTGATGACGTCACATATTACATCACTCATGACATGGTCAGTGACATCACTCATGACATCACTGATGACATCTCAAATGACATCACTGATGACATCACTGATGACGTCATCCATGTGATAAATTAGCACATCTTTTCACACCCTAATATAACCTTTGATACACCGACTCAAAATTTAAGAGTTCCATTCTCAAAACCATACATACTGCAATACCAAAAACTACATACCCACTTATTAACTCTTAGGTGTACATACACCTCCACTCATTCACCTGTACAGTCACTCATACTTACAGTCACTCCATACAAAACTATCATATGCATTCAAACACCTATATAGACACTCACACACCACCAATCATCCATAGAGGTACTCTCACACCTAGTCAGTCATGCAAATAATCACACTCCCATTTACTCACCTATGCGGTTATACACACTCAAGTTCACTTAGTCATAAAAATAGTACCACATTCTTACGCTCTTATAGAATCATTGATACAAGCACACACTCATCCATACAGTCACTCTCACAATCACACACTCTCACATCTACCCACTTATATACTCTTACACGCATATATACTGCCTTTCACATATGTAGTTAGTCACAAATGTACCACTGAGATATACATTCAATCCCTAACACACCCATACATACACTCACTCAACCATACAGTCCATCACAGATGCACTCTTAAAACCATGCACCCATAGAATCATCCACTCACACATTTATGCATAGAGTCACACACACCCTACCCACACAAACACTCAGGAACCCATACAGATACTGAGACAAGAAATCAATAACTCATATAGACACTCATATAGCTATTCACAAAACCATGCAGCCACTTATACACCAACATACCGAAACATACAGACATTTACACAGTTTAGTCACTAGTCTGCAGTAAGATACATTTAATGGCTCACTTATAGAATCATGTTACGCACCACAGAAAATCATCCATTTACACACTTGTACACCCACTCATTCTTCAACAGGCCTTTGCCTATATATATTAAACATATTAAAATTGTTAAGAAACATACACTCAATGGATGATGTCATCAGTGATGTCATCAGTGATGTCATTTGAGATGTCATCAGTGATGTCATGAGTGATGTCACTGACCATGTCATGAGTGATGTAATATGTGACGTCATCAGCAGTGGATTGCGGGCGCGCGAGTTATAGTTAGCTGAACTAACTATAACGGGGAAATTTCATTGGTTTTTTACGAGTAAAATGTCCAGCTAACTATAACATGTGTGAAACCTATGGTTTTTTCAGTGAATTTGCAAGGTTTTTTAAATGCTAATTCCTAACTATAACGTGTGTGAAACCTATGTTTTTTTCAGTGAATATATATATATATATATATTCTCCAACAGTGGCTCCACTTGTCGGATTCTTAGCGCTTCATACCCGTGTGGTATCATTACTGTTGAGCCAGACCATTACGTATTCAACCAATTCCTTCCGAAGAAGCACAGGATCGCACTCCGCAAAAGTTAATGATGTGAAAAATGTTATTTAATTTCTTAGCCCATTGTAATATTGTGAAAAGCCACAAATCGACGCGTTTCGGTCTTGACACATGACCTTGATCACGATAATGCTACACACCCAAATCCTCGGCATTTGAATACTTTTTCAAAAACAGACATCACTTCCTGTCATGTGATTAGGTGGAGCATTTATGGGATTTGTAGTCCTAAAAAGACAAAATTCCGCTTATATTAAGCCATTAGTGAAACAAAATGTAAGGAATTTATACATGTGCAATTATTAATTAAAGGATTACAAATCATCATTTTAAAACCATAATTTTCTTTAAATATTGGTGCATATCATTAATTTTAAGCTCGTGCTTTTTCGCTCTTTTCTTTTTTCATTATCCCATTGTCTTAAGGAGATTTCAAAACATTCTTGTATATACATCTATATACAGAACCTTTACTTTTTATTTCAGAAACATTTAGATCCCTCTAGTGGGGTGTTATTGCCGTTCTCATAAATATCTCCTTTATACAACTAATTCATTTCTTTTATGGGTTTGCACCAATAAAACTATGATACGGGAAGTCAAAAAAGGAAATAAAAGAAGGTAGTCCTGTTTCATTAAGTTTTAAGTTTTGAAGTCATTTCCTTCAGAGGTGGCTGTACAATTCCTCGCTCTGGTTGAGGCCATTAGGCGTCAATGTCCTAAGTTTGATAATATATCGTGATTCTTTTTGGCGCAAGATCTTTTCTCTATTGCCACCTCTGATGTTTAATGGAAGTGTTTCAATGCCATAAAATGTTTAAAAGCTTCCAATTACTCATGTGGGCTTGTTCCATATGTCTAGCCACAGCATTTGTTTTGTCCTTGTTAGTTGTTGCCCGTGCATGCTCTAATATGTGCTTTTTAAGTTCGCAGGTAGTGCTCCCCACATATTTTAATTTACATGGTCATTCAATGACATAGATCGTAAATTGACTTTTACATAAGATAAGTTCTTTAATTTGCCAGTTTTATTCATTGACTAGTTTAAAATCCTTTGTTGGTTTGGCAATTTCGCACACTTTGCACTTGTGGCATTTAATGAAACCACTAGTTTTTAACCATTGAGTGCTCTTTTTCACTTTATAGTGACTATGCACTAATCGATCTTTCAAATTTCTGGCTCTGTGGTATGTTATCGTCGGATGATTCCCTATGATTTTACTCACAGTTTCATCCATTTGCAGGATCTTCCAATTTTTTCTTAGTATTTTACTTATCTTTTTAGCGTCATTAGAATAATCCATCATCATTCTTATAGGTTCAGGTTTTTCTGATTTTGTCTCCTGTTTGGGTTTCAAACAATACTCTCTTGATCTTTCATCCGCTCTTTTCCAACATTTTTTGATCATGGTTTTATTATATTTTCTTTGTTCAAATCTTTTTGCCGTTGCTCCACTCTCATTCTTCCATTCCTCTTCTTCCGTGCAGATCCTGCGGATTCTTAGGAATTCCCCATAGGGTATACTTGCAATGAGAGAGGGTTGATGAAAACTTGTCGCTTCCAAGGTAGCATTTGTAGCTGTGGTTTTCCGATGCAATGTTGTTTCGATCTGGCCATTTTTGATGTAAATTTCCGTGTCCAGAAAGATTACCTTCTCATTGCTTATCTCATAGGTGAATTTGAGTTTTGTCATACTGGAATTTAGAATCTGGAAGTATTCCATAAATTCTGCTTTAGTACCATCCCAAATTATGAGTAGATCATCTATGAAGCGGCTCCACATTATTATTTTGTTTACGTAATGATCATGTTGTGGATGCCAGGCTACTTCTTTCTCCCACCAACCCATCACTAAGCAAGCGTAGCTTGGGCTGAAGGAAAATCCCATGGCCGTACCCATGTTTTGGCGGTAGATTTCTTCCCCAAAGACAAAGATATTTTGCGTGAGGCAAATTGATATCAATTCTAGTACCATCTTGTTATGATCACTATAATGTATATTTCTTTCCTTTAGAAATGATTCACATGCTTTTATGCCCATTTCATTTTCAATATTAGTATATAGGGCTATGACATCCATTGTGATGAGATGATAACTTTCTTGCCAGGGTGTGTTTTGCAAATTCCTCAATACATTTGTCGTGTCCTTTATATATGAATTTAACTTACATACATATGGTGCTAGAAAGAAGTCAATATAATTTGCTATGGGCTCCAACAAGGAACCTTTAGTAAATAAGATTGGTCTTCCCGGTGGTCTTTTGGAATATTTATGTAATTTAGGAAGGAAATAGATTGTTGCTGTTATAGGGAATTGGACTGTAAGGTACTTCACTTCATCCACATCTATTAAGTTGTTCCTTGCCCATGTCAAATTTTTTTTGTCCAAGTGTCTTTTTATATCTGCCGTTGGATTAGATTTCAATTTTTCATAGTATTCCACATCTTTCAGCTGACGATGTGCTTCTGTTGCATAGGCGCTGCGATCCCAGATCACTATATTGCCTCCTTTGTCTGCAATTTTTATTTCAATTTGATTATCCTCTGTGAGACATGTAAGTGCTTCCCTTTCTGGTTTTGTCAAATTATTCACATATTTTGTTGTTTTCATTTTATGTATGTCCTGTACTACTGCTTCCTGAAATATATCGACTTTATTTCCCGGTGTCAATTGGGGATAGTATTTTGATTTCGGTTTTTTCTCACTCAAGCCTGCTCCCATTTGGGTGCAAGCTGTTTGTAAGGAGATATTTTCATCTTCATTCTCAACATTTAGGTTTAATAGGGTCACAAAACTTTCAGAATCCTTTGCTTTCAAAGTAGATACTGGTTTTAGCGTTATTTTTTCCTTATTCCATGTGTTTTGATTTTCTCCGCTCCTACCCTGAAAGTCTCGGGGGGATTCGTCAAGCGGGGGCTGAGAAAAAAGGCGGGTCCCAAAACGCGTTTTCCCCATGCAATTTTCCATAGGGACCTTTAGTCCAAGGTACGGCCCGAACGGTTGAACAGAATTACTTGAAATTTGGCAGAGAGGTAGTCCTCAGGTCAGGGATGTGCCTTTTGCAGGTCTGGTGTCAATCTGTTCAGTAGTTCCTGAGAAAATCAAAAGTAAAATCATATATATATGTGGGCGGAGCCTAACCACACATCTCATCCTGAGATCTGATTGGCTGTCAGCACTTCATCCAAGAAGTGTTGGCAGCCAATTTGGGACCAATATACATGATAGCACCTCATTAAAAAGCATTGCAGTTAATAGAAGGTTTTAAGACTTTAGTTACATTATAAATCATTTGTTGATGGTACCATACTCATTTTAGGAATTGTGGTATGTTCTAAGGTGATTTCACCATGTGAAAAAGCCTTCTGCTGGGATATCATGATTGAGAGAAAAATATTTTCTCATGCTTTTCCCACAGAGGTTTGGAAGGTGATCTATAAGCTAAACTGAGAGCTTATTTTCTGTAAATTCACATTATCTTTCTCAGTCATGTGAGAATGAAGTCTGACATTCTCAGTAAAACATGTACATCCAACAAGGGCAGAGACTGTCAGTTGATTCCTTTGTGTTCTACTGCAGCTTCCCAGAGTGTTCCAAAGAACAACTAGAGCGCTAACAGTTCTACTTATGATAAACGTATGGCACACCTGAAGCCATCTTGCTTGGATTAAAGTGGTAACTCTTAAAACATTTAATTTAAAAAGGAACAAAATGAGGGGTTCATTTTTCCATAAAAAGTATGATTAGTGCTGAAGAAAGAAAATGAGGACACATTTTGAGTGTCTTCTCAAATCCTCTTCTATTTCATTAAAAAATTCTGACATGCAGACTGAAACATGCACTTTTAATACCAGGAGCAGACTTCCATGGTGAACAGTAGTTTTACTACAGTGATCTAATGAGCAACTAGAGTGCTAACATTCAGAATTTATGGCAAATGTGTGACATATCTGAATACCTTCATGATGGAATCAAAGTAAAAAACTGAAAGCATTTCCTACTGAGGAGACTGCAGTACATGAGGAAATTAGGAAACTTCATAACAAATAAATCTCCCAAGATGGCCACCGGAGACAAAAGAGCCCAAATGTAGCCCAAAATCACCCAGATGTAGCCCAAATATAGCCCAATGACAGAAGTGTGCAAAACACTTATTATTTTGTGTTTTTGCAGTGGTATATAGTGCAGACTTGTCGGGTATTGGAGTGCTTTACATGAGCATTGGTTACATCACACAAGAACAAATTCATTTTGGTTGTAGACATGGGGAGACTAAGTGATTTGACCAGAATCACAGAATGTCGAGCTGAAGCAGAAACTCCAACCTGGTTCCCCAGTTGCAAAGTCTGCAGTTCTGGAAGTAACACCACATCCTCTCCCCTAAGTGCAAAATTTAATCAAGTGGTCAACTGGATAAAAAAACATAAAGGTAACAAATAATTTAAAAGTGCTTTGTCGCTATTTGAAAACTCAGAAAATATGTCCTTATTTTAGTCTTTTAGAGCACTAACCATAATTTTGATGCCAATAAGACCCTCTCATATATGTAATTTCTAAAGGAAATGCTCTAGGTATTACAGTTTTGATTACATCAAGATGACGTCAGGCGTTCCACACTTTTGTAATAAATATAGAATGTTAGCAATCTAGTTGTTCATTAGGATACTGTTGAGAGGCAGAGGCAAGGGGCACGGACTCTGAAAATTGAAGGCAGGTAGGAGGGTGCAAAGGCAACAATTTAACCACACTGAGCAGGCAGGAAGGGCCGTGGCAGCACAACAGACTATGGAGGGCAGTGGAAAGGGGGGCAGGGGCAACAAACCAACAATACAGGACTTGCAAGAGAGGCTGTGGCAATGTAATAGACCATTGTGGGCAGAAGGAAGAGGCAATGGTAGTACAACCATACATGCCAACAGACCCGATTCAGCCAGGAAACGTCCAATGTGTTTAAGCTCAAATGGGCTTTATTTGATCTGTCTCCTGTCTACAATCTCCTCTTTTTCAATGTAACTCAAAGTGGAAATTCAATACCCCAGATTTTTTTCAAAATCTCCCTCTTACCAAGTTCAAAATGTTCGCAAGTATGGTACATTGGATCATGGAAGGAAATGGGGTAGGGATATGGACTTGGATAACAGAGGACAGGAAGGACATGGAGAGGTGCACCAAACTGACCCTGCAGGGCAGGCATCAGGGTTTGCAGCAGCACAATACACCACACAGGGCATGCGGGACGGGAGTGCAGCACAACAATCCATAGAAAGCAAGAGGGAGGGGACAGGACCATGCACATGGACAACAGAGAACAGAGGGGCAAGAGGCAATGGTAGCTAGCTGACCATAATGGACAGACAGGAGAGAAAGCTGCAGCATAACAGACCATAAGGGGCAGGAGGGACGGATCAGGGGCATTACAATGGAACAGACAAGCCAGGAGGGATGGAGTAGGGGTCTGCACATGTAAATAGAGGGCTGGGGGCAAGGGGGCAGGGCAGGAGCAGCAAGATAGCCATGGAGGTCAGGCAGGATGGGCACTAGAAGCAAGACACACCATGAACAGCAACAGTGAGACTGTGATGGCATACACACAGACCATGGAGGGAAGGTGGGAGGGGTTCAGGGGCAGCTAACTGACCACACAGGGAAGGTGGGAGGGGCCATGGCAGCACAGAAGACCATGCATGGCAAGTGGGAGGGTTAGTGGCAGCACAATGGCTATGATGGGCAAGAAGGAGGGTGCAGGGGCATGCACAAAGGATGATTGAGGATAGAAGGGAGGGTCAGGACCTGTGCACAGACAAGAAAGTTCAGGGGAAGGGACCTCACAACAGACCGCACGGGGCAGGCAGGAGGAGCAGTTGCAGCACAACAGACCAGGGAGGGCAGAAGGGTGTGGCAGTACAATGGACCATGTAGGACAGGAGGAAGAGGATAGGGGCATGGCATGTGGACAGGCAGGGTGGAGGTGGCAGGGACAGGTTACAGTCATCTGACAATGCTAGGCAGGTGGGAGGGGAGTGGCAGCTCAACAGAACACTCAGAGTAGATAGGAGTGGCAGGTCCATGGAACATGGTGGGCAAAAAGCATGGAGCAGGGGCATGCACAAAGACATCGGAGGGCAGGGGGAAGGAGAATAGGGGCAGCAAGCTAAGCACAGAGTTTAAGCAGGAGGTCAATGATGGGGCATAGAATTGGGCAATGGAGGGCAGGAGGAGTGGACTGGTACATCATACTAAATTGAGGGCAGTGGCAGCACATCAGACCATGCATGGCAGGAGGGAGGAGGCTAGTCCATGGATTCACACAACAGAGGATAGGGAGGAGGGGGATGGGGCAGCAAGCTAGCTGTTCAGAGAAGGCGGGTATTAGGAACTTTATTGTTTTTAAAACGTGTGTCTGTGCGAACTACTTAAAATATGAACAAGTATGCAGCATAATCTCACTTTTATTCAGGAAGAAGAGGACGTTTGTGACTGTGACTCCGGGCTCACTTGGCAGAAACACCCCCTGACCCTCCACCCGCTATCGCAAAATGTAATGCCCGTGAAAAGGGTAGGTGAACACAGTGTTATATAGAACATAGTCCTGAGAGCACGATTGAAAATGAAAACTAGATATAGTGTATGGTATAAACTATGCACCAAAAAGTGTGATATAAGATGAACCAGGCGTGAAATATAATATGCAATACATTGTGTGCAATGACAGATTCATTGGAGAGCGCGAGATAGCACAGGCACTAGCGCGTGCTATGCGATATGCGCCTTGGAGTGTAATATGCACAGGGCAGTGTTGTGTAACCTAACTAGTCTCTAAAGTTATAATATAAAATATGTGCTGGGGAGTGTAACGTTGCATATGCACTGTGACAAAGATATGTATGGCATAGCACTGTGGGTTATAACATAGGCATCGAGGAAGGCACGTTAGATGGGGCAATATAACCCGTGCGAAGACAAGTGTGGCATGACATATTCACGGGGTGGTGTTACAGTGCACATGGGCTAGAGAGTGTCATAGCATATGCACTAGCTAGTGGAATACAACACAGAGGTGTGTGGCACTCAGCAGGCAATGGTGGGTGTAACACAGCATTGGGTTCTGCCAGGAGCGCGCTGT
Organism: Triturus cristatus; assembly: GCF_964204655.1. Taxonomy (NCBI): domain Eukaryota; kingdom Metazoa; phylum Chordata; class Amphibia; order Caudata; family Salamandridae; genus Triturus; species Triturus cristatus. The sequence goes on along the minus strand of NC_140579.1, from coordinate 1,197,258,945 downwards.
GACTCCCAAGTGATGTTCGTCCCCTTTCCAGAGAGTAAAATAAAAAGTATTACACATCCGGCAGTGGATGTGTGTTTTATTAACCGTGAGGGGGGTTTCTTGCATAGTTTTGGTCGAATTTTTGTCGAATCCCCTTTGACTGGCTTGGTGTGCATGTGTATTAAATGTGCCCATCAATAGCTACCCATGTTTGTATAAATAAACGACAAGGGTGTCTACCGGGATTAGGCACGGTAGGGCATCAGATATGTCAGAGCTTCACTAGTGGTGTAAAAACATTCCACGTGGATTCATTGTATGCATAGTCGCCTTTTAATGAATATCACGCAAATCGTCATGGTGATAGGTACGTACGGTTTGTTCAGCATGTCCTAGGTGTGTCTATAAATATATATTTTTTAAAAATAACAAAAAACAGTGGCCGGCCCTGGGGATTGGGGTCAAAAAAATATAATTAGGAGACAGGCCCTGGGGGATGGGGTCATCAGGGCCAATAAATTAGAATAAGAAGGGGAACCACACAGCCCCCCTTCTTAAAAAATTAAAATAAATAAAAGACTGGCATTGTGCCGGAGGCCACGCCCCCTCCTTGCAGCACTCTGCAAACGCGCCCCCTGGCGAGTTGTAAGTTGGGGAATTAATTCCTCTTCAATACTGAGGGTCCCTGAGGGCCAACTAGCCCAACAGGCATCTCCAGTATGCGCCAGGGAGCTGCGCTGCAGACAGGTGTTCTGAGGCCAAGCCCCTTTTTACACCTCTCTGCAACGCAGCTCTGTGGCGCTTACTGGAGGTACCTAGTGGTCTAGTTTGACCCTAGGGACCCTTAGGATTCAAGGGGACTTAATCTCTCAACTCAGAACAGCCACAGGGCGCGTTTACACAGTGGTGAAGGGAGGGGACGGGGCCTGAGGTGACGTGTGCAAAAACGCCCTGTGGCCTGTTTTAAGAGGTAGTTATAATCCCTCTGCCCTATTATATACTAGGGGCTTACAGAGGAGGTCATGCTAATCACAGGGGGACCCCAACGCATAATGTTCCCTAGTGTATGTAGGTGTTTTCACTGTATTCTAAGTGTCTTTTAACATAGCACTGGCTCTAGGACTGGTTAGTCAGACTCAGTTACCACCAGTATCCGTCTGAAAAAGTTGAGGGTACAGGATGATTTTGCAACAAGGCTTCTTTCTGCTCTTCTTTTTGTTCTTTCTGCACGTTATCCTTCTTCCTGCACTTTTCTTTGTCTTTGAGGACTTCTGTTGCTTCTTTCTGCACTTCTTTTTTTTCTTTCTGTGCATTTTTTCTTCTTTCTTCACATGTCCTATCTCTGTAGGCATAGTTAGAAATTAGCATTTAAAAAACCTTTGAAATTCACAGAAAAAACCATAGGTTTCAGGCACGTTATAGTTAGGAATTAGCATTTAAAAAACCTCAGAAATTCACTGAAAAAACCATAGGTTTCAGGGGTGTTATAGTTAGCTGGACTTTTCACTTGTACAAAACCATTGAAATTCCCCCGCTATAGTTAGTTCAGCTAACTATAACTCGCGCGCCCGCAATGCACTGCTGATGACGTCACATATTACATCACTCATGACATGGTCAGTGACATCACTCATGACATCACTGATGACATCTCAAATGACATCACTGATGACATCATCCTTGTGATAGAGTGGCAGACCTCCTCTCACCCTAATATAACCTTTGATACAAACATTCAAAAATAGAGACTAAACTTTTCAAAACAATGGACATACCAATACCAGTTACAACAACCTCTTCAGTAATTCTAAGATCCACATACACATCCACTCATTCACCAACAGTCCTATACAGTCACTCATACATGTACTCACTCATCATATGTACTCATACACCTATACATCCTGTTACACAATGCCACTCATCCATAGAGTTACTCACACACATAGTCACTCATGCTAATAAAGAATCAAACATACATTTACTTGCATATACAGTTATACACACACCACCACACTTACTTCTACGGAAACTTAAACAATCACTTATAGAAACACATACTTATTCATACAGGAACTCTTTCAATCTCTCACTCTCACATATACTCACTTATATACACCAATAGTCACATATACTAGTTTAAAACATATGTAGTTACTCATAAAGACACTATTGAGACAGTCATTCACTCACTAACACACCCATACACACACTCATCCACCCATACAGTCCTGCACACATGCTGTCTTCAACACATACAAACAGTGAGTCACTCATTCATGCACCTATGCACTACGTAATACCCCCCACCGAACCATGCAGACACTCAGACTGATACTCAAAAAACCAACTAATAACCTATATAGACACCCATGTAGCTACTCACCAACCCATGCAGCCACTTATACACAAAGTGAGAGACTGATACAGATGTTTACATATTTAAACATTACTCACTAAGCCATGTATTCACTATGATACACTTAATCAGTCAGTTACACAATCAATTTTTCAAAAACAAATCATCCATTTAGACACTTATATACCCATTTATTCTTCCATCGACCTTGAGATATACATATATAAAACATATTTAATTTTCAGAAAAACACACATTCACTGGATATATATATATTCACAGAAAAAAACATAGGTTTCAGGCACGTTATAGTTAGGAATTAGCATTTAAAAAACCTCAGAAATTCACTGAAAAAACCATAGGTTTCAGGGGTGTTATAGTTAGCTGGACTCTTCACTCATACAAAACCATTGAAATTCCCCCGTTATAGTTAGTTCAGCTAACTATAACTCGCGCGCCCGCAATGCACTGCTGATGACGTCACATATTACATCACTCATGACATGGTCAGTGACATCACTCATGACATCACTGATGACATCTCAAATGACATCACTGATGACATCACTGATGACATCATCCAGTGAATGTGTGTTTTTCTGAAAATGATATATGTTTTATATATGTATATCTCAGTGGCGCTTACTGGAAGCACTTGGTGGGCTAGTCAGTATTGAAGGGAAATTATATCCCCAATTTAAAACGTGCCATAGTGCGTGTTTGCACATGTCACCTCAGGCCCCGTCCCCTCCCTTCACCACTGTGTAAACGCGCCCTGTGGCTGTTCTAAGTTGAGAGATTAAGTCCCCTTTAATCCTAAGGGTCCCTAGGGTCACTAGACCACTAGGTACCTCCAGTAAGCGCCACAGAGCTGCGTTGCAGAGAGGTGTAAAAAGGGGCTTGGCCTCAGAACACCTGTCTGCAGCGCAGCTCCCTGGCGCATACTGGAGATGCCTGTTGGGCTAGTTGGCCCTCAGGGACCCTCAGTATTGAAGAGGAATTAATTCCTCAACTTACAACTCGCCAGGGGGCGCGTTTGCAGAGTGCTGCAAGGAGGGGGCGTCGCCTGCGGCACGATGCCAGTCTTTTATTTATTTTAATTTTTTAAGAAGGGGGTCTGTGTGGTTCCCCTTCTCATTCTAATTTATTGGCCCTGATGACCCCATCCCCCAGGGCCTGTCTCCTAAGTATATTTTTTTGACCCCAATCCCCAGGGCCGGCCACTGTTTTTGATTATTTAAAAAAAATATATATTTATAGACACACCTAGGACATGCTGGACAAACCGTACGTACCTATCACCATGACGATTTGCGTGATATTAATTAAAAGGCGACTATGCATACAATGAATCCACGTGGAATGTATTTACACCACTAGTGAAGCTCTGATATGTCTGATGCCCTACCGTGCCTAATCCCGGTAGACACCCTTGTCGTTTATTTATACAAACATGGGTAGCTAGTGACGGGCACATTTAATACACATGCACACCAAGCCATTCAAAGAGGATTCGACAAAAATTCGACCAAAACTATGCAAGAAACCCCCCTCACGATTAATAAAACACACATCCACTGCCGGATGTGTAATACTTTTTATTTTACTCTCTGGAAAGGGGACGAACATCACTTGAGAGTCACAGCGCGCTCCTGGCAGAGCCCAATGCTGTGTTACACCCATCATTGCCTGCTGAGTGCCACACACCTCTGTGTTGTATTCCACTAGCTAGTGCATATGCTATGACACTCTCTAGCCCATGTGCACTGTAACACCACCCCGTGAATATGTCATGCCACACTTGTCTTCGCACGGGTTATATTGCCTCATCTAACGTGCCTTCCTCGATGCCTATGTTATAACGCACAGTGCTATGCCATACATATTACAATCTGGGATCCATATCTTTGTCACAGTGCATATGCAACGTTACACTCCCCAGCACATATTTTATATTACAACTTTAGAGACTAGTTAGGTTACACAACACTGCCCTGTGCATATTACACTCCAAGGCGCATATCGCATAGCACGCGCTAGTGCCTGTGCTATCTCGCGCTCTCCAATGAATCTGTCATTGCGCACAATGTATTGCATATTATATTTCACGCCCGGTTCATCTTATATCACACTTTTTGGTGCATAGTTTATACCATACACTATATCTAGTTTTCATTTTCAATCGTGCTCTCAGGACTATGTTCTATATAACACTGTGTTCACCTACCCTTTTCACGGGCATTACATTTTGCGATAGGGGGTGGAGGGTCAGGGGGTGTTTCTGCCAAGTGAGCCCGGAGTCACACTCACAAACGTCCTCTTCTTCCTGAATAAAAGTGAGATTATGCTGCATACTTGTTCATATTTTAAGTAGTTCGCACAGACACACGTTTTAAACACAATAAAGTTCCTAATACCCGCCTTCTCTGAACAGCTAGCTTGCTGCCCCATCCCCCTCCTCCCTATCCTCTGTTGTGTGAATCCATGGACTAGCCTCCTCCCTCCTGCCATGCATGGTCTGATGTGCTGCCACTGCCCTCAATTTAGTATGATGTACCAGTCCACTCCTCCTGCCCTCCATTGCCCAATTCTATGTCCCATCATTGACCTCCTGCTTAAACTCTGTGCTTAGCTTGCTGCCCCTATTCTCCTTCCTCCTGCCCTCCGATGTCTTTGTGCATGCCCCTGCTCCATCCTTTTTGCCCACCATGTTCCATGGACTTGCCACTCCTATCTACTCTGAGTGTTCTGTTGAGCTGCCACTCCCCTCCCACCTGCCTAGCATTGTCAGATGACTGTAACCTGTCCCTGCCACCTCCACCCTGCCTGTCCACATGCCATGCCCCTATCCTCTTCCTCCTGTCCACATGGTCCATTGTACTGCCACACCCTTCTGCCCTCCCTGGTCTGTTGTGCTGCAACTGCTCCTCCTGCCTGCCCTGTGCGGTCTGTTGTGAGGCCCCTTCCCCTGAACTTTCTTGTCTGTGCACAGGTCCTGACCCTCCCTTCTATTCTCCATCGTCCTTTGTGCATGCCCCTGCACCCTCCTTCTTGCCCATCATAGCCATTGTGCTGCCACTAACCCTCCCACTTGCCATGCATGGTCTTCTGTGCTGCCATGGCCTCTCCCACCTTCCCTGTGTGGTCAGTTAGCTGCCCCTGACCCCCTCCCACCTTCCCTCCATGGTCTGTGTGTATGCCATCACAGTCTCACTGTTGCTCTTCATGGTGTGTCTTGCTTCTAGTGCCCATCCTGCCTGACCTCCATGGCTATCTTGCTGCTCCTGCCCTGCCCCCTTGCCCCCAGCCCTCTGTTTACATGTGCAGACCCCTACTCCCTCCCTCCTGGCTTGTCTGTTCCATTGTAATGCCCCTGATCCGTCCCTCTTGCCCTTTATGGTCTGTTATGCTGCAGCTTTCTCTCCTGTCTGTCCATTATGGTCAGCTAGCTACCATTGCCTCTTGCCCCTCTGTTCTCTGTTGTCCATGTGCATGGTCCTGTCCCCTCCCTCTTGCTTTCTATGGATTGTTGTGCTGCACTCCCGTCCCGCATGCCCTGTGTGGTGTATTGTGCTGCTGCAAACCCTGATGCCTGCCCTGCAGGGTCAGTTTGGTGCACCTCTCCATGTCCCTACTGTCCTCTGTTATCCAAGTCCATGTCCCTACCCCATTTCCTTCCATGATCCAATGTACCATACTTGCGAACATTTTGAACTTGGTAAGAGGGAGATTTTGAAAAAAACTGGGGTATTGATTTTCCCCTTTGAGTTACATTGAAAAAGAGGAGATTGTAGACAGGAGACAGATCAAATAAAGCCCATTTGAGCTTAAAAACATTGGACGTTTCCTGGCTGAATCGGGTCTGTTGGCATGTATGGTTGTACTACCATTGCCTCTTCCTTCTGCCCACAATGGTCTATTACATTGCCACAGCCTCTCTTGCAAGTCCTGTATTGTTGGTTTGTTGCCCCTGCCCCCCTTTCCACTGCCCTCCATAGTCTGTTGTGCTGCCACGGCCCTTCCTGCCTGCTCAGTGTGGTTAAATTGTTGCCTTTGCACCCTCCTACCTGCCTTCAATTTTCAGAGTCCGTGCCCCTGGCCTCTGCCTCTCAACAGTATCCTAATGAACAACTAGATTGCTAACATTCTATATTTATTACAAAAGTGTGGAACGCCTGACGTCATCTTGATGTAATCAAAACTGTAATACCTAGAGCATTTCCTTTAGAAATTACATATTTGAGAGGGTCTTATTGGCATCAAAATTATGGTTAGTGCTCTAAAAGACTAAAATAAGGACATATTTTCTGAGTTTTCAAATAGCGACAAAGCACTTTTAAATTATTTGTTATCTTTATGTTTTTTTATCCAGTTGACCACTTGATTAAATGTTGCACTTAGGGGAGAGGATGTGGTGTTACTTCCAGAACTGCAGACTTTGCAACTGGGGACCAGGTTGGAGTTTCTGCTTCAGCTCGACATTCTGTGATTCTGGTCAAATCACTTAGTCTCCCCATGTCTACAACCAAAATGAATTTGTTCTTGTGTGATGTAACCAATGCTCATGTAAAGCACTCCAATACCTGACATGTCTGCACTATATAACACTGCAAAAACACAAAATAATAAGTGTTTTGCACACTTCTGTCATTGGGCTATATTTGGGCTACATCTGGGTGATATTCAGGCTACATTTGGGCTCCTTTGTCTCTGGTGGCCATCTTGGGAGACTTATTTGTTATGAAGTTTCCTAATTTCCTCATTTACTGCAGTCTCCTCAGAAGGAAATACTTTTAGTTTTTTACTTTGATTCCATCAAGAAGGGATTCAGATGTGTCACACATTTGCCATAAATTCAGAATGTTAGCACTCTTTTTGCTCATTAGATCACTGTAGTAAAGCTACTGCTCACCAGGGAAAACTGCTGCTGGTATTGAAAGTGTATGTTTCAGTCTGCATGTCAGAATTTTTTAATGAAATAGAAGAGGATTTGAGAAGTCACTCAAAATGTGCCCTAATTTTTCTTTCTGCAGCACTAATCATAATTTTTATGGAAAATTGAACCCCCTCATTTTGTTCCTTTTTAAATTAAATGTTTTAAGAGTTACCACTTTAATACAAGCAAGATGGCTTCTGGTGTGCCATACGTTTATCATAAGTAGGACTGTTAGCACTCTAGTTGTTCTTTGGAACACTCTGGGAAGCTGCCGTAGAACACAAAGGAATCAACTGACAGTCTCTGCCCTTGTTGGATGTACATGTTTTACTGAGAATGTCAGACTTCATTCTCACATGACTGAGAAAGATAATGTGAATTTACAGAAAATATGCTCTCAGTTTAGCTTATAGATCACCTTCCAAACCTCTGTGGGAAAAGCATGATATCCCAGCAGAAGGCTTTTTCACATGGTGCAATCTCCTTAGAACATACCACAATTCCTAAAAGGAGTATGGTACCATCAACAAATGATTTATAATGTAACTAAAGTCTTAAAACCTTCTATTAACTGCAATGCTTTTTAATGAGGAGCTATCATGTATATTGGTCCCAAGATGGCTGCCAACACTTCTTGGATGAAGTGCTGACAGCCAATCAGATCTCAGGATGAGATGTGTGGTTAGGCTCCGCCCACATATATATATGATTTTACTTTTGATTTTCTCAGGAACTACTGAACAGATTGACACCAGACCTGCAAAAGGCACTTCCCTCACCTGAGGACTACCTCTCTGCCAAATTTCAAGTAATTCTGTTCAGCCGTTCGGGCTGTACCTTGGACTAAAGGTCCCTATGGAAAAATGCATGGGGGAAACGCGTATTGGGAACCCCCTTTTTTCTCGGCCCCCGCTTGACGAATCACCCCGAGACTTTCAGGGTAGGAGCAGAGCGGAGCGCCCCACCTATTTTGAAAATTTTGCGAGGATTCGTCAACCGGCGCCAAAGTTATTCCAAATAGAATGTTGCAGATTTCCTATGGAAACACGGTCCTAACTATAACTATCTACTGGCGACCGCCAGTAGATAATATATATATATATATATATATATATATATATATATATATATATATATATATATATATATATATATATATATATATATATTTTTTTTTTTACCTACTGGCGGTTGCCAGTAGGTAGTTATAGTTAGGACCGTGTTTCCATAGGAAATCTCAAAATTCTATTTTGAATAACTTTGGCGCCGGTTGACGAATCCTCGCGAAATTTTCAAAACTAATGGGGCGCTCCGCTCAGCTCCTACCCTGAAAGTTTCGGGGTGATTCGTCAAGCGGGGGCCGAGAAAAAAGGGGGGTCCCAAAACGCGTTTTCCCCATGCATTTTTCCATAGGGACTTTAGTCGCAGCTATAGCCCGAACGGCTGAACAGAATTATGTGAAATTTGGCAGAGAGGTAGCCATAAGGTCCATGAAGTGCTTTTTGCAGGTTTGGTGTAAATCTGTTCAGTATTTCCTGAGAAATTAGCATTTAAATCAATATATATATCTGTATGCACTGAGCAAGTCCTGTGCGCGCACACTGCCGTGCGCGAGCGCACTTCTGATTGGTTGTTAGATGTCAGTAAACATTCGAATCGGTGGAAATCAGGAAGCGGCGGCCGCCATTTTGTCTCTCGCATAAAGAGGGGGTGATAAACAAAGGGGGAGAACGTGAAAAGGGGGCAGAGTGGGGAGATATTGACCCACTAGGCATTGTAAGGGGGTCACAGTAGGACCTTGTAGGGCAAAAAAAAGATTTATATTTTGAAAAAAAATATCGCCGAGTGCGCGCACCCAGCGCGCACCCGAAATTTTTTTTAAAACAAAAAAATAATAAAAATTCGCATTTAAGTGAAAAGATATAAGGTGGCTCTAAAAAGAGCCCTTGTGTTTATTGTGTGTTTTTTGGTACCTACAAGTAAGTACCGATGCAGACTCTAAAGTTCAAGAGGAAGACTCTGTTGCCTTCATCAGTGAAGTGTACACCATCTCCTCTATAAATGTCTTGCATGTTGTAACGCAAGTTGTTGTGGTATATAGAACCCATACCATAGTCTCTGAGGAAAGCAGAAATAGATTTGTTGACGTGCTTCCTTGCTTTGTCAATCTGCGGACAAAATTGGTTGGACCAGTTCCACTTTTGCCTTTGGCATATGTTAGAATATACAAAGGCAGTTTGTGGAAAAAGCGACATCAATTGCACAAAGGTGTCCTTAATAAGCATTTCCAGACCTATCCCAGTTAAAGTGCCTAGGTCATTTCCACCACAGTGCACAATAATAAGGTTAGGCTGTGGGAGATGTAGAAAGGTTTTCACCAAAGGCATTAATTGGTGCCACTTTAACCCTCTCTGACCAATCCATTTAATGTCTACATTTGGCAAAGCAAGGTCTCTCACCATACCTCTTTTTTCTGCAAATTGTTCACTCCAGAAGACATAGCTGTGACCTACAATCCACACTGTGAACATCTTCCAAGGAGATCTGGATGCACTCAGGCGGTGTCTTTCAGTAGAAAGGCAATATGAAATGAAAGACAGTTGAAAAATGGAGGCACACATAGTTTTTTTTATAAAAAGAACTCATTGGCTGTTTCAAACCATTCTACACTAAAAACTAGGCTGTATGTTTAAATTTTAAAAAGCATGTTTTGTATTGGTTCAGAAAAATGTGTTACCAAAGAACATTACTATGGATTTGCTGTTAGGTTTGAAAAGTCAAGCACTCTTGCTCTTTGGATATGAAACATTGTCTGCTGAACTTCTGACCTCTCTCCTCACAGCAGTGTTCCATGACCTGTTGCTATTGTAGCAGGCAGGAGACAAGTTGGGGGAAGGGTACATTTGGAAAGGGGTTAAAGTTTTCAACCAATAGAAATGTGTGATTTCATTTGAAAAAAAGTGGGAAGCACTGAGATTTGAAATTAACATGTATATGTGTGAAAAAAGAGAGGGAAACATTGCCATTTACTGGTTCTGGAGAGAGGTGTGGAGCTCTGATATTCTGACTCTGATAGTCTGCTGTTTGAGTGGCACATTTCTTTCTCAACTAACTATTTTTAAAAGGTGAGTTATGAGTTTGAGAGGGGATGTATGTTGTGATTTTTGAGATAAATATTAGAATTGTGAATCTTCTTCAAAAGTTATGTTTTACATTTTGAGGTTTGCGAGATATTTAACTGTTTTGAACTTGTAAGATATTATGGAGTATGTTTTCACAATAAGTTTATGTGTACTGGTAAGAATGAGGAATACTGTTTTGTGCCTACCATCAAACCATGAGTCTGTGTGCAGAGAAGAATTGTTGACAGAGATTTAATTTGCGTTGCTGTTGAAAAGTAAGACTTGCAGTTGAAAGGAAAGGACAGCTTGTTTTTAATTGTGATGGTTAGGATTTAGCAGAAATCACTTTGAAAGAAAAGAGAGGAAAATGGCAGCACATTTGAAATTAGCATTAGTTCTGTAAGAATTGCTGACCCAGGAAAGGGGCAGCCTGTGTTTTGTGCCTACCAACACAGCATGAGTCTGTATGCATATAGGAATTGTGGCCAGAGATGTATTTTGTGTTGCAGTTGTTTTGTAAAACATGCACTTGCAGGAAAGGGACTGCTTGTTTTCTTCAAATGTGGTGGTTAGCAGTCAGCAGAAATCACTTAATCGCAATTGAGAGGCAAAAGCAAAAACATTTGAAACCAACAGGGTAGATTTCCCTTTCAAAATAGCAAAGGCACAGGTAGTTGCCATATGTTCAAAACTGAAAATAACCCTTAGCACACATGCACTGTTACATACATCCCAGCAGTCTTCATGCAGTTTTGGAAGTCTCTTTGCTCATCTGTCTTGCACCAGACAATACACAGTCTCCAGAAACACACTCTTGGCACACACGCAGCAGCTTCTCCCACACTCTCATGTGTAGTACTCAGGTCTGTGTGGTGTTTCAGATAGCACTGTGTAACGCAAACACATTCAACGTCATCAAGGCACATTTCCTTTGCTCTAGTGTAGTCACTCACCCAGATTGCACATGCTCATGGTTTGATGTAGCTGTTAGGACATGTGGTCTTTTCTGCCTCTGTGATCTAGATGGAAAATGTGTCAGGCTGTAACAGTAATTATCACTTGCTCTACCACAGTAGTAAATGTGCTTTGAAATTGCAAATCAAATTCTGTTTTCTGCTTAGAAGCACACTATGAGGCTGTGTGCACACAGGAATTGTGGCCAGAGATGTAATTTGTGTTGCAGTTGTTCTGTAAAACATGCACTTGCAGGAAAGGGACAGCTTGTTTTCTTCAAATGTGGTGGTTAGCACTCAGCAGAAATCACTTAATCGCAAATGAGAGGCAAAAGCTAAAACATTTGAAACCAACAGGGTAGATTTCCCTTTCAAAGTAGCAAAGGCACAGGTAGTTGCCATATGTTCAAAACTGAAAATAACCCTTAGCACACATGCACTGTTACATACATCCCAGCAGTCTTCATGCAGTTTTGGAAGTCTCTTTGCTCATCTGTCTTGCACCAGACAATACACAGTCTCCAGAAACACACTCTTGGCGCACACGCAGCAGCTTCTCCCACACTCCCATGTGTAGTACTCAGGTCTGTGTGGTGTTTCAGATAGCACTGTGTAACGCAAACACGTTCAACGTCAACAAGGCTCATTTCCTTTGCTCTAGTGTAGTCACTCACCCAGAATGCACATGCTCATGGTCTCAAGGAGCTGTTAGGACATGTGCTCTTTTCTGCCTCTGTGATCTACAAGGAAAATGTGTCAGGCTGTAACACTAATTATCACTTGCTCTACCATAGTAGTAAATGTGCTTTGAAATTGCAAATCAAATTCTGTTTTCTGCTTAGAAGCACACTATGAGGCTGTGTGCATATAGGAATTGTGGCCAGAGATGTAATTTGTGTTGCAGTTGTTCTGTAAAACATGCACTTGCAGGAAAGGGACAGCTTGTTTTCTTCAAATGTGGTGGTTAGCACTCAGCAGAAATCACTTAATCGCAAATGAGAGGCAAAAGCTAAAACATTTGAAACCAACAGGGTAGATTTCTCTTTCTAAATAGCAAAGGCACAGTGAGTTGCCATATGTTCAAAACTGAAACTAACCTTTCGCACACATGCACTGTTCCATACATCCCAGCAGTCTTCATGCAGTTTTGAAGTCTCTTTTGTCTTGCACCAGACAATACACAGTCTCCAGAAACCCACTCTTGGCACACACGCAGCAGCTTCTCCAACACTCTCATGTGTAGTTCTCAGCTCTGTGTGATGTTTCAGATAGCACTGTGTAATGCAAACACATTCAACGTCACCAAGGCCTCATTTTCATTGATCTAGTCTAATCACTCACCCTGTAACACATGGTCATGGTCTCAAGGAGCTGTTAGGACATGTGCTGTTTTCTGCCTCTGTAAATGATAAGGAAAATGTGTCAGGCTGTAACAGTAATTTGGTACTATTCAGGAACACTGTTTTGTTCCAAAAAACATAGCATGAGTCTGTGTGTATACAGGAATTGTGGGCAGAGATTTAATTTGTGAAGTTGTTGTTCTGAAAGAAATGCAGTCCCAGGAAAGGGGCAGCCTGTGTTATGTGCCTAAAATGACGATATGAGTCTGTGTGCACACAGGAATTGTGGGCAGAGATTTAATTTATGAAGTTGTTGTTCAGTAAGAATTGCAGTCCCAGGAAAGGGGCAGCCTGTGTTATGTTCCTAAAATGATGGCATGAGTCTGTGTGCGCACAGGAATTGTGGGCAGAGATTACATTTGTGAAGTTGTTGTTCAGTAAGAATTGCAGTCCCAGGAAAGGGGCAGCCTGTTGTCTTTACACAAATTATCCCTTAGCACACATGCACTGTTACATACATCCCTGCAGTCTTCATGCAGTTCTGGAAGTCTCCTTGCTCATCTCTCTTGCAGCTGACAATACATAGTCTCCAGAAACACACTCTTGGCACACATGCAGCAGCTTCTCCAACACTCCCATGCGTAGTACTTAGCTCTGTGTGATGTTTCACATAGCAGTGTATAACGCAAACACATAAAAACATCATCAAGGCCTCATTTTCTTTGCTCTACTCTAATCACTCACCCCGGTTGCAGATGCTTATGGTATGAAGTAGCTGTTAGGAAATGTGCTCTTTTCTGTCTCTGTAAACTATAAGGAAAATGTGTCAGGCTGTAACAGCAATTATCAGTTGCTCTACCACAGTAGTAAATGTGCATTTAAATTGCCAATCAAATATTGTTTTCTGCCTAGAATCACACCTTGAGGCTGTGTGCGCACAGGAATTGTGGCCAGAGATTTAAAGTCTGTTGCAGTTGTTCTGAAAGACTTGCAGTTGCAGGAAAGGGGCAGCTTGTTTTTTTTCAACTGTGGTGGTTAGCACTCTGCACAAATTAGTAAATTTCAAATGAGAGGCAAATGGTAAAACATTTGAAATTAATGAAAAGCTTAAAAAATATTTTGATGAATTATAATTACAAAAAAGATTTTTTTTTAAGTTTCTTGCAGGTATTGCTGAGCAACAGTGTAAAAATTAAAAAATGCCTTTAAGGACACGAAAGAGGAAAGAAAAGCAACAACAAGTATATCTGGACAAAACTGGGGAAAAAAAAATAGGAGGAGAAGCATGTGATGGAAAAAAGAAAAACTCTACTGGTAAGAAAACTAAAGTTTTCTTTAAAAATATCTTCAAAAAAAAAGAAAATGGCAAAAATAAATGTAAAACAAACAGTGTTTTATGTACAAAGCAACAACAGAGTCAACAGCAAAAAACAAAAGCTAATGTACAATCAGAAGTATGTAAAACTGATTTAACACGAAAATTAGATTTTAAAAACATTAGTCGAAAAATGTTTCAGAGAAGAGTGATGTTAAATTTGCTAAAGGATGTGAAAAAATATAAGAAAAAATCAAAATTTATTAAGAAATTTTTTTTTATAGAAAATATTGTAAGTAAGGCTTTGGAAATAAAAAGAAAACTATTTATTCTAATTTTGAATAGGATGCGTAGATTAGATAAATTAGTCAATGCAATGAAGTCACAAAGCAAAAGGAAAAGAGAAGTGAAAAAAAGTAACTTTTGTAAAGTGTTCTTGGGAGAATGGAAACACAGTTCAAGTACTGAACCATTTTTTAATGAAGAGAGTTATCTTCAAAGTAATAGTTTGTTGCATGCAGTTGACACCAATGGTAGAGCATATGAAGTTAAGGATGGCTGTGTGATGGAAAAAGAGAAAATGGTCCCAAGAAATGAGGAAGAAGTAATGGCTGCTGAGGCTATGGGGAGACGTCCAAAAGCCCCAGTGTACACTTGGAACTGTAGTAGTATTTGTACTGTGCGTCAGGAATCTATTGATAAATTACGTGACTTTCTAAGAGAATATAGTAAAAAGAGTGTAAAACAGAAGATGAAGGTGCTTCAAACACTAGATCCATGCAGAGTGAGAGAGAATACTGGTTTGCAAGGACATTCTCTGGCTTGTCTATCTAGAAAAGTGTGTAAAAGTGTTTTTCATCATTTTAGGATGCTGGCTGTTCATCATACTGAAATGAGAAAGTTTGTGAGAACATTGTATTTTGCTAAAAGTCCAGCAGTAAAGTTAAATGAGTTAAATAATGCTCTGTTCCGTGGATCTGTATCAGATGTAGTGAAGGTTACCGATGAGATTCAGTTTTGTTACTTTGGTCCAGAACAAGAAAGTGCAGAAAAGGACACAATTAATGAGGAAAATGAGGAACAGAATGTAGAACTCATTATTACTAAAAATTTTGAGGATGAAATGACAAAATTTACTATCATCTCTAATGAAAGACCAAATATTACTTGTATTTGTTGCCGCAGAAGCCATTATAAAATTCAAACAAGGAATGTTGATCTGTATAAAAAAAGTGAAAATGAAGATAATTATAAGTGGAAGGATTTTGCAACATATATATTTCTGGAAAATTGTTTTGAATTGGGTGAAGATCAGCGTATTTGTAAATACTGTTATAACAAGTTAGAAGAAAATAGAATGCCGACCAGAGCTGTACATAATAATTTAGAATTGGATGCTATTCTTGCCGAACTTTCTGATTTAAATACATATGAGTCTATACTCATTCAATGTGTTCATCCGTTCCAGACCATAGTACGTATGGAGCCCAAAACTGGTAAATTACCTCCTTCAGATTTACTGAGAGGTTTAAAAGGAAGAGTGGTGTATTTGCCCTTGGATTTGAAAAAAAATATGGAAACTATTGATGCAGATACTTTGGAAACTGAACCATTAGTTATTCTGGTTAATGGTGTACCTACAAAGAATAAGAAGATTTGGCAGGAGCTGGTAGATGTACGGAAAGTACAAAGAGCAAATTTATATTTGAAAAGGAATAATAAATGGTATGAATCAATTTATATAGATGAAGAAGAAGAAGATTTACAAGAAGACACAGAAACACCAACTGGACAAATTGAAAAAGTGGACAAGTCAAAAGAAGAAGAAATTTATGAACATTTTAGCATACATCCTCTTCATTCAAAAGAAGTTATGGGAGACACTATTGATCTGTTTCAGATGAAGAAGGCAAAAGGAACTCCCGTGAGTGTATGGGAGAAGAGCTTGGAAGCTCGATGTTTTCCTCAGCTGTTTCCTACAGGAAAAGGTGGACGATACGATGAACGCCCAGAACAGATTCCAGCTTCTGAGTATCGGACTACAAGACTATATGCTGAAGATTCAAGATTTCGTCAAAGTATTCCTTATTTGTTTCATCTTTTATTTGAAAGCGACTTGTCTGCATTATCTTATGCAGTAAATCACATTTTAAAAAGTGGAGTACATCTACATAATGTGTCTGCTAAGGATTTTATGGAGAAAGTGCAGCACCGAGATGATCATTTTGAAACACAACTGATCAATCTGATGGCTTGTCAGCGTGGGACAAATGAATATTGGTACCGACGCCATGGTGAATTAAAATGCATGTTACGGAATTTAGGAACTCCTACATGGTTTGTAACCCTAAGCTGTGCCGAGTACGCTTGGGATGATTTATTGGATTTTCTACGAGAGGCAAATTCAAACATTAAAAACATTGAATACAAGACAGCAGGAGAACTGTGCTCATTGGATCCGGTTAATGTTTGCAGATATTTCAATCATAGATTTGAGGCTATGATGTCCTTCATCTGCAATAAAAAAAATCCACCTCTTGGAGAAGTAGTGGATTTCTTTTGGAGAAAAGAGTACCAGGCAAGAGGTGCTCCTCATATTCATATGCTGTTGTGGATCAAGGATGCCCCAAAATTTGGAACAGATGCTGATGAAGCAGTGTTATCTTTCATTGAAGAATATGCAACATGTGCTATACCTAATAGCACAGAAGAGAAAAAGTTAAAAGAACAAGTTTTACGTTTCCAAAGTCATCGGTGTGGAAAATACTGTCGATGGAAGTACAAGACCAAAGATAAATTCTACACAAAGTGTCGATTTGGATTTCCTAGACCTGTTCTTTCAAAAGGAAGAGTCAACAGTTTTATGTCAGCTGTGCGACATACTATAACCAGAAAATCTCCCAAAAATACATACAACCTAAGAAGAAAAGAAGAGTCAAAATTTATAAATGACTTCAACCCAGTCATTTTATCCATGTGGAATGCTAACATGGATATTCAGTATGTGGCAGACAATTCTATTGCTGTTGCTCGGTATGTCACATCTTACATCACTAAATCTGAGAAAACAGAATTGAAGGAAATGTGGGAAGAGATTTCTCACGAGAAGACTGTCAGTAAGAAGCTGTACAGTTTCAGTTTAAAGATATTATCGCATCGAGAAATTGGATCCTACGAATGCTCAGATAGGTTATCATCTGCAAGTCTTTACTCGAAATCCAGAAGAATAATTTGGGTAAGCTTAGGCCTTGCAGGAATGAGAAATCGGGTACTGAAATCTGTTGGAGAAATTGAATATTTGGCCGAGAATGACCCAGAAAGTACAGATATTTTGAAAACAAACATGTTGGACACATATTACCCAAAAAGAAGTCATCATCTTGAGAACATGTGTCTCTATGAAGTGCTGCAGAACTACATTTTTTCACGGAAAGCCACAGAAGACATCAACAATGGAAAATATAAAGTCATTGGTGAGGAAGGATGTTTGGTGAAGCAAACAAAAGGAAGTTTGATAAATCACAGGAAGCTGAGTTGCGACACTACTGACAAAAAGGAATTTTACTACTTGGCTCTTTTACAGCTGTTTAAACCATGGCGTTCAGAGGACGAACTACTGGGAGAATTTCAAAGCTATGAAGATTCTTTTAATGCTAGCAAAGATAGCATAGAATGCAGTACTTTCACAACTTATGTCCAAATGTTAAATGAAGAAAATGAACAGGAAGCAAAAATTGCAGCTGAAGTAGCTAGAGACAGTTCTCAAGACAGCCAAAGTTCAGGAACACTTAGTCAAGATCCCCTAGGACAACCAATCATAGAAAATGAAGCTGCAGTAGCCATGACTGAAGTAGAAACGGCTATGAATCAAGCACAGGAAGATTCAATCGACTGCCTAAATCTGGAACAACAACTGAATGAAGAACAAAAACAAATTAATGAAGAAGTCACCAAAAAAATTGATCATGGATTACTACATGAAAAAAACAGTGCTCATGCACATCATTTGAACCAATCAGGATGTATGTGAGTGGACAAGCTGGAACTGGCAAAAGTTTCTTAATAAAAGTCATCAGAAGCTACCTACAGCAAAAAACAGCTTCAAATTTGTCTTGTGTGGTAACTGCTCCAACTGGGTTAGCAGCCTATAACATAAAAGGAATTACCTTACATCGCTTGCTCATGTTACCAGTGGAGCATGAGAACAAAATAGAATACCACAAGCTAACTGGAGAAGCATGCTTCGAAGTTTCAAGAGTGTTGAAGAAGATGCAAGTTCTCATTATTGATGAGGTGAGCATGGTTTCAAACTTAATGCTTGCCTTTGTGCATTTAAGAATGCAACAAATTCTTAAGAGAGACTATGACGTGTTATTTGGAGGTAAACACGTCATAGTTTTTGGAGATCTTTTACAGCTCACTCCAGTTAAAGGACAACCAGTGTTTAATACTGTGACACATGAAGACACGAAGAAGTCATTAGGAAGCATTGGTAATGCGAATATTTGGTCGTTCTTTGAGTACAAAGAACTCACTACCAATATGAGACAAGCAAACGACGAAGATTATGCAAGTATTCTGAAAGATATCAGAATTGGACTACTCACAGAAGTTGGCAAAAAAGCATTACAGAGTAGGATGCTACATAATTTATTTCCAAATGAAGAAATAGTTGCAGAGAAAATATACAAGAACATTGCTGAAAAAAATACTGTAATCTGCTTAATGCCAACACTACGTGAGTGCTCAATATTCAATGAGGAACTTTTGAAATTGGAAAAGGAAGAGATTAAGAAAATGGAAGCAGAGGACAAAATTCAGCATGAAAGAATTACTTTTACATTAACAGGCAAACTGAAAAATAAATTGGATTCACTAGAGAAGAACATTTCCAAAACAGCTGGATTAGAAAAAAATCTATATGTTTGCATGAATTGTCGAGTGATTTTAAGGAGATATTTGGATGTAGAAAAAGGTTTAGTGAATGGAGCTATGGGAAGAGTTGTGGGTTTTATTAATTATCAGAAAAAAGAAGGAATTGAATGTTTAAAAATAAAATTTGATCAGATAGAAGAAGTTAAAGACATTTGTCGTTGTTCAGTTCGTTTCATGCTTGTGAAAGACTTATATGTGCGTAGAAAGCAGTTTCCATTTTCTCTAGCATATGCTGTAACTATTCACAAGTCTCAAGGATTGACTGTAGATAGTGCTTTTGTAAACATTGGTTCTACTGTGTTCAAAGAAGGTATGGCATATGTTGCTCTGTCACGAGTAAAAACATTATCTGGTTTATTTATGATAGACTTTGAAGACTCAAAAGTTAGTGCTGATACAAACTGTGTAAAGGAGTATAATAGATTAAGAAGAACCTATGCTCCTCATTTAGGACAGTATCCTGTGATTGAAAAACATGTTGTTTCTCGGAAAAGGAGATTTGAAAATATCTGTAATGTGGATGAACAGAACAAAAAAAAAAAGGACAGTGATGTGATAGCAAGGAAAAAGAAAAAGGACAGTGTTGAAGAGGTTGTTGGTTGCCATTTTGAAAATAGCTCTGGTGTCAACTGCTATGCAAATGTAGTGCTGAATGTTGTATTTTATCTTGAAAAGTTGCTAGAACAGATAATAGTAAATCATGGAAAAAGATTGTGCTCTCTGCTGAGTCTCCTTTATGAGAAGCTGAGTACTGATAAAACTGAAATAGAAAGTGCTACTGATGTTAGAAATCTTTTAGATGTATGTTGTGGTTCTACACAGTTTAAAGAAAATGTCCAGCAAGATGCACAGGAATTTTTAATATATATTTTGAGTGTACTTGAAGATGAAGGAGTAGAAGTAGAAAACTTATTTGGTGTCTCTTACAAATGGGAACATTGCTGTGAAAACTGTATGAACACATGTAGTAGTAATGTTGATTCAGAAAGGTTCATATTTTTACATTACCACAAAGTAAATCAGTGACTTTTAGTAAATTAGTTAAAGATGCCAATCACAACATGGAATGTTCTGAATGTAAATCTGACATGTTTTCCACGTTATTTTTACAGAAATATGGTCAGTATGTAGTTTTAATGATGCAACGTTGTAGAACTGATGGTTCAAAAAATTGGATACTTTAATAAAGAAGTTTACAGGACAACAATTATCAATTTCTGGAAAAACTTTTGTTACAGTTGCAATAATTTTTCATGAAGGACCTACTGTAACTTCTGGATATTACACAGTTTATCTTAAATGTGAAAAAGGCTGGACACTGTGTAATGATTCCCAATTGATTTTCAAGCAACGTTTGCCTTATGATTTACCCAATTCTTACTTAATTTTTCTGAAACCTAAATTTTGAAAAATAAAAACTGCATCTGAAGAAAGCATTTTTTTGTAATTTTAAAGGATTATAATTGGAGATATCACTTAAAAAGAATTTTGAAATTACTATTTGGCCTAAAGGAAAAGTAATAAAAACAATTGTGGACTCCTTTGACAGAAATTATTTTGGCATGTGTGCTTTTGCGACAAGGTTTAAAGACGGTTTATCTAGAAAAATTTTATTCATCTAGAAAAGTACTTGTAATATATATGTAATATTTCTAACAAGATATATTTTAGTGAGGATAGTTTTTGGGCTTTTTTTAAACAATCTTTTAGATTGTTTTTTTTTTGCCCGCTGTTAAATGATGAATACAATTGTTTTCACTATTTTAAGTGAAAATTAAAAAATTCTGAAAACAGCAAAAAAAGGGCAAAAAATTGCTTTGTAAAATATGTAAAAACATGTAATGCTTTTTGTAATGTATGATTGAATATTAATACTTTTTTTCTTTTTTTGCAGAACTAGAAATAAAAAATAAAAAACGAAATTCTGTTTCCTTGCAAAATACAAAAAAATTATTTTTTTTCCAAATAAGTTATTTTTTTAAAAAAATAAGTGAAAAATATTTGTATTTCTCAATCCTCCCTTTTCATGCTTCCATTTCTTCACCTCTTTTTGTACATTAAATTTAAAAAAAAAATATTTTTTTTTTAAAAAACATCCTTGGGTGCGCGCAGGGTGCGCGCACCCCCCCAAAAAAATAAAAAAATAAATCCCCCCAAAAATTTTGGGGGTTTAGTTTTTAAGTGGCTCTTAAAAGAGCCCTTGAGTTAATGGAGGGAAACAGGAAGAGAAAAAAGAAAAAAAAGAAAAAACATCTATGGCCTACTGCACTCATGCGCATCAAATTTTCTCTGAATGAGATCAAGACTGGTCTCACCCACAGAAATAAGTCGACTGCAATCAGTGCAGCGTGTGGACAACCTCGCTAAACAAGGTGGTCCAAAAAGAGGTGTGGAAGAAGGCAAAGGCACAACTGCAGAAGAAGTGCTCGCCTGAGCTGCCGAAGATGTGCTCGGCTGAGCTGCTGCAGATGTCGTCGGTTGAGCAGGTGGAGGGTTTGCTCCAGAAGCTCGACGAAAAGTCACTGGATGCATTTTGTCAACATGCCTCAACATAGTGTGAATGCTAAAAGAATACTTCTTGTTAGGATTCCCACGTGACAAGACTTTTTGACAAAGTACACAAGTAACTTTAGGTGCATTTACCTTTTTTTGTCCCTCTGGAAAAGTGAAAAACTGCCATATAAAGCTGTCTTTCTGCTTCCTGTTCCTCTGCCTCTCAAGAGTGTCCTGGTCACTGTCTGAAGATGGTTGCTGTTCAGCCATTGTCTCTCAACAACAGAATAGCTCCTTCTCCAAAGGAATCAGAACTAATAATGAGGGGAGTAGGTCTGGTTTGGGAAGAATCTGGAACTGAAAGTACTTCAAACTAATCAAAAGTGATGATTCATGATCACATGACTTGCCATGAGGGGATTGGGTGTGGTGTTGAAACAATCAGAAACTGAAAGTAATGATAACCAATTAGAAGTGTTGTTTTATTAAGCATATAACCCGAGGTGCGCGCACTGCGCAAGCTCCGAGCGCGCACCTTGTGATTACGCATGCGCGAACGCATAGGAGCGCATGTGCATACATCATATGCGCGTACGTAACGCGCATACGTTGAACACGCGTATACGCGAACGTTAATGTGCGTGATTTAAGCGTATGCGGAAGTGAACCGCGTGGAGCGCGTACGACGCACGCACGCATGCGTACGTACGTACGCATACGTACTGGGTGCGCGCTCCCAGCGCGCACTATAACGTATGTATGCGTACGTAAATAACGTACGACGGTATTCATAAAAAACTTACGAAAACGTACTAGGTGCGCGCTCAGAGCGCGCACCCCAAGAATTTATATAAAAAAAAAAAGTGGAGAAAAATTAATTGCAAAAATAAAATAAACTGTTCAACTTTATCCTAATTGAAAGTTAAAAAAAGAGCAAAAACAAATAAAAGGATACAGATAATATATAAATGAATACATAGGAATTTAATTTTTATAAAAATAAAAAAATATTAAATTTAATAATTCAAAAATTAGCATTTAAAAAACCGTACAAATTCACTGAAAAAACCATAGGTTTCACACACGTTATAGTTAGGAATTAGCATTTAAAAAACCTTGCAAATTCACTGAAAAAACCATAGGTTTCACACACGTTATAGTTAGCTGGACATTTCTCTCATACAAAACCAATGAAATTCCCCCGTTATAGTTAGTTCAGCTAACTATAACTCGCGCGCCCGCAATGCACTGCTGATGACGTCACATATTACATCACTCATGACATCACTGATGACATCTCAAATGACATCACTCATGACATCACTGATGACATCATCCTTGTGATAGAGTGGCAGACCTCCTCTCACCCTAATATAACCTTTGATACACACATTCAAAAATAGAGACTAAAATTTTCAAAACAATCGACACACCAATACCAGTTACAACAACCTCTTCAGTAATTCTAAGATCCACATACACATCCACTCATTCACCAACAGTCCTATACAGTCACTCATACATGTACTCACTCATCATATGTACTCATACACCTATACATCCTGTTACACAATGCCACTCATCCATAGAGTTACTCACACACATAGTCACTCATGCTAATAAAGAATCAAACATACATTTACTTGCATATACAGTTATACACACACCAGCACACTTACTTCTACGGAAACTTACACATACTTAGTCTTTTAAACAATCACTTATAGAAACACATACTTATTCATACAGGAACTCTTTCAATCTCTCACTCTCACATATACTCACTTATATACACCAATAGTCACATATACTGGTTTAAAACATATGTAGTTACTCATAAAGACACTATTGAGACAGTCATTCACTCACTAACACACCCATACACACACTCATCTACCCATACAGTCCTGCACACATGCTGTCTTCAACACATACAAACAGTGAGTCACTCATTCATGCACCTATGCACTACGTAATACCCCCCACTGAACCATGCAGACAGTCAGACTGATACTCAAAAAACCAACTAATAACCTATATAGACACCCATGTAGCTACTCACCAACCCATGCAGCCACTTATACACAAAGTGAGAGACTGATACAGATATTTACATATTTAAACATTACTCACTAAGCCATGTATTCACTATGATACACTTAATCAGTCAGTTACACAATCAATTTTTCAAAAACAAATCATCCATTTAGACACTTATATACCCATTTATTCTTCCATCGACCTTGAGATATACATATATAAAACATATTTAATTTTCAGAAAAACACACATTCACTGGATGATGTCATCAGTGATGTCATCAGTGATGTCATTTGAGATGTCATCAGTGATGTCATGAGTGATGTCACTGACCATGTCATGAGTGATGTAATATGTGACGTCATCAGCAGTGCATTGCGGGCGCGCGAGTTATAGTTAGCTGAACTAACTATAACGGGGTAATTTCATTGGTTTTGTATGAGAGAAATGTCCAGCTAACTATAACGTGTGTGAAACCTATGTTTTTTTCAGTGAATATATATATATATATATATATATATATATATATACTTTCATCAGACCAGACCACTCAATACGTTTCCAAGCAAAAATTGCACCGCGCTCCAGGGGTCATTAGTAACTGCTGTACTTTTATTAAAGCACAATTACCACCATCACCGACGTTTCGACCAAGAAATGATCTTAATCACAGTTCACATGAGTCCATCCTCACTTTCAAGCTTTATAGTTTGACCATGTTAGCCCATTATGAGGCATTATGGGACTTGTATTTCTCTTCAGATCATAAATGTCTCTTCCATTACTGATCATCAGTTAAATCATTTTCTTTACAGTTTATAGTCATTGCCGTTGTGTGGTGACCACATGTATTTTATTTTTAGTGAGATAGTCTCATGTTTCCCTGAGTTCATCCATATTATGTTCAGTCCATTTTTTTCATTTCGTCGCATTTTTCTTTGTTTCTTCTTCCTGGCTTATAATCATTTGATCTATTATTTTTCACAGTTTTTCGTAGGTTTTCCTATTCGGGTGGGTACCCTGTTTTTTTCTTTTGTGTACAAGCCAGACATTTTTTTTTTACCCCCACTTTTCATGCATTCTCTTTGAACAAACATAGAAGAGAATAGAAAGTGAGGATAGACTATTGTGAACCGTGAGAAAGATCATTTCTTGGTCGAAACGTCGGTGATGGTGGTAATTGTGCTGTAATGAAAGTACAGCAGTTACTAGTGACTCCTGGAGTGCGGTGCAATTTTTGCTTGGAAATATATATATATATATATATATATATATCAAAAGAAGCAAAAGCGTTTCCCCGTTACGGGAGCCCCAAGCCCTTCGGGGTGGCCTCACTGAGCCACACTGGAAGAACGCAAATGTGAGGCCCATTACCTTGGAACAACTTTATTTCAAAAGTCTTTATGCAGCGCTAGTTTCCTTCTGGTCCAACGTTTCGGCTGAATGCCTTGCTCACAGACAGGATTACAAGCGCCCAGGTGCGCTTTGTTGTAATTTATTGAATGCATCACGTGACTGCGCTCGCCAGTACTCCCGGTCCCATAATGCACTGTGAGTGTTATTTAAAGATTTTAATGGTAGTCCATAAATGTTTGAAGCCACACTGGCAAAATTATTCTTCACAGGCACTAATATTATCTCAGGGCTCGTTTTTTGGCAGGCAGGTGAGTAATTATCAATCTTGCAAAAGTTCTAAATTGTGACTCTATGAAAGGCTGTTGTTACCAGGCACGATCAAAACGGGAGGTAATCCCATTTGAAACCCTTCCACGCGCCGTTCCTTTTCGCTATAGTAGCTCTCCCTCGTGGGTCGGGGGCGTGTGTGGACTGGGCTCCTCCATCAGTATCAAAAGAAGCAAAAGCGTTTCCCCGTTACGGGAGCCCCAAGCCCTTCGGGGTGGCCTCACTGTGTGAGCACGGAGCAGCCCACAAATCCACACTGGAAGAACGCAAATGTGAGGCCCATTACCTTGGAACAACTTTATTTCAAAAGTCTTTATGCAGCGCTTGTTTCCTTCTGGTCCAACGTTTCGGCTGAATGCCTTGCTCACGGACAGGATTACAAGCGCCCAGGTGCGCTTTGTTGTAATTTATTGAATGCATCACGTGACTGCGCTCGCCAGTACTCCCGGTCCCATAATGCACTGTGAGTGTTATTTAAAGATTTTAATGGTAGTCCATAAATGTTTGAAGCCACACTGGCAAAATTATTCTTCACAGGCACTAATATTATCTCAGGGCTCGTTTTTTGGCAGGCAGGTGAGTAATTATCAATCTTGCAAAAGTTCTAAATTGTGACTCTATGAAAGGCTGTTGTTACCAGGCACGATCAAAACGGGAGGTAATCCCATTTGAAACCCTTCCACGCGCCGTTCCTTTTCGCTATAGTAGCTCTCCCTCGTGGGTCGGGGGCGTGTGTGGACTGGGCTCCTCCATCAGTATCAAAAGAAGCAAAAGCGTTTCCCCGTTACGGGAGCCCCAAGCCCTTCGGGGTGGCCTCACTGTGTGAGCACGGAGCAGCCCACAAATCCACACTGGAAGAACGCAAATGTGAGGCCCATTACCTTGGAACAACTTTATTTCAAAAGTCTTTATGCAGCGCTTGTTTCCTTCTGGTCCAACGTTTCGGCTGAATGCCTTGCTCACGGACAGGATTACAAGCGCCCAGGTGCGCTTTGTTGTAATTTATTGAATGCATCACGTGACTGCGCTCGCCAGTACTCCCGGTCCCATAATGCACTGTGAGTGTTATTTAAAGATTTTAATGGAAGTCCATAAATGTTTGAAGCCACACTGGCAAAATTATTCTTCACAGGCACTAATATTATCTCAGGGCTCGTTTTTTGGCAGGCAGGTGAGTAATTATCAATCTTGCAAAAGTTCTAAATTGTGACTCTATGAAAGGCTGTTGTTACCAGGCACGATCAAAACGGGAGGTAATCCCATTTGAAACCCTTCCACGCGCCGTTCCTTTTCGCTATAGTAGCTCTCCCTCGTGGGTCGGGGGCGTGTGTGGACTGGGCTCCTCCATCAGTATCAAAAGAAGCAAAAGCGTTTCCCCGTTACGGGAGCCCCAAGCCCTTCGGGGTGGCCTCACTGTGTGAGCACGGAGCAGCCCACAAATCCACACTGGAAGAACGCAAATGTGAGGCCCATTACCTTGGAACAACTTTATTTCAAAAGTCTTTATGCAGCGCTTGTTTCCTTCTGGTCCAACGTTTCGGCTGAATGCATATATATATGCATTCAGTTTTCCAGCGTGTTCCACCGAGAAGAACCGAACCCAGATCCAGATCCTTATGCGTGGTTGATAAAGTATTTATTAGTTAAATAGCAAAATCGCCCGACACGTTTCGGAGCAGCCGCTCCTTTCTCATGGGTCATTAACTGTTTGTAAATCATAGTACATATAGTGCTCACGTCACATAACAAACATAGAAATAGGACTACTACACCACATCAGGAATAAGGCAAAATAGCAGCCATTTTGGAGTGGTGACTTATTCTCCATACACTTTCACATAAAATGTTAAATACATGATTAAACTCATGAATAGTAAACATTGCAGATTATAATGTCATGTAAATCTTTTGGTACAAAATGTTGAACCCTTCTTTTAGACAATATAAATTAATGCAGTGATAAATGTATTTTCCATCATCACATTCAAAATAACGCCCCAGTGGGCTTACATCTTCTGCACGAATTTACTTTAATTTTACTTCAAATATAAGTGTAACAGATATTACTTGCCCATACTCCATATGAGTGATGTATCATTCACAATTCTGCCCCAGTGGACTTTTTTCAATTCATCACAGATATCTTAAGCTTTTTTGCATTCATCCTCATCTTATGATGATGGTGTCTCCGTCTCCTACAATATAAAACACAGACATATGATCAATGATCACCTGTTAGCAATTAAAATACAAACTTCATCAGGGAAACATAATTTATTTCAACAGCATGTTCTTATTCCATCATTATATTCTTATTCCATCACAGTTTTACCCTCACCCTAAGTGTACAGATAATTCCTCATCTTTGTTCAATCCTAGAGGATGCATAGTTTCATATTTAAAAATAATCCTCGATTCTAATCGTCTAAGTTCTTTCAGTCTATTCCCTCCTCTTTCTGAGATGGCAATTCTATCCAATGCACAGTATCGTAGCAAACTGACATTTTTGCCATGGGCATCCTTAAAATGCCTTGCTATTGGATACTGTTTGTCTTCATTAACAATAGCCCTCCTGTGTTCCAGGATACTTTTTTTACTTGGTGAATGGTACTCCCAATGTAAATAAATGGGCAAGGGCAAATAAGTGCATATACACAATAATCCGATTTACATGTCAAATGCCTGTTAATGACAAACGGTTTTTGATTTTTACATAACTCAATTTGCTTTACATTAACACTGTTTTTGCAGGCTTTGCATGATCTGCAAGTAAAAAATCCCTTTAGCTGCTGACCATAAGCAGTAGTTTGTACAACACTGCTGCGTAGCATATCACTCAAAGCTGTGCATTTCCTGAACGTGATTTTAGAATTATACCCCATGTATTTTCTTAAGGTCTTATCAGTGCATAGGACATTCCAAAATTTCTTAAGACATTGTCTGATTTCCCAGGATTGATCATTATATGTTGTTATGAATCTTATGGGTTTGTCAATGTTGGCATCTCTAGTCTTATCGTATAATAAATCCATTCTATTCACTAGCTGGATTTTTTCACAAGCTTGATTTATTATCTTGCATGGGTATCCTCTTTCTCTAAAGCGAGTTGTCATAATTTCCATCTCTTCCTTAAACTCAATATCTGAACCACAATTCCGCCTTGCTCTTAAAAGCTCACCATAAACTATGCTATTAATAAGATTTCTCGGATGGCAGCTCTCTGCATGTAGCAGACTATTACCAGAGGTTTTCTTCCTAAATAGCCTGCTCTCCAATTTGTTGTCATTTACCTTTAGTTCAACATCTAAAAATCAAATGTTTTCTTTGTGAATAGTACTTGTGAACTGCAAATTGAGGTTATTATCATTTAAGGTTTCTACAAATCTCACAGCTTCTATTTCCGAACCTCTCCAAATGCAAAATACATCATCTATGTATCTTGCCCGGAGGACGACGTGTTGGGTAAAGGCATCAATCTTACTAGCCACCTGCTCCTCCCACCAGCCGAAGTAAAGACCCGCATAACTGGGGGCGAAGCAGGTCTCCATCGCCGTTCCCTGGGTTTGACGATAGATCACATGATTGAATAAAAAGAAGTTGTTGGTTAAACATGCTTGCATCATGATAAGGAGCATTTCAGTGTGTTTCAAGTATGATAATTCGCATGTAATGTCCTGTCATTGTTACATCGATGATTTATGCATAGTTTGGAAAGGTACAACGGAAATAGCCATGCGATTTATTGATCATTTAAATAAGAACAATATTCATTCGTACTTTAGTGGCAAAGTTAGCTCTGAGACAGTCAATTTTCTTGATTTAAAAGTCAACATTATTGAGGGGAGGCCAACGATGTCGCTGTATCATAAACCAACGGCCGGAAACTCGATTTTGCACGCTAAGAGTAATCATCCTCCCAGACTAATAAAAAGTATCCCCTATGGGGAGTTTTTAAGATTAAAAAGGAACAGTACTGAGGACAAGGATTTTAAAATTGCAGTGTAAGCCAGTTACAACAGATTTGTAATGAGAGGGTATGATACAAACTTATTGATGATAACCACTTTCTCAAACAATGCTAATGATCTCAGAAATACACTGAAAAAGAACTGGCATATCCTAAAAACGGATAATGTGATAGGCTCGGACATACCCCTAGTACCACAGATAACGTTTAAGAAGGCGAGATCACTAAGAGACTGCCTAGTACACAGCCATCTGGAGGCAGAATCTAAATCTATAAGTACCTTGAAAGAAATGAGGGGGTTTTACCCGTGAGGTAAATGTAAGGCTTGCCCCTTTAGTAAAAGAACTCTCACCTACAATGTACCCGGCCTAGAGAGACACAGAACTATAAATACGTTTCTAACATGCAACACTGCATATGCAGTGTACTGTCTAATGTGTCCATGTGGACTGAGATACATTGGAAGCACCATTCACCCAGTTAAAGTACGCATTTTAGAGCATATGCGGGCAATAATAAAAAATGATGCCTCATATCCTGTGGCAAGACACTTTTTAGAAAAACATCATAGTAATAGGGACCTATTACGTTTATTTTGAAATCGATTATGTGCCACCAAACATAAGAGGGGGTGTTAGAGTGATGAGGCTAAGAACACTCGAATCTAGGTACATAATAGATTTACAGACAAAAATCCCGAATGGGATGAATAGTGGTGAGGAGCTGATGATACACTTAAGGGATCGAAGATAATTCAAAATGAACTACTGATGAAATACGAACTGTATGGGTTTTCTCCCACTGTTTTGAATTATGTTTTTTTTAAATCATGTTCCTGTGTCATAATAGCTTTTTAATCAATATTGACAACTGTTATTTTGCGGATACACAGCTTTATAAATTTGAAACTTCGCAGATCGTTTTTGAAAGCCAATATATGGTGTGATGTGTGTTTTACAATTGCTGAGCAGCGATAACGTTTAGGTTGTCATTGTGGTGTATAAAGGCTTAGTTGCAGTGCAACATTGGAAATGTTGATGTAATCACTTAATCTATATGGTTTAAATAAGGAGTAAAATTAGAACCCTCTATGTTATAAAACATGCCTGTCAGCAGTGTGGAAATAGGTATACGTACCAAGATGGCGCTGACCGTGGCAAAAAGAATTAACATTATGAGTAGTCCGTTTTTGATGATTACGTCGCAACACATCATTTGATTAATTGTTGTTCTGCTGCTTTGGCGCGCTATTCAAACATCAGAGTAAGGCTGATGCCGAAACGCGTCATGTTTGCGCCTGAATAAACATTGACGGATATTGCTAAAGAACCCCCATGAGTGCTTCTTTCTTGGACAAGATTTTCAGGAAAACTGAGCGTTTATATATATACATACATATATCTATATATATCCATCCAGTGACATTCCAAACCAATTTCCCAATGATCCGAGGCCAAGGAAAAGCAGCACAGCCAGGCACCAACGAGCTTGTAGGTCTTTTTTATTTATATAACTCCACCAGCAGTGCAGACAAGAGACCAACACATTTCAGCCATGGCCTTCAACAGGGTCATAGAGTTTCATGTGTAGATAACACTTTTATTATGAACATCTAGAGCCATGACATCAAACACACTACAGAAATAAAATAAACATAAATAAATACATAATGTTGCAGATAACTGCTCAAGGCTGCGACTTTATTTAACTTGCCGATCTATTACGTAACTACTTTGATGTTCCGCAGAATATATTTTTAGAGTGAAGCAGAATTTTGATACAAATTGAATGTAACTGCATGCCCACCATTAAAAGCTTCCATGTGTTTCCTCTTTAACTAAAATACCTGTGGAACTGGCCACTCTTTATACATTAACAGTCCTGTAGGCCTGTAAAAAAGGAAACTAGGAAATTAACTACATTTGCTGGGGAAAAGAAATGCATTCGCCTGTTGTCCCACGTACCAGCCAACCGAGACGGACCATGCATTTGTTTTTAAACTTGATTGAGAGAACTTATTCCAAGTTGCAAAAATAACTGACAATGCCTCATGCAGTAGTCTTGGGACATTCCAAGGTTCCCACGAAATCCTCCAAACCATCAAAAGGAGATGAGAATATAACACAAGGTCATGAGGAGCTCCAACAGGACTGAGAAGATGTGGAAAATCAATCACATTGTCAGAAAATCTATAGAGAGCCCCTGAAACTCCAGGTACCACATTTATGATGGGCAAAAAACATACGCCTTAACAGCATCCAGAAAAGGGCTGCTGCCTCAATCTCTGGATCCATTTGGTATTTGATCACTAATAGTTTATAAACAATATCTACTATTGATCTGCCAGGAAATAAACTCAGATTGATTCATCTGAATCAGACCAGGTAGCAACTAGAGGGGCCCGCTAGCTATAATTTTAGCTAAGATTTTACTGTTAGCTTTTATCAACCACATCGGGCAGTACGACTTGCATAGGTGTGGTGATTTGCCAGGCTGTAGTGTGGTAATCATAAGTGCTTTAGTCAAAATCAGGGGGATTTCTCTGCTTTCAAACACTTCATTGTAAACTTCCCAAAAAATGTGGCAAGGCCCTCCACATATTCTTTATAAATTTCACATGGACATGGATATTATTACCCCTTTTGATTTCCTGTATCGTGACCTGGGTGCATAGTGACTCATGTTTGTGTGTCTCCAACCATGCTAGGTTTGCCCTGTTCAAATAATCGTGTATGTTTGTTCTGGTGTTGGTGTCACCTCCCGTTGTGGGGAAACATTCTTTAACCTACAGTCACAACTACAAGCTGCCTTTACAATGCAGTTACTACCCCAACGTTACCACATGTTACTTTAACCTCCAAGTCGATGCAACGACTTGCTTTAGGGGGTGCATTGTTGAACTGGTGTTGGATTTTTAAGTCAAACATCTTCCCTTCTGTCGCATAGACTGGAGTTGGAATAGTTATATATACTCAAAGTCCAGCGCCCCCTAAGGCAAGTCGTTGCAATGACTTGCATGGTAAAGTAACAAGTGGTAACGTTGCAGTTGGGGTAGTGACTGCGTTGTGAAGGCATGCGGAGTAAATGAATGCAGAGAAAATGTATGCAGAGTGAATACATGCGATGTTCTGTCATACAACCCCAGTTGTGTATAGCTCACTATAAAAATTTGTAAACTCTTTAAAATGTTGGTCTGTGTATAACACAATTGGCCGACAGGAGTTTCTATCTTTATTATATTGTTAGATGCCCAGGCTAGGCGAAGTATTCGGCTAGTGTATGTCCCGGGTGGTCGCCCTCTCCATATCTTCTAACAGCTGTGTATTTACCAAGAAATTAACTTCTGAATCTGCGGCCTCTCGAAAATTCAATCTCTTTATGTTTAAGCCAGCTAGTAGAGTTAAGTTTAGAGCATCCCACTTCCTCACACTCTAGTGTCCAAATTTCGGCCAGTCTGGTAAGCAGGCTGAACAAGGACTTAAGGATGGCATGGCTTCTCGAAATGCACTCCCCTGTTATTATTGTTTACATGCCTTCCATGGCATGGCAACAGCGGCAATCGATCTCCTGTGTAGATCCAAGTAGGGCGGATTTCTGCTTTGAAGAGCGAGTGAAGCAGCCTAGACAGCTGGAGCCTCCACCACCCACATGATTGTGCTCATGTGGGGTCATTCAGTGTGAAAATGACCTGTGAGTGGTCCGAAACCGTTCAGGCCAGGTAAAATATAGACGCAGCCAACCAAGCCCATCACATTCCTGGATTCCAGCCAGAAGTCATGGACTGCGGAGTAAAATGAGCAATCTTTAGCTGCCAGCTGTTCCCTGCGAAATAGGTCTAATAGTTGTAACTGGTCAGTAACACTATGCAATTCAGCTTGTGCTCGGGTGTGCCTGCTAGTCCTGTGTGCCTCAGTTCCCCTTGGAGTGTGGTATTGAAATCTCCATCCCATATTATAGTACCTGGGGCAGTCACGTTTCTCTTGTCCCCAACCAGAGAAAATAATCAGTGTCATCAGTTCAGGGCCATATATATTGATCAAAGTCATGTGTTTGCCGCCCAGTATGCCCTAGACCAGAAGGAACTGACCCTACTCTTCCGAAACAATGTCCAGAGGTTTGAACTTGACCCCCGTCTAATCAATATTGCGACACCCTTAGAATTGGAGTAAAATAATATCATTATTATTATCTTAAGTGTATTTTGTACAGCGCCTGGCTACCTCAAAGGCTTCCCAGCGCTGAGCTCAGTAAAGGGTCAACCAGGCTCAGGAAAATATGAACTATTAGGAAAGATCAGAGGATGAGAACGGCCACGTTTTTAACAATTTGCGAAACAAGGAATGTGAATGGCCTTGTCTCAGTGTCAGGGGTAAAGCATTCCACAGTGTGGGTTCGATATGGAAAAGTAGCAGCAGTCTGGCTTCCACCACCTCATGAATCTGCTGTGCGCTTCTTGTATTGGTGCTATATTTACGCCATGTCTGATGAGATATCCTAGAAGCATATCATTCACCCTCTTACATTCCATGCCTTCAGTCTCATTCTGTCGCCGGAGTTAGGGGTACCCTGTGTGGGTGCCACGATTCCCCCCCACCCTGCACAGAGCAGCTCACATCTGAAGACGTATCTTTTGCTTCAGCTGCTGCATTGTATGTGTTCCTCTATGAGTCGCCATCCACATCAAGCCCCACACCTCAATGATTTATCCCAAAGGACCACCTGTGCTGTAGGTACATATTATCAACAACAAATACACTACTGTTGCAAATACAGCTGTTGCTTTCAATTCCGGAGGAGGCTAGAAGTGCAGCATGAGATAATTGAACCCAGACAATTCATACCTGTAAGGAGGATAACATAACCCAGTCCATTTATTATATGCCATACAAGAGTTGCAACAACTCCATCACCCAAAGGCTCCTCCCTCCGAGCGCAGGCCACCAATCATTTAATGCTAAACCAATCTTGTACTGTGTAAAACACCTCCTCAACATGATGGGCATCAATTATAAGAGAGCAAACGCACCATAGTGTGACAGACTTTATTCAACATCACGGAGGTTACTAGCCAGTGAGTCCGACAAACTCGTTCTAGCTAACCCTGGGCGGAGTTTGCGTAGTCGCGCCACGCGGAGTTCCACCAAGTGGTAAAAAACCTCCTCGAGCTATGCGGAATTCGGTGAGCATGCGGAGTTGCTTGTTCCGCCCGTTCGCGATACATTTTTCCTGTTGGGGAATGCATATTGCGTGTCCGGGGGAAATATCTCACCAACTTGCCCATGCGGTCATCAATGGGCGCGGCCATCTTGTTTTTCACTTGTCCCGCCCGTTCGCGATGCGTATTTCCTGTTCCGGAACGTGTATTGCGTGTTCCCATCCGTTCGCGAAGCATATTTCATGTTCGCGATGCTTTTTGCATGCTCGGGGGGGGGAAATATCGTCGCAACGGGCGAGGCAATCTTGTTTTTCACTTTTTTGCAATGGTTCTGGGCCTGCTTTTCTATCCTCCCTCTATCTTGTCAATCCTTTGTTTCTGGAAAAATTTTTGGGATCTTTTTTTTTTTCTTATCTACCTCTCTATATTCCTGATTTAATGTTTTGAGGTTTTTTCTACTTTTTCTGTGTTTTTCACTACCTTTTCACTCTTTTTCTATTACTTGCCTTTTTCATTTCTTTTACTTCCTTTTTTAATTCCTACCTTTTTTTTCGCCCTGAATACCAGAACCATGGCAAAGGGGTGCAGGCACGGCCCTTATTTGGAGAGGCGGAGGTGGCCGCACTTGTTTTTTTTGTGCAGCACCACCTCCCTTTAACCCTGGCTGCAGGCGGTAGGCCTGGGTCCAGGTACAGGCTCCGGGAGTATCACCAGTGGTGGGGAAGGGTGCGCCGGGCAGTGTTTAACTGGTCTGTGGTACGGCACACCCCTAATCAGCTTACGCACCGGTGGTCCGATAACCTGGACCGGGAGCAGGACCTGCTGGACCTGCTAGGAGTTGAGATCCCAGGGCTTGGTGAGGAGCTATTTAATATTACTACTTTGTGTTCTTCTGCTCTGTGTTATATATTGCGCATATCATTTTTTTCTGAATAGCAAGAATGCTGCTGCTTACATTGCAGGTAAATTACGTTTAAAAATCTTCTGTGATTGTTATGCCACAGGTGCTCGCCGCTGCTAATTGTACTTGTTTGCAACTTTGCGCTCGCTTGGGCTGATTATGTAAGAGTTTACTTTAGAGAACTTAAGTTAGGTTATGATAGAGAGACTCTAGTCCTTCCTTTGTCCTCCTGTCACTAAGAGATAGTGGATTGATAGGTTTAGTTACTTATTAGTATTAGTTGGTAATTTATTAGCCTTTTGTAGTTTGTTTAGTGAGTGGTAATAGGCTTAGAAGCACTAGCAGAACATCAGCAGCAACCAACCAACAATTTGCTTTATGCACAAATGTATGCATGTGTCCTCCATCTATGCATTTGTGAGGACTAAAATAAATGGAAATGCAGACTTAGTGAACAATTGGCCCATCTGGAATAGGTGTACTAGGTCAGGTGGTACTTAGGCTTAGTTAGTATTCTGGAATCAGAATGGAACACTGAATTAGTGTTCATAAATAATAACTAGAGGGTCCGCGAATCCCGCGATACTACTAGTCGACCAGATTAGATAGGTCAATTTTACTGTCATTGTTGAGCGTTTTTAAAAATATTTTATTTGTTTCACACCAATCATCAGTTTGTCTCTTTCTTTCTTATATCTTTCATGATCAGCATCCAGGGGCAAGAAGAAAGTCGTTGGAGTCGGCGGGAGCAGCTGCACAAGATGCCAGCCAGGACCGCTCCTCTACCGAGGGCTTAGCTGCTGACCCCAGTAAGTCCTCCTGTTGTTAATATTAATAATTATACTTCCCTAAATTTTATTGTACCTTATTTTTTCCAATCTATTATTTCCGTTTCCTAATTCTATTTTTTACCAATTCTTCTTCGATCTACAATATCTGTTTCTAAATTCTTGTTATCCCTTCCTCTAACTGCCTCTGCTATGACTCTCTGTACTACTACTATTAGTCTGTCTGTAGCTAAGCTTGCCCAGTTGGCCACTCTTTATTTAAAAGGTTTTAAAACTCAGATTCACCAATAGCTCTAGCCACTGAGTCCAGTCTTTGGGTTGTCCTTTTCTAGTCTTCCTAATCTTGAGGCTTTTCGACAATTCCCACCAACAAAATGACCAACCAGATATTTTACTATTTTTGATAGGATAGGACATACTATCACTAGTCTTCTCTACTCTAGTACCCAATTTGTACTAGTGATGTATGTTGTATATGTATGTATTAACTTTTTTTCAATCTTGCTAGTGAAAAAGAATAAATAGGGGGAGGTGTATATGGTATCTAAAAAATGTGTAATGTTTTTTATAGGCGTACTGACCACCAGTGCCGGGGCCAGTGGCAAAGGCGATGTGGCCAGTAAGGAGGGAGCAGAAGATGCGGCAGCTGCAGGGGGTGAGCCAGCAGCAGTGGTGAGCGGTGGTAAGTTATATTCCTTATCTATTGACATTGCACTCGCTGCAAGGGTGTACACTGTACTGCTGTGAGAGACTAAGTTGTTGTGAACAACGGT
This sequence comes from Triturus cristatus, assembly GCF_964204655.1. Classification (NCBI taxonomy): domain Eukaryota; kingdom Metazoa; phylum Chordata; class Amphibia; order Caudata; family Salamandridae; genus Triturus; species Triturus cristatus. Next base: position 1,197,222,206 of record NC_140579.1, on the reverse strand, counting down.
AATAGAAGACACCCTTTCTTAGCATTGGCAATAGCATTAGCGGCAGGAGTTGAGTAACTAATGGCCTCTTCTATCTGACTTCAACTCAGCTGTGAAAGTTTTATTGAGAAGACTAAGAGTCAGATCAGAGGACCTTGATGAATAGGTTGAACGAACAGGGAAAGAAGGGTGGAAGGACGAAGGACGGGCGAGATGGAATTTTTATGACTGTCAGAGGATACGTGGGATGCATGCATAGGTGGCTGATAGGAAGGAATCATATGCATGGGTGGTTGAAGGATGGGTGGAAGGTGAAAGAAAAGATGCCTGCCTAGGTTGGGTGAAACTGTATGGGTGGCTAGCAAGAATCCTCCGGGGTGTTTCATGGGTCAAACTCAAAGCCAAGGCAAGCAAGGAAGGAAGGACGCATGGGTGGTGGTTTAAAAAAACAAAGAATAAATGTTTGTTGTTGGTGAAACAAACTAAGGTTTGTTGAGAGATTACGAAGAATGATAGACATGTTAACTTTGAATGGATGGATGCCTGGATGGTATTCATCATAGATAGCATAGGTGGAGACTGTCACTGGATGAAGAGTCTTAGTTTGTAGAGAATGTAAAAGAAACCGCGCCAGAGTAGCAAAGCCAAGGAGACTAGAACAAAGTTGTGTTTTCAGAATACACCCTTGACTCACAGTAGTTTGCAAGGACAGCATATATATTGTGTATGTATGTTGTTATCAAGCGCCTCCCTCCGACTCTGAGGCCCACTCCCTACCTATGTTAATTTTTTTCCGACTGTGTCAGCCTGCCATGGGTGACCTATCGGCTGCATGTTATTGTTTACACAATCAATCAAAACAAAGTACCTCAAGTGGTCCCATATATAAGCAATGATCATTTGGCTCAGATATCTTCTGCCTTTTTGTAGTAGTCAGGGCAGGGTGAAAGTGAAATTGAGCAGTTGCCCTTGATGTAACAGAGTATGGCCAGTGCCACCCATAATAGAAAAATACGATGATTGTGTAGTCAGCTTCCCCACCTGCAGACAGTAGTAAATAACACTAATGTGAGTCTGCGTCACTAATATGTTTGTCTAGGGCGCAAGCTGACTGAGCTGGCATGCCGGCTACAACAAGGTTACGTAATTTCGATAAACAAGAGAGAAGAAGTAGACTGGTGTACTGTGTACTCGAGTCCATAGTGCTAGTATAATGCCTGAAACTCCCACAAATGTTAGAGGCTGAGGAAGTGGGAGGATAGATAAATACCACAAATGTTATGTTCTGTGCTTGCTAGTGATACTGTGCCACTATGTGTAGAATTAATTTGTCTTACTGTTTTGCAAAGAGTATATTGTTACAATAGTCTTTTTTTCTTCTTGATATAGCTACTCCTTCCAAAGGAAAATCTAAACCGGACAGGAAGAAGTTGGCAGCCATGGCCCGGCATCGGAAGCTGGAGGCCATACAAACCAAATACCGACGGCTGGTGGTTCTGGCGGAGGAGGAGAAGGCAGCAGCTGCAGCCTCCTCCAATGCCCCGGGCTCCAGCCAGGCCCAGTCCTCTCCAGTGGTACGGCGCCGCGGTCAGGCAGCCACCCGCCGCCGCACTACATCCAACACTGCTGCCCCCCCGTGGATGCAATTGTAGGGCATTCAAGCACTGCATACTCCTCCGAATGGCACTCCTAGAGGAGCACCTAGAGGAGCATGTACAGGTCCTGGTGGACAAGCAACTCAGAGCCCGCCGAATCCGATAAGAAAGACCCTGCCCCTTTTTTATTCCTTTTTTTCGTGGGTAGAAATTGGGCATTGGGGTTTTATTATTCACCAGACATTGGTTGGACTTTTTCTTGTTGGACATTGGTTGGGGTTACGGAGAGGGGTAGGTCAGGTGTTGTGGGATTTTTTACATAGTTTTTTTTTGTTAGGGGGAGTAAATTATATTTATAATTTAACTTTACTTACGATGTTAATGTTTTTGGGGGGGTTACTGTTTTACGTCACACGGTTTCCTTGCTGCTGCAGAGCCGCAGCCAGTGTTTGATTTAAATATTCTGCCGATTTTTAACCACACAAACAGATAGATGCGGTGCCCCTCACTGAGTGACTTGTCCTACTAGTACTGTCAGTCTCTCCTCCTAGTCTATGCATTCTGCAACAGGAGGACTCAAAGGGTGTGTGAATTTATTAATTAATTTCCATTATTAATTTTACCTCCCTCAAACTTCTTCTCTTACCTGTGATTGATGTTTAACTTAGGCACGGCGATGGCTGCATGGCGATGATGGTATGCTTTCCCAAGATGTTGTGGTGGTGGTAGTAGACACTGGCAGTTTCATTTGCACACAAAAAAAGAAAATGAGACAGTCATTCGCCTGAGAGAGACTCTGGGAGGAGTAGTAGAACAAAGTACAGTACAGTACACAAGAAGACTGCCAAACAATAATAATAATGCTGATTAGCAATGCTAAAGTAAAATAAAACATAATGGTGGGGTGGCAGGGATAGCCTAGTACAACAAGTTACAAACTGTAGTTGTTTCGAGTCACTCGACACCAGCGTAACCTTTAGTGCTGTGTAGGACGATGATGAATCCAATCGATGCCGGCAATTAATTATGATGGATTAGGTTCCTTTGGACAAAAAATTGACTTGCAAATATACTGAGCATGGGTTGGCAAGCAGAAGAAGTTCCTCGCCCTGCCTTGAAATTGAATCGGTGTTGCTTTCACCACATCCACCCCAGCAAGCGTGTGATCAATTATTGGTGTACATTTAATTTAGTCACACCTCCATATAAATCACACAGCCCGGGGGAAGAGGGTTAGGGTTTGATGAATGGTTGGGAAGGGGGGTTTGGGGAAAGGTTTGACAAAGAAAAACACTACGAATGGACAAACAACAAAACACAATCTTGGCAGACAACCATCATATCCATATATCTGTTAAGGGAGAAAAAGGAACTGCATGCATGATGATGATGACTTGATGGTTAATGATAAGTAGTACTTACTAACTAGACTAGTAGACAGTACAGGGTAGCAGTATATTAATAATTATTATGCAATTTGCCATGCCTGTCTGCTGTTCTCAGAGAGACTCAAATTACATACATTTTTACTTCTGTTGTACCGGGCTTTCTTTTTAAAGCTAGCAAAGAAAATGTAAAAATAGCTGTAGGGATCAATTATAAGCAGAGAGCAAAAAACAACAACACACAGTCGTAATGATTGAAGAGAAAAAATGAATCAAATTATTTAAAAGATGATGAATGTTGATACTAAAATGTTACTGTATGTTATCCTGGTCAAATTGGGGAGTTGCATCTCAGCATTCCTCTTGGTCCTCCCTTCCATGGACGCTGCATCCGTCAATCTTGGGTGCCACTGCCTGCCTGGCGTATGCGGATTGGTAGGTGATTGTGAGTTGTTTTTCTCTGTTTAGCACAGGGTAAAGGCTGGCCTGTAAGTGTAGATGGAAAAACAAAAGGGATATTTAAAAATCAAGGAGAAAAAAAAGCATAAATTACGGTGGAGTGCAAACACTTTCAGATGGGCATGGCTAAATCATGTCTACTCTATTGTATTTTTCCAGCATTAACCTACAACAGCAACAGGACAGAGCAGGCCCACGGCGCCCACCCAACCTCCACTCAGCTTAGATTTTGACTGAGCCAGACAGTGCACACATGTCACATATACAGCAACATAGCATTTTCCAAAGTAAGTAACTAAATCAATGGCATGCACAGCTGTCAGTCATACTACCACTACTACACTTGTGACTCGACTCCACCACTACACAGACATGTAGGTCTGCTGTGGTTTTTGTTGACTTGTTTACCTTTTATGCCACTCATGAAACGCCCTGAGTTATTCCATTAATCATCTCCGATCCTACTGACTGACTGCGAAGATATCATGTCACTGTGGTCATCATCATGGTGTTGTCCAACTCAGTCTTCAGTGTATTGAGTGAGTCAAAAATGCAATGGATCGGCCTGCAGTAGAAGTACAATTTTGTTATTAAACAACAAGAAGGGAAACATTGACTAGAGTCACCTTTAGTGTGTAGATTAAATAATAGTACACAATGAATTCACTTCATGCACAACAACAACACAAACACCAATCACTCAGAGTCAACGTCCAATGCATGCCATCATTACCTGTTCCTTGTTCTCATTGTAAGTTAGGGGCAGTCTCTCTCAGCTCGGAAAGGAGGATAGCTATAGTAGTCATCATGTTACACTTCTTTTGGAGGGACTCGACGAGGCAACATTTTCTTGTACTATTCTCCATCCAATCATCATCTGGCTTGAGGGAAATGGATTTAGGGCGAGTCAGGAGGATAAAGCAGGACTCAGAGGAGTGGACTTAAGTTAAATGCACACAGCGGAGAACTCCAATATGGCAATACAAAGACTAGAAGACAGTGGTGATGGATTTATTTATTTTTAAAACATTTTTATTGTTCTATTTCACATTAATTGGTACTGATTACAAAAATCTGAAGTTGTAAGTACCCACATTGTATACAGCCGTGCCAAAACTGAAGTAACATAGTCGTGAATATGTATTGCTTACATCCCTCACATTACCCCCTTCGTATGTGTACAATAATTACAACTGTCTCAAAAGTTACACTAATTGTGATTGTGTCCATTAGTCACTTAGGTCCGGATCCGATTCTTCGAGCGGCGGGGTACAGATGTTTCCTCTGAAAGCATTCCACCACCCCCACACCTGTTTCCATTTCTTGGGGCACCTTCTGTGGATAAAAACCACCTTCTCCGCCACCATTCCTCTAACCATGTCCCCACACCACTGTCTATGTGTAGGGACTGCCTGCGCTCCCCAATGTTGAGCTGTATTACGTTTAGCCAGCATCATACCCAAAGTCACCCAGTCCTGGGCCGCATGATTGAAGTCTGTCGGCTCCCAAATGTTAAGAAGACATCTCTTGGGTTCTGGGGGGACAGTGGGCCCACAAACCTGTGTGATAGTATCCATGATAGCCTCCCAGTAGTGCACAATCTTGGGACATTCCCATAAGGTATGATAAAAAAAGTACCCGGTGACCCGCAACCCCTAAGACATATCGGGCTGTCAGTTCTTCCCATTCTGTATAGTGTCTGTCTTGTGTAATATGTTCAGTGCAGTATGTTGAGCTGTACGAGTTGTAGTTTGGAGGGTATGGCTAGTTCACGCGGGGACGCAAGGGCCCACTGCCAGTCCGCTTCATCCAGCTCCCCCAGTTCGGCCTGTCATTTGTCGCGGAGGGCGACCGTGGGATCCTGCCAGTTATTTATAATTTTACGATAAGTCAAGGAAATGGCCTTTTTTGTCCGGTAGTCTGTCAATAGTCGGTCCTCAAGTGGTGAGGACTTGGGGAGATCGGTGCCTGGTGAAATAGCTTTTGTAAGCGCATGTTAGATCTGTAGGTACGATAGTGTTCCGTCAAAGCCATTTCGTAGGTTTCCTGCAGTTGGGAGAATGAAAGGATCGCACGTTTTCTCCACAGGTCCCCTACCCTCGATATACCTATAAGGTCCCATCTGGCAAAACCTTTGCTATTACGGAGTCTACCTAATCGTCGGGTGTCCCAAAGTGGTGTATGTTGCATTAAGACCCCCTCCCAGCCAAGCGCACAGAGCGCCATGAACCAAATGTGTACAGTTGGTCCCGATAGTGTATGTTTACGGGATTTGTCTTATAGTGCACCCAGAACACCTTCAGTTCCGAGAGTGTGTCTGTCCACGCAAAACACAGGTTCGTCCTGTGGGGCATGTATCCACTGGTTTACCACAATAAGCTGCGAGGCACAATAATATGTTTTGATATTAGGTAGGGTGATTCCGCCGTCGTACCAGCCCCTTACCAATTTATGCTGGGCTATACGGGCGGGTTTCCCACACCAGAGAAGATGACTTACTTCTGCGTCGATCGCTTTGAAGTAGGAGTGAGGAACTTGGAATGGAGTGTTCTGCAGGGCATATAAAAACCTGGGGAGTGCCATCATTTTGAACAGGGCGGCTCGACCCAAGAGCGCCAGTGATAGGGAGTGCCAGTGTTTAACGTCGCGGCGGAGTCTTTTCAAGGGCTCCAAGAGGTTTTGCTGGGTGAAATGTGCGGGTTGGGAAGTGATATATATTCCAAGGTATTTAAACCCCCCGTCTGCAATTTGTATCATGCAATCTGGCAGCAACCATGGAGACGGGCCACTAAGCACGTAGAGAACAGACTTGGCCCAGTTAATAGTATAGCCGGAGACCCTCCCATATGACGCGCAGATGTCCAATAGTACAATTATTGATTGTTGGGGGATGCCATATACAGTAAGATGTCGTCAGCATATAGGGGAATGCGATCCTCCCATCCCTCCATCCACTTAAGCCCGCGTATCATTGGATCCCTCCTTATCCAGGCCGCCAAGGGTTCCAAAACTAAAGCAAGCAGAAGGGGGGACAGTGGACAGCCTTGTCTCATTCCGCGTTCAAGGGGAAAGTCGGCAGAGACTCGCCCATTCACCACCACATGTGCCAGAGGTTGTGTGTAGAGAAGTTGGATCCAAGCACAAAATTTGAGTCCAAAGCCAAAGTGTTGTAACACTGCAAAAAGAAAGGGCCATTCAACTAGATCGAAAGCTATACGTGCTTCCAAGGAGAGTATGACAGCCTCTTCCTGGATAGTGGGCATGCGGGCCATTACACTATGAATTCGTCTCAGATTAAGTGCTGTATTGCGGCCCGGCATAAAACCTGATTGATCCGGGTGCACTAGGGTTGTAAGGTATGGTTGGAGACTAGCGGCCAGTGCCTTTGCTAATATTTTGGCTTCTGCATTCAGCTGCGAGATTGGTCGGTATGATGAGCAGTCCTGAGGGGGCTTACCGGGTTTTGAAATCGCTACTATTGTCGCAGTCCGCTGATCTCTAGGGATTGTACTAGCCTCAAGGCTAGCTTCATACATTTTGAGCAGGTGTGGCGCGAGTTTACATGCTGCTTTTTTGTAGAGTTCAATGGGGATGCCATTGGGACCAAGAGCTTTCCCTGATTGGAGCCCACTTATGGCTAGTGTCAGTTCATCGGGTGTCAGGTCCTCCTCCAAGGCCTGAGCTTCGTGGGGTGCAAGTTTGGGCATCTGTATGTTGTGAAGGAATGCAAGATTCTCATCCAGCAGGGCCGTGGCTTTTGGAGTGTATATTGTTTCATAATGATGTGCAAACGCATTTACTCTGTCCTGCGCGTCTGTAAGTGCGAGCCCGATGTCTAAGTTTAGTTGTGCCACCCAGCGATAGGCGCACTCTCTCCTTTCCAGCCAAGCTAGAAGCTTGCCAGCCTTATTGCCAACTTCATAAATAGTATGTTGTGCTTTGGTGACCTTGGCCTTAGCCTCCTCCCACATGTAGTCTCCGTACTCCTGTTTTGCAAGGCTAAGCTTATGAGCTGTGGTATCGTTGGGATCACATTAGTGTTCGGCTTCAGCTTGACTCACTGCCTGCTCAAGAGTCTGCACCTGATGCACTGTGTCACGTTTATGAGAGGTAATTAAGGATATTGCTTGGTCGCGCAGGACTGCCTTATATGCCTCCCATATGGTCATCGGGGAAGTTACTGTGTGTTCGTTTTCTATGAAGTATTGCCTCGTGGTATTGTGTAGGCCTTTCCAAATAGCGTATCATTAAAAAAACCAGGGTATATGGGATATATGCGTCACCTCCCCAAGAAGGGAGATGTGTATTGTATCATAACGGGGGAGTGATTGGAAATACCTCTAGGGAGGTGAAGAACCTCCGACACGCTCTGCAAGCCAGACGAGAGTGTGAGGATGTAATCTATCCTGGAGAGGCTATTGTGTGCGCCCGAGTGGAAGGTGTATTGTCGTTCCTGAGGAATTCACCCAGACAAAGGTGAGCCCCGCATTGCTCCCTAGGGGAGTGTCTATCAAGTGTAGCGTCAAGCGTGTGCTATTAAAGTCGCCCCCTACGATCAATTTGCCCTGCGAGCAGGAATTTACCAAGGGCCGGGAAGGCGAGATTCGGCAGAGCAGGAGGGATGTATACGGAGACTAAATTGTCCGCTTGCCCCTCCCATTGACATGAGATTGACGATGATGAATCCAATCGATGCCGGCAATTAATTATGATGGATTAGGTTCCTTTGGACAAAAAATTGACTTGCAAATATACTGAGCATGGGTTGGCAAGCAGAAGAAGTTCCTCGCCCTGCCTTGAAATTGAATCGGTGTTGCTTTCACCACATCCACCCCAGCAAGCGTGTGATCAATTATTGGTGTACATTTAATTTAGTCACACCTCCATATAAATCACACAGCCCGGGGGAAGAGGGTTAGGGTTTGATGAATGGTTGGGAAGGGGGGTTTGGGGAAAGGTTTGACAAAGAAAAACACTACGAATGGACAAACAACAAAACACAATCTTGGCAGACAACCATCATATCCATATATCTGTTAAGGGAGAAAAAGGAACTGCATGCATGATGATGATGACTTGATGGTTAATGATAAGTAGTACTTACTAACTAGACTAGTAGACAGTACAGGGCAGCAGTATATTAATAATTATTATGCAATTTGCCATGCCTGTCTGTTCTCAGAGAGACTCAAATTACATACATTTTTACTTCTGTTGTACCGGGCTTTCTTTTTAAAGCTAGCAAAGAAAATGTAAAAATAGCTGTAGGGATCAATTATAAGCAGAGAGCAAAAAACAACAACACACAGTCGTAATGATTGAAGAGAAAAAATGAATCAAATTATTTAAAAGATGATGAATGTTGATACTAAAATGTTACTGTATGTTATCCTGGTCAAATTGGGGAGTTGCATCTCAGCATTCCTCTTGGTCCTCCCTTCCATGGACGCTGCATCCGTCAATCTTGGGTGCCACTGCCTGCCTGGCGTATGCGGATTGGTAGGTGATTGTGAGTTGTTTTTCTCTGTTTAGCACAGGGTAAAGGCTGGCCTGTAAGTGTAGATGGAAAAACAAAAGGGATATTTAAAAATCAAGGAGAAAAAAAAGCATAAATTACGGTGGAGTGCAAACACTTTCAGATGGGCATGGCTAAATCATGTCTACTCTATTGTATTTTTCCAGCATTAACCTACAACAGCAACAGGACAGAGCAGGCCCACGGCGCCCACCCAACCTCCACTCAGCTTAGATTTTGACTGAGCCAGACAGTGCACACATGTCACATATACAGCAACATAGCATTTTCCAAAGTAAGTAACTAAATCAATGGCATGCACAGCTGTCAGTCATACTACCACTACTACACTTGTGACTCGACTCCACCACTACACAGACATGTAGGTCTGCTGTGGTTTTTGTTGACTTGTTTACCTTTTATGCCACTCATGAAACGCCCTGAGTTATTCCATTAATCATCTCCGATCCTACTGACTGACTGCGAAGATATCATGTCACTGTGGTCATCATCATGGTGTTGTCCAACTCAGTCTTCAGTGTATTGAGTGAGTCAAAAATGCAATGGATCGGCCTGCAGTAGAAGTACAATTTTGTTATTAAACAACAAGAAGGGAAACATTGACTAGAGTCACCTTTAGTGTGTAGATTAAATAATAGTACACAATGAATTCACTTCATGCACAACAACAACACAAACACCAATCACTCAGAGTCAACGTCCAATGCATGCCATCATTACCTGTTCCTTGTTTTCATTGTAAGTTAGGGGCAGTCTCTCTCAGCTCGGAAAGGAGGATAGCTATAGTAGTCATCATGTTACACTTCTTTTGGAGGGACTCGACGAGGCAACATTTTCTTGTACTATTCTCCATCCAATCATCATCTGGCTTGAGGGAAATGGATTTAGGGCGAGTCAGGAGGATAAAGCAGGACTCAGAGGAGTGGACTTAAGTTAAATGCACACAGCGGAGAACTCCAATATGGCAATACAAAGACTAGAAGACAGTGGTGATGGATTTATTTATTTTTAAAACATTTTTATTGTTCTATTTCACATTAATTGGTACTGATTACAAAAATCTGAAGTTGTAAGTACCCACATTGTATACAGCCGTGCCAAAACTGAAGTAACATAGTCGTGAATATGTATTGCTTACATCCCTCACATTACCCCCTTCGTATGTGTACAATAATTACAACTGTCTCAAAAGTTACACTAATTGTGATTGTGTCCATTAGTCACTTAGGTCCGGATCCGATTCTTCGAGCGGCGGGGTACAGATGTTTCCTCTGAAAGCATTCCACCACCCCCACACCTGTTTCCATTTCTTGGGGCACCTTCTGTGGATAAAAACCACCTTCTCCGCCACCATTCCTCTAACCATGTCCCCACACCACTGTCTATGTGTGGGGACTGCCTGCGCTCCCCAATGTTGAGCTGTATTACGTTTAGCCAGCATCATACCCAAAGTCACCCAGTCCTGGGCCGCATGATTGAAGTCTGTCGGCTCCCAAATGTTAAGAAGACATCTCTTGGGTTCTGGGGGGACAGTGGGCCCACAAACCTGTGTGATAGTATCCATGATAGCCTCCCAGTAGTGCACAATCTTGGGACATTCCCATAAGGTATGATAAAAAAAGTACCCGGTGACCCGCAACCCCTAAGACATATCGGGCTGTCAGTTCTTCCCATTCTGTATAGTGTCTGTCTTGTGTAATATGTTCAGTGCAGTATGTTGAGCTGTACGAGTTGTAGTTTGGAGGGTATGGCTAGTTCACGCGGGGACGCAAGGGCCCCCTGCCAGTCCGCTTCATCCAGCTCCCCCAGTTCGGCCTGTCATTTGTCGCGGAGGGCGACCGTGGGATCCTGCCAGTTATTTATAATTTTACGATAAGTCAAGGAAATGGCCTTTTTTGTCCGGTAGTCTGTCAATAGTCGGTCCTCAAGTGGTGAGGACTTGGGGAGATCGGTGCCTGGTGAAATAGCTTTTGTAAGCGCATGTTAGATCTGTAGGTACGATAGTGTTCCGTCAAAGCCATTTCGTAGGTTTCCTGCAGTTGGGAGAATGAAAGGATCGCACGTTTTCTCCACAGGTCCCCTACCCTCGATATACCTATAAGGTCCCATCTGGCAAAACCTTTGCTATTACGGAGTCTACCTAATCGTCGGGTGTCCCAAAGTGGTGTATGTTGCATTAAGACCCCCTCCCAGCCAAGCGCACAGAGCGCCATGAACCAAATGTGTACAGTTGGTCCCGATAGTGTATGTTTACGGGATTTGTCTTATAGTGCACCCAGAACACCTTCAGTTCCGAGAGTGTGTCTGTCCACGCAAAACACAGGTTCGTCCTGTGGGGCATGTATCCACTGGTTTACCACAATAAGCTGCGAGGCACAATAATATGTTTTGATATTAGGTAGGGTGATTCCGCCGTCGTACCAGCCCCTTACCAATTTATGCTGGGCTATACGGGCGGGTTTCCCACACCAGAGAAGATGACTTACTTCTGCGTCGATCGCTTTGAAGTAGGAGTGAGGAACTTGGAATGGAGTGTTCTGCAGGGCATATAAAAACCTGGGGAGTGCCATCATTTTGAACAGGGCGGCTCGACCCAAGAGCGCCAGTGATAGGGAGTGCCAGTGTTTAACGTCGCGGCGGAGTCTTTTCAAGGGCTCCAAGAGGTTTTGCTGGGTGAAATGTGCGGGTTGGGAAGTGATATATATTCCAAGGTATTTAAACCCCCCGTCTGCAATTTGTATCATGCAATCTGGCAGCAACCATGGAGACGGGCCACTAAGCACGTAGAGAACAGACTTGGCCCAGTTAATAGTATAGCCGGAGACCCTCCCATATGACGCGCAGATGTCCAATAGTACAATTATTGATCGTTGGGGGATGCCATATACAGTAAGATGTCGTCAGCATATAGGGGAATGCGATCCTCCCATCCCTCCATCCACTTAAGCCCGTGTATCATTGGATCCCTCCTTATCCAGGCCGCCAAGGGTTCCAAAACTAAAGCAAGCAGAAGGGGGGACAGTGGACAGCCTTGTCTCATTCCGCGTTCAAGGGGAAAGTCGGCAGAGACTCGCCCATTCACCACCACATGTGCCAGAGGTTGTGTGTAGAGAAGTTGGATCCAAGCACAAAATTTGAGTCCAAAGCCAAAGTGTTGTAACACTGCAAAAAGAAAGGGCCATTCAACTAGATCGAAAGCTATACGTGCTTCCAAGGAGAGTATGACAGCCTCTTCCTGGATAGTGGGCATGCGGGCCATTACACTATGAATTCGTCTCAGATTAAGTGCTGTATTGCGGCCCGGCATAAAACCTGATTGATCCGGGTGCACTAGGGTTGTAAGGTATGGTTGGAGACTAGCGGCCAGTGCCTTTGCTAATATTTTGGCTTCTGCATTCAGCTGCGAGATTGGTCGGTATGATGAGCAGTCCTGAGGGGGCTTACCGGGTTTTGAAATCGCTACTATTGTCGCAGTGCGCTGATCTCTAGGGATTGTACTAGCCTCAAGGCTAGCTTCATACATTTTGAGCAGGTGTGGCGCGAGTTTACATGCTGCTTTTTTGTAGAGTTCAATGGGGATGCCATTGGGACCTAGAGCTTTCCCTGATTGGAGCCCACTTATGGCTAGTGTTAGTTCATCGGGTGTCAGGTCCTCCTCCAAGGCCTGAGCTTCGTCGGGTGCAAGTTTGGGCATCTGTATGTTGTGAAGGAATGCAAGATTCTCATCCAGCAGGGCCGTGGCTTTTGGAGTGTATATTGTTTCATAATGATGTGCAAACGCATTTACTCTGTCCTGCGCGTCTTTAAGTGCGAGCCCGATGTCTAAGTTTAGTTGTGCCACCCAGCGATAGGCGCACTCTCTCCTTTCCAGCCAAGCTAGAAGCTTGCCAGCCTTATTGCCAACTTCATAAATAGTATGTTGTGCTTTGGTGACCTTGGCCTTAGCCTCCTCCCACATGTAGTCTCCGTACTCCTGTTTTGCAAGGCTAAGCTTATGAGCTGTGGTATCGTTGGGATCACATTAGTGTTCGGCTTCAGCTTGACTCACTGCCTGCTCAAGAGTCTGCACCTGATGCACTGTGTCACGTTTATGAGAGGTAATTAAGGATATTGCTTGGCCGCGCAGGACTGCCTTATATGCCTCCCATATGGTCATCGGGGAAGTTACTGTGTGTTCGTTTTCTATGAAGTATTGCCTCGTGGTATTGTGTAGGCCTTTCCAAATAGCGTATCATTAAAAAAACCAGGGTATATGGGATATATGTGTCACCTCCCCAAGAAGGGAGATGTGTATTGTATCATAACGGGGGAGTGATTGGAAATACCTCTAGGGAGGTGAAGAACCTCCGACACGCTCTGCAAGCCAGACGAGAGTGTGAGGATGTAATCTATCCTGGAGAGGCTATTGTGTGCGCCCGAGTGGAAGGTGTATTGTCGTTCCTGAGGAATTCACCCAGACAAAGGTGAGCCCCGCATTGCTCCCTAGGGGAGTGTCTATCAAGTGTAGCGTCAAGCGTGTGCTATTAAAGTCGCCCCCTACGATCAATTTGCCCTGCGAGCAGGAATTTACCAAGGGCCGGGAAGGCGAGATTCGGCAGAGCAGGAGGGATGTATACGGAGACTAAATTGTCCGCTTGCCCCTCCCATTGACATGAGATTGCCGCAAATCGTCCCTGATCATCCATCCAGGACACGTTTATAACTAGTAGGAAGTTTTTACAAACAAGAATCCCAACTCCCCTTGAACTTGAAGTGAACTCAGAGTGCACCGCCATTTTAAATCCCCACCTGTCCAAAGCCTTACAGGCCGAACCTATCAAGTGCGACTCTTAGATGAGGGCTACTGCTGGGGCTTGTCGTTTAAGATATTGCAGTACCAACCCCCTCTTTATCTTGTCACTTAGGCCGTTTACATTCCATGATATGATTGAAAAAGAGGGGGCCCAACCTATTAAGGGTCTTGGGCTGTGCTTGAATGAGGTAGGTCAAGTCGTCTCCTCCTGTCAGCGGGCATATCTTTGGCGCCAGAGTATGGCGAGCAATGCAATATGGTTAGCGAGAGCAAACTGTGTATATACTTAATCAGCATTTGGTGTACCTGTGTGAACAAAGTGAACATAAATTTTACCTGATCCCCACCTTGCCTCCCACTTCCTGCCTCCCTGCAAAACAGACATACAACTACCCGCCTCCCCAACTTTGCAGAGTGTATAGTCCCCATTAACTTGTACTTGTGTGAGGGGGGAAAGTAGTCCGACGATCACGCTGAACCATTCCCTCATCCAAAACCATATCTGTACATTCAGTTCCATCCAAGTTTATAAAGGAGTGCGTCAGTACCAAGACGCCCGGTGGGGCAGTGATTCAGGGCACACCAGGTCAAGGTGGTAGTTCAGAAAATATGCCCCGATGATGCTGGATCTTCGTACATTCTCTTTGGTGGCCCTTATCTTTGCTGCAAATCAGGAGCACGAGTGTCCTAATTTTTTGATCACCGCCTGAGTCCAGTCATCCGTGGAGCCTGTGTCTCTTGAGCCCTGCAATGCCACTTCCTGGAGACATTGTTGTTGATTTTTGCCTGTTCGTCGCGGCCCGAGGCCTGTCTCCATCCCTCCAGCCAATCGTGGGCCTCCTCAGGCATCCCGAAGAACCATGTTTACCGTCCGCTACTACACAAAACTTTGCTGGGAAGAGCATTGAGTAGCTGAGTTCTCGGCGTTGGATTTCTTTCTTCACCTCCCAAAAACTCTGTTGTTGTTTGGTAACAGCTGCCGTAAAGTCCGGGAAAAATGAAATGACAGAGTTCTATAGGCGCAACGGGGGAGCCACCCACGCCGCTTGTAGTATTGAGTCGCAGTCACGGAAGTTAAAGATGTGGGCTAAGATGGGGCTGGGGGGGCCCCCGGCTTGGGTCTGCCTCCCGGCACTCGGTGGGCTCGTTCCACCGAGAAGAAGCTGGAGAGTCCTCGAGGCTGGAGTTGGGTTTTAATAAGATCTTCAACAAATAAATCCAGTGCAGGGCTCCCTTTACCTTCCGGCACGCCTATAATTCGAACATTATTGTGTCGGGAGCGGCCTTCCTGATCATCAAGCTTAATCGCCATTAGCTTGTTTTCTGCTTCAAGTTGGAGCACTTGTCACTGCAGGACAGCAGCGTCAGCAGAAAGAGTTGTAATAGTTTCGACTTCGGTCACTCTCGCTGCCATTTTCTGGAAGTCGGCCCTCAGGAACGAGATGTCTGTAGAAATCTACCCCTCGGTAGCCTGGACCTTACTAAGGGTGGACATTATATCCTGCAGCGTGACCTCTGCCCGGCCCTCGGGCGCTGGGTTCTTCTCTTGCACGGTGTTCCGTTCTGCCAGGTCCGGCTAATCCTTGGCATAAGCATACTTGTCTAGTTTCAGTTGCTGTGTGGCACGTTGGCCCCAGTCCCCCATTGTGGTCAGACCGCAGGGGTGTCTCAGAGGGTGAGTTACGTGCATGGCAGTAATCGCCGCTGCCTGCCTTGTGACTGTGAGCCACGTGCGGCCTTTCGGGTTTCCTGCCGCGGATCCCCATTTGCGATGGAGGGCGATGCCCCCCCGGAGACCGGACCCAAGTGGGGCGCAGACGTAGGAGGCCTTTTCATAATATTCAGGTGATAGCACTATGCAGCAAAGCCCTCGAGGACTCCCACAGTTCAGATATTGCATGCACCAGTCCCGCGCATCAAATGTTCACACTGCGCACCTCTATTGTAGCTGGTCGTCTGCAATGCAGCTACTGTGACAGTCAATGCGCAGCCACGCCGCACCAATGTCTCTAATTACCTCTGTGGCTTGGAGTGCGTCTCAATCGCGTCGGGCTCAGCGGGACAACGCCCGTGCCGCCGAAGTGGAGTTGGGCACACTCCCATTAGGATTTTACAGTTGGCTGAGGATGCCTGTGGTCAGCAGCGGCAAGGGCGGCACCCCATCAAGCGCATCGCAGAGGGCGTTCACTACCCCGCTGCCGCCTTGGATCAGGGGTCTTGCAGTGGTGACACCGCTCGTACCTCTGGGGCGAGATCAGGCACAGCACGGGCTCACCCCTCCTCACTCCCCACAGATCCTGGAGGTTAGTTTCTATCAGCGCCACGCCTTAAAGCGCTGAATTTGCCAGTCCTGTCCTTTATTCCGTCGTGCACTGTGCGTGGGTGCTCTTCCGCTGCTCCGCTGGCGCCGCCGCCCTGCTTCCTCCTGTGCCGGCTCTCAATGCCACTCGAGGTCCTGGCCTCATTCGCCGACCCAGGCCACGTTCCAAAGACACGACGCAGGGTCCTCGCGTTTCACTTCCTGGATATCAGCGAGGGATCAAAAGGTGCCCCATTGCGTCTGACGTCTGGACCATGGTCTTTTTTTACATTTCTTGGATGGATTACTTGTCAGATCGTTGGGGATGCCACGTTGATCTCTGAGCCTCCCTAGGCAGCGGCCATCTCGCTTGGCTACTAGCCACGCCTTTGGGTGGTGATGGATTTGATGTAATTCGAAGTTTCAAACCAGAAAGACAGAGACACACACAAGTAAAAGTAAATAAGGAAGAAAGAAAGTAAGAAGTTCAAAGCCTAGTTGTCAGGGAAGTATAGCTCGTCCTCAAACTCTGGTGGTTCAACCAGAAGTAGGCAATCATCTAACACACTACTTCTGTCACCTAAGTCGCTGTCCTCATCTTCCTGCGTTGATTCACGTATTTTGTAATTCGATGGTATAAAGTGCTGATTCATTTTGGTCATGGTTTACCCCTCCACGTTTTTGGGCGAGAGACTGGTCCTTTTCACTGTTACAATGGCACCAGCAGCACTGAAAACACGCTCATAAGAGACACTTGCGACAGGGCAAGCCAGATAGTTTATCGCCAGCCTGCTGAGCACAGACCATTGGCCCCTTTTCCCATACCAATACAGCAATGGGTTTTGATCTATGTAGACCTCTGTTAGGTCATCCAGATAGGCCTGGACCATGCGCTCAATGTTTAGGGGTGCTCCACTTTGCTGGGCCTCTTTTGTCTTTGCATCAGCACTGGACCTAGCAAGCCCTTGCTGTAAATAACAATCCCGTGCCGATTTTACTGGGGCTGATGATCCAGTTCTTGCTGATGTCGATAGTGTTAGTGACCGCTCTGAGCCAAACGCACTGCCCTCAGGCTCTGAAGTTGAACTTGATGCTGGATGCCTTGCTGCAGTACTTGTTGTGGGTTTGAGTAGCGGGCCTTTAATTACCAGCCGTTCATTTTCCAAGTCACTGGCTGCCTCAGCTATCCAAGTTTTGTACTGGGCAACATCCACTTCTGAAAAAGGAATTAATGTCTTAGTGTTCAGTGCCGATTTGTACTGTGGATCTGGAATTTTGGCACAAATATAATGTTTTTCTGAAACAATGCGAATTTGCACACTTGTATTTTCAGCTAAGTGACGGGATAAGCTCTCCACCAACTCATATGCTTCATTTCTTTGCTCCACACCTGTGTACGTTTCAGATACCTCCTTCAGCTGTTGCTCTAGCACATGCAACAATGGGATAGCTTGGCTCATAGTACAGTCCTCCTTGCTGACTTCACGTGTGAAGAGCTTGAAAGGAAGTAGCATCTCTGTCAGGCATTTAACTAGGCCCCATTGGTCCATCTGTAGGATCATGCCTTATTCTTTGCATGACATAGTCATTGAGTGGTCTGTACTGATCAAACAGATGATCAAGCATGTGATAAGTTGAGTTCCAACGTGTTGGCACCTCCTGGATGAGTGCTTTGACTGCCATTCTATGCTCATGTTGAATGATCCTCAGCTGCTTCCGGGCTTTAAGGGAATGGCTGAAATGTGTGCATATTCTTCTGCAGGTAGTCAGTAAGTTGCTGACTTGGGCTTTTTTTTTCAGAAAGCCTTGAACAATAATGTTAATGCAGTGCGCCAAACACAGGACCCTGAAATAGCCACCATCCTGCATGGTCTTAACTATATTACTGACATTATCCGTGGCAACAAAACCAATGTTAAGCCCTCTTGGGTGCAGCCATTCAAAGACCTTGCTGTTAAACTCTTTCAAAATGTTTGCAGCAGTATGAGAGCAGAACATGGCTACATTTGCATGTTTCCGAGTAGCATTAAAAATCTCAGCAGTGTCAACAACACCTGCTTCAGATATCTTTTCTCTAACCCCTAAAAAAGAGATCCAGTGTACAATGATGCACATGTAATCATTGGCTTGGCATCTGGTCCAAATGTCTGTTGTCAGGTGGATATTGTGAACAGCACTCTGCTGCAAATCTTGTCCAAGCAATTCCAGCACATCGTGATGTAGTCCTGAAATAGCAACTCAGGCAAAATATGACCGGCTGGGAACCTACCATTTTGGGCAGATGGCTATCCCAAATTCAAGGAAATTCACCCCTTCCACAAAAGAAAAAGGGAGAATGTCCAGAGCTAGCATTTTAGCCAGCTGCGCATTGTACAAACGTGCCGTTGGGTGGTTGTGTTCGTACTACCCCTCCGACTTAAGCATGCTGACAGTGGTAGGCTGGTTTTTTTTCCTTTCTGGTGCAGCTGATGCAAGTGACTTCTTGAACCCAGTTAGGCTCAACGACGTACTTTTTTTCATTGAAGTACTCTGTTGCCTTGGTGTCTCAGCCTGACTCTTGCTACGGTGCCACTGAGATGTAGCTGAGGATGTGGGCGGTATCTCTACACTGCTGGGGACAGGGCTACTTTGTGTACCAGAGAAAATGTCTCCCTCTTATTCACCTTCCACCACGATCATATCTTCTACTTCTTCATCCCCACCAACAGCAATGGGTGCAGTTTTACTTTTTTGTACGCTGAGTAGGTGCACCTCCCACTGGATTATGTGGTGTTTTTTAAGATGGATTGTTTGCCCTCTGCTACCATAGTTTGTACCAAGCTTACCCTGTCTAACTCCATGTCGACAAATTGAGCATATGGCAACATTGTCCTCCTTACTGCTGACTGAAAAGAAGTCTCAAACTGGGAAGGTGAACTTTCTTGTGCTGCTGGAGGTGGCACTTGTAATGCCGGATGAACTGGAGGGTGTGCCTGGAATTTGACTCTGTGTTGTTACAGTATCACTACCTACTGAGGTGGTGGTTGAGCTGGATGTAGGTCCCTGCCGGGCCTTTGCAAATGCAAATATGGAAGCTGGAGGTCGTGTTGGTGTTACCTGTGTTGGTGGTATCCGTGCCACATCCCTCACAGCAATATGGGATGGGGTAATAATAATGTCGCTCTCCATCTCCACTGGGGCGTGAGTGATCTTCATGAGGACTGGCTCATCATCATCCTCCTCTTCTACATCTTCCTCCATAACTCTAAGGCTTTCTGGAACCTTCCTTTTCCTTGTCGCGTGGCATGCCTCACTCTCAGGCTGAGCTGGCGGGTTCCAAGTGGTATCTAGATCATCAGAAGGGGGGCTTGAAGAAGAAGTAGATGGATTAACCCTGCTTTTCCTTGCTGGGGATCTGGAAGACAATGGATCTCCTGAAAGAGTGGCTTGCTCTTCTTCATCTGCAGGAAGCTTGATTTACTGAACTGCCCCTACTTCGAAAGGAACAACTACTATTGTGGGCTGTTGTTGCGGCTGTTGTTGCCCACTTATCTGCTGAGTTTCCGCCTGCATTGATTGGGTACTACTTTGCGATAATGACATTTCAACATCACTGCTCGTCGGCGTTTGCGCAAGTAGACTGGCTACCTCTGCGACACTCATGGGCTTGGGCTTAGGTTGGTGGGGTGGGCCCGCTGATGCGGAGGTGCTGTTCCCAGCTTGGTCCCCAGACACTGCTGATGCAGGTATATTTTTTTGTTTCCCAAAAAACATATTGGGCGGCACACCAGTCTTGGTAAGTGGCAGTGCCACTTCCTTCTTCTGTTCCTTCTACTCACTGACAACTTTCTTGGTATTGGAGGACCTATTACCTCTCTTTGGGGCCATCTTTTTCCGATGTCAGCAGGACGCAGGTGCACAAGTTGCAGAGATGTCTGTGGTCACACGTCA
Organism: Triturus cristatus; assembly: GCF_964204655.1. Lineage (NCBI taxonomy): Eukaryota > Metazoa > Chordata > Amphibia > Caudata > Salamandridae > Triturus > Triturus cristatus. Next base: position 1,197,202,231 of record NC_140579.1, on the reverse strand, counting down.
CATGAGATCGTGCGCAGCAGCACTTTTGTCTGGCAGTACAACGGGTGATGATGATGACGACACCTCCTCCTCAGTCTTTTTGTGCACCTAAAAGCAAAGAAGCCAGAAGAACATCAGTGAAATGTTGCATTTGTTGTTGTGGTTGAATTACTACTAGTACAAACAAACAAACATAATATATAACTTAGTGCTTGGTGGTCACACTTGTCAGTGTTATGTTATTACATTTTAATAACCCAGTTTAAGTTATAAAAAAACATAACAGTGTAGCCATTTGTGAGACTTTGACAACAAGGGCTTTCATGGTATACTGTGTACACTCAGGAAGGATAGGAAAGAAGAAGAGCAAAAACAAAAATACAAATGTAATGGAAGTGGAACCTGTTTGGCATTAATTTGCGCATCACGTCATTCAGGGAGCTGCAGCTGGAAAAGGGGATGGAAGCAGTAAACCAAGAGGAACAAAGGAAAGACATGCAGGCCTATTTGGCAAAAGCAGCACACTACTAAACTACCACCACAAAATGGCCACCAGCCACATAGTCACTCACAGTCACAACAAGCAGGAGGCCTGGAAAACAATGAACTCAAGCAGGCCTATATGGCCAGACAAAGGAGGCATGCTAAACAACACAGCTTTTTTTTTTTTTTTTAACTGTTTTTATTGGTTTTAAGCATAGGTGACAATATTCAACAATACCAATACCACTTAGCAATATAGATTTACAGTTTGGCCAAACATGCATTATAACCATGTCCTGACCTACACATAGCATCTGAACTAAACTTCACAGGCTCGACCAATGAGATTTAGTCCCCGTAGACTGGTGGGGGCATTTATGAATCGCACTGAGTGGTATTCGTTGGCCCTTTTACTTTCCAGGGTGGGGCTCTGTGGCAGAGTCAGCGGCAGTTGTTTGTTCCAGGTGACATGACTGTAGAGGGGTCCATATATCTCTAGGGCGGGAAGAGGGCGGCAGGAGTTCAGCATAAGTGTGCAATTGTTCTTGGCAGTAACTAAGGTCATTCAACCAATCTTTAAATTTGGGGGCCCTTCCCCTGCCCCATCTGCAGGCCACTCGTCATTTGGCAAACAGGAGTGCTAGCGAGATGTACTTCCCCAGTGATGCGGTCAATGCTTCAGTGTAGCCTAACAGAGTGACAAGGGGGTCTTCTGGGATATGCAGTCCAGTCATTTTGTGAAGTGCTCCCAGTGACAATCTCCGTACAGGGTGACAGGCCCAGGCCAGGTGTCGGAAGTCAGCTCCCTCCCTCCCACAGCGGTAACAGCAATCGGTGTTGCAGAGATGAAGTCGCATGAGGCGCGCAGGTGTATAGTATAGACGGTGTAGGTACCTATAATGGATAATGAGCAGCCGGCTGCTAGCAGAGATTTTCCCGGTTTGCTGACAGCAAAATGCCCACTGGTCATCAGTGATAGGGGATTCTAACTCCTCCTCCCACCGGGTTCTGGCAGCAGGGGGCTCGTGAATGCCGTCTTTTTGGGTGGTACGATCGAGAAGTGAGATATTATGTGCAGGGGTGTCTTTTTGCAGGGGGTTATACAATGGTGACAGTGTAGGGGGTTCTTTTGCGAAGCACGGGGTGATAGTTTTGACATCTTGTCTCAGGCGGATATAATAGAATCGCTCTAAGGGAGTGGGCACTGTTGTGCCGAAGAAATGTTCGCTGGAGCAAAATGTGTTGTTTGTGTATAGCTGTCCCCATGTTGTGATAGAAAGCTTTCGAAAGAGTTGGCTGCAGCCTCCTTCGCACGTGACCGGAAGGTCTAGACGGCCTTGGAGAGGCAGCAAGGGGGAATATAGCGTGGCGAGATGGAGGCAACGGGCCAGGTCGTGCCAGGCACTAACGGTGCATTCTACTGTGGAGGAAGCGAGTCACCGTGGTGTGGCACGTGCGCTTAGATATGCAGAGCAGGGAGTGGGAGCCATGGAGCCAACTTCAATTGCTAGGTGAGGCATATATGGGGGGTGGTTTATCCAGTACGCTGCGAAATGGGCTTGGGCACAGCTGAAGTACAGCTCCAGATCAGGGATCTCGTAACCTCCCGCACTGAAGGGGCGAGTGAGCATGTCCCAGCGTAGCCTAGCTTGCGTCCTTCCCCAAATGAGGCGGATTAGTTGAGTTTTCAAGGCTTGGAAGAAGTATCTGTTGGGGGCGTAGGGGATCTTGATAAAAAGGTAGAGCAGCTTGGGGAGAATTACCATCTTTATTAGTGAAGCTCTCCTGGCCATGGATATGGGCATGGCGATCCACCTGGTTATTTTATCAGTAAGAAGGTCTAAGACACGCCCGTAGTTTGCCGTCATCAGATCAGTGCGGCCTGGGTAACGAATATTCCTAGGTATTTAATAGTGTCTTCATACCATGCAAGAGGGTATTCTGGGGCAAAACGCGGTATAGCAGTGAGAGGAAATATCTGAGATTTTCCCCAGTTAATGTTAATGCTAGAAAGATGACCGAATAGGATGAGCAGCCATAAAATGGGATTAAGGCTTTCCTCTGGGTTACGCAAATAAAGAGTGAGATCATCGGCATATAGAGAGATCAGGATCTGTCTTTCAGGATAAATGAGTGCATGGTCGCGGTAATGTTGACGTACCTTGCCGGCCAGGGGTTCAATAGCCGAGGCAAAGAGGAGGGGGGATAACGGGCATCCTTGCCTGGTGCCTCTGGCTATGTTGAAAGGGGGGGATCTAGTTCCATTAATCAGAACGCTAGCACGTAGGTCGGTATAGAGTAAGTAAATCCATGCCAGAAAGGGGAGGGAAAGCCCATGCGTTGGAGTATGAATGCCAGGTAGTCCCATTTGAGGGAATCAGACGCCTTGATGGCATCCAAAAAGACAGCCACCGCGTTCATATCGGGATCTATTTCTTGTAGAACGGCAAATAGTGTCCGGAGATTATGGGCGATGCCTCTGCTGGGCACCAACCCCGATTGGTCAGGGAGGACCAGGGCAGTCATGAGGGGGCTGATGCGGTTCGCAATTAATTTAGCTAATATTTTAGCGTCGACATTGATAAGGGAGAGGGGTCTATAGGAGTCGCATTGTGTGGGTGGTTTGTCAGGTTTCGGTAAGGAGATTATGAGCGCTTCTCGCATAGTTTGGGGGAGTATACCGGTCTCTCTAGCCTCCTCGAAGACATGCCGCAGGACCGGAATTAGGATATGATGATTGGTTTTATAAAATTCAGCCGGGAGGCCGCCCAGGCCAGGGGCTTTGCCCAACTGCAACTGCATGATGGCGGCAATGATCTCCTCGTCATCATGGTGGGCTAGGAGGAATTCCCTATGATTATCTCCAAGCCAGGCAATCGCGGTGTCGTCAAAGAAGGGGGTGAAGTCGGCAGGGAGCGTGCTGTAAAAGTGTTTAAAAATAGCTGCGATTTCCGATGTGTCTCTATGCGTGTTCCCTTCTTCATCTGTGATTTCTAATATAGTGTTGGAGGATCTAGGGGGACGAATCAAGGCCGTGAGGGCCTTTCCTGGTCTCTCGCCCTCTCCATATCGGCGGGCTTGGAAATATTTCCCTCTAAATTTACATTCCCGCTCAGCAGTTTCTTGGTAGCCTTTTAATAGATCCCGTATGCGTTTCTGTAGCTCGAGGGTGGGTATAACCTGCATTTGGGTCTCGGTGTGTTTGAGGTCGCCTTCTATTTTACGGAGGGTGGAGCGAATATCTCTTAATATCCCTCCACTTTTAGCAATGCAGAACCCGCGCACAGTGACTTTGAAAGCTTCCCACACCGTGGAGTATTGTTCCACTGAGTTGTCGTTACGGGGGAAGAAATCTTCAATTTCTTGCTCTACCTCTGCTTTAAAAACTGGGTCAAGCAGAGCTTGTACGGGCAGGTGCCAGGAAAGGTATGGGGATTCTACGTGAGGGGGTGCAAGCGTGAGAAGTACTGGGGAATGGTCGGAGTAGGTGAGTGGCAGATGGGAAGAGTGGAGCAGTCCTCTTTTTGCCAATGGGTGAAGGTTGCGCTGTGCATCCACAAGTCAGTGGTTGGCCACAATCTGGTTAAGGGTATGGTGAGCAGCAGAATAGTGGTGGGGTTGTGGATGTGAGCGAGCAGCGGAATAGTGGTGGGGTTGTGGATGTGAGCGATCTAGCGTTGGGTCGAGAGTAACATTAAAGTCCCCTCCCCATACTACGTGTGTGGATCCAGAGTCAAGGATTTTCCCCCAGAGGACTCGGAAGAATTCAGGGTCGTCCGTGTTCAGGCCGTAGCAGGAGACAAGTGGGATAGAGTGAGTCGTCAGTCTGCCCCATAGGATGCTATATGAGAATAAAGGGGAATGTATGTCTGATCAGAACCACAGTGCCTCGTGCATTAGTGGAATATGAATAGAAGCATCTGCTGGCAGCCCAGCGGGAGGCAAACGTGGGTGAGGTCATAGGGCTGAGATGTGTTTCCTGGAGCAGGGCACAATGTATATTGTGTCGGTCCAGATAGGAAAGAATGTGTCGGCGCTTGCGAGAGTCCCCCAGACCTCTCACATTCCAAGTAGGAAAGTTGTATTTGGGGGCATTAGGTCGAGCTTCCATGGTGGTGTATCATGATTCTTCTAACGTGTAGTAGGTAGTGGTCACGTAGGTCAATTGCGTCAGGTTCATCTAGTTGTAGTGGGTTAACTGTAAGTAGCAGTAAACATATTCACCTCCCTCCCCCCACCCACATCAGCAACCCAATCCTGCCATGCTATGACTCCCTCCCACCCATCACCAACGCGCCATGCACCATGCTCCCTCCAGGGGAGGGTGGATACAGGGCAGTAACTTTAGGTAACCAAGACATAATAGGGGTTTCCTGAGTGGGTAGCGGCCAGAGGGCGGACCAAATTCTCCTTGCATCCGCGAGGGTGCTCGGGGGAGGATGATGAAAAGTCTCATCCTGCTGTGTGTGTTGCTGAGTAGACTGCATACGGGGTAGCATCCATCACAGTAGTAGAATGGGACCACCAGGAGTTTACTTGTTTTGATATTGATGAAGAGTGCTGAATATCCTGTGGGTGAGAGTACAATTCAATATCAATTAAAAGTGCTGCACGAAGTCAAGGACTTGTTCGCAGTAGAGAGGTGGGTTTGTTACTCAACATCTGAAGTGCCGCCAGTGTCAGGTGAGTGAATGGAGGGGGAGGCACGATCCGCGGCCCCTTTAGGCAAGGTTTTTATAAAGTCTTGGACATGCTGTGGGTTGGTAAATATGTGGTGCTTCCCCTGGTGCGTGATTTTAAGGCATGCCAGAAAAAGCACGGCATAGGCGATGCCCATTTGTTGAAGTTTCTTTTTCATAGGTAGGAATTTCCTTCGGGACTCTTGCATGGCCATGGTGAAATCTGGGTATAGGGATACCTCAACGCTGTCAAAGCGTTCCTGACTGGGCTCCCTGGAGAGCTGCAGTAAGGTGTCTCGATCTCTGTAGTTAAGGAGCCTCGATATGATGGGGTGAGAGGGAGCGCCAGGAACAGGGCTTGGGGCCAGGGACCAGTGCGCTCTTTCTACAATGAAGACCGATGAGAAGGCCTCTCGGCTAAAGGACGAGGTGAGCATACGCTCTACATAGTTTTCCATTTTTCCCGTGGCGGTTGACTCTGGCACACCTAGGATCCGCAGGTTGTTGCGTCTTGAGCGAGATTCTAAATCTTCATTCTTGGCAGCTATAACTCTCAAGACTCTTTCCATGTTCAGGGTTTTGTCTGCGGTCGTGGTAGAGGTGTCCTTAAGGTCGGAGATACGGCGCTCCGTTTCTTTGATCCTTTCATGTTGCTCGCTCCTGTGCGTGAGGTTGTCCATGCGGGCATTCATCGCATCCATTTTGGAGTCCATGGAGGCCAGACTGGACTGTATAATCAGAAGGAGCTCCTTCAAATCCTCCGTTGTGGTGGGTGGGTCAGGGGTGGCGGCACCAGGTTGGTCCCCTTCCGCCTCCGCCTGCATTCGTGTCGATTTACGGGCCTCAAAAGTGAGTTTGGGCTGCTTGCCTTCTGCTTTGCCCAAGGTGGCAGTAACCATAGATAGGAGGACAGACGACGGGGTTGTTGCTGGTTTACTGTGTACTTGTGAAGGGCGCAATGGCCTTAGGGTTCTCTAGGTAGGCGTGAGTGCCAGGGAAGTCGCAGCCGTTCGTGCCCCACCGCAGATCCCAGAGTCAATTCGGTGTAGGATGCCGCCGGTGATGGGTCCTACTGAGTTCGCTGAGAGGGTGTACTCAGCGTGAAGTGGTGGCTGGTGTGGGCACCTTAGTTTGGCCGCCTATCTAGAATCACAAGTGAGGGGAAGAAGGCAGGATTCTCACGCACAAGATGAGGCCTCAAAGTGTGGTCAGGCAGAGGGGTTGTCGCATCAGAGGGACTGCAATGCAGAGGTCACAAGCGATCAACTTGGAGCAGATGGGCAGGTGCAGAGGGTCCAGGCGCAACCAGGCCCCCCGACAAGGGTGGCGTGGGGACCAGCGAGGAGGAGATGCAGGGCTCAGCAGAGCGACGGGCCTTAATAGAGCAGGCTGATCCGGGGGCACCTGTGAAGCGGTCGTAGAAGTCGATGGACTCTGGGCCTTAGTAGAGGAGGCAGGCCTCACCAGCACGTCTGCACCTGTATTGATGTGTCCAATGGCAGCTGCCTGAGTCAGCAGGGGAGGCCGTAGGCGCATGGGAGCAGCTAGAAGGAGGAGACCCAGAGGAATGGCGCGCCCCCGGTGAGCTAAGCAGGGCACTGCGGTAGAGGAAAACAGCTGCCGCTGCATGCGCACTAACTGGGGGATTCACAGCCAAGGGAGCTGGTCCAGAGAGGCTCGCGCCGGGGCAGGTCACTCGCCGCTGGGTCCGCCGGTTCCACGGAGGCAGGAGCCACACCGGCCGCACATCCGGAATGGCAGCCCCACGCCGCCATGTGCAGAGATAAGCCCAGGCGACTCCTCAGGTGTAGCTCGGTGAGCGGGGTCGGGACCAGCTCCGAGGGCCCCAGCCGCGTCCCTCCGTCCCGTGCGGCATAGTCGTTCCCCGCCACCGGGAGGGAGGCCCCCAGCTGTTGTGCCACAGAGAGGGGTGCAGGATCTTGGGGCTCACAGTAGCGGGCAGTGCAATTAAGTCCACCAGGCAGAAGGGCCATGGCACCCGCAGTCTCCTCGGATGATAGTGCAGTCACGGAGGCGGCTACGCGTTCACTCGCTGCGGCAGGATCAGAGGGCCGCAGGCGCAGTGGTGGCCATTTTCTGAAGCCGCAGGGCCAAAGAGGATGAAAGCAGTCCTCGTGGTCGGCGGCTCTGCGTGTGGTGATAATTTTGCTGCTGTGGCACTCAGCGGGTGTCCGCTATCCCATCCACGATGTTTGTGGCGTTGCAGGGCAGGAGACGAGGAGGATAACAGTCGGATGGTGCCCCGAGCTGCAGGAGCCTCACCTTGCTTGGCACCCTCTAGCACCCCCCGTAAACAACACAGCTTTAATGCAAAAATGCAAAATCGAAAATCCACCGGGCTAAAAAAAGTTGAAAAGTTATGCAACAACCACACCACACACACACACACACATCCAATTAAGGCATTTATTTAACACACACCAAAAAAGTGAAATACCCCCCAAAAAACACATTTTGCAATTCAATCCAATGCCATCCATGCCCTAAATGATGTTTAAATTCGACAGACACCACAGAGACAGTTGTTTGATGCACCCATGAGTAGGTCTGGGCCTACTGGATGAAAGGCCTATTGGCAGACTAGGCCACAAGCTTGCAGGCCTATGGCAAAAGCACACTAGCTGGCTCCACAAAATGGCCGTCAGCCACATGGCCAGGCCACCCACAGCAACAAGAAAGGGAAGACAGACAATGCAAAATCAAGTGGCGCACGCGGACGGATAGGAAAACTCGTCGGCGAACACAGGGCTCTCGGTAAGTCGCTACCGCATGCACAAAAACGCATTATGAAAGCACGAATAAGGGAATAACTCTGCTACACCGCGGATCACAGAGTTTTCGGTAACTCCGCATTCTACGCATAACGTGGAGTTGCCAAAAATCAGCAAACTCCACGAGCGGAGCGGATTTTACGGCCCAGGGCCAGTTCTAGCGTCAGTGGCTGAGCGAATTCTGGACACATTCATAAAAACTGTTGCATCACTGTGATAAAACAGCGATGCAACAGTTTTCACAGTGCCCTCCTTGCAACTCGATGGATGTTCCATATTTAATGTACAGCGCTCCATGTTGCAAGGAATGACAGATACACCAGGAATCCTGACGTATCTGTCGGCGCAAAAGTCACATATTGCTGGAGTTGTGTCGCAAGCTTGACGCAACTCCAGCAATGCATGGGGTAGTCCTGTGCCTATGGCACTGTGTCACCCTTACACCTGTCATAAGGCAGGTGTAAGGTTTTGATGCAGTGGCGTCCTAGAAGTTTTGCAGTGAAATTTCATAGATTTCTACACCCCTTTTTTAGGTGGTAACACGCACCCTGAATACATTATACCTGACGGAGGTATAATGTGGCACGGGGCTTTACAAGGTGTTGCATCTGCCTAGATGTGTCACCTTGTAAATATGGGGCATTGTGGCGCATTGCTTACACCACCGCTGCAGCAAGAAACGTGACGCAACAGCGATGCAAAAGTATCACAAGTCCTTCATAAATAGGGCCCTGTGTTTTTTATGAAGGAGTTAGCCTCTTTCAAGGACATAGTCACATAGGCTTTACCTTTATAAGTGAATCATAGTCTGGCTGAGTAAGCATAGCATATTTGATCGCCAGTTTGTGCAGCCTCTTCTTGATGTGATTAAATTCCATCTGTGTATTCTGCAAAGCCTGGAAAAAAGGACATCGAGGTAACTTTGGGACATATTTACAAGGGATTGCCCCACCAGAACACCAGTTTTTGGACGTTCCGGTGGTGCAATACCCTGTACCATATTTACAAAGTGGCGCTTAACGCCTCTTTGTAAATATGGTACCCATTCACGCAGGTATCTGCGTGAAAGCGGTGTGCAATGGGTGTGTATGTGGGCATTTCACTGCAACACCCATTGCCTTTTGATGCTTCCACAGATTTACAAGGAGATGTAAATCTGAGGTAGTGGCAAAAAATAATGCCATGCAATAACAGGTGTTAGAATGGATCAACAAGGAGAAATACCTTTATTTCTCCTCATTTTTGCTTTATTTGTGTGCTTTATTCTGCAGCACACATAGAAAGAGCAAAATGCCATTAATGATTGTTTATGTGCAAGGAGATGTCTCTTCCTGCACATGAACAATTATTAAATAATGGCGATTTGCTACTTCTATTTATGTTACAGCACACATAGAAGGGACACCTTCTTGCACATAAGCAATCAATCCCTGCAACACAGGCAGCCTTGCACTATGGTGAAAAAGGTATCTGCGTTGACGCTAGGCAGCTACATTTAGCACCAGCGTCAGAAAAAACACAGGGGTTCATTGCATTTTTGTAAATACGGAGCATCTCTGTATTTTGGAAATGGCAGAGTGTGTTGCTGCAAAATTTGCTGCAGCTCTACGCTCCGTCATTTCCTTGTAAATATGCCCCTCTGTGTTGTATTGCACCTCCGTCTTTTGCATTTGTAGAATGTTGTCTCTATCTCTGTAATTAAGTAATTTCACAATAATTGGGTGAGCCAGAGAGCTAGGATCCAGCCTGTATGCCAACGAACTGTACGCCCTTTCAATCACAAATACGGAAGAGAGATTTTTTAAGTCAAAAATGTTAATCAACAAGTTTTCCATGTAGTTCTCTACTCACTTCATGTTTGTGGATTCAGTTATTCCCACAATGCACAGGTTACTTATGAAGGAGTGGGCTTCTAGATCTTTATTCTTGGCCCTGACTTTTTCAAGCTCTATCTGTAGTTTTTCTGGAGTTGTGCCTGAGCTGTGGAGTCATGTTCAATGGCAAAAATACGGCACTCCTTCTCGTCCAATTGGTTGTGTTGTTTGTAAAGGCAATTTATCATGGAGTCTAAGTGCCATGTTAGCGTATCTGTTTTCATTTCAATAGTTGTCAGGTGACCTCTTATTTCCAGCATCAGCAGCTTCTTCTTATTGAGCACCATGGGTTGCACCAGGGGGGCAGTCCAAGTTTCGTTTACGATACTGCGACCTGGTTGCCTTCTTACTTCCTTCGAATACTAACTTATGATTTCTCCATCTTGAATAATACAGCAATTAGTTCACTGTTGCCTCCTCAGTAGTCCAACTCTATTTCAGCACAGTATCGTTGAGTACTTAGTGGTAGTGGCCTGATGTCTCAGATCCGTTGTTTATAGTGCCAGTGTAAGACATAACCATCCAGCAGAGACACAATCATCGCGCTCAGTGCCCCAACTCCACGCAGTGAATATCCGGGGGTCCACGCTCATGAGGCACTTTAAAATTGCTCTAGCAGCAGTCATCGCATCCATGCAGTTGCCTCCCCAAGCACAGCTCAGGAGCACTCGGAGCCTACAATGACCATACAACAGCACCAGTTATCTCAGTCCAGACAGTGGTGATCAACCTCCAGATGGTACTTTGCTCCAGAAAAATATTGTCAGTTGTTGTAGGCAGCAACACTGGGCAAGCAGGGTATTGCAATACTGTCCTCTTGTCTAGTGCCGCTCTGCTGAGTTTCAAAGCAGCCACACAGAATAGACCTCTGCCACAGCCCGAACAGCACTTCCAGAGATCATCCGGACTGCACAGTCCTAGGCACGATGACACAGGTAGTGATTCTCCCAGGGAACCCATACGCTGGCTGGCTGTCGCAGCAGCCAGTTTCAGTGCAGCAATGCGGTCCTCAATGCCATTCTTTTTACCTCCGAATGGAAGTTGTGTATTGGCAAAGGCCATGCCACGCCTGATGTGAGGACTGTGCTCTGCCGCTTGGACAGCAGCAGCTGCAGCACCTCCTCCAGTGCGGTCTAAGGGCTGCTCAGGCCGCATCCAATTGCGAACGGAGACTGCAGTATTGCAGCCTTAGATGGCAAGATTAGCAAGATTCTTGAAATGTATTGTGGATCTGGCCTCTGGAGCCACAACACAACCATCTTATTTGGCACTCTGCTGTGCTTCCCAGGACTAGCATTACTTTGACCCTCCCGACATGAACAATCATACTGTAAGTAATTGCAAAGCGCAAAGAATGCATAACCCTGAAGAGGAAGCCAATTCTGAGAAAAACATCTAATACCTCTGCCTCAGAATCTGACCTCCAGCTGAATAACCTTAGAAGCTTACAACTAAGGTGGGAGGCAAATGGATCTGCCTGTAATGGTCTCATGCGTAGTTGATATGATAAAAAAAACATCAGATCCAAAGTTCAATTGCTTTTGTACTGGAGAAACCTGGTGCTGCAATCCTCCACAGTACTGCACAGACAAGGAAGATATGCTGCCTGAATTGTTATAGCTCTGTTTAGCCATAAATCTCAAACTCTTTGGCTAAATCTGCAAGTCCCTCGAAATGAGTGCATCCTATTTTTTATGTGTATTACCATGCAATACATTGTCAATGTTGTAACAAACATATCAATTTACTCTTTCTCAGACCAAAGTTTTTACTGCAAAGGAGCAAACTCAAGGTAATTTATGATACTGAACTTGTGTGGTGGTTGAGGGTGTTTACCTCTGGTGTGTCCCAGGGTGCATCCTAGTTTGGTTCTGCAAACTGGTCCAAGTGCAATCCTTTTTGTGTGTGACTCTCAGGGTAGCAAGTGTGAACAGTCACAGGCTTCTCAGGGAGATTGTGTGGGGGGCAAGAACTCAACTTAACAATCAACCAACAGACTCAATAGCGTAATGTCCAAACCAGACCATATCTTGTATGCAAAAAGAAAATATTTTATTCACCCACCAGAACTAAAAACTACACTGCTCAGTTAGAATGCATTTACATGCTTGTAATCCTGACTAAGATTCCTAGCAAGCCCTACAACCCCCTCTCAATAACCTCTCCCCGCTCATTTGATTCAACTGGTTAAAGTTCCCAGTATACAGTTCTTAGAGGCAAGAATTAGGCATTAGTGCAGGTTACTTCACTTTTGCCCCTGCTTATTAGATGCACAACTGAGGTCAATAGTTCTCATGCTAGGGTATCAAAGGATCACTCCTTATGATCCCTCTAAAGCACAAGCTGGAGAAATCCCCATATCGTCATCATCGGTATCAGCACCCTCTTCAGTTTAAGAGAAAGAATATATCTCCAAAGACCTAGCCTTAAAAAGATTTCTCAGTGAACCTACAAACTGAACCTCCTTCCTAGGAAATCCCAGAGATGCCACTGTCTTTTGTTTCCTCTGAGATACCTCAGAACAAGGCATTCTCTGCACATCACCAATTTTACACGCCTAGGAGTAGGCAACCAGCACTTGCTGACCCTGCTTATTATGAGAGTTCTCTCGAGGACTAGGAGGCAAGTGAACATATCAGCTTATCGAATAAGGCTTATATGTTGCATCCACAGCACACTGAAGTACATCTTCTACTGTTAGCTGTGCCTGCCCATTAGCAGACTCCTGCCTCTGTCTAGGGTACAGTATCTTCCTCCTTTCGTGAGGAGTCAGAACCAGATGGTTCCAAAGGCAACTCCAGTGTAGGAAGGCTCAACATCCTCAACCATTTCATCAGTGCCTTCCAAAGCCCACAATATTGAGCAAACTCATCAGGTGATCTGTCAGAAAAAGAAACTAAATAAAGCAAAAAATGACTCAGATAGTTCTATGAATGAGCGAGTAGTTTATAAAGGTGTAATTCTTTTTTTAGCCAGCACCATTCAAACTCTTTCCCTTTTTTAAATATTTTTTTTTACAGAAGGATAGTCACTTGAAATACATATTATTTATTTTCATCACTATGGAAACCTACATGGTAAAAAAAGTAATCCAACAACATAATAAGCAGTGCCCAAACAGCTGAGACTAAACCCAAGAGGCTGTCTGAACCTAGAATGCTGCGAAAATGTCCCAGAGAGTGCTCTCAATACGAAGTTGATGAGTGATCTGCTAAGCAAACCTCTAAAGGGTCGGAAACAACCCAAGAGGCAAAATCCAACCGAGACGTGTAAACGCTGAAGAGACGCAAGACAGGTCAGAATCCCAAGGGAGTAGAGACTACCTATAGAAGCCCAGCCAGGCTGCAACACGCTACTTCCAGACAGAGGGAGACAGTCGCAAGCACCGCAGAGGACATGCCCCAACTCAGAACGCTCTGCCCTACTCAACTGCTCCAGAGGATGCAAGTGCCCCACCGTCCCAAGCACAGTATGGGCAACCAAAACACAGTCCCAGTAAGCAAAGAGCAGGGTATCACCATTACAAGAATTAAATATTAACATGAACAAAAATGCAAACTACATAATAAAAGTAAAATGTAAGGCAATCCACACTGACCTTTTGCTAGAACGGCGAAGAGGAAGGTGCAGTCCATCTAATTAAAGGCTGTGCTGATATGGGATTGATTTACGGGCTCCTTTGTGCGGTCATAAACACTGGACATTGGCATCTAGTCTGCTGATGGCCTTCGATATCTATAAAAAAACAAAAACAAATGTGGCCGTATTTATTATATGATTATTTCTTTCGTTTGAAAGTAAAGAATATTCTCTACAATGGATCCTCCAGTAGTAGAATCTCAATTCAAGGGTAGGATTGGTTGCCTGCTACTTCAGGCAATTCCTTAGTAGGATGGAGAGCCGGAGACCAGTTTTTGAAGGCCAGTGCAGTGTTTGAAGGCCATTGCTTTCCATTGCTACAACTTCCAGCTCACCAAGGTTTGTTGCAAGCATTGGGCCACGCTTCGTAGCACTTACTGCTTTAATGTACTGGGTGAACCTTTCACGTCCACAGCATTACCTTTGCATCACAGTGGATGGGAATGGTTCGACCACTGCATTGTTTGATAAGATCTTTCTGATGCTTGCACCAGAAGAATTTTCTACTCAAAAAATAATATTGGAGCTCAACATTATTTTCTCTTCAATAATTGCAATGCACTGCACGCTGACCTCACAGTGACAGAAAGTGAAACCAGTCGGTGCCATAGATGACTAAGGACTTCCCCAATGTTACATCTAGACCACCTAGACGTGTCATCAATATGTGCCTGAGCTTAAAAAGGTATCCTCTGTACCTCAATTGTTACTTCATTGGTTACACCACAACACGTGTACGAGTTTCTGCCTAGAGCAGGTTATAGACTTTCTTACTTCTCAGCTACCCTGATTCACGTTTCTATTCTCTCGCAATACATTTGGGCCCTTTACTTACTAGGCATTAGACATAAATGTGACCCAAATTTACCCAAAAACCTCAACACTAAATGACGTCCTCAACTTAAGAGCAAACATACTCAAGACCAAAACGTGGGTGAAAAGCAATTGCCTTACTCCCAAACCTAGAAAGACTGAATTCAACCTATTCTCTCCCATATCAAATACATCTTTTAACCCATATCTGCGAGAGTAACTCATTCTACCTAACTTCTCACCAACTTTGGCTCCATCAGTCTGCTCACTGGACATAACACTTGACTCCTCCTTAATCGTGGTCCCACACATTAATAAAGTCGCCAGAATGTGAATTGCAAATACTAAAAGAAAGTAAAACCATTCCTTCAACCACACCACCTAAAAATGTCTATGCATGGTCTGATACTATTGAGATTATACTTTGCTATTGTAGTCCTAAGAGGAGCATCTCAATCTGCTTTTGCACCTTTAAAAGCAGATTTGCGTGCAGCAGCCAGACTCCTCTTCAACGAAGAAATTCAATCACATACTTGTGTATCTACTCTGGCTTCCTATAGAAACCAGAATCAAATTCGAGGTGGGTTGCTTAGCTTACAAACCTATCCATACTAAAGCCCCATCCTACTTCATCTTCCTCCTCAAGACATCGGGTGGCTCAAGTATCCCGAGAAGTGGAGAAAAAACGGAATGTATTCTTTACACTGAAAAACCAAAGGATACAGGGACATTATAGTTAGGCTCAGATTTCAGTTATACCAAACCATAAACATTTAGCAATTATACCTGGGCTAACTATAACATATGCACACACAATGCACTGCTTATAACCTACATATTACATCGCTCATGACATGGTCAGTGATCTCACTGATGACTTTATGAGTGTTAAACATATATACTAAGCTACTACAAAAGTTTAATTAGTATACTAGGTGCACTACTAATGAGTGATACTACTGTTAACATATAATATGTGAGTGGCTGTGTGTATCAGTGTGTGAGTGGGTGTCTGTGTGGCTATATGGGTGTGTGCATGGCTGTATAGGTGTATACATGGGTGTGTGAGTAGCTGTATGGGTGTATTAGTGGGTGTGTTCGTGACTGTATGGGTGAGTGAGTGGGAGTCTGAATGGCTGTATCAGTGAGTGACTGGGTGTATATATGTGCTGTATGGGGGAGTGAGTGTCTCTTTGAGTGGAAGTTTGGTTAATTGAGTTGGTGTGTGAGTGACTGTATTGGAAAGTATGTGTCTGTGTGAATGGCTGTATGGGTGAGTGAGCGGATGTCTTAGTACCTATATGGATGTGTGAATGGGAATGCAAGTGGTTGAGTGTGTGAGTGAGTGTGTGATTGGTTGTATGGGTGAGTGAGTGGCTGTATGGGTGAGTGAGTAGGTGTGTGAGAGGCTGCATAGGTGAATAAGGGGGTGTGTAGTAGCTTAATGGGTGAGTGTGGCTGTGTGAATGGCTGTATGGGTGAGTGAATAGTTGTATGAGTAGTTGAATGGGTGAGTGAATGGGTATGTGACTGGTTGGGTGTCTAAGTGGGCATACAAGAGGTTGTGTGGGGGTATAAGTGGGTGTGAGTGGTTTTGTGGATGATGTAATCAGTGATGTCATTGACCATATCATGAGTGATGTACTATGTGAGTTCATAAGCAGTGCATTGCGGGGACATACATTATAGCTAGCTCAGTTAACAATAACTTCTGAATTTCTGTGTTTTTTTTATGAGTGAAATCTGAGCCTAACTAAACGTCTCTGTAACCTTTATTTTTTTCGGTGAATTTCTAAGGTTTTTTAATTCTATTTCCACACTATAATGTCCCTGTAACCTCTGTTTTTTTAAGTGAATTTCTAAGTTAAAAAAAAAAATATTTCCTAAATTTAGTGGCCATGCAACCTTTGGTTCTTTTAAGTTAATTTCTATGTTTTTTTAACTAGTAGTCGCATTTGTAGGGTGGTGGAGAAAGAGGGTGGGGCCTACGACCAACTCTCAGCAATTCTGCTGTATGGGACTTACTAGAGGTAACAAGAGAGATTCTTGGCCCCCAAGGAGCCTCAATATCCAAGGGGACTTCATCCCCCACCCAGTAGAGCGCCAGGAGGTGAGTTTGCAGAGTGGTGGAGAAAGGAGGTGGGGTCTCTGACCAGCTCTCAGCAATCCCACAGTGTAGGGCTCACTGGAGTTAACAGGAGGGGTAGTTGGCCCCCAAGGACCCTCAGCAGCCAAGAGGACTTCAACCCCCATCCAGTTGTGCATCAGGAGCCATGTTTACAGAGTGGTAGAGGAAGGGGAGGGGCCACCAATAACCTCTCAGCAATCTCGCTGTGTAGGACTTATTAGAGGTAACAGGAGGGGTGGTTGGCCCCAAGGACCCTCAGGAGCCAAGAGGTCTTCATCCCTTAACTAGTCTTGTGCGCCAGGAGGTGCGTTTATAGAGTAGTGGAGAAAGGAGAGGGGCCTCCGCCGACTTCTCCTGGGCTGGCCTTTAAAAAAAAAAGGTTTTATTAGAAAAGAAGGCCTTCACCGGGCCGATTTAGGTTCCTGGGACCAGATCCCCTGGGGCCCGGCCTTTTAAGAAAAAATAGGTTTTATTTAGGTCAGGGAGGCCCCCCTGGGCTGATTTAGTTTTCTGGGGACCCAATTACCCAGGGCCTGCCCTTTAAAATATTTTTTTTAAAGTAAGAAGGGAGGGGGCCTGCTCGGCACCCTTCCCCAGGCCCATTTCAGTTGCAGGGAAGCCATACCCTGGGGCCTGGCCATTTAGAGATGGGAGCTGCGCAGCCCCCCTCCCTGGTCCGAACTTGGCCCTGGGGAACCTCATCCCCTGGGACCTGCCCATTCGTTGTGGGTGCCCTCAGGGCACCTACTCTTCACTGAGACTGTGAGGGGATCGCGAAGGCCCCTGTTGTCCCTGCCAGCTCCCAGTCTCCCGCGGGAGCCAGTATCACTTTCAGACATAGGGAGCTGCTGAAAAAACAGCTCCCTGTGTCTGAAAGCAATGTTGCTCTGCTTCCAGCAAGCGAGAGCATTTTCAAGGCTGTTGCTTGCTGGAAATGGAGCATTTGCTGTGGCTTGAAGGGAGCGGTAAAGCTCCCACCAAGCCAGAGCAAACAGCTATGTCCCAGGGATGGGCACCCTGGGACATGGCAGGAGCCAGCCATGGGGGGGTGGATGTCTCCAGGGCCATCTATGGCTCCAGGAGGGGGGCCGTGTAGCCCCCACCTGTCCTCTTGTAGGGTCTAGCCCGGGGAGGTGGCGGTCCCTGGGGATGAGAACAGCCCCTCCCATTTAAAAAAAAAAGAAATTGGCCCCGGGGAGGTGGTGGTCCCCGAGGCCCAGGCGGGTCCCTGAGGCCCCCTTTACAAATTAGTGATGGTCCCGGTGAGGTGATGGTCCCAGGGGCCCGGAGGGTTCCGAGATGCCCCTCATAACAAGGCTTAAGCACCTGGAAGGTAGTGGTCCCTGAGCATGGGTTCTACAACGCCCCCCCATTTAACAATAAATAGGCCCTGGGGACGTTGTGGTTTCCAAGGCATTAATAAGCCCTAGAAGGGGGGGGCCCGTGCACCCCCCCTCTTCTATTATCAACATGCCCCCGGTACCTGGCCCACCCGGGAGCTGATTACTAAAGAATGCAAAAACAACAGTTGATGGACAGAATGCAGAACAATGTCATACACTCACCCCAGTACAGAGATCTGGGCCTGAATCCATTGGTTTTTCACTCACCATGCCATTCCAATTTGAACCCAGCCATATGCAAATCAGTGTTGACCCTGTGCCTCATGGGAACAGTCCGAACTGCCAAGCCAGGTCCTTCCTGGACTGGAAACAATCATCCTAGGACCGATTTCAGGGTTTCACCCCTCTTCAGTCAGGATAGAATGATTCCAGGGGCATGGAGAGCTAGGGACCCACGTCTGGGCATACCCGTCCCACTCGGGGTGACAAATGCAAAAACAACAGTTGATGGACAGAATGCAGAACAATGTCATATATTCACCCCAGTACAGAGATCTGGGCCTAAATCCATCATTTTTATGCTCACCATGCCATTCCAGTTTGAACCCAGCCATATGCAAATCAGTCTTGACCCTGTGCCTCATGGGAACAGTCCAGCCCGAACTGCCAAGCCAGGTCCTCCCTGGACTGGAAACAAGCATCCTAGGAGAGAAGCGTGGGAGCCTGCACTGATTTCTTGTTTTCGCTTATTTGGCCTGTCGAGGTCCCTCTTGGACCCCAGGACCAACTTTATGGGGTGAGGGCATTCCTACCCTGCCCTCTTTTTATTTTTTTACAATATTTTTGGGACTCGGTTGAAGCTGCGTCCCAGGATGGCTGCCAGTACTTCCTGATTGAAGTGTTGGCAGCCAATCAGAGCTCTGCATTTCCCTGCACGAGCATGTTATCTTTTGTGAAATCATCAGATAACACTAACATTACTTTCTTTAATTTCCCAACAACTACTGAATGGATTCACACCAAATAAGTGTGATCTGCATAACCAAATCTTCCTTTCTGCCAAATTTGGTGTAATTCCGTTCAGTGGTTCGGATTGTAGGCATGTTGACAGGTGCTATGGGAATTAACATTGCAAAAACACCCTTCTTTGAATCCCATTTTTCTCAGCCCCAGCTTCATAAATTGCCCCAAAACTTTCCGTGTGGAACAAAATTTACCAGGGCACTCATTTTGGAACATTTTGTGAAGATTCGTCAAGCAGAGCCAAAGATATTGGCAAGTCAAAAAACACCTTTCCTATGGAAACATGGTCCGAACTCTAACTACGACCTCCATGAATTTCTCTGGTTTTGTGTGTGTAAGCTCTGAACATAAAGTCCCTGTAAAGCTATTGTTTTTTTCCGGTGAATATCATATTCACTGAATATATATTACCTACTGGCGGTCGGCAGTAGGTAGTTTTAGTTAGGACCAACTTTCCTTGGAAAAGCGGTTTTTGTTTTCCCAATAACTTTGGTGCAGGTTGACGAATCTTCGCAAATTTTTTAAAACTAGTGGGGCGCTCCGGTCAGCTTGTGTCTTGAAAGTTTCAGGGTGATTCGACAAGCAGGGGCCAAGATCAAAGGAGGGTCCCGAAATGTGTTTTCCCCATGTTATTTTCCATAGGAAACTTTAGACACTGCTACAGCCCGAACTACTGAACGGAATTACACCAAGTTTGGCAAAAAGGTAGCCTTTGGCTCAGAAAGAGACGTTTTTTAAATGGTGTTAATCCGTTTAGTAGTGTTTGAGATATTAAAGGAAAAAATGTTTATATATATCTGGGCTGGACCTAACTACAAAAGCACAAGCTTGGCTCTAATTGGCTGCCAACACTTCAATCCAGGAAGTGTTGGCAGCCATCTTGGTGCAATGCTTTTTAGGTCTCGCCTAGCGACGCAGCGCAAGCGCTGTCACTTGGCGAGATCTATTGTTGTCGATCTACACAAACACCACTGCACTACCCTAAACCCTAAAACACTACCCCCAGCACTACCCCCTATACTATGCAAACACCACTGCACAGCCCTAAATCCTAAAACACTACCACCAGCATGACCCCTATACTACACAAACACGACTACACTACCCTAATCCTAAAACACTACCCCAGTACAACCCCCTACACTACCCAAACACCACTGCACTACCCTAAAACACGACCCACTACACAAACAACACTGCACTACCCTAAACCCTAAAACACTACCCACAGCACGACCCACTACACTACACAAACACCACTGCACTACCCTAAACCCTAAAACACTACCCCCAGCGCGACCCGCTACCCTACCCGAAAACCACTGCACTACCCTAAACCCTAAAACACTACCCCCAGCACGACCCACTACACTACCCGTACACCACTGCACTACCCTAAACCCTAAAACACTGGCCCCAGCACGACTCTCTACACTACCCGAACACCACTGCACTAACCTAAACCCTAAAACACTACCCCCAGCGTGACCCCCTTCACTACACAAACACCACCGCAGTACCTTAAACCCTAAAACACTACCACCAGCACGATCCCTACACTACCCAAACACCACTGCACTACCCCAACCCTAAAACACTACCCCAGCACGACCCTCTACACTACCCAAACACCACTGCACTATCCTAAACCCTAAAACACTACCCCCAGCACGACCCACTACACTACACAAAAACCACTGCACTATCCTAAACCCTAAAACACTACCCCAGCACGACCCACTACACTACAAAAAAACCACTGCACTACCCTAAACCCTAAAACACTACCCCCAGCACAACTCCCTACACCACCCAAACACCACTGCATTACCTTAAAACATGACCCCCTCCACTACCATAAACCCTAAAACACTACCCCCAGCACGACCCACTACACAAACACCACTGCACTAACCTAAACCCTAAAACACTACCCCCAGCACGAGTCCCTACACTACCCAAACACCACTGCATTACCCTAAAACATGACCCCCTACACTACACAAACAACACTGCACTACCATAAACCCTAAAACACTACCCTGAGAAACGACCCACTACACAAACAACACTGTACTACCCTAAACCCTAAAACACTACCTCCAGCACGAGCCCGTACACTACCCAAACACCACTGCACTACCCTAAAACACAACCCTCTACACTACACAAACACCACTGCACTACCCTAAGCCCTAAAACACTACCCCCAGCACGACCCCCTACACTACCCAACACGACTGCGCTACCCTAAACTCAAAAACATTAACCCCAGCACAACCCCCTACACTACACACACACCACTGCACTATCCTAAACCCTATATTTAACCCCAGCACGACCCCTACACTACCCAAACTCCACTGCACTACCCTAAACCCTATAACACTACCCCAGCACAACCCCCTACACTACCCAAACACCACTGCACTACCCTAATTCCTAAAATACTACCCAACAGCACGACCCCCTACACTACACAAACACCAGTGCACTACCCTAAACCCTAAAACACTACCACAAGTACGACCCCCTACACTACCCAAACACCACTGCACTACCCTAAACCCTAAAACACTACCCCCAGCACGACCCCCTACACTACCCAAACACCACTGCACTACCCTAAAACACGACCCCCTACACTACACAAAAATCACTGCACTACCCTAAACCCTAAAGCACTACCCCCAGCACGACCCCCTACAATACACAAACAGCACTGCACTACCCTTAACCCCAAAACACTATCCCCAGCACAACCCCCTACACTACCCAAACACCACTGCACTACCCTAATCCCTAAAATACTACCCCCAGCATGAACCCCTACACTACACAAACACCACTGCAATACCCTAAACCCTAAAACACTACCCCCAGCACGACCCCCTACACTACACAAACACCACTGCACTACCCTAAACCCTAAATCTACCCCAGTATGACCCAGTACACAACACAGACACCACTGCACTACCCAATACCCTAAAAGACGACCCCCTACACTACACAAACACCACTGCACTACCCTAAACCCTAAATCTACCCCGGTATGACCCAGTACACAACACAAACACCACTGCACTACCCTAAACCCTAAAACACTACCCCCAGCACGACCCCTTACACTACCCAAACACCACTGCACTACCCTAAATCCTAAAACCCTACCCTTAGCATGACCCCCTCCACTTCCCGAACACCACTGCACTACCCTAAAACACGACCCCCTACAGTCCCCTAACACCACTGCACTACCATAAACCCTAAATCTACCCCAGTATGACCCAGTACACAACACAAACACCACTGCATTACCCTAAACCCTAAAACACTACCCCAGCACGACCCCTTACACTACCCAAACACCACTGCACTACCCTAAATCCTAAAACACTACCCTTAGCACGACCACCTACACTTCCCAAACACCACTGCACTTCCCTAAACCCTAAAACACTACCCCCAGCACAACCCCCTACACTACCCAAACACCACTGCTCTACCCTAAACCCAAAATCTACCCCAGCATGACCCCCTACACTACCCGAATCCCACTGCGCTACCCTAAGCCCTAAAACACTACCCCCAGCTCGACCTCCTATACTACCCGCACACCACTATGCTGCCCTAAACCCTAAAACACTACCCCCAGAATGACCCCGTAAACTACCAGAACACCACTGCACAAGCCTAAACCCTAATTTTACCCCCAGCACTACCCCCTACACTAGACAAACACCATTGCACTACCCTAAACCCTAAAACACAACCCCCAGCACAACCTCCTACACTACCCAAACACCACTGCACTACCCTAAACCCTAAAACACTACCCTCAGCACGACCCCCTACACTACACAAACACCACTGCACTGCCCTAAACCCTAAAACACTACCCCCAGCATGACCCCTTACACTACCCAAACAACACTGCACTACTCTAAACCCTAAAACACTACCCCCAGCAAGACCCCCTACACTACTCAAACACCACAGCATTACCATAAACCCTAAAACACTACCCCAGCATGACCCCCTACACTACACAAACACCACTGCACTACCCTAAACCATAAAACACTACCCCAGCACAACCCCCTACACTACACAAAGACGACTGCACTACCCTAAACCCTAAATCTACCCCCTGCACGACCCCCTACACAACCCAAACACCCCCAGCATGACCCCCTACACTACCAGAACACCACTGCGCCAGCCTAAACCCTAAATCTACCCCAGCACTACCCCCTACACTACACAAACACCACTGCACTACCATAAACCCTAAAGCACTACCCCAGTACAACCCCTACACTACCCGGACACCAGTGCACTAACCTAAACCCTAAAACACTACCCCCAACATGACCCCCTACACTTTCCAAACACTACTTCACTACCATAAACCCTTTAACACTACCCCAGTATGACCCCCTACACTACTGCACTATTCTAAACCCTAAAACACTACACCCCAGCACGACCCTCTACACTACACTACCCAAACACCACTGCACTACCCTAAACCCTAAAACACTACCCCCAGCACAACCCGCTACACTACCCAAACACCACTGCACTACCCTAAACCTTAAATCTACCCCAGCACAACCCCCGACAAAACCCAAAAACCACTGCACTACTCTAAACACTAAAACACTACCCCCAGCACGACCGCCTACACTACCGAAACACCACTGTTTTACCTTAAACCCTAAAACACGACCCCCCTATACTTCCCAAACACAACTGCACTACCCTAAACCCTAAAACACTACCCCCAGCATGACCCCCACACTACCCAAACACCACTGCACTACCATAAACCCTAAAACTATCCCCAGCACGACCACCTACACTACCCAAACACAACTGCGCTACCCTAAACCCTAAAACACTATCCCCAGCATGACCCCCTACACTACCCAAACACCACTGCACTACTCTAAACCCTAAAGCCCTACCCCCGCACCACCCTCTTCACTATCCAAACACCACTGCGTTACCCTAAACCCAAAATCTACCCCAGCATGACCCCCTATACTACCTGAACACCACTGCACTACACTAAACCCTAAAACACTAAACCCAGCACAACCTCTTACACTACCCGAACACCACTGCCCTGCCCTAATCCCTAAAACACTACCCCCAGCACGACCCCCTACACTCCCAGAATACCACTGCGCCAGCCTAAACCCTAAATCTACCCCCAGGACTACCCCCTACACTACACAAACACCACTGCACTACCCTAAACCCTAAAACACTACCCCCAGCACGACCCCCTACACTACACAAACAACACTGCACTGCCCTAAACCCTAAAACACTACCCCAGCACGACCCCCTACACTACCTATACACCACTTCACTACCCTAAACCCTAAATCTACCCCCAGCTCTATCCCCTACATTACACAAACACGACTGCACTACCCTAATCCCTAAAACACTATCCCCAGCAAGACCCGCTACACTACACAAACACCACTGCACTACCCTAAACCCTAAAACACTACCCCCAGCAGGACCCCCTACACTACTCAAACACCACTGCATTACCATAAACCCTAAAACACTACCCCAGCATGACCCCCTACACTTTTTTTTTTTAATTCTTTTTTTTGTCCTCATAAGCAAAATTATTTTGGAGTTTTTGGAGGAGTCGGAGGCCCCCTTGAACACTCTGATTTCGATGCGTCCATACCTTAGAGTGTAACATAACTGGATAGGTCTGCTCTTAGCCATTGGGGCCCCTTTTTGTCCATCTCCTGGCACAAGATTGTTGGAAATGGAGGGAGCTGGTCATAATGACCACTCGGTTCAAGACCCAGCTTGAAATCTTTGTTACCATTGCCTTAATCATTGGACACCCTATTATTTGCTTGACTATAGTTTTCCCAAATTTTCCAAAAATCTTTTGTTCTTACTTTTTGTCCTTTTTTTATCTAATTTATATACCCTTAATATAGACGCCAGCCATTCTCTATGAGTTGGAGGTGTGTTTCTTACCTAATTAATACAGATCTCCCTTCTGGCAAGCAGGGTGAATAGGAAAAGGATATTTTCCTGATCTCTATTCAGTGAGTGATAGACTATGTTTTGTAGATTAATCCCAAAAATAACTGTTACCATGCTTACCTCTATGGGCTGTTCCAGTACCTCAGAGAAGGTTTTGCCAATTTGTTTCCAAAATTCTTCCAACTCAGCACAGTATCGGAACATGTGAAGATCATCCACTCTTTCTTCCCCACATTTAGGACACTTCTTTATCATACTGCTGTTAATTTTGGACAATTTGTTTGGAGTCCAGTATGATCTGTGTATCGTAAACAAGTTATTCTTCTTCAGTGGGGCTGATTTTACCACGCGCCCAAGAATTGCCATCGAGGTTTGCCAATAATGAGGGATATCCAGACTTAGAAAGGTTTTACCCCAGATTTCGTTTGGGACTTTGTATTCTGTTTCACCTGCTCTTATAAGGGCCTGATACCAAAGTGACACCTCCTTTTTAAAGGGGTTTATATTTAACAGCTTTTGTTCAATGTTGTAATCCCCTTGCAGATTTTCCTTGATGTCTTTTACCCAACTATTAAGTTGGTAATATTTAAATCTTGCTAGTGAACCTGTTGTTTTTTTCTCCAGAATCTCCCAATCTATGATTTTATTGTTTTCTATTAACTGTCCCCAATAATTTATATTTCCTTTTCTCATGGGGGTCGCTAGACTATCTTTTAGGCACTCAGGGGTGCCTGGTGAATCCCATATGGGAGCATTTGTGCTGTAGTAGGGGATTTTCAAAATCATTCTTATTCTGCACCAAGTTCTTGTGGCTGCGTTTAGGGTCTTTAGTTTGATCTTTTTGAAAAATTTTGGGTGACTAAATTTGTACAGAAAGCGATCTCCGTTAGGTTCGACAACGGCATCCATGTAGGTAGGCCATGTTTCCCGCGTACCCAGGAGTTTCCTTATGTTCTTGAATTGGAAAGCTCTACAGTATTCAAGTATATCTGGGCTCGCAATTCCTCCTTGTATCTTACTTCTCCTCAATTTTTTCCATCCAATCCTCACCCCCTTAGCCGCCCAAATAAAACTGGATATCTCCCCTTGTAATTTTTTTTATCTGTTCAGTCTTAAAGTTTAACGGAATAGAATGAAATAAATATGTAAATTTGGGTAGTATGTTCATTTTGATCAAGTTGGATTTACCCAAAAAAGACAGTTGTAAACCCGACCAAGCTTTGAGAAGTTTTCTTATATCTTTATGAATTCTAATGAAGTTCATACTAGCTATCCCGTCGAGGTCTTTTATGTATTCTATACCTAAATATTTTATTTTTTCTTTTAATAGTGAATTACCTGAGATTGTATTCCATTCTAAGATTTCCGTTTTTAATTGATTAACAAGGTATCCTGAAACCGACCCAAACTGATCTATAACTTTTTCTATTATTGGTAGTGAGCTGTTTAATAAATATCATTAGGTCGTCGGCATACAATGCTACTTTCTTTTCCCAGCCTTGATGTTTAAAGGGTAGTATCCCCTCTTCTCTTCTCAAAAGGCAGGTCAAAGGTTCTATATACAAATCAAACAACAGCGGGGAAAGATGGCACCCCTGTCTTGTGCCTCTTTTTATCTTTATGTTATCAGTGAGGGCTTCATTAACAAGTACTTTAGCTGTTGGATTTTTGTATATGTTTATGATTGCATGCTCAAACTTATTCCCAAGATTAAATTTAGATAGGGTAGCATTCAGAAAGGGCCAACTGACCCTATCGAAAGCTTTTGCAGCATCGAATGTTATCACCCCCAATGGTATAAGATTTTGAGTTGCGATGTCAATTGCGCTGACTAGCTCATGTGATAGTTCGTAGATTTGTCTGACTTTAATAAACCCTTTTTGGTTTGAGTGAATCAGAGACCCTGCCACACCCCCTAATCTCTTAGCTAGTATCTGTGTATAAATTTTATAATCTGAATTTAAGAGAGAGATAGGGCGGTAGGATTCACATTTGGGAGGGTCCTTTCCTGGTTTTAATAAGATACTCACTATAGCATCATTCCATGAGACTGGGATGTCTTTTTTCCCAGAAAAAATATTGTTTAAGAGATCTGTTAGGGGAGATATTAAGACTTCCTTTAAGGTTGAGTTTAGTTCATTTGGTAGCGCGTCCGGGCCTGCGGCTTTTCCTTTTTTTAGGCTTTTTATTGCATCCATAACTTCTTCTCTGGTGATCTCTTGATTCAGGGCTATTCTCTGCTCAGGAGTTGTTTCTGGAGTGGTTATTCCATCTAGGAAGCTTTGTATTTGTTCTTTAGTTCCCGATATTTCCTCCATGTATAATTTATCAAAGAAGGCTTTGAATTCTTGTCTAATTTCCGTGTCTTCCAGATAACAGCTAGGTAGGGCTTCCTTCTGAATTTTCGTGACCCTATTGCGTGTTGCTTCTGTTTTGATTTTCCATGCCAGAATTCTCCCACACCCTTCGCCATGTTCATATTGTGACAGCTTACTGGCTTCCCATCTATCTCTAACCTTTAAGTCAAGGAAATCTGCTAGTTCTACTCTCTTCTTCTTCTTTTTTCCCTCTAATACTTCCTTTTCTTGTGGGGTTTTTGCTTTCGAATATTCTTTCCAGATCCCTTTCAATTTGTTTTATAAATGACTTATTCTCTTTATTTCTATAACCTGTTATGCTCAGAATCCTCCCCCTGATATAGGCTTTATATGCATCCCAGGCTATCTGTTTTGTTGTGCCTTCTTTGTTTAATTTAAAAAAGAGATCTGTATCTTCAACCAACTTATCGATGCAGGATGTATCCGCGAATATGGTTCTATCTACTGTCCATCTTTGATTGCATGGAGAGGTTTTTAAATTAAGACTGAGTTGCACCGCAGAATGGTCTGAGATGTGTTCTGGGATATGTTCAACCTTGTTTGTACTGTCTACTAAACTCCTACTGATCAAAAAAAAGTCAATTCTGGATGCGGGCCCTAACCTTTTATTCTCAAGGATAAATCTATGGTTTTTATTCCCCTTTTCCTTCCAAATGTCTACAAGCCCCAAATCACGAATGCACATCCCTATCCATTCTCTAATTTTTGGTAAATTAGGAAGATTTTTTGCTGGGTGTCGGTCTTCTTTGGGCTTTAAAATTATATTAAAATCCCCACCCATTATTATTGGGGCCTGTGTTGTGATTAAATGTGAGTATATTTTTTGCAAGGGCTCAGGGTCATCCATGTTTGGACCATAATATCCTGCTATAGTGTAAGGATTATTGTATATTTTTGCTTTAACAATTATCCATCTGCCTTTTTTGTCAATTTCCGTTTTCTCAATAGTCGCTTTCAAAGATTTTTTGAATATTATTGCTATGCCCTTTATATTACAATCTTGGTTTGTACATACACAGTGGTCCACGCATCGTAAATTCTTGCAGATCAATGCCCATTCTTCTTTTACCAAATGGGTTTCCTGAAGTTTAATTATTTCACTGTCTATGTTTTTTATATACTCCAGGATCTTCAATCTCCGTTTTTTTATCCTTAGACCATTAATATTCCAGGATAAAACATTGAGCCTCTTTTCCTTAGCCTTGTTACCTGTCACCGACATCTTTGTCTTTAAACCTTTGTAGTTTGTTTAAAGGAACCCCTTCTCCTCCTACATTAGCTTTTAGGATTTTTTTTTCTTTTTTCCCCCTTTTGCTCCCCACCTCGTGTTCTGACTTTTTTCTTTTAATATACATTTTTGCGCGAACGTCCCCCTCCCCTGGAGAAGCCTCCCTTTTCTTCCTTTTCCTAGGCAGTATTACTGCCCTTTTGAGCTCCCTGTCCTTCACCAGTGTTTACAATGTTTGCCATCTTGTTTAGGTATCAGGTTGTAGCCCATATCTTATGAATTAGGGTGATGTTTCCTTTGTGCATTTATCTGTGCTATAAAGGCTTCAACCTCCTTCGGATCTCTCATATTATGCATTTTGTTGTCCCACATTACTCTCAAAGAGGCCGGGAAGCGCATTTGGACAGGAGCACCAAGTGATCTTAATTGTGGCATATGTTGACCCAGTGCCCATTGCCTATCTTGAGTTGTTCTGGATAGGTCGGACCTAATTCTATATGACCAGTCATCCTTGGGAAACGAGCCAGCTTTAAGACCCTCACTCAAGATCTTTTCTTTCCAGGAGTATGTCTTGAAATTAATTAGAATTTTTCTAGGATTTTTCCTTACCTTCCCTTTCCTAAAAGGATCTCGGTGTATTCTTTGAATATCTTCCGCAAGATTAACCGATTTGGTCCAGGGAATCTTCTCTTCTAGTAGCTGAATCATGAATCCTTTGATGTGTTTACCTTCGATGTCTTCAGGAATGTTTAAAATTTTAAGGTTGTTCCTTCTAGCATGGTTTTCCAGAGATTCCATCCTATTGCTAATCTTCATTTCTTTATTCTTCAGTCTGTCTATCTCTTCCCGATTAGTTTCTGTTTTTTTGTTCAATAGCTCTACTTCTACCTCCATCTGTGATACTCTATCAATTAGTGTATTTATTTTTTGGTCAAGTACTTCACAGGCTTATTGTATTTTTACTTGATTTCTCTCTGAGGTCGCGAAGTTTATTCTCATTTCCTTCATCATTTCCTCTAAGATGTTATCTGAGTGATGACTCGCTGAAACTGCTGGGTTTTGCCTGATGTCTGAGGTGGTTCCCAACCCCTCCTTTGTTGTAGCTGTCGCTCCTTTTTCGACACCTTCTGGTGCCTCTCCACCGATCTCTAAAACCTGATCACATAGGATATGGAATCTATTGCTCAACCCTGTTTCTTTTTTGACAACCTTAGTTCTCTCTGCCATTTTTGGTTCTAAAACTACTACCAAAGGGGAAGGGGCGGAAAATAAACTAGATAGTTCTATGATGTTGTCGTCTTTAATTTTCACTGGTGTCTCTGGTCCTCCCCTTCCTGGAACTGGCTCTTTATCTTGAACCCTAAAATAGGATGTTAGGGAGGGAGTCATTTTTTGTGGTTTGCCCGAGCCCGGTGCTTTCCTTAAACTGGCGCGACTTGCTCTGGATAGTGGGGCTTGTGGCTGGCCTGAAATATACTTTTTGCTCAGACTTCTTGCGACTATAGATGGTGCCAGTGTTGGAAGTTTTTCCTCGTTGTTAACTTCCCTGACTCCAGTACCTTTAGCCACCTTGAGGGTCTTGAGAACAGTATTTTGTCTAGGAGGCAATTGCCTGCTCCTAAGGCAATAACCCTCTCCTCCCAAGCGCCCACTCTTATAACCTTTATTGGTAATTGGGGGGGGGGGGTTGGTGCCCTCCAGGATCCCATCCACTACTACCCCTTGTTCTCCAGTTAACCCTTGTGCTTTATCAAGATTTAGTACAGATGCTAATGCAGATATAGAGCCAGAGCCTAATACACACACCGGCTCATACAAGTCCTGACACTCCGGTTTCTGAGCGGTATCCGCTATACGGGCTGCCCTCCCCGAATGTGGACTACCTAGGCCACTGTAATCTACTTTGATGAGGCAGCGCCGCGTTCCTCTCCCGCACGCTGCCTCAGTCGCCACCACAGATCTCCCCCGGAAGGAGACTCTGCTGGCGACCCTCCTGTTGCTGCAGCGCGCTCCAGCAGCTTCCGCCCACACTCCCGCGGACCTCCGACGCGGGACCTCCAGTGTGCTCTTCCTACGCCACAAGATCCTCAGAGTGCCCCGGAGAGCTCCACCGCAGTCAATCGGACGAAACCCCACGGGCCCCACGACGACACGATGACAAGCAGCAAAGCAGCGAAGGCATGCCACCGCCGGGATCGACACCGCTACCAGGCCGATACCCTAACACCGCTACGAGTCACAGCCGGTCTCAGAGCTGCTTGGCTCATCCTTGTTCTCACAGGTATGGTATTTTTTTTTCTTCTCCTTTTAGCTCCGGGTCTACTCCCAATCCGTATCCATGTACCTGCTACATTTTCTTCGTGGTCTGTATTGATGGCGATATCATACTTCGTTAATGCGGATCTCAGGGCAGGGAGCTCCCGACCGAGCTCCTCAGTCGGCCGTCATCCCCCCCTTCAGTCGGCCGCCATACTACACAAACACCACTGCACTACCCTAAACCCGAAAACACTACCCCAGCACGACCCCTTACACTACACAAACACCACTGCACTACCCTAAACCCTAAATCTCCCCCCTGCACGACCCCCTGCACTACCCAAACACCTGCACCACCCTAAACCATAAAACACTACCCCCAGCACGAACCCCTACACTACCCAAACACCACTACACTACCCTAAACCCTAAAACACTACCCCAGCACGACTTCCTACACTACCCAAACACCACTGCACCACCCTAAAACACTACCCCCAGCACGACCCCCTACACTACACAAACACCACTGCACTACCCTAAAACACGACCACCTACACTACACAAACAACACTGCACTACCCTAAACCCTAAAACACTACTCCGAACACGACCCCCTACACTACACAAACACAACTGCACTACCCTAAACCCTAAATCTACCCCAGTACTACCCCTACACTTCCCAAACACCACTGCCATACCCCAAACCCTAAAACACTACCCCCAGCACAACCCCCTACACTACCCAAACACCACTGCACTACCCTAAACCCTAAAACACTAACCCCCGCACCACCCTCTCCACTACCCCAACACCACTGCGCTAACCTAAACCCAAAATCTACCCCATAATGACCCCCTACAGTACCTGAACACCACTGCACTACCCTAAACCCTAAAACACTATCCCCAGCACGACCTCCTACACTACCCGAACACCACTGCACTGCCCTAATCCCTAAAACACTACCCCCAGCATGACCCCCTACACTACCAGAACACCACTGCGCCAGCCTAAACCCTAAATCTACCCCAGCACTACCCCCTACACTACACAAACACCACTGCACTACCATAAACCCTAAAGCACTACCCCAGTACAACCCCTACACTACCCGGACACCAGTGCACTAACCTAAACCCTAAAACACTACCCCCAACATGACCCCCTACACTTTCCAAACACTACTTCACTACCATAAACCCTTTAACACTACCCCAGTATGACCCCCTACACTACGGCACTATTCTAAACCCTAAAACACTACACCCCAGCACGACCCTCTACACTACACTACCCAAACACCACTGCACTACCCTAAACCCTAAAACACTACCCCCAGCACAACCCGCTACACTACCCAAACACCACTGCACTACCCTAAACCTTAAATCTACCCCAGCACAACCCCCGACAAAACCCAAAAACCACTGCACTACTCTAAACACTAAAACACTACCCCCAGCACGACCGCCTACACTACCGAAACACCACTGTTTTACCTTAAACCCTAAAACACGACCCCCCTATACTTCCCAAACACAACTGCACTACCCTAAACCCTAAACCCTAAAACACTACCCCCAGCATGACCCCCACACTACCCAAACACCACTGCACTACCATAAACCCTAAAACTATCCCCAGCACGACCACCTACACTACCGAAACACAACTGCGCTACCCTAAACCCTAAAACACTATCCCCAGCATGACCCCCTACACTACCCAAACACCACTGCACTACTCTAAACCCTAAAGCCCTACCCCCGCACCACCCTCTTCACTATCCAAACACCACTGCGTTACCCTAAACCCAAAATCTACCCCAGCATGACCCCCTATACTACCTGAACACCACTGCACTACACTAAACCCTAAAACACTAAACCCAGCACAACCTCTTACACTACCCGAACACCACTGCCCTGCCCTAATCCCTAAAACACTACCCCCAGCACGACCCCCTACACTCCCAGAATACCACTGCGCCAGCCTAAACCCTAAATCTACCCCCAGGACTACCCCCTACACTACACAAACACCACTGCACTACCCTAAACCCTAAAACACTACCCCCAGCACGACCCCCTACACTACACAAACAACACTGCACTGCCCTAAACCCTAAAACACTACCCCAGCACGACCCCCTACACTACCTAAACACCACTTCACTACCCTAAACCCTAAATCTACCCCCAGCTCTATCCCCTACATTACACAAACACGACTGCACTACCCTAATCCCTAAAACACTATCCCCAGCAAGACCCGCTACACTACACAAACACCACTGCACTGCCCTAAACCCTAAAACACTACCCCCAGCAGGACCCCCTACACTACTCAAACACCACCGCATTACCATAAACCCTAAAACACTACCCTAGCATGACCTCTTACACTTTTTAAAAAAATAAATTTTTTTTTGTCCTCATAAGCAAAATTATTTTGGAGTTTTTGGAGGAGTCGGAGGCCCCCTTGAACACTCTGATTTCGATGCGTCCATACCTTAGAGGTTAACATAACGGGATAGGTCTGCTCTTAGCCATTGGGGCCCCTTTTTTTCCATCTCCTGGCACAAGATTGTTGGAAATGGAGGGAGCTGGTCATAATGACCACTCGGTTCAAGACCCAGCTTGAAATCTTTGTTACCATTGCCTTAATCATTGGACACCCTATTATATGCTTGACTATAGTTTTCCCAAATTTTCCAAAAATCTTTTGTTCTTACTTTTTTTCCTTTGTTTATCTAATTTATATACCCTTAATATAGACGCCAGCCATTCTCTATGAGTTGGAGGTGTGTTTCTTACCCAATTAATACAGATCTCCCTTCTGGCAAGCAGGGTGAATAGGAAAAGGATATTTTCCTGATCTCTATTCAGTGAGTGATAGACTATGTTTTGTAGATTAATCCCAAAAATAACTGTTACCATGCTTACCTCTATGGGATGTTCCAGTACCTCAGAGAAGGTTTTGCCAATTTGTTTCCAAAATTCTTCCAACTCAGCACAGTATCGGAACATGTGAAGATCATCCACTCTTTCTTCCCCACATTTAGGACACTTCTTTATCATACTGCTGTTAATTTTGGACAATTTTTTTGGAGTCCAGTATGATCTGTGTATCGTAAACAAGTGATTCTTCTTCAGTGGGGCTGATTTTACCACGCGCCCAAGAATTGCCATCGAGGTTTGCCAATAATGAGGGATATCCAGACTTAGAAAGGTTTTACCCCAGATTTCGTTTGGGACTTTGTATTCTGTTTCACCTGCTCTTATAAGGGCCCAATACCAAAGTGACACCTCCTTTTTAAAGGGGTTTATATTTAACAGCTTTTGTTCAATGTTGTAATCCCCTTGCAGATTTTCCTTGATGTCTTTTACCCAACTATTAAGTTGGTAATATTTAAATCTTGCTAGTGAACCTGTTGTTTTTTTCTCCAGAATCTCCCAATCTATGATTTTATTGTTTTCTATTAACTGTCCCCAATAATTTATATTTCCTTTTCTCATGGGGGTCGCTTGACTATCTTTTAGGCACTCAGGGGTGCCTGGTGAATCCCATATGGGAGCATTTGTGCTGTAGTAGGGGATTTTCAAAATCATTCTTATTCTGCACCAAGTTCTTGTGGCTGCGTTTAGGGTCTTTAGTTTGATCTTTTTGAAAAATTTTGGGTGACTAAATTTGTACAGAAAGCGATCTCCGTTAGGTTCGACAACGGCATCCATGTAGGTAGGCCATGTTTCCCGCGTACCCAGGAGTTTCCTTATGTTCTTGAATTGGAAAGCTCTACAGTATTCAAGTATATCTGGGCTCGCAATTCCTCCTTGTATCTTACTTCTCCTCAATTTTTTCCATCCAATCTTCACCCCCTTAGCCGCCCAAATAAAACTGGATATCTCCCCTTGTAATTTTTTTTATCTGTTCAGTCTTAAAGTTTAACGGAATAGAATGAAATAAATATGTAAATTTGGGTAGTATGTTCATTTTGATCAAGTTGGATTTACCCAAAAAAGACAGTTGTAAACCCGACCAAGCTTTGAGAAGTTTTCTTATATCTTTATGAATTCTAATGAAGTTCATACTAGCTATCCCGTTGAGGTCTTTTATGTATTCTATACCTAAATATTTTATTTTTTCTTTTAATAGTGGATTACCTGAGATTGTATTCCATTCTAAGATTTCCGTTTTGAATTGATTAACAAGGTATCCTGAAACCGACCCAAACTGATCTATAACTTTTTCTATCTTTGGTAGTGAGCTGTTTAAGTTACCAGTAAATATCATTAGGTCGTCGGCATACAATGCTACTTTCTTTTCCCAGCCTTGATGTTTAAAGGGTAGTATCCCCTCTTCTCTTCTCAAAAGGCAGGTCAAAGGTTCTATATACAAATCAAACAACAGCGGGGAGAGAGGGCACCCCTGTCTTGTGCCTCTTTTTATCTTTATGTTATCAGTGAGGGCTTCATTAACAAGTACTTTAGCTGTTGGATTTTTGTATATGTTTATGATTGCATGCTCAAACTTATTCCCAAGATTAAATTTAGATAGGGTAGCATTCAGAAAGGGCCAACTGACCCTATTGAAAGCTTTTGCAGCGTCGAATGTTATCACCCCCAATGGTATAAGATTTTGAGTTGCGATGTCAATTGCGCTGACTAGCTCATGTGATAGTTCGTAGATTTGTCTGCCTTTAATAAACCCTTTTTGGTTTGAGTGAATCAGAGACCCTGCCACACCCCCTAATCTCTTAGCTAGTATCTGTGTATAAATTTTATAATCTGAATTTAAGAGAGAGATAGGGCGGTAGGATTCACATTTGGGAGGGTCCTTTCCTGGTTTTAATAAGATACTCACTATAGCATCATTCCATGAGACTGGGATGTCTTTTTTCCCAGAAAAAATATTGTTTAAGAGATCTGTTAGGGGAGATATTAAGACTTCCTTTAAGGTTGAGTATAGTTCATTTGGTAGCGCGTCCGGGCCTGCGGCTTTTCCTTTTTTTAGGCTTTTTATTGCATCCATAACTTCTTCTCTGGTGATCTCTTGATTCAGGGCTATTCTCTGCTCAGGAGTTGTTTCTGGAGTGGTTATTCCATCTAGGAAGCTTTGTATTTGTTCTTTAGTTCCCGATATTTCCTCCATGTATGATTTATCAAAGAAGGCTTTGAATTCTTGTCTAATTTCCGTGTCTTCCAGATAACAGCCAGGTAGGGCTTCCTTCTGAATTTTCGTGACCCTATTGCGTGTTGCTTCTGTTTTGATTTTCCATGCCAGAATTCTCCCACACCCTTCGCCATATTCATATTGTGATAGCTTACTGGCTTCCCATCTATCTCTAATCTTTAAGTCAAGGAAATCTGCTAGTTCTACTCTCTTCTTCTTCTTTTTTTCCTCTAATACTTCCTTTTCTTGTGGGGTTTTTGCTTTTGAATGTTCTTTCCAGATCCCTTTCAATTTGTTTTATAAAGGACTTATTCTCTTTATTTCTATAACCTGCTATGCTCAGAATCCTCCCCCTGATATAGGCTTTATATGCATCCCAGGCTATCTGTTTTGTTGTGCCTTCTTTGTTTAATTTAAAAAAGAGATCTGTATCTTCAACCAACTTATCGATGCAGGATGTATCCGCGAATATGGTTCTATCTACTGTCCATCTTTGATTGCATGGAGAGGTTTTTAAATTAAGACTGAGTTGCACTGCAGAATGGTCTGAGATGTGTTCTGGGATATGTTCAACCTTGTTTGTACTGTCTACTAAACTCCTACTGATAAAAAAAAAAGTCAATTCTGGATGCGGGCCCTAACCTTTTATTCTGAAGGATAAATCTATGGTTTTTATTCCCCTTTTCCTTCCAAATGTCTACAAGCCCCAAATCACGAATGCACGTCCCTATCCATTCTCTAATTTTTGGTAAATTAGGAAGATTTTTTGCTGGGTGTCGGTCTTCTTTGGGCTTTACAATTATATTAAAATCCCCACCCATTATTATTGGGGCCTGTGTTGTGATTAAATGTGAGTATATTTTTTGCAAGGGCTCAGGGTCATCCATGTTTGGACCATAATATCCTGCTATAGTGTAAGGATTATTGTATATTTTTGCTTTAACAATTATCCATCTGCCTTTTTAGTCAATTTCCGTTTTCTCAATAGTCGCTTTCAAAGATTTTTTGAATATTATTGCTATGCCCTTTATATTACAATCTTGGTTTGTACATACACAGTGGTCCACGCATCGTAAATTCTTGCAGATCAATGCCCATTCTCCTTTTACCAAATGGGTTTCCTGAAGTTTAATTATTTCACTGTCTATGTTTTTTATATACTCCAGGATCTTCAATATCCATTTTTTTATCCTTAGACCATTAATATTCCAGGATAAAACATTGAGCCTCTTTTCCTTAGCCTTGTTACCTGTCACCGACATCTTTGTCTTTAAACCTTTGTAGTTTGTTTAAAGGAACCCCTTCTCCTCCTACATTAGCTTTTAGGATTTTTTTTTTCTTTTTTCCCCCTTTTGCTCCCCACCTTGTGTTCTGATTTTTTTCTCTTAATATACATTTTTGCGAGAACGTCCCCCTCCCCTGGAGAAGCCTCCCTTTTCTTCCTTTTCCTAGGCAGTATTACTGCCCTTTTGAGCTCCCTGTCCTTCACCAGTGTTTACAATGTTTGCCGTCTTGTTTAGGTATCAGGTTGTAGCCCATATCTTATGAATTAGGGTGATGTTTCCTTTGTGCATTTATCTGTGCTATAAAGGCTTCAACCTCCTTCGGATCTCTCATATTATGCATTTTGTTGTCCCACATTACTCTCAAAGAGGCCGGGAAGCGCATTTGGACAGTAGCACCAAGTGATCTTAATTGTGGCATATGTTGACCCAGTGCCCATTGCCTATCTTGAGTTGTTCTGGATAGGTCGGACCTAATTCTATATGACCAGTCATCCTTGGGAAACGAGCCAGCTTTAAGACCCTCACTCAAGATCTTTTCTTTCCAGGAGTATGTCTTGAAATTAATTAGAATTTTTCTAGGATTTTTCCTTACCTTCCCTTTCCTAAAAGGATCTCGGTGTATTCTTTGAATATCTTCCGCAAGATTAACCGATTTGGTCCAGGGAATCTTCTCTTCTAGTAGCTGAATCATGAATCCTTTGATGTGTTTACCTTCGATGTCTTCAGGAATGTTTAAAATTTTAAGGTTGTTCCTTCTAGCATGGTTTTCCAGAGATTCCATCCTATTGCTAATCTTCATTTCTTTATTCTTCAGTCTGTCTATCTCTTCCCGATTAGTTTCTGTTTTTTTGTTCAATAGCTCTACTTCTACCTCCATCTGTGATACTCTATCAATTAGTGTATTTATTTTTTGGTCAAGTACTTCACAGGCTTATTGTATTTTTACTTGATTTCTCTCTGAGGTCGCAAAGTTTATTCTCATTTCCTTCATCATTTCCTCTAAGATGTTATCTGAGTGATGACTCGCTGAAACTGCTGGGTTTTGCCTGATGTCTGAGGTGGTTCCCAACCCCTCCTTTGTTGTAGCTGTCGCTCCTTTTTCGACACCTTCTGGTGCCTCTCCACCGATCTCTAAAACCTGATCAGATAGGATATCGAATCTATTGCTCAACCCTGTTTCTTTTTTGACAACCTTAGTTCTCTCTGCCATTTTTGGTTCTAAAACTACTACCAAAGGGGAAGGGGCGGAAAATAAACTAGATAGTTCTATGATGTTGTCGTCTTTAATTTTCACTGGTGTCTCTGGTCCTCCCCTTCCTGGAACTGGCTCTTTATCTTGAACCCTAAAATAGGATGTTAGGGAGGGAGTCATTTTTTGTGGTTTGCCCGAGCCCGGTGCTTTCCTTAAACTGGCGCGACTTGCTCTGGATAGTGGGGCTTGTGGCTGGCCTGAAATATACTTTTTGCTCAGACTTCTTGCGACTATAGATGGTGCCAGTGTTGGAAGTTTTTCCTCGTTGTTAACTTCCCTGACTCCAGTACCTTTAGCCACCTTGAGGGTCTTGAGAACAGTATTTTGTCTAGGAGGCAATTGCCTGCTCCTAAGGCAATAACCCTCTCCTCCCAAGCGCCCACTCTTATAACCTTTATTGGTAATTGGGGGGGGGGGTTGGTGCCCTCCAGGATCCCATCCACTACCACCCCTTGTTCTCCAGTTAACCCTTGTGCTTTATCAAGATTTAGTACAGATGCTAATGCAGATATAGAGCCAGAGCCTAATACACACACCGGCTCATACAAGTCCTGACACTCCGGTTTCTGAGCGGTATCCGCTATACGGGCTGCCCTCCCCGAATGTGGACTACCTATGCCACTGTAATCTACCTTGATGAGGCAGCGCCGCATTCCTCTCCCGCACGCTGCCTCAGTCGCCACCACAGATCTCCCCCGGAAGGAGACTCTGCTGGCGACCCTCCTGTTGCTGCAGCGCGCTCCAGCAGCTTCCGCCCACACTCCCGCGGACCTCCGACGCGGGACCTCCAGTGTGCTCTTCCTACGCCACAAGATCCTCGGAGTGCCCCGGAGAGCTCCACCGCAGTCAATCGGATGAAACCCCACGGGCCCCACGACGACACGATGACAAGCAGCAAAGCAGCGAAGGCATGCCACCGCCGGGATCGACACCGCTACCAGGCCGATACCCTAACACCGCTACGAGTCACAGCCGGTCTCAGAGCTGCTTGGCTCATCCTTGTTCTCACAGGTATGTTATTTTTTTTTCTTCTCCTTTTAGCTCCGGGTCTACTCCCAATCCGTATCCATGTACCTGCTACATTTTCTTCGTGGTCTGTATTGATGGCGATATCATACTTCGTTAATGCGGATCTCAGGGCAGGGAGCTCCCGACCGAGCTCCTCAGTCGGCCGCCATCCCCCCCTTCAGTCGGCCGCCATACTACACAAACACCACTGCACTACCCTAAACCCGAAAACACTACCCCAGCACGACCCCTTACACTACACAAACACCACTGCACTACCCTAAACCCTAAATCTCCCCCCTGCACGACCCCCTGCACAACCCAAACACCTGCACCACCCTAAACCATGAAACACTACCCCC
The DNA here is from genome assembly GCF_964204655.1 of Triturus cristatus. Lineage (NCBI taxonomy): Eukaryota > Metazoa > Chordata > Amphibia > Caudata > Salamandridae > Triturus > Triturus cristatus. Next base: position 1,197,162,493 of record NC_140579.1, on the reverse strand, counting down.
AGCACGAACCCCTACACTACCCAAACACCACTACACTACCCTAAACCCTAAAACACTACCCCAGCACGACTTCCTACACTACCCAAACACCACTGCACTACCCTAAAACACTACCCCCAGCACGACCCCCTACACTACACAAACACCACTGCACTACCCTAAAACACGACCACCTACACTACACAAACAACACTGCACTACCCTAAACCCTAAAACACTACTCCGAACACGACCCCCTACACTACACAAACACCACTGCACTACCCTAAACCCTAAATCTACCCCAGTACTACCCCTACACTTCCCAAACACCACTGCAATACCCCAAACCCTAAAACACTACCCCCAGCACAACCCCCTACACTACCCAAACACCACTGCACTACCCTAAACCTTAAAACACTACCCCCCGCACCACCCTCTCCACTACCCCAACACCACTGCGCTAACCTAAACCCAAAATCTACCCCATAATGACCCCCTACAGTACCTGAACACCACTGCACTACCCTAAACCCTAAAACACTATCCCCAGCACGACCTCCTACACTACCCGAACACCACTGCACTGCCCTAATCCCTAAAACACTACCCCCAGCATGACCCCCTACACTACCAGAACACCACTGCGCCAGCCTAAACCCTAAATCTACCCCAGCACTACCCCCTACACTACACAAACACCACTGCACTACCATAAACCCTAAAGCACTACCCCAGTACAACCCCTACACTACCCGGACACCACTGCACTATTCTAAACCCTAAAACAGTACACCCCAGCACGACCCTCTACACTACACTACCCAAACACCACTGCACTACCCTAAACCCTAAAACACTACCCCCAGCACAACCCGCTACACTACCCAAACACCACTGCACTACCCTAAACCTTAAATCTACCCCAGCACAACCCCCGACAAAACCCAAAAACCACTGCACTACTCTAAACACTAAAACACTACCCCCAGCACGACCGCCTACACTACCGAAACACCACTGCTTTACCTTAAACCCTAAAACACGACCCCCCTATACTTCCCAAACACAACTGCACTACCCTAAACCCTAAAACACTACCCCCAGCATGACCCCCACACTACCCAAACACCACTGCACTACCATAAACCCTAAAACTATCCCCAGCACGACCACCTACACTACCCAAACACAACTGCGCTACCCTAAACCCTAAAACACTATCCCCAGCATGACCCCCTACACTACCCAAACACCACTGCACTACTCTAAACCCTAAAGCCCTACCCCCGCACCACCCTCTTCACTATCCAAACACCACTGCGTTACCCTAAACCCAAAATCTACCCCAGCATGACCCCCTATACTACCTGAACACCACTGCACTACACTAAACCCTAAAACACTAAACCCAGCACAACCTCTTACACTACCCAAACACCACTGCCCTGCCCTAATCCCTAAAACACTACCCCCAGCACGACCCCCTACACTCCCAGAATACCACTGCGCCAGCCTAAACCCTAAATCTACCCCCAGGACTATCCCCTACACTACACAAACACCACTGCACTACCCTAAACCCTAAAACACTACCCCCAGCACGACCCCCTACTCTGCACAAACAACACTGCACTGCCCTAAACCCTAAAACACTACCCCAGCACGACCCCCTACACTACCTAAACACCACTTCACTACCCTAAACCCTAAATCTACCCCCAGCTCTATCCCCTACATTACACAAACACGACTGCACTACCCTAATCCCTAAAACACTATCCCCAGCAAGACCCGCTACACTATACAAACACCACTGCACTGCCCTAAACCCTAAAACACTACCCCCAGCAGGACCCCCTACACTACTCAAACACCACTGCATTACCATAAACCCTAAAACACTACCCCAGCATGACCCCTTACACTTTTAAAAAAAAAAAAATTTTTTGTCCTCATAAGCAAAATTATTTTGGAGTTTTTGGAGGAGTCGGAGGCCCCCTTGAACACTCTGATTTCGATGCGTCCATACCTTAGAGGTTAACATAACGGGATAGGTCTGCTCTTAGCCATTGGGGCCCCTTTTTGTCCATCTCCTGGCACAAGATTGTTGGAAATGGAGGGAGCTGGTCATAATGACCACTCGGTTCAAGACCCAGCTTGAAATCTTTGTTACCATTGCCTTAATCATTGGACACCCTATTATTTGCTTGACTATAATTTTCCCAAATTTTCCAAAAATCTTTTGTTCTTACGTTTTTTCTTTTGTTTATCTAATTTATATACCCTTAATATAGACGCCAGCCATTCTCTATGAGTTGGAGGTGTGTTTCTTACCCAATTTATACAGATCTCCCTTCTGGCAAGCAGGGTGAATAGGAAAAGGATATTTTCCTGATCTCTATTCAGTGAGTGATAGACTATGTTTTGTAGATTAATCCCAAAAATAACTGTTACCATGCTTACCTCTATGGGCTGTTCCAGTACCTCAGAGAAGGTTTTGCCAATTTGTTTCCAAAATTCTTCCAACTCAGCACAGTATCGGAACATGTGAAGATCATCCACTCTTTCTTCCCCACATTTAGGACACTTCTTTATCATACTGCTGTTAATTTTGGACAATTTTTTTGGAGTCCAGTATGATCTGTGTATCGTAAACAAGTGATTCTTCTTCAGTGGGGCTGATTTTACCACGCGCCCAAGAATTGCCATCGAGGTTTGCCAATAATGAGGGATATCCAGACTTAGAAAGGTTTTACCCCAGATTTCGTTTGGGACTTTGTATTCTGTTTCACCTGCTCTTATAAGGGCCCAATACCAAAGTGACACCTCTTTTTTAAAGGGGTTTATATTTAACAGCTTTTGTTCAATGTTGTAATCCCCTTGCAGATTTTCCTTGATGTCTTTTACCCAACTATTAAGTTGGTAATATTTAAATCTTGCTAGTGAACCTGTTGTTTTTTTCTCCAGAATCTCCCAATCTATGATTTTATTGTTTTCTATTAACTGTCCCCAATAATTTATATTTCCTTTTCTCATGGGGGTCGCTAGACTATCTTTTAGGCACTCAGGGGTGCCTGGTGAATCCCATATGGGAGCCTTTGTGCTGTAGTAGGGGATTTTCAAAATCATTCTTATTCTGCACCAAGTTCTTGTGGCTGCGTTTAGGGTCTTTAGTTTGATCTTTTTGAAACATTTTGGGTGACTAAATTTGTACAGAAAGCGATCTCCGTTAGGTTCGACAACGGCATCCATGTAGGTAGGCCATGTTTCCCGCGTACCCAGGAGTTTCCTTATGTTCTTGAATTGGAAAGCTCTACAGTATTCAAGTATATCTGGGCTCGCAATTCCTCCTTGTATCTTACTTCTCCTCAATTTTTTCCATCCAATCCTCACCCCCTTAGCCGCCCAAATAAAACTGGATATCTCCCCTTGTAATTTTTTTTATCTGTTCAGTCTTAAAGTTTAACGGAATAGAATGAAATAAATATGTAAATTTGGGTAGTATGTTCATTTTGATCAAGTTGGATTTACCCAAAAAAGACAGTTGTAAACCCGACCAAGCTTTGAGAAGTTTTCTTATATCTTTATGAATTCTAATGAAGTTCATACTAGCTATCCCGTTGAGGTCTTTTATGTATTCTATACCTAAATATTTTATTTTTTATTTTCCGTTTTTAATTGATTAACAAGGTATCCTGAAACCGACCCAAACTGATCTATAACTTTTTCTATCATTGGTAGTGAGCTGTTTAAGTTACCAGTAAATATCATTAGGTCGTCGGCATACAATGCTACTTTCTTTTCCCAGCCTTGATGTTTAAAGGGTAGTATCCCCTCTTCTCTTCTCAAAAGGCAGGTCAAAGGTTCTATATACAAATCAAACAACAGCGGGGAGAGAGGGCACCCCTGTCTTGTGCCTCTTTTTATCTTTATGTTATCAGTGAGGGCTTCATTAACAAGTACTTTAGCTGTTGGATTTTTGTATATGTTTATGATTGCATGCTCAAACTTATTTCCAAGATTAAATTTAGATAGGGTAGCATTCAGAAAGGGCCAACTGACCCTATCGAAAGCTTTTGCAGCGTCGAATGTTATCACCCCCAATGGTATAAGATTTTGAGTTGCGATGTCAATTGCGCTGACTAGCTCATGTGATAGTTCGTAGATTTGTCTGCCTTTAATAAACCCTTTTTGGTTTGAGTGAATCAGAGACCCTGCCATACCCCCTAATCTCTTAGCTAGTATCTGTGTATAAATTTTATAATCTGAATTTAAGAGAGAGATAGGGCGGTAGGATTCACATTTGGGAGGGTCCTTTCCTGGTTTTAATAAGATACTCACTATAGCATCATTCCATGAGACTGGGATGTCTTTTTTCCCAGAAAAAATATTGTTTAAGAGATCTGTTAGGGGAGATATTAAGACTTCCTTTAAGGTTGAGTATAGTTCATTTGGTAGCGCGTCCGGGCCTGCGGCTTTTCCTTTTTTTAGGCTTTTTATTGCATCCATAACTTCTTCTCTGGTGATCTCTTGATTCAGGGCTATTCTCTGCTCAGGAGTTGTTTCTGGAGTGGTTATTCCATCTAGGAAGCTTTGTATTTGTTCTTTAGTTCCCGATATTTCCTCCATGTATGATTTATCAAAGAAGGCTTTGAATTCTTGTCTAATTTCCGTGTCTTCCAGATAACAGCCAGGTAGGGCTTCCTTCTGAATTTTCGTGACCCTATTGCGTGTTGCTTCTGTTTTGATTTTCCATGCCAGAATTCTCCCACACCCTTCGCCATATTCATATTGTGATAGCTTACTGGCTTCCCATCTATCTCTAACCTTTAAGTCAAGGAAATCTGCTAGTTCTACTCTCTTCTTCTTCTTTTTTTCCTCTAATACTTCCTTTTCTTGTGGGGTTTTTGCTTTCGAATGTTCTTTCCAGATCCCTTTCAATTTGTTTTATAAAGGACTTATTCTCTTTATTTCTATAACCTGTTATGCTCAGAATCCTCCCCCTGATATAGGCTTTATATGCATCCCAGGCTATCTGTTTTGTTGTGCCTTCTTTGTTTAATTTAAAAAAGAGATCTGTATCTTCAACCAACTTATCGATGCAGGATGTATCCGCGAATATGGTTTTATCTACTGTCCATCTTTGATTGCATGGAGAGGTTTTTAAATTAAGACTGAGTTGCACCGCAGAATGGTCTGAGATGTGTTCTGGGATATGTTCAACCTTGTTTGTACTGTCTACTAAACTCCTACTGATAAAAAAAAAGTCAATTCTGGATGCGGGCCCTAACCTTTTATTCTGAAGGATAAATCTATGGTTTTTATTCCCCTTTTCCTTCCAAATGTCTACAAGCCCCAAATCACGAATGCACGTCCCTATCCATTCTCTAATTTTTGGTAAATTAGGAAGATTTTTTGCTGGGTGTCGGTCTTCTTTGGGCTTTAAAATTATATTAAAATCCCCACCCATTATTATTGGGGCCTGTGTTGTGATTAAATGTGAGTATATTTTTTGCAAGGGCTCAGGGTCATCCATGTTTGGACCATAATATCCTGCTATAGTGTAAGGATTATTGTATATTTTTGCTTTAACAATTATCCATCTGCCTTTTTTGTCAATTTCCGTTTTCTCAATAGTCGCTTTCAAAGATTTTTTGAATATTATCGCTATGCCCTTCATATTACAATCTTGGTTTGTACATACACAGTAGTGGTCCACGCATCGTAAATTCTTGCAGATCAATGCCCATTCTTCTTTTACCAAATGGGTTTCCTGAAGTTTAATTATTTCACTGTCTATGTTTTTTATATACTCCAGGATCTTCAATCTCCGTTTTTTTATCCTTAGACCATTAATATTCCAGGATAAAACATTGAGCCTCTTTTCCTTAGCCTTGTTACCTGTGACCGACATCTTTGTCTTTAAACCTTTGTAGTTTGTTCAAAGGAACCCCTTCTCCTCCTACATTAGCTTTTAGGATTTTTTTTTTTCTTTTTTCCCCCTTTTGCTCCCCACCTCGTGTTCTGATTTTTTTCTTTTAATATACATTTTTGCGCGAACGTCCCCCTCCCCTGAAGAAGCCTCCCTTTTCTTCCTTTTCCTAGGCAGTATTACTGCCCTTTTGAGCTCCCTGTCCTTCACCAGTGTTTACAATGTTTGCCATCTTGTTTAGGTATCAGGTTGTAGCCCATATCTTATGAATTAGGGTGATGTTTCCTTTGTGCATTTATCTGTGCTATAAAGGCTTCAACCTCCTTCGGATCTCTCATATTATGCATTTTGTTGTCCCACATTACTCTCAAAGAGGCCGGGAAGCGCATTTGGACAGTAGCACCAAGTGATCTTAATTGTGGCATATGTTGACCCAGTGCCCATTGCCTATCTTGAGTTGTTCTGGATAGGTCGGACCTAATTCTATATGACCAGTCATCCTTGGGAAACGAGCCAGCTTTAAGACCCTCACTCAAGATCTTTTCTTTCCAGGAGTATGTCTTGAAATTAATTAGAATTTTTCTAGGATTTTTCCTTACCTTCCCTTTCCTAAAAGGATCTCGGTGTATTCTTTGAATATCTTCCGCAAGATTAACCGATTTGGTCCAGGGAATCTTCTCTTTTAGTAGCTGAATCATGAATCCTTTGATGTGTTCACCTTCGATGTCTTCAGGAATGTTTAAAATTTTAAGGTTGTTCCTTCTAGCATGGTTTTCCAGAGATTCCATCCTATTGCTAATCTTCATTTCTTTATTCTTCAGTCTGTCTATCTCTTCCCGATTAGTTTCTGTTTTTTTGTTCAATAGCTCTACTTCTACTTCCATCTGTGATACTCTATCAATTAGTGTATTTATTTTTTGGTCAAGTACTTCACAGGCTTATTGTATTTTTACTTGATTTCTCTCTGAGGTCGCGAAGTTTATTCTCATTTCCTTCATCATTTCCTCTAAGATGTTATCTGAGTGATGACTCGCTGAAACTGCTGGGTTTTGCCTGATGTCTGAGGTGGTTCCCAACCCCTCCTTTGTTGTAGCTGTCGCTCCTTTTTCGACACCTTCTGGTGCCTCTCCACCGATCTCTAAAACCTGATCAGATAGGATATGGAATCTATTGCTCAACCCTGTTTCTTTTTTGACAACCTTAGTTCTCTCTGCCATTTTTGGTTCTAAAACTACTACCAAAGGGGAAGGGGCGGAAAATAAACTAGATAGTTCTATGATGTTGTCGTCTTTAATTTTCACTGGTGTCTCTGGTCCTCCCCTTCCTGGAACTGGCTCTTTATCTTGAACCCTAAAATAGGATGTTAGGGAGGGAGTCCTTTTTTGTGGTTTGCCCGAGCACGGTGCTTTCCTTAAACTGGCGCGACTTGCTCTGGATAGTGGGGCTTGTGGCTGGCCTGAAATATACTTTTTGCTCAGACTTCTTGCGACTATAGATGGTGCCAGTGTTGGAAGTTTTTCCTCGTTGTTAACTTCCCTGACTCCAGTACCTTTAGCCACCTTGAGGGTCTTGAGAACAGTATTTTGTCTAGGAGGCAATTGCCTGCTCCTAAGGCAATATCCCTCTCCTCCCAAGCGCCCACTCTTATAACCTTTATTGGTAATTGGGGGGGGGGGTTGGTGCCCTCCAGGATCCCATCCACTACCACCCCTTGTTCTCCAGTTAACCCTTGTGCTTTATCAAGATTTAGTACAGATGCTAATGCAGATATAGAGCCAGAGCCTAAAACACACACCGGCTCATACAAGTCCTGACACTCCGGTTTCTGAGCGGTATCCGCTATACGGGCTGCCCTCCCCGAATGTGGACTACCTATGCCACTGTAATCTACCTTGATGAGGCAGCGCCGCGTTCCTCTCCCGCACGCTGCCTCAGTCGCCACCACAGATCTCCCCCGGAAGGAGACTCTGCTGGCGACCCTCCTGTTGCTGCAGCGCGCTCCAGCAGCTTCCGCCCACACTCCCGCGGACCTCCGACGCGGGACCCCCAGCGTGCTCTTCCTACGCCACAAGATCCTCGGAGTGCCCCGGAGAGCTCCACCACAGTCAATCGGACGAAACCCCACGGGCCCCACGACGACACGATGACAAGCAGCAAAGCAGCGAAGGCATGCCACCGCCGGGATCGACACCGCTACCAGGCCGATACACTAACACCGCTACGAGTCACAGCCGGTCTCAGAGCTGCTTGGCTCATCCTTGTTCTCACAGGTATGTTATTTTTTTTTCTTCTCTTTTTAGCTCCGGGTCTACTCCCAATCCGTATCCATGTACCTGCTACATTTTCTTCGTTGTCTGTATTGATGGCGATATCATACTTCGTTAATGCGGATCTCAGGGCAGGGAGCTCCCGACCGAGCTCCTCAGTCGGCCGCCATCCCCCCCCTTCAGTCGGCCGCCATACTACACAAACACCACTGCACTACCCTAAACCCGAAAACACTACCCCAGCACGACCCCTTACACTACACAAACACCACTGCACTACCCTAAACCCTAAATCTCCCCCCTGCACGACCCCCTGCACTACCCAAACACCTGCACCTCCCTAAACCATAAAACACTACCCCCAGCACGAACCCCTACACTACCCAAACACCACTACACTACCCTAAACCCTAAAACACTACCCCAGCACGACTTCCTACACTATCCAAACACCACTGCACTACCCTAAAACACTACCCCAAGCACGACCCCCTACACTACACAAACACCACTGCACTACCCTAAAACACGACCACCTACACTACACAAACAACACTGCACTACCCTAAACCCTAAAACACTACTCCGAACACGACCCCCTACACTACACAAACACCACTGCACTACCCTAAACCCTAAATCTACCCCAGTACTACCCCTACACTTCCCAAACACCACTGCAATACCCCAAACCCTAAAACACTACCCCCAGCACAACCCCCTACACTACCCAAACACCACTGCACTACCCTAAACCCTAAAACACTACCCCCCGCACCACCCTCTCCACTACCCCAACACCACTGCGCTAACCTAAACCCAAAATCTACCCCATAATGACCCCCTACAGTACCTGAACACCACTGCACTACCCTAAACCCTAAACCACTATCCCCAGCACGACCTCCTACACTACCCGAACACCACTGCACTGCCCTAATCCCTAAAACACTACCCCCAGCATGACCCCCTATACTACCAGAACACCACTGCGCCAGCCTAAACCCTAAATCTACCCCAGCACTACCCCCTACACTACACAAACACCACTGCACTACCATAAACCCTAAAGCATTACCCTAGTACAACCCCTACACTACCCGGACACCAGTGCACTAGCCTAAACCCTAAAACACTACCCCCAACATGACCCCCTACACTTTCCAAACACTACTTCACTACCATAAACCCTTTAACACTACCCCAGTATGACCCCCTACACTACCCGGACACCACTGCACTATTCTAAACCCTAAAACACTACACCCCAGCACGACCCTCAACACTACACTACCCAAACACCACTGCACTACCCTAAACCCTAAAACACTACCCCCAGCACAACCCGCTACACTACCCAAACACCACTGCACTACTCTAAACACTAAAACACTACCCCCAGCACGACCGCCTACACTACCGAAACACCACTGCTTTACCTTAAACCCTAAAACACGACCCCCCTATACTTCCCAAACACAACTGCACTACCCTAAACCCTAAAACACTACCCCCAGCATGACACCCACACTACCCAAACACCACTGCACTACCATAAACCCTAGAACTATACCCAGCACGACCACCTACACTACCCAAACACAACTGCGCTACCCTAAACCCTAAAACACTATCCCCAGCATGACCCCCTACACTACCCAAACACCACTGCACTACTCTAAACCCTAAAGCCCTACCCCCGCACCACCCTCTTCACTATCCAAACACCACTGCGTTACCCTAATACCCTAAACCCAAAATCTACCCCAGCATGACCCCCTATACTACCTGAACACCACTGCACTACACTAAACCCTAAAACACTAAACCCAGCACAACCTCTTACACTACCCGAACACCACTGCCCTGCCCTAATCCCTAAAACACTACCCCCAGCACGACCCCCTACACTCCCAGAATACCACTTCACTACCCTAAACCCTAAATCTACCCCCAGCACTATCCCCTACACTACACAAACACGACTGCACTACCCTAATCCCTAAAACACTACCCCCAGCAGGACCCCCTACACTACCCAAACACCACTGCTTTACCTTAAACCCTAAAACACGACCCCCCCTACACTACCCAATCACCACTGCACTACCCTAACCCCAAAACACTACCCCCAGCATGACCCCCTACACTACACAAACATCACTGCACTACCCTAAACCCTAAAACACTAACCCCCAGCTCGACCCACTACACTACACAAACATCACTGCACTACCCTAAACCCTAAATCTACCCCCAGCACGACCACCTACACTACCGAAACACCACCGTGCTACACTAAACCCTTAAACACTATCCCCAGCACGACCCCCTACACTAGCCAAACAGCACTGCGCTACCCTAAACCCAAAATATACCCCAGCATGACCCCCTACACTACCTGAACACCACTGCACTGCCCTAAACCCTAAAACACTACCCCCAGCGTGACCTCCTACACTACCCGAACACCATTGTGCTGACCTAAACCCTAAAACACTACCCCAGCACGACCTCCTTCACTACACAAACACCACTGCACTTCCCTAAACCCTAAAACACTACCCCAGCATGACCCCCTACACTACCCAGATACCACTGCACTACTCTAAAACATGACCCCCTACTCTACACAAACAAAACTGCACTACCGTAAACCCTAAAACACTACCCCCAGCACGACCCCTACACTACCCGAACACCACTGCACTACCCTAAACCTTAAAACTCTACCCCCAGTACGATCCTCTACACTACCCAAACACCACTGCACTACACTAAACCCTAAAACACAACCCCCAGCACGACCCGCTACACTACGCAAACACCACTGGTCTATCCTAAACCCTAAATCTACCCCCAGCACGACCCCCTACAATACCCAAAAACCACTGCACTACCCTAAACACAAATACACTACCCCCAGCACGATCCCCTACACTACCCAAACACCACTGCTTTACCTTAAACCCTAAAACACGACCCCCCCTACACTACCCAATCACCACTGCACTACCCTAAACCCCAAAACACTACCCCCAGCATGACCCCCTACACTACACAAACATCACTGCACTACCCTAAACCCTAAAACACTAACCCCCAACTCGACCCACTACACTACACAAACATCACTGCACTACCATAAATCCTAATTCTACCCCCAGCACGACCACCTACACTACCGAAACACCACTGTGCTACTCTAAACCCTTAAACACTATTCCCAGCACGACCCCCTACACTAGCCAAACAGCACTGCGCTACCCTAAACCCAAAATATACCCCAGCATGACCCCCTACACTACCTGAACACCACTGCACTACCCTAAACCCTAAAACACTACCCCCAGCCTGACCTCCTACACTACCCGAACACCATTGTGCTGACCTAAACCCTAAAACACTACCCCAGCACGACCCCCTTCACTACACAAACACCACTGCACTTCCCTAAACCCTAAAACACTACCCCAGCATGACCCCCTACACTACACAAACACCACTGCAATACCCTAAACCCTAAAACACTACCCAGCACGACCCGCTACACTACACAAACACGACTGCACTACCCTAAACCCTAAATCTATCCCCTGCACGATCCCCTACACTACCCAAACACCACTGCACTACCCTAAACCTTAAAACACTACCCCCCGCAACACCCTCTCCACTACCCCAACACCACTGCGCTAACCTAAACCCAAAATCTACCCCATAATGACCCCCTACAGTACCTGAACACCACTGCACTACCCTAAACCCTAAAACACTATCCCCAGCACGACCTCCTACACTACCCGAACACCACTGCACTGCCCTAATCCCTAAAACACTACCCCCAGCATGACCCCCTACACTACCAGAACACCACTGCGCCAGCCTAAACCCTAAATCTACCCCAGCACTACCCCCTACACTACACAAACACCACTGCACTACCAAAAACCCTAAAGCACTACCCCAGTACAACCCCTACACTACCCGGACACCAGTGCACTAACCTAAACCCTAAAACACTACCCCCAACATGACCCCCTACACTTTCCAAACACTACTTCACTACCATAAACCCTTTAACACTACCCCAGTATGACCCCCTACACTACCCGGACACCACTGCACTATTCTAAACCCTAAAACACTACACCCCAGCACGACCCTCTACACTACACTACCCAAACACCACTGCACTACCCTAAACCCTAAAACACTACCCCCAGCACAACCCGCTACACTACCCAAACACCACTGCACTACCCTAAACCTTAAATCTACCCCAGCACAACCCCCGACAAAACCCAAAAACCACTGCACTACTCTAAACACTAAAACACTACCCCCAGCACGACTGCCTACACTACCGAAACACCACTGCTTTACCTTAAACCCTAAAACACGACCCCCCTATATTTCCCAAACACAACTGCACTACCCTAAACCCTAAAACACTACCCCCAGCATGACCCCCACACTACCCAAACACCACTGCACTACCATAAACCCTAAAACTATCCCCAGCACGACCACCTACACTACCCAAACACAACTGCGCTACCCTAAACCCTAAAACACTATCCCCAGCATGACCCCCTATACTACCCAAACACCACTGCACTACTCTAAACCCTAAAGCCCTACCCCCGCACCACCCTCTTCACTATCCAAACACCACTGCGTTACCCTAAACCCAAAATCTACCCCAGCATGACCCCCTATACTACCTGAACACCACTGCACTACACTAAACCCTAAGACACTAAACCCAGCACAACCTCTTACACTACCCGAACACCACTGCCCTGCCCTAATCCCTAAAACACTACCCCCAGCATGACCCCCTACACTCCCAGAATACCACTGCGCCAACCTAAACCCTAAATCTACCCCCAGGACTACCCCCTACACTACACAAACACCACTGCACTACCCTAAACCCTAAAACACTACCCCCAGCACGACCCCCTACACTACACAAACAACACTGCACTGCCCTAAACTCTAAAACGCTACCCCAGCACGACCCCCTACACTACCTAAACACCACTTCACTACCCTAAACCCTAAATCTACCCCCAGCACTATCCCCTACACTACACAAACACGACTGCACTACCCTAATCCCTAAAACACTATCCCCAGCAAGACCCGCTACACTACACAAACACCACTGCACTGCCCTAAACCCTAAAACACTACCCCCAGCAGGACCCCCTACACTACTCAAACACCACTGCATTACCATAAACCCTAAAACACTACCCCAGCATGACCCCCTACACGTTTTTTTTTTAATTCTTTTTTTTGTCCTCATAAGCAAAATTATTTTGGAGTTTTTGGAGGAGTTGGAGGCCCCCTTGAACACTCTGATTTCGATGCGTCCATACCTTAGAGTGTAACATAACGGGATAGGTCTGCTCTTAGCCATTGGGGCCCCTTTTTGTCCATCTCCTGGCACAAGATTGTTGGAAATGGAGGGAGCTGGTCATAATGACCACTCGGTTCAAGACCCAGCTTGAAATCTTTGTTACCATTGCCTTAATCATTGGACACCCTATTATTTGCTTGACTATAATTTTCCCAAATTTTCCAAAAATCTTTTGTTCTTACTTTTTTTCCTTTGTTTATCTAATTTATATACCCTTAATATAGACGGCAGCCATTCTCTATGAGTTGGAGGTGTGTTTCTTACCCAATTAATACAGATCTCCCTTCTGGCAAGCAGGGTGAATAGGAAAAGGATATTTTCCTGATCTCTATTCAGTGAGTGATAGACTATGTTTTGTAGATTAATCCCAAAAATAACTGTTACCATGCTTACCTCTATGGGCTGTTCCAGTACCTCAGAGAAGGTTTTGCCAATTTGTTTCCAAAATTCTTCCAACTCAGCACAGTATCGGAACATGTGAAGATCATCCACTCTTTCTTCCCCACATTTAGGACACTTCTTTATCATACTGCTGTTAATTTTGGACAATTTTTTTGGAGTCCAGTATGATCTGTGTATCGTAAACAAGTGATTCTTCTTCAGTGGGGCTGATTTTACCACGCGCCCATGAATTGCCATCGAGGTTTGCCAATAATGAGGGATATCCAGACTTAGAAAGGTTTTACCCCAGATTTCGTTTGGGACTTTGTATTCTGTTTCACCTGCTCTTATAAGGGCCCAATACCAAAGTGACACCTCCTTTTTAAAGGGGTTTATATTTAACAGCTTTTGTTCACTGTTGTAATCCCCTTGCAGATTTTCCTTGATGTCTTTTACCCAACTATTAAGTTGGTAATATTTAAATCTTGCTAGTGAACCTGTTGTTTTTTTCTCCAGAATCTCCCAATCTATGATTTTATTGTTTTCTATTAACTGTCCCCAATAATTTATATGTCCTTTTCTCATGGGGGTCGCTAGACTATCTTTTAGGCACTCAGGGGTGCTTGGTGAATCCCATATGGGAGCATTTGTGCTGTAGTAGGGGATTTTCAAAATCATTCTTATTCTGCACCAAGTTCTTGTGGCTGCGTTTAGGGTCTTTAGTTTGATCTTTTTGAAACATTTTGGGTGACTAAATTTGTACAGAAAGCGATCTCCGTTAGGTTCGACAACGGCATCCATGTAGGTAGGCCATGTTTCCCGCGTACCCAGGAGTTTCCTTATGTTCTTGAATTGGAAAGCTCTACAGTATTCAAGTATATCTGGGCTCGCAATTCCTCCTTGTATCTTACTTCTCCTCAATTTTTTCCATCCAATCCTCACCCCTTTAGCCGCCCAAATAAAACTGGATATCTCCCCTTGTAATTTTTTTTATCTGTTCAGTCTTAAAGTTTAACGGAATAGAATGAAATAAATATGTAAATTTGGGTAGTATGTTCATTTTGATCAAGTTGGATTTACCCAAAAAAGACAGTTGTAAACCCGACCAAGCTTTGAGAAGTTTTCTTATATCTTTATGAATTCTAATGAAGTTCATACTAGCTATCCCGTCTAGGTCTTTTATGTATTCTATACCTAAATATTTTATTTTTTCTTTTAATAGTGGATTACCTGAGATTGTATTCCATTCTAAGATTTCCGTTTTTAATTGATTAACAAGGTATCCTGAAACCGACCCAAACTGATCTATAACTTTTTCTATCATTGGTAGTGAGCTGTTTGAGTTACCAGTAAATATCATTAGGTCGTCGGCATACAATGCTACTTTCTTTTCCCAGCCTTGATGTTTAAAGGGTAGTATCCCCTCTTCTCTTCTCAAAAGGCAGGTCAAAGGTTCTATATGCAAATCAAACAACAGCGGGGAGAGAGGGCACCCCTGTCTTGTGCCTCTTTTTATCTTTATGTTATCAGTGAGGGCTTCATTAACAAGTACTTTAGCTGTTGGATTTTTGTATATGTTTATGATTGCATGCTCAAACTTATTCCCAAGATTAAATTTAGATAGGGTAGCATTCAGAAAGGGCCAACTGACCCTATCGAAAGCTTTTGCAGCGTCGAATGTTATCACCCCCAATGGTATAAGATTTTGAGTTGCGATGTCAATTGCGCTGAATAGCTCATGTGATAGTTCGTAGATTTGTCTGCCTTTAATAAACCCTTTTTGGTTTGAGTGAATCAGAGACCCTGCCACACCCCCTAATCTCTTAGCTAGTATCTGTGTATAAATTTTATAATCTGAATTTAAGAGAGAGATAGGGCGATAGGATTCACATTTGGGAGGGTCCTTTCCTGGTTTTAATAAGATACTCACTATAGCATCATTCCATGAGACTGGGATGTCTTTTTTCCCAGAAAAAATATTGTTTAAGAGATCTGTTAGGGGAGATATTAAGACTTCCTTTAAGGTTGAGTATAGTTCATTTGGTAGCGCGTCCGGGCCTGCGGCTTTTCCTTTTTTTAGGCTTCTTATTGCATCCATAACTTCTTCTCTGGTGATCTCTTGATTCAGGGCTATTCTCTGCTCAGGAGTTGTTTCTGGAGTGGTTATTCCATCTAGGAAGCTTTGTATTTGTTCTTTAGTTCCCGATATTTCCTCCATGTATAATTTATCAAAGAAGGCTTTGAATTCTTGTCTAATTTCCGTGTCTTCCAGATAACAGCCAGGTAGGGCTTCCTTCTGAATTTTCGTGACCCTATTGCGTGTTGCTTCTGTTTTGATTTTCCATGCCAGAATTCTCCCACACCCTTCGCCATATTCATATTGTGATAGCTTACTGGCTTCCCATCTATCTCTAACCTTTAAGTCAAGGAAATCTGCTAGTTCTACTCTCTTCTTCTTCTTTTTTTCCTCTAATACTTCCTTTTCTTGTGGGGTTTTTGCTTTCGAATGTTCTTTCCAGATCCCTTTCAATTTGTTTTATAAAGGACTTATTCTCTTTATTTCTATAACCTACTATGCTCAGAATCCTCCCCCTGATATAGGCTTTATATGCATCCCAGGCTATCTGTTTTGTTGTGCCTTCTTTGTTTAATTTAAAAAAGAGATCTGTATCTTCAACCAACTTATCGATGCAGGATGTATCCGCGAATATGGTTCTATCTACTGTCCATCTTTGATTGCATGGAGAGGTTTTTAAATTAAGACTGAGTTGCACCGCAGAATGGTCTGAGATGTGTTCTGGGATATGTTCAACCTTGTTTGTACTGTCTACTAAACTCCTACTGATCAAAAAAAAGTCAATTCTGGATGCGGGCCCTAACCTTAGATTCTGAAGGATAAATCTATGGTTTTTATTCCCCTTTTCCTTCCAAATGTCTACAAGCCCCAAATCACGAATGCACGTCCCTATCCATTCTCTAATTTTTGGTAAATTAGGAAGATTTTTTGCTGGGTGTCGGTCTTCTTTGGGCTTTAAAATTATATTAAAATCCCCACCCATTATTATTGGGGCCTGTGTTGTGATTAAATGTGAGTATATTTTTTGCAAGGGCTCAGGGTCATCCATGTTTGGACCATAATATCCTGCTATAGTGTAAGGATTATTGTATATTTTTGCTTTAACAATTATCCATCTGCCTTTTTTGTCAATTTCCGTTTTCTCAATAGTCGCTATGCCCTTTATATTACAATCTTGGTTTGTACATACACAGTGGTCCACGCATCGTAAATTCTTGCAGATCAATGCCCATTCTTCTTTTACCAAATGGGTTTCCTGAAGTTTAATTATTTTACTGTCTATGTTTTTTATATACTCCAGGATCTTCAATCTCCGTTTTTTTATCCTTAGACCATTAATATTCCAGGATAAAACATTGAGCCTCTTTTCCTTAGCCTTGTTACCTGTGACCGACATCTTTGTCTTTAAACCTTTGTAGTTTGTTCAAAGGAAGCCCTTCTCCTCCTACATTAGCTTTTAGGATTTTTTTTTTTCTTTTTTCCCCCTTTTGCTCCCCACCTCGTGTTCTGATTTTTTTCTTTTAATATACATTTTTGCGAGAACGTCCCCCTCCCCTGGAGAAGCCTCCCTTTTCTTCCTTTTCCTAGGCAGTATTACTGCCCTTTTGAGCTCCCTGTCCTTCACCAGTGTTTACAATGTTTGCCATCTTGTTTAGGTATCAGGTTGTAGCCCATATCTTATGAATTAGGGTGATGTTTCCTTTGTGCATTTATCTGTGCTATAAAGGCTTCAACCTCCTTCGGATCTCTCATATTATGCATTTTGTTGTCCCACATTACTCTCAAAGAGGCCGGGAAGCGCATTTGGACAGTAGCACCAAGTGATCTTAATTGTGGCATATGTTGACCCAGTGCCCATTGCCTATCTTGAGTTATTCTGGATAGGTCGGACCTAATTCCATATGACCAGTCATCCTTGGGAAACGAGCCAGCTTTAAGACCCTCACTCAAGATCTTTTCTTTCCAGGAGTATGTCTTGAAATTAATTCGAATTTTTCTAGGATTTTTCCTTACCTTCCCTTTCCTAAAAGGATCTCGGTGTATTCTTTGAATATCTTCCGCAAGATTAACCGATTTGGTCCAGGGAATCTTCTCTTTTAGTAGCTGAATCATGAATCCTTTGATGTGTTCACCTTCGATGTCTTCAGGAATGTTTAAAATGTTAAGGTTGTTCCTTCTAGCATGGTTTTCCAGAGATTCCATCCTATTGCTAATCTTCATTTCTTTATTCTTCAGTCTGTCTATCTCTTCCCGATTAGTTTCTGTTTTTTTGTTCAATAGCTCTACTTCTACCTCCATCTGTGATACTCTATCAATTAGTGTATTTATTTTTTGGTCAAGTACTTCACAGGCTTATTGTATTTTTACTTGATTTCTCTCTGAGGTCGCGAAGTTTATTCTCATTTCCTTCATCATTTCCTCTAAGATGTTATCTGAGTGATGACTCGCTGAAACTGCTGGGTTTTGCCTGATGTCTGAGGTGGTTCCCAACCCCTCCTTTGCTGTAGCTGTCGCTCCTTTTTCGACACCTTCTGGTGCCTCTCCACCGATCTCTAAAACCTGATCAGATAGTGTTAGAATGGGGAACCCCTAGTTGGCACAGGTAGGTACTTGTGACAAGCAGTGGCCCCTTCTTCTATTCAGGGCGAGAGAGTTACCCCCTCAGAACAACCCCTGCTCACCCTATAGGTAGTGTGGCGCGAGCAGTCAGGGCTAAACTTCAGGGCGCTAGTCAGTTAAGCATTTATGATCACACACAGTAAACCACAATGATCCCCCACAAACGGACACCAGGCGTAAGTTGTATCAAAAATACGGATGCTTTATATAAAAGATTCTTTGTTACGCAGGCATGTACAAGACCATCAATAACGGTTGCGAAATGGAAGCCACAAGATGATAATTAGGCACTGTTCTTGTCTTTGGTAACTTATTCGATCACGAGCGCTTCACAGGGCTCGGTTGAGTCGGTCCAGTCACGATGATGCGCAGTGCACCCAGGGTACCGTGATACGGGGAAATCAGAACGTTGCGGACCCCGAGTCCGATAGAGAGTTCACTGTACCTGGGAACGTGCGGTGTGCTTGGACGAGTCTTCAGGAGAGATGCAGGTTCTGCACCTCGTGGGTCTTCCGGATCAAGAATTCAGCGGGCGGCTTTCGGTAGACAGGTGCGGCCCAGGGCCTCCGACACGGACTGTGCGGGAGGTCACTGCGGAGGGCGGCACGGTCAGACTCAGGCTGGGAGGTGAAGCGGGGCGGCCGGATACGTTACGACGTACGGGCGGCCATCCGAGGCTGGATTTCACTTCCCCACTAGAAATCCGGCGGGAGGGCGAAAGGGCACCAAGCGCGCTCCAGTAGCAGGCAGGTGACAGGGAAGCGGGACGGCCAGACTCGTGGGTCCAGAGCGACTCAGGTAGAGCGGGGCTCTCGGCGAGTGGAGGCGGCCAGGCTTCTGGGTGTCACGGCCCTAGGAGGGATGCGAAGGTGCGCAGGGCACTCCGGCGGGAGAAAGCACACGGCTCGAATTCTCAGACGAGCGGAGACACGGTGAACCCACTGGTCCTGGGGTTCAGTTCAGGGGGCAAGCTCTTCTTCCAAGCCCTTGGAGATAGTTGAAGAACAAAGTGCAAAAGTCTCTTTCAGTCTTTTTCCTCTCCTTCCTTAGCAAGGCACCTACTGCAGGCCAGTCCCTTAGGTCAGGGAAAGTTACTCCTCCTTCAGCTTCTTCCAGGTCCTTCTAGTCAGGCAGAGTTCCTTCGTGGTTCAATCTGGATCTGATTTCTTAGGAGCCAAGCTCCTACTTTTATACAGGGATTCTTTTGTTCTTTAGCGCCAGGGGGCCTGGGCCTGGCTCAGTCCAGTTTTGGAGCACTCTGTTGTGGTGACTCGGCTTGTTCCTTTCAGCAGCAGGGCAGAGACATCAGCCGCTCCACAGGGGGCGGCGCCGGCTTTGTGGTGGCAGAGCACAGGTCTATCCAAGAGTCAGGGTGCACTCCTCCCACCCATCCTGGGGTAATCTCTCTACCCACCACCTGGCAGCCAACCTGTCTCCTGGAATCCCCCAGCCCTGCTCCGGTACTGTTGCTAGGCAGAACACACACACACACAGCAGAGGCGGACTGAGATGGTTAGGCACGCAAAGGCTAACTTTCTAAAAGTAGCATTTGCAAACCCGGGGTATTAAAATAACCTTTACTAAAAGATGTACTTTATTACCCCGAGTTCAGGCATACTAAACATGACCTTCTACCATGCTCTCTGAGTCCACTGGGGTCACAGCGTGTAGCGATCCCAGCAGCCCATTCTGGCCTACGGAGAGCAGGTAGCCTTCAATAGTGAAAAACGAAAATGGCTGTAATTCACTACTAAGACATGCCACACACATCAGGGCATGTCCTACCTTATACCTACAATGCACCCTGCGCTTAGGCCTACCAGAGGGGTGACTAACATGTAGTTAAGGGAAGGTTTAGAGACTGGTAAGTGGGGACACTTGCTCAGTCAGCGCGACGGTACCAGACCGCGCGCAGGTTCTGCAGTGGCAGACCCTAGACACATTTTACCCCGCTGCTTCGGTGGGTGGCACAACCCGTGCTGCAAGCCCACTCGCAGCATTTGGATATACAAGCCCTTGGCACCCCTGGTGCACTCTACTAGGGACTGATAGTAAACCAAATAAACCAAACGTGGAAGTCAATTCACATAATACATTTTACCATAGGGAGCACTTGCACTGTGGCACTGGATGGCAGTGGCACAGTGCCCTGAGCAGCTAACACCAACACAAAAACACATTGAGGCACAGACAAAAATGGAAGGGTGACCCACGCCAATGGTGCCAGGTCTAACACGTGTCCCCTCCAGCTGAAAAGTGGGGAGAACTACCCTACCCCAGGGAGTTCTGCATCACTAAGGCGGAAAAACCTGGACAGACCGTCAGCATTGGCGTGATCTGTGCCAGGGCGATGCTCCACCGTAAAGTCCATACCCTGTAGGGAGATGGACCACCTCAACAGTTTTGGGTTCTCACCCCTCATTTGCATCAACCATCTGAGGGGCCTGTGGTCGGTCTGAACCCGGAAGTGAGACCCAAACAAGTAGGGTCTTAGCTTCTTCAGCGCCCAGACCACAGCAAATGCTTCTCGTTCTATCGCACTCCACCTTTGTTCCCGGGGGAGTAGCCTCCTGCTAATAAAGGCTACGGGTTGGTCAAAGCCCTCCTCAGTGATCTGTGAGTGAACAGCCCCTACACCATGCTCTGATGCATCCGTCTGCACCAGGAACTCTTTGGAGAAGTCAGGAGCCAAGAGCACGGGCGCCGTGCACATGGCAGTTTTCAGGGTGTCGAAGGCTTTCTGACAGGTGTCAGTCCATATCACTTTTCTGGGCTGCTTCTTCGAAGTCAGCTCTGTCAAGGGGGCAACGATGCTGCCATACCCCTTGACAAACCTCCTGTAGTACCCGGTGAGTCCTAAAAAGGCCCTCACCTCCGTCTGGGTCTTTGGGGGCTCCCAAGCCAGGATGGTTTCAACTTTGTGTTGGAGGGGCGCCACCTGGCCGCTCCCCACTTGGTGTCCCAAGTACACCACTGAACCCTGCCCGATCTGACACTTGCTTGCCTTGATCGTGAGGCCTGCCTTGCGCAGCGCCATCAACACTTCCCAGAGATGTTGCAGGTGTTCTTCCCATGTGCCGCTGAACACTGCGATGTCATCCAGGTAGGCGGCGCTGAACTCGGTCAGCCCCGCCAACACCTGGTTGACCAACCTCTGGAAGGTGGCAGGGGCATTCTTCATCCCAAAGGGCATCACCCGGAACTGGTAATGCCCATCTGGTGTAGAGAATGCGGACCTCTCTTTGGCCCCGTCAGTCAAGGCGATCTGCCAGTACCCAGACGTTAAGTCAAACGTGCTGAGGTACCGTGCAGCCCCTAACCGATCGATGAGCTCATCAGCTCTGGGGATGGGGTGCGCGTCAGTCTTCGTGACTGAGTTGAGTCCTCGGTAGTCCACACAGAACCGGAGTTCGGGCGTGGCACCCGGCGCTGCAGCCTTTGGGACCAAGACCACTGGGCTGGCCCAAGGACTGCTGGAGGACTCAACCACCCCTAGAGCAAGCATCTTCGAGACCTCCTCTTTGATGCAGGCCCTGACCCTGTCAGTTACCCGGTAGGCCTTGTGCTTCACAGGTAAGCTGTCTCCCGTATCCACATCATGGACGCACCAATTTGTGATACCGGGAACCAGGGAGAACAGGTCGGGAAACTGCCCCAGCAGCTGGCGGCAGTCACCCTGTTGCTCAGGGGTCAGGGTGGGTGAGAGGTTAACTCCATCCACTGACCCGTCTCGCTCTGAGGCTACCAAGAGGTCAGGAAGAGGATCGGACTCCTCTTCCATCCCATCATCGGTGGCCAAGAGCATGCCCACTTCGGACCTCTCCAAGTGGGGCTTCAGTCGATTGACATGTAGGACCCTTAAGGGGTTCCTAGGAGACCGCAAGTCCACCAAGTAGGTGACAGAACTCTTGCGCTCCACAATCTCAAAGGGTCCTGTCCACTTCTCCTGGAGTGCACAAGGCTCCACAGGGGCCAGGACCCACACTTTTTGGCCAGGTTGAAGCTCAACCAGAGTGGCATTCTGGTCATACCACCGCTTCATTTCCTCCTGGCTGGCTTCCAGGTTTGCCTCCGCAAGTTGCCTGAAACGCCTAGTCTGGTTCCGGAAGGCCAGCATGTAACTGTGTACATTCTGGGGAGGTTTCCTGGGAGATTGCTCCCAGCCTTCCTTGACCAGACTAAGAGGTCCTCGTACTGGGTGGCCGTACAAAAGCTCAAAGGGACTGAACCCTAGAGACTTTTGTGGCACCTCGCGGTACGCAAAGAGAAGGCATGGTAAGAGGACGTCCCACTTACGCCTCATGGGCTCCTCGAGACCCATAATCATGCCCTTCAGGGTTCGGTTGAAGCGCTCAACCAACCCGTTTCCTTGGGGATGGTAAGGTGTGGTGAACTTGTAGGTTACACCACACTCTTGCCAAAGGGACTTCATATATTTCGATATGAAGTTGGTCCCCCTGTCCGACACCACCTCTAGAGGGAATCCTACTCGTGAGAAAATTCCCATCAGTGCCCGTCCCACCACGGGGGCCGTCACTGTCCTCAGAGGGATGGCTTCAGGGTACCGGGTGGCATGGTCCACCAAGACCAGGATAAACCTGTTGCCCATGGCTGTCTTGGGGTCCAGTGGCCCCACAATGTCAATCCCCACCCGCTGGAATGGGGTACTGACCACAGGGAAAGGTTGGAGTGGAGCTCTCAGCTTCCTTCCACTCTTGCCACTTGCCTGGCAAGTCTGGCATGTCCTGCAGTGAGTGTCAGAACTCCTGCGCATTTGGGGCCAATAAAAGTGGGTGACAAGCCTCTCAAAGGTCTTGTCCTGCCCCAAATGTCCTGCTAACGGTACGTCGTGAGCCAGCCCCAGTAGGAAGGCTCTGAACTTCTGGGGTACCACCAGCGCACGGGCTGACCCAGGTTCAGCAACCTTAGGCTCGGAGTATAGGAGGTCGTTCTCCCAGTAGATCAAGTGAGTTCCGGACTGGTCACCATTGGCCTGGGCTGCAGCCTGCTGCCGCATACCCTCTAGAGAGGGGCACTCTTTCTGCTCCCTGCAGAATTCCTCCCTGGTGGGGCCTCCTTCTTGCTGCCAATGGGTCAGCTCAGGCAGGTCCCCCAGTTCGGCTATCTGTTCCCCGGTAGGCTCCAGGGCATCCCCCTCAAGGTCTGCTTCCTCCTGGGCCGTGGGAACGTCAGGAGCCGGATTCCCATGCCTCCCTTGCCCTCTCTCTAAGGCCGGTTCCTGGGCCTCCCCCTCAGGCTCCAGGGTTCCCTCAACACCCCTACCGGCTGCCATCGACCGGGTGGTCACACACGCCCAATCAGGCAAGCCCACCATCCGCAGGTGAGTCGTCTTCTCCACCTTTTCCCAAGGGGAGCTCTCCAAATCGTTACCTAGGAGACAATCAACAGGCATGGCCTCTCTCACAGCCACTTGCAGGGTACCAGAGACCCCCCCCCACTCGAAGGGAACCTGAGCCATTGGACACTGACTCTCTGTGTTGTCAGCGTTGACAACACGGCAGAATGCGTGCGGGACAACCTGCTCTTGAGACACCAGGTGTTGCTTGACAGCAGTCACACTGGCTCCAGTATCTCTAAGAGCCCCCACCCTCTTGCCATTTATGGTCACCCACTGCCCATACTTTTGAGTATTGGGGGGCAGCTGGGCCTCAGCGACCATCTCACTGTCTCCTAATGAGACTAGGGTCATCTGTACGGGATCCCCCGCCCCTTGGACGTCTATCTCCCTCCCCAAGGCTACACTATTCACCTGCTTGGGGGGTGGGGCACCAGAGGGTGCTGGTTTACCATACAGGGGGCACTTGGGATCCACGGAAATGTGCCCCAGGTTGTTACACTTGTAACATCTGAGGGGCCCTCTTTGAACAGGGTTACCTGTCGGGGCCCCGGTCTGCTTCGGGGGTGGGGGTGGCTGAGAACCTTTCCCTTGGTTCCCTTGGGAATTACTTTGGGGCCCTTTGTAGAACTCCCTCTGTTTACCCTTGTCCCCCCCACTCTTCTGCTGGGGACCCTGAACACCTTTGGCGGGGCCTCCCACGGGACCCTTGTGGACCCTGGTGCTGATCCAGCGGTCCGCCTCCTCAGCAAGCTTCCTCGGGTTGGACAGCTTGCTATCGATCAGGTGTTGGCGTAGCTCAGGAAAACAATTATCCGACAAGTGCTCCCATGCGATTAAATCAAACAGCCCTTGGTAATCATCCACCTTGCTACCCTTCACCCACCCATCCAGCGCTCTGCAAAAAAAGGTCACATATTCTACATAAGTGGTACCAGGTTTCTTGGTGCAATCCCTAAATCTCTGTCTGTACAATTCAGGAGTCAACCCATACCTTGTCATAAGAGCCTCCTTCATGTGTGGATAGGATGTGTGGACATCAGAGGGGAGGTCTAGCAGTGTGTCCCGCCCCTCACTCAGGAACCTTCCCCACAACCCCGCTCCCCAATCCTTCTCAGGGACCCGGTGGGAGGACATGGCTACTTCATAGGCCCTAAACCACTGCCCAATATCATCCTGCTTATAATATTCTTTGACTACATCTTTAGGAATGTGCACCCTTGACTCTGTTGAATTGCTGCCACCAGAGGGTGAGTTGTCTAAACTCCTGGCCTTGAGATCCAACTCCCTCATTTTTACCTCATGCTCCATGGCCAGTTTCTGCCTTTCTCTCTCCATTTGCAGTTTTGCCATCTCCACCTCGTGTGCTCGGGCGGCACTCCTGTCGGCCAACTCCTCTGGCGACAGGCCTCTGCTAGGCTCAAACACACCTTCGGGGGGTATCACCTCCCGGGCATTCTCTGGGAACTTTGATTCGTGCCAGGCTCTCAGTGCTGTCACGTACTGATCCTTGTTGCTTAGTCCACTTTGCTTGATTCTGTACTTGGAGAGATATCCCTTCAGGACATCATTTGTGCACTTCCTCAGTGCCTCGGGCTCCCAATCGATGTCATCTACTCCAGAGAATACAGAGGGCGCTCCGCCTCCGTTGACTGAGCTAGGCATGGTTTCTTAAGGTGGAGATTTTTCTTTAGCAACAACTGTCACTCAATCTGTGGCTGCGTTATAGGTCTGCTCTACGTGGTGATCAATAATTCACTGTATGTAAATCATAAATGCAAATTCGAAATCCCACCGCTGCCACCAATGTTAGAATGGGGAACCCCTAGTTGGCACAGGTAGGTACTTGTGACAAGCAGTGGTCCCTTCTTCTATTCAGGGCGAGAGAGTTACCCCCTCAGAACAACCCCTGCTCACCCTATAGGTAGTGTGGCGCGAGCAGTCAGGGCTAAACTTCAGGGCGCTAGTCAGTTAAGCATTTATGATCACACACAGTAAACCACAATGATCCCCCACAAACGGACACCAGGCGTAAGTTGTATCAAAAATACGGATGCTTTATATAAAAGATTCTTTGTTACGCAGGCATGTACAAGACCATCAATAACGGTTGCGAAATGGAAGCCACAAGATGATAATTAGGCACTGTTCTTGTCTTTGGTAACTTATTCGATCACGAGCGCTTCACAGGGCTCGGTTGAGTCGGTCCAGTCACGATGATGCGCAGTGCACCCAGGGTACCGTGATACGGGGAAATCAGAACGTTGCGGACCCCGAGTCCGATAGAGAGTTCACTGTACCTGGGAACGTGCGGTGTGCTTGGACGAGTCTTCAGGAGAGATGCAGGTTCTGCACCTCGTGGGTCTTCCGGATCAAGAATTCAGCGGGCGGCTTTCGGTAGACAGGTGCGGCCCAGGGCCTCCGACACGGACTGTGCGGGAGGTCACTGCGGAGGGCGGCACGGTCAGACTCAGGCTGGGAGGTGAAGCGGGGCGGCCGGATACGTTACGACGTACGGGCGGCCGTCCGAGGCTGGATTTCACTTCCCCACTAGAAATCCGGCGGGAGGGCGAAAGGGCACCAAGCGCGCTCCAGTAGCAGGCAGGTGACAGGGAAGCGGGACGGCCAGACTCGTGGGTCCAGAGCGACTCAGGTAGAGCGGGGCTCTCGGCGAGTGGAGGCGGCCAGGCTTCTGGGTGTCACGGCCCTAGGAGGGATGCGAAGGTGCGCAGGGCACTCCGGCGGGAGAAAGCACACGGCTCGAATTCTCAGACGAGCGGAGACACGGTGAACCCACTGGTCCTGGGGTTCAGTTCAGGGGGCAAGCTCTTCTTCCAAGCCCTTGGAGATAGTTGAAGAACAAAGTGCAAAAGTCTCTTTCAGTCTTTTTCCTCTCCTTCCTTAGCAAGGCACCTACTGCAGGCCAGTCCCTTAGGTCAGGGAAAGTTACTCCTCCTTCAGCTTCTTCCAGGTCCTTCTAGTCAGGCAGAGTTCCTTCGTGGTTCAATCTGGATCTGATTTCTTAGGAGCCAAGCTCCTACTTTTATACAGGGATTCTTTTGTTCTTTAGCGCCAGGGGGCCTGGGCCTGGCTCAGTCCAGTTTTGGAGCACTCTGTTGTGGTGACTCGGCTTGTTCCTTTCAGCAGCAGGGCAGAGACATCAGCCGCTCCACAGGGGGCGGCGCCGGCTTTGTGGTGGCAGAGCACAGGTCTATCCAAGAGTCAGGGTGCACTCCTCCCACCCATCCTGGGGTAATCTCTCTACCCACCACCTGGCAGCCAACCTGTCTCCTGGAATCCCCCAGCCCTGCTCCGGTACTGTTGCTAGGCAGAACACACACACACACAGCAGAGGCGGACTGAGATGGTTAGGCACGCAAAGGCTAACTTTCTAAAAGTAGCATTTGCAAACCCGGGGTATTAAAATAACCTTTACTAAAAGATGTACTTTATTACCCCGAGTTCAGGCATACTAAACATGACCTTCTACCATGCTCTCTGAGTCCACTGGGGTCACAGCGTGTAGCGATCCCAGCAGCCCATTCTGGCCTACGGAGAGCAGGTAGCCTTCAATAGTGAAAAACGAAAATGGCTGTAATTCACTACTAAGACATGCCACACACATCAGGGCATGTCCTACCTTATACCTACAATGCACCCTGCGCTTAGGCCTACCAGAGGGGTGACTAACATGTAGTTAAGGGAAGGTTTAGAGACTGGTAAGTGGGGACACTTGCTCAGTCAGCGCGACGGTACCAGACCGCGCGCAGGTTCTGCAGTGGCAGACCCTAGACACATTTTACCCCGCTGCTTCGGTGGGTGGCACAACCCGTGCTGCAAGCCCACTCGCAGCATTTGGATATACAAGCCCTTGGCACCCCTGGTGCACTCTACTAGGGACTGATAGTAAACCAAATAAACCAAACGTGGAAGTCAATTCACATAATACATTTTACCATAGGGAGCACTTGCACTGTGGCACTGGATGGCAGTGGCACAGTGCCCTGAGCAGCTAACACCCACACAAAAACACATTGAGGCACAGACAAAAATGGAAGGGTGACCCACGCCAATGGTGCCAGGTCTAACAGATAGGATATAGAATCTATTGCTCAACCCTGTTTCTTTCTTGACAACCTTAGTTCTCTCTGCCATTTTTGGTTCTAAAACTACTACCAAAGGGGAAGGGGCGGAAAATAAACTAGATAGTTCTATGATGTTGTCGTCTTTAATTTTCACTGGTGTCTCTGGTCCTCCCCTTCCTGGAACTGGCTCTTTATCTTGAACCCTAAAATAGGATGTTAGGGAGGGAGTAATTTTTTGTGGTTTGCCCGAGCCCGGTGCTTTCCTTAAACTGGCGCGACTTGCTCTGGATAGTGGGGCTTGTGGCTGGCCTGAAATATACTTTTTGCTCAGACTTCTTGCGACTATAGATGGTGCCAGTGTTGGAAGTTTTTCCATGTTGTTAACTTCCCTGACTCCAGTACCTTTAGCCGCCTTGAGAGGGTCTTGAGAACAGTATTTTGTCTAGGAGGCAATTGCCTGCTCCTAAGGCAATAACCCTCTCCTCCCAAGCGCCCACTCTTATAACCTTTATTGGTAATTGGGGGGGGGTTGGTGCCCTCCAGGATCCCATCCACTACCACCCCTTGTTCTCCAATTAACCCTTGTGCTTTATCAAGATTTAGTACAGATGCTAATGCAGATATAGAGCCAGAGCCTAATACACACACCGGCTCATACAAGTCCTGACACTCTGGTTTCTGAGCGGTATCCGCTATACGGGCTGCCCTCCCCGAATGTGGACTACCTATGCCACTGTAATCTACCTTGATGAGGCAGCGCCGCGTTCCTCTCCCGCACGCTGCCTCAGTCGCCACCACAGATCTCCCCCGGAAGGAGACTCTGCTGGCGACCCTCCTGTTGCTGCAGCGCGCTCCAGCAGCTTCCGCCCACACTCCCGCGGACCTCCGACGCGGGACCTCCAGTGTGCTCTTCTTACGCCACAAGATCCTCGGAGTGCCCCGGAGAGCTCCACTGCAGTTAATCGGACGAAACCCCACAGGCCCCACGACGACACGATGACAAGCAGCAAAGCAGCGAAGGCATGCCACCGCCGGGATCGACACCGCTACCAGGCCGATACACTAACACCGCTACGAGTCACAGCCGGTCTCAGAGCTGCTTGGCTCATCCTTGTTCTCACAGGTATGTTATTTTTTTTTCTTCTCCTTTTAGCTCCGGGTCTACTCCCAATCCGTATCCATGTACCTGCTACATTTTCTTCGTTGTCTGTATTGATGGCGATATCATACTTCGTTAATGCGGATCTCAGGGCAGGGAGCTCCTCAGTCGGCCGCCATACTACACAAACACCACTGCACTACCCTAAACCCTAAAACACTACCCCAGCACGACCCCTTACACTACACAAACACCACTGTACTACCCTAAACCCTAAATCTCCCCCCTGCACGACCCCCTGCACTACCCAAACACCTGCACCACCCTAAACCATAAAACACTACCCCCAGCACGAACCCCTACACTACCCAAACACCACTACACTACCCTAAACCCTAAAACACTACCCCAGCACTACCCAAACACCACTGCACTACCCTAAAACACGACCACCTACACTACACAAACAACACTGCACTACCCTAAACCCTAAAACACCACTCACTACCCTAAACACGAAAACACTACACCCAGCACGACCCCCTACACTACAGAAACACCACTGCACTACCCTAAACCCAAAAAACTTCACCCCCAGCTCGACCCCCTACACTACCCAAACACCACTGCACTACCCTAAACCCTAAAACACTACCCCCAGCATGACTCCCTGCACTACCCAAACACCACTGCATTACCCCAAAACACGACCCCCTACACCACACAAACACTAATCTACCCTAAAACACTACCCCCAGCATGACCCACTAAACTACATAAACACCACTGCACTACCCTAAACCCTAGAACACTACCTCCAGCACGACACCCTTCACTACCCAAACCCCACTGCACTACCCTAAAACACAACCCCCTAGACTACCCAAACACCACTGCACTACCCTAAACACTAAAACACTACCGCCAGCACGAACCCCTACACTACACAAACACCACTGCACTACCCTAAACCCCAAAACACTACCCCAGCACAACCCCCTACACTACACAAACACCACTGCACTACCCTAAACCCCAAAACACTACCCCAGCACAACCCCCTACACTACACAAACACCACTGCACTACACTAAACCCTACATGTACCCCCAGCACGACCCCCTACACTACCCAAGCTCCACTGCACTACCCTAAAACCCAAAACTCTACCCCCAACACAACCCCCTACACTACCCAAACACCACTGCACTACCCTAATCCCTAAAACACTACCCCCAGCATGACCCCCTACACTACGCAAACACGACAAACACCACTGCACTACCCTTAACCCTAAAACACTACCTCCAGCATGACTCCCTACACTACCAAAACACCACTGCGCTACCCTAAAACACGACCCCCTACACTACACAAACACCACTGCACTACCCTAAACCCTAAAACACTACCCCTAGCACGACCCCTACACTACACAAACACCACTGCACTACCCTAAACCCTAAAGCACAACCCCCTGCACTACCCTAAACTCTAAAACTCTACCCCAGCACAACCCCCTACACTACACAAACACCACTGCACTACCCTAAACCTGAAAACACTACCCCCAACACAACCGCCTACACTACACAAACACCACTGCACTAACCTAATCCCTAAAATACTACCCCCAGCACAACCTCCTACACTACACAAAAACCACTGCACTACCCTAAACCCTAAAACACTACCCCCAGCACGACCCCCTACACTAAACAGACACCACTGCACTTGCCTAAACCCTAAAACACTACCCCCAGCACGACCCCCTACAGTACCCAAACACCACTGCACTACCCTAAATCCTAAAACATTACCCCCAGCACGACCCTCTATACTACCCAAACCCCACTGCACTACCCTAAATCCTAAAACACTATCCCCAGCATGACCCCCTACACTACGCAAACGCCAACTGCACTACACTAAAACACGACTCCCTACTCTACACAAACACCACTGCAATACCCTAAACCCTAAAACACTACCCCCAGCAAGACCCCCTACACTACCCAAACACCTTCACTAACCTAAACCCTAAAACACTACCTCCAGCATGACCCCCTACACTTTCCAAACACCACTGCACTACCCTAATCCCTTAAACACTACTCCCAGCACAACCCTCTACACTACCCAAACACCACTGCACTATCCTAAACCCTTAAACACTACCCCAGCACGAACCCCTACACTACCCAAACACCATTGCACTACCCTAAGCCCTAAATCTACACCCAGCATAACCCCTACACTACCCGAATACCACTGCGCTGCCCTAAACCCTAAACCACTACCCCAGAACGTCCCCCTACACTACCAGAACACCACTGCGCTAGCCTAAACTATAAATCTACTCCCAGCACTACCCCCTACACTACACAAACACCACTGCACTACCCTAAACCCTAAAACACTAACCCCAGCACGACCCCCTACACTACACAAACACCACTGCAGTGCCCTAAACCCTAAAACACTACCCCAACATGACCCCCTACACTACCCAAACACCACTGCACTACCCTAAACCCGAAAACACTACCCCCAGCACAACTCCCTACACTACCGAAACTCCACTGCACTACCATAAACCCTAAAACACTACCCCAAGCACAAACCCCTTCACTACCCAAACTGCACTGCACTACCCTAATGCCTAAAATACTCGGGCTGGACTGTTCCCATGAGGCACAGGGTCAAGACTGATTTGCATATGGCCATGTCTAAACTGGGGTGGTGTAGTGGGCAAAAGAACGATGGATTTAACCCAGATCTCTTGACTGGGGGAGAATGTCTGCATTGTCAGCATTCCGTCCATCATTTGTTTGTTGTAACGCTTTTCACCCTAAGTGGGATGGGTATTCCCAGACGTGGGACCCGTGCTCACTACGCCACTGGAGTCAAGCTATCCTGGCTGATGACGGCTGATAGCCAGAAACCGGTCCTATGATGCTTGATTCCGGTCCAGGGAAGACATGGCTTGGCAGTTCGGGCTGGACTGTTCCCATGAGGCACAGGGTCAAGACTGATTTTCATATGGCCATGTCTAAACTGGGGTGGTGTAGTGGGCAAAAGAACGAGGGATTTAACCCAGATCTCTTGACTGGGGGAGAATGTCTGCATTGTCAGCATTCCGTCCATCATTTGTTTGTTGTAACGCTTTTCGCCCTAAGTGGGATGGGTATTCCCAGACGTGGGACCCGTGCTCACTACGCCACTGGAGTCAAGCTATCCTGGCTGATGACGGCTGATAGCCAGAAACCGGTCCTATGATGCTTGATTCCGGTCCAGGGAAGACATGGCTTGGCAGTTCGGGCTGGACTGTTCCCATGAGGCACAGGGTCAAGACTGATTTGCATATGGCCATGTCTAAACTGGGGTGGTGTAGTGGGCAAAAGAACGATGGATTTAACCCAGATCTCTTGACTGGGGGAGAATGTCTGCATTGTCAGCATTCCGTCCATCATTTGTTTGTTGTAACGCTTTTCGACCTAAGTGGGATGGGTATTCCCAGACGTGGGACCCGTGCTCACTACGCCACTGGAGTCAAGCTATCCTGGCTGATGACGGCTGATAGCCAGAAACCGGTCCTATGATGCTTGATTCCGGTCCAGGGAAGACATGGCTTGGCAGTTCGGGCTGGACTGTTCCCATGAGGCACAGGGTCAAGACTGATTTGCATATGGCCATGTCTAAACTGGGGTGGTGTAGTGGGCAAAAGAACGATGGATTTAACCCAGATCTCTTGACTGGGGGAGAATGTCTGCATTGTCAGCATTCCGTCCATCATTTGTTTGTTGTAACGCTTTTCGCCCTAAGTGGGATGGGTATTCCCAGACGTGGGACCCGTGCTCACTACGCCACTGGAGTCAAGCTATCCTGGCTGATGACGGCTGATAGCCAGAAACCGGTCCTATGATGCTTGATTCCGGTCCAGGGAAGACATGGCTTGGCAGTTCGGGCTGGACTGTTCCCATGAGGCACAGGGTCAAGACTGATTTGCATATGGCCATGTCTAAACTGGGGTGGTGTAGTGGGCAAAAGAACGATGGATTTAACCCAGATCTCTTGACTGGGGGAGAATGTCTGCATTGTCAGCATTCCGTCCATCATTTGTTTGTTGTAACGCTTTTCGCCCTAAGTGGGATGGGTATTCCCAGACGTGGGACCCGTGCTCACTACGCCACTGGAATCAAGCTATCCTGGCTGATGACGGCTGATAGCCAGAAACCGGTCCTATGATGCTTGATTCCGGTCCAGGGAAGACATGGCTTGGCAGTTCGGGTTGGACTGTTCCCATGAGGCACAGGGTCAAGACTGATTTGCATATGGCCATGTCTAAACTGGGGTGGTGTAGTGGGCAAAAGAACGATGGATTTAACCCAGATCTCTTGACTGGGGGAGAATGTCTGCATTGTCAGCATTCCGTCCATCATTTGTTTGTTGTAACGCTTTTCGCCCTAAGTGGGATGGGTATTCCCAGACGTGGGACCCGTGCTCACTACGCCACTGGAGTCAAGCTATCCTGGCTGATGACGGCTGATAGCCAGAAACCGGTCCTATGATGCTTGATTCCGGTCCAGGGAAGACATGGATTGGCAGTTCGGGCTGGACTGTTCCCATGAGGCACAGGGTCAAGACTGATTTGCATATGGCCATGTCTAAACTGGGGTGGTGTAGTGGGCAAAAGAACGATGGATTTAACCAAGATCTCTTGACTGGGGGAGAATGTCTGCATTGTCAGCATTCCGTCCATCATTTGTTTGTTGTAACGCTTTTCGCCCTAAGTGGGATGGGTATTCCCAGACGTGGAACCCGTGCTCACTACGCCACTGGAGTCAAGCTATCCTGGCTGATGACGGCTGATAGCCAGAAACCGGTCCTATGATGCTTGATTCCGGTCCAGGGAAGACATGGCTTGGCAGTTCGGGCTGGACTGTTCCCATGAGGCACAGGGTCAAGACTGATTTGCATATGGCCATGTCTAAACTGGGGTGGTGTAGTGGGCAAAAGAACGATGGATTTAACCCAGATCTCTTGACTGGGGGAGAATGTCTGCATTGTCAGCATTCCGTCCATCATTTGTTTGTTGTAACGCTTTTCGCCCTAAGTGGGATGGGTATTCCCAGACGTGGGACCCGTGCTCACTACGCCACTGGAGTCAAGCTATCCTGGCTGATGACGGCTGATAGCCAGAAACCGGTCCTATGATGCTTGATTCCGGTCCAGGGAAGACATGGCTTGGCAGTTCGGGCTGGACTGTTCCCATGAGGCACAGGGTCAAGACTGATTTGCATATGGCCATGTCTAAACTGGGGTGGTGTAGTGGGCAAAAGAACGATGGATTTAACCCAGATCTCTTGACTGGGGGAGAATGTCTGCATTGTCAGCATTCCGTCCATCATTTGTTTGTTGTAACGCTTTTCGCCCTAAGTGGGATGGGTATTCCCAGACGTGGGACCCGTGCTCACTACGCCACTGGAGTCAAGCTATCCTGGCTGATGACGGCTGATAGCCAGAAACCGGTCCTATGATGCTTGATTCCGGTCCAGGGAAGACATGGCTTGGCAGTTCGGGCTGGACTGTTCCCATGAGGCACAGGGTCAAGACTGATTTGCATATGGCCATGTCTAAACTGGGGTGGTGTAGTGGGCAAAAGAACGATGGATTTAACCCAGATCTCTTGACTGGGGGAGAATGTCTGCATTGTCAGCATTCCGTCCATCATTTGTTTGTTGTAACGCTTTTCGCCCTAAGTGGGATGGGTATTCCCAGACGTGGGACCCGTGCTCACTACGCCACTGGAGTCAAGCTATCCTGGCTGATGACGGCTGATAGCCAGAAACCGGTCCTATGATGCTTGATTCCGGTCCAGGGAAGACATGGCTTGGCAGTTCGGGCTGGACTGTTCCCATGAGGCACAGGGTCAAGACTGATTTGCATATGGCCATGTCTAAACTGGGGTGGTGTAGTGGGCAAAAGAACGATGGATTTAACCCAGATCTCTTGACTGGGGGAGAATGTCTGCATTGTCAGCATTCCGTCCATCATTTGTTTGTTGTAACGCTTTTCGCCCTAAGTGGGATGGGTATTCCCAGACGTGGGACCCGTGCTCACTACGCCACTGGAGTCAAGCTATCCTGGCTGATGATGGCTGATAGCCAGAAACCGGTCCTATGATGCTTGATTCCGGTCCAGGGAAGACATGGCTTGGCAGTTCGGGCTGGACTGTTCCCATGAGGCACAGGGTCAAGACTGATTTGCATATGGCCATGTCTAAACTGGGGGGTGTAGTGGGCAAAAGAACGATGGATTTAACCCAGATCTCTTGACTGGGGGAGAATGTCTGCATTGTCAGCATTCCGTCCATCATTTGTTTGCGGTAACGCTTTTCACCCTAAGTGGGATGGGTATTCCCAGACGTGGGACCCGTGCTCACTACGCCACTGGAGTCAAGCTATCCTGGCTGATGACAGCTGATAGCCAGAAACCGGTCCTATGATGCTTAATTCCGGTCCAGGGAAGACATGGCTTGGCAGTTCGGGCTGGACTGTTCCCATGAGGCACAGGGTCAAGACTGATTTGCATATGGCCATGTCTAAACTGGGGTGGTGTAGTGGGCAAAAGAACGATGGATTTAACTCAGATCTCTTGACTGGGGGAGAATGTCTGCATTGTCAGCATTCCGTCCATCATTTATTTGTTGTAACGCTTTTCGCCCTAAGTGGGATGGGTATTCCCAGACGTGGGACCCGTGCTCACTACGCCACTGGAGTCAAGCTATCATGGCTGATGACGGCTGATAGCCAGAAACCGGTCCTATGATGCTTGATTCCGGTCCAGGGAAGACATGGCTTGGCAGTTCGGGCTGGACTGTTCCCATGAGGCACAGGGTCAAGACTGATTTGCATATGGCCATGTCTAAACTGGGGTGGTGTAGTGGGCAAAAGAACGATGGATTTAACCCAGATCTCTTGACTGGGGGAGAATGTCTGCATTGTCAGCATTCCGTCCATCATTTGTTTGTTGTAACGCTTTTCGCCCTAAGTGGGATGGGTATTCCCAGACGTGGGACCCGTGCTCACTACGCCACTGGAGTCAAGCTATCCTGGCTGATGACGGCTGATAGCCAGAAACCGGTCCTATGATGCTTGATTCCGGTCCAGGGAAGACATGGCTTGGCAGTTCGGGCTGGACTGTTCCCATGAGGCACAGGGTCAAGACTGATTTGCATATGGCCATGTCTAAACTGGGGTGGTGTAGTGGGCAAAAGAACGATGGATTTAACCCAGATCTCTTGACTGGGGGAGAATGTCTGCATTGTCAGCATTCCGTCCATCATTTGTTTGTTGTAACGCAAAAATACTCCCCCAGCACGACCCCCTACTCTACACAAACACATTGCACTACCCTAAACCC
This sequence comes from Triturus cristatus, assembly GCF_964204655.1. NCBI lineage: Eukaryota > Metazoa > Chordata > Amphibia > Caudata > Salamandridae > Triturus > Triturus cristatus. The sequence goes on along the minus strand of NC_140579.1, from coordinate 1,197,125,836 downwards.
TAAAACACTATCCCCAGCACAACCCCCTACACTACCCAAACACCACTGCGCTACCTTAAACCCTAAAACACTACCCCAGCACGACCCCCTACTCTACCCAAACAACACTGTGCTACCCCAAACCCTAAATCTGCCCCCAGCTTGACACCCTACACTACCCGAACACCACAGCGCTGCCCTAAACCCTAAAACACTACCCCTAGCATGACCCCCTACACGACCAGAACACCACTGCGCTAGCCTTAACCATAAATCTTCCCCCTGCACTACCCCCTACACTACACAAACACCACTGCACTACCCTAAACCCTAAAACACTACCCCCAGCACGACCCCCTACACTACACAAACACCACAGCACCACCCTAAACCCTAAAGCTACCCCCAGCACGACCCTCTACACCACACAAACACCACTGGACTACCCTTAACCCTAAAACTTTACCCCAGCACAACCCCCAACACTACCCAAACACCACTGCACTATCCTAAAACACTACCACCAGCATGACCCCCTACACTACCCAAGCACCACTGCACTACCCTAAACCCTAAAGCACTACCCGCAGTACAACCCCCTGCACTTTCCAAACACCACTGCACTTCCCTAAACCCTTAAACACTACCCCCAGCACGACCCCCTATACTGCCTAAACACCACTGCACTACCATAAACCCTAAAGCACTACTCCAAACACGACCCCCTACATTACAGAAACACCACTGCACTACTTTAAACTCTAAAACACTACCCCCTACACTACCCAAACACCACTGCACTACCCTAAAATTTAAAACACTACCCCCAGCATGACCCCCTACACTACCCAAACACAACTGCACTACCCTAAACCCTAAACCACTACCCCCAGCATGACCCCCTACACTACCCAAACACCACTGCACCACCCTAAAACACAACCCTCTATACTACACAATCACCACTGCACTACCCTAAACCCTAAAACACTACCCCAGCATGACCCCCTACACTACCCAAACACCACTGCACTACCCTAAACCCTAAATCACTACCCGCAGTACGACCCCCTGCACTTTCCAAACACCACTGCACTTACCTAAACCCTTAAACACTACCCCCAGCACGACCCCCTACACTGCCCAAACACCACTGAACTACCATAAACCCTAAAGCACAACTCCAAACACGACCCCCTACACTACAGAAACACCACTGCACTACTTTAAACTCTAAAACACTACCCCCTACACTACCCAAACACCACTGCACTACCCTAAAATTTAAAACACTACCCCCAGCATGACCCCCTACACTACCCAAACACAACTGCACTACCCTAAACCCTAAACCCTAAAACACTACCCCCAGCATGACCCCCTACACTACCCAAACACCACTGCACTACCCTAAACTGTAAAACTCTACCCCCAGTACGACACCCTACACTACCCAAACACCACTGCACTACCCTAAAATTCAAATCACTACCCCCAGCATGACCCCCTACACTACCCAAACACAACTGCACTACCCTAAACCCTAAAACACTACCCCCAGCATGACCCCCTACACTACCCAAACACCACTGCACCACCCTAAAACACAACCCTCTACACTACCGAAACTCCACTGCACTACCATAAACCCTAAAACACTACCCCAAGCACGAACCCCTTCACTACCCAAACTGCACTGCACTACCCTAATCCCTAAAATACTACCCCCAGCACGACCCCCTACACAACACAAACACAATTGCACTACCATAAACCCTAAAACACTTCCCCCAGCACAACTCCCTACACTACACAAACACCACTGCACTCCCCTAAACACTAAATCTACACCAGCACGACCCCCTACACTACACAGACACCACTGCACTACCCTAAACCCTAAAACACTACACCCATCAGGACCCCTACAATACCCAAATACCACTGCTCTACCTTAAACCCTAAAACACGACCCTCTACACTACCCAAACACCACTGCACTACCCTAAAACCTAAAACACTACCTCCAGCATGATCCCCTACACTACACAAACACCATTGGACTACCCTAAACCCTAAAACAATAACCCCCAGCACGACTCCCTACATTACACAAACACCACTGCAATATCATAAACCCTAAATCTACCCTCAGCCCAACCACCTACACTGCCCAAACACCACTGCACTACCCTAATGCCTAAAATACTCCCCCAGCACGACCCCCTACACTACACAAACACACTGCACTACCCTAAACCCTAAAACACTATCCCCAGCACGACCCCCTACACTACCCAAACAACACTGTGCTACCCCAAACCCTATATCTACCCCCAGCTTGACACCCTACACTACTCGAACACCACAGCGCTGCCCTAAACCCTAAAACACTACCCCTAGCATGACCCCCTACACGACCAGAACACCACTGCGCTAGCCTTAACCATAAATCTACCCCCAGCAATACCCCCTACACTACACAAACACCACTGCACTACCCTAAACCCTAAAACACTACCTCCAGCACGACCCCCAACACTACAGAAACACCACTGCACTACCCTAAACCCTAAAACACTACCCCCAGCACGACCCCCTACACTACACAAACACCACAGCACCACCCTAAACCCTAAATCTACCCCCAGCACGACCCGCTACACCACACAAACACCACTGCACTACCCTTAACCCTAAAACTTTACCCCAGCACAACCCCCAACACTACCCAAACACCACTGCACTATCCTAAATCCTAAAACACTACCACCAGCATGACCCCCTACACTACCCAAGCACCACAGCACTACCCTAAACCCTAAAACACTACCCGCAGTACGACCCCCTGCACTTTCCAAACACCACTGCACTTCCCTAAACCCTTAAACACTACCCCCAGCACGACCCCCTATACTGCCCAAACACCACTGCACTACCATAAACCCTAAAGCACTACTCCAAACACAACCCCCTACACTACAGAAACACCACTGCACTACTTTAAACTCTAAAACACTACCCCCTACACTACCCAAACACCACTGCACTACCCTAAAATGTAAAACACTACCCCCAGCATGACCCCCTACACTACCCAAACACAACTGCACTACCCTAAACCCTAAAACACTACCCCCAGCATGACCCCCTACACTACCCAAACACCACTGCACCACCCTAAAACACAACCCTCTATACTACACAATCACCACTGCACTACACTAAACCCTAAAACACTACCCCAGCATGACCCCCTACACTACCCAAACACCACTGCACTACCCTAAACCCTAAATCAGTACCCGCAGTACGACCCCCTGCACTTTCCAAACACCACTGCACTTCCCTAAACCCTTAAACACTACCCCCAGCACGACCCCCTACACTGCCCAAACACCACTGCACTACCATAAACCCTAAAGCACTACTCCAAACACGACCCCCTACACTACAGAAACACCACTGCACTACTTTAAACTCTAAAACACTACCCCCTACACTACCCAAACACCACTGCACTACCCTAAAATTTAAAACACTACCCCCAGCATGACCCCCTACACTACCCAAACACAACTGCACTACCCTAAACTCTAAAACACTACCACCAGCATGACCCCCTAGACTACCCAAACACTACTGCACCACCCTAAAACACAACCCTCTACACTACACAATCACCACTGCACTACCCTAAACCCTAAAACACTACCCCAGCATGACCCCCTACACTACCCAAACACCACTGCACTACCCTAAACTTTAAAACTCTACCCCCAGTACGACCCCCTACACTACCCAGACACCACTGTACTACCCTAAATCCTAAAACACTATCCCCAGCAGGACCCCCTACCCTACACAAATACCACTGCACTACCCTAAACCCTAAGACACTACGCCCAGTACGACCCACTACACTACCCAATGACCACTGCGCTACCCTAACCCCTGAATCTATCCCCAGCATGACCCCCTACACTACCCAAACACCACTGCACTACCCTAAAACACTACCCCCAGCATGACCCTCTACACTACCCAAGCACCACTGCGCTACCCTAAACCCTAAATCTACCCCCAGCACCCCCTATCCTACATAAACACAACTGCGCTACCCTAAACCCTAAAACACTACCCTCAGAACAACCCCCTACACTACCCGAACACCACTTCACTACCCTAAACCCTGAATCACTACCCCATCACGACCCCCCACACTATCCGACCACCACTGCACTAGCCTAAACCCTAAATCTACCCCGAGCTTGACCACCTACACTACCCGAACACCTCTGCGCTACCCTGAACCCTAAAACACTACCCTAGCATGACCCCCTACACTACACGAACACCACTGCACTTAGCTAAACCCTAAAACACTATCCCAGCACGACCCCCTACACTACACAAACAACACTGAACTACCTTAAACCCTAAAACACTACCACCAACATGACCCACTACACTACACAAACACCACTGCACTACCCTAAACACTAAAACACTATCCCCAGCATGACCCCCTACACTACCCGAACACCACTGCACTACCCTAAACCCTAAAACACTACCCCGAGCGTGACCCCCTACATTACAGAAACACCACTGCAGTACCCTGAACCCTAAAACACTACCCCCAGCACGACCCCCTATACTACCCAAACACCACTGCACTACCCTAAACCGTAAAACACTACCCAGCACGACCCACTACACAAACGCCACTGCACTACCCTAAACCCTAAAACACTACCTCCAGCACGACCCCCTACCCTACCCAAACACCACTGTACTACCTTAAAACACAACCCCCTACACTACACAAACACCACTGCACTACCCTAAACCCTAAAACACTACCCCCAGCACGACCCCCTACACTACACAAACACTACTGCTCTACCCTAAACCAAAAACACTACCCCCAGCACAACCCCCTACACTACACAAACACCACTGCATTACCCTAGACCCTAAATGTACCCCCAGCACAAACCCCTACACTACCCAAGCACCACAGTCCTACCCTAAAACACGACTCCCTGCACTACACAAACACCACTGCACTACCCTAAACCCTAAAGCACTACCCCAGCACAACCCCCTACACTACACAAACACCACTGCACTACCCTTTACCCAAAAACACTACCCCCAGTACAACCCCCTACACTACCCAAACACCACTGCAGTACCCTCATCCCTAAAATACTACCTCCAGCACTACCCCCTACACTACACAAACACCACTGCACTACACTAAACCCTAAAACACTACCCCCAGCACGACCCCCAACACTACAGAAACACCACTGCACCACCCTAAACCCTAAAACACTACCCCCAGCACGACCCCTACACTACACAAACACCACAGCACCACCCTAAAGCCTAAATCTACCCCCAGCACGAACCTCTACACCACACAAACACCACTGCACTACCCTTAACCCTAAAACGTTACCCCAGCACAACCCCCAACACTACCCAAACGCCAAAGCACTATCCTAAATCCTAAAACACTACCACCAGCATGACCCCCTACACTACCCAAGCACCACTGCACTACCCTAAACCCTAAAACACTACCCGCAGTACGACCCCCTGCACTTTCCAAACACCACTGCACTTCCCTAAACCCTTAAAGACTACCCCCAGCACGACCCCCTATACTGCCCAAACACCACTGCACTACCATAAACCCTAAAGCACTACTCCAAACACGACCCCCTACACTACAGAAACACCACTGCACTACTTTAAACTCTAAAACACTACCCCCTACACTACCCAAACACCACTGCACTACCCTAAAATTTAAAACACTACCCCCAGCATGACCCCCTACACTACCCAAACACAAGTGCACTACCCTAAACCCTAAAACACTACCCCCAGCATGACCCCCTACACTACCCAAACACCACTGCACCACCCTAAAACACAACCCTCTATTCTACACAATCACCACTGCACTACCCTAAACCCTAAAACACTACCCCAGCATGACCCCCTACACTACCCAAACACTACTGCACTACCCTAAACCCTAAATCACTAACCGCAGTATGATCCCCTGCACTTTCCAAACACCACTGCACTTCCCTAAACCCTTAAACACTACCCCCAGCACGACCCCCTACACTGCCCAAACACCACTGCACTACCATAAACCCTAAAGCACTACTCCAAACAAAACCCCCTACACTACAGAAACACCACTGCACTACTTTAAACTCTAAAACACTACCCCCTGAACTACCCAAACACCACTGCACTACCCTAAAATTTAAAACACTACCCCCAGCATGACCCCCTACACTACCCAAACACAACTGCACTACCCTAAACCCTAAAACACTACCCCAGCATGACCCCCTAGACTACCCAAACACCACTGCACCACCCTAAATCACAAACCTCTACACTACACAATCACCACTGCACTACCCTAAACCCTAAAACACTACCCCAGCATGACCCCCTACACTACCCAAACACCACTGCACTACCCTAAACTGTAAAACTCTACCCCCAGTACGACCCCCTACACTACCCAGACACCACTGTACTACCCTAAATCCTAAAACACTATCCCCAGCAGGACCCCTACCCTACACAAATACCACTGCACTACCCTAAACCCTAAGACACTACGCCCAGTACGACCCACTACACTACCCAATGACCACTGCGCTACCCTAACCCCTGAATCTATCCCCAGCATGACCCCCTACACTACCCAAACACCACTGCGCTACCCTAAAACACTACCCCCAGCATGACCCTCTACACTACCCAAGCACCACTGCGCTACCCTAAACCCTAAATCTACCCCCAGCATCCCCTACCCTACAATAACACCACTGCGCTACCCTAAACCCTAAAACACTACCCTCAGAACAACCCCCTACACTACCCGAACACCACTTCACTACCCTAAACCCTGAATCACTACCCCATCACGACCCCCCACACTATCCGACCACCACTGCACTACCCTAAACCCTAAATCTACCCCGAGCTTGACCACCTACACTACCCGAACACCTCTGCGCTACCCTGAACCCTAAAACACTACCCCAGCACGACCCCCTACACTACACGAACACCACTGCACTTAGCTAAACCCTAAAACACTATCCCAGCACGACCCCCTACACTACACAAACAACACTGAACTACCCTAAAGCCTAAAACACTACCACCAACATGACCCACTACACAATACAAACACCACTGCACTACCCTAAACACTAAAACACTATCCCCAGCATGACCCCCTACACTACCCGAACACCACTGCACTACCCTAAACCCTAAAACACTACCCCGAGTGTGACCCCCTACATTACAGAAACACCACTGCAGTACCCTAAACCCTAAAACACTACCCCCAGCACGACCCCCTATACTATCCAAACACCACTGCACTACCCTAAACCGTAAAACACTACCCAGCACGACCCACTACACAAACGCCACTGCACTACCCTAAACCCTAAAACACTACCTCCAGCACGACCCCCCACCCTACCCAAACACCACTGTACTACCTTAAAACACAACCCCCTACACTACACAAGCACCACTGCACTACCTTAAACCCTAAAATACTACTCCAGCACAACCCTGTACACTACACAAACACCACTGCTCTACGCTAAACCCCAAAACACTACCCCCAGCATGACACCCTACACTACACAAACACCACTGCACTACCCTAAACCCAAAAACACTACACCCAGCACAACCCCCTACACTACAAAAACACCACTGCACTACCCTAGACCCTAAATGTACCCCCAGAACGACCCCCTACACTACCCAAGCTCTACTGCACTACCCTAAACCCTAAAACACTACCCCCAGCACAAACCCCTACACTACCCAAGCACCACAGTCCTACCCTAAAACACGACTCCCTGCACTACACAAACACCACTGCACTACCCTAAACCCTAAAGCACTACCCCAGCACAACCCCCTACACTACACAAACACCACTGCACTACCCTTTACCCCAAAACACTACCCCCAGTACAACCCCCTACACTACCCAAACACCACTGCAGTACCCTCATCCCTAAAATACTACCTCCAGCACGAACCCCTACTCTACACAAACATCACTGCAATACCCTAAACCCTAAAACACTACCCCCAGCATGACCCCCTACACTACAGAAACACCACTGCACTACCCTAAACCCTAAATCTACCCCAGCATGACCCCATACACTACACAGACAACACTGCATTGCCCTATACCCTAAAACACAACACCCTACAATACACAAACACCACTACACTACACAAACACCACTACACTATCCTAAACCTTAAACACTATTCCAAGACGACCCCTTCCACTACACATACACCACTGGACTACCCTAAACCCTAAAACACTACTCCCTATACTACACAAACACCACTGCACTTGCCTAAACCCTAAAACACTACCCCCAGCATGACCCCCTACACTACACAAACACCACTGCACTACCCTAAACCCTAAAACAATACCCCCAGCACGACCCCTTACACTACCCAAACACCACTGCACTACCCTAAATCCTAAAGCACTACCCTTAGCGTGACCCCCTACAATACCCGAACACCACTGCACTATCCTAAAACACGACCCCCTACTCTACACAAACACCACTGCACTAACCTAAACCCTAAAACAATATCCCCAGGTTTAACCCTTAAAACACTACCGCCAGCATGACCCCCTACACTAACCGAACACCATTGCACTACCCTAAACCTGAAAAAACACTACCCCCAGCACGACCCTCTAACCTACCCATACACCACTGCACTACCTTAAACCCTAAAACACAACCCCAGCACGACCCGCTATACTACCCAAACACCAGTGCACTATCCTAAACCCTAAATCTACCCCCAGCACAACGCCCTACAATACCCAAAAACCACTGCACTACCCTAAACCCTAAAACACTAACCCCAGCACGACCCGCTACACTACCCAAACACCAATGCACTACCCTAAACCCTAAATCTACCCCCAGCATGACCCCATACAATACCTAAAACCACTGCACTACCCAAAACACTAAAACACTACTCCCAGCATGACCCCCTACAGTACCCAAACGCCACTGCTCTACCCTGAACCCTAAAACACTACCTCCAGCACAACTCCCTACACTACCCAAACACCACTGCAGTACCCTAATCCCTAAAGTACTACCCCCAGCACGAACCCCTACTCTACACAAACATCACTGCAATACCCTAAACCCTAAAACACTACACCCAGCACGACCCCTTACACTACAGAAACACCACTGCACTACCCTATACCCTAAAACACGACACCATACACTACACAAAACCACTTCACTTGCCTAAACCCTAAAACACTACCCACAGCATGAACCCCTACACTACACAAACACCACTGCACTACCCTAAACCCTAAAACACTACCCCCAGCACGACCCCCTACAGTACCCACATTCCACTGCTCTCCCTTAAACCCTAAAACACTACCCCCAGCATAACCCCCTACACTACACAAACATCGCTGCACTACCCTAAATCCTAAAACACTATCCCAAGCATGACCCCCTACACTACCCAAACTCCACTGCACTATCCTAAACCCTAAACACTACTCCAAGACGACCCCTTCCACTACACATACACCACTGGACTACCCTAAACCCTAAAACACTACTCCCTATACTACATAAACACCACTGCACTTGCCTAAACCCTAAAACACTACCCCCAGCATGACCCCCTACACTACACAAACACCACTGCACTACCCTAAACCCTAAAACTATACACCCAGCACAACCCCTTACACTACCCAAACACCACTGCACTACCCTAAATCCTAAAGCACTACCCTTAGCGTGACCCCTACACTACCCGAACACCACTGCACTATCCTAAAACACGACCCCCTACTCTACACAAACACCACTGCACTAACCTAAACCCTAAAACAATATCCCCAGCACGACCCCCTACACTTTCGAAACACCACTGCACTACCCTTAACCCTTAAAACACTACCGCCAGCACGACCCCCTACACTACCCGAACACCATTGCACTACCCTAAACCTGAAAAAACACTACCCCCAGCACGACCCTCTAACCTACCCATACACCACTGCACTACCTTAAACCCTAAAACACTACCCCAGCAAGACCCGCTATACTACCCAAACACCAGTGCACTACCTCCAGCACGAGCCCTTACTCTACACAAACATCACTGCAATACCCTAAACCCTAAAACACTACACCCAGCACGACCCCTTACACTACAGAAACACCACTGCACTACCCTTTACCCTAAAACACGACACCATACACTACACAACACCACTTCACTTGCCTAAACCCTAAAACACTACCGCCAGCATGACCCCCTACACTACACAAACACCATTGCACTACCCTAAACCTGAAAAAACACTACCCCCAGCACGACCCTCTAACCTACCCATACACCACTGCACTACCTTAAACCCTAAAACACAACCCCAGCACGACCCGCTATACTACCCAAACACCAGTGCACTATCCTAAACCCTAAATCTACCCCCAGCACAACGCCCTACAATACCCAAAAACCACTGCACTACCCTAAACCCTAAAACACTAACCCCAGCACGACCCGCTACACTACCCAAACACCAATGCACTACCCTAAACCCTAAATCTACCCCCAGCATGACCCCATACAATACCTAAAACCACTGCACTACCCAAAACACTAAAACACTACTCCCAGCATGACCCCCTACAGTACCCAAACGCCACTGCTCTACCCTGAACCCTAAAACACTACCTCCAGCACAACTCCCTACACTACCCAAACACCACTGCAGTACCCTAATCCCTAAAGTACTACCCCCAGCACGAACCCCTACTCTACACAAACATCACTGCAATACCCTAAACCCTAAAACACTACACCCAGCACGACCCCTTACACTACAGAAACACCACTGCACTACCCTATACCCTAAAACACGACACCATACACTACACAAAACCACTTCACTTGCCTAAACCCTAAAACACTACCCACAGCATGAACCCCTACACTACACAAACACCACTGCACTACCCTAAACCCTAAAACACTACCCCCAGCACGACCCCCTACAGTACCCACATTCCACTGCTCTCCCTTAAACCCTAAAACACTACCCCCAGCATAACCCCCTACTCTACACAAACATCGCTGCACTACCCTAAATCCTAAAACACTATCCCAAGCATGACCCCCTACACTACCCAAACTCCACTGCACTATCCTAAACCCTAAACACTACTCCAAGACGACCCCTTCCACTACACATACACCACTGGACTACCCTAAACCCTAAAACACTACTCCCTATACTACATAAACACCACTGCACTTGCCTAAACCCTAAAACACTACCCCCAGCATGACCCCCTACACTACACAAACACCACTGCACTACCCTAAACCCTAAAACTATACACCCAGCACAACCCCTTACACTACCCAAACACCACTGCACTACCCTAAATCCTAAAGCACTACCCTTAGCGTGACCCCTACACTACCCGAACACCACTGCACTATCCTAAAACACGACCCCCTACTCTACACAAACACCACTGCACTAACCTAAACCCTAAAACAATATCCCCAGCACGACCCCCTACACTTTCGAAACACCACTGCACTACCCTTAACCCTTAAAACACTACCGCCAGCACGACCCCCTACACTACCCGAACACCATTGCACTACCCTAAACCTGAAAAAACACTACCCCCAGCACGACCCTCTAACCTACCCATACACCACTGCACTACCTTAAACCCTAAAACACTACCCCAGCAAGACCCGCTATACTACCCAAACACCAGTGCACTACCTCCAGCACGAGCCCCTACTCTACACAAACATCACTGCAATACCCTAAACCCTAAAACACTACACCCAGCACGACCCCTTACACTACAGAAACACCACTGCACTACCCTTTACCCTAAAACACGACACCATACACTACACAACACCACTTCACTTGCCTAAACCCTAAAACACTACCGCCAGCATGACCCCCTACACTACACAAACACCATTGCACTACCCTAAACCTGAAAAAACACTACCCCCAGCACGACCCTCTAACCTACCCATACACCACTGCACTACCTTAAACCCTAAAACACAACCCCAGCACGACCCGCTATACTACCCAAACACCAGTGCACTATCCTAAACCCTAAATCTACCCCCAGCACAACGCCCTACAATACCCAAAAACCACTGCACTACCCTAAACCCTAAAACACTAACCCCAGCACGACCCGCTACACTACCCAAACACCAATGCACTACCCTAAACCCTAAATCTACCCCCAGCATGACCCCATACAATACCTAAAACCACTGCACTACCCAAAACACTAAAACACTACTCCCAGCATGACCCCCTACAGTACCCAAACGCCACTGCTCTACCCTGAACCCTAAAACACTACCTCCAGCACAACTCCCTACACTACCCAAACACCACTGCAGTACCCTAATCCCTAAAGTACTACCCCCAGCACGAACCCCTACTCTACACAAACATCACTGCAATACCCTAAACCCTAAAACACTACACCCAGCACGACCCCTTACACTACAGAAACACCACTGCACTACCCTATACCCTAAAACACGACACCATACACTACACAAAACCACTTCACTTGCCTAAACCCTAAAACACTACCCACAGCATGAACCCCTACACTACACAAACACCACTGCACTACCCTAAACCCTAAAACACTACCCCCAGCACGACCCCCTACAGTACCCACATTCCACTGCTCTCCCTTAAACCCTAAAACACTACCCCCAGCATAACCCCCTACACTACACAAACATCGCTGCACTACCCTAAATCCTAAAACACTATCCCAAGCATGACCCCCTACACTACCCAAACTCCACTGCACTATCCTAAACCCTAAACACTACTCCAAGACGACCCCTTCCACTACACATACACCACTGGACTACCCTAAACCCTAAAACACTACTCCCTATACTACATAAACACCACTGCACTTGCCTAAACCCTAAAACACTACCCCCAGCATGACCCCCTACACTACACAAACACCACTGCACTACCCTAAACCCTAAAACAATACACCCAGCACAACCCCTTACACTACCCAAACACCACTGCACTACCCTAAATCCTAAAGCACTACCCTTAGCGTGACCCCTACACTACCCGAACACCACTGCACTATCCTAAAACACGACCCCCTACTCTACACAAACACCACTGCACTAACCTAAACCCTAAAACAATATCCCCAGCACGACCCCCTACACTTTCGAAACACCACTGCACTACCCTTAACCCTTAAAACACTACCGCCAGCACGACCCCCTACACTACCCGAACACCATTGCACTACCCTAAACCTGAAAAAACACTACCCCCAGCACGACCCTCTAACCTACCCATACACCACTGCACTACCTTAAACCCTAAAACACTACCCCAGCAAGACCCGCTATACTACCCAAACACCAGTGCACTACCTCCAGCACGAGCCCCTACTCTACACAAACATCACTGCAATACCCTAAACCCTAAAACACTACACCCAGCACGACCCCTTACACTACAGAAACACCACTGCACTACCCTTTACCCTAAAACACGACACCATACACTACACAACACCACTTCACTTGCCTAAACCCTAAAACACTACCCACAGCATGAACCCCTACACTACACAAACACCACTGCACTACCATAAACCCTAAAACACTACCCCCAGCACGACCCCCTACAGTACCCACATTCCACTGCTCTCCCTTAAACCCTAAAACACTACCCCCAGCATAACCCCCTACACTACACAAACATCGCTGCACTACCCTAAACCCTAAAACACTAACCCCAGCACGACCCCCTACACTACTTAAACATCACTGCAATACCATAAACCCTAAATCTACCCCCAGTACGACCACCTACAACACCCAAACATCACTGTGCTACCCTAAATCCTAAAACACTATCCCAAGCATGACCCCCTACACTACCCAAACTCCACTGCACTACACTAAACCCTAAAACACTAACCCCAGTATGACCACCTACACAACCCGAACACGACTGCGCTGCCCCAAATCCTAAAACACTACCCCCAGCACGACCCCCTACACTACACAAACACCATTGCACTACCCTAAACCCTAAAACACTTACCCCAGCACGACCCCCTACACTACATAAACACCACTGCACTGCCCTAAACCCTAAAATACTACCCCAGCACGACCCCCTACACTAACCAAACACCACTGCACTGCCCTAAACCTTAAACAACTACCCCCAGCATGACCCCTTACACTACCCAAACACCACTGCACTGCCCTAAACCCTAAAATACTACCCCCAGCATGGAACCCTACACTGCTCAAACACCACTGCATTACCATAAACCCTAAACCACTACCCCAGCACTACCCCTACACTACACAAACCCCACTGCACTACCCTAAGCCCTAAAACACTACCCCCAGTACGACCCCCTACACTACACAAACACCACTGCACTGCCCTAAACCCTAAAACACTACCCCAGCACAATGCCCTACATTACCCAAACACCACTGCAGTACCCTAAACCCTAAGACACTACCCCCAGCATGACCCCTTACACTACTCAAACACCACTGCATTACCATAAACCCTAAAACACTACCCCAGCATGACCCCCTACACTACACACACACATACCACTGCATTACCCTAAACCCTAAAGCACTACCCCAGCACAACCCCCTACACTACACAAACACCACGGCACTACCCTAAACCCTAAAATACTACCCCAGCACGACTCCCTACACTACACAAACACCACTGCACTACCCTAAACCCAAAACACTACCACCAGCACAACCCCCTACACTACACAGACACCACTCCACTACCCTAAAACACGACCCCCTACACTACGAAAACAACACTGCACTACCCTAAACCCTAAAACACTACCCCCAGCACTACCCCCTACATTACACAAACACCACTACATTACTCTAAAGCTGAAAAAATACACCCAGCACGACCCCCTACAGCACAGAAACGCCACTGCACTACCCTAAACCCTAAAACATTACCCCCAGCATGACCCCGTACATCACCCAAACACCACTGCATTCCCCTAAAACACGTCCCCCTACACTACACAAATAACACTGCACTACCCTAAACTCTAAAACACTACCCCAGCACGACCCACTATACTAAATAAACACCACTGCATTACCCTAAACCCTAAAACACTACACCCAGCACGACCCCTTACACTACAGAAACACCACTGCACTACCCTTTACCCTAAAACACGACACCATACACTACACAACACCACTTCACTTGCCTAAACCCTAAAACACTACCCACAGCATGAACCCCTACACTACACAAACACCACTGCACTACCATAAACCCTAAAACACTACCCCCAGCACGACCCCCTACAGTACCCACATTCCACTGCTCTCCCTTAAACCCTAAAACACTACCCCCAGCATAACCCCCTACACTACACAAACATCGCTGCACTACCCTAAACCCTAAAACACTAACCCCAGCACGACCCCCTACACTACTTAAACATCACTGCAATACCATAAACCCTAAATCTACCCCCAGTACGACCACCTACAACACCCAAACATCACTGTGCTACCCTAAATCCTAAAACACTATCCCAAGCATGACCCCCTACACTACCCAAACTCCACTGCACTACACTAAACCCTAAAACACTACCCCCAGTATGACCACCTACACAACCCGAACACGACTGCGCTGCCCCAAATCCTAAAACACTACCCCCAGCACGACCCCCTACACTACACAAACACCATTGCACTACCCTAAACCCTAAAACACTTACCCCAGCACGACCCCCTACACTACATAAACACCACTGCACTGCCCTAAACCCTAAAATACTACCCCAGCACGACCCCCTACACTAACCAAACACCACTGCACTGCCCAAACCTTAAACAACTACCCCCAGCATGACCCCTTACACTACCCAAACACCACTGCACTGCCCTAAACCCTAAAATACTACCCCCAGCATGGCACCCTACACTGCTCAAACACCACTGCATTACCATAAACCCTAAACCACTACCCCAGCACTACCCCTACACTACACAAACCCCACTGCACTACCCTAAGCCCTAAAACACTACCCCCAGTACGACCCCCTACACTACACAAACACCACTGCACTGCCCTAAACCCTAAAACACTACCCCAGCACAACGCCCTACATTACCCAAACACCACTGCAGTACCCTAAACCCTAAGACACTACCCCCAGCATGACCCCTTACACTACTCAAACACCACTGCATTACCATAAACCCTAAAACACTACCCCAGCATGACCCCCTACACTACACACACACATACCACTGCATTACCCTAAACCCTAAAGCACTATCCCAGCACAACCCCCTACACTACACAAACACCACGGCACTACCCTAAACCCTAAAATACTACCCCAGCACGACTCCCTACACTACACAAACACCACTGCACTACCCTAAACCCAAAACACTACCACCAGCACAACCCCCTACACTACACAGACACCACTCCACTACCCTAAAACACGACCCCCTACACTACACAAACAACACTGCACTACCCTAAACCCTAAAACACTACCCCCAGCACTACCCCCTACATTACACAAACACCACTACATTACTCTAAAGCTGAAAAAATACACCCAGCACGACCCCCTACAGCACAGAAACGCCACTGCACTACCCTAAACCCTAAAACATTACCCCCAGCATGACCCCGTACATCACCCAAACACCACTGCATTCCCCTAAAACACGTCCCCCTACACTACACAAATAACACTGCACTACCCTAAACTCTAAAACACTACCCCAGCACGACCCACTATATTAAATAAACACCACTGCATTACCCTAAACCCTAAACTCTACCTCCAGCATGACCCCCTACATTACCCAAACACCACTGCACTACCCTAATACACGACCCCCTACACTACACTGCACTACCCTAAACCCAAAAACACTACCCCGGCATAACCCCCACACTACATAAACACCACTGCACTTCCCTAAACCCTAAATATACCCCCAGCACGACCCACTACACTACCCAAGCTCCACTGCACTACCCTAAACCCTAAAACACTACCCCCAGCACAACCCCCTACACTACCCAAACACCACTGCACTACCCTAATGCCTAAAATACTCCACCAGCACGACCCCCTACACTACACAAACACAACTGCTCTACCCTAAACTCTAAATCTAAACCCAGCACTAACCCTACGCTACACAAACACGACTGCACTACCCTAAACCCTAAAAGACTACTCCCAGCACGACCCCTCACACTACACAAACACCACTGCACTGCCCTAAACCCTAAACAACTATCCCCAGCATGACCCCTTACACTACCCAAACACCACTGCACTGCCCTAAACCCTAAAACACTACCCCCGGCACGGCACCCTACACTGCTCAAACACCACTGCATTACCATAAACCCTAAAACACTACCCAGCACTACCCCTACACTACACAAACACCACTGCAGTACCCTAAACCCTAAAACACTACCCCAGTACGACCCCCTACACTACACAAACACCACTGCACTGCCCTAAACCCTAAAACACTACCCCAGCACGACGCCCTACATTACCCAAACACCACTGCATTACCATAAACCCTAAAAGACTACCCTAGCATGACCCCCTACAATACACACACACCACTGCATTACCCTAAACCCTAAAGCGCTACCCCAGCACGACCCCCTACACTACACAAACACCACTGCACTACCCTAAACCGTAAAATACTACCCCAGCACGACTCCCTACACTACACAAACACCACTGCACTACCCTAAACCCAAAACACTACCCCAGCACGACCCCCTACAGTACACAGACACCACTCCACTACCCTAAAACACGACCCCCTGCACTACCCTAAATCCTAAAACACTACCCCCAGCACGACCCCCTACATTACACAAACACCACTGCACTTCCCTAAACCCACAATCTACCCCAGTACGACCCCTACACTACCCAAACTCCACTGCAATACCCCAAACCATAAAACACTCCACCCAGAACGACCCCTACACTACCCAAAAACCACTACATTACTCTAAACCTGAAAATAATATACCCAGCACGACCCCCTACAGCACAGAAACACCACTGCACTACCCTAAACCCTAAAACATTATCCGCAGCACAACCCCCTACACTATTCAAACACCACTGCACTACCCAAAACCCTAAAACACTACCCCCAGCATGACTCCGTACACTACCCAAACACCACTGCATTCCCCTAAAACACGTCCCCTACACTACACAAACAACACTGCACGACCCTAAACCCTAAAACACTACCTCAGCAAGACCCACTATACTAAATAAACACCACTGCACTACCCTAAACACTAAAACTCTACCTCCAGAACGACCCCCTACACTACCCAAACACCACTGCACTACCCTAAGACACGACCCCCTACACTACACAAACACCACTGCACTACCCTAAACACTAAAACACTACTCCCAGCACAAACCTGTACACTACACAAACAACACTGCACTACCCTAAACCCAAAAACACTACCCCAGCACAACCCCCTACACTACATAAACACCACTGCACTTCCCTAAACCCAAAATTTACCCCCAGCACGACCCACTACACTACCCAAGCTCCACTGCACTACCCTAAACCCTAAAACACTACCCCCAGCACAACCCCCTACACTACCCAAACACCACTGCACTACCCTGATGCCTAAAATACTCCCCCAGCACGACCCCCTACACTACACAAACACAACTGCACTACCTTAAACCATAAAGCACTACCCCCAGGATGACCCCCTACACTACCCAAACACCACTGCACTACCCTAAACTCTAAAACACTACCCCCAGCATGACGCCCCACACTACCCCAACACCACTCCACTACCCTAAAACATGACCCCCTACACTACACTAACAACACTGCACTACCCTAAACCCTAAAACACTACCCCCAGCACGACCCCCTACATTACACAAACAACACTGCACTTCCCTAAACCCACAATCTACCCCAGTATGACCCCTACACTACCCAAACTCCACTGCAATACCCCAAACCATAAAACACTCCACCCAGCACGACCCCTACACTACCCAAAAACCACTACATTACTCTAAACCTGAAAATAATATACCCAGCACGACCCCCTACAGCACAGAAACGCCACTGCACTACCCTAAACCCTAAAACATTATCCCCAGCACAACCCCCTACACTACTCATTCACTGCTGCACTACCCTAAACCCTAAAACACTACCTCCAGCACGACCCCTACACTACCCAAACACCACTGCATTCCCCTAAAACACATCCCCCTACACTACACAAACAACACTGCACTACCCTAAACCCTAAAACACTACCCCAGCACAACCCACTATACTAAATAAACACCACTGAACTACCCTAATCACTAAAACTCTACCTCCAGAACGACCCCCTACACTACCCAAACACCACTGCACCACCCTAAGACACGACCCCCTACAATACACAAACACCACTGCACTACCCTAAACACTAAAACACTACTCCGAGCACAAACCCGTACACTACACAAACAACACTGCACTACCCTAAACCCAAAAACACTACCCCAGCACAACCCCCTATACTACATAAACACCACTGCACTTCCCTAAACCCAAAATTTACCCCCAGCACGACCCACTACACTACCCAAGCTCCTCTGCACTACCCTAAACCCTAAAACACTACCCCCAGCACAACCCCCTACACTACCCAAACACCACTGCACTACCCTAATGCCTAAAATACTCCCCAGCATGACCCCCTACACTACACAAACACAACTGCACTACCCTAAACCCTAAAGCAGTACCCCCAGGATGACCCCCTATACTACCCGAACACCACTACACTACCCTAAACTCTAAAACACTATCCCCAGCATGACGCCCCACACTACTCAAACATCACTGTACTACCTTAAAACACGACCCCAACACGACACAAACAACACTGCACTACCCTAAACCCTCAAACACTATCCCTAGTATGACCCCCTACACTACACAAACACCACTGCACTACCCTAAACCCTAAAACACTACCCCCAGCATGACCTCCTACATTACCCAAACACCACTGCACTACCCAAATCCCTTAATACTACCCCCAGCACAACTCCCTACACTACACAAACACTACTGCACTATCCTTAACCCTAAAACACTACCCCAGCACGACCCCCTACACTGCACAAATACCACTGCACTACCCTAAACCCTAAAACACTACTTCAAGACGACCCCCACACTACCACCTACACTACAAAAACAACACTTCACTTGCCTAAACCCTAAAACACTACCCCCAGCATGAACCCCTACCCTACACAAATACCATTGCACTAGCCAAAACCCTAAAACACTGACCCCAGCACGACCCTCTATACTACCCAAACACCACTGCACTACCCTAAATCCTAAAACCCTACCCCAGCATGACCCCCTACACTACGCAAACACCACTGCACTATCCTAAAATACGACCACCTACTCTACACAAACACCGCTGCACTACCCTAAACCCTAAAGCACTAACCCTGCACAACCCCCTACACTACCCAAACACCACTGCACTAACCTAAACCCTAAAACACTACCCCAGCATGACCCCTACACTACGCAAACACCACTGCACTACCCTAAAATACGACCACCTACTCTACACAAACACCGCTGCACTACCCAAAACCCTAAAGCACTAACCCTGCACAACCCCCAACACTACCCAAAAACCACTGCACTACCCTAAACCCTAAAACACTACCCCAGCACGACCCCCTACACTACCCAAACACCACTGCGCTACCCTAAAACCTAAAACACTACCCCCAAGCACGACTCCCTACACTACCCAAACACCACTGCATTACCCTAAAACATGACCCCCTACACTACACAAACAACACTGCACTACCCTAAACCCTAAAACACTGCCCCCAGCACGACCCACTACAATACACAAACATCACTGCACTGCCCTAAACCATAAAACACTACCTCCAGCACGACCCCCTGCACTACCCAAACACAACTGCACTACCCTAAAACACGACCCCTACACTACACAAACACCACTGCACTACCCTAAACCCTAAAACACTACCACCAGCACGACCGCCTACACAACACAAATAACACTGCACTACCCTAAACCCTGAATCTACCCCCAGCACGACCCCCTACACTACACAAACACGACTGCACTACCCTAAACCCTAAAACACTGCCCCCAGGACGACCCCCTACACTACACAAACACCACTGCACTGCCCTCAACCCTAAGACACTACCCCCAGCATGACCCCTTACACTACCCAAACACCACTGCAATACCCTAAACCCTAAAACACTACCCCCAGCATGACCCCTACACTACTCAAACACCACTGCATTACCATAAACCCTAAAACACTACCCCCAGCATGACCGCCTACACTACACAAACACCACTGCACTACCCTAAACCCTAAATCTACCCCCAGCACTACCCCCTACACTACCCAAATACCACTGCACTACCCTAAACCCTAAATCTACCCCCAGCACTACCCCCTACACTACACAAACATGACTGCACTTCCCTAAACCCTAAAACACTACCCCCAGGACGACACCCTACACTACACAAACACCACTGCACTACCCTAAACCCTAAATCTACCCCAGCACTACCCCCTATACTACCCAAACACCACTGCACTACCCTAACCCCTAAATCTACCCGCAGCACTACCCCCTACACTACACAAACACAACTGCACTACCCTAAACCCTAAAACACTACCCCCAGGACGACCCCCTACACTACACAAACACCACTGCACTACCCTAAACCCTAAAACACTACCCCCAGCACGACCCACTACAATACACAAACATCACTGCACTGCCCTAAACCATAAAACACTACCTCCAGCACGACCCCCTGCACTACCCAAACACCACTGCACTACCCTAAAACACGACCCCTACACTACACAAACACCACTGCACTACCCTAAACCCTAAAAAACTACCACCAGCACGACCGCCTACACAACACAAACAACACTGCACTACCCTAAACCCTGAATCTACCCCCAGCACGACCCCCTACACTACCCAAAAACCACTGCACTACCCTAAACCCTAAATCTACCCCCAGCACTACCCCCTACACTACACAAACACGACTGCACTACCCTAAACCCTAAAACACTGCCCCCAGGACGACCCCCTACACTACAAAAACACTACTGCACTGCCCTAAACCCTAAGACACTACCCCCAGCATGACCCCTTATACTACCCAAACACCACTGCAATACCCTAAACCCTAAAACACTACCCCCAGCACGACCCCTACACTACTCAAACACCACTGCATTATCATAAACCCTAAAACACTACCCCAGCATGACCGCCTACACTACACAAACACCACTGCACTACCCTAAACCCTAAATCTACCCCCAGCACTACCCCTACACTACCGAAATACCACTGCACTAGCCTAAACCCTAAATCTACCCCCAGCACTACCCCCTACACTACACAAAAATGACTGCACTTCCCTAAACCCTAAAACTCTACCCCCAGGATGGCCCCCTACACTACACAAACACCACTGCACTACCCTAAACCCTAAATCTACCCCCAGCACTACCCCCTACACTACCCAAACACCACTGCACTACCCTAACCCCTAAATCTACCCGCAGCACTACCCCCTACACTACACAAACACGACTGCACTACCCTAAACCCTAAAACACTACCCCCAGGACGACCCCCTACACTACACAAACACCGCTGCACTACCCTAAACCCTAAATCTACCCCCAGCACTACCCCCTGCACTACACAAACACGACTGCACTACCATAAACCCTAAAACACTATCCCCAGGATGACCCCCTACACTACACAAACACCACTGCACTGCCCTAAACCCTAAGACACTACCCCCAGCATGACCCCTTACACTACCCAAACACCACTGCAATACCCTAAACCCTAAAACACTACCCCCAGCACGACCCCCTACACTACTCAAACACCACTGCATTACCATAAACCCTGAAACACTACCCCAGCATGACCCCCTACACTACACACACAACACTGCATTACCCAAACCCTACAGCACTACCCCAGCACAACCCCCTACACTACATAAACACCACTGCACTTCCCTAAACCCTAAATGTACCCCCAGCACGACGCACTACACTACCCAAGCTCCACTGCACTACCCTAAACCCTAAAACACTACCCCCAGCACAACCCCCTACACTACCCAAACACCATTACACTACCCAAATCACTAAAATACTCCCCCAGCACGACCCCCTACATTACACAAACACCACTGCACTACCCTAAACCCTAAAACACTAGCCCCAGCATGACCCCCTACACTACCCAAACACCACTGCACTACCCTAAACTCAAAAACACTACCGCCAGCACGACCACGTACACTTTCCAAACACCACTGCACTACCCT
The DNA here is from genome assembly GCF_964204655.1 of Triturus cristatus. Classification (NCBI taxonomy): domain Eukaryota; kingdom Metazoa; phylum Chordata; class Amphibia; order Caudata; family Salamandridae; genus Triturus; species Triturus cristatus. Next base: position 1,197,102,093 of record NC_140579.1, on the reverse strand, counting down.
AAACCCTAAAACACTACCGCTGCACGACCCCCTACACTACCCAAACACCACTGCATTATCCTAAAACATGACCCCCTACACTACACAAACAACACTGCACTACCCTAAACCCTAAAACACTACCCCCAGCACGACCCACTACAATACACAAACATCACTGCACTGCCCTAAACCATAAAACACTACCTCCAGCACGACCCCCTGCACTACCCAAACACCACTGCACTACCCTAAAACACGACCCCTACACTACACAAACACCACTGCACTACCCTAAACCCTAAAACACTACCACCAAAACGACCGCCTACACTACACAAACAACACTGCACTACCCTAAACCCTGAATCTACCCCCAGCACGACCCCCTACACTACCCAAAAACCACTGCACTACCCTAAACCCTAAATCTACCCCCAGCACTACCCCCTACACTACACAAACACGACTGCACTACCCTAAACCCTAAAACACTACCCCCAGGACGACCCCCTACACTACACAAACACCACTGCACTGCCCTAAACCCTAAGACACTACCCCCCGCATGACCCCTTACACTACCCAAACACCACTGCAATACCCTAAACCCTAAAACACTACCCCCGGCACGACCCCTATACTACTCAAACACATCCTCATTACCATAAACCCTAAATCTACCCCCAGCACTACCCCCTACACTACCCAAATACCACTGCACTACCCTAAACCCTAAATCTACCCCCAGCACTACCCCCTACACTACACAAACATGACTGCACTTCCCTAAACCCTAAAACACTACCCCCAGGATGACCCCCTACACTACACAAACACCACTGCACTACCCTAAACCCTAAATCTACCCCCAGCACTACCCCCTACACTACCCAAACACCACTGCACTACCCTAACCCCTAAATCTACCCACAGCACTACCCCCTACACTACACAAACATGCCTGCACTACCCTAATCCCTAAAACACTACCCCCAGGACGACCCCCTACACTACACAAACACCACTGCACTGCCCTAAACCCTAAGACACTACCCCCAGCATGACCCCTTACACTACCCAAACACCACTGCAATACCCTAAACCCTAAAACACTACCCCCAGCACGACCCCTACACTACTCAAACACATCTGCATTACCATAAACCCTAAAACACTACCCCAGCATGACCGCCTACACTACACAAACACCACAGCACTACCCTAAACCCTAAATCTATCCCAGCACTACCCCTACACTACCCAAATACCACTGCACTACCCTAAACCCTAAATCTACCCCCAGCACTACCCCCTACACTACACAAACATGACTGCACTTCCCTAAACCCTAAAACACTACCCCCAGGATGACCCCCTACACTACACAAACACCACTGCACTACCCTAAACCCTAAATCTACCCCCAGCACTACCCCCTACACTACCCAAACACCACTGCACTACCCTAACCCCTAAATCTACCCGCAGCACTACCCCCTACACTACACAAACACACCTGCACTACCCTAAACCCTAAAACACTACCCCCAGGACGACCCCCTACACTACACAAACACCGCTGCACTACCCTAAACCCTAAATCTACCCCCAGCACTACCCCCTACACTACACAAACACGACTGCACTACCATAAACCCTAAAACACTATCCCCAGGATGACCCCCTACACTACACAAACACCACTGCACTGCCCTAAACCCTAAGACACTACCCCCAGCATGACCCCTTACACTACCCAAACACCACTGCAATACCCTAAACCCTCAAACACTACCCCCAGCACGACCCCCTACACTACTCAAACACCACTGCATTACCATAAACCCTGAAACACTACCCCAGCATGACCCCCTACACTACACAAACACCACTGCATTACCCAAACCCTACAGCACTACCCCAGCATGACCCCCTACACTACTCAAACACCACTGCATTACCATAAACCCTGAAACACTACCCCAGCATGACCCCCTACACTACACAAACACCACTGCATTACCCAAACCCTACAGCACTACCCCAGCATGACCCCCTACACTACACAAACACCACTGCACTACCCTAAACCCTAAAATACTGCCCCATTACGACTCCCTACACTACACAAACACCACTGTACTACCCTAAACCCAAAACACTACCCCCAGCACGACCCCCTACACTACACAGACACCACTCCACTACCCTGAAACGCGACCCCCTACACTACACAAACAACACTGCACTACCCTAAACCCTAAAACACTAACCCTGCACAACCCCCTACACTACCCAAACACCACTGCACTAACCTAAACCATAAAACACTACCCCCAGCACGACCATCTACACTTTCCAAACACCACTGCACTACCCTAAACCCTAAAACACTACCCCAGCATGACCCCCCACACTACCCAAACCCCACTGCACTACCCTAAACCCTAAAACACTACCCCCAAGCACAACTCCCTACACTACCCAAACACCACTGCATTACCCTAAAACATGACCCCCTACACTACACAAACAACACTGCACTACCCTAAACCCTACAACACTACTCCCAGCATGACCCACTACACTACACAAAGACCACTGTACTACCCTAAACCCTAAAACACTACCTCCAGCACGACCCCCGGCACTACCCAAACACCACTGCACTCCCCTAAACCGGGAAAAGCTACCCCCCGCACAACCCTCTACACTACCCAAACACCACTGCACTACCCTAAACCCTAAATCTACCCCCAGCACTACCCCCTACACTACACAAACACGACTGCACTACCCTAAACCCTAAAACACTACCCCCAGGACGACCCCCTACACTACACAAACACCACTGCACTGCCCTAAACCCTAAGACACTACCCCCAGCATGACCCCTTACACTACCCAAACACCACTACAATACCCTAAACCCTAAAATACTACCCCAGCACGAACCCTACACTACTCAAACACCACTGCATTACCATAAACCCTAAAACACTACCCCAGCATGACCGCCTACACTACACAAACACCACTGCACTAACCTAAACCCTAAATCTACCCCCAGCACTTCCCCCTACACTACCCAAATACCACTGCACTACCCTAAACCCTAAATCTACCCCCAGCACTACCCCCTACACTACACAAACATGACTGCACTTCCCTAAACCCTAAAACACCACCCCAGGACGACCCCCTACACTACACAAACACCACTGCACTACCCTAAACCCTAAATCTACCCCCAGCACTACCCCCTACACTACCCAAACACCACTGCACTACCCTAACCCCTAAATCTATCCGCAGCACTACCCCTATACTACACAAACACGACTGCACTACCCTAAACCCTAAAACACTACCCCCAGGACGACCCCCTACACTACACAAACACTGCTGCACTACCCTCAACCCTAAATCTACCCCCAGCACTACCTCCTACACTACACAAACACGACTTCACTACCATAAACCCTAAAATACTATCCCCAGGATGACCCCCTACACTACACAAACACCACTGCACTGCCCTAAAGCCTAAGACACTACCCCCAGCATGACCCCTTACACTACCCAAACACCACTGCAATACCCTAAACCCTAAAACACTACCCCCAGCACGACCCCCTACACTACTCAAACACCACTGCATTACCATAAACCCTAAAACACTGCCCCAGCATGACCCCCTACACTACACAAACACCACTGCACTACCCTAAACCCTAAAATACTGCCCCAGCACGACTCCCTACACTACACAAACACCACTGTACTACCCTAAACCCAAAACACTACCCCCAGCACGACCCCCTACACTACACAGACACCACTCCAATACCCTGAAACGCGACCCCCTACACTACACAAACAACACTGCACTACCCTAAACCCACAATCTACCCCAGTACGACCCCTACACTACCCAAACTCCACTGCAATACTCTAAACCCTGAAACACTGCCCCCAGCACAACCCCCTACACTACCCAAACACCACTACATTACTCTAAACCTGAAAAAAATACACCCAGCATGACCCGCTACAGTACAGAAACACCACTGCACTACCCTAAACCCTAAAACATTACCCCCAGCACGACCCCCTACACTACCCAAACACTACTGCACTACCCTAAACCCTAAAACACTACCTCCAGCACGACCCCCTACACTACCCTAACACCACTGCACTACCCAAAACCCTAAAACATTACCCCCAGCACGACTCCGTACACCACCCAAACACCACTGCATTCCCCTAAAACACATCCCCCTACACTACACAAACAACACTGCACTACCCTAAACCCTAAAACACTACCCCAGCACGACCCACTATACTAAATAAACACCACTGCACTACTCTAAACCCAAAAACTCTACCTCCAGCACGACCCCCAACACTACCCAAACACCACTGCACTACCCTAAACACTAAAACACTACCCCCAGCACGAGCCCGTACACTACACAAACAACACTGCACTACCCTAAACCCAAAAACACTACCCCCAGCAAAACCCCCTACACTACATAAACACCAATGCACTTCCCTAAACCCTAAATGTACCCCCAGCACGACGCACTACACTACCCAAGCTCCACTGAACTACCCTAAACCCTAAAACACTACCCCAGCACAACCCCCTACACTACCCAAACACCACTGCACTACCCAAATCACTAAAATACTCCCCCAGCACGACCCCCTACACTACACAAACACCACTGCACTACCCTAAACCCTAAAACACTACCCCCAGCATGACCCCTACACTATCCAAACACCACTGCACTACCCTAAACTCTAAAACACTACCCCAGCATGACTCCCCACACTACCCAAACACCACTGCATTACCATAAACCCTAAAACACTACCCCAGCATGACCCCCTACACTACACACACACCACTGCATTGCCCTAAACCCTACAGCACTACCCCAGCACGACCCCCTACACTACACAAACACCACTGCACTACCCTAAACCCTAAAATACTGCCGCAGCACGACTCCCTCCACTACACAAACACCACTGTACTACCCTAAACCCAAAACACTACCCCCAGCATGACCCGCTACACTACACAGACACCACTCCACTACCCTGAAACGCAACCCCCTACACTACACAAACAACACTGCACTACCCTAAACCCACAATCTACCCCAGTACGACCCCTACCCTACCCAAACTCCACTGCAATACCCTAAACCCTAAAACACTGCCCCCAGTACAACCCCCTACACTACCCAAACACCACTACATTACTCTAAACCTGAAAAAAATAACCCAGCATGACCACCTACAGTACAGAAACACCACTGTACTACCCTAAACCCTAAAGCATTCCCCCCAGCACGACCCCCTACACTACCCAAACACTACTGCACTACCCAAAACCCTAAAACACTACCTCCAGCACGACCCCCTACACTACCCAAACACCACTGCACTACCCAAAACCCTAAAACACTACCCTCAGCACGACTCCGTACACCACCCAAACACCACTGCATTCCCCTAAAGCACATCCCCCTACACTACACAAACAACACTGCACTACCCTAAACCCTAAAACTCTACCTCCAGCACGACCCTCAACACTACCCAAACACCACTGCACTACCCTAAGACACGACCCCCTAAACTACACAAACACCACTGCACTACCCTAAACACTAAAACACTACCCCCAGCATGAGCCCGTACACTACACAAACAACACTGCACTACCCTAAACCCAAAAACACTACCCCCAGCACAACCCCCTACACTACATAAACACCACTGCACTTCCCTAAACCCTAAATGTACCCCCAGCACGACGCACTACACTACCCAAGCTCCACTGCACTACCCTAAACCCTAAAACACTACCCCCACCACAACCCCCTACACTACCCAAACACCACTACACTACCCAAATCACTAAAATACTCCCCCAGCACGACCCCCTACATTACACAAACACCACTGCACTACCCTAAACTCAAAAACACTACCGCCAGCACGACCACGTACACTTTCCAAACACCACTGCACTACCCTAAACCCTAAAACACTACCGCTGCACGACCCCCTACACTACCCAAACACCACTGCATTATCCTAAAACATGACCCCCTACACTACACAAACAACACTGCACTACCCTAAACCCTAAAACACTACCCCCAGCACGACCCACTACAATACACAAACATCACTGCACTGCCCTAAGCCATAAAACACTACCTCCAGCACGACCCCCTGCACTATCCAAACACCACTGCACTACCCTAAAACACGACCCCTACACTACACAAACACCACTGCACTACCCTAAACCCTAAAACACTACCACCAAAACGACCGCCTACTCTACACAAACAACACTGCACTACCCTGAACCCTGAATCTACCCCCAGCACGACCCCCTACACTACCCAAAAACCACTGCACTACCCTAAACCCTAAATCTACCCCCAGCACTACCCCCTACACTACACAAACACGACTGCACTACCCTAAACCCTAAAACACTACCCCCAGGACGACCCCCTACACTACACAAACACCACTGCACTGCCCTAAACCCTAAGACACTACCCCCAGCATGACCCCTTACACTACCCAAACACCACTGCAATACCCTAAACCCTAAAACACTACCCCCAGCACGACCCCTACACTACTCAAACACATCTGCATTACCATAAACCCTAAAACACTACCCCAGCATGACCGCCTACACCACACAAACACCACTGCACTACCCTAAACCCTAAATCTACCCCCAGCACTACCCCCTACACTACACAAACATGACTGCACTTCCCTAAACCCTAAAACACTACCCCCAGGATGACCCCCTACACTACACAAACACCACTGCACTACTCTAAACCCTAAATCTACCCCCAGCACTACCCCGTACACTACCCAAACACCACTGCACTACCCTAACCCCTAAATCTACCCACAGCACTACCCCCTACACTACACAAACACGCCTGCACTACCCTAATCCCTAAAACACTACCCCCAGGACGACCCCCTACACTACACAAACACCACTGCACTGCCCTAAACCCTAAGACATTACCCCCAGCATGACCCCTTACACTACCCAAACACCACTGCAATACCCTAAACCCTAAAACACTACCCCCAGCACGACTCCTACACTACTCAAACACATCTGCATTACCATAAACCCTAAAACACTACCCCAGCATGACCGCCTACACTACACAAACACCACTGCACTACCCTAAACCCTAAATCTACCCCCAGCACTACCCCTACACTACCCAAATACCACTGCACTACCCTAAACCCTAAATCTACCCCCAGCACTACCCCCTACACTACACAAACATGACTGCACTTCCCTAAACCCTAAAACACTACCCCCAGGATGACCCCCTACACTACACAAACACCACTGCACTACCCTAAACCCTAAATCTACCCCCATCACTACCCCCTACACTACCCAAACACCACTGCACTACCCTAACCCCTAAATCTACCCGCAGCACTACCCCCTACACTACACAAACACACCTGCACTACCCTAAACCCTAAAACACTACCCCCAGGACGACCCCCTACACTACACAAACACCGCTGCACTACCCTAAACCCTAAATCTACCCCCAGCACTACCCCCTACACTACACAAACATGACTGCACTACCATAAACCCTAAAACACTATCCCCAGGATGACCCCCTACACTACACAAACACCACTGCACTGCCCTAAATCCTAAGACACTACCCCCAGCATGACCCCTTACACTACCCAAACACCACTGCAATACCCTAAACCCTCAAACACTACCCCCAGCACGACCCCCTACACTACTCAAACACCACTGCATTACCATAAACCCTGAAACACTACCCCAGCATGACCCCCTACACTACACAAACACCACTGCATTACCCAAACCCTACAGCACTACCCCAGCATGACCCCCTACACTACTCAAACCCCACTGCATTACCATAAACCCTGAAACACTACCCCAGCATGACCCCCTACACTACACAAACACCACTGCATTACCCAAACCTTACAGCACTACCCCAGCATGACCCCCTACACTACACAAACACCACTGCACTACCCTAAACCCTAAAATACTGCCCCATTACGACTCCCTACACTACACAAACACCACTGTACTACCCTAAACCCAAAACACTACCCCCAGCACGACCCCCTACACTACACAGACACCACTCCACTACCCTGAAACGCGACCCCCTACACTACACAAACAACACTGCACTACCCTAAACCCTAAAACACTAACCCTGCACAACCCCCTACACTACCCAAACACCACTGCACTAACCTAAACCCTAAAATACTACCCCCAGCACGACCATCTACACTTTCCAAACACCACTGCACTACCCTAAACCCTAAAACACTACCCCAGCATGACCCCCTACACTACCCAAACCCCACTGCACTACCCTAAACCCTAAAACACTACCCCCAAGCACAACTCCCTACACTACCCAAACACCACTGCATTACCCTAAAACATGACCCCCTACACTACACAAACAACACTGCACTACCCTAAACCCTACAACACTACTCCCAGCACGACCCACTACACTACACAAAGACCACTGTACTACCCTAAACCCTAAAACACTACCTCCAGCACGACCCCCGGCACTACCCAAACACCAGTGCACTACCCTAAAACACGACCCCCTACACTACACAAACACCACTGTACTACCCTAAACCCTAAAATACTACCACCAGCACGACCGCCTACACTACACAAGCACCACTGCACTCCCCTAAACCGGGAAACACTACCCCCCGCACAACCCTCTACACTACCCAAACACCACTGCACTACCCTAAACCCTAAATTTACCCCTAGCACTACCCCCTACACTACACAAACACGACTGCACTAGCCTAAACCCTAAAACACTACCCCCAGGACGACCCCCTACACTACACAAACACCACTGCACTGCCCTAAACCCTAAGACACTACCCCCAGCATGACCCCTTACACTACTCAAACACCACTGCAATACCCTAAACCCTAAAATACTACCCCAGCACGAACCCTACACTACTCAAACACCACTGCATTACCATAAACCCTAAAACACTACCCCAGCATGACCGCCTACACTACACAAACACCACTGCACTAACCTAAACCCTAAATCTACCCCCAGCACTTCCCCCTACACTACCCAAATACCACTGCACTACCCTAAACCCTAAATCTACCCCCAGCACTACCCCCTACACTACACAAACATGACTGCACTTCCCTAAACCCTAAAACACTACCCCAGGACGACCCCCTACACTACACAAACACCACTGCACTACCCTAAACCCTAAATCTACCCCCAGCACTACCCCCTACACTACCCAAACACCACTGCACTACCCTAACCCCTAAATCTATCCGCAGCACTACCCCCTATACTACACAAACACGACTGCACTACCCTAAACCCTAAAACACTACCCCCAGGACGACCCCCTACACTACACAAACACTGCTGCACTACCCTCAACCCTAAATCTACCCCCAGCACTACCCCCTACACTACACAAACACGACTTCACTACCATAAACCCTAAAATACTATCCCCAGGATGACCCCCTACACTACACAAACACCACTGCACTGCCCTAAAGCCTAAGACACTACCCCCAGCATGACCCCTTACACTACCCAAACACCACTGCAATACCCTAAACCCTAAAACACTACCCCCAGCACGACCCCCTACACTACTCAAACACCACTGCATTACCATAAACCCTAAAACACTGCCCCAGCATGACCCCCTACACTACACAAACACCACTGCACTACCCTAAACCCTAAAATACTGCCCCAGCACGACTCCCTACACTACACAAACACCACTGTACTACCCTAAACCCAAAACACTACCCCCAGCACGACCCCCTACACTACACAGACACCACTCCACTACCCTGAACCGCGACCCCCTACACTACACAAACAACACTGCACTACCCTAAACCCACAATCTACCCCAGTACGACCCCTACACTACCCAAACTCCACTGCAATACTCTAAACCCTGAAACACTGCACCCAGCACAACCCCCTACACTACCCAAACACCACTACATTACTCTAAACCTGAAAAAAATTACACCCAGCATGACCCGCTACAGTACAGAAACACCACTGCACTACCCTAAACCCTAAAACATTACCCCCAGCACGACCCCCTACACTACCCAAACACTACTGCACTACCCTAAACTCTAAAACACTACCTCCAGCACGACCCCCTACACTACCCAAACACCACTGCACTACCCAAAACCCTAAAACATTACCCCCAGCACGACTCCGTACACCACCCAAACACCACTGCATTCCCCTAAAACACATCCCCCTACACTACACAAACAACACTGCACTACCCTAAACCCTAAAACACTACCCCAGCACGACCCACTATACTAAATAAACACCACTGCACTACTCTAAACCCAAAAACTCTACCTCCAGCACGACCCCCAACACTGCCCAAACACCACTGCACTACCCTAAACACTAAAACACTACCCCCAGCACGAGCCCACACACTACACAAACAACACTGCACTACCCTAAACCCAAAAACACTACCCCCAGCAAAACCCCCTACACTACATAAACACCACTGCACTTCCCTAAACCCTAAATGTACCCCCAGCACGACGCACTACACTACCCAAGCTCCACTGCACTACCCTAAACCCTAAAACACTACCCCAGCACAACCCCCTACACTACCCAAACACCACTGCACTACCCTAAACTCTAAAACACTACCCCAGCATGACTCCCCACACTACCCAAACACCACTGCACTACCCAAATCACTAAAATACTCCCCCAGCACGACCCCCTACACTACACAAACACCACTGCACTACCCTAAACCCTAAAACACTACCCCCAGCATGACCCCTACACTACCCAAACACCACTGCACTACCCTAAACTCTAAAACACTATCCCAGCATGACTCCCCACACTACCCAAACACCACTGCATTACCATAAACCCTAAAACACTACCCCAGCATGACCCCCTACACTACACACACACCACTGCATTACCCTAAACCCTACAGCACTACCCCAGCACGACCCCCTACACTACACAAACACCACTGCACTACCCTAAACCCTAAAATACTGCCCCAGCACGACTCCCTCCACTACACAAACACCACTGTACTACCCTAAACCCAAAACACTACCCCCAGCATGACCCCCTACACTACACAGACACCACTCCACTACCCTGAAACGCAACCCCCTACACTACACAAACAACACTGCACTACCCTAAACCCACAATCTACCCCAGTACGATTCCTACCCTACCCAAACTCCACTGCAATACCCTAAACCCTAAAACACTGCCCCCAGTACAACCCCCTACACTACCCAAACACCACTACATTACTCTAAACCTGAAAAAAATAACCCAGCATGACCACCTACAGTACAGAAACACCACTGTACTACCGTAAACCCTAAAACATTCCCCCCAGCACGACCCCTACACTACCCAAACACTACTGCACTACCCAAAACCCTAAAACACTACCTCCAGCACGACCCCCTACACTACCCAAACACCACTGCACTACCCAAAACCCTAAAACACTACCCCCAGCACGACTCCGTAAACCACCCAAACACCACTGCATTCCCCTAAAACACATCCCCCTACACTACACAAACACCACTGCACTACCCAAATCACTAAAATACTCCCCCAGCATGACCCCCTACACTACACAAACACCACTGCACTACCCTAAACCCTAAAACACTACCCCCAGCATGACCCCTACACTACCCAAACACCACTGCACTACCCTAAACTCTAAAACACTACCCCCAGCATGACTCCCCACACTACCCAAACATCACTGTACTACCCTAAACCCTAAAACACTACCCCCAGCACGACCCCCTACACTACTCAAACACCACTGCATTACCATAAACCCTAAAACACTACCCCAGCATGACCCCCTACACTACACACACACCACTGCATTACGCTAAACCCTACAGCACTACCCCAGCACGACCCCCTACACTACACAAACACCACTGCACTACCCTAAACCCTATAATACTGCCCCAGCACGACTCCCTCCACTACACAAACACCACTGTACTACCCTAAACCCAAAACACTACCCCCAGCATGACCCCCTACACTACACAGACACCACTCCACTACCCTGAAACGCGACCCCCTACACTACACAAACAACACTGCACTACCCTAAACCCACAATCTACCCCAGTACGACCCCTACCCTACCCAAACTCCACTGCAATACCCTAAACCCTAAAACACTGCCCCCAGCACAACCCCCTACACTACCCAAACACCACTACATTACTCTAAACCTGAAAAAAAACACCCAGCATGACCCCCTACAGTACAGAAACACCACTGTACTACCCTAAACCCTAAAACATTCCCCCCAGCACGACCCCCTACACTACCCAAACACTACTGCACTACCCTAAACCCTAAAACACTACCTCCAGCATGACCCCCAACACTACCCAAACACCACTGCACTACCCAAAACCCTAAAACACTACCCCCAGCACGACTCCGTACACCACCCAAACACCACTGCATTCCCCTAAAACACATCCCCCTACACTACACAAACAACACTGCACTACCCTAAACCCTAAAACACTACCCCAGCACGACCCACTATACTAAATAAACACCACTGCACTACCCTAAACCCTAAAACTCTACCTCCAGCACGACCCCCTACACTACCCAAACACAACTGCACTACCCTAAACACTAAAACACTACCCCCAGCACGAGCCTGTACACTACACAAACAACACTGCACTACCCTAAACCCAAAAACACTACCCCCAGCACAACCCCCTACACTACATAAACACCACTGCACTTCCCTAAACCCTAAATGTACCCCCAGCACAACCCACTACACTACCCAAGCTCCACTGTACTACCCTAAACCCTAAAACACTACCCCCAGCACAACCCCCTACACTACCCAAACACCACTGCACTACCCAAATCACTAAAATACTCCCCCAGCACGACCCCCTACACTACACAAACACCACTGCACTACCCTAAACCATAAAACACTACCCCCAGCATGACCCCCTACACTACCCAAACACCACTGCACTACCCTAAACACTAAAACCCTTCCCCCAGCATGACTCCCCACACTACCCAAACATCATGTACTACCCTAAAACACAACCCCAACATGACACAAACAACACTGCACTACCCTAAACCCTCAAACACTACCCCCAGTACGACCCCCTACACTACACAAACACCACTGCACTACCCTAAACCCTAAAACACTACCCCCAGCATGACCCCCTACACTACCCAAACACCACTGCACTACCCTAATTCCTAAATACTAACCCCCAGCACAACTCCCTACACTGCACAAACACTACTGCTCTATCCTAAACCCTAAAACACTATCCCCAGCATGACCCAAACACTGCACAAACACCACTGCACTACCCTAAACCCTAAAACACTACTTCAAGACGACCCCCTACACTACCACCTACACTACACAAACAACACTTCACTTGCCTAAACCCTAAAACACTACCCCCAGCATGAACCCCTACCCTACACAAATGCCATTGCACTAGCCTAAACCCTAAAACACTACCCCCAGCACGACCATCTACACGTTCCAAACACCACTGCACTACCCTAAACCCTAAAACACTACCCCAGCATGACCCCCCACACTACCCAAACACCACTGCACTACCCTAAACCCTAAAACACTACCCCCAAGCACGACTCCCTACACTACCCAAACACCACTGCATTACCCTAAAACATGACCCCCTACACTACACAAACAACACTGCACTACCCTAAACCCTACAACACTACTCCCAGCACGACCCACTACACTACACAAAGACCACTGTACTACCCTAAACCCTAAAACACTACCTCCAGCATGACCCCCTGCACTACACAAACACCACTGCACTACCCTAAACCCTAAAACACTACCCCCAGCACGACCCCCTACACTACACAAACACCACTGCACTACCCTAAACCATAAAACACTACCCCCAGCATGACCCCCTACACTACCCAAACACCACTGCACTACCCTAAACTCTAAAACACTACCCCCAGCATGACTCCCCACACTACCCAAACATCACTGTACTACCCTAAAACACAACCCCAACACGACACAAACAACACTGCACTACACTAAACCCTCAAACACTACCCCCAGTACGACCCCCTACACTACACAAACACCACTGCACTACCGTAAACCCTAAAACACTACCCCCAGCATGACCCCCTACACTACCCAAACACCACTGCACTACCCTAAACCATAAAACACTACCCCCAGCATGACCCCCTACACTACCCAAACACCACTGCACTACCCTAAACTCTAAAACACTACCCCCAGCATGACTCCCCACACTACCCAAACATCACTGTACTACCCTAAAACACAACCCCAACACGACACAAACAACACTGCACTACCCTAAACCCTCAAACACTACCCCCAGTACGACCCCCTACACTACACAAACACCACTGCACTACCGTAAACCCTAAAACACTACCCCCAGCATGACCCCCTACACTACCCAAACACCACTGCACTACCCTAAAGCACGACCCCCTACACTACACAAACACCACTGTACTATCCTAAACCCTAAAATACTACCACCAGCACGACCGCCTACACTACACAAGCACCACTGCACTCCCCTAAACCGGGAAACACTACCCAAACACCACTGCACTACCCTAAACCCTAAATCTACCCCCAGCACTACCCCCTACACTACACAAACACGACTGCACTACCCTAAACCCTAAAACACTACCCCCAGGACGACCCCCTACACTACACAAATACCACTGCACTGCCCTAAACCCTAAGACACTACCCCCAGCATGACCCCTTAAACTACCCAAACACCACTGCAATACCCTAAACCCTAAAACACTACCCCCAGCACTACCCCTACACTACTCAAACACCACTGCATTACCATAAACCCTAAAACACTACCCCAGCATGACCGCCTATACTACACAAACACCACTGCACTACCCTAAACCCTAAATCTACCCCCAGCACTACCCCCTACACTACCCAAATACCACTGCACTACCCTAAACCCTAAATCTACCCCCAGCACTACCCCCTACACTACACAAACATGATTGCACTTCCCTAAACCCTAAAACACTACAACAGGACGACCCCCTACACTACAGAAACACCACTGCACTACCCTAAACCCTAAATCTACCCCCAGCACTACCCCCTACACTACCCAAACACCACTGCACTACCCTAACCCCTAAATCTACCCGCAGCACTATCCCCTATACTACACAAACACGACTGCACTACCCTAAACCCTAAAACACTACACCCAGGACGACCCCCTACACTACACAAACACCACTGCACTACCCTAAACCCTAAATCTACCCCCAGCACTACCCCCTACACTACACAAACACGACTTCACTACCATAAACCCTAAAATACTATCCCCAGGATGACCCCCTACACTACACAAACACCACTGCACTGCCCTAAAGCCTAAGACACTACCCCCAGCATAACCCCTTACACTACCCAAACACCACTGCAATACCCTAAACCCTAAAACACTACCCCCAGCACGACCCCCTACACTACTCAAACACCTCTGCATTACCATAAACCCTAAAACACTGCCCCAGCATGACCCCCTACACTACTCACACAACACTGCATTACCCAAACCCTACAGCACTACCCCAGCATGACCCCCTACACTACACAAACACCACTGCACTACCCTAAACCCTAAAATACTGCCCCAGCACGACTCCCTACACTACACAAACACCACTGTACTACCCTAAACCCAAAACACTACCCCCAGCACGACCCCCTACAATACACAGACACCACTCCACTACCCTGAAACGCGACCCCCTACACTACACAAACAACACTGCACTACCCTAAACCCACAATCTACCCCAATACGACCCCTACACTACCCAAACTCCACTGCAATAGCCTAAACCCTGAAACACTGCCCCCAGCACAACCCCCTACACTACCCAAACACCACTACATTACTCTAAACCTGAAAAAAATACACCCAGCATGACCCGCAACAGTACAGAAACACCACTGCACTACCCTAAACCCTAAAACATTACCCCCAGCACGACCCCCTACACTACCCAAACACTACTGCACTACCCTAAACCCTAAAACACTACCTCCAGCACGACCCCCTACACTACCCAAACACCACTGCACTACCCAAAACCCTAAAACATTACCCCCAGCACGACTCCGTACACCACCCAAACACCACTGCATTCCCCTAAAACACATCTCCCTACACCACACAAACAACACTGCACTACCCTAAACCCTAAAACACTACCCCAGCACGACTCACTATACTAAATAAACACCACTGCACTACTCTAAACCCTAAAACTCTACCTCCAGCACGACCCCGAACACTACCCAAACACCACTGCACTACCCTAAACACTAAAACACTACCCCCAGCACGAGCCCGTACACTACACAAACAACACTGCACTACCCTAAACCCCAAAACACTACCCCCAGCGTAACCCCCTACACTACATAAACACCACTGCACTTCCCTAAACCCTAAATGTACCCCCAGCACGACGCACTACACTACCCAAGCTCCACTGCACTACCCTAAACCCTAAAACACTAACCCAGCACAACCCCCTACACTACCCAAACACCACTGCACTACCCAAATCACTAAAATACTCCCTCAGCACGACCCCCTACACTACACAAACACCACTGCACTACCCTAAACCCTAAAACACTACCCCCAGCATGACCCCCTACACTACCCAAACACCACTGCACTAACCTAATCTCTAAAACACTACCCCCAGCATGACTCCCCACACTACCCAAACATCACTGTACTACCCTAAACCCTAAAACACTACCCCCAGCACGACCCCCTACACTACTCAAACACCACTGCATTACCATAAACCCTAAAACACTACCCCAGCATGACCCCCTATACTACACACACACCACTGCATTACCCTAAACCCTACAGCACTACCCCAGCACGACCCCCTACACTACACAAACACCACTGCACTACCCTAAACCCAAAACACTACCCCCAGCATGACCCCCTACACTACACAGACACCACTCCACTACCCTGAAACGCGACCCCCTACACTACACAAACAACACTGCACTACCCTAAACCCACAATCTACCCCAGTACGACCCCTACCCTACCCAAACTCCACTGCAATACCCTAAACCCTAAAACACTGCCCCCAGTACAACCCCCTACACTACCCAAACACCACTACATTACTCTAAACCTGAACAAAATACACCCAGCATGACCCCCTACAGTACAGAAACACCACTGTACTACCCTAAACCCTAAAACGTTCCCCCCAGCACGACCCCCTACACTACCCAAACACCACTGCACTACCCTAAACCCTAAAACACTACCTCCAGCACACCCCCTACACTACCCAAACACCACTGCACTACCCAAAACCCTAAAACACTACCCCCAGCACGACTCCGTACACCACCCAAACACCACTGCATTCCCCTAAAACACACCCCCCTACACTACACAAACAACACTGCACTACCTTAAACCCTAAAACACTACCCCAGCACGACCCACTATACTAAATAAACACCACTGCACTACCCTAAACCCTAAAACTCTACCTCCAGCACGACCCCCTACACTACCCAAACACCACTGCACTACCCTAAGACACGACCCCCTACACTACACAAGCACTACTGCACTACCCTAAACACTAAAATACTCCCCCAGCATGACCCCCTACACTACCCAAACACCACTGCACTACCCTAAACTCTAAAACACTACCCCCAGCATGACTCCCCACACTATCCAAACATCACTGTACTACCCTAAAACACGACCCCAACATGACACAAACAACACTGCACTACCCTAAACCCTCAAACATTACCCCAGTACGACCCCCTACACTACACAAACACCACTGCACTACCCTAAACCCTAAAACACTACCCCCAGCATGACCCCCTACACTACCCAAACACCACTGCACTACCCTAATTCCTAAATACTACCCCCAGCACAACTCCCTACACTGCACAAACATTACTGCACTGTCCTAAACCCTAAAACACTACCCCCAGCATGACCCAAACACTGCACAAACACCACTGCACTACCCTAAACCCTAAAACACTACTTCAAGACGACCGCCTACACTGCCACCTACACTACACAAACAACACTTCACTTGCCTAAACCCTAAAACACTACCCCCAGCATGAACCTCTACCCTACACAAATACCATTGCACTAGCCTAAACCCTAAAACACTACCCCCAGCATGACCCCCTACACTACCCAAACACCACTGCACTACCCTAAATCCTAAAACACTACCCCCAGCATGACCCCCTACACTACGCAAACACCACTGCTCTACCCTAAAACACGACCCCCTACTCTACACAAACACCACTGCACTACCCTAAACCCTAAAACACTAACCCTGCACAACCCCCTACACTACCCAAACACCACTGCACTAACCTAAACCCTAAAACACTACCACCAGCACGACCGCCTACACTACACAAGCACCACTGCACTGACCTAAACCGGAAAACACGACCCCGAGCACAACCCTCTACACTACCCAAACACCACTGCACTACCCTTAACCCTAAATCTACCCCCAGCATTACCCTCTACACTACACAAACACGGCTGCACTACCCTAAACCCTAAAACACTACCCCCAGGATGACCCCCTACACTACCCAAACACTACTGCACTACCCTAAACCCTAAAACACTACCTCCAGCACGACCCCCTACACTACCAAAACACCACTGCACTACCCAAAACCCTAAAACACTACCCCAGCACGACTCCGTACACCACCCACACACCACTGCATTCCCCAAAAACACATCCCCCTACACTACACAAACAACACTGCACTACGCTAAACCCTAAAACACTACCCCAGCACGACCCACTATACTAAATAAACACCACTGCACTACCCTAAACCCTAAAACTTTACCTCCAGCACGACCCCCTACACTACCCAAACACCACTGCACTACCCTAAGACACGACCCCCTACACTACACAAACACTACTGCACTACCCTAAACACTAAAACGCTACCCCCAGCACGAGCCCGTACACTACACAAACAACACTGCACTACCGTAAACCCAAAAACACTACCCCCAGCACAACACCCTACACTACATAAACACCACTGCACTAACCAAAACCGTAAACCACTACCCCCAGCATGACCCCCTACACTACCCAAACACCACTGCACTACCCTAAACTCTGAAACACTACCCCCAGCATGACTCCGCACACTATCCAAACATCACTGTACCACCCTAAAACACGACCCCAACACGAAACATACAACACTGCACTACCCTAACCCCTCAAACACTACCCCAGTACGACCCCCTACACTACACAAACACCACTGCACTATCCTAAATCCTAAAACACTACCCCCAGCATGACCCCCTACACTATGCAAACACCACTGCACTACCCTAAAACACGACCCCCTACTCTACACAAACACCACTGCACTACCCTAAACCCTAAAACACTAACCCTGCACAACCCCCTACACTACCCAAACACCACTGCACTAACCTAAACCCTAAAACACTACCACCAGCACGACCGCCTACACTACACAAGCACCACTGCACTACCCTAAACCGGAAAACACTACCCCCAGCACAACCCTCTACACTACCCAAACACCACTGCACTACCCTAAACCCTAAATCTACCCCCAGCACTACCCTCTACACTACACAAACACGACTGCACTACCCTAAACCCTAAAACACTACCCCCAGGACGACCCCCTACAGTACACAAACACCACTGCACTGCCCTAAACCCTAAGACACTACCTCCAGCATGACCCCTTACACTACCCAAACACCACTGCAATACCCTAAACCCTAAATCACTACCCCCAGTACGACCCCCTACACTACTTAAACACCACTGCATTACCATAAACCCTAAAACACTACCCAGCATGACCCCCTACACTACACACACACCACTGCATTACCCTAAACCCTAAAACACTACCCCAGCACGACCCCCTACACTACACAAAGACGACTGCACTAGCCTAAACCCTAAAACACTACCCCAGCACAAACCCCTACAGTACCCAAACACCACTGCACTACCCTAAACCCTAAAATACTACCCCATCACGAACCCCTACACTACCCAAACACCACTGCACTACCCTAAACCCTAAAATACTACCCCATCACGACTCCCTACACTACACAAACACCACTGCACTACCCTAAACCCCAAAACACTACCCCCAGCATGACCCCCTACACTGCACAGACACCACTGTACTACCCTAAAAAACGACCCCCTACACTACACAAACAACACTGCACTACCCTAAACCCTAAAAAACTACCCCCAGCATGACCCCTTACTCTACACAGACACCACTGCACTACCCTAAAACACGACCCCAACACGACACAAACAAAACTGCACTACCCTAAACCCTCAAACACTACCCCCAGCACGACCCCTTGCACTACTCAAACATCACTGCATTACCATAAACCCCAAAACACTACCCCAGCATGACCTCCTACACTACGCACACACCACTGCATTACCCTAAACCCTAAAACACTACCCCAGCACGACCCCCTGCACTACACAAAGACGACTGCACTACCCTAAACTCTAAATCTACCCCCTGCACGACCCTCTACACTATCCAAACACCACTGCACTACCCTAAACCCTAAAACACTACCCCAGCACGAACCCCTACACTACCCAAATACCACTGCACTACCCTAAATCCTTAAACACTACCCCCAGCATGACCCCCTACACTACGCAAACACCACTGCACTACCCTAAAACACGACCCCCTACTCTACACAAACACCACTGCACTACCCTAAACCCTAAAACACTAACCCTGCACAACCCCCTACACTACCCAAACACCACTGCACTAACCTAAACCCTAAAACACTACCACCAGCACGACCGCCTACACTACACAAGCACCACTGCACTAACCTAAACCAGAAAACACGACCCCCAGCACAACCCTTTACACTACACAAACACGATTGCACTACCCTAAACCCTAAAACACTACCCCCAGGACGATCCCCTACACTACCCAAACACTACTGCACTACCCTATACCGTAAAACACTACCTCCAGCACGACCCCCTACACTACCCAAACACCACTGCACTACCCAAAACCCTAAAACACTACCCCCAGCACGACTGCGTACACCACCCAAACACCACTGCATTCACCTAAAACACATCCCCCTACACTACACAAACAACACTGCACTACCCTAAACCCTAAAACACTACCCCAGCACAACCCACTATACTAAATAAACACCACTGCACTACCCTAAACCCTAAAACTCTACCTCCAGCACGACCCCCTACACTACCCAAACACCACTGCACTACCCTAAGACACGACCCCTACACTACACAAACACTACTGCACTACCCTAAACACTAAAACACTACCCCCAGCACGAGCCCGTACACTACACAAACAACACTGCACTACCGTAAACCCAAAAACACTATCCCCAGCACAACCCCCTACACTACATAAACACCACTGCACTTCCCTAAACCCTACAATACTCCCCCAGCACGACCCCCTACACTATACAAACACCACTGCACTACCCAAAACCCTACCACCAGCATGACCCCCTACACCACCCAAACACCACTGCACTACCCTAAACTCTAAAACACTACCCCCAACATGACTCCCCACACTATCCAAACATCACTGTACTACCCTAAAACACGACCCCAACACAAAACAAACAACACTGCACTACCCTAAACCCTCAAACACTACCCCAGTACGACCCCCTACACTACACAAACACCACTGCACTACCCTAAACCCTAAAACACTACCCCCAGCATGACCCCTACACTACCCAAACACCACTGCACTACCCTAATTCCTAAACACTACCCCAGCACAACTCCCTACACTGCACAAACACTACTGCACTATCCTAAACCCTAAAACACTACCCCCAGCAAGACCCAAACACTGCACAAACACCACTGCACAACCCTAAACCCTAAACCACTACTTTAAGACGACCCCCTACACTACCACCTACACTACACAAACAACACTTCACTTGCCTAAACCCTAAAACACTACCCCAGCATGAACCTCTACCCTACACAAATACCAATGCACTAGCCTAAACCCCAAAACACTACCCCCAGCATGACCCCCTACACTACCCAAACACCACTGCACTACCCTAAATCCTAAAACACTACCCCCAGCATGACCCCCTACACTACGCAAACACCACTGCACTACCCTAAAACACGACCCTCTACTCTACACAAACAGCACTGCACTACCCTAAACCCTAAAACACTAACCCTGCACAACCCCCTACACTACCCAAACACCACTGCACTAACCTAAACCCTAAAACACTACCACCAGCACGACCGCCTACACTACACAAGCACCACTGCACTACCCTAAACCGGAAAACACTACCCCCAGCACAACCCTCTACACTACCGAAACACTACTGCACTACCCTAAACCCTAAATCTACCCCCAGCACTACCCTCTACACTACACAAACACGACTGCACTACCCTAAACCCTAAAACACTACCCCCAGGACGACCCCCTACACTACACAAACACCACTGCACTGCCCTAAACCCTAAGACACTACCTCCAGCATGACCCCTTACACTACCCAAACACCACTGCAATACCCTAAACCCTAAAACACTACCCCCAGCACGACCCCCTACACTACTCAAACACCACTGCATTACCATAAACCCTAAAACACTACTCCAGCATGACCCCCTACACTACACACACACCACTGCATTACCTTAAACCCTAAAACACTACCCCAGCACGACCCCTACACTACACAAAAACGACTTCACTAGCCTAAACCCTAAAACACTACCCCAGCACTGATGAATACAGGCCCCAGCTAGGCCCGCAGGACACAAGGGTTCGCTCTCCTGCAATGGAATCTATAAGGAAGTTGGCACGGAAACTGCAAAGTACAAAGACAAGGTTTATTAACCCTTAAGGGTGGTCCTACAATCCATACAATACCCTTCAGTATTGCATAGAGTAGCACAAAGAACTTGCATACACGGTCCCCTTTTATACACAACAGAGGGGCTCATAAGTGGGAGGGCACGACATGAGACGAGGAATGTTACCTTTTATGGACATTTGCAATACAAGATCGATATGTGGGCGGAGCTGACATACTCCTTGAGCCCGCGAAAACATGGTCAAGCAAGGACTAACTGATAACAGATGTGGTCAAGTCTGGGCATGCGCCAGACGGACAAAGGAACTATTTATAGACTGTTACTAGGCAGATTACAAGAGCAACTAACACAAAGATAAGACTCTCCTCGTGTTGAGCACGTGGAGACATGACAATACAAAATGGAGTCCAGACTTCAGTCAACATAACAAAAGGAACATGTGTAAGGGAGGAGAATTCATGTCTTTGGTAAATGCTTAATCACATCGAAGTTGCAATTTACAACAGACGACCCTTTCAGCATTTACTGAAGACATCCGACTTGTTAGAATAATCATCATATATATCGATTATCATCATCTCTTCTACTTCCTTAGCTAAACGTTTCTGATAAGTGACATTGGCAATAGCTTTCTTATCGGGGATACAAAATGATACACATACAGAACAGAGCAAGGGACCACATTGAATACAGATACAGCAAGAAAACAGAACTGCTATAATTATGCAGAGACCAGTCAAAACCTTCCAACCCCAAGCAGTGATCAATGCCCAAAACCATCCAGAAAAGGACCAAGTGCCATTTTCTATATGGATTTCAGCTGCAATTTTATGCAACCTGTTAATTGCATTGTAGACTGAAGGTGTGTGGTCAGGAATAAACACACAGCAACTACTTCCGATAATTTTACAAGCTCCACCTCGATCAGCTAACATAACATCTAACACCATACGATTCTGCAATGCAACAATTCTGGTAATCTGTAATTCTTCCGTAAGATTCCCAAGAGCAGCAGCGGTTTGGTTCGTCACAGCCTCTACCACTCGTGTTAATCTTCGAATTTTCCTACTATTTAGGGCAGCTCCAACGAAGAAAAACAATCCTAGATTGAAGTCGATATACTGCTGTAAACTGGTGTCAGTTTGATCCACATCATCAATTGATAAAGTACGTTTATACCTATTTACAGTCACATTATTCAACAACTTTAAATCCTTATGATAGGATGCAGGTGCCAGAAATACAGGAGGTAACAAGAATGAGACATAACATACTCCAGACCAACCGGCTGGTAAACGGTAATAACCTTTAGTTCCACACACAAAGTACGTATTATGGGATGCTAAAAAAGTACTGTTATTCAATCCATCGATGTTTAATATGGTAATACAATCGCTAACACCGACGGGAATATAACCCACACTTTGGACACACAGGTCCGCTTGAGCTTGTGCCACTTGAATCACAAATTTATCTTTTCCCACAGTGTCTCTGGTGTTCGTAAAAACATATGGAATCGATTCATTGTCTGGTCGATACTCTTCCCATTCCCAAATTGTCCCATTCGCTTGCGGATATCCATCTTTATCCTGATGACATTCTTTATTGAGTCTGAAGAGTAATCGTCCCACTGTGGGTTTCCGAGTGGCAAAAAGCAAAGTGTACCATGCTCTACAAGAGCCATTATGAGAGAAAGGAAGAGGTATAAATGGCGTTCCTCCCTTCTTCTGATGAGCTAGCATCATACCACATATCCAACAGTTCGTAGCATTGGTGGCAACATGGGTATGATGTAACATCTGAATGAAAGTGTTATTCAAATAGGACTGACGATGCTTCAATTCTTGATACGGAAGGGTATAGAAATAGTGCTCAGCAGGCACTGGAGTGGTCAATACAAGCAACTCTCGGGCAGGAGTCACGTTCTCCACAAACCATGTGGTTATCCCAACAATAGTCACTGTGAGCATAAAACCTGTTGCACAGAGGATCTTCTTCTTCTCCATGTCAGAAATAGAAAATCAATATCTTCCTGAAACTAAAAGTTTGTCAGAACTCTTCCCCTTGGGCAGCGGTCGATTTCTTCACCAACGGGCCAAGACGGGTGTCGCTACACTAATGCAGGGCTGATCCCCCCCCCCTTGCCTCACTGGCTCTCCGTTTCACTAACCCAAGGGCCGTTCTGACAACATGTCCCGCTACTGAAGGATTCACTTTCTTGGCCTCAGATGATATCGCCTTCCTCCAGGAGTCGCATGGTCCGGAAAGAACTCCTCAGCGTCGTTCGATTCCACAGCACGGCCTTTCTCTGTGGTCAGAATCTCTCGTTGATCGGTCAGTACAGCGGGCTCCACCAATCCGGGCGGTACTTTGCGGCAGTGCAGGGAATGGATCCAATTCTTTCTGTTGGAAACTCGCACAGCCGTCCTTGTTGCCAGCAAGACTTGCTCAGGGCCCACCCATCTCGGCTCCAGGCTATTCGTCCTGTCGAAGATTTTCAGCATGACATAGTCTCCAGGCCGGAGACTATGTCCTTCGCCGGTGGACCGATCAGGGAGCGCCTCCCGGACCTGTTGATGAATGGAAACCAAGTTATCCGTTAACTGTGCCAGATAGTCATTCATCATCACACAAGGTACATCATACACAGTCTTGGGTTTTGGTGGACCCCAAATATTCATTGGACGTCCAAAGACAATCTCATACGGTGTAAGACCGATTCGAGAGTGCGGAACCGACCTAATTGACAACAATGCCAGCGGTAAAGCGTCTGGCCAAGTCAAAGACGTTGAAGCTTGAATTTTAGCGATCTTGAGCTTCAGTGTACCATTATACTTCTCGACCAGTCCTGCAGATTGAGGGTGGAATACTGCATGGAACTTCTGGGTGATGCCTAGACCCTTCAGAACATACTTTATAACGTCCGCTATAAAGTGGGGCCCGTTATCACTCCACAGAAGTCTACAAACGCCATATCGAGGGAAGAACTCCTTCAACAGCATCTTAGCGGTAGTCATTGCAGTATTGTCTTTCGTAGGGTAGGCCTCAACCCATTTGCTAAAGGCACACACCACTACTAGGACATACTTCAAATTGTTACAACGCTCGAGCTGAATGTAATCCATCTGTAAAACCTCAAAGGGTGCAGTAGGCGTTACGAACCCTCCTGCTGGGGTCCGAGTCCCCTTTCCTGGGTTGTATCTCAGGCAGATCATACAGGTCTGTACCACCCTCTTTGCCGTGCTAGCAATCTCTGGATGCTCCCAAACTTGGGTAAGCAATTTTACAATTGCGGAAGCTCCAACATGTGCTAGCCCATGTGCCATCTGAACCATAGGTTGTACAAAAGCTGTGGGTAATTTCCATCGATCCATCTGCTTATTTCTCCAGCAACCCTCATCATCCAATTCTCCCTCACTGGACCATTGCTCCCGTTCTTTGTCAGAAGCGGTCCTCTGTATTTCTCGCACTTCTTCCTTCACATCATGCCATCTTTCTACTTGTGACTTCACTACATACATGGCAGTAGCACCGGGCTGCATCGCAGTCTCCCGCGCCACTCGGTCTGCTAACGCATTCCCTTCTCCAACTTTATCGACTACTTTCCTATGGGCGCTACATTTAATGATAGCAATTTTCTTCGGATATGTCAATGCAGTTAAAAGATTATGAACTAACTCCCCATGCATTATTTGTACTCCATGCGACGTTAAGAACCCTCTTTCCTTCCAGAGCAGGCCGAAATCGTGCGCTACTCCGAAGGCATAGCGGCTATCTGTATAAACATTCACACACAATCCTGTACTGAGCTCACATGCTCGTGTTAATGCTATCAGTTCCGCTGCTTGAGCTGATTTCTGTGGTATGCGTGCTGTCTCCACTATTGTTTGCAATGTGGTAATCGCATACGCTGCTGAAGTCGTACCATCTGGTAGCTTCAAGCATGACCCATCCACCCACAGTTCTCCATCTACATCTGAAAAGGGCGTATCCTGGAGATCAATACGACCCTTCGTTTGTTCCTCGGTCGTGAGGATACAATCATGTGCTTCTCGTGCCTCAGACCGAGTCTCGGGGTATGGCAACAATGTGGCAGGATTTAGCGTCACGCACCTCTTCAACGTGATATGAGGAGCCAAAAGCGTCAACTCATATCCCGTTAAACGGGCACTGGTCAAATGCTGTGTCTTTGTCTGATTAAGCAGAGCATCAACAGCATGGGGGACTAATACCAACAGCTTATGAGATAACACAATTCCCTCGCTCTGGCGTATTGACACAGCTGTCGCCGCAACCGAGCGAAAACAACCAGGCAATGCTCGGGCAACAGGATCAAGTACAGCCGAAAAATATGCACAAGGGCGCTGCTTATCGCCGTGCATCTGCACTAAAACTGATAATGCACATCCATCTTTCTCATGCACATACAACGAAAAAGGCTTGGTATAATCAGGTGTTCCTAATACTGGTGCTGAACAGAGGGCCTGTCGCAGTTTCTGAAAGGCAGTGTCACACTCATTCGTCCATGGGAGCGGGATAGGTGTATCTTTTGTCAAAAGGGCTAACAATGGTTTGGCTATATACGAAAACCCTAATATCCACTGCCTGCAAAAAGAGACAAGACCCAAAAATGCGCGCACGTCCTTCTGCGTGGACGGCGTCGGTGTATCCAGAATCACTTGAACACGGTCTGGTGTGAGTGCACGTCCCTCCTTAGACAAAAGGTGACCTAGATAAGTCACCTTTGGTCTACAAAATTGCAACTTTTTCCGAGAGACCTTGTGATTGTGGGATGCCAAAAAGGAAAGCAAAGACAACGTACTCGTTTCACACAACTCCGGGGTGTCAGCCGCCAGCAAGATGTCATCGACATATTGAATGAGGGCGACACCCTCGGGCAGAACAAAAGAGTCCAATTGTCTTTTCAAGGCTTGACTGTAGATGCTAGGGCTTTCCGTATAGCCCTGGGGAATTCTACAAAATCGGTAAGACCTATTATTGAGAGTGAAACCAAAAAGGTATCGACTATCGGGATGAATGGGAATTGAAAAGAAGGCATTTTTCAAATCAATAACAGAAAACGTGGTCGCCGTAGGTGGGACCAAAGTAAGCAACGTCGTGATATCCGAAACCACTGGGTACTGGGGTATCACGATCTTGTTTACTTCTCTCAAATCAATGATAAACCGGTAGACTTTAGCATCCGTATCCTTTTTCAGAATGGGTAGAATCGGGCTATTAGAAACATTATAGGGAACTTCTTCCACCACTCCCACCTTAATCAAATCCTGCACAATCTGTATAAGAGCCTCTTCCCCCTCCTGCGAAATACGATACTGTGGAAGGCGTGGTAACACCGCCCCCTCCTGGACACTAATGTGAACAGGCGGAATCACCATCTGTCCCACATCAGTATCCGAAGTGGCCCACAGAGCACGGGGAGGGCAGCTAACACAGCATCTTCTGTAGCCACACACATCCGTTCAGACAGGGGATAATTGTCATTCAATATCACCCGCACTCCAGCAGGGGAACACCGGATCGTAGCTCTGAAGTGCTTCAGCATATCAAGGCCCATAATATTATCCGGCGTGCTCGGAGCTAACAAAAACGGACAGGGTGCAGACAAGGAATTAACCCGAAATGCAAGGGGCTGCGAAAGAGGGCTTCGGGAGAGTGTTCCATCAAACCCTACCGATGTAACCATTAAGCCAGATGGGGGAGCCCTCGGAACCAATTGTTTAGACAGCGCACTACGAGTCGCTCCTGTGTCCACTAGAAACTGATCAGTGGAGCCCAAAACCTCAGCTGATACGTAAGGACCCCTCTGATCAACTGGCACCTCAACTGATTCTAACCCCCATCCAACGCATTCCTATGCATGCTGAGAATCATGATACCCAGACCGGTCAATCCCCGACACTTGATACTGATTTTGTCGATCAAAAACATTAGACCTATCTCGTTGCTGCCCAGCAAGATCAAAACGAGCGTGATCATTAGAATTCCCTCTAAAATTCGAAAAACCCCCTCTACCTCTTGGGCCACTCTGAGTGTGTCCCTGACCGTGCCCCTGCCGTGAAGCATGCAACGCTGGGCATTCTCTGTCCCAGTGCCCCGATTGCTTACAATACGCACATTGATTCCTATTCAGATCAGATCGGCCCGAGGGAGGACCATAAAATCCTCCCCTACCTCTATTTACACCCCGTCGGGGCGGACCATATACTTGTGCTAACATCACCTTCGTTTTTAAATCCTTCGATTTCTTTTCCTCCTGCCCCTTCGCTTCTAGCTCCTGGCGCTCATAATATTGAGCTATAGTCAGAAGGGCTGTCGGGGTCGTAGTGGACCAAGAACTTTCACTCGCTTTGAGGCGAGCTGCAATTGCCGGTAATAAATTCGCCACATATTTGTCAGCAAAAAGGTGCCGACCCGTATCATCCGTAAGGGACTGACCGCTAAAATCATGGAACGTCTCCTCAAAGCGCGTAAAGAAATCTGCAACTGATTCATCGGCTTTCTGCTTACACGAGGCTAGCATATTCCAGTCAATCTTTTTAGGAGGAATAATGGTCTTCAACTTAGTCAGAATAGCAGCGGGGAGATCTAAGATAATCTGAGGTGGTTTCTGCGCGGGCTTTCTCTCCCTATCCTCATCCTCCAGTTCAGACCATCGAGCCTTAAAAGTGGCAACATCATCTACCTTTCGCACGGATCGCCACATATCTGGTGGTAGAATAAGCCCAAAGAACAAATCTATATCCGCTAAGGTCATAATACAAGAATTCAAGGCCCCCTCGACTTCTTCGTAAAAGGCCGCTGGATTCTTGCGGGGATCAGGCAACGCATTCTTTAATGCCATGACGTCAGCCCTGTGCCAGGGAGTATAAACCCAATTATACACAAAATATCCCTTAGCATCAGCGGAGGTAATATCCGAGCTAGTCCCCGCTCCTTTAGGAGGAACATACAAAGGCGCCGCCTCGCGCATTGGTTTAGCATGCACTGGATCGCTCTTATCTGATTGAGAGATGGATGAATGGCCGCCTCCAGTACGCGAATCCGACCGCCTTTCCTCCTCAAGATGTTGGCGCGCTTTCTCTTTAAGGTCTGCTGCCGCATCCCGCAACGCAAACAATCGCCGAACCGCTTCAGGCGCCTTAGAGGGAGAGAAAACACCATTACGCAATGCTTTAGCATCCAATACCACATCGTCAGGTTCAAAGACGCTGGAATATTTCCGAAAGGCGCCAATCACTTCATCAGAAAAGTGTCCCAAGAAATACAACCTTTCTCTATCCTGCCACGGTGCCCAAGAAGCCAACAGTTCATCAAGGGATAACTTGCCCTTACATGCACGATAAGAAACCTGCCGAAGCTCACCCATTCGCTCAGCCGATAACATGGATCGCGTGTCTACCTTACTCGAACCCGATCCAGAATCTTGCGGCCTCGGGGCAGACGCGCCGACATAAGGAGGCGGAGAACGATCTAATAAATAAAAATCATCGTCATGATTATTAAGGACAGGATAGAGTGGCTGACGAACAGCATATTGACCCGAGACTTGTAACCTATGTTCTTTCTCTTGTTTCTCCGTCTGTTCTCTTTCCTCCCGACGCTTTGCTTCCTGCGCTCTCACATGATCATTCTTTCGTTGCTCTTTATCAAACAGCGCTTTCTCGCGTTTCTCTCGCTCACGCACTTCCTTCACCCATAATCGCACACATTCAAACATATCTTGCCGCGCACGCCATTTACACATACACTGTTCCACATACTCAATCTTACGTATATCAAACGACCCATACAACGGCCACCGTAACTCAGGATCCTTTCTGGTATATTTCCTCCATACTGTGCTGTACATTATGGAGGAAAGACCATGCTTCACATACATATCCCTATTAGGAGTCCCCTCTGGGGGAGCTGGAGCAGATTCCTCGAGGTTTAACCGGTTTCCAAAGCAGCAGCACCACTTACGGAGTGCGCTAAAAGCAGGCATGCTCAAAAATAATGCAGAATATGCAGTATTATCAAAAAAATGGCACTTAGACGTTGTGCTGGTCAAAGTTACACAGTTCCGGAGAAATATCTCCACATTACCTGCCTATATGTGTTGCAACGCATATATTCTCACAATAATCAATACAAGATATGACCGGTCATCACAAATCAAACTCAAATAGCCAACCCAGGCTTCAAGAACTCGGAGCAAGTACCGTACAACGGTTCTTACCAATCAAGAGTCCAGATTCCAACTGCCAAGCTCCGAAATTCGCCCAAACGGCTGTCACGGCAGAACCGACAGAAGAGGTCTCAGTCGAGGACCGGCGCCACCCAGATGGTCAGCTCGGAAGGGAAGGAAGAAAAACCTCGGGATGCCAGGACTAAAGTGCCTCTGGCAGTGATCACATCCCCGGCCAAATTCCTCACCTTCGTCGTAACCAATCCTTCGAGCATCCGAGTCGCCGATGAGCCCCACGTGACGGGCGCCAATTGATGAATACAGGCCCCAGCTAGGCCCGCAGGACACAAGGGTTCGCTCTCCTGCAATGGAATCTATAAGGAAGTTGGCACGGAAACTGCAAAGTACAAAGACAAGGTTTATTAACCCTTAAGGGTGGTCCTACAATCCATACAATACCCTTCAGTATTGCATAGAGTAGCACAAAGAACTTGCATACACGGTCCCCTTTTATACACAACAGAGGGGCTCATAAGTGGGAGGGCACGACATGAGACGAGGAATGTTACCTTTTATGGACATTTGCAATACAAGATCGATATGTGGGCGGAGCTGACATACTCCTTGAGCCCGCGAAAACATGGTCAAGCAAGGACTAACTGATAACAGATGTGGTCAGGTATGCGCCAGACGGACAAAGGAACTATTTATAGACTGTTACTAGGCAGATTACAAGAGCAACTAACACAAAGATAAGACTCTCCTCGTGTTGAGCACGTGGAGACATGACAATACAAAATGGAGTCCAGACTTCAGTCAACATAACAAAAGGAACATGTGTTAGGGAGGAGAATTCATGTCTTTGGTAAATGCTTAATCACATCGAAGTTGCAATTTACAACAGCACGAACCCCTACAGTACCCAAACACCACTGCACTACCCTAAACCCTAAAATACTACCCCATCACGAACCCCTACACTACCCAAACACCACTGCACTACCCTAAACCCTAAAATACTACCCCATCACGACTCCCTACACTACACAGACACCACTGCACTACCCTAAAACATGAGCCCTACACTACACAAACAACACTGCACTACCCTAAACCCTCAAACACTACCCCCAGCATGACCCCTTGCACTACTCAAACACCACTGCATTACCATAAACCCAAAAACACTACCCCAGCATGACCCCCTACACTACGCACACACCACTGCATTACCCTAAACCCTAAAACACTACCCCAGCACGACCCCCTGCACTACACAAAGACGACTGCACTACCCTAAACCCTAAATCTACCCCCTGCACGACCCTCTACACTATCCAAACACCACTGCACTACCTTAAACCCTAAAACACTACCCCAGCACGAACCCCTACACTACCCAAACACCACTGCACTACCCTAAACCCTAAAATACTACCCCATCACGACCCCCTACACTACCCAAACACCACTGCACTACCCTAAGACACGACCCCCTACACTACACAAACACCACTGCACTACCCTTAACACTAAAACACTACCCCCAGCACGAGCCCGTACACTACAGAAACAACACTGCACTACCCAAAACCCAAAAACACTACCCCCAGCCCAACCCCCTACACTACATAAACACCACTGCACTTCCCTAAACCCTAAATGTACCCCCAGCACGACCCACTAAACTACCAAGCTCCACTGCACTACCCTAAACCCTAAAACACTACCCCCAGCACAACCCCCTACACTACCCAAACACCACTGCACTACCCAAATCCCTAAAATACTCCCCCAGCATGACCCCCTGCACTACACAAACACCACTGCACTACCCTAAACCCTAAAACACTATCCCCAGCATGACCCCCTACACTACCCAAACACCACTGCACTACCCTAAACTCTAAAACACTACCCCCAGCATGACTCCCCACACTACCCAAACATCAATGTACTACCCTAAAACACGAGCCCAACACGACACAAACACCACTGCACTACCCTAAATCCTAAAACACTACCCCCAGCATGACCCCCTACACTACACAAACACCACTGCACTACCCTAAAACACGACCTCCTACTCTACACAAACACCACTGCACTACCCTAAACCCTCAAACACTAACCCTGCACAACCCCCTACACTACCCAAACACCACTGCACTAACCTAAACCCTAAAACACTACCCCCAGCACGACCACCTACACTTTCCAAACACCACTGCACTACCCTAAACCCTAAAACACTACCCCAGCACGACCCCCTACACTACCCAAACACCACTGCACTACCCTAAACCCTAAAACACTACCCCCAAGCACGACTCCCTACACTACCCAAACACCACTGCATTACCCTAAAACATGACCCCCTACACTACACAAACAACATTGCACTACCCTAAACCCTAAAACACTAACCCCAGCACGACCCACTACACTACACAAACACCACTGCACTGCCCTAAACCCTAAAACACTACCTCCAGCACGACCCCCTGCACTACCCAAACACCACTGCACTACCCTAAAACACGACCCTCTATACTACACAAACACCGCTGTACTACCCTAAACCCTAAAATACTACAACCAGCACGACCGCCTACACTACACAAAGACGACGGCACTACCCTAAACCCTAAAACACTACCCCCAGCAAGACCCCCTACACTACAGAAACACCACTGCAGTACCCTAAACCCTAAACACTACATCCAGCACGACCCCCTATACTACCCAAACACAACTGCACTACCCTAAACCGTACAACACTACCCCAGCACGACCCACTACACAAACACCACTGCACTACCCTAAAGCCTAAAACACTACTTCCAGCACGACCCCCTACCCTACCCAAACACCACTGTACTACCTTAAAACACAACCCCCTACACTACACAAACACCACTGCACTACCCTAAACCCTAAACCCTAAAACACTACCCCCAGCACGACCCCCTACACTACACAAACACTACTGCACTACCCTAAACCCAAAAACACTACCCCCAGCACAACCCCCTACACTACACAAACACCACTGCACTACCCTAAACCCTAAATCTACCCCCAGCACGACCCCCTACACTACCCAAGCTCTACTGCACTACCCTAAACCCTAAAACACTACCCCCAGCACAAACCCCTACACTACACAAGCACCACTACACTACCCTAATCCCTAAAATACTACCCCACAGCATGACCGCCTACACTACGCAAACACCACTGCACTACCCTAAACCCTAAAACACTACCCCCAGCACGACCCCCTACACTACCCAAACACCACAGTCCGACCCTAAAACACGACTCCCTGCAGTACACAAACACCACTGCACTACCCTAAACCCTAAAGCACTACCCCCAGCATGACCCCCTACACTACACAAACACCACTGCACTACCCTTAACCCAAAAACACTACCCCCAGTACAACCCCCTGCACTACCCAAACACCACTGCAGTACCCTCATCCCTAAAATACTAACTTCAGCACGAACCCCTGTTCTACACAAACATCACTGCAATACCCTAAACCCTAAATCTACCCCAGCATGACCCCGTAGACTACACAGACAACACTGCATTGCCCCATATCCTAAAACACACCACCCTACACTACACAAACACCACTACACTACACAAACACCACTACACTATCCTAAACCCTAAACACTACTCCAAGACAACCCCTCCACTACACCTACACCACTGGACTACCCTAAACCCTAAAACACTACTCCCTACACTACACAAACACCACTGCACTTGCCTAAACCCTAAAACACTACCCCCAGCATGACCCCCTACACTACACAAACACCACTGCACTACCCTAAACCCTAAACCACTACCCCCAGCACGGCCCCTTACACTACCCAAACACCACTGCACTACCCTAAATCCTAAAGCACTACCCTTAGTGTGACCCCCTACACTACCCGAGCACCACTGCACTACCCTAAAGCACGACCCCCTACTCTACACAAACACCACTGCACTAACCTAAACCCTAAAACACTATCCCCAGCATGACCCCCTACACTTTCGAAACACCACTGCACTACCCTAAACCCTTAAACACTACCGCCAGCATGACCCCCTACACTACACAAACACCACTGCACTACCCTAAACCCTAAACCACTACCCCCAGCACGGCCCCTTACACTACCCAAACACCACTGCACTACCCTAAATCCTAAAGCACTACCCTTAGTGTGACCCCCTACACTACCCGAGCACCACTGCACTACCCTAAAGCACGACCCCCTACTCTACACAACACCACTGCACTAACCTAAACCCTAAAACACTATCCCCAGCATGACCCCCTACACTTTCGAAACACCACTGCACTACCCTAAACCCTTAAACACTACCGCAAGCACGACCCCCTACACTACCCTAACACCATTGCACTACCCTAAACCCGAAAAAACACTACCCCCAGCACGACCCTCTAACCTACCCAAACACCACTGCACTACCTTAAACCCTAAAACACTGCCCCAGCACGACCCGCTATACTACCCAAACACCAGTGCACTACCCTAAACCCTAAATCTACCCCCAGCACAACCCCCTACAATACCCAAAAACCACTGCACTACCCTAAACCCTAAAACACTAACCCCAGCACGACCCGCTACACTACCCAAACATCAATGCACTACCCTAAACCCTAAATCTACCCCCAGCACGACCCCATACAATACCTAAAACCACTGCACTACCCTAAACACTAAAACACTACCCCCAGCACGACCCCCTACAGTATCCAAACACCACAGTCCGACCCTAAAACACGACTCCCTGCAGTACACAAACACCACTGCACTACCCTAAACCCTAAAGCACTACCCCCAGCATGACCCCCTACACTACACAAACACCACTGCACTACCCTTAACCCAAAAACACTACCCCCAGTACAACCCCCTGCACTACCCAAACACCACTGCAGTACCCTCATCCCTAAAATACTAACTTCAGCACGAACCCCTGTTCTACACAAACATCACTGCAATACCCTAAACCCTAAATCTACCCCAGCATGACCCCGTAGACTACACAGACAACACTGCATTGCCCCATATCCTAAAACACACCACCCTACACTACACAAACACCACTACACTACACAAACACCACTACACTATCCTAAACCCTAAACACTACTCCAAGACAACCCCTCCACTACACCTACACCACTGGACTACCCTAAACCCTAAAACACTACTCCCTACACTACACAAACACCACTGCACTTGCCTAAACCCTAAAACACTACCCCCAGCATGACCCCCTACACTACACAAACACCACTGCACTACCCTAAACCCTAAACCACTACCCCCAGCACGGCCCCTTACACTACCCAAACACCACTGCACTACCCTAAATCCTAAAGCACTACCCTTAGTGTGACCCCCTACACTACCCGAGCACCACTGCACTACCCTAAAGCACGACCCCCTACTCTACACAAACACCACTGCACTAACCTAAACCCTAAAACACTATCCCCAGCATGACCCCCTACACTTTCGAAACACCACTGCACTACCCTAAACCCTTAAACACTACCGCCAGCATGACCCCCTACACTACACAAACACCACTGCACTACCCTAAACCCTAAACCACTACCCCCAGCACGGCCCCTTACACTACCCAAACACCACTGCACTACCCTAAATCCTAAAGCACTACCCTTAGTGTGACCCCCTACACTACCCGAGCACCACTGCACTACCCTAAAGCACGACCCCCTACTCTACACAACACCACTGCACTAACCTAAACCCTAAAACACTATCCCCAGCATGACCCCCTACACTTTCGAAACACCACTGCACTACCCTAAACCCTTAAACACTACCGCAAGCACGACCCCCTACACTACCCTAACACCATTGCACTACCCTAAACCCGAAAAAACACTACCCCCAGCACGACCCTCTAACCTACCCAAACACCACTGCACTACCTTAAACCCTAAAACACTGCCCCAGCACGACCCGCTATACTACCCAAACACCAGTGCACTACCCTAAACCCTAAATCTACCCCCAGCACAACCCCCTACAATACCCAAAAACCACTGCACTACCCTAAACCCTAAAACACTAACCCCAGCACGACCCGCTACACTACCCAAACATCAATGCACTACCCTAAACCCTAAATCTACCCCCAGCACGACCCCATACAATACCTAAAACCACTGCACTACCCTAAACACTAAAACACTACCCCCAGCACGACCCCCTACAGTATCCAAACACCACTGCTTTACCCTAAACCCTAAAACACTACCCCCAGCACAACTCCCTACACTACCCAAACACCACTGCAGTACCCTATACCCTAAAACACGACACCATATACTACAGAACACCACTTCACTTGCCTATACCCTAAAACACTACCCAGCACAACCCCCTACACTACCCAAACAACACTGTGCTACCCCAAACCCTAAATCTACCCCCAGCATGACACCCTACACTACCCGAACACCACAGCGCTGCCCTAAACCCTAAAACACTACCCCTAGCACGACCCCCTACACGACCAGAACACCACTGCGCTAGCCTTAACCATAAATCTACCCCCAGCACTACCCCCTACACTACAAAAACACCACTGCACTACCCTAAACCCTAAAACACTACCCCAGCACGACCCCCAACACTACAGAAACACCAGTGCACTACCCTAAACCCTAAAACACTACCCCCAGCACAACCCCCTACACTACACAAACACCACAGCACCACCCTAAATCTACCCCCAGCACGACCCTCTACACCACAGAAACACCACTGCACTACCCTTAACCCTAAAACTTTACCCCAGCACAACCCCCAACACTACCCAAACACCACTGCACTATCCTAAATCCTAAAACACTACCACCAGCATGACCCCCTACACTACCCAAGCACCACTGCACTACCCTAAAACACAACCCCCTTCTTTACACAAACACCACTGCACTACCCTAAATCCTAAAACACTACCCCCAGCACTACCCCCTACACTACCCAAACACCACTGCACTACCCTAAACCCTAAAACACTACCCCCAGCACGACCCCCTATACTGCCCAAACACCACTGCACTACCATAAACCCTAAAGCACTACTCCAAACACGACCCCCTACACTAAAAAAACACCACACACTACTTTAAACCCTAAAACACTACCCCCTACACTACCCAAACACCACTGCACTACCCTAAAATTTAAAACACTACCCCCAGCATGACCCCCTACACTACCCAAACACAACTGCACTACCCTAAACCCTAAAACACTACCCCCAGCATGACCCCCTACACTACCCAAACACCACTGCACCACCCTAAAACACAACCCTCTACACTACACAATCACCACTGCACTGCCCTAAACCCTAAAACACTACCCCCAGCATGACCCCCTACACTACCCAAACACCACTGCACTACCCTAAACTGTAAAACTCTATCCCCAGTACGACCCCCTACACTACCCAGACACCACTGTACTACCCTAAATCCTAAAACACTATCCCCAGCAGGATCCCCTAACCTACACAAATACCACTGCACTACCCTAAACCCTAAGACACTACCCCCAGCACGACCCACTACACTACAGAAACATCACGGCACTACCCTAAACCCTAAAACACTACTCCCAGCACGATCCACTACACTACATAAACACCACTGCGCTACCCTAAACCCTAAAACACTACCCTCAGAACAACCCCCTACACTACCCGAACACCACTTCACTACCCTAAACCCTAAATCACTACCCCATCACGAGCCCCCACAATACCCGACCACCACTGCACTACCCTAAACCCTAAATCTACCCCGAGCGTGCCCACCTACACTACCCGAACACCTCTGCGCTACCCTGAACCCTAAAACACTACCCCCAGCACGACCCCCTACACTACACGAACACCACTGCACTTAGCTAAACCCTAAAACACTATCCCAGCATGACCCCCTACACTACACAAACAACACTGCACTGCCCTAAACCCTAAAACACTACCACCAGCACGACCCACTACACTACACAAACACCACTGCACTACCCTAAACCCTAAACCACTATCCCCAGCGCGACCCCTACACTACCCGAACACAACTGCACTACCCTAAACCCTAAAACACTACCCCCAGCAAGACCCCCTACACTACAGAAACACCACTGCAGTACCCTAAACCCTAAAACACTACACCCAGCACGACCCCCTATACTACCCAAACACAACTGCACTACCCTAAACCCTAAAACACTATCCCCAGCATGACCCCCTACACTACCCAAACACCACTGCACTAAACTCTAAAACACTACCCCCAGCATGACTCCCCACACTACCCAAACATCACTGTACTACGCTAAAACAGGAGCCCAACACGACACAAACACCACTGCACTACCCTAAATCCTAAAACACTACCCCCAGCATGACCACCTACACTACACAAACACCACTGCACTACCCTAAAACACGACCTCCTACTCTACACAAACACTACTGCACTACCCTAAACCCTCAAACACTAACCCTGCACAACCCCCTACACTACCCAAACACCACTGCACTAACCTAAACACTAAAACACTACCCCCAGCACGACCACCTACACTTTCCAAACACCACTGCACTACCCTAAACCCTAAAACACTACCCCAGCACGACCCCCTACACTACCCAAACACCACTGCACTACCCTAAACCCTAAAACACTACCCCCATGCATGACTCCCTACACTACCCAAACACCACTGCATTACCCTAAAACATGACCCCCTACACTACACAAACAACACTGCACTACCCTAAACCCTAAAACACTAACCCCAGCATGACCCACTACACTACACAAACACCACTGCACTGCCCTAAACCCTAAAACACTACCTCCAGCACGACCCCCTGCACTACCCAAACACCACTGCACTACCCTAAAACACGACCCCCTATACTACACAAACACCGCTGTACTACCCTAAACCCTAAAATACTACAACCAGCACGACCGCCTACACTACACAAAGACGACGGCACTACCCTAAACCCTAAAACACTACCCCCAGCAAGACCCCCTACACTACAGAAACACCACTGCAGTACCCTAAACCCTAAAACACTACACCCAGCACGACCCCCTATACTACCCAAACACAACTGCACTACCCTAAACCGTACAACACTACCCCAGCACGACCCACTACACAAACACCACTGCACTACCCTAAAGCCTAAAACACTACTTCCAGCACGACCCCCTACCATACCCAAACACCACTGTACTACCTTAAAACAAAACCCCCTACACTACACAAACACCACTGCACTACCCTAAACCCTAAACCCTAAAACACTACCCCCAGCACGACCCCCTACACTACACAAACACTACTGCACTACCCTAAACCCAAAAACACTACCCCCAGCACAACCCCCTACACTACACAAACACCACTGCACTACCCTAAACCCTAAATCTACCCCCAGCACGACCCCCTACACTACCCAAGCTCTACTGCACTACCCTAAACCCTAAAACACTACCCCCAGCACAAACCCCTACACTACACAAGCACCACTACACTACCCTAATCCCTAAAATACTACCCCACAGCACGACCGCCTACACTACGCAAACACCACTGCACTACCCTAAACCCTAAAACACTACCCCCAGCACGACCCCCTACACTACCCAAACACCACAGTCCGACCCTAAAACACGACTCCCTGCAGTACAGAAACACCACTGCACTACCCTAAACCCTAAAGCACTACCCCCAGCATGACCCCCTACACTACACAAACACCACTGCACTACCCTTAACCCAAAAACACTACCCCCAGTAAATCCCCCTGCACTACCCAAACACCACTGCAGTACCCTCATCCCTAAAATACTAACTTCAGCACGAACCCCTGTTCTACACAAACATCACTGCAATACCCTAAACCCTAAATCTACCCCAGCATGACCCCATAGACTACACAGACAACACTGCATTGCCCTATACCCTAAAACACACCACCCTACACTACACAAACACCACTACACTACACAAACACCACTACACTATCCTAAACCCTAAACACTACTCCAAGACAACCCCTCCACTACACCTACACCACTGGACTACCCTAAACCCTAAAACACTACTCCCTACACTACACAAACACCACTGCACTTGCCTAAACCCTAAAACACTACCCCCAGCATGACCCCCTACACTACACAAACACCACTGCACTACCCTAAACCCTAAACCACTACCCCCAGCACGGCCCCTTACACTACCCAAACACCACTGCACTACCCTAAATCCTAAAGCACTACCCTTAGTGTGACCCCCTACAATTCCCGAACACCACTGCACTACCCTAAAGCACCACCCCCTACTCTACACAAACACCACTGCACTACCCTAAACACTAAAACACTACCCCCAGCACGACCCCCTACAGTATCCAAACACCACTGCTTTACCCTAAACCCTAAAACACTACCCACAGCACAACTCCCTACACTACCCAAACACCACTGCAGTACCCTATACCCTAAAACACGACACCATATACTACAGAACACCACTTCACTTGCCTATACCCTAAAACACTACCCCAGCACAACCCCCTACACTACCCAAACAACACTGTGCTACCCCAAACCCTAAATCTACCCCCAGCATGACACCCTACACTACCCGAACACCACAGCGCTGCCCTAAACCCTAAAACACTACCCCTAGCACGACCCCCTACACGACCAGAACACCACTGCGCTAGCCTTAACCATAAATCTACCCCCAGCACTACCCCCTACACTACAAAAACACCACTGCACTACCCTAAACCCTAAAACACTACCCCAGCACGACCCCCAACACTACAGAAACACCAGTGCACTACCCTAAACCCTAAAACACTACCCCCAGCACAACCCCCTACACTACACAAACACCACAGCACCACCCTAAACCCTAAATCTACCCCCAGCACGACCCTCTACACCACACAAACACCACTGCACTACCCTTAACCCTAAAACTTTACCCCAGCACAACCCCCAACACTACCCAAACACCACTGCACTATCCTAAATCCTAAAACACTACCACCAGCATGACCCCCTACACTACCCAAGCACCACTGCACTACCCTAAAACACAACCCCCTTCTTTACACAAACAGCACTGCACTACCCTAAATCCTAAAACACTACCCCCAGCACTACCCCCTACACTACCCAAACACCACTGCACTACCCTAAACCCTAAAACACTACCCCCAGCACGACCCCCTATACTGCCCAAACACCACTGCACTACCATAAACCCTAAAGCACTACTCCAAACACGACCCCCTACACTAAAAAAACACCACACACTACTTTAAACCCTAAAACACTACCCCCTACACTACCCAAACACCACTGCACTACCCTAAAATTTAAAACACT
This sequence comes from Triturus cristatus, assembly GCF_964204655.1. Classification (NCBI taxonomy): domain Eukaryota; kingdom Metazoa; phylum Chordata; class Amphibia; order Caudata; family Salamandridae; genus Triturus; species Triturus cristatus. The sequence continues at coordinate 1,197,059,018 of NC_140579.1, read as the reverse complement.
ACCCCCAGCATGACCCCCTACACTACCCAAACACAACTGCACTGCCCTAAACCCTAAAACACTACCCCCAGCATGACCCCCTACACTACCCAAACACCACTGCACCACCCTAAAACACAACCCTCTACACTACACAATCACCACTGCACTGCCCTAAACCCTAAAACACTACCCCCAGCATGACCCCCTACACTACCCAAACACCACTGCACTACCCTAAACTGTAAAACTCTATCCCCAGTACGACCCCCTACACTACCCAGACACCACTGTACTACCCTAAATCCTAAAACACTATCCCCAGCAGGATCCCCTAACCTACACAAATACCACTGCACTACCCTAAACCCTAAGACACTACCCCCAGCACGACCCACTACACTACAGAAACATCACGGCACTACCCTAAACCCTAAAACACTACTCCCAGCACGATCCACTACACTACCCAATGACCACTGCGCTACCCTAACCCCTGAATCTATCCCCAGCATGACCCGCTATACTACCCAAACACCACTGCACTACCCTAAACCCTAAAACACTACCCCCAGCATGACCCTCTACACTACATAAACACCACTGCGCTACCCTAAACCCTAAAACACTACCCTCAGAACAACCCCCTACACTACCCGAACACCACTTCACTACCCTAAACCCTAAATCACTAGCCCCATCACGAGCCCCCACAATACCCGACCACCACTGCACTACCCTAAACCCAAAATCTACCCCGAGCGTGCTCACCTACACTACCCGAACACCTCTGCGCTACCCTGAACCCTAAAACACTACCCCCAGCACGACCCCCTACACTACACGAACACCACTGCACTTAGCTAAACCCTAAAACACTATCCCAGCATGACCCCCTACACTACACAAACAACACTGCACTACCCTAAACCCTAAAACACTACCACCAGCACGACCCACTACACTACACAAACACCACTGCACTACCCTAAACCCTAAAACACTATCCCCAGCGCGACCCCTACACTACCCGAACACAACTGCACTACCCTAAACCCTAAAACACTACCCCCAGCAAGACCCCCTACACTACAGAAACACCACTGCAGTACCCTAAACCCTAAAACACTACACCCAGCACGACCCCCTATACTACCCAAACACAACTGCACTACCCTAAACCGTACAACACTACACCAGCACGACCCACTACACAAACACCACTGCACTACCCTAAAGCCTAAAACACTACTTCCAGCACGACCCCCTACCCTACCCAAACACCACTGTACTACCTTAAAACACAACCCCCTACACTACACAAACACCACTGCACTACCCTAAACCCTAAACCCTAAAACACTACCCCCAGCACGACCCCCTACACTACACAAACACTACTGCACTACCCTAAACCCAAAAACACTACCCCCAGCACAACCCCTACACTACACCATATACTACAGAACACCACTTCACTTGCCTAAACCCTAAAACACCACCCCCAGCATGAACCCCTACAGTACACAAACACCACTGCACTACCCTAAACCCTAAAACACTATCCCCAGCACGACCCCCTACAGTACAGAAACACCAGTGCACTACCCTAAACCCTAAAACACTACCCCCAGCACAATCCCCTACACTACACAAACACCACAGCACCACCCTAAACCCTAAATCTACCCCCAGCACGACCCTCTACACCACACAAACACCACTGCACTACCCTTAACCCTAAAACTTTACCCCAGCACAACCCCCAACACTACCCAAACACCACTGCACTATCCTAAATCCTAAAACACTACCACCAGCATGACCCCCTACACTACCCAAGCACCACTGCACTACCCTAAAACACAACCCCCTTCTTTACACAAACACCACTGCACTACCCTAAATCCTAAAACACTACCCCCAGCACTACCCCCTACACTACCCAAACACCACTGCACTACCCTAAACCCTAAAACACTACCCCCAGCACGACCCCCTATACTGCCCAAACACGACTGCACTACCATAAACCCTAAAGCACTACTCCAAACACGACCCCCTACACTAAAAAAACACCACACACTACTTTAAACCCTAAAACACTACCCCCTACACTACCCAAACACCACTGCACTACCCTAAAATTTAAAACACTACCCCCAGCATGACCCCCTACACTACCCAAACACAACTGCACTGCCCTAAACCCTAAAACACTACCCCCAGCATGACCCCCTACACTACCCAAACACCACTGCACCACCCTAAAACACAACCCTCTACACTACACAATCACCACTGCACTGCCCTAAACCCTAAAACACTACCCCCAGCATGACCCCCTACACTACCCAAACACCACTGCACTACCCTAAACTGTAAAACTCTATCCCCAGTACGACCCCCTACACTACCCAGACACCACTGTACTACCCTAAATCCTAAAACACTATCCCCAGCAGGATCCCCTAACCTACACAAATACCACTGCACTACCCTAAACCCTAAGACACTACCCCCAGCACGACCCACTACACTACAGAAACATCACGGCACTACCCTAAACCCTAAAACACTACTCCCAGCACGATCCACTACACTACCCAATGACCACTGCGCTACCCTAACCCCTGAATCTATCCCCAGCATGACCCGCTATACTACCCAAACACCACTGCACTACCCTAAACCCTAAAACACTACCCCCAGCATGACCCTCTACACTACATAAACACCACTGCGCTACCCTAAACCCTAAAACACTACCCTCAGAACAACCCCCTACACTACCCGAACACCACTTCACTACCCTAAACCCTAAATCACTACCCCATCACGAGCCCCCACAATACCCGACCACCACTGCACTACCCTAAACCCTAAATCTACCCCGAGCGTGCCCACCTACACTACCCGAACACCTCTGCGCTACCCTGAACCCTAAAACACTACCCCCAGCACGACCCCCTACACTACACGAACACCACTGCACTTAGCTAAACCCTAAAACACTATCCCAGCATGACCCCCTACACTACACAAACAACACTGCACTACCCTAAACCCTAAAACACTACCACCAGCACGACCCACTACACTACACAAACACCACTGCACTACCCTAAACCCTAAAACACTATCCCCAGCGCGACCCCTACACTACCCGAACACAACTGCACTACCCTAAACCCTAAAACACTACCCCCAGCAAGACCCCCTACACTACAGAAACACCACTGCAGTACCCTAAACCCTAAAACACTACACCCAGCACGACCCCCTATACTACCCAAACACAACTGCACTACCCTAAACCGTACAACACTACACCAGCACGACCCACTACACAAACACCACTGCACTACCCTAAAGCCTAAAACACTACTTCCAGCACGACCCCCTACCCTACCCAAACACCACTGTACTACCTTAAAACACAACCCCCTACACTACACAAACACCACTGCACTACCCTAAACCCTAAACCCTAAAACACTACCCCCAGCACGACCCCCTACACTACACAAACACTACTGCACTACCCTAAACCCAAAAACACTACCCCCAGCACAACCCCTACACTACACCATATACTACAGAACACCACTTCACTTGCCTAAACCCTAAAACACCACCCCCAGCATGAACCCCTACACTACACAAACACCACTGCACTACCCTAAACCCTAAAACACTATCCCCAGCACGACCCCCTACAGTACCCACACTCCACTGCTCTCCCTTAAACCCTAAAACACTACCCCCAGCATACCCCCCTACACTACACAAACATCGCTGCACTACCCTAAACCCTAAAACACTATCCCCCAGCATGACCCCCTACACTACTTAAACATCACTGCAATACCATAAACCCTAAACCTACCCCCAGTACGACCACCTACACCACCCAAACATCACTGTGCTACCCTAAACCCTAAAACACTATCCCAAGCATGACCCCCTACACTACCCAAACTCCACTGCACTACCCTAAACCCTAAACCACTACCCCCAGCATGACCACCTACACTACCCGAACACCACTGCGCTGCCCCAAACCCTAAAACATTCCCCCCAGCACGACCCCTACACTACCAGAACACCACTGCGCAAGCCTAAACCCTAAATCTCCCCCAGCACTACCCCCTACACTACACAAACACCACTGCACTACCCTAAACCCTAAAACACTAACCCCAGCACGACCCCCTACACTACATAAACACTGCTGCACTGCCCTAAACCCTACAATACTACCCCAGCACGGCCCCCTACACTAACCAAACACCACTGCACTACCCTAAACTCTAAATCTACCCCCAGCACTAACCCTACACTACACAAACCCGACTGTACTACCCTAAACCCTAATAGACTGCCCCCAGCACGACCCCCTACACTACTTAAACATCACTGCAATACCATAAACCCTAAATCTACCCCCAGTACGACCACCTACACCACCCAAACACCACTGCAATACCCTAAACCCTAAAACACTACCCCAGCACGACCCCCTAAATTACTCAAACACCACTGCATTACACAAAACCCTAAACCACTACCCCAGCATGACCCCCTACACTACACACACACCACTGCATTACCCTAAACCCTAAAGCACTAACCCAGCACGACCCCCTACACTACACAAACACCACTGCACTACCCTAAACCCTAAAATACTACCCCAGCACGACTCCCTACGCTACACAAACACCACTGCACTACCCTAAACCCAAAACACTACCCTAGCACGACCCCTTACACTACACAGACACCACTCCACTATCCTAAAACACGACCCCCTACACTACACAAACAACACTGCACTCCCCTAAACCCTAAAACACTACCCCCAGCACGACCCCCTACATTACACAAACACCACTGCACTTCCCTAAACCCACAATCTACCCCAGTACGACCCCTACACTACCCAAACTCCACTGCAATACCTTAAACCCTAAAACACTCCCCCCCGCACGACCCCTACACTACCCAAACACCACTACATTACTCTAAACCTGATAAAAATACACCCAGCATGACCCCCTACAGCACAGAAACGCCACAGCACTCCCCTAAACCCTAAAACATTACCCCCAGCACGACCCCCTACACTACCCAAACACTGCTGCACTACCCTAAACCCTAAAACACTACCTCCAGCACGACCCCTTCACTACCCAAACACCACTGCACTACCCAAAACCCTAAAACACTACCCCCAGCACGACTCCGTACACCACGCAAGCACCACTGCATTCCCCTAAAACACGTCCCCCTACACTACACAAACAACAGTGCACTACCCTAAACCCTAAAACACTACCCCAGCACGACCCACTATACTAAATAAACACCACTGCATTACCCTAAACCCTAAAACTCTACCTCCAGCATGACCCCCTACACTACCCAAACACCACTGCACTACCCTAAGACACGACCCCCTACACTACACAAACACCACTGCACTACCCTAAACACTAAAACTCTACCCCCAGCACAAGCCCGTATACTATAAAAACAACACTGCACTACCCTAAACCCAAAAACACTACCCCCAGCACTACCCCCTACACTACATAAACACCACTGCACTTCCCTAAACCCTAAAAATACCCCCAGCACGACCCACTACACTACCCCAGCTCCACTGCACTACCCTAAACCCTAAAACAGTGCCCCCAGCACAACCCCCTACACTACCCAAACACCACTGCACTACCCTAAACTCTAAAGCACTACCCCAGCACGACCCCTACACTACACAAACACCACTGCACTACCCTAAACTCTAAAGCACTACCCCAGCACGACCCCTACACTACACAAACACCACTGCACTACCCTAAACCGTAAAATACTACCCCAGCACGACTCCCTACACTACACAAACACCAGTGCACTACCCTAAACCCAAAACACTACCCCCAGCACGACCCCCTACACTACACAGACACCACTCCACTACCCTAAAACACGACCCCCTACACTACACAAACAACACTGCACTACCCTAAACCCTAAAACACCACCCCCAGCACGACCCCCTACTTTACACAAACACCACTGCACTTCCCTAAACCCACAATCTACCGCAGTACGACCCCTAAACTACCCAAACTCCACTGCAATACCCTAAACCCTAAGACACTCCCCCCAGCACGACCCCTACACTACCCAAACACCACCACATTACTCTAATCCTGAAAAAAACTACACCCAGCACGACCCCCTACAGCACAGAAACGCCACTGCACTACCCTAAACCCTAAACATTACCCCAGCACGACCCCCTACACTACCCAAACACCACTGCACTACCCAAAACCATAAAACACTACCCCCAGCATGACTCCGTACACCACCCAAACACCACTGCATTCCCCTAAAACACGTCCCCCTACACTACACAAACAACACTGCACTACCCTAAACTCTAAAACACTACCCCAGCACGACCCACTATACTAAATAAACACCACTGCACTACCCTAAACTCTAAATATCTACCTCCAGAACGACCCCCTACACTACCCAAACACCACAGCACTACCCTAAGACACGACCCCCTACACTACACAAACACCACTGCACTACCCTAAACACTAAAACACTACTCCCAGCACAAACCCGTACAATACACAAACAACACTGCACTACCCTAAACCCAAAAACACTACCCCCAGCACAACCCCCTACACTACATAAACACCACTGCACTTCCCTAAACCATAATATACCCCCAGCACGACCCACTACACTACCCAAGCTCCGCTGCATTACCCTAAACCCTAAAACAGTACCCCCAGCACGACCCCCTACACTACCCAAACACCACTGCACTACCCTAATGCCTAAAATACTCCCCCAGCACGACCCCCTACACTACACAAACACAACTGCACTACCCAAAACCCTAAAGCACTACCCCCAGGATGAACCCCTACACTACCCAAACACCACTGCACTACCCTAAACTCTAAAACACTCCCCCCAGCATGACGCCCCTCACTACCCAAACATCACTGTACTACCTTAAAACACGACCCCAACACTACACAAACAACACTGCACTACCCTAAACCCTCAAACACTACCCCCAGTACGACCCCCTGCACTACACAAACACCACTGCACTACCCTAATAACTAAATACTACCCCCAGCACAATTCCCTACACTACACAAACACTACTGCACTATCCTAAACCCTAAAACACTACCCCCAGCACGACCCCCTACACTGCACAAACACCACTGCACTACCCTAAACCCTAAAACACTACTTCAAGATGACCCCCACACTACCACCTACACTACACAAACACCACTTCACTTGCCTAAACCCTAAAACACTACCCCCAGCATGAACCCCTACCCTACACAAATACCATTGCACTAGCCTAAACCCTAAAACACTTCCCCCAGCACGACCATGTACACTACTCAAACACCACTGCACTACCCTAAATCCTAAAACACTACCCCAGCACGACCCCCTACACTACGCAAACACCACTGCACTACCCTAAAATACGACCACCTACTCTACACAAACACCGCTGCACTACCCAAAACCCTAAAGCACTAACCCTGCACAACCCCCTACACTACCCAAACACCACGGCACTAACCTAAACTCTAAAACACTACCCCCAGCACGACCACGTACACTTTCCAAACACCACTGCACTACGCTAAACCCTAAAACACTACCCCAGCACGACCCCCTACACTACCCAAACACCACTGCGCTACCCTAAACCCTAAAACACTACCCCCAAGCACAACTCCCTACACTACCCAAACACCACTGCATTACCCTAAAACATGACACCCTACACTACACAAACAACACTGCACTACCCTAAACCGTAAAACACTACCCCCAGCACGACCCACTACAATACACAAACACCACTGCACTGCCCTAAACCATAAAACACTACCTCCAGCACGACCCCCTGCACTACCCTAACACGACTGCACTACCCTAAACCCTAAATCTACCCCCAGCACTACCCCCTACACTACCCAAACACCACTGCACTACCCTAAACCCTAAATCTATCCCCAGCACTAACCCCTACACTACACAAACATGACTGCACTACCCTAAACCCTAAAACACTACCCCCAGGACGACCCCCTACACTACCCAGACACCACTGCACTACCTTAACCCCTAAACCTACCCCCAGCACTACCCCCTACACTACACAAACACCATTGCACTACCCTAAACCCTAAATCTATCCCCAGCACTAACCCCTACACTACACAAACATGACTGCACTACCCTAAACTCTAAATCTACCCTCAGCACTCCCCCTACACTACCCAAACACCACTGCACTACCCTAACCCCTAAACCTACCCCCAGCACTACCCCCTACACTACACAAACACCACTGCACTGCCCTAAACCCTAAGACACTGCCCCCAGCATGACCCCTTACACTACCCAAACACCACTGCAATACCCTAAACCCTAAAAAGCTACCCCCAAACATGACTCCCTACACTACCCAAACACCACTGCATTACCCTAAAACATGACCCCCTACACTACACAAACAACACTGCAATACCCTAAACCCTAAAACACTACCCCCAGCATGACCCACTACACTACACAAACACCACTGCACTACCCTAAAACATTACCTCCAGCACGACCCCCTGCACTACCTAAACACCACTGCACTACCCTAAACACTAAAACACTACCCCCAGGACGACCGCCTACACTACACAAACGCCACTGCACTACCCTAAACCCTAAATCTACCCCCAGCACTACCCCCTACACTACACAACACGACTGCACTACCCTAAACCCTAAAACACTACCCCCGGGACGACTCCCTACACTACACAAACACCACTCCACTGCCCTAAACCCTAAGACACTACCCCCAGCATGACCACTTACACTACCCAAACACCACTGCAATACCCTAAACCCTAAAACACTACCCCCAGCATGACCCCTACATTGCTCAAACACCACTGCATTACCATAAACCCTAAAACACTACACCAGCATGACCCCCTACACTACACACACACCACTGCATTACCCTAAACCCTAAAAACGACCCCTACACTACACAAAGACAACTGCACTACCCTAAACCCTAAAACACTACCCCAGCACGAACCCCTATACTACCCAAACACCACTGCACTACCCTAAACCCTAAAACACTTCCCCAGCACGAACACCTACACTACCCAAACACCACTGCACTACCCTAAAATACTACCCCATCACGACTCCCTACACTACACAGACACCACTGCACTACCCTAAACCCCTACACTACACAAACAACACTGTACTGCCCTAAACCCTAAAACACTACCCCCAGCACGACCCCCTACACTACACAGACACCACTGCACTACCCTAAAACACGACCCCAATACGACACTAACAACGCTTCACTACCCTAAACCCTCAAACACTACCCCCAGCACGATGCCCTACACTACCCAAATACCACTGCACCACCCTAAACCCTAAATCTACCCCAGCACTACCCCCTACACTACACAAACACGACTGCACTACCATAAACCCTAAAACACTATCCCCAGGATGACCCCCTACACTACACAAACACCACTGCACTGCCCTAAACCCTAAGACACTACCCCCAGCATGACCCCTTACACTACTCAAACACCACTGCATTACCATAAACCCTAAAACACTACCCCCCAGCACGAACCCCTACACTCCTCAAACACCACTTCACTACCATAAACCCTAAAACACTACCCCAGCATGACCCCCTACACTACACACACACCACTGCATTACCCTAACCCCTACAGCACTACCCCAGCACGACCCCCTACACTACACAAACACCACTGCACTACCCTAAACCCTAAAATACTGCCCCAGCACGACTCCCTACACTACACAAACACCACTGTACTACCCTAAACCCAAAACACTACCCCCAGCACGACCCCCTACACTACACAGACACCACTCCACTACCCTGAAACGCGACCCCCTACACTACACAAACACCACTGCACTACCCTAAACCCTAAAATACTGCCCCAGCACGACTCCCTACACTACACAAACACCACTGACCTACCCTAAACTCTAAAACACTACCCCCAGCACGACCCCCTACATTACACAAACACCACTGCACTTCCCTAAACCCACAATCTACCCCAGTACGACCCCTACACTTCCCAAACTCCACTGCAATACCCTAAACCCTAAAACACTCCCCCAGCAAAACCCCCTACACTACCCAAACACCACTACATTACTCTAAACCTGAACAAAATACACCCAGCATGACCCCCTATAGTACAGAAACACCACTGCACTACCCTAAATCCTAAAACATTACCCCTAGCACGACCCCCTACACTACCCAAACACTATTGCACTACCCTAAACCCTAAAACACTACCTCCAGCACGACCCCCTACACTACCCAAACACCACTGCACTACCCAAAACCCTAAAACACTACCCCCAGAACGACTCCGTACACCACCCAAACACCACTGCATTCCCCTAAAACACATCCCCCTACACTACACAAACAACACTGCACTACCCTAAACCCTAAAACACTACCCCAGGACGACCCACTATACTAAATAAACACCACTGCACTACCCTAAACCCTAAAACTCGACCTCCAGCACGGCCCCCTACACTACCCAAACACCAGTGCACTACCCTAAGACCCGACCCCCTACACTACACAAACACCACTGCACTACCCTAAACAATAAAACACTACCCCCAGCACGAGCCCGTACACTACACAAACAACACTGCACTACCCTAAACCCAAAAACACTACCCCCAGCACAACCCTGTACACTACATAAACACCAATGCACTTCCCTAAACCCTAAATGTACCCCCAGCACGACCCACTACACTACCCAAGCTCCACTGCACTACCCTAAACCCTAAAACACTACCCCCAGCACAACCCCCTACACTACCCAAACACCACTGCACTACCCAAATCCCTAAAATACTCCCCCAGCATGACCCCCTACACTACACAAACACCACTGCACTACCTTAAACCCTAAAACACTACCCCCAGCATGACCCCCTACACTACCCAAACACCACTGCACTACCCTAAACTCTAAAACACTACCCCCAGCATGACTCCCCACACGACCCAAACATCACTGTACTACACTAAAACACGACCCCAACATGACACAAACAACACTGCACTACCCTAAACCCTCAAACACTACCCCCAGTACGACCCCCTACACTACACAAATACCACTGCACTACCCTAAACACTAAAACACTACCCCCTGCATGACGCCCTACACTACCCAAACACCACTGCAATACCCTAATTCCTATATACTACCCCCAGCACAACTCCCTATACTGCACAAACACTACTGCACTATCCTAAACCCTAAAACACTACCCCCAGCATGACCCAAACACTGCACAAACACCACTGCACTACCCTAAACCCTAAAACACTACTTCAAGACGACCCCCTACAGTACCACCTACACGACACAAACAACACTTCACTTGCCTAAACCCTAAAACACTACCCCCAGCATGAACCCCTACCCTACACAAATACCATTGCACTAGCCTAAACCCTAAAACACTACCCCCGGCACGACCCACCACACTACCCAAACACCACTGCACTACCCTAAATCCTAAAACACTACCCCCAGGATGACCCCCTACACTACGCAAACACCTCTGCACTATCCTAAAACACGATCCCCTACTCTACACAAACACCACTGCACTACCCTTAACCCTAAAACACTAACCCTGCACAACCCCCTACACTACCCAAACACCACTGCACTAACCTAAACCCTAAAACACTACCCCAGCACAACCACCTATACTTTCCAAACACCACTGCACCACCCTAAACCCTAAAACACTACCCCAGCACGACCCCCTACACTACCCAAACACCACTGCACTACCCTAAACCCTAAAAAACTATCACCAGCACGACCGCCTACACTACACAAGCACCACTACACTACCCTAAACGGGAAAACACTACCCCCAGCACAACCCTCTACACTACCCAAACACCACTGCACTACCCTAAACCCTAAATCTACCCCAGCACTACCCCCTACACTACACAAACATGACTGCACTTCCCTAAACCCTAAAACACTACCCCCAGGACGACCCCCTACACTACACAAACACCACTGCACTGCCCTAAACCCTAAGCCACTACCCCCAGCATGACCCCTACACTATCCAAACTCCACTGCAATACCCTAAACCCTGAAACACTCCCCCCAGCACAACCCCCTACACTACCCAAACACCACTACATTACTCTAAACCTGAAAAACATACACCCAGCATGACCCCCTACAGTACAGAAACACCACTGCACTACCCTGAAACGCGACCCCCTACACTACACAAACAACACTGCACTACCCTAAACCCTAAAACACTACCCCCAGCACGACCCCCTACATTACAGAAACACCACTGCACTTCCCTAAACCCACAATCTACCCCAGTACAACCCCTACACTACCCTAACTCCACTGCAATACCCTAAACCCTAAAACACTCCCCCAGCACAACCCCCTACACTACCCAAACACCACTACATTACTCTAAACCTGAATAAAATACACCCAGCATGACCCCCTACAGTACAGAAACACCAATGCACTTCCCTAAACCCTGAAACATTACCCCCAGCACGACCCCCTACACTACCCAAACACTACTGCACTACCGTAAACCCTAAAACACTACCTCCAGCACGACCCCCTACACTACCCAAACACCACTGCACTACCCAAAACCCTAAAACACTACTCCCAGCACGACTCCGTACACCACTCAAACACCACTGCATTCCCCTAAAACACATCCCCCTACACTACACAAACAACACTGCACTACCCTAAACCCTAAAACACTACCCCAGCACGACCCACTATACTAAACAAACACCACTGCACTACCCTAAACCCTAAAACTCTACCTCCAGCACGACCCCCTACACTACCCAAACACCACTGCACTACCCTAAGACACGACCCCCTACACTACACAAACACCACTGCACTACCCTAAACACTAAAACACTTCCCCCAGCACGTGCCCGTACACTACACAAACAACACTGCACTACCCTAAACACTAAAACACTACCCCCAGCACGTGCCCCTACACTACATAAACACCACTGCACTTCCCTAAACCCTAAATGTACCCCCTGCACGATCCACTACACTACCCAAACACCACTACACTACCCAAATCCCTAAAATACTCCCCCAGCACGACCCCCTACCCTACACAAACACCACTGCACTACCCTAAACCCTAAAACACTGCCCCCAGCATGACCCCCTACACTACCCAAACACCACTGCACTACTCTAAACTCTAAAACACTACCCCCAGCATGACTCCCCACACTACCCAAACATCACTGTACTACCATAAAACACGACCCCAACACGACACAAACAACACTGCACTAGCCTAAACCCTAAAACACAACCCCCAGCACGACCCCCTACACTACCCAAACACCAGTGCACTACCCTAAATCCTAAAACACTACCCCCAGAATGACCCCCTACACTACGCAAACACCACTGCACTACCCTAAAACACGACCCCCTACTCTACACAAACACCACTGCACTACCCTAAACCCTAAAACACTAACCCTGCACAACCCCCTACACTACCCAAACACCACTGCACTAACCTAAACCCTAAAACACTACCCCCAGCACGACCACCTACACTTTCCAAACACCACTGCACTACCCTAAACCCTAAAACACTACCACCAGCACGACCGCCTACACTACACAAGCACCACTGTACTACCCTAAACCGGAAAACACTACCCCCAGCACAACCCTCTACACTACCCAAACACGGCTGCACTACCCTAAACCCTAAATCTACCCCAGCACTACCCCTGCACTACACAAACATGACTGCACTACCCTAAACCCTAAAACTCTACCCCCGGGATGACCCCCTACACTACACAAACATCACTGCACTGCCCTAAACCCTAAGACACTACCCCCAGCATGACCCCTACACTATCCAAACTCCACTGCAATACCCTAAACTCTAAAACACTCCCCCCAGCACACCCCCCTACACTACCCAAACACCACTACATTACTCTAAACCTGAACAAAAAAAACCCAGCATGACCCCCTATAGTACAGAAACACCACTGCACTACCCTGAAACGCGACCCCCTACACTACACAAACAACACTGCACTACCCTAAACCCTAAAACACTACCCCCAGCACGACCCCCTACATTACACAAACACCACTGCACTTCCCTAAACCCACAATCTACCCCAGTACGACCCCTACACTACCCAAACTCCACTGCAATACCCTAAACCCTAAAACACTCCCCCAGCACAACCCCCTACACTACCCAAACACCACTACATTACTCTAAACCTGAAAACAATACACCCATCATGAACCCTACAGTACAGAAACACCACTGCACTACCCTAAATCCTGAAACATTACCCCCAGCACGACCCCCTACACTACCCAAACACTACTGCACTACCGTAAACCCTAAAACACTCCCTCCAGCACGATCCCCTACACTACCCAAACACCACTGCACTACCCAAAACCCTAAAACACTACCCCCAGCACGAGTCCGTACACCACCCAAACACCACTGCATTCACCTAAAACACATCCCCCTACACTACACAAACAACACTGCACTACACTAAATCCTAAATCTACCACAGCAGGACCCCTACACTACACAGACACCACTGCACTACCCTAAACCCTAAAACATGACACCCTACACTACACATACACCGCTGCACTACCCTAAACCCTAAAACACTATCCCAGCACGATCCCCTAGACTACCCAAACACCACTGCACTACCCTAAACCCTAAAACACTACCACCAGCACGACCGCCTACACTACACAAGCACCACTGCACTACACTAAACCGGAAAACACTACCCCCAGCTCAACCCTCTACACTACCCAAACACCACTGCACTACCGTAAACCTTAAATCTACACCTAGCACTACCCCCTACACTACACAAACACGACAGCACTACCCTAAACCCTAAAACACTATCCCCAGGACGATCCCCTACAGTACAGAAACACCACTGCACTACCCTAAACCCTAAAACATTACCCCCAGCACGACCCCTATACTACACAAACACTACTGCACTACCCTAAACCCTAAAACACTAAATCCAGCATGACCACCTACACTACCCAAACACCACTGCACAACCCAAAACCCTAAATCACTACCCCCAGCACGACTCCATACACCACCCAAACACCACTGCATTCCCCTAAAACACATCCCCCTACACTACACAAACAACACTGCACTACCCTAAACCCTAAAACACTACCCCAGCACGACCCACTATACTAAATATACACCACTGCACTATCCTAAACCCTAAAACTCTCCCTCCAGCACAACCCTCTACACTACCCAAACACCACTGCACTACCCTAAGACACGACCCCCTACACTACACAAACACCACTGCACTACCCTAAACACTAAAACACTACCCCCAGCACGAGCCCGTACACTACACAAACAACACTGCACTACCCTAAACCCAAAAACACTACCCCCAGCACAACCCCCTACACTACATAAACACCACTGCACTTCCCTAAACCCTAAATGTACCCCCAGCAGGACCCACTACACTACCCAAACACCACTGCACTACCCAAATCCCTAAAATACTCCCCCAGCACGACCCCCTACACTACACAAACACCACTGCACTACCCTAAACCCTAAAGCACTGCCCCCAGCATGACCCCCTACACTACCCAAACACCACTGCACTACCCTAAACCCTAAAACACTTCCCCAGTACGAACACCTACACTACCCAAACACCACTGCACTACCCTAAACCCTAAAATACTACCCCATCACGACTCCCTACACTACACAGACACCACTGCACTACCCTAAAACACGACCCCTACACTACACAAACAACACTGCACTACCCTAAACCCTAAAACACTACCCCCAGCACGACCCCCTACACTACACAGACACCACTGCTCTACCCTAAAACACGACCCCAATACGACACAAACAACACTTCACTACCCTAAACCCTCAAACACTACCCCCAGCACGATGCCCTACACTACCCAAATACCACTGCACTACCTTAAACCCTAAATCTACCCCAAGCACTACCCCCTACACTACACAAACACCACTGCACTGCCCTAAACCCCAAGACACTACCTCCAGCATGACCCCTTACACTACCCAAACACCACTGCATTACCATAAACCCTAAAACACTACCCCAGCATGACCCCCTACACTACACACACACACACCACTGCATTACCCTAAACCCTACAACACTACCCCAGCACGACCCCCTACACTACACAAACACCACTGCACTACCCTAAACCCTAAAATACTGCCCCAGCACGACTCCCTACACTACACAAACACCACTGTACTACCCTAAACCCAAAACACTACCCCCAGCACGACCCCCTACACTACACAGACACCACTCCACTACCCTGAAACGCGACCCCCTACACTACACAAACAACACTGCACTACCCTAAACCCTAAAACACTACCCCCAGCACGACCCCCTACATTACACAAACACCACTGCACTTCCCTAAACCCACAATCTACCCCAGTACGACCCCTACACTACCCAATCTCCACTGCAATACCCTAAACCCTAAAACACTCCCCCAGCACAACCCCCTACACTACCCAAACACCACTACATTACTCTAAACCTGAACAAAATACACCCAGCATGACCCCCTATAGTACAGAAACACCACTGCACTACCCTAAACCCTAAAACATTACCCCCAGCACGACCCCCTACACTACCCAAACACTATTGCACTACCCTAAAACACTACCTCCAGCACAACCCCCTACACTACCCAAACACCACTGCACTACCCAAAACCCTAAAACACTACCCCCAGAACGACTCCGTACACCACCCAAACACCACTGCATTCCCCTAAAACACCCCCCCCTACAATACACAAACAACACTGCACTACCCTAAACCCTAAAACACTACCCCAGCACGACCCACTATACTAAATAAACACCACTGCACCACCCTAAACCCTAAAACTCGACCTCCAGCACGGCCCCCTACACTACCCAAACACCACTGCACTACCCTAAGACATGACCCCCTACACTACACAAACACCACTGCACTACCCTAAACACTAAAAAACTACCCCCAGTACGAGCCCGTACACTACACAAACAACACTGCACTACCCTAAACCCAAAAACACTACCCCCAGCACAACCCCCTACACTACATAAACACCACTGCACTTCCCTAAACCCTAAATGTACCCCCAGCACGACCCACTACACTACCCAAGCTCCACTGCACTACCCTAAACCCTAAAACACTACCCCCAGCACAACCCCCTACACTACCCAAACACCACTGCACTACCCAAATCCCTAAAACACTCCCCCAGCACGACCCCCTACACTACACAAACACCACTGCACTACCTTAAACCCTAAAACACTACCCCCAGCATGACCCCCTACACTACCCAAACACCACTGCACTACCCTAAACTCTAAAACACTACCCCCAGCATGACTCCCCACACTACCCAAACATCACTGTACTACCCTAAAACACGACCCCAACACAACACAAACAACACTGCACTACCCTAAACCCTCAAACACTACCCCCAGTACGACCCCCTGCACTACACAAACACCACTGCACTACCCTAAACACTAAAACACTACCCCCAGCACGAGCCTGTACACTACACAAACAACACTGCACTATCCTCAACCCAAAAACACTACCCCTAGCACAACTCCCTACACTACATAAACATCACTGCACTTCCCTAAACCCTAAATGTACCCCCAGCACGACCCACTACACTACCCAAGCTCCACTGCACTACCCTAAACCCTAAAACACTACCCCCAGCACAACCCCCTACACTACCCAAACACCACTGCACTACCCAAATCCCTAAAATACTCCCCCAACACGACCCTCTACACTACACAAATACCACTGCACTACCCTAAACCCTAAAACACTACCCCCAGCATGACCCCCTACACTACCCAAACACCACTGCACTACCCTAAACTCTATAACACTGCCCCCAGCATGACTCCCCACACTACCCAAACATCACTGTACTACCCCAAAAACACGACCCCAACACGACACAAACAACACTGCACTACCCTAAACCCTCAAACACTACCCCATCACGACCCCCCTACACTACTCAAACACCACTGCACTACCAAAATCCCTAAAATACTCCTCCAGCATGACCCCCTACACTACACAAACACCACTGCACTACCCTAAACCCTAAAACACTACCCCCAGCATGACCCCCTACACTACCCAAACACCACTGCACTACCCTAAACTCTAAAACACTACTCCCAGCATGACTCCCCACTCTACCCAAACATCACTGTACTACCCTAAAACACGACCCCAACACGACACAGACAACACTGCACTACCCTAAACCCTCAAACACTACCCCCAGTACGATCCCCTACACTACACAAACACCACTGCACTACCCTAAACCCTAAAACACTACCCCCAGCATGACCCCCTACACTACCCAAACACCACTGCACTACCCTAATTCCTAAATACTACCCCCAGCACAACTCCCTACACTGCACAAACACTACTGCACTATCCTAAACCCTAAAACACTACCCCCAGCATGACCCAAATACTGCAGAAACCCCACTGCACTACCCTAAACCCTAAAACACTACTTCAAGACGACCCCCTACTCTACCACCTACACTACACAAACAACACTTCACTTGCCTAAACCCTAAAACACTACCCCCAGCATGAACCCCTACCCTACACAAATACCATTGCACTAGCCTAAACCCTAAAACACTACCCCCAGCACGAGCCCCTACACTTCCCAAACACCAGTGCACTACCCTAAATCCTAAAACACTACCCCCAGCATGTCCCCCTACACTTCGCAAACAACACTGCACTACCCCAAAAACACGACCCCCTACTCTACACAAACACCACTGCACTACCCTAAACCCTAAAACACTAACCCTGCACAACCCCCTACACTACCCAAACACCACTGCACTAAACTAAACCCTAAAACACTACCCCCAGCACGACCACCTACACTTTCCAAACACCACAGCACTACCCTAAACCCTAAAACACTACCCCAGCACGACCCCCTACATTACCCAAACACCACTCCACTATCCTAAACCCTAAAACACTACCCCCAAGCATGACTCCCTACACTACCCAAACACCACTGCATTACCCTAAAACATGACCCCCTACACTACACAAAGAACACTGCCCTACCCTAAACCCTAAAACACTACCCCCAGCACGACCCACTACACTACACAAACACCACTGCACTACCCTAAATCCTAAAACACGACCTCCAGCACGACCTCCTGCACTACCCAAACACCACTGCACTACCCTAAAACACGACCCCCTACACTACACAAACACCACTGTACTGTCCTAAACCCTTAAACACTACCACCAGCACAACCGCCTACACTACACAAGCACCACTGCACTACACTAAACCGGAAAACACTACCCCCAGCACAACCCTCTACACTACCCAAACACCACTGCACTACCCTAAACACTAAATCTACCCCCAGCACTACCCCCTACACTACACAAACACGACTGCACTACCCTAAACCCTAAAACACTACCCCCAGGACGACCCCCTACACTACACAAACACCACTGCACTGCCCTAAACCCTAAGACACTACCCCCAGCATGACCCCTTACACTACCCAAACACCACTGCAATACCCTAAACCCTAAAACACTACCCCCAGCACGACCCCCTACACTACTCAAACACCACTGCATTACCATAAACCCTAAAACACTACCCCAGCATGATCCCCTACACTACACACACACCACTGCATTACCCTAAACCCTAAAACACTACCCCAGCACGACCCCCTACACTACACAAAGATGACTGCTCTACCCTAAACTCTAAAACACTACCCCAGCACGAACCCCTACAGTACCCAAACACCACTGCACTACCCTAAACCCTAAAATAGTACCCCATCACGAACCCCTACAGTACCCAAACACCACTGCACTACCCTAAACCCTAAAATACTACCCCATCACGAACCCCTACACTACCCAAACACCACTGCACTACCCTAAACCCCAAAACACTACCCCCAGCATGATCCCCTACACTACACAGACACCACTGCACTACCCTAAAACACGACTCCCTACACTACACAAACAACACTGCACTACCCTAAACCCTAAAACACTACCCCCAGCATGACCCCCTGCACTACACAGATACCCCTGCACTACCCTAAAACACGACCCCAACACGACACAAACAACGCTGCACTACCCTAAACCCTCAAACACTACCCCCAGCACGGCCCCTTGCACTACTCAAACACCACTGCATTACCATAAACCAAAAAAACTACCCCAGCATGACCCCCTACATTAGACACACACCACTGCATTACCCTACACCCTAAAACACTACCCCAGCACGACCCCCTGCACTACACAAAGACGACTACACTACCCTAAACCCTAAATCTACCCCCTGCACGACCCCCTACACGATCCAAACACCACTGCACTACCCTAAACCCTAAAACACTACCCCAGCACGAACCCCTACACTACCGAAACACCACTGCACTACCCTAAACCCTAAAATACTACCCCATCACGACCCCCTACACTGCCCAAACACCACTGCACTACCCTAAGACACGACCGCCTACACTACACAAACACCACTGCACTACCCTAAACACTAAAACACTACCCCCAGCACGAGCCCGTACACTACACAAATTCAAATTCAAATTCAAATAATCTTTATTCGGATATTAAAAATAACCATAAAAGATACATATATTATAATCGGGCCTTCTTCTAATACAAAATATTTCAATCACCTATACATAATTCACATTAAAACAATCATGTTAAAAAATCCATCGATATAAACATTAAAAACCGGGACAATAATACTCTGATCATTTGGTCATATAAATTTTCCACCCTCCCTGGAGAGAAGGATCATGAGGCGCCAATCTAGATTTAGTTCTTTCATTTCTACTCCCTATAATGAGGGCAACCTGATTAATCCTCTCCCCTGGTCTTTCTTAATTTAACTGCCAGACGCAAAAAATGTACTATACTAAATAGAGTGAAAGGTTCAGAGGCGAGTTTAAGAAATAAAAGAGCCACTTTAGCCTGTCTTATATTGGAGCGTTTTATGATTGTTTTTAAAAACAGTGTTCGTGGGTAAGCATAAAAGGGGCAAATTAGGACAAAGTGGAGGGTGTCTTGCGGAGATCTAAGATCGCAGCCGCAACACCCTTTTAAGCTAACGTCATGTACAAAACCTGCTGGGACCTACAGGATATGATGCAGAAGATCCAGTCTAAATCTGGACATTAAAAATCTGTCCTGTCTGTTATACATATTGGCAAGATAGAATTCCATGCCCGGGTTAACTTTAATGAGCTGGTATGACCTTACTGTGCTTTTCAGCCCTTCTCTAGCCTCTCTAGCTCTAACTAGATGCTGCATGCAATCTATCTTTATAACACCCTTGTCTCTGCTAGCCAACGTGCATGGTTCATAAAAAAAGTTTTCGTGACCCAGACTAGTCAGTACATCCCTTACATATTTGAGCCATGGTATTCGGGGCCACTTGTCCCCTTTCATACAATCCTCTAAAATCAATCTGCTTAGACTTGCCTCTGGGTTTGTCCCGATTTTTATCCAACAAGAAATTGGTTTAAAGCCAGCCTTATCAGTGAGATAATCTATACCTAGCTCCTCATGGGCAATAAACGAAGAAATGCATATTGGTACTTGCAAAAGCCTTTTTAGGAATTTGTCTTCTTCGCGTTGGATGTTCCCCACGTCTGTAAAACCCCAAACCTCGCTCCCATACAGGATCTTTGCACAACATACCGAACTATATAATTGAGCGATTTCATGCGGGGACCAGCGACCCAATCTTGTCGCGTAATTCATAATAGACCCCGCGGCGCTAGGATGTTGGCTACATTTATGACTTACTAGTGGCTTAAAGTTAAGATCTTGGTCAAAAACGATCCCCAGATAATTAAAAAATTTTACTTTTTCAAGTATATGGGTTCCTATTGTAAAACTACAATTCTTGGCTGGCTTTTTACCCACTTCCATGATATATGATTTTGAAAGGTTGGGCACTAAGTCTAAATCCGCCATGAATCTATCAAAATCATTAATAAGTGCCTGTAAACTCCTTCCTGTGCGGGCCAAAAGGACTGCATCGTATGCATATAGGAGGACTGGTATACTTCTCCCTATGCAGGGACAGTCTGCCTCCAGTACTCCCAACGCCTTGTCTAGCCCGTTTATATAAAGCGTGAACAGAAAGGGCGCTAGGATACAGCCTTTCCGCACCCCTCCCCGGCATTGGAAGTCTTCTGTGAGGTCATCATCGGTGAATCTCACCCGTGCCGTTGTATCGAGGTGAAGCGTCTGTAAAACTCGTATCAGTCCTGGTTCAATGCCCATCTCTGCTAGCATCTCCCACAGCTTTCTTCTGTTCACACAGTCGAAAGCTGCTGAGAGATCCATAAATGCCAGATACACAGTACCTTCCCTTGCCAGAGTGTATTTGGCCACTAGATGATAGAGATTGAGGCACTGGTCTGTGGTAGAACGCCCATTTCGAAACCCATACTGGAGATCGGTAATAATATTATGTTCTTCGGCCCAATCTGAGAGACGATTTAAGATGACTCTCCCCATAACTTTCGCCGTGACATCTATAAGGGATGTTGGGCGATAGCATTGTGGGTCATTTCTATTTCCCTTTTTGAATATTGGCACAATAACAGCAGTGGACCATGATCTTGGCATGCCCACCTCTCTGGCTGCGTTTAGTACCCTGGACAATATTGGGGCCCAGAGGTCTACTTGACTTTTAAGTAAGTCTGGTGGGATCCCAACAGGCCCTGGCGCCTTTCTCAGTGCCAGGCCGTCTATTCCTATTTTTACTACTGCAACCGTGAATGGTGTGCACTCACCCTCAGGTAATTCTATAACTTGAGATTGCTGCATCTCTTGATTGCCCCGATTATATAAACTTGTGAAATGCGCTACCCAAGCTTCTGGCAAAATTTGGGACGCCACTTGTGGCTTGTTCGGAGCTTGAAAGCATGGATCATTTATTATTCTCCAGAAGCTGGTCATATCGCGGCGCTCCACTGCTTCTCTTAGTGACTCCCAGGCCTGAGATTGAAGGCAATTTTTCCGCCTATTGATAGCCTTTTTATACCGATTCCTGCAATCAGCAATCACACCTCTGTCCCTTGGGGCTGTTTTAAGTGCCTGCTTCAGGTTTCTAAGAGCCTTAGTACATTCATTATCAAACCATCTGGGGCAGAGGTCGGTCTGCTTTTTCGATTTACGCCTCAAAAGACTCTCAATGTGCTGGGCAGTGCCCTCAAATGCTGCAATCAGGTCGCTCCCCTCTACCGTGCTGTCCAGGCATTTCCACGTCTGACTATCAGGAGCGCTCTGTGTAATGCTAGCCCATCGATCTTACTCCATTTAATTCTCCTGCCCTGGTCCTTTGCCTTATATTGTCCCTCGGTGATCATTTTATCCACTTTAGTGCACAGGTCTGAAATCCCTATTGTCAGTTCTAACGGGTTGTGGTCGCTAAATGCACTAGGGACTATCGGAAAGTGACTAACCCTACCAATTAGAGCGTTAGAGACAAAGATATAGTCGATGATAGAATCACAGCCCCGTCCCTTGAACGAGGGGGTCATTGTATTTGGTGATCCGCCATCGACTAGATCCATTGTGTGTGTTAGGGCCAACTTACCCAAGAATGTGCCTAGTGCCATGCCCTCTCTGGAGTGCTCTGTGTGGCATCCCTTTATGGAGGGGCAAGCTCCCATATACCTCCTTCCCATTTCAAGTAGGGGCACTGGTGGGTGTTAAAATCCCCCATCAAAATTAACTGGCTACTTAAATCCCCGTGTCGTTTAACCCCATTAATCTTTCATCTAGCTCCACCAAATTTGACATCGATTGTCCCGCGTTATAAAAATTTATAAAATTAACCTTGAGACCCTTTGTAATGTATCTTATGCCCTGGAGACAATCAGAGTCCCACCCCAGGTCTTGCCAGTTTCCTTGCAGCGTCAGTGCCACATACGTAATTAAACCACCCTTGGCTCGACCCATTGGCGATTTGCGGGCCGGGACAAAAAACAGTTTGTATCCCACCAGGAATAACCCACTGCAATCCTTTTCCCAAGTTTCATGCAGGCAGATGACTTTGTACACTTTAATAAAGACTTGCCATTCGCTATTAGAGACTTTAGTTGCAAGTCCAGCGATGTTCCAGGATATCAGCCTCAGCTCCGAGGTTGTTTGAACCCGGCCGCTGGTTCCTCCCCTGATCTTCCTTTGCGAAGGGTTTGTCTCTGGGCAGATTACTTTCAGGGGCGTATCTTCCACGACCCTCACCAGCCCTACGGGTATACCAGCTTTTAGATCCTGGGCATTATTTCTTATTTTGGTTACGATTCCCAGGTTCCCTTGGATGTCTAGTACTCTCTCGACCTCAATGCTCACCAAACTCCCCAGTCAATCTTGTTCATCCAGAGCAGAAAAATTGGAGAGGGGTGCAAATCTATTTGAAGCCAAGCGCGTGTTATCGTCTCTGCTTTTCTTAAATGTTCTTGGCCATTGCAAGTTCTGCCCGGGGTCAAGGGCACTGTCCCTATAGAAGAAATACAATGGGAGCATCCTTATGCATGACCCTCTCTCACTCTCCCCATACCGGTTATCTAGGAGTTCTTTAACTAACTCCGGATATCTAAAATTTACAATAATGCAATCACCTGCAAATTTTTTCTCTCCACCCCCGATCCAGGCCACCCTCCTGGCCATGAGAATTTGATCATGCTGAAATCTCCTTACTGGTATATTATTGTGAATCCAGTGCGCGGCCTTATTAATCAGAGTACTGGCCGATTCCTCGCTGCCATTATTTATTCCTGGTACTCCTACTAGCACTACTGAGTAAGGACAGGAGGCCGGGGGTAAATCTAATGTCTGGAGACCTGGAGTGCCCTGGATACAGTCCATACTGTTATTCTTAGAGGACCTCTTGGGCTCCTTTTGTACCAGACCACTATCCCTAATCTCATGTGGGATACCTAGATTATCTGGGGCCTCCCTGCTCGAGTCCTTATTGCTAGTTTTGTCTGTCTCCGGGGGTGTCTTTCTATGCTCACTCTGGGCTTTCTCCACGTTGATTGTTACCTTGTTTCTACGGTCAGCCACTGTAGTACCCTCCTCTCTCTCCTGTGGGAGATCCTTAGTGGGTTGCCCCCTGTTATTGGCCACAAAGCTATTTATAATCCCTTCCATATTAGAGATTTTCGCCATTACTGGCCCTAAAAAGTGGTGGAGGAGCTGTTCCATTTTATTTTCTAATACTAAGATAATTTCTTGGGTCCCATCCATCCCTCTTTCGCTATGACAATTTGGACAGCCTATGTTGTCAGGGTTCTTACTAGTGCCTTTGGTGGATTTAGCCGTCCCTTTTCGACTGGGTTTACTGGCACGGGTAGAGCATTGTGATCCACCTGACACTGAGAGCCCCGCTAAGACTTGTGGTTTTTTAGAGCGTGTAACTACCTCTCTACTAGGACTCCGTATAGGGTTAGCATCTCCTGATACTAGATGTGTAATAGACCCCTCTCTTGGAACGTCCCCCTGCACTGCTCTTTGTTGTGTAATCATCTGGGTGTCCCCTATGCCATGTGATCCCAATACTGCATTTTGCCTACCGTTAAACGGACCTATTGAGCCCACTGTCATAGTATCCCCCTGTAAACTTAGATTAACAGTTAGCGGTGTGTCAGAAATGTCAGACTGAATCTCGTGGACCGGGGTAGGTTCAATTGAGTGTGCCCCTCCGCGGGGGGTTAGGCAGGAGGCTATGTTACCCAAAGAGGATCGCTTCTTTGCTATTTTGGAATTCAGGGAGAGTCTATGCTCAGCCAATTGAATCTCGTGTACTAAAAGCGATTCGGCTCTTGTAATAAAAGCATCGAGAGTCCCTTTTACCCCTCCCTCCACCCTCTGCGTGGTGGTCTTGTTTTTGACCATAATTAGACGAAACAGTACTAAGTATCCCTATCACAAACCCTCTTGTTTTAAATACACAGATCTATTACAGCTAGCAATATTACAGTGAAACCGGCTGTACTCGGTACCCGCCGTTTTTAGGCCGTTTACCTGAGAGCAATGTGCACAAGGCCAGGTCAGTGAGGCATACAACATAAATTTGAGTCACCTGAGTAGCAACATGTAATGTAGGGCCTCTCGTGTCCACGCCTACAGGATGGAGATATCAATAGATGACTAAGGCCAGGAAGGGAGAAAAGGAAGAACGGGACGTGGCCCAGCCCGGCCTCCTTCGGCCCCTGACGGCCATAGACGGCCCGCCCTCTGCCCGGGCTCAGCCCGGCGCCGCCCGCGCGTATCCTGCGACGCGGAGGGAGCCGCTCGATTTTAGCGCCTCCAGGCGCGGAAGTGGTGGTGATTGGGGGCGGTGACGCTACCGGGAACCCTGGGAGCTGTAGTTCAGCGCTCCGTTTGTCAGGCACAGCAAGCGCCGCCAGTAGCGGCAACGGGAGGGAGAGCGTCCGCTCTGAGGTTAGTCCTGCAACAGCTGGTCTCCCCGATACCAAACCCCAGATAGGGGTGCTCCTTGCTTCTGCCGAAAGCGATGTCACCCGCTCCACCGAGGGAGCCGCTCGATTTTAGCGCCTCCAGGCGCGGAAGTGGTGGTGATTGGGGGCGGTGACGCTACCGGGAACCCTGGGAGCTGTAGTTCAGCGCTCCGTTTGTCAGGCACAGCAAGCGCCGCCAGCAGCGGCAACGAGAGGGAGAGCGTCCGCCTCTGAGGTTAGTCCTGCAACAGCTGGTCTCCCCGATACCAAACCCCAGATAGGGGTGCTCCTTGCTTCTGCCGAAAGCGATGTCACCCGCTCCACCGAGGGACAAACAACACTGCACTACCCTAAACCCAAAAACACTACACCCAGCACAACCCCCTACACTACATAACCACCACTGCACTTCCCTAAACCCTAAATGTACCCCCAGCATGACCTACTACACTACCCAAGCTCCACTGCACTACCCTAAACCCTAAAACAGTACCCACAGCACAACCCCCTACACTACCCAAACACCACTGCACTACCCAAATCCCTAAAATACTCCCCCAGCACGACCCCCTACACTACACAAACACCACTGCACTACCCTAAACCCTAAAACACTAACCCTGCCCAACCCCCTACACTACCCAAACACCACTGCACTAACCTAAACCCTAAAACACTACCCCCAGCACGACCACCTACACTTTCCAAACACCACTGCACTACCCTAAACCCTAAAACACTACCCCAGCACGACCCCTACACTACCCAAACACCACTGCACTACCCTAAACCCTAAAACACTACCCCCAGGCACAACTCCCTACACTACCCAAACACCACTGCATTACCCTAAAACATGACCCCCTACACTACACAAACAACACTGCACTACCCTAAACCCTGAAACACTAACCCCAGCACGACCCACTATACTACACAAACACCACTGCACTACCCTAAACCCTAAAACACTACCTCCAGCACGACCCCCTGCACTACCCAAACACCACTGCACTACCCTAAAACACGACCCCCTACACTACACAAACACCACTGTACTACCCTAAACCCTAAAACACTACCAGCAGCACGACCGCCTACACTACACAAGCACCACTGCACTACCCTAAACCGGAAAACACTACCCCCAGCACACAACCCTCTACACTACCCAAACACCACTGCACTACCCTAAACCCTAAATCTACCCCCAGCACTACCCCTACACTACACAAAGATGACTGCACTACCCTAAACCCTAAAACACTACCCCCAGGACAACCCCCTACACTGGACAAACACCACTGCACTGCCCTAAACCCTAAGACACTACCCCCAGCATGACCCCTTACACTACCCAAACACCACTGCAATACCCTAAACCCTAAAACACTACCCTCAGCACGACCCCCTACACTACTCAAACACCACTGCATTACCATAAACCCTAAAACACTACCCCAGCATGACCCCCTACAGTACCCAAACACCACTGCACTACCCTAAACCCTAAAATACCAACCAATCTCGAACCCCTACACTACCCAAACACCACTGCACTACCCTAAACCCTAAAATACTACCCCATCACGACTCCCTACACTACATAAACACCACTGCACTACCCTAAACCCCAAAACACTACCCCCAGCATGACCCCTACATTACACAGACACCACTGCACTATCCTAAAACACGACCCCCTACACTATACAAACAACACTGAACTACCCTAAACCCTAAAACACTACCCCCAGCATGACCCCCTACACTACACAGACATCACTGCACTACCCTAAAACACGACCCCAACATGACACAAACAATCAATCAATCAATCAAGGAATTTGTATCGCGCACTACTCACCCGGAAGGGTCTCAAGGCGCTTGGGGGAGGGGGTCTGCTACTGCTCGAACAGCCAGGTCTTGAGCTGTTTCCTGAAGGCGAGGTGGTCCTGGGTCAGCCGCAGGTGGACGGGCAGGGAGTTCCATGTCTTAGCCGCCAGGTAGGAGAAGGACCTTCCTCCGGCGGTGGCTCTCTGGATGCGAGGGACGACGGCGAGGGCGAGGTTCGCGGATCGTAGCTGTCGGGTGGGCGTGTAGAAGGTCAGGCGGTTGTTGAGGTATCTTGGGCCCAGGTCGTGGAGGGATTTGTGTGCGTGGGTGAGGAGTCTGAACATGATCCTCTTGTTGACAGGGAGCCAGTGCAGGTCTCTCAGGTGGCTCGAGATGTGGCTGCGTCGGGGGGCGTCCAGGATGAGACGGGCGGAGGCGTTCTGGATACGCTGAAGTCGTTTCTGAAGCTTGGCTGTTGTACCGGCGTAGAGGGTGTTTCCGTAGTCTAGTCTGCTGGTGACGAGGGCCTGGGTGACAGTCTTCCTGGTCTCGGTCGGGATCCATCTGAAGATCTTGCGGAGCATGCGGAGGTTGTGGAAGCAAGATGAGGAGACGGCGTTGACTTGTCTGGTCATCGATAGGGAGGAGTCCAGGATGACGCCCAAGTTGCGTGCGTGGTCCGTTGGCTTGGGTGCGGTGCCCAGGGCCGGGGGCCACCAGGAGTCGTCCCATGCGGAGGGCGACGGTCCCAGGATGAGGACTTCTGTCTTGTCCGTGTTCAACTTCAGGCGGCTGATGTTCATCCATTCGGCGACATCTTTCATCCCTTCGTGTAGGTCGGCTTTGGCGGTGTCGGGGTCTCTGGTGAGGGAGAGAATCAGCTGGGTGTCATCGGCGTAGGAAATGATGTTGAGGTTGTGTTGGCGTGCGATGGCAGCGAGGGGTTTCATGTAGATGTTGAAGAGAGTGGGGCTGAGCGACGATCCTTGCGGGACGCCGCAGATGACTTCGGTGGCCTCAGAGCGGAACGGAGGGAGGCGTACTCTCTGTGTTCTGCCGGAGAGGTATGAGATGATCCATTCCAGAGCAATCCCCTGGATGTCGGTGTCGTTGAGGCGTTGGACTAGGGTGCGGTGGCAGACAGTGTCAAATGCTGCGGAGAGGTCAAGAAGGATGAGCGCCGCTGTTTCACCTTTGTCGAGCAGGGCTCGGATGTCGTCGGTGGCTGCGATGAGGGCGGTCTCGGTGCTGTGGTTGGCTCTGAATCCGGATTGCGATGGGTCGAGGGATGCGTTCGTCTCGAGGAAGGCGGCCAGCTGCTTGTTGACGACCTTCTCGATGACTTTGGCAGGGAATGGAAGGAGCGAGATAGGGCGGAAGTTCTTGAGGTCGGTCGGGTCCGCAGTTGGTTTCTTCAGTAGTGCGCTGAGCTCGGCGTGCTTCCAGCTCTCCGGGAAGGTGGCTGTGTCGAAGGAGGCGTTGATGATGTCTCGGAGGTGGGGTGCGATGGTAGAGGCGGCCTTGTTGAAGACATGGTGGGGGCATGGGTCGGTCGGAGATCCGGAGTGGATGGTGTTCATCATGCGTGTCGTGTCTTCGAGGGTCACTTTGGTCCATGTCTGGAGGATAGCGGCGGGGTGCGTGGGTTCGGTCGATGGGTGCGGGGGTGGAGCGCCGAAGCTGTTGTGGATGTCGGCGATCTTGCGGTGGAAGTACGAGGCGAGGGAGTCGCAGAGGTCCTGCGAGGGAGTGATGTCGTTGTTGCCGGTGCTGGGGTTGGAGAACTCCTTGACGATGTTGAAGAGCTCCTTGCTGTCATGGGCGTTCTTGTCCAGTCGTTCCTTCAAAGATTTCTTCTTGGTGGTGCGGATGAGCTGGTGATGTCTGCGGGTGGCGAGTTTGAGGGCGGTCATGTTGTCGGTGGTCTTGTCGAGGAGCCAGGCCTTCTCGAGGGTGCGGCAGGCCTTCTTGGAGTCCTTGAGTTCGTCGGTGAACCAGGGGGCCTTCTTGCTTCTGGGCCTGGTGAGTGGGTTCTTCAGTGGGGCGAGGTCGTTGGCACAGGAGGTCAGCCATTGCGTGAGGTCGAGGGCTGCTGTGTTAGGGTCCGTTGTCCTGACCGGTGGGTTCTGGCTGAGGGAGGTGGTGAGCTGGTCGACAGTGATCTTGCTCCAGTTTCTGTGGGGAACCTGCTTCGGGTGGTGCTGGACCGTGTTCTTCTTGAAGCTGAAGTGGACGCAGCTGTGGTCAGTCCAGTGGAGTCCGGTGCAGTGGCTGAAGGTGATGTGCTTGCTGGATGAGAAGAGGGGGTCGAGCGTGTGGCCGGCGTAGTGGGTGGGGGTGTTGACCAGTTGCTGGAGTCCGAGGTTGGCGAGGTTGTCCAGCAGGGTGGTCGTGTTGCGGTCGTTGTTGTTCTCCAGGTGGAAGTTGAGGTCTCCGAGGAGGATGTAGTCGGTGGAGGGGAGGGCGTGAGGGCTGATGAAGTCCGTGATGTCTTCGCAGAACTGTGCGCGTGGTCCCGGGGGTCTGTAGATGAGGGTGCCTCTGAGGGTAGTCTTGGGGTCGGTGTGGATCTGGAAGTGCAGGTATTCGGCGGTGTTGAATGCGTCGGTGGAGTCAGTCGAGATGCGAATGGTGCTTTTGTGAGCGATGGCGATGCCCCCTCCGGTCTGGTTGTTGTGATCCCTCCTGATGATCTTGTAGCCGTCCGGGATGGCTATGGCGATGTCGGGGGCTGAGGAGTCGTTCATCCAGGTTTCCGTGAGGAAGGCGACGTCTGGAGATGCGGTGTCGAGGAGGTTCCAGAGTTCCACGGCGTGTCTGTGGATGGAGCGGGTGTTGATCAGGATGCACTTGAGGTGGTTGCTGTTGTCCGTCTTGGTGGGCGTGGTGCTTGTTCGGAGGCAGGAGAAGTTGCAGGATCGGCAGACGAAGGGTCCATGTGTGCGTCGCGGGGATGCTTGGTAGCATCTGGGGGCTCGGGCGGTTTTGAGTGCGATGAGCGTAGCGAAGTCGTAGGTCCTGCGGGGAGGTGGCGGGCGCGGGGGCCAGGGGGTCTGGCGCTGGGCGCGGTCCAGGCGCGGACGGGCGCAGACGGGCTTACCTTTGGCGCACCTTCGGCGCTCAGTCGGCGCGCCCGCTGCGCGCGTCCGCTGTGCGGTCGCGGAGGGGGCGACATAAATAAGGAGCCGGGAGGGAGGGTCAGCGGGAGGCGGGAGCGGGGTGGCCAATGGACAGGGAGGGGGGGCGGGCCGGAGGTGGAGGCGGGAGTGGGAGGAGGCGCCTGGGGCAGCGGCGGCGGGAAAAACTGCGGGAAGCGGCGGAGCAGGCAGGAAGTCACCCGGTGCCCAGCGGAGGTCAGCAGGTAGGAGGAGTGAAGGCAGCGGCGTGAGGAGCGGCCAGGAGGCAGCAGGCGTTACCTGGGAGGCGGTATCCGGAGGCAGGCAGCGGCGTCAGGTAAGTGGCGGGAAAAAGATGCGGCGGGAAGAAGATGCGGAGATCAGGCGTCAGGCAGCGGAGGCAGGTAAGTGGCAGAGCAGTGGCGGGGAGCGTCCGTTCTGTGAGGCACAGGAGGTCGCACTGGACAGTCCGCGGGGTCCCCCTTAAATAAGGAGCCGGGAGGGAGGGTCAGCGGGAGGCGGGAGCGGGGTGGCCAATGGGCAGGGAGGGGGGGCGGGCCGGAGGTGGAGGCGGGAGTGGGAGGAGGCGCCTGGGGCAGCGGCGGCGGGAAAAACTGCGGGAAGTGGCGGAGCAGGCAGGAAGTCACCCGGTGCCCAGCGGAGGTCAGCAGGTAGGAGGAGTGAAGGCAGCGGCGTGAGGAGCGGCCAGGAGGCAGCAGGCGTTACCTGGGAGGCGGTATCCGGAGGCAGGCAGCGGCGTCAGGTAAGTGGCGGGAAAAAGATGCGGCGGGAAGAAGATGCGGAGATCAGGCGTCAGGCAGCGGAGGCAGGTAAGTGGCAGAGCAGTGGCGGGGAGCGTCCGTTCTGTGAGGCACAGACAACACTGCACTACCCTAAACCCTCAAACACTACACCCAGCACAACCCCTTGCACTACTCAAACACCACTGCATTACCATAAACCCAAAAACACTACCCCAGCATGACCCCCTACACTACACACACACCACTGCATTATCCTAAACCCTAAAACACTACCCCAGCACGACCCCTGCACTACACAAAGATGACTGCACTACCCTAAACCCTAAATCTACCCCCTGCACGACCCCCTACACTATCCAAACACCACTGCACTACCCTAAACCCTAAAACACTACCCCAGCACGAACCCCTACACTACCCAAACACCACTGCACTACCCTAAACCCTAAAATACTACCCCATCACGACTCCCTACACTACACAAACACCACTGCACTGCCCTAAACCCCAAAACACTACCCCCAGCACGACCCCCTATACTACACAGACACCACTGCACTACCCTAAAACACGACCCCCTACACTACACAAACAACACTGCACTACCCTAAACCCTAAAACACTACCCCCAGCAGGACCCCCTACACTACACAGCCACCACTGCACTACCCTAAACACGACCCCAAGACGACACAAAAAACACTGCACTACCCTAAACCCTCAAACACTACCCCCAGTACGACCCCATACACTACACAAACACCACTGCACTACCCTAAACCCTAAAACACTACCCCCAGCATGACCGCCTACACTACACAAACACCACTGCACTACCCTAAATCCTAAAACACTACCCCATCATGACCCCCTACACTACGCAAACACCACTGCACTACCCTAAAACACGACCCCCTACTCTACACAAACACCACTGCACTACCCTAAACCCTAAAACACTAACCCTGCACAACATCCTACACTACCCAAACACCACTGTACTAACCTAAACCCTAAACCACTACCCCAGCTCGACCCCCTACACTTTCCAAACACCACTGCACTACCCTAAACCCTAAACCACAACCCCAGCATGACCCCCTACACTACCCAAACACCACTGCACTACCCTAATCCCTAAAACACTACCCCCAAGCACGACTCCCTACACTACCCAAACACCACTGCATTACCCTAAAACATGACCCCCTACACTACACAAACAACACTGCACTACCTTAAACCCTAAAACACTACCCCCAGCACGACCCACTACACTACATGAACACCACTGAACTACCCTAAACCCCAAAACACTACCCCCAGCACAACCCCCTACACTACATAAACACCACTGCACTTCCCTAAACCCTAAATGTACCCCCAGCACGACCCACTACACTACCAAGCTCCACTGCACTACCCTAAACCCTAAAACACTACCCCCAGCACAACCCCCTACACTACCCAAACACCACTGCACTACCCTAATCCCTAAAATACTCCCCCAGCACGACCCCCTACACTACACAAACACCACTGCACTACCCTAAACCAGTAAACACTACCCCCAGCATGACCCCCTACACTACCCTAACACCACTGCACTACCCTAAACTCTAAAACACTACCCCCAGCATGACTCCCCACACTACCCAAACATCACTGTACTACTCTAAAACACGACCCCAACACGACACAAACAACACTGCACTACAATAAACCCTCAAACACTACTCCCAGTACGACCCCCTACACTACACACACACCACTGCACTACCCTAAACCCTAAAGCACTACCCCCAGAATGAACCCCTACACTACCCAAGCTCCACTGCACTACCCTAAACCCTAAAACACTACCCCCAGCACAACCCACTACACTGCCCAAACACCACTGCACTACCCTAATCCCTAAAATACTCCCCCAGCACGACCACCTACACTACACAAATACCACTGCACTAACCTAAACCCTAAAACACTACCCCCAGCATGACCCCTACACTACCCAAACATCACTGCCCTACCCTAAATCCTAAAACACTACACCCAGCATGACCCCCTACACTACGCAAACACCACTGCACTACCCTAAAACACGACCCCCTACTCTACACAAACACCACTGCACTACCCTAAACCCTAAAAAACTAACCCTGCACAACCCCCTACACTACCCAAACACCACTGCACTAACCTGAACCCTAAAACACTACCCCCAGCACGACCATGTACACTTTCCAAACACCACTGCACTTCCTTAAACCCTAAAACACTACCCCAGCACGACCCCCTACACTACCCAAACACCACTGCACTACCCTAAACCCTAAAACACTACCCCCAAGCACGACTCCCTACACTACCCAAACACCACTCATTACCCTAAAGCATGACCCCCTACACTACACAAACACCACTGCACTACCCTAAACCTGGAAACACTACCCCAGCATGACCCCCTACACTTCAGAAACACCACTTCACTACCCTAAACCCTAAAACACTACCCCCAGCACGACCCCCTACACTACCCAAACACCACTGCACTACCCTAAACCCTAAAACACTAACCCCCTGCGAGACCCCCTACACTACACAAACATCACTGCACTACCATAAACCCTAAATCTACCCCAGCACGACCTCCTTCACTACCCAAACACCACTGCACTCCCCTAAACCTGAAAACACTACACCCAGCACAACCCCCACTACATTAGACAAACACCACTGCACTACCCTAAACCCTAAATTTACCCCAGCATGACCCCTACACTACCCACGCTCCACTGCACGACTGTAAACCCTCAAACACTTCCCCCAGCACAACCCCCTACACTATCCAAACACCACTGCACTACCCTAATCCCTAAAATACTACCCTCAGCACGACCCCCTACACTACACAAACACCACTGCACTACCCTAAACCCTAAAACACTACCCCAAGCATGACCCCCTACACTACCCAAACACCACTGCTCTACCCTAAACCCTAAAACACTACCCCCAGATTGACTCCCTACACTACCCAATGACCACTGCGCTACCCTAAAACACAACCCCCTACACTATACAAACACGACTGCACTACCCTAAACCCTAAAACAATACCCCCAGCATAACCCCCTACACTACCCAAAAACCACTGCACTACCCTAAAACATGACCCCCTACACTACACAAACACCACTGCACTCCCTAAACCCTAAAGCACTACCCGAGCACGACCCTCTACACTACCTAAACACCACTGCACTACCCTTATCCCTAAAATACTACCCCCAGCACGACACCTTATACTACCAAAACACCACTGCACTACCCTACACCCTAAAAGACTACCCCCAGCACTGCTCCCTACACTACACAAACACCACTGCACTGCCCTAAACCCTAAAACACTACCCCGGCACGACCCCTACACTACACAAACACCTCTGCACTGCCCTAAACCCTAAAACACTAACCCCAGCCCAACCCCTACACTACCCAAACACCACTGCACTACCCTAAACCCTAAATATACCCACAGCACTACCCCTACACTACACAAACAACACTGCAGTAGCCTAAACTCTAAAACACTACCCCAGCACGACCCCTACACTACACAAACACCACTGCACTACCCTAAACCCTAAAACACTACCCCCAGTATGACCCCCTACACTACCCAAAGACCTCTGCACTACCCTAAACCCTAAAACACTACCCCCAGCATGACCCACTACACTACGCAAACACCACTGCACTACCCTAGACCCTAAAACACTATCCCAGCATGACTCCCTACACTACCCAAAGACCACTGCATTACCCTAAAACATGACCCCCTACACTACACAAACACCACTGCACTACTCTAAACACTAAAACACTACCCCCAGCACGACCCCCTATACTACACAAGCACCACTGCACTACCCTAAACCTGAAAACACTATCCCTAGCACGACCCCCTACACTACCCAAACACCACTGCACTACCCTAAAACATGACCCCATACACTACACAAACACCACTACACTACCATAAAACACTACCCCCAGCACGACCCCCTACACTACACAAACACCACTGCACTACCCTAAACCCTAAAACAATACCCCAAGCATGGCCCCCTACACTACCCAAACACCACTGCTCTACCCTAAACCCTAAAACACTACCCCCAGCTTGACTCACTACACTACCCGATGACCACTGCACTACCCTAAAACACGACACCCTACACTACACAAACACCACTGCACTACCCTAAACCCTAAAACAATACTCCCAGCATGACCCCCTACACTACCCAAACACCACTGCACAACCCTAAAACATGACCCCCTACACTACACAAACACCACTGCACTACCCTAAACCCTAAAGCACTACCCCCAGCACGACTTTCTACACTACCTTAACACCACTGCACTACCCTAATCCCTAAAATACTACCCCCAGCATGACCCCTTACACTACTAAAACACCACTGCACTACCCTAAACCCTAAAACACTACCCCCAGCACTGCTCCCTACACTACACAAACACCACTGCACAGCCCTAAACCCTAAAACACTACCCCCAACATGACCCCTACACACAAACAAACACCACTGCACTACCCTAAACCCTAAAACACAACCCCCTACACTACACAAACTCCACTTTACTGGCGCAAACCCTAAAACACTACCCCCAGCATGACCCCCTACAATACACAAACACCACTGCACTACCCTAAACCCTAAAGCACTACCCCAAGCATGACCACCTACACTACACAAACATTAATGCACCACCCTAAACCCTAAAACACTTATCCCCTGCGAGACCCCCTACACTACACAAACATCACTGTACTACCATAAACCGTAATTCTACCCCAACACGATCACCTACACTACCCAAACACAACTGCGCTACCCTAAACCCTAAAACACTTTCCCCAGCATGACTCCTACACTTCCCAAACACCACTGCACTACCCTAAACCCTAAAACACTACCCCCAGCACTGCTCCCTACACTACACAAACACCACTGCACTGCCCTAAACCCTAAAACACTACCCCCAACATGAGCCCTACACTACACAAACACCACTGCACTGCCCTAAACCCTAAAACACCAACCCCAGCAGAACCCCTACACTGCCCAAACACCACTGCACTACCCTAAACCCTTAATCTACCCACAGCACTACCCCTACACTACACAGACACCACTGCACTACCCTAAACCCTAAAACATGACACCCTACACTACACATACACCGCTGCACTACCCTAAACCCTAAAACACTACCCCCTACACTACACAATCACCACTTCACTTGCGCAAACCCTAAAACACTACCCCCAGCATGACCCCCTGCACTACACAAACACCACTGCACTACCCTAAACCCTAAAACACTACCCCAAGCATGAGCCCTACACTACACAAACATTAATGCACTACCCTAAAACACTAACCCCCTGCGAGACCGCCTACACTACAAAACATCACTGTACTACCATAAACCGTAAATCTACCCCAACACGATCACCTACACTACCCAAACACAACTGCGCTACCCTAAACCCTAAAACACTTTCCCCAGCATGACCCCCTACACTGCCCAAACACCACTGCACTACCCTAAACCCTAAAACACTACCCCCAGCACGACACCCTACACTACCCAAACACCACTGCACTACCCTAAACCCTAAAACACTACCCCCAGCATGACTCCCTACCCTACCCAAACACCACGGCACTGCACTAAACCCTAAAACACTACCCCAGCATGACCTCCTACACTTCCCGAACACCACTGCGCTGCCCTAAACCCTAAAATACTACCCCCAGTACGACCCCCTACACTACACAAACACCAATGCACTGCCCTAAAACCTAAAACACTACCCCCAGCATGACCCCTTACACTACCCAAACACCACTGCAATACCCTAAACCCTAAAACACTACCCCCAGCACGACCCCTACACTACTCAAACACCACTGCACTACCCTAAAACTCTACACCCAGCATGACCCCCTACACTACCAAAACACCACTGCAATACACTAAATCCTAAATCTACCACAGCACGACCCCTACACTACACAGACACCACTGCACTACCCTAAACCCTAAAACATGACACCCTACACTACACATACACCGCTGCACTACCCTAAACCCTAAAACACTACCCCCTACACTACAAAATCACCACTTCACTTGCGCAAACCCTAAAACACTACCCCCAGCATGACCCCCTACACTACACAAACACCACTGCACTACCCTAAACCCTAAAACACTACCCCAAGCATGACCCCCTACACTACACCAATATTAATGCACTACCCTAAAACACTAACCCCCTGCGAGACCCCCTACACTACACAAACATCACTGTACTACCATAAACTGTAAATCTACCCCAACACGATCACCTACACTACCCAAACACAACTGCGCTACCCTAAACCCTAAAACACTTTCCCCAGCAGACCCCCTACACTGCCCAAACACCACTGCACTACCCTAAACCCTAAAACACTACCCCCAGCACGACACCCTACACTATCCAAACACCACTGCACTACCCTAAACCCTAAAACACTACCCCCAGCATGACTCCCTACCCTACCCAAACACCACGACACTGCACTAAACCCTAAAACACTATCCCAGCATGACCTCCTACACTACCCGAACACCACTGCGCTGCCCTAAACCCTAAAACACTACCCCCAGTACGACCCCCTACACTACACAAACACCAATGCACTGCCCTAAACCCTAAAACACTACCCCCAGCACAACCCCCTACACTACCCAAACACCACTGCACTACCCTAAACCATAAATCTACCCGCAGCACTACCCCTACACTACACAAACACCACTGCACTACCCTAAACCCTAAAACACTACCCCTGCATGACCGCCTATACTACACAAACACCACTGCACTGCCCTAAACCCTAAAACACTACCCCCAGCATGACCCCCTACACTACCCAAACACCACTGCACTACCCTAAACCCCAAAACACTACCCCAGCACGAACCCCTACACTACTCAAACACTACTTCACTGCCATAAACCCTAAAACACTACCCCAGCATGACCCCTACACTACACAAACACCACTGCACTACCCTAAACCCTAAAACACCACCACCAGCATGACCCCCTACACTACCTAAACACCACTGCACTACCCTAATCCCTAAAATACTACCCCCAGCATGACCCCCTATACTACCACAACACCACTGCACTACCCTAAACCCTAAATCTACCCCAGCACGACCCCCTACACTACACAGACACCACTGCACTACCCTATACCCTAAAATATGACACCCTATACTACACAAACACCACTGCACTGCCATAAACCCTAAAACCCTACTCCAAGACGACCCCTTCACTACACATACACCGCTGCACTACCCTAAACCCTAAAACACTACCCCCTACACTACACAAACACCACTTCACTTGCGCAAACCCTAAAACACTATCCCCAGTATGACCCACTACACTACACAAACATTACTGCACTACCCTAAACCGTAAAACACTAACCCCCTGCGAGACCCCCTACACTACACAAACATCACTGTACTACCATAAATCCTAACTCTACCCGCCAGCACGACCACCTACACTACCCAAACAACACTGCACTACCCTAAACCTGAAAACACTACCCCCAGAACACCCTCCTACACTACACAAACACCACTGCACTACCCTTAATCCTAAATTTACCCCAGCACGACCCCAACACTACCCACGTTCCACCGCACTACCCTAAACCCTCAAACACTACCCGCAGCACAACCCCCTACACTATCCAAGCAGCACTGCACTACCCTAATCTCTAAAATACTACCCCCAGCCCGACCCCCTACACTATACAGACACCACTGCACTACCCTAAACCCTAAAACACTACCCTACACTATCCAAACAGCACTGCACTACCCTAATCTCTAAAATACTACCCCCAGCCCGACCCCCTACACTATACAGACACCACTGCACTACCCTAAACCCTAAAACACTACCCCAAGCATGACCCCCTACACTACCCAAACACCACTGCTCTACCCTATATCCTAAAACACTACCCCCAGCTTGACTCACTACACTACCCGATGACCACTGCTCTACCCTAAAACACGACACCCTACACTAAACAAACACCACTGCACAACCCTAAAACCTGACCCCTACACTACACAAACACCACTGCACTACCCTAAACCCTAAAGCACTACCCCCAGCACGACCCTCTACACTACCTAAACACCACTGCACTACCCTAATCCCTAAAATACTACCCCCAGCACGACCCCCTACACTACCAAAACACCACTGCACTCCCCTAAACCCTACAACAATACCCCAGCACTGCTCCCTACACTACACAAACACCACTGCACTGCCCTAAACCCTAAAACACTACCCCCAACATGACCCCTACACCACACAAACACCACTGCACTGCCCTAAACCCTAAAACACTAACCCCAGCACAACCCCTACACTGCCCAAACACCACTGCACTACCCTAAACCCTAAATCTACCCACAGCACTACCCGTACACTACACAAACAACACTGCACTACCCTAAAACTCTACCCCCAGCATGACCCCCTACACTACCAAAACACCACTGCACTGCACTAAACCCTAAATCTACCCGAGCACAACTCCTACACTACACAGACACCACTGCACTACCCTATACCCTAAAACATGACACCCTACACTACACATACACCGCTGCACTACCCTAAACCCTAAAATACTACCCCCAGCATGACCCCCTACACTACACAAACACCACTGCACTACCCTAAACCCTAAAACACTACCCCAAGCATGACCCCCTACACTACACAAACATTAATGCACTACCCTAAACCCTAAAACACTAACCCCCTGCGAGACCCCCTACACTACACAGACATCACTGTACTACCATAAACCGTAAATCTACCCCCAACACGATCACCTACACTACCCAAACAGAACTGCGCTACCCTAAACCCTAAAACACTTTCCCCAGCATGACTCCCTACACTGCCCAAACACCACTGCACTACCCTAAACCCTATAACACTACCCCCAGCACGACCCCCTACACTACCCAAACACCATTGCACTACCCTAAACCCTAAAACACTACCCCCAGCATGACTCCCTACCCTACCCAAACACCACTGCACTACACTAAACCCTAAAACACTACCCCAGCACGACCTCCTACACTACCCAAACACCAATGCGCTGCCCTAAACCCTAAAACACTACCCCCAGTACGACCCCCTAAACTACACAAACACCAATGCACTGCCCTAAACCCTAAAACACTACCCCCAGTACGACCCCCTAAACTACACAAACACCAATGCACTGCCCTAAACCCTAAAACACTACCCCCAGCACGACCCCCTACACTACCCAAACACAACTGCACTACCCTAAACCATAAATTTACCCGCAGTACTACCCCCTACACTACGCAAACACCACTGCACTACCCTAAACCCTAAAACACCAACCCTGCATGACTGCCTACACTACACAAACACCACTGCACTGCCCTAAACCCTAAAACACTACCCCCAGCATGACCCCCTACACTACCCAAACACCACTGCACTACCCTAAACCCCAAAACACTACCCCCAGCACGAACCCCTACACTCCTCAAACACCACTTCACTACCATAAACCCTAAAACCCTACCCCAGCATGACCCCCTACACTACACAAACACCACTGCAATACCCTAAACACTAAAAAACAACCCCAGCACGACCCCTACACTACCCAAACATGGCTGCACTACCCTAAATCCTAAAAGACTACCCCCAGCACAACCCCTACACTACCCAAACACCACTGCACCACCCTAAACCCCAAAACACTACCCCCAGCACGACCCACTACACTCCACAAACACCACTACACTATCCTAAAACAGACCCCCTAAACTACACAAACAACACTGCACTACCCTAATCTCTCAAACACTACCCCCAGCATGACCCCCTACACTACACAAACACCACTGCACTACCCTAAACTCTAAATCTATCCCAGTACGACCCCTAAACTACGTAAACACCACTGGAATATCCTAAACCTTAAGACACTACCCCCAGCACGACCCCCTACACTAACCAAACACCACTGCACTACCCTAAACCTGAAAACACTACCCTCAGTACGACCCCTACACAACAGAAACACCACTGCACTACCCTAAACCCTAAAACACTACCCCAGCACGACTATCTACACTACCCAAACACCACTGCATTACCTTAAACCCTAAAACACTACCCCCAGCACAACACCCTACACTACGCAAACACCACTGCACTACCCTAAACACTAAAACACTACCCCAGTACGACTCCCTACACTACCCAAACACCACTGCATTACCCTAAAACACGACCCCCTACATTACACAAACAACACTGCACTACCGAAAAATCTAAAACACTACCCCCAGGACGACCCCCTACACTGCACAAACAGCACTGCACTACCCTAAACACTAAAACACTACCCCCAGCACGACCCCCTACACTACACAAACACCACTGCACGACCCTAAACCTGAAAACAGTAACCCCAGCACAACCCCCTATATTACACAAACACCACTGC
Organism: Triturus cristatus; assembly: GCF_964204655.1. NCBI lineage: Eukaryota > Metazoa > Chordata > Amphibia > Caudata > Salamandridae > Triturus > Triturus cristatus. The sequence continues at coordinate 1,197,015,653 of NC_140579.1, read as the reverse complement.
ACTACCCTAATACCTAAATTTACCCCAGCACGACCCCCTATACTACCCAAGCTCCACTGCACTACCCTAAACACTCAAACACTTCCCCAGCACAACCCCTTACACTATCCAAACACCACTGCACTACCCTAATCCCTAAAATACTACCCCCAGCACAACCCCCTACAGTACACAAACACCACTGCACTACCCTAAACCCTTAAACACTACCCTGAGCATGACCCCCTATACTACCCAAACACCACTGCACTACCTAAACCCTAAAACACCACACCCAGCTTGACTCCCTATACTACCCAAACACCACTGCACTACCCAAAAAAATGACCCCCTACACTACACAAACACGACTGCACTACCCTAAACCCTAAAACACTACCACCAGCACGACACTCTACACTACCTAAACACCACTGCACTACCCTAAACCCTAAAACACTACCCCCAGCACGACCCCCTACACTACCCAAACACAACTGCACTACCCTAAACCATAAATCTACCCGCAGTACTACCCCTTACACTACGCAAACACCACTGCACTACACTAAACCCTAAAACACCAACCCTGCATGACTGCCTACACTACACAAACACCACTGCACTGCCCTAAACCCTAAAACACTACCCCCAGCATGACCCCCTACACTACCCAAACACCACTGCACTACCCTAAACCCCAAAACTCTACCCCCAGCACGAACCCCTACACTCCTCAAACACCACTTCACTACCATAAACCCTAAAACCCTACCCCAGCATGACCCCCTACACTACACAAACACCACTGCAATACCCTAAACACTAAAAAACAACCCCAGCACGACCCCTACACTACCCAAACATGGCTGCACTACCCTAAACCCTAAAAGACTACCCCCAGCACAACCCCTACACTACCCAAACACCACTGCACCACCCTAAACCCCAAAACACTACCCCCAGCACGACCCACTACACTCCACAAACACCACTACACTATCCTAAAACATGACCCCCTAAACTACACAAACAACACTGCACTACCCTAATCTCTCAAACACTACCCCCAGCATGACCCCCTACACTACACAAACACCACTGCACTACCCTAAACTCTAAATCTATCCCAGTACGACCCCTAAACTACGTAAACACCACTGGAATATCCTAAACCTTAAGACACTACCCCCAGCACGACCCCCTACACTAACCAAACACCACTTCACTACCCTAAACCTGAAAACACTACCCTCAGTACGACCTCTACACAACAGAAACACCACTGCACTACCCTAAACCCTAAAACACTACCCCAGCACGACTATCTACACTACCCAAACACCACTGCATTACCTTAAACCCTAAAACACTACCCCCAGCACAACACCCTACACTACGCAAACACCACTGCACTACCCTAAACACTAAAACACTACCCCAGTACGACTCCCTACACTACCTAAACACCACTGCATTACCCTAAAACACGACCCCCTACATTACACAAACAACACTGCACTACCGAAAAATCTAAAACACTACCCCCAGGACGACCCCCTACACTGCACAAACAGCACTGCACTACCCTAAACTCTAACTCTACCCCAGTACGACCCCTAAACTGCCCAAACACCACTGGAATATCCTAAACCCTAATACACTACCCCCAGCACGACCCCCTACACTACCCAAACACCACTGCACTACCCAAAACCTAAAAACACTACCCCTAACACGACCCCCTACACTACAGAAACACCACTGCACTACCCTAAACCCTAAAACACTACCCCAGCACGACCCCCTACACTATCCAAAGACCACTTCACTACCCTAATCCCTAAAACACTACCCCCAGCACGACCCACTACACTACGCAAACACCACTGCACTACCCTAAACCCTAAAACACTATCCCAGCACGACTCCCTACACTACCCAAAGACCACTGCATTACCCTAAAACATGACCCCCTACACTACACAAACACCACTGCACTACCCTAAATACTAAAACACTACCCCCAGCACGACCCCCTACACTACACAAGCACCACTGCACTACCCTAAACCTGAAAACACTATCCCCAGGACAACCACCGACATTACAGAAATACCACTGCACTACCCTAAACCCTAAAACACTACCCCCAGCACGACCCCCTACACTACCCAAACACCACTGTACTACCCTAAACCCTAAAACACTATCCCCAGCATGATCTCCTACAC